>NC_138348.1:91678581-92909831 GCF_046562875.1 Panthera onca | reverse complement strand
CGTCGTTCCCAGACCTTTGAGCACACGTCCTTTTGTCCCCATCCCTGTTCTAACATGTCAACGCCATGCTCCTTCCTGGGCTCTCCCCAACCTAGCCTCATATGCAGCAAACCCTCTGCCCATGTCATTAGCTTTCCACGAATGACCGTAGGCTCAGACTTGGCATTTACATGGTCCTCTATTTGAAAACTTCCAGGTGTGTGACACTATGTCCAGCCTTCCCCTCCATAGTCAGAATGAAGTACAGGAGGCCTGGGCTGTAGGGACCCAGGCACCTAGGGGTCATAATGGGGGACGGGCCTCATTCTCCCTCAGTGGACACAGACCGCATCCTCTCGTCTGCTCAGGCAGTGTTGGGGATCCCTGGGGCACTGATAAAGGGGCAGGAACTTTGGCTCTGTTTCTTTTGTCGTTGGATACTGCTCTCCTAGCTCCACAGTAGAAATGGGGAGTGGACACGGGGTCACTTCCTGTATTTAGCCAGCGGTGGGTGCAGAGGACTGCGTACACAAGGCTCAGGGACAGACGACGCAGGGCCAAGAGCTCAGAGAGCATTGAACTGGCATAGCTTGTGGCTGCTGCCTCCCTCCCGCCCACCCCACGCCTGCAGGGGCAGCTGGGAGAAGTTTGGGTTTGGTGCGGATTAGCCAGAGAGCAGCAGCAGGACCCATGTTGTCTAAGCATGCTGATCCAGGTGTAGTTAAGAACAGGAGCCTGATTTAACTCTCAGCGCACAGTCGAGAACTAATACATCCCAGCTGCTGGGGGAGGTGATAGATGTGGGGCTGCAGCTCCTAGGCACTCGGCCCCCCGGAAGCCACCATTGAGCAGCCTTTTGAGGGAGGAACAGAGGCTCCAGCTCCCCGTCTAGAGCCTCAGAGTAGAAGCCCTGTGTGCGGACTGTCCCAAGGCTCTCCTCTCTGAGGAGCCACCAGAACTTCGCCATTGAATATATAGTTATAGCAAAGGAATGCGTTGCCCTGAGGAAGCCACACATCTATTTGTAATCCCAAGCAAGGTCCAGGAAAGAAGTGTCTGACAGGAAGTGTCAGTGTCCATGGTAAAGTGACCAAGCCGAAGTCTGGGGTCCTTATGGCCTTAGCTACTCCACTGGGGAGTGGGAGTAGTCAGGGCAGAGATGGAATGGATGGGATGGAGGAGGTGAATGAGACCCCCAGGACAAAGACCTCTGACTTTGTCAGAAAGGCACTTCTCTCCAGAGAGAGCTAGACTTTCATGTCAGTTGGCTTTGGGGGGGGGGGGGTCCCTTCTCCACACTTTCTGGGGGCTTCTGGAAGTGACTCCCACATAGGAATGTCTTCAGTGTGAGTCTTCTGCTGGGGAACTTGCTCTGATCCTCCTACTGTCTTCCCTTTGTGCTGTCAAGAGGCTGAGCCCAGCTCCTCAGGGGACGCCCCGCTCCACTGCCCTCCTAAAGCTCATTATCCTAGAGAACCAACTGTTCTTTGACACTCAATGTCCTCAGGAAAGACAGGCCTAATAGGAACATGGGTCAGGCACACAGGGGAGTCACTTCCAAAATTGGGCTCTCTGGAAAGGGACTCCCCACTTCCTCCTATTCCTTTAGGTCTCATCCCATTACTTCTGGACCTGGTATGACTTGTTTCCTCAAGGCCTGGACAGATGAGCACATCTCTCTATCACCTCCTTGGAAACCCAGTTTCTTCTACAGGCAAAAATGGACAGTCTCTGATACGAAGTCCCCAAAATGAAAAAGGAAGCGAGAAGCAGAGCCCTTCCTCTGAGACCCACGCAATCGTTTTAATAATGTTCCCGTTGTGCTAAGGGCTAGCAATACTGAGCATAATCTATTCAAATGCACAGGAGAATCTCACTTTGGAAAATTAGGAATCTGCATTAAAAAATTCCCAAGCCCCGGACCTTCTTTATAATAAATTAGAATTTTTTTTTTCAAGGCAAGTTCTTAACTTGGCAATTTCATTTTTGAAGTTTGGGGAATAAAGTTATTAAAAATGAGGGAGGTTTTTTTTTTCTTCCCATTTCAGGAGAGAACCGTTAATGGTTATGGCCCCATGCTATCTGGGCACAAGCCAAGTGGTATGATGGCCAAGCAGCTTCTGGCCCCATAGTTCCGTCTCAGTCCATCCTGGGGAAACTGTGATTACTTGTAAGGATGTCACTCTGTGTTTATTGTGCACTAAATGCAGACCATAAGTTAGAAAGATGCAAAACCAACAACCCACTGAAACCCTTCCTGTGGCCTGCTTCCTCCTTCTGGTGGCTTCTGCTTAACTTCTGTTAGAGCCGCAGCGCCCTCTATTGTCTAGCTACAGTACTTCGATTCCAGCATCAAGTCACTGAGTCCTTGATCCTCACTTTATGCCCTGAGAGGTAGGGGCAAGTCACTGGGGACTGTGGATTTCTACAATGATTGTTTAATGAAAACATTGTCTCCAGGGAGACGTGGCTATGAGCTAGGTGTGTGGTCCCCCTGTTCGGTACATGCTGTTAATTCCTACATCACTCTTTTTCCCTCTTCTGCATCTCTGCAACAGCCAGCCTGGCCATCTGTCACCTGGACTTTCCCAACCCCCTCCTCCCGCTGCCCCAACCCACTGCCACCCCACACCCCAATCTCAATGGAACTCTAAAAGTTGTGTTCTCTACTTTTCTCCCCTCCCAGCAAGTCTCCCCCACCCCCTCCCAACCCCCGAATCTTCAAGGTAACACAGTCACCTTCTCATTCCTTCTGGGCATATACCCTTCATTCACGTATTCTGTCTTCACCTCTGAACATCATTCAAGTTCTTCTACTTCCTGTAACACTCCACACGCAATGTCCACGCCAAGCAAAATTCTCCCTTCTGCAGTTCCATCGGCAAATTCAGGAAACCATTCGGATTTAACCGTGAAAGGAGTAGCTTCCCCTCCCTCACCTTACCCACACACACCAACCCCTGCTATCAGCAACCTCCCCCCACTCTTCCTCAAACACAGACACATACCTACCGTTCCACAAATATCTTTGCCCTTGGCTTATAGGCAAGACAAATATTTTATCTGGTCTATTTGTGTATGTATTCAATGTTTAGTATTCCTCTGTCTGCATGTCCCCGGCGTGTCGGGCTACATGAGCATTTGACCAGAAAGCAGACATCCCGGCTGGTCCCGGTCTGTCCCACTAGGTGCAGCCCCCTGTGGATGTGGGCACTCAGTTACCACTTTAGGAACAAACTGGTACGTAGGTAGCATGACTTGATGATGGGTGATATTAAAAATGTTTTGGCCATTCACCCAGGATTAGTGACCAGAGGGAGGCAAGGCAGGCCAAGTCAGAACTCTTCGATCAGGACCAGTATGGGAAGCTCATTTCAGAAGGAAGTCAAGCATGTGCTTGGGACCCTTTGGCATAAGCTGCGTTCCTCCATCCCCTTCCATCCTCCTGCCGTCCCCGGAGTGAGGAGACTGGTGCTCAGGCCCCAGAAGACTGTGCATGGAGATCTGGGGTCAGAAAGATGCTGTCTCACCTTTCCTTCAAGAGGAAGGCTAAGGCCAGGCCAGGCAAGACCCGCCTCTCTTCTCCCCCCCCCCCCCCCCCACCAGGTACCTTCTTTCCCTCCCTCTGAGAGCACCGTTCCTACTGTTCCTACTCTGGGCAGAGCTAGGGGAGCTGACATCCTGGGGAAGCTGGATGGGCTTTGATCAGTCATTAGGATCCCCATGCTGGTTTCATTAGCTGGAGGCAGAGGGGGTGGCTGGGGCCCCTGGCTGTGAATGGCCCCCATCCAGGCCATGCAGCTGTGACGGGCAGCGCGAGTTCAGATGTTTTCACACTTTCCATTCCTCTCATCTCTTTAAGGGCTGGAGCCCCCTGCCTTGCAGGGCCCTCTGCTCAGCTGCCTGTGAAACACATTCACTTTGCAGCAATAGAGTTAATTCAGCAGCTTTGAAAGTCCCCCTAAGCCTTTTCTGTGGTTGTGATTGACGGCTCCCTCTGCCCCTGGGGGCAACACCCCAGGGACCATATGGGTGACCTGCCTTCCCTTGCTTTGACTCATCAAAATGGACTCTTCTCTTTCTTTTTTATTTTTTACTGGGTCTTTCTTCTCTTTGTGCACAGTGACCTCTCTCCCTGGCCTGCTTGGGCCACCCATGTTTTTAAACCGGACATGTCCCCAAACTCCAACTCACTCAAGACCTTCATTCCTCATTGTGGAAAAGGCAAAGCAGCCTACAGGTCTGACCAGGCGGGCCTTTGTGTCCCCGACTTAGGAGATGGTAAGCTTGCAATAGGACTTCTAAGCTCGTGAAGAAATGCTCCACTGGTCTTGTGTAGGTTTTTTATTTGATGAACTTATACCTCAATTCTGACATTTACCAAAAGCACAGAGATTTGATTGTCTCTCCTCTCACCTCCAAGCAGTAGATGTGTGCCCCAGACAGCTACAAAAATAGTTAATGGCCCAAGTACACAAAGCTTAAAATAAATCAGGGAACAGGTGATCAAAGTCCGCAGCGGACCTGAGGAGCACTTGAACTTACTTTGCCTCCCTTTCCTGTGTGATTTTCTAGGAGCTGGGGTGTCTACATTGCCTAGAGAGAGGGGGATAGGTGAGCAAGGCCCCAGGGGTGCTTACTGTCCCTGGAGTTTGTGGTCTGGAGAAGTGGGATGACTCCACATGGCAGAAATTCAGGAATCCTAGGCCTTGGCCCAGCTGCACTGCTGGTGAATTACACACATTTAGGCCAGTCATTTCAGTAAGATTTCTTTCATCCACACATCCATTCAATAAATACTGAGAGCTTCCTGTGATCTTGCAGAACTTGTGCTAAATACTGGAGATACGAAATGAATAGTTCCTGCCCTAATGGAGCTTATAGTCCATTTCGGCCCTTGGTTTCGGCATCGGTAAAATGGGAATAACTGTGTCCTCCCTGCCTCACAGGATTGTTGAAAGTGTGGGCATGAAAAGCAGAGTACTCTTTCCCAGCCTCTTTTCCTCCATGACCCTGACATTGATTTTTCACTCATTCTCTTCTGTACATCTTCAGTAGCCAAGATTGCATTGAACTTTAATTCCTTTTTATTAGGAATATGATAGCAATATCAAATATTTGTTTCTAGCTGTAAACACACCCCCTTGCACACAAATGCACACACACACACACAC
This sequence comes from Panthera onca, assembly GCF_046562875.1. Classification (NCBI taxonomy): domain Eukaryota; kingdom Metazoa; phylum Chordata; class Mammalia; order Carnivora; family Felidae; genus Panthera; species Panthera onca. Next base: position 92,904,678 of record NC_138348.1, on the reverse strand, counting down.
ACACACACAGAGGCACATACCTAGCACACAGAGGCACACACACACTGGGATTCTGATATACCCACTAACTATACTGGAAATCACTGGTTTGGGACTGTCATATAGGTGAGGGTTCTCCAGAGATGGATGGGAAGGGTGGGGAGCAGACAGTTGCCAGGAAAGTGCCCAAGTGCCCTTTCAGATTTAAGTTCACAGCCTTCCTCCTATTAGCCACATGTCAGTAACACCCCAGAAGTGCAGACAGGGCCAGTGAACATTTTACAAGACTCGTTTTATAAACCACTGCCTACAAACCCTTTTAAAACTAATGAATTAACTAAGACCCCTCATTTTACACCACGGAGGCAATTTTTCTGTGGTTTGTTCTATTCAGTCGGCCCTGGGATCAGAATGTAGGTGACCTAGGCCTGCTGTTCCAGGAGCCCCTTCAAGTTAAATTGGTCTGGCCTGGGTCTGCTTTCAGATCGTCCCCCCCTCTTCTCCCCCTCTCCCCCAGTTCTGACTGGGTCAGGGGACGTTTAGAGGAGCCCTTGCCAACCCTGAACCTTTTAACACCTCCCTCGCACTCATTCTCTCGCTCAGTCTGTCATTCAGTCGTTTAACAAACACACTGGGAGCCTACTGGGAGCCAGTCATGGTAATGGGAGCTAGGAAACCAGTCCACTCAGGAAGACAGACCATTAAGGGCCCCCAAGTGTTACAGGCGTTAAGGTTCAAAGCATACACAGATGAGCCGAGTGTCCAAGCTACCTAGGTCCGGGGGCTGTGGAGTATTGGAAAGGCTTCTGGGGAGACTTAATGCTCCAGCTGAGTCCTGAAAGAGGGGTAGGTTTACATATAGTTGGGAGGGAGGGAGGGAGGCCAGGGAAACGTGGACATTTCCTGCTGAGGCAGCTGGGAGAGCAAAGGCATGAGGATGTAAATCATCGGGCATGTTCAGGCAACCCTACACGGTAGGGTCTGATCAGGGTACAGCGTAAGGGAAGGGGGCTGTACTGGAGACAAGACCAGGGTCAGTGAGCATGCCCGGGCCTGGAGTACCCTGTGGGCTGTGCCCTTCCCACAAAAACATCATTTTTTGGCCTTGCCCCCTGCTGCTTCCCACCTATTGGGGCCAAATCCGATGTTTACCAAATAGCTTCAAGCCCTGACCTCCTCCCAGGTCCTTGGACTCTCTCCTGGTTGTGAGGGAACCAGATCCTGCCCTGCCAGCTTGCCCGGGCACCGCAGAGAGTGCCAGCTCCCGGGCAAGCCCAGCCCAGCCCAGCCCTGCAGGCGCCCCAGCGGCCCCTAGTGGGCCAGGTGCGTGCAGCCCCCCGGCTCACCACAGCACAGTGCTTCTGTGGCCTGGTGGGGCAGATACTGGGAATGGGCAGCTCCCACCTTGCCCGGGTCAGGTGGAAGGCTCAGAAGAGGGGCTTTCCTCTTTGGAGGGGTGTTCCTGCTGAGTCACGCTGAGAAGGTGCAGGCCTAGGTTGTACAGGGTTGGAACAAAGGACGCTGTGAGAGATTCCTGGGTGTCGGAGACACAAAGAGCACGTGGGGGGAAAGGGCGTATGTAGGGTGACACGGGAAGCGTGGGTGCTGAGGTGTCCGGGGCAGGGTATGGGCAGGGAGTGGAGTTTGGATTCAGAGAGAAGACTAGCAAAACGGAATCATAAACATGCTTGGAAACCAAGGTTTACCAAGTGTCCACCGTGTGCATTTCACCCTCACGTATGGCTTCCCTGTAGCCCGGGGAAATGAGATTATTAGCTCCATTTGTCCCTGATGGAGAAACTGAGGCTCAGAGAAACTGAGTCAGTCACCCAAGGTGACATAGCTGATGAAGAGTGATGTCTCCTTCCACAACACCATGGCCCCCTCTCCCTGCGCCTGAACCCAAGCCTGCCCCACCCCCCCCCCCCGGGTGCTTACAAGAGAGCAGGTTCCTTCTACAGGGTCAGGACCCCCTCCCCCTCCAGGTAGCCCGTGGTACAGAAGCAACAGAGGCCAACTCTGAGGGTGGGCTGCAGATTGTGGGTTATATTAATGATAACTACCATACGCTATTAAGTGTCAGCTGCTTTGCACACATTATCTCATTTAATTCTAACAACACTGCACCTTAGGTATTATTACTCTCATTTTATAGATGAGGGCCCTGGAACAGAAAGGTTGAATAACTCGCCCAAGTCACACAGGCAGAGAGTCAAGTCCAAAGTAAATGCTCATGCCAGTACATCACGCTATGTCCCATGATCTCCAGCCCTGGGTGGGATGCCTGCTGCTCCCAAACAATATGCAGGCACGAACTGTGACTTCTCTTTTGTGGCCTGAGGCATTCAGTGTCAAGAAAGCAAACCTGCAGCTAAAAAGGTATAATTTGATGAGAAGCCTATCTACTCCACACCAGTCATGCCTGCACTCAATAGATATTTTGGATACTCTCGCTGTCAAACACTGAGGCTATAATTGTAAACCGAGAAGACATAGCCCATGCCCTGCAGGGTCCTACTGTCTAGTTGATGACAGAGGCAAATAAGCAGAGGCGGCTAAATCGTGTGCTCGGGGCCTTGGGAACACAGGGCAGATGGGCCTGACTGTCGCCAGAGCTCAGCTAGCATCCACTGAAGGAGGCAGCAAACCTCATGACAGTGGTGACTGGTGGGAGGTAGGAAGCGTCACCACCGGTTCACAGATGAGGAAACTGAGGCCCTGAAAGGTAAAGTTACATGTGCAAGGTTGGCCAGTGGTGGGTGGCAGAGGTGGGATTCAGTGCTACTTGATGCCAGTGTCTCCTGTGGGGTGCTGGAAGGACTCCGGTGTCGTCCCTCATCCTGAGTCCCCCTCCCCACCTCCCAGGTGCAAAAGAGAGAAGCCCTGAATGGAAGCTGGCAGCTGGCAGTGATGGAAGGCTTGTAGCCCATGGGATCAGGCTTCCCCATCTCTAGGTCACTGTGACCTAGGTCGCAGGTCCTTCCTCTGCAGCCTCCCAGGAATGTGAACTCAATAGCACTGAGCCACCTTCAACTCATGAACCACCCATACCTTCCTGCTTGGGCTCCACACAGAAGGACTGTTTCTGGGATGACCCATGACTAGTGTTTGGGGAATGACTTGTGTATGGGAGGCCTCTTGGGTGTTGTGGAGAAGCTGGACCGCAACGAGGACAAGTAGCTGCATGGGAGACCCACCAGCATGGCTAAGAGGTGACACTTCAGCCCATTTTTGGCTCCCTTCCTTTCTGTCCCCTTTGTCACTTGATAGGGAAGCAGGGGAGTCTGCCCATTCTCCTCTTCAAAGAAAAAAAGCTCTTAGTTCTTGCCCTAACAGTTCGTGTAAACTGTGATTTCTAGCAATTTCTTCACCTCTGTGGGCTTCAATTTTCTCATGGACAATGAGAATGACACTAACTTATTGCACAGGATGACGGATGGACATGAAAGCCTATAGAGGTATTTTATTAGCTCATTAGAACATAAGTGCCACTCTCCTCCTACAGTTGGGAAAGGGTGGTGCTTAGCAGAAATGAAAGCATGGATGGGCGTTCCAGTGTCCGTGAGGGCAACGGGAGCAGGTAGGGGAGAGGAGCTTCTCAAGTCGTCAGCACCTCTCAAATCACACCATGGAGCATCTCCTACTCATTTTCATGGTCAGACTATATGGTCAGAGAAGCTGACAGGTTTGCCTGCACATTTTGCCTTCCCATATATGCAGTTTGCAAATGTCAGCTCATCCCAGTCCATTTTCGGATGGGGCGGGGCTCGTGAACTTTCATCTCAAGGTGTTTCAGACCAAGAATCTGGGCCCTTCCGCTCCAAGCTTAAGGCAGGGCCAGTTCTGGCTGAATGATGGAGAGAGGTCCAGTGGTTATAGCTTTTATGGAAGGAAAGAGCATGGAATGGTGGCCTCAGGGTCTTTGCCCCAAGAAAAGGACTCTAAGGTGACCCCTAGAACCCTGTGTGGGCTCTCACAGCCCCCCATCTCTTGCTGTCCCCCTTTCCTGGCCATTAGTCATTGCCCTGTTCTCTTGATTACTCCTCACAGCCTGTGTGGTATTATCCCTTTTTTTAAAAACATTTTTCTAAAGCTTATTTCTTTATTTTGAGAGAGACAGAGACAGTGCAAGTGAGGGAGGGGCAGAGAGAGGGAGAGAGAGAATTCCAAGCAGGCTCCACACTGTGAGTGCAGAGTGGGCTTGAACTCACGAAACTGTGAGATCATGATGTGAGCTGAAACCAAGAGTCAGGCCCTTGACTGAGGGAGCCACCCCGGTGTCCCTCCCTTGCTTTTTACATATAGGAAAACCAAGAGTCGAAGAGGTCAGGAAACTTGCCCCCAAACATGTAGCTAATCATTGACAGAGGAGCTTCAAACCCAGGCTCTCAGATTCCCTGCTCCTTCTACTCACTGAGACCTTTCTGATCTTCGAGAAAACTCTCAACATATTGTTCAACTTTGCCTCTCCTTCTCTGTGCTCAGTTCTCCTTGTCGAAAAGGGACTGTCCTTGTGTCTGGGCAATGCCATACCCACACCCTGTTTGCCACCAAGGCAGAAGTTCCAGAGTTCTCTGAAGCCTCCTTGTAGAAAGGTTCAGAGTCTGGAGTGGCCAGTCCTGGAACCAGCTGTAAACATGCCAAGTGGCCACGTAGAGTGTGTATAACTAGTTTTTTTACACGCCAGACAGAGGAGAACCGGACAAAGTTACTTGGAGAGAATGCCTGACACTAGGTGGTCTAGTAAATAGCTGACAGCCAGTTCGGGGAGGGGCCCTGATTTGTAGCATTTGCCAATTTCCATGGTGTAAATGCTCAACCAGGCCACTTTTGAGCCACCGATGTGATATCAACCAGCTTTCAAAAGTCCAGAAGATTTAACAGTTGGCTTTCACCAGCCAGAACCAGGGAGCTCCAGTATGTTATGTCACTTAATGACCCTGCCCTACCCCTGGTCCCTCCAGCCTCTCCCCTGCTCCTGCTCTGGGCGTGCCGCCCAGGAACCTCCCAGAACCTCCACGGTGGCACCCCCTCCTCCAGGCCCTGAGGCAGCTGCTGGGGGGCTGCTCCTTTGGAGCTCCAGTTCTTGGGAAATGGAAGTCTCTGGATAGAAAAGGGGATCTATTTGGAGGTAAACACTCATTCTCCAAACCTGGAGAAATGCAGTTTGCTGACTTGGCCCCCAGGAGCTAAATAAATCTGAATTATTGTCCCGCTCAGAGCAGATCTGCTCTCTTCTGCCCCCACCCCGCAACCCTCCCTGAGCCCCAGGAACTGCCTCTCAACTGGGGCCTCCTGGGATGCCAGCGAGTGACCGCCTTTGATTTATTCTCATTCTCTGCTTCCCTCCGTAACCCAGCAGTCTTGCCTAGAAAGGGGAGGTGAGAAGAAAAGGAGTATCTCCCCTCATCCCTCTCTCTCTTAGCTCATCTTCACGGAGGTCCCCTGTGGATTCCTTCAAGGACACAAGGAAATGCACCCTTAGTGGGCAAGGCAGAGCCATACCAGCCTTCCCTACACTTCACCCCTAAACAAGCTCTGTGGACATAGCTGTGCCTTGCTTTAGAAAAGAAGCTCATTTTGGAAATCGTGTGTTTAATGACAACAACCACCCCGCCATCTTGGGAGCCCTTCAGAGTTTCCCAAGCACTCCCACATTCTGTACACCATCTCGTCTGAGCCTCTCGTCAGCCCCACGCAGCCGGTGGTGATTGGTAGAGTTCCCCGATGTGTCTGAGCCTGTCAGGGTGGGGACTTCAGAGGCCACCCAGCTGGAGCCTCCAGTCCCCTCCACAGGGGACCAGCTGATCAGTCTCCACTTGGCCGCTGGCTGCCGCAGTGGAAACTCACGCCTCCTGGATGCAGCCCATTCCGGCCTCAAAATGCTCAGGGGCTTGGAAACGTATTACTTGGGTTGAGCCCAAATCTGTCTCTGTGTGATACAGGTTGAATGCATTGCTTTGTCGTTTGACCCTTTGGGGGCACGCAAAGCAAAGCTGATGTAATCGAATCCCTTGTTCCGATATTCAAAGGGTGCTCTCGTGTCTCATCTCCCCTGTCCCTCAAATCTTCCTTACATATCCCAGATTCAAATATTCCTCCCACGACACAGTGCAGAATGCCTCCACCAGCCTGATCTATCCTCTGAGTGCATTCTCCTCCACTGGTTTCAGCAGAGACGAATGAGACTAGAGGCTTTATGTGAGTCATGCTTCTGTTAATGCATCCTCAGATAGCGTCAGGTTAGGTTGCTTGTCTTGTTTTTTTTGACAGACACATTACACTTTGGATGTATGAGCCTTCTGTCAACTCAAACACTGCTGTTAAACCGTGTCTCTCCTGTTCTGCACTTATATTATTGATTTTTTTTTTTTTTTTTGGCTCAAGTGTTAAAAGTGTTACATTCCAACTTAGTAGATGCAAATTAATCTCATTAGACTTAGCCTGTGGCCAAAATCTGTAAAGATCTTTTGGATCTCAGTCTCATGTCACCTATAAATTTGCTGAGCATTTCTTCAGACACCCTCTAAATCACCGATAAAAATATTGAAGAAGAGGACTAAGGAGAAAGCAGGTGGCACTATCCTAGAAGCCTTCCTCAAGCAGACATCTATCCTTTAAATGTCATCCTCTGGGTATAGCTTACTAATCCACACAGTTGTCCACCAGTCACAGCTCTCAGTGTCTTCCTCAAGGGTGTCATGGGAGGTGCCTTGCTGATGTCTGTATGTTTTCCTTACCTGCCAGCATAGTCATTATGTTAAATCCAGAAACTGAGTTCCATGAGAACAGGCACTCATCCTCGGGACCTCAGTGCCTACCTAGCACGGTGCCCAGTACGTTGCCAACAACTCAGGAAATATTTGAAGAAATGACTGCTTACATTAGTGGATGAAAGAAACTGGCCCAGATCAAAGTGAAGATTAGCAGTGTTTAGTTTTTCTGATTCCACCTTCTTTCTCTATTTTGAAAACTGGAACATTTGTTTCTACTTTCGTCCTTATAGCACCTCTTTAATACTCATGGATCCTAGGGGCGCCTGGGTGGCTCAGTCAGTTAAGCATCTGACTTTGGCTCAGGTCATGATCCTGCGGTTCGTGGGTTCAAGCCCACGTCTGAGCTGTCAGCACAGAGCCTGGAGCCTGCTTCGGATTCTGTGTCTCCCTCTCTCTCTCTGCCCCTCCCTGATTCATGCTCTGTTTGTCTCTCTCTCAAAAATAAATAAACATTAAAAAAAAAAAAACTCCTAATAATGCTATGTGAACTTAAAAAAAAATACTTATGGATCCTAAAATGACATCAAATGGCTTACTGATGAGAAAATAAGAGTTCAGGAAAAACAACGGATTTGCCCAAGTCCAAAGGCTAATAATGGGAGACAGCAGGATTCAAGCCATTGTCTGCTGGCTTTAAAGGTATCAGGATGCTATGTCTAGCCTCTGATGCTGAGTTTGGGTGAGTCCCCCCAGTTCAGCTGACAATGAGAAGGGTGTTTCTTCCTAACAAAAAATGATGGGGAGCCAGTACAATAAAGCAGATATGTCTCTTTTAAGACATGAAAGATCTCATTTACCACCTGTCATTCATTAATTCATTGATTCAACAAATATTTATTGAGTATCTACCAGTGCCAGGCTATGCTGGGCCCTAGAAGTACAACTGCTAATCAAGCCCTCTTTGAGCTTAAGTTAGTTGGGAGTGGAAGAGAAAATCACTAAGCAAGTAGATATATAGTAACTGATCATAGAAAGGCCTATGGAATGAAGCAGAGTATGGGCATAGGAAGGGACAGAGGGGCTCTATTTCACTCTGAAGACGTGACATCCAAGCAGAGATCTTAAGAAAATGAGACAGCAAAAGCAAATGTCTTGGGGATAGCAACAGCATTAGCAACGATGTGCCTGTGTTGACGGGAGAACTATACTTTTTCTTCCAAAAAGCAGGGACCTAGATCATATGATGAGTATTCCAGCTATAAAACATCTGATTCTTTTAAGATGTAGTCATTCATTCATTCATTTTCTCAACAAAGGCTAAGCACATACTCTGTGTCAATTGGATGCTATGGATGAAGGTGTAAACAAGGCTTCAGTGAGGAAGTCAGACAAGTGTATCAGGCCCAACAACACTGGTGCTATGGACAGGCTGGCAGAAAAGAATAGTTGAGGCATGTCACCGTTCATGACATTTTAGGGATCCATTTGACTAGAGAGAATATATTATAAAAGCATTAAACTCTGTAAGGATGGTTATCAAAAAAAATGTAAGCCATCTCATAGTTTCTTAAAATTTTATATAGAAAGCCCAACATATAACATTAAAAGGAGTCGCTCTGATTGGCACAAAATTTGGGGCCTGGGGATACCTTCAAAAACATTACATAGGATGAAAATCACGGCCCTAAATATTTGTTACGGCTGAGAACAAAAATCTGTCCGGTGTCCACTAAAACCTGCTTATCTCCAAACACCCAGGTAGACCAAATTTGGGGACCCATTCAATGATCAATCAAAACCATTAAAACAGTTACTCCTGTCTTGGGTTAAACGGAGTAAACTTCCACCCAAATGAGAACTGATTCAGCTATTTTTTTTTTCCTGCTCTTCAAAGTCATGAAATCAACTTACTACTGCCCAGTCCAGCCCAAATGACTCATAAGCACAATTTAAAGGGTTCATCATTTTGGTTTTTTCTGCTTCTTGGCAGAGGTCACCACCCTAATTTGCATTAAGAAGAATCAGTCGTCTCTTCTAAAGAGTGCCCGTGCACCACCTGGTTTTGTAGGCTCCTAAATTATTCTCTAAAATGTTCTCACCTAGGGAATGCTTCCTTCTCACTGTGGCACGCAAACAAATGGATGCTGGTTGCACACCCACCGTTCCCTTGCCCGCCTTCTCTTGTTCACACACACGCCACAGGCCGGGGCGGGCCTCCCAATTCCAGCTGGGGAACCGGCTGTCCTGGCCATACTAACCTGTCCCCTCCCCTTTTCTCTCTCTGCAGATGACAGCAACTGCTCAGGCACCCTCTAAGACCCAGGCTGTCCACATCTCCGCACCCTCAGCTGCTGCCAGCACGCCTGTGCCCAGTGCCCCCATTGACCCCCAGGCCCAGCTGGAGGCTGACAAGCGAGCTGTGTACAGGTAGGAGACACTTCAGCTGTGTTGAAAGCCCCCGCCCCAGTCAGCCTCCGGCCCAGCTCAGCCCTGGGAGAGGAGAATGCAGGCCAGTGGGTGGGTGCATAAAGACAATGCCCAACAGCTGCTCTCCTCACCGTCTTCTCTCTCAAATCCATCTGGACATCCCTCAGCTGGCCCATGTGGATTGACGCTAGCTTCCTGGGATTGTCTGGTGAGGGCCAAGAGGGCCCGGGCAGCATCTTCCTGGAGGATCCTTTTCTCATCCCAGCTGGGGATTGAGCCCTCTTGAGCATCAGAAACCCTCCGCTCAGCAAACTGCCACCTTGAGAGGCTCTCCTCGCGTGTCCGCCATTGTGTCTTCACTCCAGCAAGCCCAGGGGACATCTGCTGGTCCCGTCTAGGACTTGGCATTACACAAACTTTAATATGCCTGAAAATCACTGGGAGAGTTTATTAAAACCCGTATTTCTGGGCTCCGTGCTCAGAAATGCTGAATCAGTAGGTCAAGCTATAGGAAGAGGAATATGACTTTTTAAAAAGCATTCCAGGTAGATCTAATGCAGCAGGTCCTTTTTTGATCCATGATTGTCTTTGTTTTGTAGCAAGAGGCGTGGTGTGTGGCTGCGTATGTTCTGGCACCCTCCTTCCAGAGGGGGAGTGTGCTGAGAGCCGGCAGCTCAGAGCAGGGCCAGGCCCTGAATGTTGCGGAGGCTGGGAGGGGCCCAGGGCCTGTCTGGTTTGTCCATGTGGTTGAGAAGATGCAGTCCTCTGAGAGCCGCCCTGGCAGGGATGTTAGTCATCGTCTTTCTGTGGGGCGCCCACACGGCTAGAAAAGACGCCCGAGTCAGCACTCAATATGGAGGTGACACCCTAGCGCACGCTCACTTGTGTGAGCACATACATTCACGTGTATCAGCAAACGCGTCTTACCTGTGTCTGGACACACACTGCAGCAGGTGCCAGTATCGTCACATGGGGAACGATCCAGCCAAGATGAACGGGAAGAAGATTGATTCCTTCCTCACTCCTCCCCACGGTGACAATGCTTTTATGGTAATGGTGGTAATTATTGCTGTTATTATCATTATCACTGGCGTTATTTTTAGTTACTCAGATGAGCCGAGTGCCTCTAATGCCAACCCGGAGTCCAGAGCAGTGAGCCCTGATCCATAGGTCCCGCCACGAGGGTCTTTCCCAGCCCTGCTGGAAGAATAAATCACCATGCCTGTGCCCTGCTCTGCCCAGTGCACTGGCCAGGCCCTGCTGCCTGCCGGGAAAGAACTCTGCTTTGGACCCCAAAGATCTCCCACATCTGGTCACGGTACCTGTCAGAGAGACTGGACACTCCTGTCCTCCTGTCTCTCCTTCCTTCACACTCTTGTATTGAACCCTGACTATTAATATGTGGAGGCGCTGAGCTGGACTCCCAGCGAAAGAGGGTGAACTATCAAAGCAAACGCACCTCTGTTCCCCATCTCTCCAGGAACAGATAGATAGGCAGGTGAGAAACCAACACAGTGTGGTCAGAGCTTTAACAGAGAAGGCTTTACCGAGGAGACAATATTTGAGCTTGATCTTAAAGGCTGGTGAGAGAGTCCACCAGGAGAAATGGGCTGGAGTAGAGCCTTCCAGACAGAGCAGAGCCTCTGTGCTCCCAGAATGGCCAGTGGCCAGAGCATCTGGGTGTGGGGAGATGAGGCTTCACAACCACCTGGAAATTAAACTGCGAGGTGGGCTTGTGCTTTTGTGGTGAACATGAGAAGGGAGAGTACCATGGCGTCTGAAAACCACCTGATGGTCTGATGGCTTGGGGGTTAGAGCCATCATACTCCATGTAGATCATTGCTACCCATAGTATGGCCCAGGGGCTAACAGCACTGTATCCCCTGGGAGTTCTTGAGAGACGCAGACTCTTGGCCCCACTCACACCACGTGATCTGTGTGCATCATCCTGGGCACCTTCACAGACAGGGGACCTGTGGTGAGCACAGATCATAGTCTAGAAAGACCCCTGGTTCATGATACAACAGAAAGTTTCTGGATACCCAGGCTTGAGTCCCAGCTCCTTTTGTGTACTAATCTCTGTGAGCTTGAGTTTCATGACAGAAGCTAACCAGTAGGTTCAGTAAGATTGTTGAGACAGCTCATGTAAGCACCTGGTGCTGTGGCCCTTCCCAAGATCCCAGGCTCATTTCCCACCCAGGCCAACCTGCAGGAGATGTGGGTCACCTCTCCCGTGGGAGCTGTTCATCATGATGTCACTTGAAACATAAAGGCCCAGACGGTCCTCCAACCAACGCTTCTTCCTGCTCACCTTCACACCTGAGCTTTACCTTCTCCCACCGGGCTGAGCCCCCAGCAGCCCTCAGCCTTTGCCCAAATTGTCCCTGCAGCTGTCTGACCGTGAAGAAGGAATCCCAGGTTGGTTGCCACCAATTGCCCAGACAAACATGGCCACCCGGCATCTCAGGACAACCAAGAGAGCTGACACCAGCACCTTCGCCCGGCTTTTCTCTGCAGTCCCTCCTGCCCAGGGGCCTGGGGTTTTCTCCCACAACCACACCTCTCCCATTAATACCAGCTGTTCTCTCTACAGCCATTGCAGGATGACCGGGGAGGGAGCTCAGCCTCCTGAAGGGTCGGGTAATTTTAATTAGATTTGCCTGCCTTGGGGCAGCCTGGCTGCTCCAAAGCACATCAGGGAGTCAGCATTTTATGTCAATAAATGTAACAAGACTTTTCAATTCAGATTAGTGCCCAGCGCCGACTTCTGGGAGATCCCACTGTGGCCCCTCCCAGAACCACAGATGAAGGAAGGGTGGAGGGAGCCCCTTTCTGACCAGGCCCCTGCGGGTGGCAGGGGGACAGTGTGACAAAAAGGAGGGGTGTGCCTGTGAGCCCTTGGAGCGTCCAATGCCCCTGAGGTTCTATTTGTGTATAAAGACGTGTTAATGAAATGTATTGGTTCCTTCTGATGTGGAAAGTGTGTGTGTGTGTGTGTGTGTGTGTGTGTGTGTGTGCACGTGCGTGTAGTGGGGGTGAGGGGAGGCAGTCTGTCTTTAATTGGATCATACCAGAGCATCATCTGGGCTAATCAGCAAGGCAACCAAGAGCTCCCGCTCAGATTAATGATTGCAGTCTAATCCGAGCAGATCCCATGATTGGATGCACATCGTGGGTAATTGTGTTTGTGGCCCAAGAGCAGTGCTGAGAGGGGGTCTGAGGAGGGGAGGCCCTGTGCAGTGAGGACCACCGCAGGTTTGGACCTAGTTCAGTTCTCCCCTTCCCTAGTCCCCCACCTCAGCCCTGGGACTTATCCCCAAGACGTTCAAACTTAGCTTGGACTGCCCCACTCCACCCCTCCATGCGGATGGACAGTGTTAGGTGCCGTCCAGAACCTGGTGGTTAGATGGCCAGGCGTGCAGAGATAGGGCCAGGAGGGTGGGGTTAATCCAGCTTTCACTCTCCCTCCTCCCCTCCAGTCTCCTTCGTTCCCCTTTGAAGTGAGTGGGTTCCCATGGAAACCATGATGTCCTGGGGAGCAAGCAGAGTGGCAGACAGCTAGTCCTGGCCAGGTGCGAGGTGGGGAGGAGGTCGGCCTTGCTGAGAAAGCTCTGCTAAGGCTAAGGCGTTGGTTCTCTCCCACAAGGCTGAAAAGCTCTCCAAGAACTGGGGAATGGGCCCGCCCAGCGCAGAAGTTACCTGCTATTGATAGGAATGCAGGCTTGAGCAGTGAGAAAGTGGCAGGGGTAGGGTGCTTTGCTTCTGCACTTAAAATGCTGGAGAATCGAGATGCCGTGCAGGTGGAGAGGGCAGCTGACGGCTACCCACCCTCCCCCCCCACACCCCGTATTTCTCCTCTGTGGCATGGCTCACAATTAAGTTGATTTCATCAACGGTATTTGTTTCCCCCACTAGATGGTTAACTCCATGAGGGCAGGGTCTATGTCTGTTTTATTCATCGACCTATCCCTGGCACCCCATACCATACCTTAGAGTCAGCAGCTTGGACAGAGTGTGTACTAGAGCTTGTTGAATGGATTGATTAACTCAGGCGAGGCAGCACCTCATAAATACACCACAGTTCTAGGCTGGTGTGCTGGCTATCAGGGGCGAGGCGATAACAGAGCCCTGGTTCGTAGCATTTGCTGAATTCCACTGTGTAAATGCTCCCACCAGGGCCCACTTCAAACTACCAACACGATACCACTGACCAGAGTTGCAAAGGGGGGCTCCCATCTGGCTCTTGCCTGCCTCAAGTACAACCCCCATACAGGTAGGCAAGTTACAGGCCCACAGTCTCTGATTTTAAACAGGTCGATACATCTTATAACCAATTCTTTGGAATGATTTTATTTTTATTCATACCTTTAGCCACGAGCCCACACTTCTCTGTTGTCCTCATGGGCCTGTGCGGTCTACTCCTGGGTTCTAAATTTGAAATGTTCTCTCTTAATGAATTAACTACTTCACACAGTGCCCAGCACGAAGTAGGTGTTTGCAATTGTGATTTTTCACCGTTAACCCTGAGGCAGTGAATTTTCTCCTTCCTAGTTTCTACCCAGCACCGTCGTCTCTTCCCATCTGCTTGAGCAAAGCCCTGCCTTCACCCCCACACTCCCATCTTCTCCAAGTGGATTCCAGGCCCTTCCTGGTTTACCCGTTAACAAAAACTCCTTCCTGGGAGCTTCAGAAACCCTGCATCAAACCAGGCTTCACCTCCTCTGCAGTGTCCCAGCTTCGAGAATCTTGACCTTGCCCTGTGGTGCTTCGGGTCTTCAGGACAGCTCCATCCCCCTCCTCAACCACAGACTCAGAGCTTCTAACCCGTGCGTGACTACCCCCGAGCAGCTCATGCTGGACTCCATCTCTGGTTCAGTAAGAGCAGTACACATTTCTAAAGCCCTGTCTGTGCTCCACTTCTTCCAGCCTCATCCAGACCGGGTCCCTCTAGAATGCACACTCACTTGGGGAAGGATCGGAACAGGGCAGTGGCAGCGTTCGGATCGCTCTATTGGAAGAGACCATCCTTGTAAAGGTCACTGAGGCTCCGGGCTTGGTCGTGGCAGCCCTGGAGTTAGAGGTGTAAATGCAGAAGAATGGCCATGCTGGGCCGTGCCACGAGCCCTAGAAATAGAGTTGGTGATCGCTAGCTTTGTCACCTTGGGTGAGTTAATCTCTCCGAGCCTCTGTTTTCTCAACTGTAAAAAAGAAAATAGTAATAGCTAGACTAAAATTAGAGAATACGGGATAATACCTGACACACAGATCAGTGTTTGCTGCGTGGGGTGGGGATGGGGTGAGATTGTTTGAAGCAAGAGGGGCCAGCATGTGTCCCCATGGCGTGTTCAGGATGGGAAGCCATCTGGTGCATTCAGCGGGGTGGAATTCGGGGTTAGGAAATGGGCCTTTACATTTAGATCACCTGCGTTTACATTCTGGCACCGCCCTAGGCACCAAGCCTTTCTGGGCCTCGATTTCCTCATCTGGAAAACGGTATTATCTCTTCATCGGGGTTGTTGTGAGGAACCCATGAGAGAATGCACATTACGTATTTAGTAAAGAATCCCGCATTTGGTGAGCGCTCTGTAGATGTTAGCGGCTGTCAGATGTTTGGGGAAATGCAAGCAGGGGTTGGTCAGGCTAGAAGATGCTAGAAATGCTGAGAGGCGAGGCAGCCAGAGGCAGGACTGGAAAGGACGCCCCAGTCAAGAGGTGTCTATCTTGCAATTCAGTTAAATGTGTAGTGAGCTCTGCTATGTGTCAAGCGTCGTGTTAAGTTCCAAGAGGGGTTTTGAATAAAGAAGAACCAGCCCAGGGAGTAGGAGAAAGATAGACATAGAGAGCGGCTCTAATAGAAACTTGGCACATAGTATGGACTCAAAAAGTATTTGTGGAATTGACTGCGAGCCTTCTGACCACAGTGCAGTGTGGGAGAGTTGCACTGCTTTTCCCCAGGGAGGTGAAACCCAGGGGGAATGATAGCTGAGCTGGTAAATGGGGTGGGAGGGACCCCCGAGGTTTGGGGGCTGGACAGAGGGGCTGGGTCCTCTTGTGACTGTCCTCCTTAGCAGCTGCTTGGCCAGGAAGGACCCTGGGAACTGGCACGTCCTGATGAAGTGTTTTTGAGGGAAGGCTTCCACCTTGTGACCAAAGGGTGTCCTGGCTCCAGTGAGTTGACCCTGGGGCTTAACCCTATGCCTTCCCTGGCACTGTGCTTGGTCATTTCTGGAATGTGCTGGGCGAGGTGGCCTGAGAAAGATGTGGGAGAAGTTCAGCCATTCCAAGCAGAAAAGTCAGGACCAGATGCTTCAGGCTAGGGCTTCTAGACTAGATGCCGGGAGCAGATGTTCCTGGCTGCATTCTGGGCTGGGCTCTCTGGGCTGGGGGCTCCAGCCGACTCCCTGCTCTTGGAAGCAGTTGGATTCACTGGCATCAGAGATAACATTTCAGTTGTTGACTATAGTCAGGGGAGCGATCCTGTTGGAGCCATAATCTGAAAGTAAAACCATGCTCAGTTCTCCCCGGGCACCAGGCAAAGCCTGTTCTCGGCCCCTCCTGCCGGCATCTGGAGGGCCCCCAGCCCACGCACGGCCTCTGCACATGCTGCTGGCAGGCACGGGGGCTGCAGCTGTCGGGTCCAGGGAGCAGGTATGCCGTGTTGAGAGGCAGTGTGGGTCCTGCTGCTTCCATAGCTCACCGGCCTGGCCCAGGCACAGCCGAGAAGTCCAGGTACCCCACCAAGATAAGGCACGCTGATAAGATATGAAGAGCCTGGAACCCACCGACTTTTATCCTCACAAGGTTGTGTTAGGATTAAAGGAGATAACCAATGCTAACAGCCGACAGTGCTTGCCACGTAGAAGGCTCACGGTGAACGGTGGCTGCATTTGTGAGTAGTTACTGTGATACGTACTAGACTGGATCTGTCCCTCGTTTAAGGGGGAAGATAGCCAGCAATTGGGCCTCCTGCTGCTGTGAACCAGGCGGAGTGGAATAGGAGGAAGGCCGGCAGGCTGGGGCTTTGAGGGCTCACGTGGCCAGGGGCTTCTCACCAGGGCTGGACTGAGCCGGTTTTGCCCTTCTTTTAAATTTTTAAAAAACGTCGGGGCGCCTGGGTGGCTCTGTTGGTTGAGCGTCCGACTTCGGCTCGGGTCACAAGCTTATGGTTTGTGAGTTCGAGCCCCGCGTCGGGCTCTGTGCGGTCAGCTCGGAGCCTGGAGCCTGCTAAGGATTCTGTGTCTCCCTCTCTCTGCCCCTCCCCCACTTGTGCTCTGTCTCTCTCTGTCTCTCAAAAATAAATAAATGTAAAAAAAACATTTAAAAATTTTTTTAATGTTTATTTATTTATTTTGAGAGAGAACGTGAGTAAGCAGGGGTGAGGAGCAGAGGGAGAGGGAGAAAGAGAACCCCAAGCAGACTCTGTGCTGAGCATGGAGCTCGATCCCAAGAACCATGAGATTGTGACCCGAGCCGAAGTCAAGAGCAGGATGCTCAAGTGACTGAGCCACCTAGGCGCCCCTTGCCTTTCTTTTAACCATGACGCCACTCTCAGATTTTCTCAAGCTCTAGTCCATTTCGTGGTCAGGTGGAGAGAACATAAGACTAAGCCTTCAGTCTCAATTCTTACTCTATCATTGGGCAAATCATTTAACCTCTTTAGATAAGCTTGTCCTACCTCACACGGTAGGCATCAGATGAGAAACTGAAAGAGCTGTAGAGATGTGGAAGCCCTCTCCAAACACACAGAAGTATTATTATCATGAGAGAAGATTCTTTTGGAAACTCCTTCGATAAGATGGAGATTCTCTTGTGCTGCAGTGATCTTGATGCTCGAAGGGTAAACATGGCAGGTCAGTTCTGTGACCCCAAGGACACATATGACTCAAGGACAGAAGAGAAAAAGAGAGAAAGCGGGGAGGAGGAAGTGATTCCGATAATGGTTCAAAAATAACAGATAGGAGGTGGGGAGCGCAAAATTTGGAGTTTGGATTCCCAGATTTAAATCTCGACTCAGCCACTTACTAGCTTAATATCATTACTTCACCACAGTTTGCTAATTGGTGCAATGGGAATAAGAATATTGAGCATTTGAATGCAATAAGCACATGGAAACACTTTGTAACTTACAGAGGGCCACAAAGCGTGTGTGGGTGTGTGTTTAGTCATCGCCAGTGACCAAGGCGGAATGGACAGAGCTCCTTCCCCACAACACCCCTTCCCCTAGACTTTGTATGCTTGCTGGAGATCAATCTCTGGTGACTTGGACAGAAGCTCTGACTGCTTCTCGCTAGCTAACCTTGGGCGAGACACTTCCCTTTTCTGTGCCTGAGTCACCTCTCCGTAAAACGAAAGGGTTGAACATGGGATCCCCACAGATCTCAACTTTTAGGTGGTTTGTATTCCTGCCCTTGCAGACTAGCCTTTACAATCACTTTGTTGAGATTTCACATTTGTTATTATTATTATTATTTTTATTTTTAATGTGCCAGAAGGCAGGGGTGTGGGAGGTGGTGTCACGAAGGGATGGGGACGTAGCCGACTGAGGCCTGACCTGGGCCCCACCCTTGCCAAGAATGGACCTATCCGCCCACCTGGGGGAGGAGAGCCGGTTGGAGCCCAGGAGCCCTAGCAGATGCGATTCCAATTTAGCAACAAGAAGAAGTCCTCTCCAAGGCAACCCAGGCGAACACACCACCCACTAGGCAGGACTAAAAATACACCCGCATGGTTTCAACGTCACACCTGAAGTAAAAATATATCCAACCAGGAGCTGCTGGCTCGTTCTCCCCCACCCCACTCTGCTCTCTCCATCTGGTGCCTTCGAGGGGAGGAGAAATGGAGGGCTGGGCGAGCTCTTCCTTCACACTAACCCCCCTCCCTCCAGGACCCCGCCAGCCCCCACCCCACACACACCCAGCAGAGCCCAAGGAAGGCAGGTCCTTTTGTAACCATTGTAGCTAGAAGCTGCCAGATGGCAACGTTTTATCTGAGTCTTGCTATAGAGATGGATTCTGAGCCCAAAAGAACCTTAGGATTGTGTCTTAGAACCTTCCTTCCCATAGTTCCTCTGTTCCCACTCATTAATTCACCAGATATTTATTGATCCTCTGTTGTGTGCCAGGCACTGTGCATGACCCTTGGGAATTCAGAAAGAGATCAGATGAGTTCGTGGACCAGAGCAGTTCACCACATAGTGAGGAAGACAGATCTGTGCACAAACAACTATAGTTAGTAGAATTTAATGAGTGTCATAAGGGAAATAAAAATAAATTCTTACTGGCAGTGCTTTTTTGGTTAAAAAAAAAAAGAAGAAGAGGTTCTGAGTTCTGATAAATTGTACGTTGCCTCTCCTCCTCCTCTTTCTGTGCCTATTTGAATTGGCACGTGGGGTTGTTTTCCCTGCCAAATGAGTCAGTGGATATGGGAATAGAAATGTATTGGAGCCGATGGTGTCAATGTTGCTCTGAATAAAAAAGGTGCCCACACACCTTTCCAGGGAAGTGGAACAAGCATTAATTGATAGCTTACTAAGTGCCAGACGCTCTACGTGTTTCTTCATTTAATCCTTACCATAACCTGCGTGGTAGGTGATGCTATCCCTGTTTTATAAAGGAGGAAACTGGGGTTCAGAAAAATTCAGTAACTTGCCCCCAAAGGCACACCCACCGTCTCACTCTGAAATCTGTGCTTATCTCACACCACGGAGCTTCTCACCCTAAAGTGTGAGTGAGGTCAAGATACAAACCCCAAAACATTTCCCAGGATGGTTCAGAGGAAGCAATGGTTTTTCTCACTGGCGAGACCCACCAGGAAGCCGTGGTAGAGTGGGTGGTATCTTGAGATGGATTCTGAAGATTATTAGAAGGACAGGCAGAGACCCAGGAACCCAGTTGAGGTGCTAGGAACAGCAGGAACAAAGGCTAGTGCTGGGAGTCCAGTTTCCCTGAGTCTGTGAAGGCGGTGAGTGAAAAGACAAGGGGGCCAGAGTGCACCTGCTGTCTGTCCAACAGCACATTCTCTGCTCAGTCTGTTGAGAAAAAATACAGAAGTCTGAGGCCACACCTGATGTACCTGGAACGTTCATCTGAGGACGTGAACTTTATTTCATTAGCCTCCGAGAGAAATTTCACTAGAGCGAAACAACACGAATACTTGTAATGGGCTTCTGCTCTGAATAGATGCCCAAGGAAAAGACAGGGGGCTGTCCTGGAAAGTGACTCCAGGGTATTGTCTATGATTCTGTGATTCTTGTGACCTCTGACCTAGGGCACTAGAAATAAAGGATCAAAATGCCAGTGCCTGGGTGGACTTTCCAGGGGGTCGAGTCTTTGGTAATTCAAGACCTGCCCTGTGTTTATGGGTGGAGACTAGGTGGGATAGCTGGAGAGTCAGCCTGGTCACTACTGTTCCCACCTTACCCCACCTCACTGGCCAGTAGACTAATATCCTCTGCAGCAGTCAGACCCTGACCAGGCCTCTTGTCCCACTGGCTCATCACTGAAAATCTCCACCAGAAATTTTGCTCTCCTGCCAATCATTCCATCCTCTGAACCGTCCATCCCTCATCCCATCCAGGCCTTGGAGGCTCTGACCTCTGTTCCCTTTGGAAGACATAGCCAGGGCTCAGGGAGGGGGGTGAGAGCCAACATTGAGCCTCCTCTGTCCATCTTCCCCCTAGCTGAATGAGTCTGGACTGTGAGGTGAGGTGCAGGACAGGCCTAGGGGCTCCAAGGTCAATGACAGGGAGAAGAGGTGGATAGCCAGGCAGGCTGCCACACACTTGGCTGGACCCATAATTGAGGTCTGCAGTCCTGGCCAAGGTCACAAGGGAAGGGATGGCTGAGAGGCTCAGAAGTGACAGAGTGGCATGACTGTGAATCACAAGGTTTATCACCCAGAAAGAGAACTCAACACTAACGTGCCTCCCTGCGTGTGACCATCCTCGCCCCCCTTCCCCCCAGTCTGCAGTGCTCTGTTTCCATCTACATATCTATTCTCTTTCTCTTGTGTTCTTTGCATGTTACTTTCCCTGAAGCTCTATATTTTTACATTCCTTCTAACTTTTTCCTGCCTCTGCTTCTGTATTTCTGGCCCTCTAAGCAGAAAGAAATGTTAAAAAGTTGTGTTTGTTTGTTTGTTTGTTTTCCGAAAACCTAGGTTGTCCAAGGAGGGGAAGGAAGAGAAACAGAAAAGGGTCCAACTGTCTTTTCTTGAATCCTTTTAACAAGCTTCAGCCTTATAGGGGAACTTGAAGTTAAGTACAAGTATGCGAATTACCGAGGAAGTGGTGGTCTCCATCCCTGGAGGCCTTTAGAAGTGTTAGAGAAACCTATCAGGACAATTTATGTTATGAATATCTGTCTTGGGGCACCTGGGTGGTCCCGTGGATTGAGCATCCAACTTCAACTTCAGTTCACGATCTCAGAGTTCATGAGTTCGAGCCCTGCATCGGGCTCACTGCTGTTAGCGCAGAGCCCGCTTCGGATCTTCTGTCCCTCTCTCTCTCTGCCTCTTCCCCACTGGCACGTTCTCTCTCTCTCAAAAATAAATAAATCTAAGAAAGAAAGAAAGAAAGAGAGGAAGGAAGGAAGGAAGGAAGGAAGGAAGGAAGGAAGGAAGGAAGAGAAAGGAAGGAAGGAGGGAAGGAAGAGAAAGAAACGAAAGGAAAGGAAAGGAAAGGAAAGGAAAGGAAAGGAAAGGAAACGAATAGAATAGAATAGAATAGAATAGAATAGAATAGAATAGAATAGAATAGAATAGAATAGAATAGAATAGAAGATCTGTCCTGAGGTAGAGAAGAATAAGATGGGCTGTGTTGAGGCTCTCAGAAGCCTCACCGGGGAGAGGGGCAGGTTAGGGGGATTGCCTTGCCCTGAAGAAAAACCTGGGCTTGAGCGAGGGGTGGCTCAGCCTCTCTGCGGCTAGAGAGAGGGTGATGTTCACCACTACCAAAGGGCTTCAGCCAAAATCCTGCCTTGTCTTCAATCTGCTCTCTGGGGGGCAGCCCAAACTGGGCATTGCAGGCCAGCAAATGGGTGATGTAAAAAACGCGAAGGCAGAAATGTCAGAAGTAATTAAACCAAACGATGGCTTAAACCCCTGTAGAAATCAACACATCCGGTTTAATCACCTTCTTAAGCTAGCACAAGACTGCAAGTCTGTGGAGAGGGGTTCTTTATTTCTTTGGATCGTTAACAGAAACTGCATATCTTGAGCTTGATTTTGGTTCAGATGCTCCTGAGGAGAGGTGATGAGGTTGGGGGTGGGGGTAGGGACTGAGAAAAGAGAAAAGAAATAATAAAATGTTATTTGAGATCATCTCTCCTTCCCCTCTCCTCGCCATGCATCTCCCCTGCTCCTGGCTCCGTCGGCACTCACGGCTCCCCCCGCCCCCCAGCACCCAGGCAGAGGCACAGTGCTGAATGTGCTAAATTAGGCCATTAGAGAAATTCATTTCTCTTTATTAGTCTGTGTCAAATCCTTTTTATTAGTGGCTGGAAACGACCTCTCTTCTGCAGTAAAATGTCATGCCAGTTCACTCCTTTTATTTGTTCTGCACTGACGAGGCTCAAACTCTCACTGAATTAGTGCAGTGAGATTTATTTCCTCCAAATTTTGAACGGCTTAAGAGAGATTGGGGTGGAGGGGGCGGTCAGACAGGAGGCGACGGAGAGAAGAGCGGAGAAAGATCTGGGAGGGAGAAGGTGAGCTCTTATGGAGGTCAAATGTCCTCCGCTCTTTGGAAATAAAGTCTAATGACCATCTTTCATATCTTGTTCATCATCGTCTGGGCACTGGGGACTGGGTTTCCACATTCTTACTTCTAGCCTCTGAAGGGTATTGATCTACAATGGAACAGATCTGGACAGCATGAAGAGGAACTCCTTAAAACCCATTGTAGTTGGACACATGGAAGTTCAGGGAAGGCCAAGAATAAAGAAGCAAATCCCACACCTAACTGGAAATCCTTCTTCCCATCCCTTGCCCGGTTCAGACAGGACCATTCATCTCCCCGGTGGTTAAGATCCCCAGCTCCCATGGTCCCTGCCCACCCCACCCCACTCCAAGCCTGCATCAAGGGCTATTGGAAAGGACTCTATTGGAAGACTTCCGGCCTCATCTCCAGCCTTCTAGGGTGATGTTGGAGGGAAGCTTAGAAGTATAGGTTAGCGCATAGTCTGGACAACTGGGAAAGGGGCCGGGAACCGGGCTGGGAACAGCCTTAGAGGAGCCCATGGCATGACTGCAGCCACGGAACCCAGCTGGGTCACTGGGAAACAGCTGGTTTCTCAGGATGTGGTGCACAGCGTCTCACCTATCCCCACGCTTGAGGTAGCAGATAACAGGTAGCAGTCTGGGTTTATCGAGGGATCCGGGCAGATAGAGCATGGGAGCTACAGGCAGCCCACTGACACTGGCTATCAGTCACAGAAAAGCTGTGGGCAAGCTCAGGTGCCATCTGAGCCCCTGGGCTCAGGGATCCAGGGATCAGAGTGAGCAGAAGCAGGAGCCTGGGGAGTGTAGGTATATGAGAAGAGTGATTTGGGAGCTGGTAGTGTGGCCCAGGCGGGGAGGGGCTGGAGAGAGGTGGCCATCCCAGTGTCCATGAGGTCTGTTCTGTGCTCCAGGGGCCCCTGGTTAAATGGGGGGTTGAGGGGAGGTGGCGACAGAAAGTATGTTTCCTTCCGAGAGATAGCAAAAGCCACAGAAAACATTCCAGATACACACACTCACACACACACACACACACACACACACACACACACACACACACACTCTGGGGAGATCTGACACCTGGAAGTGAGAAATTTATAAAAAGGGCCCCTGCTGTGGCTCCGCATAGAAATGCACATTGTTCCCCGCGCGTGTGACAGTGCCTCCACCACACCTGCTTACCTCTTCAACCTCATCTCCCTCTATTCCCATCCTGCCTACCTTGCTCCACACACACTCATCTGGATTTTGTTCTAGAAATGTGCCAGGCTCATTCCTATCTTTAGTGTTTTGCTTTTTTTCCTGCTTGGAATGGCCTTCCCTCAGATCTTTGCATGACTGCCTCCCCATCATTTGAAGCTTAACTTAAATGTCACCTCCTCAGAGAGGCCTTCCCAGACTACTCTCTGCCCTGCAGGGGCAAGGACAGTGGCGAAGAAGACTACTCTCCCCACCTACCCGAACTCTAGTGCTGGGAGACTCCATCACTGGCAGATTCCCTCCTCCCCACCCCTCATGGCATCCATGCTGTGTACACAGAACACGCAATCCCCTCACACATACCGCATACAGATAACACAGAACGCGTGCACACACACTGCATACAACATGGGGCATGTGCACACTGTACTCACAGCACGCAAAATCTGAACCCCACTTTCATACACACAACCCATATGTGCACACATTCCGCATAGACGCACTGTATCGACACACACCATAAAAACACACAGGATGGAACACTTACACAACACTCACACTCGCTCTCATTGACAGCCTACATTGAGCCCTGGTGCACACGCATGCACATGCACGCACACACAGAGACCATCCCCTCTCCATTCAGCAGCTGCCCACCCTCCCTGCAACCCGTGAGAAAGGAATGTGCAGTGACCGGCGGCTGCTGCGGGGTTGGGGCGGGGGCTGCGCCCCCAGCACCTGGCACGATGCTGCGGATTATTAGTTCCTGGTAATTTAGTGCCCTTGTACAGAGTCGATTTGTGCCTTTCATTCCTAATTGATCTAGTGGCTGTTTAAATGGCAGCAGGCATCTGTTGAGAGTAGGAAGGTTCATAAGGCGCAATAATTCATAACACCGTCTAGAATTTGCCTTTCATGTCCCTCAGCTAAACCACTGCAGGGCTCTGCTTAAATTACAGCCACTGAGGCTTTCTTTGGTATTCCACTCAGGGCCAGGAGAATCTTGCATTAAACTGGGATCAGGTTAGATTAGACTATAATATGCTGCGGTATTAGTGGCTGCAAATGAAGACTTACACTGGAGTTTAACCCCTTCACCTGGTTTTCTCTTTGTCTTCAACCGGATGGGTAAGCGAACCCATTGTTTTCCCTACCGGCTTCCTGCCGGGCTGAATAGATCTTCTAGCAATTGGGGACTGCAGATGCGCCATCCTTAGATAGTGACCCTTTTTTCCTCTCCAAACTGTAACCTGGGCTGCACTCTGGGGATCCAGATGTTTACACATCAGCTCCCAAAACAAGGGTCGGGAGATGGTGTCTAGAGACAGGCGGCCATGCCAAGCAGCTCATAGGAGGCAGGAATTTATGTCTCCTCATCCCCCCACTGCCCCTGAGCCTGAGTAGAATGACTAGTAGGTGTAGGTATGAGTGTCGATGGAACTAAGCACCTTCTGTCTTTTTGCCCAGAATTCCTGAATCCCAATACAGGCTGTGAGGGGTTCCCCCATCTACATACAAACACCGTGTAGGCTGGATATTCAGTCTTTCTCTTGGTGTGTTCATAGTGTACTGGAAGGAAAAAAGCATGATCTTTTTTCCTTTTCAAGACTTACTGTGTTCTCCAATATGGTAGCCACCAGCCACATGCGACTAGTTACATTAAAATTGCTAAAGTTAAATAAATTTAAAATTCAGTGTTGCAAGCACCACAGTCATATTTCAAGTGTCTGTTGGCTTCAGTCATTAGTGGCTATCATATTGGACAGAAGAGATTCTAGACCATTTCCATCAGTGCAGAAAGTTCTATCAGACAACACTGACTAGAATATCCCTGTTGGCAGAGGCCTGGGAGCCAAGCTCAACATACATACTTCCTCCTCTCCCAGGAAGCAGGGCTTAATCAAAAAGAAAAGAGCTAGATTGTGTGGTCCCAAGGGACCAGGAGAGGAGAGCCCAGAGAGGGATGGACAGATGCTTTCTTTGGAATCATAGTGGAAGGGAATGAGGCTGCAGGGTCCAGGGTCAACAATCTGTGCAAACACATGCACGCTTGCTGGGATGCTAAGACCTGATTGTTCACACATGCTGCAGGGAAACAAAAACGATATGCACTTATAAGTACAAATGGCACACACACATACAATATGCAACAAGTATGTATTGGGATCCACATACCTCTTCTAGACTCAGGACACCCAGTGATGAATAAGGTGGGCTTGGTTCCTCCCTCATATAGCTCGAATTCTGGTGAGGAAGGCAGATAATAAAACAAACAGCTCAGAGAGCCATCAGCGTAGGCCAGGGGCAGGGGCAGTGAAGGAAGCTTCCCAGAGTTGGTGACGTCTAAGCTAAGACCCTTAGAGCCAGTCAGGTAGGCACTTCAGCTTACATAATACATCACAGAACGATGCCCACCCACCCCATACTCACACTCACACTGTCTTCATTTGCCGATTCGTCATCAGTCACCAAATATTTAGTAAGTGCCTGCTATGAGCATGTGGGGCAAGGTCCTAAGGATACAGTGATCGTTACGACAGGGGCAATCTTGGAAGAAAACAGTGATGCAGATAATCATCGAATCACGGTTGTGCTAAGTGTACGACGATAGAAAGGTGCAGGGAGATGTTATACATGTAACTGGGTGTCTGATCTAAACTGAGTCAGTCAGCAGACTCTGGACAGGTGGAGATACCCGCCCACCACGTGTGGGGTGAATATTCCAGCTCACACATATCCCCCTGCATACACTTGCAGACACACAGGTGTGCACATCTGTGGCCCTCAGCTGGCTCCAGACAGCCACGAATGGGTCTGTGACCAAGCACTACCGCTCATACCCAGAACTCTTCTGGATACTTCCTACATCTCCCTCCCGGGTTGACCCTGACCCAGAAATGGACACTTATTTCTTTGAAATAAGTTATACCCATCATCTCTCACCAAATATCCATGCAGCTTATCTGACCAAAGAGAAGTGTTAGGCACCCAGTGGGGAGGAACGGAGCCCTCTAAGGCCCCAGCAACAAGGAGACTGGATCCTTCCGTGCCAGGGTATGAAGTGCTGTCATCCAGGCTGGCGTGGGGACTCGGGATGTTCTTAAGAAGTAGGACCTTGGGAGAAGGAGTGATGGGAATGTGGGAAAGGGGCCCTGGTGGCTTCTGAGCCCAGCCAGCAGCGGGTCTCTGCGTGTGCGCATGTGTGAGTTCTTGATGTCCCCGCAGGCACCCTCTTTTCCCGCTCCTGACGCTGCTGTTTGAGAAATGTGAGCAGGCCACCCAGGGCTCTGAGTGCATCACCTCCGCCAGCTTTGATGTGGACATCGAGAACTTTGTCCACCAGCAGGAGCAGGAGCACAAAGCCTTCTTCAGCGATGACCCAGAACTGGACAATCTGGTAAAGACCCTCCGACCCCCACCCTGGCTAGGGTCTTCCTACCCTCTGACCCCTCTAAATGCCCTAGAAATGATCCTTTTATTCCTTCATCCATCCCACAGAAAATTTGGGGTGCCCACTCTGGGGCAGGCACTAGATGCCCCCATCTAGCAGCTGAGAACCGTTTCTGGTTCCTTGAACCAAGAGTTGCATGCCCGGGTCTTGCTGCCAGCGGCCTTTTCTTCTCTGCTCACTGCGGCACCAACATCCCACTACCCAGCACTCCTTGCAGCACGGACAGGAGGGAAGGAGAGGCATGGGAGCCGGAAGGTCTGGGGTAGCTGCTCTGAGGACTGGAGTCCCAGCATGTTAGTGAATCTGTCTTGGGCTGCCCCCAGACGAGTTGATGGCTGGTGTGCTACAGTGTGGAGGATGAAGGCGACAGGCATATTCAAACACATCAACAGAGAAAAAGAGCTGGAGACACAGTCATGTTGAGAAGGCCAGCAGATGTCCTGTCCATCTGAGGGACACAGACCAGGCTCGTAAACCCAGTTTATCATCCAGATCATCACTACAGGGGTTTTTTTAATACACATTCCTGGGCCCCACCACCTGGGCACTGTGATTCAGTAAGTTTGGTAGGGGCCTGTGAATCTACATTTTGAAGCTTCCCAGGCAACTGCAATCAACAATATTTGATAACCACTACTATAGGTGACATCTGAAATTCTCTTCTCCCCTGGGAATCCTGCAGGGAGAGAGAGAGACAGAGAGAGAGACAGAGAGAGAGAGAGAGAGAGACATCTGAAATTCTCTTCTCCCCTGGGAATCCTGCAGGGAGAGAGAGAGAGAGAGAGAGAGAGAGAGAGAGAGAGAAGCTGCTCTGTCCAGTCATCACGATATACAGTCACCATGGAATTATTAATTATTAACCATAATTCTTGATTTTTCTGTGGGTGGATTACCCACATCATGCATGGTGAATTTGGAAAGTGGGCAAAACTCTCCTCCGTAAATTGAGTGATTATACTGCTGACCTCTTGGATCCAGAGTTTAGCTGATACCTGGTCCCAAACACACACACACACACACACACACACACACACACACACACACTCAGAGCACCTACAGAACAGATTTAAGGGATTTATGTATCATTCTATGCTGTGAATTACCCACCCCACTGCTTCTCTCAAGAGTTGAACGTGATATTTTACGGAGTCCAGAAGAGCTGCCAGGAGAGAGCCCCCCCTGGCCTGGAAATTCGTGAAGTGTCAGAGCAGGGCTGGCGTTTAGAGAGAGAGAGAGCACGTGCCAGAGAGTAAGCGCTTACCTGGCATCAGAAGTGCTAGTGTAGGTACCACTCTGCTTCATCCCTGGCCCTCCCTCTTCCCTGGCTGGGATTGAGCAGCCATACTTCCCGGGAGCCCAGCCCACTGCCTGTCCGGTTCCTTCCAGGCTGGTCTGGCCCTACCCTGCAGCTCAGCTGATTACCATCTCAGAACTGCAGCTATGAAGCGGGTCCTTGGAACTTAGACCCACAGCAGCCAGGCAGCCAGGAGAGGAGGTGGCTCTTTCTGTGGGAGCTAAACTGTGCCTGGGGGGCCAGGACCCCCTCCTGTCACATGACACAAAAAGAAGCTGAGGCCTAAGTTGGTAGAAAATACCTAAAATCAGACCGAGTAATATAAAAGAATGGAAACCTTTTTAAGAAGCAGGAGTCCTGGGGCAACGAACCTCACGTACCTTACCCACCACTGCCTGCCAGGCGAGCTACCAAAGACACACTGAGGACAGTCTCCTGTTCCAGTATAACCTGGAAAATACCGAAAAGGGGCCAGCTCTGTGCTCTCCCCTTGCTAACACTGCCTAGGTCTCTCTGGGTTTTGTTCACTCAAAGAATCCAATTTCTTGGTTCAACCCAGCAAAACTTGGTTAAGCGTCTGCTACATGCACGCCTGACCTAGGGATGTGGATGTAGCAGCAGCTGCCCCAGTGGCCCCAGATCTCTGGTGTTGCCTGGTCGTCTGTCCTGGGTGACTGGGCTGGGAGTGGGGCAGTTGGTGAAACCGTCCTCAGATATCGCACCCACCCATATGGGCCTGATTTACCTAGATGTGCTAGCCACGGTCAATGGCTGGCTGACCGGTCACTTGTTTAAAGAGAGAGGGTTGGGGGCACCTGGGTGGCTCAGTGGGTTAAGCATCCGACTTCGGCTGAGGTCATGACCTCATGGTTTGTGAGTTCGAGCCCCTCTTCAGACTTTGTGCTGACAGTGCAGAGCCTGCGTGGGATTCTCTCTATCCCTCTCTCTCTGCCCCTCGCTCACTCACACCCTCTCTCTCTCTCTCTCAAAAATAAGTAAATAATAAAAGATTAATTAATTAAAAAATAAAGTAAAAACAAAATAATAAATAAATAAATAAATAAATAAATAAATAAATAAATAGAGAGGGTTGAAGGAGCACTTAGAGACAGAGGGCCTGAGCCTGGCTTCACTGCTTACCCTCTGTGTGACTTTAATGACGTAACTCCTTTGAAGCTCGGTTTTCTCGTCTATAGATCTAATACACCTGTCTCATGTGACTGTAACAAAAAAATTAACAAGATGGCATGTGGAACTAAATGTCCTTTAAAAATGCATGGCATCCAGAAGGTTAATCTCAAATGCAGTATCCCTTGGGTGAGGCGATCCACCTTCCCAAACTCTCCTCCTGGCCATCAGAGAGACCGTGTGGCTGGTCCCCTGCAACTTTATTTGGGGGGGTCAAGCAAGACCCTTTGCCACCCCATTTGTAGTTCTGTGTCGGGAGGGGGCAGCTGAAGAGGCCAACCACAGGAGCCATCATTAGAACAAGAATCATGTAGCCAGCACAGACGAGATGCACATAATTAGAAATTAGAAAAAGGTCAGATCGCGTCATTATCAGCTCAATCAGCTGCTGAGTGCCACAGCCAGTTAATTTGGCATCTGTATTTTTTACAACCCTGTACACGTAGCCCAACGGACTGTAACTCTTTATCCGGACAGATATACTGCGCAGCGGAGCAGGGACATAAAATGAGAGACCCCAAGCAAATGAGCTGAGATAATTGAGAGATTTATTTTTTATATATATGTGTGTCAGGGCGGCTTTCCTTTGCCCTTGAATATTGACTTTCACAAATGGGATTGTCAGGAGGACATGGGTCCCCCCAAACTTTGGCCCACCCTGAACCCTCAAGCCACGCTCTGATCCTGCTTTCTCCCAAGCCCAGAGAGCCCGTCGGCCCCAGTCTTGCCAGACCCGCCATTTGGACATCAATCCTCCCACCTCCAGCCACCCATCCTCCGTGCAAATCGCAGTGCTGACTGGTCCCTTCCCTTGCTCCTAGTAGTCTCCCAGACAGGTTCCCATGGGAACGGCTGACTGAGCTCTCCCAGAGCTGCCCAAAGATCAGAGAGGTTCCCAGATAGAAGGCTTCAGAGGGAACTTCCCTCCCCTGCTGAGCCAGCTGCACAAACAGCTGGGGAGAAAACCATGGAGAGAAGCTGGTTCAGCCCATCCCACTACCCATTTTACAGATGGGGACACTGAAGTCCAGAGAAGGGAAATAACTCATTAGGACCAGACCCTAGGTCTGCTGGCTCCCAATACCCTGCTCCTTCCAGGGTCACCCCACCTCTCTTCTTTCTGGGGTTAGTAACGCCTTCATTTATAAATGCCACCAGCTTCTCCAGATCCCCACCTGCCGACCCCCCCACCCATCCCCTGGGGCCCCACTCTCTGACCCTCTCTACCTCCCTATTTCAGTGCTGTGGGTGGCTAAGCTGGCACACTGCCCCCTGTCCCCCAACCATCCAGAGCTCCCTCCCTCTGGATACTCTCCACCCCAGTCCGCACATCCAACCAGCGCTCACCAGACCCATTTCTTACCGGACCCACTGATCCCCCGTTTGGACCCAGCAGCCTCTGACTGGCAGTTGGTAAAGTTTGTAAAATTTGCAAGTTCCCCAAACCCCTTTGAAAGGTAAAAGCTTTTTGTTTTATAAAATCTGATTTACGGGCCCCCAGTGCAGTCCCGAGGTTTTATATATTATGCAAGATTTCAAACCGAGGCTGTAAAACGTACGGTTTCAGTTTCATGCATGGAATTTTTTTATGTGTAAATTTTTTAACATTTATGGGGCACGTTTTAATGAGACTCTGGTGTGGCTCGAGGGACAGATTATGGCTGCCTGACCGCAAAGCCAGCTCCAAAATGGGGCCCCCCAGACTCCTGGGCCCACTCTAAAGAGGCAGGGCCAGAGGCCGGAGGCTGTGAATAAGGAGACACAGGAAGGAACCAGGCCAGAAGTCTGGGCCCACAGAGACCTCAGGCAGCCCCGTTCAGAGTCATTCACTTCAGGCTTCGGTCCCACAGTCCCTACATAGGGACAGAAAAATCTTACCAACACCAGGAAAGGGAAAGCAAATAAGGATAATCAAAGCTAGTCATGATTAACATTTATAGAGCACTTACCAGGTGCCAGGTGCCATTCTAAACACCTTACAGATATTATCTTATTTAATCCTGTTTTCAAACCCACGAGGTAGGTTACAAGTATTATTATTATCCCCATTTAAAGACGAGGAGACTGAGACACAAGGTGGCATCACTTAGTTCAAGATCACACAGCTAGTCCAAGGCAGAGGCCCGAGTCAGATACTGCACAGGTCCCGAACTCCAGCGCCCACACTCTTACCCGTCATGCTGACTTCTAACTACTCTTTCTCTAGTCCTTTGGATGCACCAGCTCTTGTTTTTAGTTCTTTCTAGATGCATCTCATTTAATCCTCAGTACAACTCTGGGGGAGTTGCTATTATTATCCCATCTCACAGGAAAAATGAGGAAAGTAAAGTCTGGAGATTAAGTAAGTTGTCCAGAATTTCTCAGTGGGTGAAAGACCCCCGAGACTCAGCCTCCAAACCCCATTGTTCTTGACCACCCTTCTCTATTCAGTTCTCGTAATAGCCCCATGAGGTAGTTATTGACATCCCCACTGTACAGAGGAGAAAATCAAGGAGTAAGGGTCCCACAGCCGAGCTGGGATTTGCACCAAGTGGGTCTAATTCCCAAAGCCCACCTCTTTCCCCCGAACCACTTGCTTCTCCAAATTCTGAGGACATCAGAGGAGAAGTGTCGCCTTATTGACTAAAACGTGATTTAGCTGGTCATGCACGACGGCTTCCAGAGCCATTCGTTTTATCCCCTAATCGTCTGGCAGTTCTCGCACCTCCAGTCTTCACCTTTTCTTCCACATCCTGCTCCTTGTTCCAGTGACGCTGCACTTCAACTGCTCAGATCCAGCCGGTCTGGTCGAGAACAATTCCTGATTAGAATTTAGCTTTGGCTGCCCTAATGACCCGCAGGAAATATCTGAGCACTTTAAGGAATGCAAGTTTATAAACCCTTTTGCCTGTAAGTGAGGGAGAGTAGTTCCAGCTTCCTGACTTGCAGAAGGAGGAGAGGGTGAAAAGAACCTGTCCCCCAGGGAATGGATACCTCCCTAACTGCCGCGTGGAATTCTGGCTACCCGAGCGTATCACCTGTGTATCCCCATGGTTAGAAGACTCCAGTGAGATGATGATGAGAAAAGCATTTTGCAAATCATAAAGTGGTATGTATATAAATGTTTTGGAAGGCAAGGATTTATGACTATCAAGTGAGGGGGCCACGATCCTACAAGAGAGGCCACTCTTCAGAAAGGAACTTGGTGGTAGCGGGGTGGGGGAGGGGGTTAGCATAAGGAATAGACATTTATCAAATAGCCACTATGCACCCACAGCATTTACATACATTGTTTTATTTGACTTTCCCACCCACTCTACAGTGTAGGG
Source organism: Panthera onca (assembly GCF_046562875.1). Taxonomy (NCBI): domain Eukaryota; kingdom Metazoa; phylum Chordata; class Mammalia; order Carnivora; family Felidae; genus Panthera; species Panthera onca. The sequence goes on along the minus strand of NC_138348.1, from coordinate 92,872,401 downwards.
GTTACAATCCTAAGTTTTACAGATGAAGTTAAACCACTTGTCCAAAATAGGCAGGCAGGAAATAGTAGATTTGGGACATCACACCATGCGTCTTCACAGCCAGCCAGAAGCTCCAGTCCCAGGTACTCTCCCAGGACTGGTTGGGCTCATGTGCAGTGGTATGAGACTAAAATGCAAGATGGCATCTTGTTTTGCTTTTTTTTTGAAGGGCACTTCTCAGAAGAAAAGGGCTGTTTCTTTATTTTGAAAGAGCAAAAAGAGAGAGAGAAGCTGGAGGTGAAGCAAGACTTGGGGAGGGGGAGAAGATTGAGAACACATTCATCACATTTGATGATGATATTAAATTAAATGGAATTGTTATTGCTCTAGAAGATTTGAAATAACTTTTTATATGACATTGATCACTTAGAAAAATAGTTTAATAAATCAGAGTTTTATTCTGATTTAGAAGCAAAAACCCAAAATTGCAAACACGTAGGATAGAGAATGATTTACTAAACATAAATACAGAGGCAAAACACTGGGAATGATTCTGTTTCCACCAGCTGAATATGGAATGGCAATAGAAAAGCCACCAGCATATTAGAAATCATTTAAAAAGGTTAAAAAATTATATGCCTTTGGTTCCCTGTGGCTTATAAGATATTTTCACATCATTATCTCCTTTACCCCTCATCAGATCTTATGAGCTAGGGATGATCATTATCCCCATTTTACAAATGAGGACGTTGAGGCCCACAGAAGTCATGGAACTGGCCCGTAACATCCAATTTGTAAACAGTAGGCCTGGATTCAGGCTGTTTGGCAACAGCCCCCACAGGCTATCTGTTCTGCCACACAGTCACCCCCACTAATGGTATGGCCCATCTTGTTCTCTAGTATTGAATAGGTCCTACATATTCATGCCTCAGAATACCATTATGATTTACTCTACCTTCTTAAATCTTTAAACCAAGCCCATTATCCCATGAAAAAGTAATCCTTCAACTGTGCTTTGTTAGACCCAAAGGTAGGTCCACTTTTGGCCACCGTGCACCGGATCTGGTGTAAGCTCACTGTGTGTGTATTTCATTTAAACAAAAACTTTCTGCATAGATTTTACTTTATAGTTTGTCTTACTTGTACTTTCTGATTCTTTTTTAATAGTAAGTATTTATTGGCTATGTTTTTTAAATAAATGAATAGATATGTGTACCTTACTGTGATGTGAATGTGTATATGTATATTTAAAAATAAATAAAGAAGTGAAATCTTGATTAAAAATGAAGACAAGTCCAGTAAATGAAAGCTCAGAGACAGAAGGAAAGATAAAATGGAAGGAGAGAAGGAGGAAGGAAGGAAGGAAGGAAGGAAGGAAGGAAGGAAGGAAAGGAAGGAAGGAAGGAAGGAAGGATGGGAAAAAAGAAGAAAGGTTTAAAGAATTAGGATGATTTTGTCTCGAGAAGACAAAGCTAGTTGGACAAGTTATTCAAGTCCAATGCCTTGTTCTGTGTATGGCATATAGTGAGACTCAATATTTGTGTTGAATGGATAACATTAAATTAAGGGAGGTGTATTGACAGAGGCACTAGGTAGGTATTCTTAATGCCTGCAAAAGGCTGAGTAAGCTCTTTATATTCAGGCAGAAGAGATTTTGGTAAACGTAAGGGAGAACTTCTCAATCAGCAGACTGAGCGAAAATAGAGATGGTCTGAAGCAAAGGTTCTGACTGGGAGAGCCTCAGAAGAGAGGAGGCAGCCATGTATCCTAGAGTTTGGACCATCCACTCACCTAGACACCAGCCCAGGTCATCTCCTGGGGTCCCTTCCAGCCCCATCAGTGAATTGAGGGCACAAGTCCTGGTCATGTTCAGGGAATCAGAAAATGGAAAGCACCTGAGAGCCCAACCCTCTCTTTTTATGGAGGAGGAGGCAGACACCTACATCAGTAGGTATTTTGACCCCTGTGCACTAGGCCAGGAATGAGAGACGAGAAGCCAGAGCAGCTGAATAAGGGAACATTACCAGGGAGAGTTCTGGAAATCCAAACGTTTAATGTCCCCAACAATATTTGGTCTTCCTCGAACCTCATACTTCCCATCACTGAGCCACTTTCCCCCCAGAAACCATGCACCCTTCAAACTGCTTTTCTCCATCTACACAAATCCCAAGAGCCCATCTTGAGGGTGAAGCAACATAGGTCACCCAGCTTCATATCCTAGTGTTATCACTTACCAGCCGTGTGACTTTAAACCGGTAAAAATACCTCTGGGCTTTATTTTCTTCAACTGTAAAATGTGGGCAATCATGGTGCCTATTTGCAGAGGTGATTCTGTGGTATAAATAAGTCATGTGATAGGTTTAACACAGTGCCTGAGACATAGTAAGAATAAGAAATGTTCGGGTATTGTTATCAATCAATCAACGAGTCAAGGGCATTTATTAAATGCTTTATGTGGTGCTAATTACTCTGAAAGACATAAACCAAGGTATCCATGGCCAAAGTCAAGTAGGAAACTTAGAGCAGATGTTCATTCAGTACCAAATAATCCATTCTAAAGTCATGATTCTTTTCTTTGCCTGGGAGAGCACAGTCTCTTTTGGTCTCAGCCCCACAGAGGGAGCACTCCTTTAAGGTAAGACCCTAGGATTGAGCCCTGTGTGAAGACACAAAACTGTTGGTTTCTGTCTTTGAGTGACAATTAGTCTAATTCAGTACTCTGAGAGCCCTTAATTAGTTGAGCACAGTTCCTGGCTATCAGGCCATGCAAAAGCTAACCCAGAGACTACTCAGTAGTACTCCACTAGAAATGCCAGCGAAGCTCAGACAGGAGTGTGGCACTGATGTCCAGCCACACAGCTCTACTCACACCTGACCATCAAAATTCTGGGAGAGATTCTCTGCTTGTTTCCTAAGCACCAAGATGTTAGCCAATAGCTAGAAGGGTAGAATTAAACAGGGACTCCCTGTATATTGCTTATGTCGACATCAATGGGTCTCAAAAGGCAGCAAGGCCCACCCCCTTTTCATTTTTCATTTTGTTGTCATTGTCAATTCACATGCGGTCTTAAGAACTAATACAAAGAAGTTCTGATTCCCTTCTTGCATAACTGTTAGTACAGTTTCACAACCAGGAAACTGACAATGATACAACCCACCAATCTTATTCAAATTGCACCATTTTACATGCACTTCAGTGTGTGTGTTTAGTTTTGTGCCATTTTCTCACATATATAGATTCATGTAAACGCTGATAGTCGAAGTACAGAATAGTTCTTCCCTTCTCCCTCCCGCCCCCTTCTGCTCCCCCTGGCCACCACCCATCTGTTCTCCATCTCCACAATTTTGTCATTTCAAGAATGTTAGATACATGGCATCATACACTGTGTAACCTTTTGAGATTGGCTTTTCTTTAAAATTTTTTTTAATGTTTATTTATTTTTGAGACAGAGAGAGACAGAGCATGAACACGGGAGGGTCAGAGAGAGAGGGAGACACAGAATCCGAAGCAGGCTCCAGGCTTTGAGCTGTCAGCACAGAGCCTGATGCGGGGCTCAAACTCACAGACCGTGAGATCGTGACCTGAGCCAAAGTCAGACACTTAACCGACTGAGCCACCCAGGCGCCCCTTGAGATTGGCTTTTCTTTCTCAGCATAATTTCTTTGAAATCCATCAAGTTGTTGAGTGTCTCAATAGTTTGTTCTTTTTTGTTGCTAACTAGTATTCTATGACATGGATGTACCACAGTGTCTTTATCCATTCGCCTATTGAAATATATTTTGGTTGTTTCTAGTTTGGGGCTGTTAGAAATAAGGCTGCTTTGGCTGGTTTTTGTGTGAACACATATTTTATTTCTCTGGGATAAGTGCCCAAGAGTGCAATTGCTGGGTATATGGTAAGCATATATGTAGTTTTATAAAAGCAAACAAACAAAACTGTTATACTGTTTTCCAGAGAAATAAACATTTCCAGAAAAATGTTTTACCGTTTTTCATGTCCCCCGGGAATGTATGAGTGATCCAGTGGTCCACTTCTTTGCCAGCATCTGGTGTTGTCACCATTATTTATTTTAACCATTCTGATAGGTGTACAGTGATATCTCACTGTGGTTTTAATTTACATTTCCCTGGTAGCTAATGACTTTGAATATCTTTGCATGTGCCTATTTGCCATCTGTATATCCTCCTCAGTGAAATGTCTCATGTTGTCTTTTGTCCCTGTTCTAATTGGGTTGCTTGCTATGTTACTGTTTACTGCTGAGAGCTCTTTATATATTCTAGAAATAAGCCCTTTGTCAGATACATGGTTTGCAAGTATTTTCTTCCAATCTATAGTTTGCCTCTTCATCATCTCCTTCACAGGGTCTTCTGAAGGGCAAACACTTTTCATTTGGGTGGGTCCTAATTTAGCAGTTTTTCCTTTTCTGGGGCAAGCTGGTATTGTCAAGCCTAAGACCTCTTTGCCCACGCTTAGGTCCTGATGATTTTCTTCTGCATTCTTGTTCTAAAAGCTTATAGTTTTATATCTTACATTTAGGTCTTTGATCCATTGAGCTAACTTTTATAGAAGATGTTAGATTTCAATCAAGGTTCACCTCTTTCCTTGTGGATATCCGATTGCTCCAACATCAGTTGAGCAATGCTTTTTGGAAAAGCAATTTGGCAATAGTTATCATGACCCAAAAAAATGCCCATAGCTTTTTTCCTGTCATTTCTGGGAACTCACCCTAAGGAAATAATGCAGACACATGAATAAAAGCTGTAACTTGGAAAACAGTCACTGGAATGTTTTTTGTAAAACTGAAGAATTGAAAGTAGCCTGAATGCCCAACAATCAGAGATTGCTTAAGGATGGCACACGTGGGAAAAAATATGCAACAATTAAAAATATATTTACTCAATTATCTTTACCCATTCAACAAATATTTACTCAGTACCCATAGTGTTGGTGCCAGGATAACGTGGTAAGCAAATTAGACACCATCTCTCCCTTCTAGAAGCTCACAGCCTGGAAGGGACAATGGAGAAAATAGTTCCGGTGCTTAGAAAAATACATTTGGGAACACCTGGGTGGCTCAGTCAGTTCAGCATCCGACTTCGGCTCAGGTCATGATCTCACGGTTTGTGAGCTTGAGCCCCATGTGGGGCTGTGCGCCCACAGCTCCAAGCCCGCTTGGGATTCTCTCTCTGCCTCTCTCTCTCTGTCCCTTCCCCACCTGTGCACATGCACTTTCTCTCTCTCTCTCTCTCTCTCTCTCTCTCTCTCAAAAATTAATAAATAAACATTTTGTTTTAAATGAAAATACATTTGGTATACCAAGGAAAAAAACAGGAAACAAAATTACACACGGTGAAAAGACAAAAAAAAAAAAAATTGTTGTTTTAGGGTGATTGGGTCAAGCATAGTTTATTGTTGTCTTTTCCAAACCTCCAGCAGCACTTTTCTTTGCATAATAATAACAATGATAAAGAGAAAGCTCCAGTTGAGAAACAGCTCCTTGCCAGGGAAGGTTGCGAATATCCATTTGAAGAGGCAACAGGCACACATACAACAATCCAAAGGGCACAAGAGTAACCACCACGGACAGCGAGGTGTTCCAGAGCCCAGCTAGGTCATGCTGGATGATTTAGTCAGTCAGTAAGTATCAATGGGGGGCATCTGCAAGGTGACCTGTATTACATGAGGCACTCAGAGTACATGTGTAAGAATAGACAGTCCCTGACTTCTTCGGGCACTCACAAGAAATTCTGATCTCCATCTTCCTCGTGCCTGTTCAGCACTTCACTTTTCCACTCGTGAATCCTTTCAACCAACCTAGACAGTTGTTAGGGAGGGCATAATTATCCCCATTTTTCAGACAACAAGGTGCAGAGCAATTGCCCAAGGTCACACAGATGACACGTGGCAGGGCCGGTGCTAGAGACCTGGCTTTCATCTCTGTGGTCCTCAGAATACCACTACTCAAGAAAGATTGTGTTAACAGTGGGCTCAAAGCATGCAAACAATCAGCAGACAGCCGTAACTAGAATTTAAATCGAGTGGATGAGAAAGCGTATACCTGGGGCAGGGGATGGGCTTCTCCCCCCTGGTGTGCTCAGGGCTCGGGAGGTCAAGGCAGCACGGGGAGTGTCATCTGAACACCTGGGCTCACTTCTCCCCTTTTCTCCCCAGATGGTGAAGGCAATCCAGGTCCTGAGAATTCACCTGCTGGAATTGGAGAAAGTCAATGAACTCTGCAAGGACTTTTGTAACCGCTACATCACCTGCCTCAAAACCAAGATGCACAGTGATAACCTGCTCAGGAATGACCTCGGGGGACCCTACTCCCCCAACCAGCCCTCCATAAACCTTCACTCACAGGTAACACACAGGGCTGGGTCCTAGCTCCTAAGCCAGGTGTAGAAATGTCTGAAGGTCCCCTGGTGGCCTAGGAAAGTGGAGCAGGCTCACTGGATCCTTTCAGCATAAGGGCCCTCCTCTGATCCACTCCTTCTCATCAGCAATACCAGAACGCACCGTGCCAAGGCATTAATATTCCTTAGAAGATGACCAAAGTGATTCCTGGCTTCCCGGCCCGAGATATCCTAAGAAATGTGCCTAAGTGTTGAGATGGAAAGCTTTCCTGGAGGATGAGGCAGGAGCAGAGCCCGCGATGGACTCCAACCTCCTAGCCTCATGCACTTCTCAAGAGGGCTTGCTAAGCTCTCCATGTTCTTGAGAAGGACAGTTTGGGGAAAGTGCTCCTTCCCTGAATCCCACCCACCTAATAAATGAAGACAGTTTCCCATGCAACTGCTTCTCCCAGATCGTTTTCTAGTTGCTTGCTCTACCCTGACTCCTCTGTCTTCCTAAGGTTCAGGGCCACTGTAAATGTCACTTCAAGTTACCCCCCTCCCAAGAGTCACCTGCCACCTTCCTCCTGGGGACCGGGGATGTGGAAATGGCAGCTATGTGTTGTAGGTGAGAATGGAGTTTTCCCTCCAGGGCAGAATATTTTCCCCAAACCTACGAGCTAAGAAAGCTGCCTGGTGACCACCTTTTCATCAAACTCACGGACATCTACGTAAGCCATAGCTCACCACTTTCTTCCTTTCCCAGTGAGCTCCCGAGTCTAGGACAGACACGTGGAAGGCCCCTGGAGGTTTAGAGTAGCCTATTCTCATGAGACAGTCGGGCTTGGGGGAAAGGATAAGCTTTCTAAGATTGATAGGTGCTGGAAAGAATGCCTAAGAAAGGGGGTGTCATTTTTATCTCTAAGCTTTAAGGGCCAACACACTTAATCCATCCCTCCAGGTTGGTAGAGGCAGGGAAAGGGTCGGGGGGGGGGGGGGGCCTCTAGAAGGTCAGCCACGCCTTGCACATATTGACAACAAGTATTACATTAAACCCACCCCAGAGGGATCTCTGTGGGACTTGACAGTGAGTACTGCATGGGACATGAGGCAAGAAGTTTATTTCCTCTTCCCATTGCTTGAAATCACCAAATCACTTTATTACAGATCTAAAAACAGCCGCCCAGGCTTCTGCTTGCTAATATTCTCTTGAAATAGACTCATTCCTTCAGAGTCTTATTGTACTTTCCCTTATGATCAAAATTAGCAAGAAACTTGCATAAAAGAGGACAATAATTGCTCAACGAGCATCTCGTTTGTAATTTATTAGTTTCTATTATTGTGGGTTACCATGGCGACGCTGCGCAGCCCCGGTGACGGGAGAGATGCAAGATAGGAGCTGAGGAGGCTGTGAGGCCTCACCAAATGGAGATGCACATTTTTATCAGTAATTTTCATGAAAATAATAAGTGAGGAGTTAATGAGATGGAAAGCCATCCTGTGGCTATTGTGAATTTTTTTTAAGTGTTGATCTAATTAGAATGCATCGGTCAGGAAAAGTAATGAGGATTTAGTGCCTCACAGAGATGTGAGGATCATATCAGAAAATTAGCACAAGTCTTTGGAAATAATCAGGTCCTTGGAGAGGCTCTGGATTTCCCCTCCTGGGCTCTCCAAGTCTACCTCGAGCGCTGACATTGGGGGTGTACCAGGGCAGTGGGGGGAAGAAAGGAGGGCCAGGGGGCTTAGCAGCCACAGTGGCCCGCTTCAGGTTGGGGTCCTGGGGCTGACAAGTTAGTCTGCAGCAAGCAGGGCCACTGGGGATGTGGAGTTGGCAGAGAAGGATAACATGGGCTCTGGGTGAGCCAGGGCTCAGAGATGCTGCCTGCGAAAGTCGGTCCTCCCGGGAAATCCCAGCATTCGGTGCCTCTGAGCTTTGAGGACGGAGGAGGGAGAACTTTGATTCCCGTCATTGTAAATATCAGATCTCTGCCCGACAGCAAAGCTGGCCCTGGGGTGGCCACTGCAAAAAAGCTTCTGATCTGCTTAGAAAGAGGAACTCAGACAATCGGGCAAAAACAAAGACAGCCAGAAAAAGAAGAAAAGACACTTAGCAAGTGCTTCCGTTTGGAATTTCTCAAACTTGTCCCTTCATTGCCTGTGACTGCCACCACGTACGTAGTTCTGACTTCAGTGGGTAAATAAGATAATTACACACAGGTTGCTGCCCTAGATTTCTACCGGTTCCCCTGTCCTGTCTGGCTAGCCCTCAGCCCTCCACACGCACACACGCACACACATACACACACACACACACTTACCTACACATGCCTCTTAAGCTTCTGTTGCTGGGTTTGTTGTCCTAAAGCTCTGTTCTTGTCATTCTCTGAGCTCGAAAGCTTGGATTTGTCATCAGAGGTTTCACATCCTATCGCCTGATATTCAAGGCTCCTTCCAGGTCCCCATTCACCCATGCCTGTTTGTTAGGGTGACGCTTCCACACCTCTGCAGGACCAAACCCATCCTCTTCTGCAAGGACAATAACAAGGCTGCTCTCCCCTGGAGGTCTCTCTAGGTGCCCTATGCAGAAAGCACTTTTCTTGCTCTCAACTAACTGCTAGAGCACCATAGGCCACTTATATGTAAATATCACATGTGACTTTATCTCTGAGTCGCTAGTGTAAGTGTTATTCTCCCCTCCTAGATGACAGACGTGTTTTGGGTACAGACAGTATTTTATATACAATTATAACCCATGCCTGGCAGCGGCTAACCCAAAATCTTATGCGTGGACGGCCAGTAAACATCTGTTGAAAGAAGTAAGACAAGGAGAAAGAAGGAGACAGATCAAGAGAGGCCAGAGGAAGCCAAAGGAGGGAAGGAGAAATCAGAAGAAAGATAAAGGGGAAGAAAGACAACTCTGGAGAGTCACATTCAAGAGAGGAGATACAGGAAGGATGAACATCTGTGGCGGGGCCGGGGGGAGGGGGTGGGACAGGAAAGGGTAGGAGACGCAGACCGAGGAAAAGGGAAGCGAGGCCCCAGAAAGATGGAGACAGAGGCAGAAATGAGAGGGAAAGTATGGCAGCCACAGTGGGATGAAGGGACAGGCCAGGCAGGTGTGGTGTCAGTGCAAAGTCAGGTGCAGGGAGAGGGAATGTGAAGAGGACGTGCCCAATGCTATCCAGGTCGGACTCCCGTCACTGTCTCCCTGAGCTGCTGGGGGTGCGGGGCTGGCGGGGCCTTCCCGGGAAGGAGAGTCTCCACTGCCAAGAGACTTTTCAGGAGAGGAGGCAGACGTCAGGGCATGGGAGCCAGTATGGGAGAGAAGAGAGAAAAGGAGTGTCTGGTGTGGGTGCGTGTGTGTGTGTGTGTGTGTGTGTGTGTGTGTGTGTGTATGATGGTTCACATTCGTCATGGTTCGACCTTAATCCCCCCAGCCTGAAATAGCCACACTGAGCGCCAGCCTGGTCCAGGGAGGGGTGTCTCCCCTCTGGAACATGATCCTCAGGACCAACATTCCAGCCGCCTGCCAGCTTTGTTGCAAACTGCTGGCTCATGGTTTTCCCTATGTGCTAATCATTCAGCCTGTGTTGCAAAGCGGGAGACATTTTTTTCTTCAAATTGGTTCCCCCCACCACCACCAGATGCCATACTGTGTCCCCATTCAGCTCTATGGCAGCTGGGCACATTCGCAGCTTGGCCTTCCATTTCTGAATGTGAACTTTCTCTGGGGGATGGAATCGGGGTAGGGAGTGGGGGAGATTGCTTCCACCGAGTGAGGGAGCTGAAACAGAGTTCCCAAGGAACTGAGCCACAGCTACTTTTTCCCACATCCCCAGGAAGCCGTCCTGTACTGCCCGCACTGGAATGACATCCAAGCTTCCTCATAGCTCCAAGCCCAGGCTTCCTGCAGGGGCAATCCCCTCGGTAAGGAGGCTCATTCTAGACTCCAACTTGGGCTTCTCCTATCTTTCCCTAGAGGGCATAAACTAAACCATCCCACTAGAGAGACCCTAACTCCTGCCTCGCTCAACTATTAATTTGACTTGAAACTCACCCCTCTTTCTCTGTAGGGATTTTAGCTGCAACCCTATTGTGGGCAAATCAGACTTACCTGCAGATCTCAGCCACCCAACATTTGGGGGGCACTTACTGCATGCACTGTGCTAGGTCCTGTGAGAGCATAAGTGAATTGTCCAGAAGGAGCTCCCAACCTCAGTGTGAGGGAGCTGTGAGCCACACCTGAGGATCCTGATCAGTTATATGAGCTATAGAAGGCTCCAGGTCAAGTAAACATTGAGGAAGGCAGGAAAGGAGCAGCTGGAGACAGAGCCACAGGAAGCGGTCTGGATTGAACAAACCACATGTGTGGCTGCAGGTTGCCCCAGCCATCACTCGGCCTCCTTCCTCCTGCCCTGGGAAGGCCTGGGCCCAGCCTGCACACCGTCAGGGCCAGGGTCTGTTCCTGCCAGAGGCAGAATGAGCAAACCTCAGCATATGGATTAGATAGGCCAGCAGAAGGATTTTGCCCATTGTCATTGGAGAAGTTGGAGATTCACTGGCTTTGGAGGACTTCCTGGAGGAGGGAGATGGGGGGGGGGGGGTGTGCTATCTGGGAACTCTAAAAGTGAGCGTTCCCTATATAGAGAGAAGTCTGGGAGATGGTAAGGAACAGAGACAGCCTTTCAGAATCCCTGGAGAGAAGCTGGTAGAGGAGAAGAGGCCATTCATTCCCACATCATGCATCTGTTCAAGCCTATTGAGCCTGTTGAGTTCCAAGGATATCAAAGTGGATATGGGATAATCTCTGACCTCCAAATGTCATAATGGAGTATCTTGCAGCCAAGTTGTAGGGGGTTATGCTTTGAGGCTGATAATGATGACCAATCTCCAAAGATGTGAGAGGTAATGGAGAATGTGGGCGATGGGATAAGGACTGAAAACATGTTGGAGGCAAATTAATTGAGTAGCCTCTTATGCTGCTCCAAGAAGATCTGGCAGAGAAAGGGGAAAATTTCAACACTTATTGAGCCTCCCCCACATCTCAGGCACAGTAGGTACTAGGTGCTTTACATATATTATCTTATTGACTCCTCACAACAAGGCCACAAGGAGCACATTATTTTCTCCATTTTCTCCCCCAAGGAAAGAGAAGCTCAGAGAAGTTAAGATACTGGCTTAAGGTCACATACCTAATAAACAGCAGAGGCTGGGATGGGCTACTCCCAAGTCTATGTTCTACTTGTTAAAGTCACTCCCTTTACCTTTTTTCCTGACATCTATGAAGAACCAGAGGTCCTGGGCCCTGGAGAGGGAGAGGTGACTCCACTTAACTGGAGAGCAGGGATTTGAACACTAGAGAGGAAGAAACTAATTGCTGGGAAGCAAGAATTTAGATTTGCTAATAGATTGAAAGTAGGGACAAGAGTGGTACAGAGTGAGCCCAGTTCTGAGACTCTGGGCCTGGCAGAGCGGGTAGAACTCTCCAACCATGTGAAGTCCCTAAAAAAATAGGAAGGGACTGAGTACATCCCTCCCTGGGGAAGGTAGACTTACCTCCTGACCTACAGGGAGTTTGCATTTGCAAGATTAGCAGGAGGTCAAGGAGGTGGGGGCAGTCACCTCAGTCTAGCCCCAAGTTCTGCCCAGTGACCAACCATCGTGAAGATTTGACCAGGGAGTTTTAAGGCTGGTGGAAATAAAGGGAGGTGATCTACCCTGCAAGATCACCACTGGGCTGGAAAGGGGACACCCCCAGACCACAGTGACAAAAAGTGGAGTTCTAGGAGCTATTCTGCCTCACTCTTGCCATAGCCATTAAAGCTGTGCTTTCTGCCAGTTCCTAGCCCCCAGCCCTCCAGCTCAGAGGACCCGGAGACCATGAGACCGCCCTCCCAGCCAGGCTAATGAAACCTGAGCACTTCTCCCCTTCCGAGAAGGAATGTTCCTTAAGAGCAGCAGCTGCCACTTGTCCCCACAGGCCAAAAGTGCCTTTCCCTTGAGACTAAAGCCCCCAACAGGAGCAGAGCAGGAACAGGATTAGGTGGCTTGTTTACATGTGTTTGGCTTCCCTGAGTTTGGGAGCCCAGCTTTTCCCAGCCGAGGACAGGACTCTGGGCCTGCCAGAGTGGAGGAAGGCTGCCAGGAACGGGGTGTCTGGGGACAGGGTCAACCTCCCCACCCTCCTCACCCGCCTAGGGCGCATGCACACGCACACACACACACACACACACACACACACACACACACACACCATCCCAGGCCAAAACCCAGTCAGGCCATGTGTTTATTGAGCATCTGTCATGCACCCAACACTGTGGTAGGCAGTTGGGGGGAATTCAAGGAAAGATCCCTCTTTCCCTCAAAAGATCTGCAATGAAGGCCAGGGAAAGAGGACACAGAAAGAGCACCATTATGCTATATGTCCACGATATCAGGCCAACAGGAAGCATTGAAGGAGTCAAGAGAATGGGCCATGGGCATACCCAGGGTGAGTCAAGACAAGCTTTCCTGCAGAAATGTGGCGCCCAGAACCAAGTCCCCACCCCCTAGCCCAGGCCAGTTAGCCCACAGACCTGCCCTCCTGGGAGGTTTGGGAAGTTGTGGGGAGTGTGATCTGAGCTGGTGGATCAGCAGAGACCCCTAGTGGCCTGGGGGTGGATGGCAGACAGCTGGGGTGGGGTAGAGTGGGAGACAGTGCCCCCCCAGCCCACCGCCATCTGCTTACCCCCACCCACCCACCCACACATTCCTAGGGAACGGCACTGGTTTCTCTAAAATCCTCAGCTGGAAAGACCTTTGCAGCGTCATCCAGTTCGAATCCCCTGCTTTACAGGCATCCTAGTAAGATAAACATTCTGGCTGTTTCAAAATAACTTAAAGGACAGTTTTTCTATCGGTTTTTTTTCCTTCACTCCTTCCTTTCTTCCTCCCAACACAGTTTATTCCAGGAATTTCTTCCTTCAGTGGAAGTTAAGTCTCCCCGGGGCAACATAAGCCCTTCCCTGTTAACAGTGAAGACCCGTGGCTCCAGGGACTGACCCGGCTCCTCCTAGGCCAACAGCAGACCCTGAGGTCAGAGTTCACAGTCATTGTCAGGTCACACATTGTCAGGTCACGCCCCACCCTCCCACCCTCTACTTCCAAGAGTAATCCCAGAGACTTTCACTTTTTCTTCAGTAAGGTTTCCTTTTGCACAAATCATCTTTTTTTGTTCTCAAATGAGATTTGGAGTAAAACTCACCACAGTGAACACCGCGGCGCAGAAAGAGTGGCCGACGGCCCCAGGCGGCAAAGGCTTTGCAGCTTGTCCCCGGGTGGGGATAGGAGGCACAAGCTGTCAGCCCATCTAAAGCTGCTCCCCTAACCTTGCTGTGCCTGCTCCTGAGAGGCTCTGTGCCTCTCTGTGTCTCAGGGAAACAGCACGCGAGAATCAGCAGTGGGACAGCTTCTGGGGAGGCCTGCAGAGCCCAGCTCGTGAGTTTCCATCCAAGTCGTGGGTCACCTGGTCCAGGCCCTGCCACTGCATTCCTGGGAAACTCTATGGACATTTTCAGCTTTGGGGCCTATTTCGTACTCTGAAAGCACGTCCTACTGCTAGAAAGTAGGAGACCGCACGCTTCCCAGTTAGATGGGATGGCTCAACCAGGGAAGCCAGGCTTCTGGCAACTTTCCGAGGCTGGGGGACACCACAGACATGTTCCTGGTGGGACAAGGCAGAGCTCTTGACCTAGACAACCAGCTCTGAGCCCCTGGCTCCTGGACAGTTTGGGCAGGGATGGGGGGACTCTGGATGCAGAAGAACATCACGAAAACTGTACCACATGTGCTCCTCACCTCTCTTTGGGCTCTAAGAAGGACACAGCTCTATTTGGGTCCAGACACATCATCCACCTGGTTTGGAGTCTGATAAGCCCCAAGAAGAAGCTGTCAAGAAGATGAAAATACTGTGTGCTTAGCCAACATCTTCTCCCCAAGGGGCTTCCTCTGCTCACGTAGTAGCCCCCTCCTCAGAAAAGACCGTAGACCATTCCCAGGGCTTCAGAGCCCCCTTGTCTCCATAGACAAAGGCTCCAGAGAGCCAGACCTTGGGCTTGACCTGAAATGGCTGCAGTCAGGTCACAGAGCTCGTCCAAGACAGGGACGCAGCTCCAGCTCTGGAGCTTGGCCTGGGCCCGGGAACGTCTTAGGCAGGAATGAGCCGGGCACGTGGCAAGAACCGGTCACTGTGACTAGGTCGGCAGTCCCAGATGAATCTCCACTGCTGCTAAGAACCCAAGTGGCTCTAGGGACCTTCTAGGACAGGTTTTAAATCCTGACTATGCCAAGCCCAGCTCCCCGGGTGAGTAGCGTTAGCCAAAGGAAGCGGAAAATGATTTATTGGGTGTTCAAATGTGCCAGGAACCTTGCTTCTGTCAAGCCTGGATGTCTGATTCCAAGGCACATCTCTCTCTCTCTGAGCATCAGCGCAAGAGCCGAAGGACCCGCATGCGAGGCACAGCTGTGACTCCAGGAATTCACTTTGGTTCTCTGGACCTCAGTTCCTCTTCAGACAAATAGAATAATCTCTCTCCCGATGACACCATCGTAGTGGGGAGATTAAAATGAAATAGCATGGTGAAACCATTGTTAATATTCGATACGTGCAACAAAGAGGTAGTCTCAGACCCACTGATCTCTGGGACCAGCTGAGGGAGGTTTCTAAATATACAGATTGCTGAGGGTCTGATTCAATGATGCTGAGAATCTGTGTCTTTAAAAACTCGCCAGGGCTCTGGCAGGTTTGTGAAACAGCTCGTATTTACAAATGTAAGGGGTGGATGTTATTCCCCCACACCTCAGCGATGCCAGATTTTGCTTCCTCTTTTTTTTTGCCCAGCTAAGACGTGGCCAGCCCTGGCCCTGCCCATGATCTCTGTCCCTGAAGCTCTACATTCCATTCCTTTGCTGATATCACTTGGCTGCCTCTGGGCACGTCCCAGCCAACGACCCCAGAGTAGGAGGAAAGGGTAGGAAAGAGAAGAGTCTGATCTCATGCATAAGGCAAATTGCCTTTAGTTACCCAAACTCAGAACCTGGCATGGAGGCTAGCAAAACCACAGGGCAGAGAACCAGCCAGAGCTTGAATAAGCAGGTGAAGCATCCAGGCTCCTCACCCTTCTGCCTCTGGCAAGCAAATATGTGTGCTGGTTGAATCCCAAAACACACATCTTGTATTTATTTTACTGATTTTGCTTGTGTTTCCCTAACCTTGCTGGATACTTTTTCGGGGGAAAAGAAAGTCTGGGACAACTTTTTATGTGTGAAATTCCCAAATACCTTTCCCCATGAGGAGCACCGTGGCATGAATGATTCCCGACAAGAGATTATTGAAAAGTCATTTCCATCAGTTTTAGGGGGAGAGGCAGGGAGGGGCGCCCTCTTCTATTCAGTGTACCTTCCGACTTCACCTCAGCTTCAAATAACATCAGCATTGGTTTACATCCTATGAGACTTGTTGGCCGGGGTATTGGGAACGAGGGCAGGATCGACCTTAGATGGACACATAGCTAAAAACAGGCTTTGAGGGCTCCTGGATGTCAGCACTGGGCCATACACATTTTATGAATGAGACTGAGGCTCACAGAAGGGCCATCACTTGCTGATTCCCAAGTCTCTCATCTTTCCTCTGGGGCCCATGCTGCCCCTGTACTTCCAGGGTTTGATTGTTTTACCTGTTCACCTTGCCTCCAGTAACTATGTGCTGAACCCCTGTGATTCCAGGAGCACCTCGTAGCCCAGTTCTTGGCACAAGGTGGGTGTTCAATATTTGTGGATGAAGGAGGGCTGTGTTCTAGTCCCATTGCTGCGAACCAGCTGGGGGCCTTGGGTGAGTCACTTGAGTTTATAAGCCTCAGTTCCTTATTTTTCCTCAGAGAGTTGGAATATGTGGCTTTTAAGGAATCTTCTTTAGGCTTCTGAAGGTCCGACTCAGTGTTAGATTTGAATTGCTTGAGTGGGGAGGCCAAGAGTTTGGCTCAAAGAACCTCTAGACCTTCCCTGGAGGCTGAAGACCGAAGCTTCTCCCAGTCCTGAAACAAAAGCTAGGAAGGTAGGGGCCTTTTCTCCCCCCTGATTTAGTCTATTTTCTTGACTGTTTACCCATGTAAATTCTTACAGCTCATGCCCTGTGACTCTAGGCTTTGAGCATGAGAGTGTCAGCCCTAGACAGCCATCAGACGGGTCACCTGGTTCAAGCCCTGTCGTCAGATGAGGAACTATGGTCAGAGGAGCTCGGAGACCCACGCAGGTCTCGTACAACTCCTTTTGCTGCATCTCATTGGCCACCTTTCTTGCTCTCTCCAAATAAAGCCTAGACACCCAGCCTCTCACACACCCAAATCCTTCCTCACAAGTTCTCCCCACACCGAGCAGGCAAGCAGGGAGGACTTATTGCAGCCTTCGTGCGTGGCAAGCGGAGTCCCTCAACATCCAAGGACTTCCTTGCCCAGCTGTTACATGGCAATGACGAGGTGACCGGAGTGCCAGGGAGAAAAATGGTCTTCTTATCTGCTTTGGCTACTGCAAAAACAAACTGGAAGGATTGTTTACGGGGAAAATGGGGGCTGGCAGGTTGATAGCACGGGGCAAAGGGAGACTGTTTGCAGTGGGATTCGGTGTTGCGAGCTGGAGGTAAAGGAAGGAATCGATGAAATGTGCAGACGGGTGGCTGAGGTTGAGGCTCCTATGAGATGCCCTTAGGAGGCAGGTTATAAAGAGACTAGGGTGGCTGTCTTTTCTTATGATTTAACAAGTATTTTAGTAGCCACTGTGTGCCAGGCACCTGAGCTAGGTGCTCAGGTTACAAAGATAAAACATTGGAGGCCACTTATGTGTGGAGCTTGGTGTAATAAAAAAATGTCATCATAGGTAGGTGAGGAAGTGAGGTTCTGGGGGAAGACACTGTCAGGGAAGGCATCTGTAGACAACACTGTGAAGGGTGAAGAGGTGGTAAGCAGATAAAGCCTGGTCCTCAGCCCTGGCCACACATTAGAACTACTTGGGGAGTTTTTAAAATGCCAAAGCCCCAACCACACCCCCAATCAATTAAATTAGAATCTCTGGGGTTGGAACTCGGGCATCAATATTGGAAATTCCCAAGTGAAGCCGAAGTGGGGGCCACTGGTTTACGATATAATTTATGTCTCAAGTTTCAAAAGAATGGAATGGCTAAGTGGGTAAATATTGTTGGTTGGTTGGTTGGTTGGTTGGTTGGTTGGTTGGCTGGTTGGTTGGCTGACTGGTTGGTTGGTTTTTAATATTGAGCCTTCTTATTCACCCCTTCTAGGAGGCCATAAGAATTGTCTGTCAGATTTGGGTCCTGGGAGAAGCAGGAGGAAGGGAGGAGGGCAGGCAAGAAGGAAGAAAAGGGGAGGAGGAATTTGGGGTTGTGGCATCTAAGCATTTAGTGACATTGTCACAAACCACACACCTCCCTTACTGCCAGGACCTCCTGCAGAATTCCCCCAATTCCATGTCTGGAGTCTCCAATAACCCCCAGGGGATTGTGGTCCCAGCCTCAGCGCTCCAGCAGGGCAACATCGCCATGACAACCGTCAACTCCCAAGTGGTGTCAGGTTGGTGCAGGGGATTGTGGGGAACACTCCTGGGAGGAAAATGGGGTACCCCAAGGTGGGGGGCAGGGTACTGTAGGAACTATCTTAGGAAATGGGAAGGGGTGTCCCCTGCCAAGGAGGGGCTCCTAGCTCGTTTCCTTGACTAAAATGCTCTATAAGTTTATAGATGCTTAGCACCAAGACCTGATTGTGATGGTTCAGAACAAATTTGGGTCAGAGTCTCATGAGCCCCTCAAAACCAGATGAAGCTGTTGTCCCTTCCCCCAAACAGTTCCCACCAGAGGCTCTGCTCTCTGGACCCTGTTCCCATCCCACCCACCCCCACAATAGGGGCTGAATGCCTCCAGAATAGAGGGTGTTTGCATAGGAGTGCCAAGGGATTTGGAAATCCTGCTTGCCCTCACTCCTACCCACCCCCATGGCAGGGGACCCAAAAACTGGTTGTCTCCTCAGGTGGAGCCTTATACCAGCCGGTTACCATGGTAACCTCCCAGGGTCAGGTGGTCACCCAAGCAATCCCCCAGGGAGCCATCCAGATCCAGAACACACAGGTGAGTGTGTGTGCATAGGGCATGCACTTGGGCATGGGTATGGGGGAGGGCAGCCGTAATTGTTTACCATGTGCTGGGCGCTTTACACAAGTAGCTCATCTCATCCTTATTATTCCTCCAAGAGGGACCAGTTACCCCCAGTTCACAGATCAGAAGCCGGGTGTTGGAAAGGCTTTATCAACTCCTGGGATTTCACTACCTGGGATTTCACTCAAAGGATCTTCCACCTCCTATTCCTGGTCTCCACCCCGAGCCACTCTGTAGCTCAGTGGGATAGAGCACACACACAAGTGGCGGGGAGTAAGAGGATCTGAGGTCAGGCCTGAGATGTGACATTAGCTCTGTCATCTTGGATGAGTCGCCTGACCTCTCTGAGTCTTGGAGTTCTTATCCACAGAAGGGGATTCACACCAGCTGCACAGAGCCCTCCCAACCTGCAGGGCTCTGTGAGTGCTGACCATGATAATAGGTAGGAAGGTGCTTTGCAAACTGTGAAGTACCCTAGAGATGCTAATAACTAGTAGATGGTTTCTGGCAAATTTGTCTCTCCTATACCCTCCACATGTCCCTATTTCCTCTGTGTCCTCTCTCATCTCCTTCTCCACGCCTCTTCCTCTTTCTTCTTCTTCCTGTCTCCCATTCTCTGAGGGGCTGGTGCACGGTGACAGGAAAGGTGACCTCCCCAGGGCCCTAAGAATGAGTTGCAAAAGGGGGTTGGCAGCGAGAGCCTGCCGTCACTATAGCAACAGGTCCCTAGCTGCTGGCCCGCCAGCCTGCTGATGCTGATTTTTTCTCCACGTGCCCTGAAGGTTAACCTTGACCTCACCTCCCTCCTGGACAATGAGGATAAGAAGTCCAAGAACAAACGAGGAGTCTTGCCCAAGCATGCCACCAATATAATGCGTTCTTGGCTCTTCCAACATCTCATGGTGAGTGTGTGTATATTGGGGGTGTGGAGTTGCAGCGTGGGGCATGAATAACTCCCCCAGGGTCAGACTCTGCTGTCGTCCCCAGATCTCCACAGGGTGTGGCCCCAGAGAGAGGCTCTCTGATAGAGATCTCATCTTCCAGAGACCGGGTCAGATGGGAGGATTTAGTGGGGCCTAAAGCTGGGACACTCTCTCTAGTGCTTGCTACTGACATGAAAAAGTGTGACATCAAATGAGGGAATGGGGATAGACATGTTCTGAAGAGAACTAAGGACTGGGAAAGTGTCTCATGAAGGCGGTGAGATTCCACGGGGTCAGGGCTGTGGTTGCTACAGGTGGCCACGCACACCACTGCCCTTCTCCCATGGAAGAAAATGATGATTCTCAGCTCGTGCTCTTCTGTTTCCCGGAGTCCTCACCACTGGGGTAGCAGTGTATGTGTGTCCCTTTTCCCTGTCCCTCTGGTCAGAACAATGAGGCACGGTGCTGGGGAGTGGTGGCTGTGACCATCGAGTCTGGAGGGAACAGCCCAGGGAGAAATCTCCTTCCTTACGTAACAACTGCCTTCATAAGCCTCTATGGTTGCTTCCATAAAATGGCAACACAGCCTTGGGTTTCAATGTAATGTCTATAGAGAGCCTGCTGTGTGCACTAACATGATGGCAGTTGTGTGCTGTATACATTGTTAGCAGCAGCAGATAGGACTTCGGTTGAATGTCAGGACTGAATTTGAAACTATAATCCCCTAGCATCATTCAAAAGTTGTAGCAATAAATGAAGACCAATGGCCATGTCTGGGCTGCCTGTGTAGGATGTGTGTGCATGCGTGTGTGTGTATGTTTGTGCACGTGTGTGTGTATGTTTGTGTGTGTGTTTGTGTATGTGTGTGTTTGTGCGTTTGTGTGCGTGTGTGTGCACGCACACACATGTGCGCACGCACACACATGTGCGCACCAGAGTGGGAGGGTAGATTCTGGATGCACCAGCAAACTGGCAGGAGTCTGCGAGGTCTTGGCCTGGCAGTACAAAGACAGAAGCAAACAAATACCAAGGACTGTCTTGGCCTGTGAAGTGTGGGAAAGAACGGGGAGTGAGGGAAAGTCTTTCTTCAGGGAGGAGAGGAATCAAAGGGATCATGGGAATTAGTCAGTCGGTCAATCAGCAACCCTTTATTTGAAATGGGAGTGCCTCGGAGCGCCTGGGTGGCTCGGTCAGTTAACGGCTCAGGTCATGATCTCACGGTTTGTGGGTTCAAGCCCCTCGTCGGGCTCTGTGCTGACAGCTCAGAGCCTGGAGCCTGCTTCGGATTCTGTGTCTCCCTCTCTCTCTGCCCCTCCCCCACTCATGCTCTGTCTCTCAAAAACTGAATAAACATTAAAAAAAAAAATTTTTGAAGTAAGAGTACCTCCAGAAGCCATGAAGCCCAAGCCTGGGCCATCATTCCCAGATATGGGCATCTTAGGGACCCTGCCCTGGAAGTGCTGGGCCCACACGCCCAATGAACAGGAAGAATTGTTCAACAGTGACCAGTGAGGGGCTGGAGCTCTGCCTCTCCCCTCACATGGCCAGCCCCCAGCTCTAAGGTCTTGAGGCCACCCCAGTGAAAGCTGAGGAAGCAAAATTTGGAAGCACCACCTAGAGAACAACCAGGAACCTAATGTGGAGAGAGGGGGTTGGAAGGCTACGGGTCAAGGTGAGGAGAGGAGGTTGGAGAGACTCCAGGAACTTAGTGTTGAAGCCAGGAGCAGGGCCAGGTATGGAGGCCTCCCTCAGGCCTCCTGGGAGCAGCTCTGACTCAGTAGCCGAAGACGGTGGTGGGGATGCCCAGGCCTCTTGCCTGTCCTGGTTTTCCACACCATCAGGGAGCCCCGGTGGCCCTGTGAGCCCTGTGTTTATGCTACAACTCCCAGCCCCACCTGTGGGAAGAAGGGCTCCCTGGGAACGATCCATTTCTGTGCCCTGGCCCATCATACCCAGCATGGGGGCAGCCGTCCCTCTCCCATCCCCACCCTGCCACGGGTCCAGAGCTGGCTCCACACCTTGTGGCCCAGTGATGTGTAACTCTACACTATGAGTGTGGTTGAAGCTCATGGGCGTTTGAGGGAGCCAAACCTGAGCTCAGATCTAGACTCTACCTCTCACTCTGTAACCTGGACATACTCACCTCTTGTGAAGATGACGAAGAAGCAACGGAATAATTGCCAAGATCCTGGCACACCGAGGGGCTTAATACACATTAGTTCCCTGTCCTTCCTTCCCTGCCTCCCCCACCCCATGCATTTTTGAAGACTGATGTGAACATACCTGCAATATCATCCCTGAGGGGGAGAAAAGGCAAGCATAGGAGGGGAGAGGAGGCTGCAATACCATTTCCCCTGCCCACAAGCCCAGGCGCCCAGGCCAGCACCTGCACTGACCCCTGCGGGCTCCTGCTTCAGCTACCTGCCACACCCCATTTGCAACTCGCCCCTGACTTAAGTCTTGAGACTACAGCGTCACCCTATCTGTCCCTCCTGGCTGTGTCTCCCCTCTGACCTTGGACTTCAGTTTACATCCTGCCCTTTTGCCCCCTTCCTGCTGAACCCCCCTCTACAGCTTAGGGTCGTTTTTTTCCACTCGATGGCCACTTCCAGCCAGACTGGGGATGGTGGGAAGGTAGAGGTGGAGAAGAGGGGGGGTAGTCACTGAGCACAAAGAAGAGGGGGAGGAAAGACCCAGATCGGCTCTACAAAAGGAACTGGGAACCATTGAGAGGGCTTGCTGAAAAGCATGAGTAAGACTTTCTGCCCCACACCCTCCCACCCTGGACCCTCTCCAGCTCCGCGTGCACTCAGTGCGGATACTATTAATAAAGCAGTTAACATTGGCAAAGTCCTCCCTCGGTTAATGCCTTCCTCACAGCGGCCATCAGGAGAGGACAAGGGAGTGACCCCTAGCCCTTTAAAAAAGTCACAACTCAGAACCTCTGGACCGGAGAAGGAAGGGATGGGGAGATGTCCAGGCTCTAGCGACACAGCACGGCACAGCTGTCGCCTGCAGGCCCAGGCTGGGCCATGGATCAGCCTGGCTACCCAGACACAGGTGGATGCACATGCCCCCAAACCCCAGCTCAGGAGAGGCTATGAAGACTGGGTAGGGGAGCACAGCAGAAAGAAGACAGGCTTTCAAGACAGACACACAGGGGCATGAACTGAGGTCCTGCCCCCAGCTGTGCAATCTCTTGGAGTCTATTTCTTTGAAAAAAAATAATACCCATTTCTCATGCTTGAAAAATTAAATGGGATCACATGTATAAAGAGCCAACCTTGGTACATAGTTACATTTGAGAAATACGAATCCTCTTTGAACTTTCTAGAACAGTGCAAGGACTTAGTCTAGGACTAAGAGCAAGTTTTTGAGACTCGGGCCCACAATTTGTGCAAATTAGAGGTGGACGGCTGATCTGTTGTTCTGATCTATAATACTTACTGATTTTGCCATCTTTTGACCCTAAAAATGTACTGAAGGATACCATTACTGGCCTGTTCTGCGTATATATGTGTATGTGTGAAACCTCCATGTCTTTCTCTGACTCAGTTGTAAATTACTCCAGGATAGAGATCATACATTACATCTCTCCTGTGGGTCCTAAAGATTTGCTTCCCAAAGTGTGCACCTTTATAGGATGTTACAGGCGTTGCTCCCAAGACAGGTTAAATGAGTTGGGGAAAATCTGGGTTATACAAAGTTTAGCTCAGTTCTTGATTCTTAGTGAATGTGCAAGAGGGGTCATGATTGGAAGATTTCCCCAAACATATTTGATCACTCGAAGACCGCCTTTGTTTTCATTGTCACTTTGAGGAACAACTCTAAGACTGTAGCTCTTGGGAGATACAACTCTGCGGTAATGCCTTATGGGCATAGAGTAGCTGTTCAAGTTTTGGGAAAATAGGCTAGAAAAAAGTATGAAAAAGGACAGATCTCAATATACAGTAGACGTTCTCCTATCCAGTACAGTGGGGACAACCCATTTGTTGATGGCTTAAGTGGAAAAGTTGGCTGAAGAAAGGAACAGCCATTAAAAAGATACATTTCAGAGGCACCTGGGTGGTTCAGTCGGTTGGGCATCCAACTTCGGATCAGGGCATGATCTCGCCATTTGTAAGTTCGAGCCCCACATGGGGCTGTTTGCTGTCAGTGCAGAGCCCAATTTGGATCCTCTGTCTCCCTCTCTCTCTGCCCCTCCCCCACTGACACTGTCTCCCTCAAAAATAAAAAAATAATTAAAAAATAAATAAGAACAAAAAGATACATTTTATTTTAATGTAGAATATATGCAGACACGTTGGTTTGCAAATGTCCTGATAGAGGGGGGAAGATCTTTTTCTGATTAAGGGTCATACTTTTACCAGCACAGACCTCTCCTATAGTAGAACATCTATAAATTCCATCCTTATTTAACATCAATAAGAACTTTGATGTCTGGGAAGTGATCTGGCTACGGGATCTTTCTAGACTTTTGTTATGTATTCCAGCCTCTTAAATTTGCCTCACCGATCCTAACTATGTGGCATTTTTAAGGAAATCGGAATCTCGAATCTTTCCAAAGCATTCCACTTAGTTTTCTTAGCAAGAATAACCTTCTTTTTGCACTTCGATGGTATTGGTTTACAGAATAGTTAATTAAATCACATGATTACACTAGCACGTATAGCCGGAGTAAACCAGTCTGGATACAAACACTGCCAACTTCCCGAGAAGCAGATACTATTGTCTAATGAACATTCTACACAGTAGCCTGTTCACCTGGAGCATCCAGGACAATGTGGACATTAGTTCACCTGGGTTGCAGAAGAGGTGGAGAGCATATGCTAAATCCACAGTCTCAATTAGTAGAGATTGTTCATTAAAACTTCTGTCATAAATACTAGTCTTTTCTGTTGTCTTCTTTCCCTCGGGGAGAAGCTCGTATTCTTTGACTCCTTTCGTCCTGTGTGTGAGGCTTCTTGTCATTTCCACTGTTGTGTGGCATTAGCAGCTACAGAAATAGATTCAGATGACAGAATGCTCCTGAACTGGGACTTTCCCCCCAGAGCCTTTTTTGCTGTGAGGCTGCAGTGAGATTGGGAAGGTTTCATCCATTAGCCGCTTGCTATTGGGTCCCCAAAGAATCCAGTGATATTTTCTTACTATTGCCTTTTGGTTGAAAGAGGCCAGACTCCTGCTGGAAGCAATCACTCCATAGCAAACCCAGGCCGGGGGAGAAACCCCAGCAGAGGGTCCTCTCCACGGAGGAAGGAGAGAAAGGCTCCGCTCTCCTTGCCCAGCTTCTGCCCCCACCCCCTGTTCTCGAGATCCTAGCACCCCTGGCCCTGCCGGGTCACTCTGCTCATCTCCACCCAAAACATGACTGTTCTCTGTGCTGCTGCCACTGAAGCACTTTATAGAATATTCTCTGCATTTCGGGGGGGGGGGGGGGGGGTGGCGGTCCCAGAGAAGAAACCAAGCCCCAGCAGCCCCTGCAGGGCGGGGGACAGATCTATGCAAAGCATCTTCAGACATCATCTCATTGAATCCACCCAGCCAGTTGTCCTCATTTTACCAATAACAAAACTGGACTCAAAGAGGGAACCTATTCCCCAATATCTCACGGGATTTGAGCCCAGGTCTGTGGTGCCTCGCAGCTCTAATACGTCACCCACTAGGCTACACTGCCTCTGCATTGGCCCAAGAAACACCACAGCATCTCTGGGCTCCCACGCCAAGTCTAGGTGAAGTAACGGAAGCTGCGAGCAGAGGCTCTCAGTGGAGACAGAGAGCCCTGTCCTGGGGGTGGTGGGTGGGATGCAGGACTTTTATATGCCAGCCTTAGTTTCCAGACGCAGTGAGGCCGCCTCACCCTCCCTTCCTTTCCTCTCCCTTCTTCATCCATCACATTCACAGCGCCAGTGTGGCATCCAGCCAGGGTCACAGTTGTGCGCTGCTCACAGCCATCTCACCCGACCCTGTGTCCCAGGTGGCTGCCTTTCCACCTGGCCACACGCAGCTGAAGGGCCTTTCTCCGGGGCCCTCGTCTGAAGTCTGATGATGTCACAAAAGCTGAGAGCATAAAATGTACCAGCGGACTTCTCTTGGTGGTGGTTTTTTTTTTTTTTAATTGAAATGTAATTTACATACCATATCATTCACCCCCTTTTTAACTAAATTTGGAGATGCTTAGTATATTTAGAGTTATACAGTCATCACCACTAACAAATTCCAGAATATTTTCATCACTGAAACACTTTCTGTACCCATTAGCTACTACTGCTCCTGGGCCCTAGAAACCAGTAATCCACTTGCGCTCTCTGAGGATTGGCCTATTTCAGATATTACATGAATGGAATCATAAAATGTGTGGTCCTCCGTGTATGGCTTCTTTCACGGAGCAGAATGTAACCAAGGTTCATCCCTATTGTAATACGTATCAGTGCTTCCTCTGTTTTATGGCAGAACAGTATTCCATTGTATGGATAGAACACATTTTGTTTATCCACTCATCAGTTGGTAGGCATTTGGGTTGTTTCCACTTTTTGGCCTCCGAATAATGCTGCTATGAACATTCCCCTACTCTGCATGATCCGAGCCCGTCCTTATCTTCGTGAGTCTTTGTCAGATCCCCAGCTATTGGAACCCTCCATGCTGGGCTTATCCCCGCTGGGTGAAACAGGCTGCTGCATCCATGGGCATACCGTGTGCCCTGCATATGGGCTCCTGACCAAGGAGAGGGTGTGGGCATGAAATCCAGCTGTAGCTTCTGTGCCTTGGCATTATCTTCAGTTACTCAACAAATACTCTACATGTGCCTTGCCACCTTCCCTGGGCCTACCATTGTATTAAGCCCCAAGGAATTATACATCTGTCCCTGTCAGAGACCCACTAACATGATCCGTCTACAGCTGACTTAGAAAACAGTGACGTCTCTTACAAACAGGAAGAGTGCGTGGTCTATGGAACGGGCATGGTTCTGGATGTGAGTGCCCTACCCCTTCTACCTAGCCAGGGGGACCTGGGGCAAGTTGCTTAACCCCATCAGGCCTCAGTCTCCTCTGCTCTAAAATGGGAATGACAATATCCAGCTCACAGCGTCGTAGTGAGGGTAGAGTAAGATGATAGATGTGACAGTATTTTGTCCTGATACAGACACCGCCATTGTTGCAAAGGTGCCCGTCTGCCTCCGGGAGTCCCCATAACCTGCCCTGTCTCAGAAAGAGCTGAGAGAAATCTTAACACTTCTAGGGAATCTGTAGGGAAAAGTAAGAAAACTTGAAAAGCAAAATCGGAGGGAATTAGAAAGACCATTTTTGTTCCAGAATATCTTGTCTGCTACTTTTTTCCTTTAACTGTGTCACACTATCTGAAATTCCACTCATCAGATATCCACTTAAAGGTATCCAATCCCTGTCAAAAACAGATGCCTATTGAGAGACCGGGACGCCATCATTCCTTCACAGCTTAGTATGAATTAGTTCCAAAGCTTGCTGTTTTACTCCCACTCAGCTAAGATCCACTTCATGGGAGGAGTACCAATGCTTGTTAGTGGTAGAAAATGAAGATCAGGACATTTTTTAACACAGCATTTTGGGGAGGCAAACCAGGCTGACATGCCAGGGAAAAGGTTTCTAGCAATTGTTCTGTTTCTAGCAGATTCTTCGAGGTCCCTGACCTTTTGAGAATCCGATGAAAGTTTTATCTGCATCATCATGAATATAGTTTCAGGAGATTTGACCCTGAAGTCCCAGCAACCAGAGGCCTCAGATTCAAAAAGCTGACCACAGGGTCACACGAGGGTCCTGGGGCTGGTGAGAAAAGGTGCTCAGAAGTGCCAGCAGGGAAAGGAAGGAGGTCCAACTCTGTGCTTACCATCTCAGAATTTACTCAGGTCTAGTCTGCCACCTGAAATTACAGTGAGATCTCTTGTTTGTCCCTGAATTCTGTGGGCTCCTTTCCACCAGAACACAGATCTTTAACTAAATCGGCCTTTGGGGCTAGCCTGGAAAGCTAGCTGTTAAAACAAAATAACTTGATTCTATGGGGAAATGTAATCCAAGTCCCAAGTATCGTATCTATCCACCAACACCTAAGCTTCAGGTATGAGACATAATTTCCGCAGTCAAGGGACTGATCATTTAACTGGGGGGATAAAGTATACACAGAAACCAGGAGTGGTCAACCCATGATGTAATCAAGCACTAACACACATACACACACACACGTACTCCAGGGGTCCGAGAACAGAGGACTCAGTATAGGTGAGAGGAGTTTGACCATCTGTGTTGGTCAGACACATCCGGATTAGTGTGTCCAGTACTGAGGATCACATTTCAAAAGGTCCTTTGGCAAGTTGTGTCCAGAGAAGAGCGGTCAGGATGGGGAAATGTCTGTTCAAATGACTACCAGGAAACGTGTCATATGATGATTGGTTAAGAGGACTGGGGATGTTTGGTCTGTAGAAAAGATGTGTTCCTTATAAGGAACGAGGGTTTTGGAGGTACACAGGCCTGAGACTGATCCCAGCTCCATTTTGTACTTGCCATATGACCTTGAACAGGTCAACTAGCATCTCTGATGTTAATTTCCTCTTCATAAAGTGGAGACAATAATACCCACCTGTGGTGAAGATGATCAATAATATGTTAAAAAGCGCAGTGCCTGACAGATGGTCGAGCCCAGAGGTGGAGTGGACGTGGTTAAAGATACAGGGGGTGCGAGTCTTGGCTCTGACACTCACTGCTTGTATAACCTGGAGCCAGTTTTTTTTAACCCCTCTGGGCTTAGTTTTTCTCATGCGTGAAATGTGAAGAAGGATGCCCGTTTTATAGGTGCCTAGAAAATTCAATGAGAATACATGGCAGGTACTTTGACAGGGTAAGTATTCAAAGTTAACCAAAAACTATAGACATGCCATGCGTGGTGGGTAGCTCTTGTCATGAAGTGAGAGGCAGTGCTAGAGGCCCCTGTGTGACTTCAGAGGACAGTGTAGGCTCTCTGGATGAGTAGGGAGAAGACTTGAGTTCAACAGAAAGACCTTCTCCACCATCAGAGCAAAGGGCTGCCGCACCGTGTCCATTGGCTCCACAGAGCCACGTTTCCCCACCTTTTCCGAGATGGTGCACACAGAAAATGACAGTAAACCAACTACATTGCTTGTAGCTGGAGACCAACCAGGGGACTCCCACCGCCCTAGACCCCACCAAGCCACCTTGGCACTATCCCTGCACACCTGTAAGTTGTTGGGGTGCATCGCCGAGAGCACTGGCATCAAGGACTCCTGCCCAGTGGGAGAGCTGGTCTCAGAAACTTCGAAGGCTCTGTGCAATACAGAGATGTTGGTTTTTAACAAGCCCCGCAGGTGATGCTGACGAACCACGTTAAGGTTCAGTGGGGGCACTGGGACTTGGGCGAGGCCTGGAAGGGTGGCTAGGATTTAGGATTGGGTAGAAAGAGAAAGAGGAGTTGTTCGGGTAAGAATTCTCTCCCCGCTGACCATCAGTGCCCCCTGTCTGGCCTGTGATTATTGTTGACCAAAGAGAGTGACCCCTCCTTCTAGTGTTATGAGCATGAAATCCTCCTTTCCCCTTACTCACTCCCCTGGAGGATGGGGAACTGTGTGGCTCTTTGTCGTGCCATGACTTGTCTGTCCCATGGTGCTCAGGCATTGTACCTGCAGAGCTTCAGTGGAAGATACATCAGGAGCTAGAAGAAGTCAGGCCAGCCATGTCTTGACACGTTCATCTCTCTGTGCCAGAGAAACATTAGGTCTTGGATTCCTGCCAGTGATGTGACACTGTTTTCTCACACCCACCCTTCATGTGGGATGGAGAGGGCACAGTTGAAGCTGCCCTCCAACTCCCCCAGGACAGACAGACAATGTTGGAGGCGTGCCCTGGGGCAGCTGTAGTCCCAGGGCATGGGCTGCACTGGCTGCTTCAGCAGCAGTGAGTCCCAGGGGAGGAGGTGAGATTGGTGGTCTCCATTAAAGATGGGACCTTGTTGACAATAGATTGGGCAGCCGCAGGGCTGGATGGAGCCCATGAGAGAAGACGGGGGGTGGGGGGGGTAAGAGACCACTGGCGTGCACTGTGTCCCAGGACCCTCCCTTTGGGAGCCTGCAGTTCTCAAAGATGCCACCTGAAAAATGGCCGGGGGAGATTTACAACCTCACGGCTTCCCCCAAGAAGCCCGAGGCCCACGTTCGGGGGAAATACCCCATCGTGTGTGCACAGGGACTGGAGCAGTCCCAGAATCCAGGAGATAAAACCATTTGAAAAAAAGGAGCACATCTCTACATGCGCGGAAGGGGCTGCCGGGGACTCCTGCCATGTGTCAGAAAAAACAACCTGTGGCTTTTTCCCAGAGACGGAACCACGTGTGCCAAGCAGCAGATTGATTTTATTCATGATTGATTGATTTAACAAACACTCACCGAGTGCCAGGCTGCCAGGCACTTTTCTGAGCACTTTCAAACAGTAACTCACTCAGTCCTTATTACCACCTCAGGGTAGGTGGAAATCTTTCCCCCAGTTGACAGAAGAGGAACCCGAGTCACAAGCCCAAGGTCTGGGGCTGGTGAGAGACCAGGATTCCAAGCCAGAGAGCCTGGCTCTAGAGTTCACGTTTTACCTACTTCACACCATGCTGCCCCCAAGACTCCTCTAGAAAGCCGGCCAGTGCGCCTCCGTGGACCCTAAGGCCCCCAGTCCCCCTCTCTTTCCCCACAAACATGCATGGAACAATCACTTAAAGGAACGGCCCTTTGAGTAAGTAAGGGAGCCTGAGTCTAGCTAGAATTCCTGGGAAGTCTGAATCCCTGATGCTCCCCACTCTCTCCCACTCTTCTTCACTCTCGAGGACACACAGGGAAGGGTGGTAACCACCACTTACCCCCTTAGGTTGCTATGATCATCCAGGTCACAAATACATACTGAACACTTACTGTGGGCCAGGCATTTTCCTTAGCGTGGATGAGGTGGCAGTGGAAAGAAAGGTGGGGGTCCCTTTCCTCAAAAACAAGCAGCATTTCTGGTTTGGGTGACAGACAACTAAGCAAATCATCCATGTAGCGCATGGAACCCTGGGAAGGGTAAGCGCTGGTGCCCATGGGAGAGGAGTCCGAGCAGGCATGAGGGACTGGGGTCGGGTTAGGAAGGGCCGGTCTTGTTGCAACGTGAAGGAGGGATTGAAATAGATAGCAGAGGGAGGGGGAATCGTTCTGAGATTGCGGGAGGGTGAGGAACTGGGAGGTGGCAGATTTTTTTGCAAGGGAATACTATACAGCAATGAAAATGAACAGCTACAGTTATGCAGAACAACCGTACATGAATCTCACAACTCTACTGTGGAGTGAAATACTGCATGCTGTCTGATTCCATCTACATAGGGTCCAGAAACCAGGCGAAAGTAAACCACGATGTTTAAGGATGAGACATAGATAGCAAAACTACAAAGGAAAGCAAGAAAACCATAAAAATCAAGTTATCTTTGGGGACGATATCTTTTGGGGTTAGTGATTAGGAAGGAGCACAAAGGGGGCTTTTGGGTGATGGTGGCATCCTATTTTTTCACCCGGGTGGTGGTCACACTGGTGTTTGTGATATTATATAAAGCCACATACGTTTTCGTTCTTTGTACTTTTCCGTGTGTGTGTACAACTATAAGGGGGAAGGGAGTAAAAAGGAGAGAAAGAAGAAAGGAAGGTCTGCACAAGGTCAGTTTCAGTAAGAAGGAGAAATTCCTCTCCATTCTAAAAGGCTCAGTTTTTCCCACTTAGCCTCTCTGAAATCAGGATGCACCCCGCCGTCGGTGGCATCTCCGATGTGATGAAACGGGGTTGTTTCAGGGACCCCCACCCCCACCATCTTGACTGCCTCTGTTCACTTGGCATCTGACCCTCCTAGAGCAAGGCCACGCCCACAGAACTGGGGCTGCCACAGGGCACGCGCCCAAGGTTGGTCAGGAAGGAGAAGGGAAGAGGGCTGTGGTGGACACCAGTGCGGTGCCAGTCATGGCGGGAAAGGGGGGATGGAAAACTGGCCCCAAGCCCTGCTTCACCGACAGCACAAGGCCACTGGCCCCGGCAGTCTCCCACTTCCTGTGTGATGTCCCTCGGTGACTGGCCGGCCTCATGCTTATGTGCCCAGGCTAGGAGGTGGAAGGACAGTCTCGGGGTACAAGAAGTGGTCAGGGACCTATGAACCATCCCTGGCCACACTTCCTTCTGGCCCGGAACCCCAGGAGGAACTCACTCTTCCAACCAAAAGGTGCCTTTAGCTTCAATTTAGGCCAGATGAGACCTGAGTTAGGAGGCCGTAAAGCGAGGTATCAGAGAGAGGCGGGAAAGAGTGTAGGTCAGAGTTCAGAGGAACTTCCTGACGGCAGCTGTGGTGCCATGAAACAGCTCCTCTGAGTAAATGCTGCAGTTCCCTTCCCTGGAGACTCAACAGTTGACTCCGTGCTGTCTGGGGGGAGTCTCACTACATGGTACGGATTGAGTCCCTGGAGCGCACGTGCTTTACCTGCATTATCTCATTAGATCAGCCCCCAAGTCCAAGAGGGACCCACTCTTTTGTTAATTCCACGTTAAGCCAAGGAAGCTAATGATGGAAAACCTAGAACAAGTTGCCAAGCTCACATAGCTGGTAAGTGCTGGGTGCAGGAGTTGACCTCTCCAAAGGCCAAGCTCCTTTCCACCAGGCAGCTCGGCCTAGTTGTGCAAGCCTCCATGCCGGCCCTGAGAAGGATCTGTCATTTTCTGGTCCGTTCTGTATCTCTTTTTCGAGGAAGGATTATGTACTTCCAGAAAGCGGCTGCCACTTCCCTCTCCAGCTCCAAAGGAGTTCTTCCAAATAACGATCAGAGAACAGCTACTATGGCTTGATGGCTTACCACGATCTCATCTGATTCCTCTTCCCGTCCTTGGCCCCGAGCCTTTCCAATTGTGCTAAAAGTAGCACTGACCAAATCGAGGTCTGTCCAGGGCTCAGGACTATTTTGACTCTGTCCTCAGGAATCATCTGGTCTGAGGCGTGTCCGAGCTGGACTGCTCCCATGAGAACTCAGATGCAGAGCCAGGAATGTTCTGGCCGGCACACCTGTCCCCAGAGCTGAGCCAAAGCTGCCACTCACCCCATGGCCTCCACCACGTGCCTCCTGAGATACTGGTTCCAGGAGGGTTGGGTGGTGGCACCTGCAATGTGGGAGGATGAGAGGTTTATATCTTTATCCATAAGAGAACAGCCAGCCAGTTTCAGTGACACTGCCTCTTACCCTCTCCATTACACGGGAGCATGTTAATCTATGGATTTATGACATCCACTCAGCACAGAGGCCTGCACCAGGAACCTCCTTAGAGACAGCAAACATTATCCTTCCATGAGAGGCTGAAGGATTTCCTGCCCTGGAGGTCTTTAATAGTGGAAGAGATTTGCATCCGACTGGCTTAAATTTAAATCCTGGTGCAAGTCCCCTGCCTGAAATGCCGATCCCCTCCTTTGCTAGAATGGCTTGGCCATTCTTCAAAGTCCAACTAAAGTCTCACCTCCCTCGGGATGTCCTCCCTGACCAGCCCAGCCCACCCTTCTCTTACCACTCAATG
The DNA here is from genome assembly GCF_046562875.1 of Panthera onca. Classification (NCBI taxonomy): domain Eukaryota; kingdom Metazoa; phylum Chordata; class Mammalia; order Carnivora; family Felidae; genus Panthera; species Panthera onca. The sequence goes on along the minus strand of NC_138348.1, from coordinate 92,839,379 downwards.
GGAACCAACACACTGCCCTTTAATAGAGGTTTCTTCCCCCTGTGCCTGTAGCTTTTCCCTCTACGCTGTGAACTCTTACAGCCAGGTACCTTTCACTGCCAGCACCCAAGATGCTGGAGCCCCCCACCACTGGTGGGCAGATGAACCGGCCCAGCTGGCAGGAACAGCCTTGCTCTGCTCAGGAAACAAGCTGGCCATCTCCTTCTTGTGTTGGTTCACTCCTGTGTTCCATACACAGACACCAAACATCTACTCTGCCTGTTACCGGGCTGGACAGTGGAGATACATTGTCTGATAAGACCAGGTTCCTGCCTGAGAACAACTCTCGGTATCTTAGGGAGACATATGACCATATGGCGGGCTATATACCCTCTAGATGGAATATGCCCACTATGTGGGAATTTGTTATTGAATTCAATAATATTCGATAATATAGTTATTCAAACAGTGGTGACGATCTCTGCCCCGGGAAGGTGGGAAATGCCTCGCAGAGAATCTGATCTGTGACAGGTCTTCCCGGAAGCTCAGAAACACACACAGTGGGAAAGTGGGAGAAGGAGCTTTGCAGTGGAGGGAACAGCACGTGCAAGGGCAAGAAGGCACGAAAGGGCCTGGCGCAGCCTGGGAAGGCCGGAAAGATGCCGTAGTTTGCTGTGTTCTCAGTCCACCTGGCCGTGGACAGGGAGGCCGCTTGGCTCCTTATCATGAGTAGGGGAATTGGAACTCCACGGGGCAGGAAAGTAGGGCTTGGGCCCTGCCCCTTCCTCAGAAGGTGTCAGAAGCATAGAGCCCCTGCTCCCCTACCCCTGGGGCCTGCAGTCTCTCCTCCAACCTCCCTCTGTTCCTTCCCAGGTAGGATGAACTTGGCTCCTGTGACGCTGATGTGTTGTCTTGCTCGTGAGAATCTTAATGTTGTATGAATCACAAGGCACGGCTGCCCTGGCATGGCGGTCAGGGTCAGAGGTGTGAATTACAACAACACGTGACCCTCACTGCTTCAGTCAGGGGGTGCTGAGGCCAACTGCTTTCCTCTGTCGCTGATAATGAGAGCGCTTCCAAGGCTGTTGCTCGCACACTCATTCCTTAGACAGCCTCAAGCACCTTGCCAACACCATCCCATAATACTAGTGTGAAGAGCCACCTCCTGTAGAGCACTGGACGAGTATCATTCCGCTTAATCGTTAGATGACTTTATGATCAGGGGGTTAAGGGACATGCCTAAGAACTCATAGCAGGTCGTGACAGAGCCAGACTCTGAGTCCCAGCCTCTGGGACTCCAGAAAGCCCAAGCACCACTTTCTAACGCCACCCTGATCGTGAAAAATGGTCCCGGCTTACGGAGGCTGGACAGAGCCCCCCCGCCAACCCCATATCTCCCTTCACTTCAGAACAAGGTTCTGACCCGCCCAGGCAGTCATCACACATTTACTGCGTGCCTACTGGGTACGGGGTGTGGTGCGGGGACCTGGGAAAGACACAAAGACCCAGAGACCCAGTTACCATGTGGCTCCCCACCCAGTAAGTGGGACGCAGAAGGACCCCTATTCCACCACCACCCCAAACTTTCCCATTCTTAATGTGACCTGTGCAGCCTTCCCATCACTCCTTCGAACCTCCTATGGTGACCATTACCCAAACCACCGCGCCTATTGCTTTGTCTCTGCTTTCTTTCCCTCAGCAGTCATTTGCATGTCATTTGCACATGGAAGGCACTGGGGATACATTAATAAGACAAATTAATAAGACATGGTCTCTGCCCTCATGAAGCACAATCCAAGAGAGGGAAACCAACATGTAAACAGCACAGGGACTGACATGCGCCGGGACACCACTTTCTTACTCCCACAAAGACACAGACCCAGTCTTACAAAGTGGCAGCATGACGTGAGGGCAAGAAGACTGGAACAAAATGAAAAGAACTGACTTCCAGGCTGGTGCCACCACTGGGGGAACATTGGAGAAGTCGCTCAGTTTCTCCGTCTATCAAGTGGGAATAACGATACTTGACCTTATAAAATTTTAGTGATATGCTCCATTAAATGAAATTTAGTGCATGAAAACAATTGACAGGTTACCAAGTATTATTCAACTAGAGTTATCATTATATTTATCTTCTGTCTCCTGGGATGCCTGCATAAATCTGGGCACACAGTAGATATTCAGTTAAATACCAGTTAATTTAAAGTGAACTGATGGGGCACCTGGGTGACTCAGTCAGTTAAGCATCCAATTTCAGCTCAGGTCATGATCTCACAGCTCACGAGTTCGAGACCTGTGTTGGGCTCTATGCTGACAGCTCAGAGCCTGGAGCCTGCTTCAGATTCTGTGTCTCCCTTTTTCCCTGCCCCTCCCCCACTTGCACTCTATCTGTGTGTGTCAAAAATAAATAAACATTTAAAAATAATACATTAAAAAATAAATAAATAAAAATAAATTGAATTGGTTCATACACCCATTTACCACCTTCTGATAGTCCTATAGGCCGTTGTCAATCCTAACACTAATAATGCTTGACCTGCCTGCTGGGGGTTGGCCGTGAGGACCAAGTCAGGATATGAAAGTGCCTTGGAAGCTATCAATATTGAACTGTACTGACTCTTGGGGAACCAATTGGTCCGCCACCCTGTGGGGGAGCTGGACTGAGGCCAGGTGGCCCTGAATGTGGAGCCACAGTCAGGGGACAGCCTCTCCCAAGCCTTAGTCCCATTGCTTTTGGGAAACAAACATTGCACTTGTCCCAGTTTGGGCTTCCAAACCGCTGAGCTGCCTGGACCAGGGTAGTGCTTGTGATGTAGGCATGATCTCTAGGGGGCCCGGGACCACCAGGTGCCCCGCCACATTAGCCCTTTACTTCTCATTTCAGCACCCCTACCCCACGGAGGATGAGAAGAGGCAGATCGCAGCCCAGACAAACCTCACGCTCCTGCAAGTAAATAACTGGTGAGTTATCACCTACCCAGAGGCTCTCAGATCCGGGGCCACTTGCTTGGCAGGGGAATGCACAGCAGGGAAAAGAGACAGCTCAGCACAGCCCAGCTACCACAGCAGTCCTCCCAGTTGGCCTAGAAGTGGAAAGCGAGGGTCAACCCAACCGCCTGGAGCTTCATCTGCGGCTTCTCAGCGCCCTCTGTTGGGAGATTGTGTCAGGAACATCACTGGAGGCTTCTTGCTAAAAATAGAAAACCCTGCCCCGCCTATAAGTACAGAGACACACAGGAATGCAGGCATCCAAAAGCCTGGAGGAGCTGCCGGTGGTCATCTGGTCTACCCACCAACTATGTAAACTGAAAAACTACAACATTCTACAAAGCTGGGAGTGGGAAGAGGGAGGGACAGTTGACTGTGGACCTCACGGGGATCTGTTTTCCCCTTCTCTGTGTCTGGCTGGGCTGTCATGGAAATCTCAGAGAGCGAGGTCTGGTTGGATGGGAGTAGACCCAAGAGTTGGGCCCCCTGATCTGAGCCCTGAGCCCTCTGGAGAGAAGTCAGAGTTTACTCCTTCTGACTAAGGGGCCTCTTACTTCCTCTGTTCCATCCTGACCAGTCCTGAGTAGAGACTTCTGACCCTCCTCATGCATTCCTCCCAAGCTGCTTTGTGGTTACCAAGCTCCAGGTGATCCCACGAGCCTTGCAGTGCCCGGGGGTCTTCTCCCGGCTGGGCTTTCACACCCTAGATCGGACCCCAGTCTTCCATACGGTGGATCAGCAGCTGAAAGTCCGGGAGCAGCTCTACGCTCCCTGTATATGTGCACGCATGCCCACACGTGTGTGCGCGCGCACACACACACACACACACACACCACAATTCAGGGGTGACTAACCAGGTCTCTACCTTTACCCCTGGGCAGGTTCATCAATGCCCGGAGGCGCATCCTGCAGCCCATGCTTGATGCCAGCAACCCAGACCCTGCCCCGAAAGCCAAGAAGATCAAATCGCAGCACCGGCCCACCCAAAGATTCTGGCCCAACTCCATTGCTGCAGGGGTGCTGCAGCAACAGGGCGGTGCGCCAGGGACAAACCCCGATGGTGAGACCGGGGGATGAGTGTGCTCTAGACTGGGGCTGGCGGGCGGGCCTCCTGGACACACGAGGGCTGAACATCTACTCGCCTGAGCGGCACTGGCGGCTCTGTCGCCATAATGAGCCCCACCCGCTCTCTATCAAAGAATGCGTGTAAGCCTGAGAGAAGGGAATGTTTTTGCACATGTCTTAACAAGCCGCAAGCAACCTCACAAAGATGAGTGGGAGGCCATGGTCATCAGAGTCCGTGACTGCTCAGCAGAGCCCCCTCCTCCCTCCCACGCCCTCCCGAAAGTTCCTTAGCGCCGATGAGTGTCTGCACAGCTCCCCAAGAGCTCGGGCCATCTATAAATACTGAAGCAGGCAGCTGGCTCGTGAACGGAGGCCAGGAAGAGCTTTGTTTTCCCAGCTTCTCCATCACACCCTCCATATACACTTTTCTAATTGCCGGTCGCCTGGTGCACAATGAATAATTCAGTAAGCCAGACATTTTATAGCTTGGCACGTGAAGACAGCTCTGTGTGGGAAGTGAAGTGGAAGTGTGCGTGTGCACGTACATACCTTCGTGTGCATCTATAGGGTTGTGTTCAGGTTCCCGTGCGATGGGCAATTGCCACGGGAGGCGTAGAGGAAAGAAGCAGATTTCGAGCTAGACTGACCAAGGAGAGAATCCCAACTCCTGGCTGACTGGCACCTTGAGCTAATAACTTAACCGTCTGAGACTCGGTTTCCTCCTCTGTCGAATGGAGGTAATAACACCCACAGTGCAGAACTCTTAGAAAGTCAAGGTATTTAACGTACTTACATAGAAGATGCTCAGTAAATGGAAACTAGGAGCGCCTAGGGATGCTAAGGATGAGGCGGGGAGTGGCCAACAAGTGCACGGGCAGGGCCCGTCATACCCAGGAATTGTCCACCGCCCCCTGAGCCAGTCCACACCACTCTACCCAACACTGAGATTCCTGGGCCTGACCCTTGCCTTCTTGTCTCACGTAGGTTCCATTAACTTGGACAACCTGCAGTCCCTGTCCTCAGACAATGCCACCATGGCCATGCAGCAGGCTATGATGGCCGCACACGAGGACTCATTGGATGGGACAGAAGAAGAGGATGAGGATGAGATGGAAGAGGAGGAGGAAGAGGAGCTGGAGGAGGAGGCCGACGAGCTTCAGACGACAAATGTCAGCGACCTGGGCTTGGAACACAGTGACTCCCTGGAGTAGTTGGCAGCCCAGCTGGCACTGGTCACCGAGCAGGAGAGGAGTGTCGTCGGGAGGGCTTCAGGGTGGGGGGAGGGGGGCATGGGCAGGCAGCACCGAGGAAGTTGGGCCCTAGCTTCCCCAGATCAGTAGCTTGAAGAAATGCAGAGCAGACGCCTGCTCCTTCCCAAACCACCAAGCTTCAATGAGTACCCCAGCCCCACTTCCCTAGAACTGCAGAGGACTCCGTTTGCGGGGCCGGTCAAGCAGCCCATACGGAAAGGCGGGAGTGAGAGCTGGACTCACCAAATCCCTGAGGACAGATGGCACCCACGGCCCCCCCACTGAAGGACTTGAGTCGTTTACAAGCCCTGCACTGTGAGGCAGATCGGTGCTGTTCAACAGAATGAGCCTTGCCAGGGACACAGTTAGAAGGAAAGGGAGAGTCAAGGGCATCTGGGTTCCACCCCCGGAAGGTTCTCAGCTCCTCTGACAGACATTCAAGGGCAGGAGGAGCCCAGACGCATCACCAGTGGCTAGCAGAGTGGGAGGCCCTGAGGCCTGCCGACCACAGCTCCCTGGGGCTCCCGCTCATTCCTCCAAGGACCTGTCTCAGGCACGGGCAATCACGGACTTGGGAGAGAGGGTAGGAGCCACCACAGCCACCTTCTCTCTCTCTCTCTCTCTCTCTCTCTCTCTCTCTCCCCAAAATGGATGGTCAGCTGGCAGGCTCAGATCGTAGGGGGTCGAGCGGAATCCCTTCCCCTGGGTTGGCTCCAGGACCCAAGGAGATGGCACAACCTGAGCTAGGAGCCATATCAAGGTGACTCTGGGGACCACAGCCATCCCCAGGTGGTCACAGAGCTCAGCTCTCGTAACAACAGGACAGTGGTGTCTTATCCCAGGTGTTCCAGCCCTCAGCCCCCCATGGCTGTTGCCCTGCTCCCAGGCTGGCCTCACCAGCCCCATTCTCTCTTCTTCATTCTTCAGAGAAGGCAGAAGAAACATTGGAAAGAAGCATCCAGTCCAATGGGAAGCCAGGGGTTGGCGAAGGTGCTACATCCCTCTTCCCATCAATATCCAAAGTGTGGGCCAGGGCCCAGAGCCAGGCGGTGCCCCACCCCACACTCTCGCTGATCTAGCCACCACCACGACGCACGGCGCTGGAGGCACCGGGGCTCCCTCGAGGAGGAGGCTTTCTACCACCTGCCCTAACTCACACCCTCCCACCCAACTTCCGGGCCCCCATGATTGGCACCCCTCCTCCCCTCCTGCTCCACCCCTTGGCTGTGAATGATGGGACTGGTCACACGTGTGTTTTCCATTGGATTTAATTTAATGGACTTGCAGTTTCATTTGTAAATTGTGCGTTGGCCATCTCCTTCAGTGGCAGGATGCGAGTGGCTACCTGGCTCCACTTGAGGGGACCCCTCAGGGCCCTCTGGGGCTTCCCCTCCCCCTCCTGGTTGGGGTGGAGCAAAAGGACGGTCGCTTTCCTGAGGTCTCCCTGAGATGAATGTATTTCTCCCCCAAAAGAGCTGATATTTAATGTTTTAATAGGGATTTTTGAAAAACAAATAACCTTATTTATAATCTGGGTGATCCAATCATTTTTTACTCCCTTTTGATGCCATAGGTAGAGGAAAGTCTAGCTTTTTTGGCGTGAGACTTTTGCAATGTGCAGTGGGATAAAATACATTTCCTTTTCTTCATTTTTCTTGTTCTCTCTCTCTCTCTTATTCTCTCTCTCTCTCTCTTTCTCTCTCTCTCTCTCTCTCACACACACACACACACCCTTTCACCTACCACTTTGGACAGCGACCTGCCCCGCACAGGCACACCCGCACACATGTGCCCACACATCCTCCTCCAGCCCCTCCACCTGCCTAATGTTATGCAACCTCCTTCTGATGTATCCACCAAACCAGTACTGAATGTGGCCGAGAAGTTTTCAGTAAATCTTATTACCTACCATAATTCTGGTGCGCGGTTCTTTTTCTGTGGTTAGCGGTTACTGGGACCCTGGACCGGAAAAAATTTGGAGCCTCAGCCTACCTCTTGTTGAACCGACTACCCATGGAAGGGAACAAGGTAGAAGCCTCTCTGGGTGGCCTCAGTTTACCTTTCTGGGCCGGAAGACAGCCACATTTGGCACACACTGTCTACGCGTCTGGCTGAAAGACAAAGAGATTAGGGAGAGACAGGAGGAAGCTCTGCGCTGCCCTCTCCTGGCAGTTCTCTCCCATAGCAGTGGAGCGCTCAGACTGTGGTCTCTTCCACCACCCTCTACCTCCCTCCAAGGCCTCTGCTCTTCCCAGCTGCATCCTAGGCTCTGAGGATTTTCATCCTCCAAGCTGGTGGCCCCAGTGCCCCTCCCCCAGCCCTCACATGCCCATCCGGGTCCCAGGAATCGGGAAGGAGAGGAAGTCTTGACTGCCCCATTTAATCCTAGAGCTGCGCCCAGAGGGGAGCCTGCCCTCTGAACCCCAGGGCTCAGCACTGTATTCCCTGGGACAAGTGGAAATTTAGGGACAGCTTCGCCCCCTAGGCAAGCAAGCTTTCTTTCAGTCCCAAGGTTTTCTTATCTGGGCACTGTTGGTGAGATCGACGTCCAGGGCATCGGTTTAGAAGCAGGAGTGAGGAGTTCCTTGCTCGCTCTGGCAAAGGCTGGGACACCCTCCCAGCCAGGCTGAAGGTGCGGAAGGGAGTGCTTACACAGGCAAAATGGCTCTGCACCCACCGCAGCTCTGAGGACCGCTCCCTGGGTCATCTCTCTCACGGAGCCCAGGCCTCCAGTCAGAGCTGGAGAGTCTGCAGAGACCCCGCCTCTAGGCATCAAGAAAGTCTCAACATCTTCGAGAAGACGCCACTTAGAGCCTCACCTCCCAGAGCCAGGAAGCCAGCCCACTTTCAAAGAAGTGGTTTCCAAGGAAGACATTGTTAAAAGATACGCTATCAAATAAAGAAACCCACGGCCAGATTAGTCTAGGATGAACCGCATAATCTATTTTGCTGGTGGAGTTCGGTAAGGCACATTACGAATAAAGGCTCAGCAGAGTCCTGCGGGAAAGAAACCTATTTATCTTGCCCCCCAGATTTATTTCCATTTTTTTGCCCCAGTAATATCTATTCGAGTTATACTCGGATCACCCAAAACACACTTTAGGGAACACTATTCTAAGAAATTACAGAGTAGTCTGTCCAGCCTCTCAAGCCCCTTCCTAAGTATTTCCATCAAGTTCTGCCAGTTTTTCCACCATGCCGCCAATGAAAAGGGGGGTTCCTAAATCATTTGAGACATGGCTGGGGGTGTTATGAGGAGGCAGCAAATTCTCTCTCCGTGTACGACCCAAATCCTATCCATCCCAGGGACAAGATGTGCCACAATCCCTGTGGAAGGAAGGAAAATGGGAAAATGCAGGATTGGACTGGCATGCTGGCCCCTACCCCAGCAGGGCAGACCTTTTGGGTTGGAAGATTCCTGCTCAGGGCAGCTGATGGCCAGTGCTACACTGCCTTGACCAAGAGACCCCTCTGCTGCCTTGACCTGGGCCAGATGAGGGAGGGCATTGGCACTATCACACCGCAGCCTGCCCAGACTCATTCATCTGATGTATATTACTGAGCCCCAACTCAATCTCAGGCGGTTTCGGGTGTGGAGGGTACAGCTGTGATCAGCAAAGTTCTTGCCTTCAGGGATTTTCCATTCTAGCAGAAACTTGAGACTGAATGTGTGCTGCTAACGTCCCCTTAATGGTGAAAATATGAGCTCATCCCAGGACGGTACCCTCAAAGGTTAACATTCAGAATTGCAAACAAGACCGTCAGATCAAACGTGGCCTTCCGGTCAAATTCAGCTCCCAGACACGTTTTGTTTGGACCATATATTGTTTCTAGGTACTTTTGTGCCAACGTTGAAAAGATAGACAATTGCAACTCAGGACCTGTATTCCTACTAGGCCACAACAGGGTGTAATTGAACCATCGCCTCCCCTTATGATGTGCTCTCCAGGTTATCACAACACTGGCCATGCACGTGGTCTCCCCAGCACTGGCACTAAGTGCCACTTGCCACTTATCCAGCTGTCACTGTTTGGTTGGCTCATTGGCTAGTTATGCTTCCCCTACCCTGTCTTTTAATTTTTTTTTCCTTTTTTTGACTTTCCTTCAATATTTGAGTGCTTGCTTTTAAGAAGGGAACTATTTCGGGGCACCCGGAAGGCTCAGCTGATTAAGCGTCAGACCCTTGGTGTCCGCTTAGGTCATGATCTCACAGTTCGTGGGATCACAGTTGGTCGGCTCTGTGCACTGATGGAGCAGAGCCTGCTTGGGATTCTGTCTCCCTCTCTCTGTCTCTACTCACTCTCTCTCTCTCTAAAAGAAAATAAACATAAAAAAAAAAAAAAACCTTAAAACAAAGTCGGGGGGGGAACTATTTCTCTATACCCACTGCTCCATCAAGCATGAGAAAACAAGAGTCCGAGAGGCTCTGCCTTTGAAAAAACAAAATCAGAGAAAAAGTATCTGTGGAAGTGAAGATACGCCTACCTTTAATTGCAAAGTGTCCCTGTGTCCTACATCCAGACATCTTCATTCATATTACCTGCCTACCTGACCTCTACAGGCAAACATTAACCTCGAGGCATAAAACCCCCTAGGGTTACTTGTTATATATGCAGATTCGGTCCCAGGACCAACTTTTTCCCAGATTCCAAGGCAAGAGGTCTGAGGACTTTGAAAAACACTGCTCTCAGAAAACACTTTTCTGTTGCCGTTTAGAAATTACTTGTTTATCGCTGCTCCCTTAACTTCTTTTTGCTATTTAGACTACAAGACCTTGATTCAGCCAGTAGGATTCACAGGTGCCTACTCTGTCCTTAGACGGGAGACAGAGGATAATTCTACTTTGCACAGCATCGCAGGGGCAAAGGATCACCAAGGACTGGCAGACAATGTCGATTGTGTCAGACTCCATGCATTTCCACTTTGGCATCTTATTTCCATCCCACGGATAAGGCAGATTTTATGATGCCACTTTCAAGTGTACGTATCTTCTAGTTTTACATTAGCCTCTCTCTGGGCAATCTCATTTAGCCCCCTTGCAAATTAAATGCATCTCATTCAAGTGAGCCCATTTAGGACAATGCCCGTCAGGTGTGTGCATCTTGGTACATCTTTCATTTTAAGACAAGTGTGTGATTTATTTTTCATCTCATTACACTCTTTAGAATTATGTGCATCTCATTACACTGGGCGCGGTGAGACGACTTATTTCAGGTGTAGACATTACGCCCAGTATTATCAGGCAAGAATTTTTTTTTTCATTTCATTACAAGCCTTACAATTTATGTACATCTCATTACAATCAGCCATTTAATGTCTTAAATTCCCTTCAGTTGTGTGTACCTTATTATATCTTTTCATTTTCAGATTTTTTTTCATCTTCTTACACCCAAGCACTATTCAGAGAACTCATGTCAGGTGTCTACATCACATCCACCTGTTGTTTCATGAATTTCTGGGTGGTTGCTTCCCCCCTCGTATTGCAAAATTTTCATTAGACGAAATGCATTTAAGGCTGGCTCCGCCCACCCGTGGACCTCCCATGCTCCTTTGCGCGGAGAGGAAGTGCGCCGGATTCTCCTGGATTTGGGCAATACTCCAATAACAATTGCCCCTCACACACAGGGACCCTCTCAGTTAACTTCCTCACCTGCACATTGAGGGGTTAGAGGAGATGGTTGCTAAGTTCCTCTCAGCTGATGCTCCATGAAACTAGTCCTGTGGATGATGACGTGGGTCCCCAGCTTCTCCCCCGGAGGGGGACTGCTCCACTCTCTGGACAGCCCCCATCTCTGCTGGAGAAGCTGAGACTGACATCACTGCCCAGGCCTCCAACAACCAGCCGCCTTCCCGCTTCTCGCTGCCCTTCTGATGGGGTCACATTTTGAAAGGGGGTGGAATAACTTGGCTCTCGTGTTGGAATCTCCCCCAAGCACCTCGGGGGCCAGCAGCATCTTGCCTCTCCCGCAGCCCCACCCAGGAGCGGTGGGCTCGGGGCACCTAGAATCTCTGAGCAGCCATGGGGGGAGGGCAGGGGCTGCCGCTGGAGCCCAAATTCTGTTCTGTGTCTGCTAAATCAGAGTCTCCCAGGCTGGGACCAAAGTAAGTGCCTTTTTGACAGCATCCCAGCGATTCTGAGCCACCACCACCTCACTCAGACTGGGATTTCAGACCAGGATCTGTGGAGCAGGTGCCCTGTAGGGGGCTGGGGGTGGAGAATGCCTGATGCTGTGAATATGGCCCCTCCCAGGCAGGTTTGCCCACAGCAGGATCCAAGCCCAGAATGAAAAAATTGTTTCTCAGCCCCAGAAAGGGTCAGGAAACCCAACCTGCTCGCCCCATATAGGAATCTCATCCACAGCACACCCTAAATTGTCATCTGCCTTTACCGCCCACCTCCGGCCTTGGGGAGCAACGCCACCCAGGCAGAAAGGCTACATGGCTACGCAGAGCCACGGCAGTCCCTCCAACCCGCCACCCCCCAACTCGTGATCCGAGATCATGATCGGAGACAGTCCGAAGAAGCAGAAAAGCTCCAGACTGCTTCAATGTGGTCTTCAAGGCTCAGTCGGTGTGTGGGAGCAGTACTTAAGGAGACCTGAAATGCCTTTCTGGAACCTCTTGGACCACCCCGCACATTCCCACCTGTCTGGCCGAATCATAAGGCAGATGTGAGGCTCCTCTACGTGCCTCTGGGGTGGACTGTGGGTTTCCTCTGCTGTCGCCCTACCTGTCGCCTTGGCAGTGAAAATAGAATCTTTTCGCTAAGTGAAAAAATCAATTGGACTTTTCGCCTTCCCTCCTACACCACCCCCCCCCCCCCCCCGGATGAACCTGCTGAAGAATCAGAACATGATCCAACTCCTGCCTCACTCCTTTGCGTCCTTGTCCGGGAGTGCCCGGAGGCCACTGGCTCTGGAATCAGCAGGTTCCGGCACTCACTGGGCCACCACTAAGCAGGATTTAGACAGGATGGGGGGGAGAGGTACGGCTGATTTTCGGGGAATAGCCCATACCTTGTTTTGTTTTGTTTTGTTTTGGTTTTGTTTTGTTTTGAGGTCCTCTGTGCCTGCTGGATTGAAAACATGATCCGGTCCCCAACAGTAAAGGGGCCACAGTGTCCAGCCCTTTCTCTATGTTCCTCAAGCTTTACTAGTAAAAAGCCACAATTTATTGAGCGTTTAGCATGTTTGCGAGATCTCGTATTCAGAATAACACTGAGAGAATGACCGATACTACTAGTGTTAGTATTCCCATTTTTAAAATGAGGCTCAGAGAAATTATTTTCTCAAAAATTATTTACTGGGGCGCCTGGGTGGCACAGTCGGTTAAGCGTCCGACTTCAGCCAGGTCACGATCTCGCAGTCCGTGAGTTCAAGCCCCGCGTCAGGCTCTGGGCTGATGGCTCGGAGCCTGGAGCCTGTTTCCGATTCTGTGTCTCCCTCTCTCTCTGCCCCTCCCCCGTTCATGCTCTGTCTCTCTCTGTCCCAAAAATAAATTAAAAACGTTGAAAAAAAAATTAAAAAAAAAATTATTTACTAATATGTAGCAGAGCTGGGATTTGAGCCCAAGGCCAAAACCCGTATTCCTCCTATGAGATAATGTATCTCCCTAAGGCTCAGCTTGACCAGGGCTGGCCTTCAGGGTCAAAGGCAGAGGCCCCCCTCTTCCCTGAAATCTCAGAGGTACCTGCATCCCTGCACCTGCCTCAGCTTTTATCCTCTAAGGACCCCACATGCAATGACATTCAAAGATGAGAGATCCAAACCTTAGCCTGCTTCCCCCACAGCAGAGCACCTACCCAGTAGCCCACCAGCTCCTAACTTGAACCTGCTACATTTGGGGGATGGGTGGGGGGAGGGGCCGGATCTCTGCATACTTCTCTAGGAGCTGTGCTATGGAAGGGGGCCAGGGAGCTCCTGTTAGAGAAGAGGCTGCTGTTGACCACCAAAAAAACCGGGATAAAGAAGCGGGCAACAGCAAGGCCATTGTCCTGTCGTTGACGGCTGCTCAGCTGCTTGGCTGTGTTGTGGAGAAGGCTGAGTGAGGTCAGGAACTAGGGAGGTCCAGTGATCTGTCAGTGATGACAGCTGACATCCAAGCCTCCTCTCCTTCTGCCTTTGAAGTGATGCCTTCCCTCCCATTCAGAAGGCAAGGCCAGGGTCTTAGATTTTTAGGCTGGACGGGTGGAGCGTGAGGGCAAAACCAGGTCAGAAGGGGAGGAAGGAGGACAAAGGAAAGGGGGCTCGTCTCTGGGGAAGATGGCAGAGAATGTGTCCCCAGACAGAGTGGACAGGCCCGGAGCCCAGGGGCATTGTCAGACTGGGCAACACTTCACGGGGAGAATACCAAAGTGACTCTGTGGGAGGAGGCGGGGATGGGAGAGGATGAAGTGGAAACAAACCAGACTGGAGCACGGACCCCGGCAGCTCCTCCCGGCTCCGGCAGGTTGGGAGTACAAGAGAGAATGAGGAGGGGGACACGAGGGTAGGGGAAAGAGACAGAGAGAGGGAGAGAGAGAGGAAGTAGATGTGCAAGTGTCTCTGGGGTTTTTCAGACAAAGCTATTATCAAAATGCCAACCAGCTCCTGCCTGGCCAATTTGCATATTCCATGCTGTGCTCTTTGAAGCAGGATGAATATGCATGAGGGCCTGGGCGGGGTGTGGAGCTGCTGGGCTGTGGGCTAAGGTGGCTCATTGTTCTTTTAAAGGAGAGGCATTGGTTTGAAGCCAAGGCACCTTTCTGGTCAGTAGAGTGGCCTCCGATTCCCCTCCCTAGTGAAGGGAGGAGAAGAGGAAAGCGGAGGCCCTGACAGAAAGCCCAGCGACTATCCCCTCATCCTCTCAAGGAAATAATCAGGCGCCATCAAGAACTCGAGTCTCTTCTCCAAGAGCAGCATTTAATTACTCTGCCCTCCACGCATGCTAATCACAGAGGCTGGCTCCGTGATGGGAGTCACCTCTCCTGGCTTCCGGGGAAATGAGGCTGCCTCTCCCCATTTTGTGCTCCTGCCGCAAGGCAGGCTGGGCGCCCCAGGGTGCTCCCTGCTTCTGGCCTTTGGTGAGACCTTCCCCCCCTCCCCCCCCCCCCCCCGCAATGCTGCTGTGACTGGGTGGGGTGGGAGGCAGGACGCTGCGGGTACTCAGAGCACGCACCGCATGGACCGGGTGCCCATCAGAGCCTGGTTTATTGTTCCTCCTAAGACACCTGCAGGACGTGCCTTCTTACCTATCATCCGCGTCTCTTCTTCCCCAGCCGCCGGCTGGCCAGAGTCACCCTCCAGACCTTCCAGTGGGCACGAGAAAGGTCTGTTTAATTATTAAAGGCCAGTTTATCCCACAAACGGTAGGGCCACAACACACTTAGCTTTTCCCGCTGAGTTACCACATCTGTCTCCCTCCTGAAATAGACGAGGATAGGGAATATTTGGGAAATGGCTTGTCCCCACAGGATTGTTTCAACTCCACACAAATGAAGGCCGGTATCTGGCTCTACAAGTGGAGTTTCCCTACCAGGACTTGGTCACATTACACTTGGCAAAACCCACATACGGGCCTTTAATTGCAGGGAACCCACCTCGGTTAAAGCCCACCTGCTACCTACTAAGCAGGGTGCCCCACAGGCCTGGGCTCCCCGGTACTCCTCACTGCGTGCACACAGCCGAGCCTGGACTTGAGTTTGGCCATCAGGGCTGAATGGAGTCTGAAGTGTCCGCCCTTAGGGCACCTCCTCTGTGTTCCTACATCCCCAAGGACGAGAAGAGGAGACACTGGGGGAGGAAAATGGCGTTCACCTGTTAACCACACTCCGCACTTTCCCCTGGTTCAGCCTCCATGAGGAGAAGCTTCTCCAAACCTTAAGGCAAATACCAATTGCTTGGAGAGCTTGTTAAAATGCAGATTCTGGGGGCACCTGGGTGGCTCAGTCGGTTAAGCACCTGACTCTTGACTTCGGCTCAGAACATGATGTCAGGGTTGTGAGATCGAGCCCCATGTCTGCGGAGCCTGCTTAAGATTCTCTCTCTCCCCTCTCCTTGGCCCTCCTTGTACACACACACACACACACACACACAATGCAGATTCTGATTCACGAGGTCTGGGGCGGGGCATTTCTAACAGGCAACTCGAGGTTGTCAGTGCTGCTGGTCCAGGCACCACACGTTGAGTAGCAAGGAGAGAATTTGACTGAATAGTCCCTCTAAGGCCGCTAATGTGGACAAAAGGAGAGACAAGAGGAACCATGGTCCCCACCTTCCCCTGCTCACCTCTGCTAGCTCGAGTTTGTCCCTGACACTTGAGATTTATTTTTAACTGCCAGCAGCTTTGATTAGCTTGTCTCTGCTGCCTCAGACACCTGCTGGCAGGATACATGAGGTTGGGGGGTTGGGGGGGGGCGGTGGGGAGGAGTGGCTGACCCAGATCTGACAAATCCAAGGCAGGAAGAAAAGCTCTGGGGATTCGCTGCTTCCCCTTTGCTGAGGCAGGTGAAAAACCCCAGAGCTGGCAAATGACCTCACACCACCGGGGACCCTTTGCATCCTTAACCATAGTGCCAGTGAATGCAGAACTGAAGTCATCCCTTTTTGTCAGCGCACTGATACTTAACGTCATATGGTCCCTAAGGATTTGTGTGGGTACCTGAGGTTGCCTCTGTCTTCCTACAGATGCCAGGGCTCTGCCTAGGCGGACGTTCTGCTCTAGCTAGATGCCTGAGTCAGACCTGCAGCTTCCCCGGAGGGGTAGGTCCCCCCCTCCGCCCGTGGTAAGATGGCTACTGCTCGGCCACACTCCCAGAAAAGCAGAGCCCCAAGAAGTAAGAGGGAAGGCACCAAGGATGCCTTCCATTGTCACCCGCATCGACCCACGGGCTTCTGTGGAGCTGCCAGCGCCATAAAATATGGCTTTCTGTTTCGTCTGTCCTGTTAAAGCCAACACTATACTAAGAGCGAAATGGAAGGTGGCAGTCTGACCTACCACTTCTGAACATCTCTGCTTGCTGGTCTCCTCATCCAGAAAATCTGGGTGACGCCATTGCCTACTTACCGGGGAGGGGTGCTATGATGTGAGACAAAGTCATGGGTGATAAGGTCAGCGGCAGGGGCGTGGCAAGTGCTTTTTGTTTTTAAGACAGGGCTGTGGGAATTCACAGGGCTACTATCATTTGAGCCCGAAGGTGGAAGCCAAGGATGTTCCGGCTGCAGTGAAATCAAGCCACCATCCAGGTCTGAGGACAGCACTCACCTGCTGGTCAACCAAAGCCGGCAGGTGCCTGCCAGCGACAGTGGAGACAGCACGTAGGGGTCAGAGGTGCTGGACCCCTAGGGCTGCAGGGAGGGCAGGGGAGGGCATGCACGGCCATAGGATACCGTTCCCAGGGGTCACTGGGGGCGTTCAGGAAGCAGCCTCGATCCCCCAAACTGGGATTGCTCAGCACAGCATACTCCCTCCAACCCCCCGCCCCCAGCCTCCAGGTCCCGGCGGAGGGGCTGGCAAGTGGCCAATGTGGCCGTCTCAGGGGGAGGCCCTGGCGCCTCCTCGAGGCTCACTTCCTATCTGCTAATTTCACCGTCACCCGGCTAGTCTGACACCCTCCAGCCAGTAGTTCCTAGAACACACTGCACAGCTCCCTTTAAAGCTGCCGAGCAGTAAGACCTTGGGATTCTGTGGATGGCCTCCCCCTTCTGACTGCACCATGTGCAGCCCCCACCACAGCCCACAGCAGGGCGCGCCCTGGTCCCTCAACACCAGTGGTCTGCCATAGGCCACGGGATATCAACGTGAAGGCAGCTACACAGCCTTCTCTCCAGGTTTGAAACACCACACTCCAAAGCGCATGAAGAATATTAATTAAATGAAGGTTTATTTCAAAATTAGTCTTAGAATGTAAGCTGTTTTCGAGGGCTGGAGCCAGACTACATAAGTGAGCAGTGAGAGCGCCTGCCTCTCCACGTTGGAGGCAACGTGGGCGGAGAGGCGTCTCAGCAGCCCTGCCCCTCGGTCATGCATCCAATGGTCACTAGGACTAGAAACCAACAGCAAAGGACCCCGCGTGCTTGCTCATGTTTAATCCGGGTTAAGCTATACACGTTTAAATACACGTCGGAGGTTACGTAGTGTCATGCAGTCCCTGTGATGGAATGTCTCTTGCTCAGTGACCTCCGCAGCAAGGCTGCCCCCAGGGGCAAGGTTAGGTGGGACAGAGCACTGAAAAGAGAAGGGGAGAGGAGAGAGGTCAAAGCACAGCGTGGGTCAGGACCTCCCAGCACAGGGTGGTCCTGGCCAAAAGGCACTCATGTCCTGAGCACCGAACTGCCCCTTAGGAACCTGGGAATAACTGCGATCACGTGTCTTCCTTCCAGACGAAGAGACCGTGGTAGGTATTCCTTTGGTGTAATGATTTAAGTCTCCGGTGCTTGTCTGCCTGGGTTCAAACCCCGCATGCGGCTTTGCTAATTCTCTGACCTCAGGGAAATCTCTTCACCTATCTGTGCTTCCTTCCTGATATGTACAATAGACTGTGCCTCTGCCCACCCCACAGGGTTGTTCAGAAGCAAACAGAAAGTGCTCGGTAAATGTTAACTACTTTTATGAATTCACTGACATTTCTGTGGATCACGATGGGGAAACGGGTCTAGCCCTCAGGCTCCCAGACTTACAGAACCCATTTCTACAAACCTCCTTTGAGAAATTTGCTCTTAAAGCCTTTAAGAGTTAGAAGTTCTTCCCAAGGTTTAGCCTGAAGTCCTCGTGCAGAAACTTAAGACTAATCTTTCTGATCCTTATGGAAACAATATAACTCAGAGGTTCTTAACTGAGATCCAGAAGCCTATGGAAACTATACCCAACACCGTGTGTGCATATGGAGCAAAGCCTAATGAAGTCACGAATCGGGACAATGATGACCAACAGTGGACACCGTTATGGCCTGAATGTTCGGGTTTCTCCAAATAATCACATATCGAAGACTTAACCCTCAGTGCAGCTGTATTTGGAGATGGAGCCTCTAAGGAAATGGGGTTAAATGAGTCATCAGATGGGGCTCTGATCCGATAGGATTAGTGTCCTTGTAAGAGACACCAGAGAGCTCCAGCACACTCTCTCTTCACACCCACAGAAGAGAGGCCACGTGAGGACATGGCGAGAAGGTGGCTGTCAACAAGCCAAGAAGAGAGCCCTTGCTAGCAACTGGATTTGCTGGCACTTTGACCGTGGACTTCTAGCCTCTAAAACTGAGAGATAATAAATTTCTATTGTTTAAGCTAAGTATTTTGTTTTAGCAGCCTGAGCAAGCTAATACAGGTATTAACATCACAAAAGGAAAGACAACCAGAGAATATGTGTCTCTTAACAGAAGTTGACAACCACTGATACTGTAGCAGTTATCAAAAAATATGAGGGGTGCCTGGGTTAAGTCCGCTAAGCATCCAACTCTTGATTTTTGATCTCATGGTCGTGAGATCAAGCCCCACATCAGGCTCTGTCCTGACAGCATGGAGCCTGCTTGGGATTCTGTCTCTCCTTCCCTCTCTGCCCCTCCCCCGCTGGCTCAAGAGCATATGTAAATACTCTCTCTCTCTCTCTCTTTCAAAATAAATAAATAAACTTTAAAATTTTTTTGAGGGGCGCCTGGGTGGCGCAGTCGGTTAAGCGTCCGACTTCAGCCAGGTCACGATCTCGCGGTCCGTGAGTTCGAGCCCCGCGTCAGGCTCTGGGCTGATGGCTTGGAGCCTGGAGCCTGTTTCCGATTCTGTGTCTCCCTCTCTCTCTGCCCCTCCCCCGTTCATGCTCTGTCTCTCTCTGTCCCAAAAATAAATTTAAAAAAACGTTGAGAAAAAAAAAAAATTAAAAAAAAAAAAAAATTTTTTTTGAAACTGAGTCTGATCAAGTCTCTAGCTCTACCAGTTGAACAGGAAATACAAAAAATGAAAGAAATGATTATTAAAATATTTTAAAATTATTAAAAACAAAAAATAATTTATTAAATTAAACCATGGGGACACAACTAACTAGCAGAAGCCAAAATGAGGAAATTGTAGGGGGCAAATCATGTGGTTTCTCCAAGAAATAAACTTCAAGGAACAAGAGAAAAGAAAGAGGAATCTATATATATTAAAAGAGACTTAAGACACATATTATCCAATTGCAGTGTATGCACTCTCATTAGGTCCTGATTCAAACAGACTGAACAAAAATATTACAGGGAAATCTGAGCACTAAGTGGGTAGTCAATGATTTTAAGACAGTTTGTATTTTTCTAGTTATGATAACAATATTGTGGTTATGGTTTTTTTATTTTATTTTGAGAGAGAGAAAGAGAACACACACAGGGGAGGGGCAGAGAGAGAGGGAGACAGAGGGAATCCCTAGCAGGGATTCTGTCAGCATAGAGCCTGACGTGGGGCTTGATCCACAAACCATGAGATCATGACCTAAGCCGAAATCAAGAGTCAGATACTCAACCAACTAAACCACCCAGGAACCCCTTGTGGTTATGTTTTTTAAGAGTCCTTATGTTTTAGGAGCACCCGTGTGGCTCAGTCAGTTGAGTGTCCAACTTTGGCTCAGGTCATGATCTTACAGTTTGTGAGTTCGAGCCCCGAGTTGGTTTCTATGCTGGCAGCTCAGAGCCTGGAGCCTGCTTCAGATTTTCTGTCTCCCTCTCTCTGCCCCTCCCCCACTCACGCACAAGCACACGCGCTCTCGCGCGCGCTCTCTCTCTCTCTCTCTCAAGAATAAACATAAAAAAAAATTTTAAGAGTCCTTATGTTTTAGAAATGTACACTGAAATATTTATAGATTTAAAAAATGATGATTAGGATTTGCCTCGAAATAATATGGAGAGGAGAAGCTGGGTAGGGGTATAAATGAAAAAAGATTAGCCATGAGTCAACAATTACTGAAACAGGATGTTGAGAACATGAGAGTTCATTATACCAGTCACTCTTATATGTGTTAAAAGCTTCCTTAATAAAAGATAAAACAAAATTTAGGAAACGATGTAGCTAATCATGACTTCAAACAGCTGAAACCTAGTAAAGGTACCCCCGGCTCTGTTTTTCCCAAAGAAATAGCCCGAACTCCACAGAACTTTCAGTCTTGTGATGGTCTGGCTGCCCTAATGTGGAGTCGCTCTGGTGACTCCAAGGCAAAGGCATCTCCTTCTCCGGCCTCCTGGCAACATGCAAAGACAAAATCCTGTCCCTGCCAGGGCCTCACAATCGTCTACCGGCGGCCCCTGGCCCTGTGAGGTCCTGGCAGGAGGGGTCACTCTGGGAAGGCTGCAGAGAGGACTCCAGGCCTTCAGTGGGAGGCCTGGGGGAGGGGACCTGGGAAGGAGGGGACCTGCTCTAGGAGGCCTGGGGACAGCTCTTACCTTTTAAAATGTAGTCCGTTAGCAAAGTGGGCACCTTCTCATTATCCTCCTTCATGGCAAAGAGAACTGGGGAAGGAGAGAGAGGGAGATGAGCCGAGATGCCATCAGGGCATGAAGCTCACTTCTGCGGCCAGACAGTCCAACAACCCCAAGTGAGAAATGATTCAAGGAAACCAGACATTCATTGAGTATTGAGCAAAAGCTAGAAGCTTCTGTCAAGAATCAGCACTCAACATACTGACAAAGGAGAGAATACATCGAAAGAGTCAGAGGGGCCTGTCAGTGATTTTATTTTCTTTTATCTTATATGTGGGGTTTTTTTCCCATCTATCATCTCCACATTATTTCCTAAGTATATATCTTTAATAAGCATAAACATAAATAAAGCAATTTTAAAAAGAACCCACCTTCAGATGCAATCTAATGTCAAGAATAACAGTCATCCCCATTATCGAATCACCAATAAAATTCTTTAAAGACGTTCTATCCGTGTAAACAGATATTAGAAAAATTTCCCTAATTACGATAATAGATTATTATTCCAATTTATTAACAACAAATGAACTTACTTTCACAAATACTTATTTTTCTATTTCATGCCCGGTACAGTGCCAGAATTTGTGGAAATGCAAAGGAATTATGGACCCTCAGGGAGCTCTTAAAGTTCTCATCGAGACACTTCACGATTTTCACACGTATAAGGCACACAATAGGGAAGTTATGAGCAAATAAAGGCTTTTTAGAGATTTTTTACAATAGTCTTTTCTGTCATTGCACTAGGTAAAACTTTCTATATTCATAATTCATCCTGTGGAAGTCAGCTTTGGAGCAAATCCTTCAAGAACGTTGCTGGACTTTGTTTATAATATCATGGAATGAGGGGAGCAGGGATCCCACCAACCAGATTCTTCATCAACAGATTCTTTAAATAAACCATAGTGTATCTATGCCGTGGAGGCAGGGTCATGAAACTTGGATTTCAAAAATCGGGAGCGGGGGTGTGAGTCAGTGGACAGGTCCGGCCGGAGAAAAGAAAGAGCCTGAACCTGAGGGCTCTCCAGGTGTTCCTTTCTTTTATTTCTTCTGTAGTTTTAGGCATGTATCCGTGTCAACCGGATCGGCTGGAGGTAATTTACAACCGAATACGGGCAGACTAAATGCTGCACCAAGAAGACAGCTTTACAAATGAAATTGTTGCGCTCAGCCAGTATGTGTCTGAGTTCATTGCCCAAATCTGAAATGTATGTGCGTCATCCGGTCCCCAAGAGCTGGTCTTGGGCCTGTGTCTTTGGGTTCAGGAGGAAAGAGGAGATGTTCACAATCCATATGAGGATTTGCCACAAAAAAAAAAAAAAAAAAAAAAAAAAAAATAGAGCTTTTATAACCTGCAGTGGAATTCGCATTCAGGAAAGATGGCAGTTTTTTCTTTTAAAAGGAATAAAATATTGGAATGTGGTGGACCCACATGATGGGAGAGAGAGCCATAAAAAGAACGTTAACCAAATGTTAACTGATAGAACTAAAATCATGATACAAAATTTTATAGCCAGTATCATCCCAACTATATGGAGAAGACATAAAATATTATGGCTGAAAACACCAAAATAGTACCCACAGTAGAGGGGACAATGAATTATTTATTTTCTTTTGTTCACTTTCCTGTGTTTCCGAACTGTTCTAAATGATGGAAACACTCCAATTAAAATTTTTCAAGCAAACTTGAAACATGTAAATAAAACCCACTGTATCTTAATTAAAATGAAAAAATTTCACACTGAATTCCTGAATGGGTATCTGTAATAAATTTATAGCTCTTCCTTTAAAAAAAAAAAATATGATAGAGTACTTTACATACATCAACCTGCGTAATTTGTCCAAATTATTTTCCAAGTGCTTACTGCTTGTGAAAACACAAACAACTTATAAATGTCAGTTCATTTCTGTCAGCTCCCTTTAAAAAAAAATCTTAGTGCATATTTATGCAAATAAAGGAGTTTAAGATGAGGGAAGAGGAAGCCAATGTACTTTGAATTTAAAATTCCGAATTCTCAAGGACGCCGGATCCATGGGTGTGGGCAGGGCTTCCGTTCACCAGAACCGCCTGCTTCAGTTCGCCCAATTGATAAACATGAAACTGTTGGGTCACCTTTTGTAGCAGCAGGGGGCCCAGCGGGGATCTTCCTTCCTCATCTGAACAGGAGAAACTTCTCTTCCCCTCCCCTGGGGTATCAAATAGCCCTGCACCGGTCTGGCCCGATGACGCTAGGCCATTGCCTCTGAAGCAGGGTGACACTGGGCTGGGCGGCCTGGTTAGTATGTCACTCAGTGCCGTGCACGGTTGCCAGGGAGATAGATATTCTTGTGATTCACCGAGCCTGACACCCCATCTCAGTCCCGGACTTTTCTCTTTCGAAAAGCATCAGGCTGACACTGATGGCTAACACCGTGTGCCCTCAGCCCTTCGGGGGTTGCAGTGTCTGGTGTACGTAAGGAGATTTTGCCTACGGAAGGCTCTTTATCACACGTTGGTTTCTCCCGCAGCTCAGAATGTTTATTAATATTTGAAAATAGAGTCAAAGCAAAGGAGAGGAGGCAGTCATTTCCTGGAAGGAAAAACTGTTCTTTCTAGTCAGGCTCACCCACCCCGCCACCCAAGAAACCTTGCTTCTCCTTAAAAATGCAGCCAGTCCTGGAGCACCTGGGTGGCTCAGTCGGTTTAGAGTCTGACTTTGGCTCAGGTCATGATCTCGTGGTTCCTGAGTTCCAGCCCTGTGTTGGCTCCGTGCTGACAGCTCAGAGCCTGGAGCCTGCTTCGGATTCTGTGTCTCCCTCTCTCTCTCTCTCTCTCCCCCTCCCCCGCTCATTCTCTCTGTCTCTCTCTCTCTTTCTCTCAAAAATAAATAAACATTAAAAAAAATTTTTTTTAATAGTAATAATTTAAAAACGAAGCCAGTCCCATAGACCAAGCTCCCCTCTTCGGGGCCACAAAGTAGGACAAAGTAACCTCAAGTTGCTCACAAGAGAACAGGAAAGGCAGAGAATGCAAGGCTTTGAGCACTGCTGGGTGAGCCCCAGAAAGTCCCTGCGCACCAGCACTGCCCTCACCCAGCCCCCAACCTCTTTCACCAGCTCATTCTTTCCTGGCAAGTCTCTGCCCTTTACAAGGAAGCAGAGGAAAAACAAGACCACTCCAGGGGTGTCTGGGTGGCTCAGTCGGTTAAGTGTCCGACTTTGGCTGAGGTCATGATCTCGACTGCGGTTCAAGTTATGATCTCACAGTTTGTGGGTTCAAGCCCAGCATTGACTCTGTGTTCAGAGCCTGGAACCCGCTTCAGATTCCGTGTCTCCCTCGCCGGCTCTCTCCAACTTGTGCTCTGTTTCCCTCTCAAAGATAAAATAAACCTTAAAAAAATTAGGGGTGCCTGGATGGCTGGGTCGGTTGAGCATCCCACTTGGCTCAGGTCATGATCTCACGGTTCGTGGGTTCGAGGCCCGCGTCGGGCTGTGTGCTGCCAGCTCAGAGCCTGGAGCCTGCTTTGGATTCTGTGTCTCCCTCTTTCTCTGTCCCTCCCCTGCTCATTTTCTCTCTCTCTCTCTCTCACTCTCTCTCTCCCAAGGAAATAAACGTTAAAAGAAAGTTAAACAAAGAAGACAGCTCTGGGTACCACTGCAGAGTATTTTAGTTTTGCCCCTGTGTAGGGGGAAGTGACACAGCGATATGGGGCACATTCTGACCCATCTAAGGCTGCTGTTCTCAGGGAAACCACAGGCCTGAGGCACCAGGGGTGATGCTCACAGGGAAGGGAGGGCGGAAAACGAGCAGCCCATCTCACTGAGGACGAGAGGAACTCACTGTTTGTCAGCATCTGGAGATCTTCCACTGACGGAGGCAAGGCTTTCTTCTCATAAGGGATGACGGTGTTCAGGTACTACAAGACAAACAGGGCACGCAGGGCTTGAGACTCAAGTATGGTCCCTCTGCTGGGAAGAGGAGTCGACAATTCTCACGGGGATTGCGCTTTTCTCTAACAAACGCGCTCCGCCGAATCAGACACTCTCAGCAACACCCATGACACTGTGCAACCCCTGCGTCAGGACCCTGTCCCCATCGTTGGGGGCGGTCTCTGAAAGTAAGGCTTTACCATATTAGCCTTCTATTCCATCTAATGCATTCTTCTGACGCTAGAAGCTTTGGGTTATTTAGGAATCCCGGTGAGCAGAGGCTGAGAGCGGAGAACATTTTAGAGGGGGGTTATATTTTCTCATCCTTCGCAGAGCAATTTGAAAACGAACAGTCTCCCTTTTGTCGAAAATGACAGGGGAGAGAACCTCAACCCCGCCCTTGGTCTTGGATGTCGGGTTTGCTCCCTCTGCTGGATACGAGGTGCTTCTACAACAAGATCACCTTGGGCCGGTGGGATGTTGGAGAAGGCAGCTCCAGAGAGACCCTGAAGGTTGTGGGGGAGTCTGGGGGACTGAGTGAGAAGAGCTGCAGACCTGTATTTTGGTCTTGGTTCTGCGCCTAGCGGTGTGGCCTTGGGAGAATACCTAACGTCTCTGGGCCTTAGCTCTCACGGCTGCAAAGTGAGGCGCCTGAGTTAGATATTCCTAAAATCTCTTCCCACGCCGCAGTGCTAGAATTCTAACCCTGAGGATTCAGCTACAAATGTGTCAAACATACACACAAGCAGTTACGTGCTCTTATTCTACCATCTCAATCTCCTCTGTGTATGCACGTGCCCTTTCAATCAGATTACACACCTCGCAAGGGCAGGGACCAGGACGTACCCATCTTTGTACCTGAGGGCCTGGCAACAGCTCAAAAATGGTTCCCCTTTTAAAAGACACTGGCCGTTCCTCCTTAAGAAAGGAAGAAAATGTGAAGAACCCCACCCCCGCATCCCCCCGCCCCTTGCCCAAGTCCCAGGATAATCCCAGGGAATCACCAAGTTGCAAGAGTCCAGGAGGAAAGCTGGGAGCAAGGGAATTGCTTGTACCTGCTTGTCCGTTCCTGAGGAGCCAAACGTCTGGCGGATGCCACTCTGCAGAATGTTGGAGATGCCTTCCATGCTGAAGCGCTGTGAAGAGGAGGGGGGCTCAAGAACAAACGCTTCCAGCTCCGCAGTCCTCGCCTCCAGGGACCTCGGTGCCCTCCCTAAACTACCCAGACCCACCCACGACCACCGTGTCCCAGATAACACCAAGGCTAAGGGACAGGCCAAAATTTAAGCCTGAGCTTTGCAAGAACCAATCGTAGAGTCTCAGAGACTCTCATCTTTGTCCCTCAGGGCAACAGGCCCCCTGTGCTCCCCTCGCTTCCTCACTTCCCCCTCCACTCCTCACTTCCCCTCCATGAGCAAAGGGAAGAATGAAGCAGGACGGGACACCTGGGGCGGATGATGACGCAAGCGTCTTAAGGAGGAAAACAAAATGTCCAGCCACTGGGAAGGGCGGATGTAAAGCTACTGGCCTTCACTGGGAAGCTTTTCCCAAAAGGCACAAGCCTAGGACCCATTCAATGGGTCTGGGATAGAGCCTAGGCCAAGGTATTTTGAAAAATCTTGGATGATTTCTCCTGAGCTTCCTTCATCAAGAACCACAGGTCTGGAGAATCCTGTTAATATGACAGTAAGGAGTCATAATTTTCAATTCTGAAACACCCCTACTGACATCCTAAAGAGGTAAGTCAGGACGAATAGCAGGGATTCTGACCCTGAGTCCCAGGGCACAATGCCAATCAATACTAAACACTGTCACCCCTCTTTCTAAGGTCTTGCCTAAGGGAACACATGCCATATGCAAGTATTTTCCGATGTCTGCGTCCCGCCTCCCTCAGCTGGACCGGGATCCTCTGGGGGAGTAAAGGAGACAGGGGTGTCTTCTGCCTCTTTACAGCCCCACTGTCTGCCAGGGGTCCTGCTCACAGTCGCTGCTTACGGGTCCTGCACAGGGTCGGTACTGGGACCTGACACGGCGAGGATCCGGGGCCCGGACACACCGGGTCCTCCCCCTGGGGGTCTGCGTACCTTGAGAGGCATCTGGTTTCCCTTCTCTATCCGGCTGCTCTGCAGACTCAGGCCTTTCTCTTTCCGCCTCTTCTTCATCAGCTCCCGCTGCTCCTTCTGCTTGTTCTGAACCTCAATCAGCACCGTGATGAAGGAGTTCTTCACTTCCTTTTCAAACTCCAGCTCGTCCCGGCGGGCCAGCTGTTGCACCAGCTCCTCCGAGAAGTCCCGGATGGCGCCCTCCACCTGGTCCAGCAGCTCGGTCAGCTCCGACCCAGACATGTGCCTCAGGCCTGCAGGGAGAGGCCATCCCGCAGGTGACAGCTGCATCCGAGCCAGAGCCCGACGGGGAGGCTCCCGGGGCTGCTGCTGCTTGAGGTGGGTCTGCCTCTCCAGAGGGGACCCCTGCCAACCCCTTATAGGACTGGGAATTGAGGGGCTGCCAGGAAGGGAGGGACCCATATGCCGACAGCCAGAATGAACACCCCTTTCAGGGACACAAAAGAGGAAGAAGAAATAGCCCCCCAGGAAGCCTGTGGACTCTGTCCACAAAAATGCACATGGACAGACATGTGCCGTTTTGATCCTGTGTTCCTGTTCCTACTTATTCTCTATTTCTATAATACTCCAAGTGTAAAATGGGTCAAGAATCAGGGGGAGAGGGGCGCCTGGGTGGCTCAGTAGGTTAAGTGACCGACTCTTGGTTTTGGCTCAGGTCATGATCTCACAGTTCCATGAGTTGGAGCCCTGCATCGGGCTCTGTGCTGGCAGCACGGAGCCTGCTTGAGATTCTCAATCTCTCCCTCTCTCCCTGCCCCTTCCTTGCGTATGCTCTCTCTCTCTCTTTCTCTCAAAATAAATAAATAATAAATAAAAGATATAGCCGGACAGCAAAATAAGCGCAGTGACCTGATGCCCTCTTCACCCCTCCAGTCCTGTCCGGCAGCGAGTGCAGATATCCAGGAACATGGGAAATGTCAACACACTGAAAAATGAACCCTGGCTGGTTGGCACAGAGTCTGCCATCAGAGAAAAGGAAAGGGAACCTGAGATAAAGGGATACAGATAACTTTATCTTAAATTCTTGTCCGCTAAGATTTCTTCATTTAAAATCGATTGTATGGGAATGCAAACTGGTGCAGCCTCTCTGGAAAACAGTATGGAGGTTCCTCAAAAAATTAAAAATAGAACTACCCTATGACCCAGCAATTGTACTACTAGGCATTTATCCAAGGGATACAAGCAGGTGCTCTGTTTCGAAGGGGCACATGCACCCCAATGTTTACAGAAGCACTATCGACAATAGCCAAAGTATGGAAAGAACCCAAATGTCCATCGATGGATGAAATGGATAAAGAAGATGTGGGATATATATACAATGGAGTATTACTCGGCAATCAAAAAGAATGAAATCTTGCCACTTGCAACTACGTGGATGGAACTGGAGGGTATCGTGCTAAGCAAAATTAGTCAGAGAAAGACAAATATCATATGACTTCACTCATAGGAGGACTTTAAGACACAGAACAGATGAACACAAGGGAAGGGAAGCAAAAATAATATAAAAACAGGGAGAGGGAAAACATTAAGAGACTCTTGAATGTGGAGAACAAACAGGGGGTTCCTGGAGGGGTTGTCGGATGGGGGTTGGGCTAAATAGGTAAGGGGCATCAAGGAATCTACTTCTGAAATCACTGTTGCACTATATGCTAACTAACTGGGATGTAAATTAAAAAAATAAAATAAAATAAAATCGATTGTGGAGGGGAGGAGGGAGGCATCGTTTCAAATTGTCCGTTTCTGAGATCTTTTGTTTCGGCCCCAGAATCCATTTTACTTCCCCGTTTCTGCTCTGGCCTATGTGTTTGCTGCCTTGGTTCACCTTCCCCATTTCTTCTGCTCTTTGGAGCTGCCTCCTCCTTCTGCATTTGCCATTTCACTCTGCACTTCAGCTGTTTTTGGGAGTCTTGCGCTGAATGCCGCTGTGTTTGGGGCCTTTGTGTGGCTGAGAACGGCTTGAAGGCAGCCAAGTCTGCCCCATCATTCCCAGCACATTCCTTCTGCATTGGCCATCCCCTGGCCTCTACTCTTTAGGGCTGCAGAGTTTCATTTTCAGGACACAGTTCTTCAGATCAGGCCTCAATTTTTACCATGTTTGGAACTTTACACCTGCCCGGCCCACCTTCTCCCTCTTGTGTTTCCAAGTCCCCACCAGCCTGCATGCAGATCTCCTCGGCCCCTCCTGCAGCATGGGTACCCTTACCCCTCCAGACCGATGACTTTTATACCCAATTGTGCCTTCACTGTGTTACATGTTTCCATTTCACGCCTCATCCGCCTTTTTCTTTGTGTGACTATAATTACTACAAACCTGTATCAGAGAGCTAACCCAGATTAAGAGTACAGATTCTGGAATCAACCTGCCTGGCTTCACATACGGGCTCCACCCCTCGTGACCTGCATGTAGTGTAAGGGCAGATACAAATAAAAAATTAGAGCCTTGACTCTCCCTGTTGAAAATAAGGGAAGAGACTTTCTCTCTCCTTTACCTGACTTTTCTTTGAGAATGGCTTCCTGGGTCCTTTGCAGAGAGATGCCAATCATTTTAATGGCTAAATAAGCCTCTTGCCCGTCTTAGGGCTCAGGAATGTTTTCCCAACCCCCTAGGAGTCACGGCTTTGAAAAGTAATCACCAAGGAAGATGACAGGAGCCTAACTAGTCGCCTGACTCCAGATTGCAAAACCTATTTAATGTAATGGGTTGTATCCACTTAGCTGTAGACGAGAGTAGGATTTCTTTCTGCCTGTGATGTGCACCCCATTCTGGCTTAACGCTTATTCAATAATAAAATTGTCCTCTTTCTCTCTTCTCCTCTGTGGAACGGTTTTCTGGGTGAGGAGGAGATTTTGTTTTTAATTATATTTCCCCCACAGTGGCATCAAACAAGTCACTTAACCTCTCAGGATACTCAATTACCTCGATCCTAATGGAGTTGGCGTGGGGAGGAAATGAGATTATGCACAGAAATTCTTAGAACAGGGTCTGGCACATAGAAAGCTCTCCCAAAAATATCAGCTATCATTATTACTACCTTTTTCATTGATTTTACAGTAGCATCACTTTGGATAGTGGGCTCAGATTTCTTCTCCTTTTTCTGCTTTGGTCTTATTCTTTGGTTAGTTTTGCCTTTTTTTATTTTGTTTAACTGACTCTTCTCCACCTCCCCACCAAAAAGGCTAACTTCTCTCCTGATGCCCAGTAAGAAAGGTGCCACCAGCCTCCTCGATTTGAGGTTCTATTAGCTACATGTGAAGCATGTGCCCAGGGCCTGGCCCAGAATGGTCTTTCTCCTTGGCAAGCCCACCCTCCAGGGCCCTCACCTTCATAGGACCAGTTGTTGTTGAAGGTCTGGGTCAAGGCCTGCATCTCCTGAAGGAGGACAGAGTCAGCCTGGGAGGAGGTTTCTCCCTCATCCTCCTCTTCCAGAACCTCCTCTTCTTCCTCAGGGTCTGGGGAATTCTGCATCATTTCTTCAATCTCCTCAATGACCTAAAGAAGGTACACAAGAGAGTGCTAACTCTGTTCTCTGCTGGAAGGACAGGCTGGCTCAAATTTTGATCGGTTAAGGAAGTTTCTAATTTGCTGCCTGTGAAATTCCCAAAGCGGTATCGTTATTTAATACATATTGAATAATAATAAAAATAGATCTGACCAAAGTCTTACATACACTCTTTCTTTAATGTAAAGCACACTTTAATGTGAAATCGCTTCCAAGAACACCATTTAGATGAGTGCTTTATTGGAGATAAACTCCTCTTTCGGGAAACAAAGCAAAGCTGCCTGGAAGGGAACATTTACTTCAATCTGCTGAGCATTTTATTTCTAAGTGAGGAAATACTTTATCCAACCAACTTTAGCACAAAACCCAGTCCATTAACTGTCACGGTGCTTCTGCTGTTCCTAGAACAGCTCAAAACAGGGAGGCTTTTTCACACCGAGGAAATTTCTCCAGAATTCACCTGGACAGGAACTAGGCTGCCCAGACACAAGTATGAAACAGGATGACAAAATAACAAAAGGGCAGGTAGGGTCCGGAGAGCAGAAAATAGATAGGGAACCAGCTGTAATCTAGACTGTTAACAGGGCCCAGCAGAGGGCTGAATGAGAGGACTGCCATAGGACTGATTCGTCTGTTAATGGTTTACACATAAAGAAAATGGAACAAGCAAAGAAGGTCTGAAAGGCGTCTACAGATGGGTCTTGTCACAATAGGGCATTTTTATACATTTGTCTGTCGATTCTGGGATGGATTGAGGCTCCAGGCTACTGGACTGTGGTCCCTGAAGCAGGTTTCTGCATGTCAGCTGGACCAAGGACAAGGGGACTTAGGGTGCCCTCCTTGAGAATAATTTCTATTTTATCCCCACAACTTCTCAACTCCACTCAGCCAATTTAGGGAATACTTAGTCTTTGCCGAGAGCCGCTTATAAAATGCAAGCAAATGACAAACCCCCTTTAAAATTTTATGGCTCAGTTTCTCGTCTCTCAGACTACTTGTCCTTGACTTTGGATCACTGAATCGTATTTCTCTTACCATTCACAAGAATAACTGTTGGCCCCTATTCTCTTTTTATCCAGCTCCCTTCAATCTCTTGGACCTCATCTGTTTATAATCCCACCTTTTTACCACAGAGTTCCTTTCACCAAAAAGCACTGTCTGGCACCAAAGGCTCCTGGTGGAGTTTTTTGGTGGAACTACTTTGTGAAAAACTTGTATGGCACCTGCTCAAAAAAGTCACCCATAAATATTTGTTGACTAAAAAGTTGAAAAAAGAATCCAAAGACCCAAGATTATTCCCCTGAAGTAATAAGTGACTAAAGCCAAAATATAACTAATTCAATCAAATGTCAAACACTACATTTTTTTTTTTAAACAAAGACTCAACTGCATATTAAGAGTCCTTTTGGGGGGTGCCTGGGTGGCTCAGTCGGTTAAGCATCTGACTTCGGCTCAGGTCATGATCTCATGGTTTGTGAGTTTGAGCCCCACGTCGGGCTCTGTGCTGACAGCTCAGAGCCTAGAACCTGCTTCAGATTCTGTGTCTCCCTCTCTCTGCCCTCCCCCTCTGTACTCTGTCTCTCTCTCTCTCTCATTCCAAAGTAAATAAACATTAAAAAAAAAAAAGAGTCCCTTTGTAAGGCTCAACATTTTGAGTATTCTGTGAAATATGAGAAAATACCCATCAAACAAAAGCCTCATCTGCCACTTCTATCTTTGCAGGAACAGGGATTTAGGACCCTTATTTAAGTGTCTTGACTCTTAATGGGATTGCATGCAGAGGCTTAGCAAGAAGTGAAGCCAGTCAACACTGGGCCTGTCTCTGGACGTAATCAAACATGAGCCCCGCCCAACCCAAGGGTCAGGAATTATGTTCCTATTTACCGCAGGTGGGTAAACTAAGGCATAAAGAGAAATGAAATCCCTTATCACAGATGCGCCGAGTCATCAACACAGCCACACTAGACCATATATCTTTCTTCTGCCTTAAATGGATGTGACAAGGGGCACCTGGGTGGCTCAGTCGGTTAAGCGTTCAACTCTTGGTTTCAGCTCAGGTGGTGATCTCACAGCTCGTGAGTTCAAGCCCCACATCGGGCTCTGTACTAACAGCATGAAGCCTGCTTGGGATTCTCTCTCTCCTCTCTCTCTGCCCCTCCCTGCTCACTCCCTCTCTCTCAAAAATAAATAAACTTTAAAAAAATTAAAATAAAATAAAAAGATGTGACAAGTATGTGTACTTAAACTTTTTCTTGAGCCAGAGAACAAAAAGTCCCGAGAACCAAGAGAAATATTCGTACCTGATCTGCTGTGAGTAGAGGCTCCTCATTGATACCAGAATCGTGTTCACTCTTCTCGTTGAACTCTTCCTCTTCCTTCTCATGGATCTGAAGGGGGGTGGGGAGGGGGTGGAATTCTAATGGATCATCAGCAGAACCAGGGATCTCTTTACTCTCTGGTATCTAGAACGGATAACATGACTGAGAGGCCCCTCCGGCCGTCCATCCACTGTATAAAGAGGGGAATCTGAAGAGGTGCCCAGAGTTTCACCCAATTCCAAACACAGCCCTCCTGCACAACATGCATTCCTGAGTCAGGAAAGGACAACGAGGGATGTCTGACTCAAAGGGAGGAGCACTGTTCTTTAACCCACAGACAGGTTGTCCCTGTGTGAACGAGGGACCTTCCCAAGGCAAGTTACACTGTCGACAATTCCTGCAGCAAAGTCACCCTTATTTATACAAGGAGTTTCAATCTGGGGTTTTGTTTCCAGAGTTTACTTAATTAGGCATTTTAACGGGTGGGTTGTTCCAATCCAAACAGTCAAGCTTTTAGAACTTGATGAAAGGCTGTCTGGAATTGGAATTGGAATTGGAATTGGAATTAGAATTGGAATTCTAGGCTTGGTGTCATAGTTGCAGAAGGAGGTGATGAATCTACATGAGGCATGCCACAGTATCACCTGACCATGTGAACTACAGGACAGACTAAACATCAAAAATATTGAAACATTTGTCGTTTCTCCAAAATTCCACAATGCCAAGTAAGATTCTGAAAGTTCACAGCCATTGTGATTCTAGATGTTGAAATCCAACAAGGTATTCACAGCACATCTGGCTTTACTGACCATATCCCAAACAGCCACGGTCCAGCACTTAGGTTCAAATCCTACACAAAATAAACCACTAAATCACCCCACAGGCTGTCTGTGCCCAGAAGTCAGATTTGAGAGCATATAAAGGCTGGTAAGGAGAGCCTCCAGGAAATCTTTCTGCAGAGACACCTCTCTTCCTGGAATCAATTTTTACTTGCTCTTTGATAGCTGGCATGCTTATCTGCCTCTTCCCTGGGGATTACACTTCTGTTCCGACAGAAAACACCCAGTTCTACCCCAAGCAATCATGTCAGAGATCATCTATCCTCAGAAATTTCTCCCCTCTTCTTTGAGCTCCACCTTGGCAGATGCCCCTAACAAAACACATCATCTTCTGTCCACGTTTGCGTGAAACTAGGACTATGTCATTAAAAAATTAATCAAATATATCTCAAATGCTGTCTGCACTCATCCTGGATGAGGGGTAAGACCGGGAAGTAATGGGATCATTTGAGGGGCTTGTGCGCCAGATGGTGACATCTATTTCTGTTGGCGAACCCATATGCTGCTCTCTCTGCCAAGTTTACCTACCACCTGTGGTGGCCGCCTGGCTTCCGCACTCCCCACTCTGCAGAACGAAGCTCCCGGAGCCCCGCTTTGTTCACAACTACACTTGTGGCAAAAGTTCTCAGGGCCAGAAAGGCCCAGAAGCTAGAAGTTAGGCTCACCCTGGGGAACAGAGGTTGTTGTTTTCTGTTTGGATGATTTTCTAGGCGAGTGTGAGATATAACCAGAATTTCTTTGACATTAAACCTACTCTAAAAACATATCTTCTGATACATGGCCAATTTTCACTGACTGCTAATACTGCATCATTGAGCTACGCTGTCTGCTTTCCCAAGGTCTTCCCTCTGAGCTCCTGGCTGAAAGCAGGGAGGGAGCTTCTAGGGACAGACGCTTCTTGCTGTTTAAATGTTAGTGAACCCGAGCAGTGGCATGGATGCCTCTTGGAGCTTTCTCGCCTCTCCCTCTGGCACAAAGCCTGCGGGTCTGATTTGTCAGGCTTGGGTAAAAAGAGACCTGAAAATCAATTATAATGAATGATAAGTCACCCTGAGTTCCTAGTATTGTGTGAGCCATCCCTACCCCACGTTTTCTCAGATCTCAGAAGCCTGATGCTAAAAAGTAAAATAAAAGGAGAAATAAACACAAAGTACTTAAAGTCCTGGCTCCTTCCCTCCGCTCTCATGTGTGGATTATCCCCCCTGCCTCTGATTTCACACATCTACCCCATCCCTGGCCTTTTCTCCTCCCTCTCTAGCTTTTGGTTCTCATTCTCTCTTCCTTCCTTACCCTCTCTAGGGCTCTTCCCACATTTTCTCCCCGTCCTAGCAGACTCTGTTCTGCCTACAGTTTGTGTCCCTTCTCAACAAGACTTCTTTCCTTATGAATGCCTTTTATAGACTCCCTACTTCCCTTCTTTACCAGGACAATATCTCAGGCAGAGAGTGGAAAACTGGGTGGGAACAAATAGGGAAAAAAAAGAAAAAAATTTGAAAAATGGTAACACTAGTACATATGGATAGGATTATATGATTTACACACACACACACTTATGTACGTGGAAGAGTATGTATACACTCTTATTCTCATATATGAGAGACCTAGAAATTGCTACAGGGAGTTTGTTTAGTCTCTTGTGTGGCATTGGGAAGACTAAAGCCAAAAACAACCTGCAGGCTAGGTCATTTAAGGCTGAATTAGCTTGTAGACTAAAACTCACATTGTGTCCATACTATAGAAGTGAACTATGACTGTTTCAAGAAAAATCATTCTTCCCAGTGACTTCTTTCCAGAACTGAGAAAAAAAGACCGAGATCCAGAAAAGATCTGGCCATACTATTCGACAAGCCATTTCTTCCTCCTGTTTTGGGTCAAGGATGTGCCCCCAAGGCTGTAACGTGGTAGCTTCAAACTTGACACTAAATGTGGAGAACCTTCCCTGGAGCCTATAAGACTGCCAAGTCTTGCTGCACAGAAGTCTGAGTGAGGACTGAAATTACAGGGTCCTTGTGTTCAATAATGACTATTAACCAGATGATTCTATTCCCTCCCCTTATCACAATTGTTTCACACAGGTGGTTGCCTTCTTGACCAAAAGTAAGAGAATGAAGGTACATTTTCACCTTCGGTCAAAAGTTAAAAAAAAAAAAAAAAAAATCAATGGCATGCACCCAGCCCAGGGAAAAGACAACTACATCCCCTGTATGCTTGTGAACAACCAGGAAACATCTGTGTGGGGTTAAGTCAATGCCTCTGAATCCCCACAGTGAGATGCACCAGAGCCCAGCAAACAGCATGTAGACAACAGACGCTTCTTGAACGAATTAATGAACACATGAAAGAGACAGGAATGGCAACACTATTGCCTCCTACAGTCGGTCCCTGTCCACATACAACTTAGCTGTTTAGTCACCTGGAAAACAGAAGAGTGGAACACCCGGTCCTGGATGTTCGTTCCTCTTATCCAAGACAACTGCCATGTGCTATTAATTCAAGTTACAGGGACAAAAGAGACTGTCTTGTACATCAATCAGGGACAAAGTATTGATTAACTGAAAAACCCAATAAACGTGGAGAACTTTAAATAATAATAATACTACAGAACTCGAGCATAGTATTTTGACCTAAAAATGTAAGTGTACACGTATTTTTCCCCCAAGCTCCTAACGTAAGGCCAAGGCCTTTTTCTTCATGATGGGCCTCTGAGTAGAGGTTCCATGTTGTCTTTCTCCTATCATCCACATCAGAACACAATTTTTTAAGATGATTTAAATGATTTCCCATTTCTGTGTTTTCATAGCAGGAGGAAGACAGGAGATAGCACACACACTCCATTATCTCCTCTTCCTCCTGAAATCTGACTACAGCGAGAGCTAAAGGACCAAAAGAGGATATCCCACAGGAACAAAACAAACCAGAGTAAAGACAACAGCAAAGGAGATGCTAGAAAGCAGATGCTGAGCTAGCAGGCTACAGGAGTAAGCTCTGTAGGAGGAGGCTTCCCAAAGTAAGTGCTTTTACCCCAAAGATGCTGAAAGACTCAGAATTGGAGACTTCAGGTGGTACTGGGAGGTGGGGCTGCAAAAAGAAGGATCTGCTGGGATTCTTCATAGGAGCAGCAAGACCCTGGGTCTCTTCTCCCTTCCCACGTAGAAGGGCAACTACCGCCCTCTCACCATTAAAAGAAGTGGAGATTTTACTCTGGAAAGGTTGAACTAGGAGGCCCTGGACTCAAGATACCCGTGGCCACCTGAAAGCAGGGGTGAGGGATCTTGCCCCAAACAGAGGGATTAAGTGAAAGTCTACATACTCACCAAGACCCTCCTGCCCTTATTAGGCTCTAAGGACACTGGCAGTCAGGCTTATCCTCCTCAAGCAAAACATGACTCAAGTCACTAACCAGCACATTTCTATTACACTGCCCAAGAAAAAAGACCTATAGATACATGTCAATATTTGGGGCCTACAAAAAAAATGACCAGGTCCTTACTGATCACTACAGTGGGGGCAGCAGGAGATAAGACCTGCCCCAAAGGAAGAGCTCAATGGGTCTAGCTTCACTTTTAAATATGAAATTATGCCCAAGGACTGTCAAACATTTGCAGACAATCCCCAACATGAAAGACAGGGACTGAAACAAATACATAGGAAAAGCAAATCAAAAGCAATACAGAGGGCAGAAGAAACTCCTTCCTATCATTACTGCCCTCAGAAAGACATCAAGAAAACACTGCTTCCTTGAAACATGGTCTTTTTAGTAGAATTAATTAAAGAAAAAAAAAACAATAAGAAAGAGCTCTTAGGCACTAAAATTTTAGTAGCAAAATCTGTATTTTCAAAAGAAGAATTGAAGATAAGGTTGAGAAAATCACCGAGAGAGTAAAGCAAAATAAGTGGATAGAAAATGGGAGGGTAGAAAAAGCAGAAGATCATTTTAAGTCCAACACTTGAATAAAACAAATTCCAAAACACAAAAACACAAGAGATGGTCTCTCTCAGCCACAAAAGAGTAGCTAGTATTGGACTTACCACTTCAGCCACATACAACTACAAATCTGGAAAAAATCTATGAGCCAATTGTTTTGAGGCACTGGGCATAGACAGTGAAAGGCTGTGACCATTGAAAGAAGGGAAAACATGAAATAAATGAAAGCTGAGAATCTGCCACCTGTGAACTAACACTACAAGAAATCCTATAGAAAGTTTTTTGGCCTAAAAGGAAATGATTAAAAATCAGACCCACGGGAAGGAACAAATAATACCAAAAATGGTAAATATTAAAAATTTATGCTTTTTTCCTTCTCCTAAT
Organism: Panthera onca; assembly: GCF_046562875.1. Taxonomy (NCBI): domain Eukaryota; kingdom Metazoa; phylum Chordata; class Mammalia; order Carnivora; family Felidae; genus Panthera; species Panthera onca. The sequence continues at coordinate 92,801,693 of NC_138348.1, read as the reverse complement.
TTCTTTACAAGACAACTAACTGTCTAAAGCAAAACATAAAAACTTTGTGTTGCGGGGTACATAATATGGATTGCAATAAAATATATGACAACAATAGCACAGAGGATAACAGGAATATACTGATACTGCAGAAAGTGTTTTACATTTTATGTGAAGTAGCATAATATTAATCCTAAATGCACTATGATAACTTAATAATGCAGAGTATAATCATTAAAGAAGTCAGTAAAAAACAAAAACAGAAACAAACCAGAAACACACACACCAAGAGGTATAGCTAAAATCTAATGGAAGAAATAAAATGGAATACCAAACAAATTTGATTAACCCAAAAGAAGGCAGGGAAGATGGAACAGAGGAATAACAACAACAACAAAAACCCAGAGAGGACAAACAGAAATGCAAGATCATACATTTAAACACAAACTATTTGGGGCGCCTGGGTGGCTCAGTCAGTTGAGCGTCTGACTTCGGCTCAGGTCATGATCTCACAGCTCTGAGTTCGAGCCCCACGTTGGGCTCTGTGCTGACAGCTCAGAGCCTGGAGCCTGCTTCTGTGTCTCCCTCTCTCTCTGCCCCTAACCCACTCACATTCTGTCTCTGTCTGTCTCAAAAATAAATAAACATTTAAAAAAAAAAAAAAACACAAACTATTCAAGTTACTTTAAGTGTTAATGGACTAAACACTATGCAAATGAATTAAACCCAATGAACGAAAAAGCACACGTCATCATTTTCAGACTAAATATAAAAGATGAGGGTGCCGGAATGGCTCAGTCAATTAAGTAACTGGCTCTTGATTTCAGCTCAGGTCATGGTCTCATGGTTCGTGGGATGGAGCTGCAGGCTGGGCTCTACGCTGATGGCATGGAAGAGTCCCCGCTCCCCGCCCCTCCCCGGCTCTCTCTCTTTCTCTCTCAAAAATAAGAATAATAATAAAAAAAAAAAACCTCAACTATATGCAATCTATAAAAGACACTCTTTAAACATAAAGACAGGAACAGGTGAAAAGTAAAAGGACTGATAGAAACACCGTACAATCCAGTAATTACACTGGCAGGTATTTACCCAAAGAAAATGAAAACACTAATTCAAATAGACATATGCACCCTTATGTTTATTGTAGCATTATTTACAATAGCCAAGATATGGAAGCAACCTGTGTCCATCAATAGATGAATGAATAAAGAAGATCTGGTATATATATATACATATATATATATGTATATGTATATATACATATATATATGTATATATATATACGTATATATATATACATATATATATACACAATGGAATATTACTTAGCCATACAAAAGAATGAGAATTTGGGGCACCTGGGTGGCTCAGTCAGTTAAGCATCTGACTTCAGCTCAGATCACGATCTCGTGGTTCATGAGCTCAAGCCTCGACTCGGGCTCTGTTCTATCAGTGCAGAAGAGCCTGCTTCAGATCTTCTGTCTCCCTCTCTCTCTGCCCCTCCCCTACTTGTGCACTCGCACACGTGCACACACACTCACTCTCCCTGTCTCTCTATCTCAAAAATAAAAAAAAAAAAAATATTAAAGAAAAAGAATGAGGTCTTGCCATTTGTGACAATATGGATGGAGCTAGAAGGTATTATGCTAAGTGAAATAAGTCAGAGATAGTCAAATACCATGATTTCACTTATATGTGGAATCTGAAAGACAAAACAACCAAAAATAGAAACACTCATAAATACAGAGAACAAACTGATAGTTGCCAGAGGGAAGATTGGTGGGGGTAATGGGCAAATAGCTAAAGAGGTACAAACTTCTGGTTATAAAGCAGACAAATCAGGGCGGGGGGGGCCACCTGGCTGGCTCAGTTGGTAGAGCATATGACTTCTGATCTTGGGGTCATGAGTTCAAGCCCCACGTTGGGCATAGAGCTTACAATAAATGAATCAATCGATCAATCAATCATGGAGATGAAAAGCACAGGAAAGGAATATAGTCCATAATATTGTAATAACACTATATAGTGACAGATGATAACCACACTTATCATGGTGAGCATTGCATAATGTACAAAATTGTCAACTCACTATGTTGTGTACCTGAAAAAAGAACTAATTTAATGTTATATGTCAATTTTACTTCAATAATAAAAATTAAAACCAAAAACCAAATTGTAGTGGATAAACAGGCAAAATAATCAGTTAAGATATAGAAGAATTCAACAACACTTAAACCAACTTAATCTAGTTGATCTTTATAGAACATTGCAACCAACAATTACAGAATATACATTCTTTTCAATGGCACATAGTACATTCCTAAGATACAACATATGCTGAGCCATATATCGATCCCAATATATTTTAAAAGACTGAATTTGTACAGACTGTGTTCTTGCCAAAACTAAATTAGAAATCAATGACAAAATGATAACTATAAAATCCCCAAACATTTTGAAATTCAGCAACATACATCTAAATTACCCATAGGTCAAAGAAGAAATCACAAGAGCAATTAGAAAATATTTCAAGCTGAAGGTTAACAAAAACATGCCATATCAAAACTATGGGATTCAGCTAAAGCAATGCTGAAAGGAAATTTTATTACTTTAAGATGCTCATGGCATTGCTGATCTGAATGCTTGTGTCCTCCCCAAATTCACATGTTGAAATCTTAATGCTCAATGTGATGGTATTAAAGGTGGGCACTCAGGGATTTGCTTGGGTCATGAGGGTGGAGCCGTCATGACTGGGATTGGTACCCTAGAAAAGAGGCTCCACAGAGCTCCTGAGATCCCTTGTACCAATAAGGACACAGCCAGAAATTGACAGTCTGTAAGCCAGAAGAGGGCCTTTACCAGAACCTAATCATGCTGGCACCCTGGATGTCCAGCCTTCTTAACTGTGAGAAGTAAATCTCTGTTGTTTATAAGCCATCCTGTGTGTGGTATTGTGTCATAGCAGCCCGAGTGGACTAAGACAATTATTTTTAAAGTTTAAAATCTGATCTAAGCTCCTACCTTACAGGGCTTAGTAAAACCCTAGTCAGTGTAAGGAAGGAAATAATAAAGTTAAGGAAAGAAATCAACAAATGAGAAAATGAACAAACAACAGAGGAAAAGAAAACTAAAAGTGCTGTTCTGGAAAGATGAGTAAAAGTGACAAACCCATCATTAGACTTAAGAGAGAGGATGGGAGGGAGAGGGAGAGAAGGAGAAAGAAAACACAAATTAGCAGATCAGAAATAAAAAGAGGACCATCACTATAGATCTTACTGACATTAAATAATAAGAACATATCATCAACAACTTTGTGGTCAATACATTCAATTATTTAGATTAAATGAACAAATTCCTTGAAAAACACTATTTACCAAAATCAGCTTGGGAAGAAATGGAAAATCTGAACACCTCTACATTTATTGATTTATTTATTTTTAATTAATTTTTTTAACGTTTATTCATTTTTGAGAGACAGAGAGAGACAGAGCATGAGTGGGGAAGGGGAAGAGAGAGGGAGACACAGAATCTGAAACAGGCTCCAGGCTCTGAGCTGTCAGCACAGAGCCTGATGCGGGGCTCGAACTCACAAACTGCGAGATCCTGACCTGAGCCGAAGTTGATCACTCAACCGACTGAGCCACCCAGGCGCCCTGTCCCCTCTACATTTATTAAAGAAATTGAATGTGTAACCAAAAATCTTCCACAGAGAAAACACCTGGTTCAGACGGTTTCACTGGTGTAGTCTATCAAATATGTAAGGAAGAGATAATACCAGTCTAAGACAAACTCAGAAAGTAGAAACATTCCCAATTCATGTTATGACATTACAAGAAAAGAAAATTACAGAAAAAGATTCCTTGTGAACATAGATGCAAAAATCTTTAATAAAATATTAGCAAATCAAATCCCACATTATGTAAAATCGATACTATATCATGACTAAGTGGAGTTTATCTTAAGAATGAAAGGTTGCTTTAATATTTGAAAATCAATTAATGTAATACATCACATTAACATAATAAATTGATCTACCTACATAAGTGGATCTATGGATTTAACACACAATCACAGTTGAATTTTCAGCAAGTTATAGAAATTGATTAGCTGATTCCACAATTTATATGGAAATGCAAAAGACCTAAAATAGCCAAAAGAGTGGCTCTTGGGTGGCTCAGTTGGTGAAGAATCTGACTCTTGATTTCAGCTCGGGTCATGACCTCACAGTTTGTGAGTTCGAGCCCTGCATCAGGTTCCTCACCGACAGCACAAAGCCTGCTTGGGATCCTATCTCTCCCTCTCTCTCTGCCCTCCCTCCCTCAAAATAAATAAATAAACTTTACAAAATATAAAAACAAAAAGTAAATAAAATAAAATACCCAAAACAACTTCGGAAAAAAAGAACAAAGTTGAAAGACTTATACAGTTGACCCTTGAACAATGCAGGGGTTATGGGTACCAATGCCCTGCACAGTGATAATCTACATGTAACTTTTTACTCCCCCACACTTAACTAAAAGTAGCCTACTGTTGATGAAAGCCTTACTGATAACATAGACAGTTGATTAACATATATTTGGTATGTTATATGTATTATATACTGTATTTTTATAATAAAGTAAGCTTGAGAGAAGAAAATGTTATTGAAAATCATAAGGAAGAGAAAACACATTTACAGTACTATACTGTATTTACAAAAAAAACTCCATATGTAAGTGGTCCCACGCAGGTCAAACCCATGTTGTTCAAGGGTCAGCTGTCCTACTTTATATCAAGACTTATTACAAAGCTACAGTAATGAATACAGCATGGTATTGGCATAGACACACAGCAATGAAACAGAATAAAGAATTCAGAAATAGATCCACACATATATGGTCAATTGATTTTCAACATAGGTGCCAAGACAATTTAATAGGGAAAGAACAATATTTCCAATAAGTAGTATCAGAACAATTCGATAGCCATACACGTACACACACACACACACACACACACACACACACACACACCAACTTTGACCCTTACCTCACACCATATATAGAAGCTAACTTGAAATGAATCATAAACCACAGAAGACCTAAAACTATAAGACTTCCAGAAGACTTAAGAACAAATCTCAGTGACTTCTTAAATACTACGCAAGAGGGGGTGCCTGGGTGGCTCAGTCAGTTAAGCATCCAACTTCAGCTCAGGTCATGACCTCACAGTCCATGAGTTTGAGCCCCACATTAGGCTCTGTGCTGACAGCTCAGCTGACAGCCTGGAGCCTGCTTTGGATTCTGGGTCTCGCTCTCTCTCTGCCCCTCCCCCACTTGTGCTCTGTCTCTCTCTCTCAAAATAATAAGTAAAGATTTAAAAAAATTATAAACAAATAAATAAATACTACACAAAGAGCACAAACTATAAAAGAAAAAAAATCAATAAATTGGGATTGATCACATTTAAAAAACATTTGGCCTTCAAAAGATAAGGTTAAAAAAGTTAAAAAGCATAGACAAAAAGAAGATATTTGCAAAACATAGGACTTAAGACTTATGTCTAGAATATATGTGTTAAATTAATTAAACAAGGAGGCCATTAGAGTGATGTGGTTTCAATGACTTAGAAGCCTACTAAGCAAACCAAAATCTAAGTCTCTAATGCCTCAAGGTTAAGAATTCAAGCCAAAGAACAACCAATCACAAACAGCCAACTGGCCTTTCCCAAATAATACAACCACTTAAGCTATAGTTAATCAATTTCCTTCTTTGCTTCTACCTTTTCTATATAAAAGTCTTTCCTGTAGCTCCTGTTGGTGGAACACTCCTAACCACTTTAGCTTTGGCACTGTCCTATTTGATTCTTACTCAAGTAAACTCTTAAAAATTTAGTATGCCTCATTTTATCTTCTAATGTAAAGAATAATAACAATTTAGGGGCGCCTGGGTAGCTCAGTCGGTAAGTGTCTGACTTCAGCTCAGGTCATGATCTCGCGGTTCGTGAGTTCAAGCCCCGCGTCAGGCTCTGTGCTGACAGCTCAGAGCCTGGAGCCTATTTCGGATTCTGTGTCTCCCTCTCTCTCTGCTCCTCCCCCCAGTCATGCTCTGTCTCCCTCTCTCAAAAATAAATAAAAACATTTAAAAATTTTTAAAAAAAGAATAATAACTATTTAAAGAGAATACAAACACCACATTAAGAAAGTGGGCAAAAGATTTAAATGCGCTCTTCACTGAAGAAGATACACAGATGGTAAATAAGTACATGAAAAGATGCTCCATATCATATGTTACTAAGGGAATTCAAATTTAACCCAAATAAGACACTCCATATACCTACTCAAATGTCTAAAATGTAAAAGTCTCCGTCTCTTTCTGACCCTCCCCTACTCGCAAACGTGCTCAACACCCTGTAGCTCTTTCTCTCAAAAATAAATAAATATTATAAAAATAAACAACAAAATAAAAGGCCATCTATAACAAGTGTTGGTGAGGATGTTGAATAACTGGAGCTCTCAAACTGGAAAACAGTTTGACAGTTTCTTAAAAAGCAAAACATACACTTACCATATGACCCCGACGTTCCACTCATAGGTTATTTTACCCAAGAGAAACAGAGACATATGTCCACAAAAAGACTTAGGCAAGAATGTTCATAACAGCTTTATTTGCAATATTCAAAAACTGGAAACAACCTAAATGTCCATCAACAGGTGAATGAATAAGCAAATTATGGTATATCTATATAATGGAATCCCCTCTGCAATAAAAAAGAATGAACCATTGATACAAACAACAAAATGGATGACTATCCAAACAATTATACTGAGTCTTAAAAAGCCAAACCAGGGGGCGTCCGGGTGGCTCAGTCGGTTGGGTGTCCGACTTCGGCCTAGGTCATGATCTCGCCGTTCCTGAGTTTGAGCCCCACGTCAGGCTCTGTGCTGACAGCTTGGAGCCTGGAGCCTGTTTCAGATACTGTGTCTCCCTCTCCCTCTCTCTGCCCCTCCCCCGTTCGTGCTCTGTCTCTCTCTCTCTCAAAAATAAACATTAAAAAAAAAGCCAGACCTGCCCCCCCCCAAAAAAAGAGTGCATGCTGCATGACTCCATTTATAGGAAATTCTAGAAAATGCAAATTAATCTATAGTGACAGAAATGGGTTGCCTGGAGATTGGAGGGTGAAAGAGAGTAGTAACGGAAATGTTCAGTATCTTGATTGTGATGATGGTTTCACAGATGTATACGTATGTCAAAACTTATCAAATTGAACACTTTAATATGTGCCATTTATCATATGCCAATCATCCTTCAGTAAAGCTATGAGAAAAAAAGAAAACCATAAAATGAAATGAAATAAAAGAATAATACACCATGACCAAGTTGGATTTATCTCAAGAACGCAAAGTTGACTTAATATTTGAGAATCAATTAATGTAATTTATCATATTAACATAATAAAGGATAAAACTACACATGTAATCATCTCAATAGAGGCAGAAAACAGAAAGAATTAATCTTCAGAGAAATAACACAAGAAAACATGCCACAATTTAGTCCAGGTTGAAAGGGCCCACTAAGTATAATGTAGAATGAATGGGAGGGGGGGCACACACTACAAGGCACATCACTGGAAAATTTCAAATGAGAAAGAAAAAAGAACATCCTGAGAGCTAGTCACATATAAAAGAAGGAGAATCAGAATGAATTTGAGGGCTTCTCAACAGCAAGTGAAAGCTGGAAGATAAGAGAACAATGTCTTCAGAATTCTGAGTAAAAAAAACTTTTTGCAACCTAAATTAACTATCAAGTCAAACTCTCAACCAAGTACATGACAGGAGAATAAAGACATTCGCGTAGATTCTAAAAAAGATATTCTTCTGTACCCTTTCTCAGAATATACCGATTTTTTTCCCCACAAACCAAGGAAATAAACCCAGAAAGATAAAAAACTATGGCAGTCAGAAGGCAGGGAGAGAGTCAGGAAGGATCCCCAGGATGAAGGTGAAGGCAAGTCCCAGGGACAACAGCTGGGCATCAGATCTAGAATACAACCAGACTAGTTCATAGCAGAAAGATGACAGTACTAATTTGGATGCTTCAAGACCAAACAAAAAACAAAAAACAAAAAAAAAATTCTGAATTGATAGAATATCTGATTTATTTAACCATATTGTGAGATTTAAATTTCACTCCATTTGGGATTGAACTACTGATAAATAGATATACAGAAAACTAAGCAAAACAAAAAACAAAGTCAAGTCTTTACTCCGGGTTAAACAAAAAGTGGTATAAGAAAGGAAATATTTTTATACAACACTACATGATTCAATAAGAAATAGTATTTACATAGTTACAACGGTATATATTTTGAGTATTGATTTCACTATATAAATTGGTGACAATCCTATGAGAAAGCTAAGTGTGAGTATTTGAAGTGGTGTATAAGAATTAAACTTATCTTCCATCATGCAAAGTTAATAGATAACAGCCAAAAACTGTTTATTTTAATCATCAAACAGCAATATAAATGTATTACTTAGGAAATTTGAGATATATGCCAAAAGAAATCAAAGTGGTTGCCTCGGGGCGCCTGGGTGGCTCAGTCAGTTGGCTGACGGACTCTTGGTTTCGGCTCAGGTCATAAGCTCACTCTTTGTGGGTTTTAGCCCTTTGTTGGGCCCCATGCCAACAGCACATGGCCTGCTTGGGATTCTCCCTCTTCCTCTCTTTCTGCCCTTCCCTCACTCTCCCTCTCAAAATAAGTAAATAAATGTGAAAAAAAAAAGTGGTTGGCTCTATGGAATAGGGAAAAGATAAGGCAGGAGCTGCTGGGGTGGTTTTTAAGGTCTTATAATATTTCTAAAGTATTATCTGACTCTTAAAGCCATGTACATGTGTTATTTGATCTTCCAAATGCAAAATGTGATTCTCTTTGCTGTCACAATACAACAGTTTCCATAATTCTGATTATATCACTTATAGTCAGAAGGACAAGGATAAAGACGTTCAAGAACAAACACGCCTGATTCTTGGCAATGAACCACTTAAGTAGAAGAGGAGCTATGAGGGCTTGCTAGAAGAAGCCTACCAGCTGTGTGCATTCGGCAAGCCAAGGGCATTGGGTCAGTCGCTCTTTTATAAAAGTACAGAGCACTGGTTAATCTAGCAAATCATTTAAACTGAGGTCAGTTAAAAGAGCTTCTACTGTAATGAATCCAGATAATAAAGGAGATGAAATAAAACAGCCTTAATCCATCCACTTCTGCTACCCTGTCATTTTCCCATGGGTTAGATGGAAGAAATTCTACAAGGAGTGGAACTCAAGATCATCCTTCTCGGGGCCATTCAATTTGCCCTGAAATATTAACCCTCTTGAGGGAAATCTGCAAATGAGGATAAATTAGAGTCCTTCTGAAGGGCAGGCGGTCTTATACATCCTTTGGCTTAATCCACAAAATTAGTTGGAAAGGGAGCCAAAGAGATAAAGCGAAATCTGCCTTTTGCACCGTGACGGGCCTGATTTCATTTCAGTAACTAGATTTAGTCCATGGTTGCCTCCTTGTCCTTTGCATTTGGGATAAGGATACATATAAGCATTGCAAGAGAAAATGAGCAGTCAGGAATCAAAACAGGAACTGAGACACAGCCTCCTATAGCCACGATGAGTAGGCTTGCATCAAATCTCCGAGTCTTGAAGTCATCATTTTACCTGTCCCACTCAATGAAACCTTGAAGTTTTGAGATTTCGGGATTGCTAATTATTAGAAGAGTTAAGAAGGATATACAGCCACCTTTTCAACCAATCAGGCAACTGCTGATCTTTTTGCTGTGCTATTTTGGGCAATGATCTGCAGAAATTTCTCTCTTGCTTTTTCACTTGGACTCAATTCTGGAGCACCTATGAAGATTAGATCCACCTTCCTTTCCCTCATTTGCTGAGCCCACAGGGCTGTGACAGCCCTTCGTGATAAGAAATCGTCAAATTTCCTTATAGCTGAAACTAGAAAACCAAGCAAGGCAGAAATTGGCTTTTAGTGTGGACAAAGCCATTAAATAATTTTACCTTCCTATATGTAGATTCAGCTAGGAGGGGTCATTTGGATCTTCTGAAAGGTCACTCCCCATAGCCTATGCAGATCAACAGAAAAATAAGTATTCTCTTCATTCAGAAGCCCTTAGGCCACCTTCTTCTTTGGCATCAGTAAGCACAGAATGTGACTCTGGTTCAGCCACAAGAACGGCTTCTCGGTCGAGTCTATAAACGTCTCATTGGCCACTCCCCACTGAGTGGCCACCTCACTAATGTCTAGGCCCCAACTCTGGCCATTAGCCAGGCTTTGAGTTTGCCACAAATCTATCAGCACCTGCCATCTTGTGTTTGGTGAGGCTGAACTCTTCCTTTTGGATAGGAAAACCTGATTCTTTTTAAACCATTATTATTTGAACATGAGAAGCCTGTGATAGTCACTCTCCTCCTCTTCAGACCACCTTGTTTTGCATGTTGCAGTACACAGATCAACAACAGAGTAATTTGCATTTATACTTTTTACAGACGGCCATTCGAATCACCTCACAGACACTGGATGTCCCCTCATCTAATTCTTCACCTCCTCCGTAACTCCTGTCTTACCAGCAATGTTTTGGAGCTATGGGTGAGCTTCATTACCTAATGGGTAAGACTGTTGAATTAATGAATGTTTTTCTAACTGGAATCCACATCTTCTCAAGCCTTATCAAGTAAGGGGCCCCAGAGAGGTACCTCGGTGTCAGAGCTGTTGCCATTCAGAGCCTCCACGTTTGGGTCCCTCCAGTCTTCTGAGAGTGAAGGGATGTAATTGTCTGTCAGAGCATCCCAAACCCTGTAAACAAAGAGAAGCTCTCATTAGCACACATCTGTGGCCTGGCCCCGCCTGGAGGAAGGAAGAGCTGGGCCAGGGGAGGAGAGAGGCTTCTGTGTGTGCCAGGCTGAGATCATCTGCCTTCCAGCATGCAAGAGCAAAGCAGCTTAAAAACTGAATTAGAGGCACTACCAGGAGAGAAAGAGCCAAGAGAATGGGGCCTGGTCAGGGACTGAAGCTTAAAAGGTGTTTGCTTAAGAGAAGAGGAATTTCTCACCATTGAGACACAAATGCTAGAGTCTACAATCAAACCACCTCAGGCAATAAATAGATTGCCCCTGAAAATAAATCTGCCCCTCAACCAAATGGTTCATGACTCATGAACCTAAGAAATGCCCATGTTTCCTTTCCTTTTCTGTGGGCAAAGAAGAGTGAGAGAGAAAGAGGGAGAAAGAGGAAGATAGTGATGTAAGTTGGTAGGTAGGTAATCGACAGATGGATATCTGGGCAGATTTTCTGGCTGAATCTCTTTGAGATCACGGCCACCATAGAGTTTAGATGCATTTCAATTTCAGAGGCCTGCAATCTAAATGGTCAAGAATTAACTCCCTGACATCTAATGTAACTAAAGGGATAATGCCAATGCTGTTAACGCTTACTAATTACCCAAAATGTTCTAGCGAGCCCGTGGTGGCATACTCCCCCAGCTCCAGCAAAGTAGAGTGTAAGTGTTCCCTGTCTCCATCATGGACACTGCAAGGCAAATGTATGAAAGGAACCGATCAATACACCTCTAACAATTGGGTTGTAGTGAGGGAAGATGGGGGGTCCCTTTATTACATGGCTTTAAAAAGTTCTGATATGTACATTATAAGAAAAACTTTTCTATAATTTGTGTCATTTAATTCTCTTATTTCAGCAATATTTCTTTGGGGGGGAGAAAAGGAGGGGTTGGGGGAAAATCCTAAAGTCACAAACTCTCACACACAGGAAAATAAACAAAGGAGTCAACATCCAGAGATTAATGTAAATCAGTAAACCAAGCTCCTAAAATAATGTCATCCGTGGAAGCCAGTGGCACTTGAGTTAATATTAGCTAAGGATAAATGAGGGCTCTATGCAATATCCTTCAGGTGCCTATGCATGTCAAACAAGGTATAAGAAGGTAAATTGTATTTAGACAGACTCACATGAAGAAGCAGCCATTTAAAAGTAAGCAAATATGTATATATGTAGATCAAATTCAAAACATGACAGAATACGGTGTGAGACGCTGAAAAGGTAAGTGCAAGGGGGACAAGAACACAGACAGCTGACATTAGGAGAGGCGAGTTCTCTTAGCATATGTCAAATCGGGAATAATATATGATGCATGGGCATAGAGCAAGGAGACTTTCCCAGTGCACAAAGCATACAGTCGGCGATGCAACACATTAAAGGAGCTCAAGAAAGCACAATTTAATAGCAGTGCTTGGGTTATCCGCTGACTCATTATTTTCCTGCAATTACAAGCAAGCACTTTGAGAGGACTCATCAAGTGTTCATTAGACATCCATTCAGCAGGATTTTAGTCTGCTTCTTAAACACGGGTGATAATCCAATCTCCATCAGGCACTATTAGAGCTTCATTAATCCAGCCTAATGCTAAATGCAAGTCTCGGTAGCACCATACAGCCAAGAGGCAAAGATGATTTGCTACGTCCAAGACAAAACTCCAAGCACCACACCCAGTGGGGGAAGGCCAGACTCCTCCTTGCATTACATTCTCTGCCGCAAGAATCAACAACAAGCATGCAAGCACTGACCTTCGGATTTGTCCCTGCATCAAGTGCCTGGAAAAATAAAATTCAGCAAAGCCCAAAATAGGCGGGAGCCTTTTGTGTCTCTCCTAGGCTGGCTGGAAGCTGGGACTTTTAATGAACTGCACGCTTTCCAATGACCTTGAAACTGTTTCTGTCCTTCAAATGATAACTGGGGGGCTCTCTCAAATTATTTAGGGAGTGGCGGTTTTTCTCATGTGGGCCTTGACTGACATACTCTGGATTTCACCTTCTAACTCTAGATTTTTATGACAATTCCCTACACCATTTTCTCCTCGGGATTTCGAGCCATCCTCATTCTTTCCTGTTTTGTCCAGATTTTCTTCTTTTCTGAAGTACTCTTTATCCAATACTAACCCTAGCAGTCACTACTTAATGGCCACTTACTATAAGTCAGGTACTCTCTTCTAAACCTTTGTGTGAATTAATTCATTCAATCCTCACAACTCTGTAAGGCAGATCCTAAGGCGAAAAAAAAAAAAAAAAAACTAAAACAGACAAGTCAGTTAACCTGTCTAAGGTCACACAGCCAATAATGACAGAGGTGGGATTTGTAACCAGGCCATACGGCTACAGAGCCCTATATTCCTAACCACAAAACTATCCCAAGTCTTTATCATTTTGTGACTGGCTCGGGCACGGGCATCAGAGTAATATACCAAGTTCCCAATCACAAGCTAGAACAGCAATTCAGAAACCAGCTCTGCGTGAAAGATCTCTAACTACATTATTCTTGGACATAGCGCTTTCATCAGGCTACAAAAGGAGGAATGGCAGGGGCAGCGGGGTGCATGACTGCTTCCTGTCTATCTCTCCAGCCCCAGTGAAGGTTAAATGGAAGGCGAAGGCAGAACACTGGCGGCAGGCTGGCAGCCAGAGCAGACCGGGTGGTGGGAGGGAAAAACACAAAGCTTTCTGTGAGGAAGAGAATGGGAAGGGCTTTTCTTCCTCGACACCACCCCCACCCCCCGCAGAGAGGCTATCTGTTCTATCCTGAGCAGGGGCCTTGGGCATGAACATATTCCCTTTTATAGTCACCCTGAGGTGGACTGTGAAATCCTACTTTCCCCGAGAAGTGTCCTGCCACTCGCTCTTATCTTGGGGGAAGGAGACTCTGAATGTTATCTCCTATATCTGTTATCAAAGAGCCAAGATTAAACAGGTCGCCTCAATTCCTGGCTTTTGCTGCCATGGCACCCGCGATTCAATTTGCTCTCTCAGCCCCTATAGTGACAGAAAAGGCTTTTCCTATGGCTGTTTTATAGCCTGGGCTCAGGTGCCTATGGAACTGACTAAGCTATCTTTCACCACACAGGGCTGGGGATTTGTAAAGGGAAGCTGGCACCAGATGAACACACCCAACAGAATGGGTTGTGACAAGACGCACATACACAAAGATCTGGGTCTACTGGCAATCATGTAGCCATCAAGGCTACATGAATCCTGCCCCCCTCCACACCCCTCTGTTCTTGACAACATGGTAGGCAGCTAGCCTAAAGGGCTTATTAGAATTCCAATTTGATAACATTTCCCTTAATCCCCTCCAGGTTGGCTACTGCCCTTATCCAGTGTCTCGTGTCCAATCAAGCCAACAGCCACATTTCGATGTGTGTTCACGTGAGTACACTTTCGCTGCTAAGACTTAGGAATTATTATTAGCACATAATGACTTAGAACAACTTTTTAGATTCTTTCAAGCACTGAAATAGAATCAATACTACCTCTGCCTTCTATAGGGGGAAACTGAGCCTCTGAGAGGATAATTAACTTTCCTCAAATCACGGCTATCCATCCACTTACCATATCCTGGTTGTGTGGCATTTACTTGACTTCACCTTCAAGTATGGCTGACTACGCACCATGTATTTATTGTGTAGACTTACTTTTAGCACCTTTCACCCAATAATTCTATCTGCAGAACAGGAAATGGTGATTGTTCTCACAAGTTTGGCCCCTCTTTATCTTACAGGTGCCTGTAAGAGGGCAGATTGTAATCCCAGTGAGGCAGGTGGTGGGGTGAGGATTGTCCATTCCCCTTCTGTAACGGTCCCCTAGAAAGGCTCTGGCCTCCAAGTTCAATCTCTTATGAGACAGGAAAGGATGATCACACATATGCGAAGAGCAGATTCTGGAAGAGTATCCAAATTTAAAACCAGGAAAAATCTATTCAAATTTGACTCTCTTGTAATGCCTAACACTTCCATGCCCTGATAAATCAGAGAGAAGTTGACGTCTCAGCCAATTCCCTATTAGCAAAATAGTTGCAAAGGAGGACTAGAGAAATCCAAACTCTAAAAGGAATGACTACATTTGCTTTATGATTTGTGCTCTCTTGAAGGAGGTTAGTTTGACCAAGAAGTTCACTGCTTTTGTTTTATGTTTTTATTATGTCCTGCTAACCCACCCAACACACTTTCAATTCATTTGTGGAGGAAATATCCATCCAATTAGCAAAACTAAGGAAGTTTATTACAAGCTATGCTCAGGAGAATCACAACCAGATTAGATATTAAATTATCTTTTCCCTTACTTCATCATAATTTTACAGTTGAAGTATATGGATAGGTATCTATAAACAACGTGTATAATTTAACTCCAATTTTTAAGTTGGAAAGGTTTAAATACATTGACCACCTTGAAAACACAGTGTTAATTTTTCTCTTCCCAGATTCCTCCCTCTACACTAGCCCCAAATTGTATTTTATCTCCAAGGAACTATTCAACCTTTGGTCTTTTAGCTGAGGCAGTCAATGAGGCAGGCAACTCAGAAAAATCAGGGTGAGGAGACCAGTAATCCCATGTGATGGTAATTAACATTGAGTGGCCTCTGCTAATGTGCTAGAAGAGAGTAAGAACTTGCTCACTGGGCCTTCATCCTTAATGAGGCAGAGGGGGGCTTAGATAGGGGAGGAATGATTTGTTGGAAGCAAAAGGAATGGGACGCATCTTAAAATGTCATTTTCAGAGCACAGCCTGGGTGAGGTAAGAAATTAGGTTCTTTCCAAGTCCTTAGCCCCGCTTCATCAAGATTGAGCTCTGGAGGTTTCAAAGATGAGGACCCACGCAGTCAACTAAAGTTAAGTGACTAGCCCAAGGTCACACAGTGAGTTAGCGAGAGTATGAAAATTATAATTCATAGTCTTTTGTATTTCTAGTTCATTGCCTGGTGCAATGAACTATAGTGAAAAAATACGCTGTATAATAAAGCCCCAGAGCCATTCTTTTTAGACTTACAGGAGGTGAACAAATTAATAACGGGCTCAGAATTTAAGAAAAATCAGTTTGAAACTTAAAATTGAATTAAAACACATAGCCCACAGTTACAGTACTGGTCACCAGGGTAAAATGTTCTCTGTGATCATGACTTCAGGCTAACATTAATTAAAAAGAAAAGAAGGAAATGGTGTGGACCTGGAAATCCGTTACCTGTGCCTACAAAACTAGCTATTATTGTTCACCCAATTCATTCGACATTCAGTATTCCATTCAAAAACTATTATTTGAATACTTATGACACACCAAGCCCTGTATTAGACATGGGGATATAATAGTAAGACAGACACAGAGTCCCTGTATACTCACAGAGTCATCAAGCGAGCAACTATATCCCAAACAGGTCAGGTTTAGTTGTCTGGGACACACCTTTCACCCCACTTATTTATGGGCAACTCTTGCCACTCAAGTTCATAAAAAGAGAAACCAAAAGCCCAGTTGCTCCCAAGTCCCATTACAACCACTTGACATTTGTTGTGTGATTCCATAAGAACAATTCATGCTTGGGGTGCCTGGGTGGCTCAGTTGGTTAAGGGTCCAGCTCTTGGCTCTTGAGTTCAAGCCCACGTCCTCATTGGGCAAAGCCTGCTTGGGATTCTCTCTCTCACTCTCTCGCTCTCTCGCTCTCAATCTCTCAAAATAAATCAATAAACTTTAAAAATAAAGAACAATAGGGGCGCCTGGGTGGCTCAGTCGGTTAAGCATCCAACTTCGGCTCAGGTCATGATCTCACTGCTTGTGAGTTCGAGCCCCGTGTCGGGCTCTGTGCTGCCAGCTCAGAACCTGAAGCCTGCTTCAGATACTGTGTCTCCCCCTCTCTCTGCCCCTCCCATGTTCATTTTCTGTCTCTCTCTGTCTCTTAATAATAAATAAATGTTTAAAATAAAATAAAATAAAATAAAATAAAATAAAATAAAATAAAATAAAATGCAAACACAAGGGGCAGCTCTTCCTGCCCACAGGTCCTGTCCCTGTGCTTTAATTAAAAAAACAAAAAACAAAAACCAACTCACCTTTTTAAAAAAGAAAGAACAATTGATACATATTTTATCTCTACAGGGAATTCAGGCCTATTTTTACTAAGTGCCCAAAACACCCTTCTTTAATTTATGTTACAAATTATCCTCTTCTTTTTCTAGTCCCTCCTCAAACAGCAGTTTTCTCAAATCCCTTTTCTTGACTACTGTTAAGACCCTAAAAGGGGACTAGTAAGTGACACAGGGAATCTGTATACTCAAAAGCCATGTCACCTAATTATCACCTTTATTTTGGCCCAAGGTAATCCCCTGGGCTGTCAGTTCAATTTGTATGCTTTCTTATTTGGATGTATCTTAACATTTGTAGATGATTTTCCAGTCCTGAGGGGGGATTTGTTAACAGTTTGGAGATTTTCATAATTCTGGTGTTTCTTGAAGCAAATTGTTCCAGTGACAGATTCCTCCGTCACGGTTAATTAATTTCTTTTCTGATCCTTATTTCTAATATCTGGGTGGATTACTACTGATACAAAGAAACAGAAGATAGATGGACCCTAAAATGGATCATGCTCCTAAAATTCTATTTTGTACCTAAGAAAATCTATTTTCTAAAAAGTCTTCATTCCTCTAAGATTTCAATTTTAGAAAACTCTCCAGGTCCCTGTAAAGGGACATCATAGAATAATGTCAGCAATTACCAGGGCCCTGCCCCACTGACATGAAAGCATAAGTGATATGCCATGAACCCACAGACACGAGTTCTATGTCAAAGAGCCCCAGACTACAGGGCTCATGTCTGAAGCAACAGAGGGCAATTAAGACTTCTTACTCCTCATCCTGCAGGGTCTCTTCCTCCTCCTGGATCTGGAATTGGTTCTTCACAGGAGCCAGGGTCTCCGTCTTGGCGTTGTAGTTCCGGAAGCAGACATTGAGCTTCTCATCAAATTCGTTCACGAGGTCCTCCATGGACTTGAAGCTGATTATTTCCGAAGAAAAATTCTCAAGCTCAGAGAGGGAGGGATCCTCTAGATGGTGGGGAGATGAGCCATAGAAACACTGTGGTTTCTCCTCCGGGTCCTCCGAGCAGCAGGGTCGAAGGTCCTCAAACTCTTCATCCAAACTCACCAGTGGAGCCTCCATTCTCTCACAGCAATAGGACAACTGTGACTTTCAGGATTCGTTGATCTAGGAGAAACAAACAAGGTAATGTGAGCTTGGACCGGGCTTTTGTGCCGCCTCTGCTGAGGAACCATAACCACATAACCCGTTAGTCTGTATCCCTCTGAAAAAGGAAGACTCCACTTTCCAGGCATCCGTCACTTCTGTACTTCCTCGCTATCATACACTTGACCTTAGCAAGTTACTTAATTCTCTGTGCTTCTCTTTATTCTTCTCGAGACAGAAATAATAATCCTCAAGGGATTGTCTTAAGGGTTAAAGGAGTAAAAATACAGGTAAGTGATTAGAACAGTGGCTGGCAGATAATAAACATCATTGTTGTCCCATATGTTCTCTGTTTATAATAATAATAATAATAATTGTTATTATTATTATTATTGCCATAAGTCCACATCCTTAACCATGTGCTCTGAAAACCGGAAGTCTTTCATAACTTATTTGGTGGCAAAAACCGACTTGACCTAAACGCACTTGGCAACTAAACCTAATCTACACGAATATAAAATTGCTTATGGTTTCAATTTATCCCATTGTGTGTGTTTTGCTGCAGAAATAATAATTTTTTAAATTATACTGATTGCTGCCCCAATCTCCAGGAAATGATATGCAGAATTCACACTCTATTACTGCTTTCTAAAATGGCTGGCCCCAAGGGTTTGGGATAGGGATGCATGGACCTAGATATGACTACCCTCAAAAACAAGCACCTGAGCTTTTCCAAGATACAGAGCTTATGTCTGGGGCTAAAGGAACGGATTAAATGACTGGTTATCCTGAAAGAGATAGACCCAACTGCCCATGTGCTCCAAGGTCAGCCTCCATGACCATCTTGGACACCACATCCTGGAAAGCTGCACACTCAGGCCTACTTTCATTTCCTGAGCTCCAGGCCCTCTTCAGACACTGCCTTCCACTGTGATTTATCCAACTGTGTGTGTATCCAAGCCCTTCCCCAATTTTAATTTAAATTCCTCGAGGGCACAGACGTCCTCTGGACATCCTGCATCGTTCCATCCTGTACACACTGCTCTGCGGCTAGGCAATCAATCAATGTGTGTTCATTGAAAAATGATCATCTGTCCCCCACATACATTTTTCATTTTCAATTTTAGGCAGCACAGCATTACTGTCCGTCATGCCCTTCTCTACATATGCCACTTTCTTCCCTGTAATGCGGAAAGGCAACCAAACTTTTCTCTCCTGTCTGTGTAATTTCTGATCCAGTTAGATGCTTAAATTGGAACCACTACCGAGGAGAACTGAACAGACAGCACAAATAATGGGTTTTGCCCTGAAAGTGCCATTCTCCATCTCTGTCTATAAAACTTAAACTCTAAGTAAGTGAGGCAAAGGCCATGCCAGGTGGGGACTCAGACAGCTCTTACCAGGATTGTACTGGGAGGAAGCCAATTACCGTTGCATCACATCAAAATATATTCCGAGTATTTACAGTGTGCAAAGGCAACATGTTGGGACCTTATGACATCTTGGAAATAACATATGCTCAAGAGCCAACAGACCTACCTGCCAACGTGTGGCTGAGTGACAAGCATCATGGGTTCCAATTTTCTCATTTGTTACAGTGAAGGTGTTGGTATAGAGCTAATAGCTCTGGAAGTTAATTTTAATAACTTATTAGTGTAATTGATAATCTTAATTGTAATAATATATTTTAATAATGTATTCTATTAAATCCAATATGTCCAAAAGATTGCATTCCAATATGTAATCTATATTTTAAAATATTAATGAAACATTTTACATTCTCTTTTCATACTACTTCTTTGAACTCCAGTGTGTATTCACAGTACATTTCCACTTGGACTAGCCACATGTCGCTTGGGGCTACCAGAGTGGACAGCACAGCTATAAAGCAATACACAACTAATTGCCACTCAGGCGTTCTTCACCTAGGGTCTACAGACCCCTAAAGGGCTCTTTGAATATAACTATATTTTATGCACTTAAAAACATATTTGGAGGAGAATCTCATAGATTTCTCTACATTGTCAAAAGGGGCCAATAGCACAAAAAAGATTAAGCATCCCTGAGTGCCAAAGGGAGTTGAGAAAAGATCACAGAGTGCAGTAGGGAGCAAGGAAGGTTTTACAGATGGGGAATTTGGGTTGACCAGAGCAGGACTCTGTGATGGTTAAGAGCCTGGATTCCAGGTTCCCATCCTGGTCCTATCACTTCCTAGCGATGAGACTTTGGGCAAATTATCAGCCTCTTTGTGTCATGGTTTCCTCATCCATAAAATGAGGTACTTGAGGTATTAAAACAGTATTTAAGCTGAAGGCTATTTTGCAGAGTAATGAAAATAATCATTGGCAGTGCTAAACACAATGTATTGCATATGTGGTGTTTGATAAATGTCAATGATTTTAGGAAAATGAGGATAACTTAGTTTCACAGCAAATGTAGGGGGAGGGTGTTTCAAGTAAAACAAAACAAAACAAAACAAAATCCCCCTGCCATGATAGTCTATGTGCAATGCTTTACATGCTGATCAAATGGGAGAACTACTGCTGAATAAAATTTATCACCTTTTTTTTACTAAGGCACCCCTGCTATTTTCAATTTATTTGGTGAAAGCTTCTTGGATCACTGGCCCCATTTCAGAAAGACATGATGTTAGAGATATTTACACTTCCTTTAGACTTGTACTCTTCTCTAGGAGAGAAGGGGGAGCCAGAATGAATGGGTGATACCAATGGGGTACTAATTCGAAATGGCACAAACCATATTATTAACCAGCAACAAATCCAAGGGCAATCCAATCAGCATCTAAGACAAAGATTGAGTTTTGGGTGTTGTCAACAGGAAGGTTATGCTCAAAGCACCTACGCTCAGCCCAGGCAGCCTCTAGAAAATGGATTCACCCAAATGATGATAAAAGAACGGGATATCACAGCTCTAGAGTTCAGAAACGTGGCCATTTGAGCAATCCATAATATAGCCAGCTTTCTTTTCATCAACTCACTTCCCAAGAGCCAAGAAGCTCTGCATGAATGACCACCTGGAGATGAAACCAAAACTGAAAGCCTGCACTGGGAATTGGATATCACTCAATACCCAGACTGAGCCGGGTATTTGTACAAAGACTCCAGACTATGGCAGAGGCCGTGAGAGCCTGGCTCAAGGAGGGGTCTCTGGGTTGGGGCTGGCAGCCTTTCTTGAACCTGTGCCCTTTGTCTCCTTCCTTTAGCTCACTTTCTTTTGCTCTTCTCTCTTGGTGGGGTGCCTTTGCACCCCCCACTGAAATGTCCTACCTTTGCATCCTGGCTCGCCCGCCCATGTCTTCATTCACAGCCCATCCTAGAGGCCTCCCCCCTTAAAAGCGAGGGGTAATACAATTGATTGCTTATCCTCTTCCTCTATACTTCCAAAATCAATTTTTTAAAAACACATGAAGAGTGGCAGAAAAAGGGAACCACCGAAAGGTCACCTTGTCTTTTTCTCTTATCCTAGAACAGAGTGCAAGACTATAGTTTGATTATGTCCTATAATCTATTGCATTTATTTTGGCTCCCAATAGATGGTGTAATTTGGAAGAGGAAAAAAAAGGCTCTGAGCTTAACAGAGACCCTGTAGGAAACACATAAGCCTCTCCTTTGCAGCATAACGATGCACTAGCTGCAGCTTGGGGCTGCAGTACAAATTTTCACTCCCTGCTTTGCTGAGCTGAGCAGAGTGGAGGGGGAGCAGTAGAGAATTCACCATGCCTCCCCCTCCTGGGCCTCTGCACCTGCACCGAGGCCCCATTCCATCTCCCCCTTCTTCCTATTACCTGCCCCATAGAGCAGTTGATTTCTATCTCCTCACCACACCTCATCCCTAAAATCTGCCCTCTACTGATCCACGGCAGTTTCCCACTGCTACTCAGCAAAAGCAGTCAGTATACAGGATTGTGCCAGCTTCCCATTGCCACAGAAAGAGAGTATTTTGTTGCACAGAAGTCAGCAACCCCTTTGCGGTTCCGCTTCCCCACCCCCCACCCCGTCCCCCTCCTCCTGCTGCTCCACTCACCCTCATCTCACATCCCCCTCCTCTCCACCCCCCGGGTCTGTTGGGGTAAAGAAAGGCTTCTCCAAGCAGCACAATGGCTGGCGCTACGGGGAAAACTGGGCTCATCCCGCGCAGGCCGCACACATACTTCCCGGCCCTTTGGCCAAACAAGAGCGGGACACGGGAGTGGCAGGGAGATCCGGGGGTGTCGAGCAGTGAAAAGGGAAGGGATAGGCAGAAAGAAGGGAGGGCTGGGATCACACGCCCGCCCCAGGGCTCTGTCAAGCCTTGCACCCCTGAACCCCAAGGGGTCCTGGGCCCACCGGAGGGCAGCGCCCCCACCACCACCACCCTCGTCCTTTCTCCGACCTGTTCCGTAGTAAAACAATTGCTCCCGCAGCGTCTGCGGCAGCTGCCAGCGGTTCTGACACTGCAGGAATGCATGGTCCTGGGGAAAGGCTCGGCACCCCAGGGAGGGGCACAGGCGGGTGCGGGGTCAGGCTCATAGGGGCACAGAGGATTCTGGGGCGTTTAAGGGTGTCCGGGCAAGATAACGGTCTCGGGAGGAGGTACAGATCCACTGGCCCACACCACCGGGCAGCGTTCTCCGGTTCCCCCAGCCCCCTAGTCCGCGCCGCCTCCCGTGTCTCTCTCTCTGTCTCTCTCTCTGTCTCTCTGTCTCTCTCTCTCTCTCTCTCTCTCTCACACACACACACACACACACACACACACACACACACACACAACACTTGCACACACACGCCAGGCCTGGCTGGGGGGCCAAGGCTCTGATCTGATGATGCCTGAAGTGCCCATCATCCCACAGCTCCCGGCCCGGGCGCTGCACTCCCATGAAGGGCTGGGCAGGAGGGCGACGGCCTCGGGGCTCCTTCGTTCCGATTCCAGGATGGGACGGGCTGGGGGCGCGGGGCTGCGGCGCCCCCCGACCCGCCGACGGAGAAACCCGAGTCGCGGGGCCTCCTTCACCACCCCCGTCCAACCCCCACCCACGGCAGTGGGTCGGTATGGGCTAAGGTCGCCCCCCGCGACGGCACCTGTGCGGGTCCTGGCGGAGGGAGGCGGTTCGCGGGGCTCAGCGGGACACCCCCATCCACGGGCCGCGGGGAGCGGCCGGAGCACAGCGCGGCGGCGGCGGCGGCGGCGGCGGCGGCGGCGGCGGCGGCGGCGGCGGCAGCGGCAGCGGCGAGCCAGCGAGCGCTCCCCCCGCAGCTCGGCCGGCGCCCGGCTCCGCTCCCCTCCTCCACCCCGCCCCCTCCGCCCCCTCCCCGCGCTCGTGCCCGGGCCCTCGGGGGCGCGCCCGCGCTCGGGCACCCGCCCGCTGGCACGCGCCCGGCCCGACGTCATCTACTCGTTAGCATTCAGAGCCTTCCTTGCAGCATGTGGCCTGCCTTTATTAATATTTATGAATTACTATTTCTCCCCTCTCTAACATTGGACTTTCTGCTTCTCTCATGAATATTCAGAGGCTCCAAGACGTGTGCGTGCAGTAACTCCCAATACGGATACTCGAGGGTGCCTGACACTGTAGATTCTCCATAAAAACATAAGGCAGGTGGCTGAGCGGATGGGCAGGCAAACACACTAAAGATTCCCCTGGACTTTTTGGGCTCCTCATTCCACTATACTGGGACCCAGGTGGGCAAGCTGAGGGATGCCTGCCAACCCAAACCCGGTTCAGACCTCAAGCCAAAAGTGATGAATGCCTTTACCACCCAAGGATGCAGGATGAGAGCTGGATCCAGGCTGACAAAGCTGAGTGAGGTTTCTGGCACAGAAGGACTTGAGGTAATAGAGGACAATTCACCAGGGGATATAAGGAAGGACCCTGGGGTCTTATGAAAATGTATTCATTCATTTATCTTGTCTGCCATGCATAAGTCTGTGCTTATAGATGCTGTCAATACAAAGTCTAATGATTCATGACAGCAGATAACTAAAAGCACAAGAACCTCAAATATCAATGGAAGGCACCAGAAGAGCATGTCTGCTTGGAGAACCTAAGTACTTCCATCAAGTTAGAGATAAGTCAGACAAGCTGGCGGAAGTGTGATGGCGGAGCATCTCTGGGTGATGCAGAGGGCTTCAGCTGAAAGCGGCAGGGAGCCCCTTTTGGCTCATTTATGCATTCATTCCACAGACATTTCAATCATGACACGGAGGTGGAGCAAAGGAATGAGGTTCCTGTGAGTGAGAGGAAGACTTGGTCACTTTGCCCTTCAGGTGGCATTAACCAGAGATTTTCTTCCTGATAGAGGGGAAGAAAAGGAGGTGGTTGAAAGTTCCCTGAGTCGACTTTCTTGGGAAGATACCCAGTTCTGTGACTTGGGCAAGTTAACCTCCTTGTGCCTCATTTCCTGTTCTGTAAAATGAGGATAAATTATAGCACCCACCTCGGGGGCCTGTTGTAGAATTAAAGGAGTTGATATATGTAAAGTACTTTCAGGCACAGTAGAAGGCACTATGTAAGTCTTGGCTATTATCTTCTCTAGGAGAAGCTTCGGGACACTGTACTAGAGGCCACCTTCTGTCCTGATCTTCAAAGCATGGGACTCACGGGTTTGAGAGAGGTTTTTGAGGAAACACAGCAAAGTGCTAAAGAGCATGGGCTCTCCAGAAAATTCAGTTCAAACCCCAGTGTTCCATTTATTAGCTGGTGACCTTGCACAAGTTACTTAGCCTCTCTGAACCTGTTTTCGCAACTGTAAAATGGGGATTCCAATAAATACTAAAGGTTGTTGTGCAGATTAAATAAAATAATGCATGCAGAATGTTTAGCATAGTGCCTGGCATATAATAAGTATTCAATAAGTGAATTCTGTTGTGTTGTTTTTTTTTTTTTTTTGTGAGGATTTGAAGGAACTAGAAGTTGACAACTGGTATTTTAGGCATCTGGGATGAGAATGTCTTGAACATGAGTGAAGTAATTCTTCCAGTAAATATTTCTTTCATTTAATTGTGGTAAAATATATACATAACTTAAACTTTACTGATTTAACCATTTTTAAAAAACACTTTTTTTTAACGTTTTGTTTATTTTTAAGACAGAGCGTGAGCAGGGGAGGGGCAAATAGAGGGAGATACAGAATTAGAAGCAGGCTGCAGGCTCTGAACTGTCAGCACAGAGCCCGACGCGGGATTTGAACCACAAACTGTGAGATCA
The DNA here is from genome assembly GCF_046562875.1 of Panthera onca. Classification (NCBI taxonomy): domain Eukaryota; kingdom Metazoa; phylum Chordata; class Mammalia; order Carnivora; family Felidae; genus Panthera; species Panthera onca. Next base: position 92,776,460 of record NC_138348.1, on the reverse strand, counting down.
CGACCTGAGCCAAAGTTGGATGTCTAACCGACTGAGCCATCCAAGCGCTGTGTGATTTAGCCATTTTAATTTTTTTAAGTTTATTTATTTTGAGAGAGAGAGTGCAAGAAGGGGAGGAGCAGAGAGGGAGAGGGAGAGAGAATGCCAAGGAGGCTCCACACTGTCCGCACAGAGCCCAACATGGGGCTCCATCTCACAAACCCGTGAGATCATGACCTGAGCTAAAATGCAGAGTTCCACACTCAACCAGCTTAGCCACCCAGACACCCCTTTAACCACTGTTAAATGCACAATCCAGTGGCATTAAGTACCTTCACATTATTATTGCAATCATCACTGCTATCTACCTGCACAACTTTTCCATCCCAAACTGAGACTCTATATTAATTAAACAATAAATCTCCATTCCTTCTTCCCTGCACATCCTGTAACCACCACTCTACTTTCTGTCTCTATGAATTTTTTTTTTTAATTTTTTTTTTTTTTCAACGTTTTTATTTATTTTTGGGACAGAGAGAGACAGAGCATGAACGGGGGAGGGGCAGAGAGAGAGGGAGACACAGAATCGGAAACAGGCTCCAGGCTCCGAGCCATCAGCCCAGAGCCCAACGCGGGGCTCGAACTCACGGACCGCGAGATCGTGACCTGGCTGAAGTCGGACGCTTAACCGACTGCGCCACCCAGGCGCCCCTCTGTCTCTATGAATTTAACTATTCTAAGTGTCTCATATAGGTCGAATCATACAGTATTTGTCCTTTTGTGTCTGGGCGATTTCACTTCATGTATGCTTAAGATGGGATGATATTCCATTGTGTGGTTATACCACATTCTGCTTGCCCATTTGTCTGTTGGTGGACACTTGAGTTGTTTCCAACTTTTGGCTATATGAATAATGCCGCTATGAACATAGGTATGCACGTTCCAGGCAATACATATTTTTTAATTGCATTCCATGACCTGTACGAGAAGTTGGGTAGGTAAAAATGAAGGCGTGCCTTCAAGAGGTTCAGAGTTTCGTACGGTGATTTCCAAACTTTTCTACTTGGAACCTGTAGTGGGTTGAATAGTGTGTCCTCCCCCCGCCAAATTTATACCCACCCAGAACCTCAGAATGTGACCTTTTTTGGAAACAGGGTCTTTGCAGATGAAATTAGTTAGGGTGAGGTCATAGTGGATTAGGGTGGCCCTGAATCCCATGACTGATGATGTCTTAAGAAGGGGAGAGGACCCATAGAGACACAGGGGAGGACTATGAGAGGGACCGTGTGATGATGGAGGCAGAGCTTAGAGCAATGCAGTATAGGCCAGAGGGCACAAAGGACTGCCAGGAACCACCGAAGCTAGAAAGCGGCAAGGAAGGGTTCTTCCCCAGAGCCTTGAGAGGGAGCACGGCCCTGCTGACAGCTTGATTTTGGACTTCCAGCCTCCAGGACTAAGACACTATAAATTGCTCTTGTTCTAAGCCACCCAGTTAGTGGCAATTTGTCATGGCAATCCTAGGAAACGAATACAGGTTTTAGTAGTAGGAAGTGGGGGGTGCTGCCGTAACAAATACTCTAAAACGTGGAAGTGGCTTTGGAATTCGGTAATGGATAGAGGCTGGGAGAATTCTGAGGCTCATGACAGAAAAAGCCTGGACTGCCCTGAAGAGACTGTTGGTCAAAATATGGGTCAACTTAAAAAAAAAGGGGGGGGTGGCGCGCCTGGGTGGCTTGGTCGGTTGAGCGTCTGACTTTGGCTTAGGTCATGATCTCGCGGTTTGTGAGTTCAAGCCCCACGTTGGGCTCTGTGCTGACAGCTCAGAGCCTGGAACTTGCTTCCAATTCTGTGTCTCCCTCTTTCTCTGCCCCTCTCCCACTCATTCTCTGTCTCTTTCTCTCAAAAATAAATAAACCTTTAAAAACTTAAAAAAAAAAAAAAAAGAAAGAAATATGGGTCAAAGGTGGGGCCCCTGGGTGGCTCAGTCAGGTGTCTGACTTCAGCTCAGGTCATGATCTCGAGGTTTGTGGGTCTGAGCCTCACATTAGGCTCTGTGCTGACAGCTCAGAGCCTGGAGTCTGCTTCATATTCTCTGTCTCCCTCTCTCTCTGCCCCTTCCCCTCTCATGCTTTGTCTCTCTCTCAAAAATAAATAAACATTTAAAAAATTTTTTTAAATGGGGTGCCTGGGTGGCTCAGTTGGTTAAGCAGCCGACTTCAGCTCAGGTCATGATCTTGCAGTCCATGAGTTCGAGCCCCATATCGGGCTCTGTGCTGACATCTCAGAGCTTGGAGCCTGCTTCAGATTCTGTGTCTCCCTCTCTCTCTGCCCCTCCCCACTCACGCTCTGTCTCTCTGTCTCCAAAAAAAATAAATAAACATTAAAAAAATTTTTAATTAAAAAATATGGGTCAAAGGTGATTCTGGAGAAGGCTCTGGGGGAAAAAATATGGGAAGAGCTGTAGAGAAAGCTATCACCGCCGAGAACACATATATTATCACGAACAGAAAGATGCTAGAAATATGGACGTTGAAGTGCTTCTGGCAAGGTCTCAGATGGAAATGAGGAACGTGCTGTTAGAAACTAGACAAATGATGATCTGGTTATAAAGTGGCAGAGAACTTGGCTGAACTGTATTCCGCTGTCAGATGGCAAGGATTGAACTTAGGTATTTAGCTAAGAAGATTTTTAAAGGGTGGAAGAGGTGGCCTGGTGTCCCTTGGTGCTTACAGTAAAGTGCAGTGAGGAAGGATAGACTGGACCCCCTACACTTCTAAGGTTTCTGAGAAGTGTATCCCAGCGGAGCACTGCCAACAGGGGCCGAAAGCATCAAAGATGGATGAAATGAAGGGAGACTGTTCGATTTCTGAAATCCACAGCCAGGAAACAGGCTGATAGAGGCACTCGGCTGCAAGCACCTGGTATCCTCCGAGAAACAGGAAGGACGGCCCCCTAGCCTGGAGGATGGAGCTCTGAGCCACAGAGGATTATTCTCAGGCCTTGAAACCTTGTAGAATTTGCCCTGCAGGATTTCGAGCTTGCTTTAGACCAGTGGTCTTTTTTCTTCTTCCATTTTCTCCCTTTTAGGCTAGAAATGTATAGACTATGTCTGTCCTACCCACAGGAGGGGAAGGAGCAGAGAGAGGGAGACCGAGGATCCTAGTGGGCCATGCACTGGCAGCAGAGAGCCCAATGTGGGGCTCAAACTCTCGAACCGTGGACACTTAACCATTTAACCACTGGGCCACCCAGGCACCCCTACCCTTGTATTGTAGAAGCTGACCAGCTCCACAGGTCCACAAAGGGAGGGGAATTGTGCCTCAGGGTGTATCATACCCACAATCTCACCCATACCTGATTTAGATGATAACACTTGGAACTTTTGGAGTTGATGTCATTTTGATGAGATTAAATGTGGGAATGTGTTAAGACCCGGGGATGTTGGGGGGCACGTGGGTGGCTCAGTCAGTTAAGCGTCCGACTCTGGGTTTTCACTGACAGCATGGAGCCCGCTTGGGATTCTCTCTCCCTCTCCCTCTGTCCCTCCAGCTCTTGTGTGCTCTCTTTCTCTCTCTCTCTCAAAATAAATAAATAAACTTAAATAAAAAAATGACTTGAGGATGTTGGGATGGAATGAATGCATTTCACACAAGAGGGCCAGAGGGCAGACTGTAGGGGGTTGGAAAGTGTCCTCCCAAAAGTCATGTCCGCCATGTGTTAGGCCCCTCGTGTTGCTATAACCACGTACCACAGACCGGGTGGCTTATAAATGACAGGAATTTATTTTTAGTGGTTATGGAGGCTGGAAGTCCAAGGTCATGGTGCCAGCGTGGTAGGGTTCCGGTGAAGGTTCTCTTCCAGGTTGCAAATGGCCAGTTTCTCACAAAGTACAAGGGGATAGGGATCTCCCTTGGACCACTTTTATAAAGGCACTGATTCCATTCATGAGGGCTTCACTTCATTTGTGGGGTTTCCCAAAGACCCCACCTCCTGATACCATCACGCTGGGCATTAGGTTTCCAATCTATGAATTTTTTTTATTTTTTTTATTTTTTTTTATTAACATTTTTTATTTATTTTTGGGACAGAGAGAGACAGAGCATGAACAGGGGAGGGGCAGAGAGAGAGGGAGACACAGAATCGGAAACAGGCTCCAGGCTCCGAGCCATCAGCCCAGAGCCTGACGCGGGGCTCGAACTCACGGACCGCGAGATCGTGACCTGGCTGAAGTCGGACGCTTAACCGACTGCGCCACCCAGGCGCCCCTTCCAATCTATGAATTTTAAGAGGACACAAGCACTCAGACCATCACAACCCCAAACTTTAGAATGTGGCCTTACTTGGAAATAGGGTTCTTTTTTTTTTAGATGTAATTAGGACGCGATCACACTGGATTAGGGTGGGCCTGAAATCTAATGACTTGGTGTCATTGTTAAGGCCGTCTCAAGAAACTAACACAGAACCCTTATATATTTTTCTGAATTATATAAGACAATTCAACATTCAACATAGGCTAATGCCTCCTCCTGTGTGCAAGCCATGTAAAGCTTTGGCTCAGGACCTGGCATATAGTAAGTGCTCAGTAAGTGCTCTTTATATGTTATTGCTGTTGAACGTTTCAAAACTCCTCTTAGGGCTAACAGGTAGAGCTTTCCCACCCCCTACCCTACATCTCAAATCAGAGTAGGTCCAATTTTCTTTTCTTTTTTTTTAAATTTTTTTAATGTTTATTTATATTTTAGAGGGAGAGAGAAAGCGCGCAAGCAGAGGAGGGGCAGAAAGGGAGGGAGACAGTGTCCAAAGCAGGCTCCAGGCTCTGAGGTGTCAGCACAGAGCCCCACATGGGGCTTGAATTCATGAGCTGTGAGATCATTACTGAGCCAAAGTCAGACTGAGCCACCCAGGTGCCCCCCAATTTTATTTTTATACATACTAAGAGATTAGAGCTTAAGAAAGTTTCCCAAGAAATGACATTCCCAGTGGACAAAATGGTAAGTGCTTTAAAGAAGATATAAAGTGTTTTTTTAAAACATCTATTGATTTTACTTTTTTCCTTCTTTTTTTTTTTTAAGTTTATTTATTCCGTGGGGGAAGGGGAAGAGAGAGGGGGGAGAGAATCTCAAGCAGGCTCTGCACTGTCAGCGCAGAGGCTGACTCAGGGCTCAAACTCATGAACTGCAAGATCATGACCTGAGCCAAAATCAAGAGTCAGACATTAACCGACTGAACTACCCAGATGCCCCAAGATATAAAGGATTTTAAAAAAAAGCTTTACGGCTGCTATGCAGGGGTTTTTGCCTAAAAGCTCACCTAAGAACAGGCTTCCTCAAGCTCAGCACTGTTGATGTCCTAGGTGACTGCTGTTGGAGGCTGTCCTGTGGGGTGCAGGATGTTTAGCAGCATCCCTGGCCACTAGATGCCAGTAGCATCCCCCCAGTTGTTACAACCAAAACTGTTTCTGGACTTCATCAAATGACCTCTGGAGGGGAAAAATCACAAACTCACCTTAGCTGAGAACCACTACCTTAGACATAGGTCTTTAAGGGGTTAGTGGATGTTCTGCCAGGCTGGGGGTGCGTTTCCTACGGAGAAAACTAGGAGAGCCAAAGCTTGGGTATATGAAAAGGAAAACATGTGCCATTTAAGTAAGAAACACTGGCGCTGGGTCATAGGTTCAAAGTGTGGGTTACTGGAAATACAGGGTACATCATACTCCTGGAATCACACTAATACCATTACTTTAGTTCCTGAACTGAACTTCTTTTAGTCCCTAATTTCCCTGATATAGCTAAAGAATCTTAGAATATATACTGCATTTGAAGGTCATCTAGTCTAACCTCCCACCTGATTCAGAAGCCAATATCCCTCCTAGGTGATGTTAGTTAGACACCTCTAGTGATGAGAAACCTGACCTTGCAAGGCTGTGCTTCCTTAGCATTTTTTTTTTAATGGCTTTCAAGGCTAGAAATGGCTTGTTATTGTTTGAAATTCAGTGTTAGCATGGTTTGTATTGTGCTCTAGTCCTATTTGATTTCCCTTAGAATGATCTTTCTTGAAGAAGCCAGTTTTCCATGGCATTCTGGAAATGAGCTGCTGAATCTTTATTGAAAACCTACGTCAATCACAGCCTAGCAAAATAGAGATGAGCTCATAGCTACGAACATTTTAAGGCTGCTTGGTTTTTCCATCACTGGTGGCTCTCAAACACCAACATTCAATTCCAGCCCATATTCATCTCCGTCCTCAATCTCCAGGGTTGATTAAACTCCCTGATTTGTTTCCTCAGGGGAAGTGGAATATTCCCCAAGATTCAAAATCTATTCATAGCCATCTCGTCAGTAGGTAATTACTCTCTACCACAAAGCACAAGCACCCAGAACAAGATCACATTATTTTCAAAAAGAATAAGCAGTACTATAAAAATTGACAATAAATCAACCCCAAGAATCATGACAAATTCCAGAATAGTCACCTCTGTTACCTGATGAAAAATGACAAAATACATGAACTAGTTGGCAAATAAGGAATTCAGATCCCTTGAGATCTTGGAAATTCCCTTGAGTGTAAATATGATGAGATTTTTTTTTTCTAGACAGAAAATATTTGGCTATTTCAGGAAAGGAGAGCCACAGATTTTAATAGGAAATGGAAAATGAGGCCCCCAGTGTGGGGGAAGCTTTAGATCTACACTGGTCAAAAAAGAAAGGTCATTAATCTTCCCCTCTCTGTAGCTACCAAGTGATTTATCAGCGCGGATCAGCATGTGCCTGGGTGAATAGGGACAGAATAGGCTTATTGTTGTCTCTTACTCTCAATAGGAAATAGAGCCTCAACTGCAGTGTCATGAGGGGAGGCCACTCATGAGGTAGTTCACTTCCATGAGCTCACTTTTAGATTAATTCTTGGTTCTTCATGAGACCACCAGGCCAAGTAGACACATCATTTATATAAACCCCAGAGGACTGACTGCCCCTTCCCTCAATGTCAGCTACTCTCTATTTTATGCCACCCCAGGATGCCCTGGTTTTCAGAAATGTGATGATTCAGAAACGAACTTGAGGAAACGAAAATGACGATTAACACTGTCATTTCACTGCACTAGTCTGGCCATAGAAAAGTCACTTCACCAGCAACCCTCCAGAACCCCACATGATCTGCAAATGCCCTGGGGCCACAGCTGTCCTCCTTAAGACAGGATTCTGAGTCATAACGGCATTTTCCACCCTGTAGAAATGAGCAAAGAACCTCCAAAGTCTTCACAAAGTCATTGTCGCAAGGATTTCAACAAAGCATTCTCTTCCAGTTGTCACATCCTACAAGGTGAGAGCTTCCCAACATTGAACATCAAGCCCCAAAGAAGAGGTGTGGTTGGTGAGGAGCAAGATGGCTTCCCCCCCAAATAAACAGACCAAATGATAGCCTGCAAAGTTCTTGACGTGGCTTGGCATTGTAACTGGGTTTGGGAGAGCTATGAGAGGAAAAATCCGGTGTTGGATATTGACCAAATCCCTGGAACACGTGAAAAGAAGTCCATGAGGCAAATACTGACTTAGAAACACACAGAGCAATTAGATATAGAACGAATATAAATACAGAAGCTTTGAGAGACTTGGCAATCTATAATCATTCGGAATCTGCTGATTTTGTAGGTTTGCATATTCAAAACAAATCCAGATTCTTTCCAGAATTTGTTCATTGGGTCCAATGGACATGAACGAAATGGAAAATGTATAAATCAAAGGAAAAGATTACCCCATGATCTGATAATGACGATTCTTAAATCTTTTTGTAAACCTCGTTTAGAACAGAAAAGTATTTGACCCACACTGAATAATCCAGCTCTCTTGGGGCATCTGGGAGGCTCAGTTGGCTAAGCATCTGACTTCCACTCAGGTCATGACCTCATGGTTAGTGAGTTCTAGTTCCACATCGGGGATCTCTGCTGTTAGCACAGAGCCCACCTTGGATCTTCTGTCTCCCTCTCTCTCTGCTCCCCCCCTTAAAAATAAACATTTTTAAAAGGATTTGAATAATCCAGCTCTCTATACTTGAAAGATCTAGGAAAAATTCTGAATTTAGTGTGCCATATAGCTGTATGATTATGGCTGATCTGATTATCTATACCATATTGCAAGAGAAGAAAACTAGGGGCACTTGGGTGGCTCAGTAGGTGAAGCGTCTGAATTAGGCTCAGGTCATGATCTCACAGTTTGTGAGCTCAAGCCCTGCATGGGGCTCTATGCTGGCAGTGTGAAGCCTGCTTGGGATTCTCTCTCTCTCTCTCTCTCTCTCTCTCTCTCTCTCTCTGCCTCTCCCTCTGCCCCTACCCCACTTGTACATGTGCTTTCTCTCCCTCTCTCTCAAAATAAATAAATAAGCTTAAAAAAAGAGAGAGAAAGAAGAAAACTAAAGGGAAAGGAGGAGAAGGGTAAGGATGTGTGGTGTTGGCAAACTGGAAAGAGCTCCATAAAGCCAGGACTCAGCAGTTTTGGATTTCAGCATCAACTCAACCATTAACCAGCTCTGTGACTTAGGGAGAATTACTTGGGTTTTCTGAGCCTCAGTTTCCTCATCCACAGTATGAAGGGCTTCAAATAAGATCTTTTCCTTCTCTTAAACTTTGTCAATAAACTCTCTGTTTTCTTTCTGAAACCAGTCACGACATTTTGTTTAAATAGACCCCAAGTTCACTGAGGGACCTTGGAGTGTCTTTTGACATCTTTGCCTTTGTGTCTCCATTTGTAGACCCCCAAGTATTGTGTGGAGGTGTTGCGAGAAAACAAGATGACACAAGCTTATTTATACAAAACCCTAGGGAGAGAGCAAAGTCGTTTAAATGTACCAATTAACTCCAAATTTCATTTTATTCAGGGATTTCCTCTAACCAAGCCCCAGTTGCTACTCAGTCATAAGAATGATTTATACCCAATGGATGTTCTTTAATATCCCCTTCTAGGATTTCCAGATTTACCAAAAATATGGGACACCGGGCTGCATTTGAATTTCAGATAAATAATGAATATTTTTTTAAATAAATGTCGCAAATGTTGCATGGAATACACTTGTGCTAAAAATTTATTCATTGTTTGCAATGAATGTCAAGTTTAACTGGACACTCCATGCCTCCATATGTTATCTAGCAACTCTTCATCTACCTTTACTTTGGTGGCTATAGATGAATCTTAAATGATGTGCATGTGTGTGTGTGATAATTAATTGAGTTGCATACTTTTGTATAGCCCCTCTCGATTAAAAAAAAGTTAATGTTTCTAAATGATGTTTTAATTGTTCTTGAATAATAAGTCTGGGCTATACATCGTTATCTCTCTCTCTCTCTTTCTTTCCCCTTTCCAGACTTATGGAATATCTTTTGTGGGGGATATTTTTATGGAATGTTTTTCATGAGTGTCTCAGAGTGCCTTGTTTGGACATTTGCAAGAGACTGACTGGACCACTCTATGGGGAGAGATGAGTATAAGAGTAAGAAGGAGAATAGGAGAAAGGGAAGGTATGATCAGGAGGAAATTTTAAAAGCATTTAGCATCAACCAATTTGACATCAACCTCTCCTTCATATTTGCTATTTCTTTATCCTTTTTTAAATTTATTTATTTATTTTGAGAGAGAGAGAAAGTGTGTGTGTGCATGTGCATGCACACAAGCAGAGGAGGAGCAAGAGAGAGAATCCCAAGCAGGCACCGCACTGTCAGCACAGAGCCAGACAGGGAGCTCAAACCCACAAACCGTGAGATCATGACCTGAGCCAAAATCAAGAGCCTGACATCCAACTGACCGAGCCACCCAGGCACCCCACCATTTCTTTATCTGATCATAGTAGGCCATGGGGCCTGATAAACCATAAACTAAAAATTGATCGGTCCCTACACAAAAACTTACATGTGGATGTTCATAGTGACTATGTTGATAAGGGCCAAGACAATGGGAACAACCCGAACATCCATCTACAGATGAACAGACAAATAGATTGTGGTATATCTGTGCAATGGAATATTATTCAGCCATAAAAAGGAACAAAGCACTGACACAGGATACACCATGGAGGAACCTTGGAAACATGATGCAAGTGAAAGAAACCAGACACCGAAAGCCATCAATTGCATGATTTCATTTATATCAAATGTCCAGAATAGGTAAATCCATAGAGAAAGGAAGTAACCGAGAGGATTCCAGGGGCTGTATGGAGGGGGTATGGTGAGCAACTGCTGAGGAGGGTGTGGTTCCTTTACTTTCGTTTGGAGTGATGAAAATGTACTAAAATTAGATAATGGGATGGTTGCACAAGTCTGTGACCATACTGAAATCCACTGAATTGTACACTTTCAAAGGATGACTTTTGTTTTTTTTTCAACTAATCTTTTTTTAAATATGAAATTTATTGTCAAATTGGTTTCCATACAACACCCAGTGCTCATCAAAGGATGACTTTTATGATATGTGATTGTATCTCAATAAAGCTGTCAGTTTTTAAAAAGTCAATGCATTTAAAAATAAACAACAACAACAATAAAACCTTGCTTAGATCTCAGGTGATGCTACAGAACCACCCAAACAGAGCCATTTCTTTTCTTTCTTTCTTTCTTTCTTTCTTTCTTTCTTTCTTTCTTTCTTTCTCTCCTTCTTTTCTTTTCCTTTCCTTTCCTTTCTTTTCTTTTCTTTTCTTTTCTTTTCTTTTCTTTTCTTTTCTTTTCTTTTTTGTTTTGAGAGAGAGAGGAAGAGAAAGAATCCATGCTTGGCATAGAGCCTGATGTGGGGCTCAATCCTACAACCATGGGATCACAACCTGAGCCAAAATCAAGAGTTGGACACTCAAGCCTCAACTAACTGACCCACCCAGGAGCCCCCAGAGCCATTTCTTGTTTTTTTAAAAATTTTTTAATATTTGTTTTTGAGAGAGAAAGAGCACAAGCAGGGGAGGGAAAGAGAGAGAGAGGGAGACACAGGATTGAAGTAGGCTCCAGGCTCTGAGCTGTCAGCACAGAGCCTGATGTGGGGCTCAAACCCACAAGCCGTGAGATGACCTAAGCCAAAGTCAGACGCTTAACCGACTGAGCCACCCAGGCCCTCCCAGAGCCATTTCTAAAAAGCCAACAGAGTAACAAGTCTTGTTACTAGTATTTGAGTGCCTTTCATTCAAGGAGCTTTAAGATTACTTTTTATTAAACTTGTTTTTATCATTTAATTTTCACAACATCCCCAAAAGGAGGTACCATTACCCTCTGTCTCTGGAGAAGAGGAAACGGACTCTGAGAGACAGATTGATTTGGCTGAGACAGACACAGGTAAGTAAGGTGCACGGCAGGGGTTCCACCCCAGTGCCATCTGACTCCTAAGTTCACACCCTGTCTGTCCATCACAGAAACCATGAAGGAGAGGGATTCTAGTTCACTGCTGGCTGCCCTGACATTCACTCCTTCCTCTTCAGAAGTTCTTTCTCCCTAGTGGATCTTGTTTGGTTTTGTTTTTACTACCTTCTTAACCTTCCCAACCTTATTGCATGGTTAGTTCTTGCCTTACCTGCTGCTTGGAAATTTCCTCGTCTTTAGTACAAGATGTTTGGATTCTCAGAGCCCTACAAAAGCTCCATGTGGTGTTTTGCCTGCAACCAAAACTTAATGTCAGAATTTGCCCACATGTGAGATGTTTTACACTGTGTCTCCCAGCCCCGATTCCTTTCTTGCTGCTGCTGAGACACACTTTAGTACAGAAAAACATCAAGAGATCTAGATCCTGGTGTCCAGTTTGAACACCATATAGCCCTACCCCAAGTCCCCCTGAACTGGATTATAGAGTGAGTTTAAAAAAAAAAAATTTAATGTTTTTATTTTTGAGACAGAGCATGAGCAGGGGAGGGGCAGAGAGAGAGGGAGACACAGAAACTGAAGCAGGCTCCAGGCTCTGAGTGGTCAGCACAGAGCCCGACACGGGGCTTGAACTCACAGAGTGTGAGATCATGACCTGAGCTGAAGTTGGGCGCTTAACCAACTGAGCCACCCAGGCGCCCCAAGAGTGAGTTTTTAATTGATCGGAGGCTTCTCCGTGAGGCCACTCAGAGAGCTGGGCATCTTTCCTTCTTTTCCTCAGCAAAGAGGGCTGCTTCCCCTCCCGTCTTCCACAGGACTACCTCCCACCGCTTCCAGCCCTCCACCCCTTGCTGACTTTCTCTGTGGCTGCCAGGTTGCCATGCCAATAATGTTCCCATGGTTACCGAGATGAGCTGCTGCCTTCCCATAGGCAGTGCCCTCCACCCAAAGAGAAAGGGAGACCATTCTGCCCCCAGGGCAAAAACAAGGACTAAAGGGGGCCTCAGCCCAGGGAACATTAGAGGACAGATCTTGTCGATCTCTGATGTCTCCAGGCGGGACCTTGGACCAAACCCCCCTGCCTTCACACAAGTTCTCTCTTCCCTAAACCTAGGGAGAGAGGTGCCTGGCACTTGTTCAAGTCCATTGTTTTGCCTAGTGAGGGGTCCGAATAGATACCGCATTGTGAAGATCAAGTTAATATGTAAATATACTAATACATCTGGGCTCTTTGTCTAGCTAGGAAAATGGCAAAATGCAAAACATGCTTTGCTGTCGCTACAGTTGGATGTCTTTGCCTGGAAATCTGCTTTTCTCCTTATGGTCCTCCTCCCTGGATTAACTATCTTAGGTCACACCACATTTTTAAAAAATCCAAGTTAGTTTTCTTGCAAATACAAATTCATTTTAATATAAAATTAAAAATAAAGACAAATTTTAAAAATGATTTACAGTTCCAAAATCAAAATATTTCTTCTTTTTAAAATACACATTTGCGGGGGGAAGCTGGTGCCTGGCTGGCTCGGTCAGTAGAGTGTGCAACTTTTGATCTCGGGATTGTGAGTTTGCACCCCACGTTCGGTGTAGACTACTTAAAAATAAAATCTTAAAAAAATATAATAAAATAAAAAATAAATAAAATACACATTTTTGTTGATACTGGGTTGTCTTCTGTTGATGTAGAACATCATTTCTGAAATACGATTCACTTTATCCAGATTTTGCTATGGTGAATTTTCTCTCTGTATTTATCAGTTGTCAAATAAAAAACTGGAAATTCCTCAAAATAAAACAAAACACACAGTTACCTTCAGTACCTAGAAGCTCGGCATAATTTTCCTTTGAGAAAATTGTTCTTCCCCAATACCAGTGAGAGAAAAGAGACTCTTTTTTTTTTTTTTTTAAGTTTATTTGTTTATTTTGAGAGAGAGAGTGCAAGCAGAAGAGGGGCAGAGAGAGAGAAAGAGAGAGAGACCGCCAAGCAGGCTTCCCGCTGCTAGTGCAGAGCCTGCATCGGGCCATGAACTCACGAACCGTGAGATCTTGATCTGGGCTGAAACCGAGAGTGGGACGCTTAACCGACTGAGCCACCCAGGTGCTCCAAGAGACTCTGATCTTTGAAGATGGAAAATCCACACCAAGATGAGTTTGCATAAACAGAACTTACTAAAATAGCCCTTTTCTTCCATTAGATCCCCCCTATATTTCCTAGTCACTTCCCCACAATTTATTGTCCCTTGAAATCCAAACCCACTTTCTTTTGTTAAAAGAATATATAAGCCCCCAAGTCTAAATGCTTCTTTGCTTTTCACTTCTTTTCTGTGACCTCCTATGTACATAAGCTAAGTGTCTTTTCTCCTGCCAATCTATCTTTTATCAGTTTAATTCACAGTCTCCAGATACAGAAATTAAGAGAGTGGAGAAAAATTTTTTCCTTCCTAACACACTTTTGTTCATAGCAGCATTATTTACAATAGAAAAGAGTTGGAAACAACGTAAAAATCCATCAACGGATGAATGGATAAACAAAATGAGGAATATACAGACAATGGAAGGTTTTTGAGCCTTAAAAAGGAAGGAAACTGATACATGCTATATAGCATGTGTTACTCTTAAATATAAAACTGTCAGTTATTTTACCAGCAAAAAAAAAAAAAAAAAAAAAAGAAGGTGGGGGAGAATGTTATTCAGAAATAGCAGAGAATTGACATCTGGCATGAGCAAGCTATGTCAAAACCATAGGCAAGTCTGCAGAGAGCAAAGGGAAGGAAGGCTCTTTTACATAAGAAAGGAGAAAGTTGGGAGGGTTGTTCTACACAAAAACTCCATTGGAGTAACCTGGGAGACTGAAATGTAGTTGCTTTTCATTTGCTGAGCTCTGACTCTCTCTCTTTGGCCAAGCTGTTGCTGGGGAAGGAGGAAAGCTTTCCTTCCTGATCCAGATAGTAAAGTAATATCCATGGGCAGAGTCCATCTCTTCCTGTTGGGTCTGCAATTAAGGAAGAGTGATAGGGTATGAGAGCTCCCCCTGCTGGCCTCCTGACTCCATTCTGAACGAGGTTTCCTTTTACTAATTTTCACACTTGGATGCACCTTGAAGACATTTGCTAAGTGAAATAAACCAGTCACAAAAAGGCAAATACTGTATAATTCCATTTATAGGTATGTAGAGTAAATTCATAGAAACATAAAGTGGTGGTGGTCGCCAGGGGCTGTGGGAAGAAGGAAACCGGGAGTTATTTAATGAGTATAAAGTTTCAGTTTACGAGATGAAAAAGTGCTGAAGATTGGTTGCACCGCAATGTGAATATACCTAACACTATCAAATTGTACACTGACAAAAAGGTTAACTTGGTAAATCTGATGTTATGTGTGTTTTACTATAGTTTAAAAGCCAAACAAACATAGAGTTACCGTGTCATCCAACAACCCCACATCCAGCAATCCTGGGTACATACCCAGGAGAAATGGAAACACATGTCCACACAAAAACCTATGCAGGAACATTCATAGCAGCATTATTCATAATAGCCAAAAAACAGAAACAAGCCAAAAAAAAGTCCACCAACTGATGAATTGACCAACAAAATGTGGTATATCCAAACAATGGAATATTATTCAGCTACAAAAGGAATGAAGTGCTGATACGTGGTCTAACATGAATGAACTTGGAAAGCATTGTGCTAAGTGAAAGAAGCCAGACGTGAAAAGCTACAGAGTGTGTGATTCCATTTATATGAAATACCTGGAATAGTCATCTATAGAGACAGAAACATTAGTGTGTGCTTAGGGCTAGGGGAAAGAGGTGGGAATGGGGTGAGACAGTTAATGGGTATGGTTCATGCTGGGGGCAAAAAAAAAAAAAAAAAATCCTAAAATTAGATTGTGGTGATGGCTGTATAATTCTGTGATATTGTAAACCATTGAATTATATACTTTACATGGGGGAAATGTATGGTATGTGAATTGTATCTCAATAAAGATGTCTAAAAACTGAAAAAAGTCAAAAAGAAACATTTAGGTCTTAGCAAATTCCTGTGTTCTAATTGCTCTCATAGCTTAACAAGAAAAATCAAACAAAGCAGGGCCCCCTGACCTGACTATCCCCCTGGTTAACTAAGGAGGGATTCTTTTAAGATTGTTCTGGGGGCACCTGGGTGGCTCAGTCAGTTAAGTGTCTGACTCTTGATTTTGGCTCAGGTCACGATCCCAGGGTCATGGGATGGAGCCCTGCTTAAGATTCTTTCTGTCTCCCTCTGTCCCCCTCTGCTGCTCATGTGCTCTCTCTCACTCTCCCTAAAAAAAAAAAAAAAAAAAAAAAAAAAAAAAAAAAAAAAGACTGTTTTCATTCCTGGGCTCAGCAATTCTGTCCAGAAACCTTACTTTTTCTTAACTCTGCATAAGTGTATTCCTTCTTTAATTCCTGGGCTTCGTCAAGGTGAAGGAGGAATAGAAAAGACTACTTCTTAAGCCTTTATTGGGAGGGAAATCGCTAACATTATACTGTGTTGTCCCAGGTGACTTATTTCTCTTTTGCCTCAGTGTCATCATATCTGAAATGGTAACAATAATGTAACTGGGGAGCAAGGGTGCAAAAGCAGCTGGGTCTGGGGGGCCCAAATAGACCAGGTTTGGCCATTTGTCACTGATAGGCTCCAAAAGCAGGGAAAGGAAGGTGGGGAAACAAAGGAATTTATTTCAGTGAGGCCAACACCAGGAAGACAGCAGACCGGCATCTCAAAGACTGTCTCCAAAGTGTCGAATATTTTTCCAGGTTTATATAAGGAAATGTGGGACAAAGGTCGGTGGGTACAGGCAGGTGGGCAGCAAAAGTCAGGTCAGTCATTGTCTTGGAGTCAATCACATGGGGTCTTACTGGCAATTGTTACTGCCTGGGGTGGGGGTGGGGGTAGTTGCAGTTCTTATCAAGGGATGCTCTGCCCACACGGTCTTTTGCCTAAATTAAAGATAAGCTAGAAAGAAGAACTTAATTAGAAAATAGATGCTGAGGTCATAATGGAGGTAGAAGTCCTCTTTCAAAAATAAATATACCTAGGGCATCTGGGTGGCTCAGTCGGATGCTTATTGGACTCTTGATTTCTGTTCAGGTCATGATCTCTTAGTTTGCGAGTTCAGTCCTCGAGTCTGCCTCCGTGCTGGACCACAGAACCTGCTTGGGATGCTCTCTTTGCCCATGTTCTCTCTAAATAAATAAATAAATAAATAAATAAATAAATAAATAAATAAACTTAAACATTTTTTTACAAATAAGCTGCTTGGGATTCTCTCTCTGCCCATGCTCTAAATAAATAAATAAATAAATAAATAAATAAACTTAAACATTTTTTTTACAAATAAGCTGGTTTATGACAAACTAGCAGGAGAAAAGTATACACATTTTATTCAATATTTTTTATGTAACCATGGGAGTCTTCATGAGGAAAAGGAAGATCCCAAGAAGCAGTCAGGACCAAGAGCTTATATACTTTTTAAATAAATGATAAATTTGTGGAGAAGTGAAAAGACAAAGGGGTTTGAAGCAAAGGCAGTAAACTGTGGGAAAGTCACTGGGAAATATGTAGGGGAAATTACTGAAAGATCAGCATTATTTTGTAGGTCTGTTTGTACAAATCCATTTCAGCATCAACTCCCAGTCTCTGGTGACAAGAATGTTCTTGTCTGGCTGGTAAGGGAAGGCGCTTTTCTCATGGGAAATTTTTTGACCAGCTTTTAGGTAGAAAGGGGTAGTCAGAGAGTCTTTCCTGCATCTGTTTTCCCCAGCGCCTTCAACTCAAAATAATCAATATACCAAAGCAGCACATTTTGGCGTGGGGTGTTCTGGACCTCTCATTGCCCTTGAGCTACTTTGCAAATTCGTAAATTGCAAATTACTCCTAGAAATGCAAAATAAGTCTTGCCTATAGACATGCAAATTCACTCAGCCAAATGGAGGTTGCCTTCCCTCTTCACTGCACCTTTGGGGGGGAAAAAGTCAGATTAACAGCCATTTGTAAATTCATTTTGACATTCCTTTACTCCACATAAATTTGTGTTTCTTTGACTTCTCCTTTAAACTGGTTGTAACATTCTACTGCTTCCCGCATTAATAATTAATTTAGTTTTTAACACGTGTTGTTGTTGCTTCTAATCTCTGAGAGAGTCCTGTTATGATAGGAAAAGATAGGATAAAGTAGGCAGAGAGGGAAAGATTAGGACCTGAGGCCCCTGGGTGGGAAAAAACACATATTACAGGACAATACTGGGAGTGCCTGACCCCAGCAAACGCCCTTAGGCTTCAGGTTCCTCTTAAGAATGTAAAGACACCACCTACTCCCCCTCAGAATTCCTTCAGGAATTTGCCAAAAGACCTGACTGAAAAAAAGTAGACCATAAAACCTGTGTGACCCACAGGGAACGGTTTGGCCATAGACCACCCTTCCTACAATGGACACGAGTCAATCAGGAATGGACAACCCAGCACCTAGAGTTATCCAGCCAATAAGGTAGGACCTAAGAAGGAGCAAGGGGGAAGGGAAAGGGGTGTGGGGGGCAGCCAGAGCCTTACAAAACAAAGTCCCTTGTCTATAGTCAAGGGTGTTCCCCTTCGAATGACCCCTCTCTGCAAACAGAGCTTTCATACTCTTCTTCCTTTCTGATCTTCTACTCTAATAAACTTCTGTCTGCCGCTCGTTCTTTGTCCACCTCTTTCTTCTTTGAAGCCGCGAGACAACACACTGCGGGTATTGAGGTAAAGAATCCTGCAACAATAAGAGCTTAAATTTACAGAGTACTGAGTGTCAGACACCAGTTTATGTACTTTATCTGCAGAGCACCTGGGTGGCTCAGTCGGTTAAGTGTCCGACTTCGGCTCAGGTCTTGATCTCACGCTTTGTGAGTTCAAGCCCCATATGGGACTCTGCACTGACAGCTCAGAACCTGGAGCCTGTCTTCAGATTCTCTCTCTCTCTCTCTCTCTCTCTGCCCCTCCCCCGCTCACACTCTATCTCTCAAAAACAAATAAACATTAAAAGAAAGTATTTTAAGTACTTTATTATTTAATTATGTAAGCACTTTATTTGCATTATTCCTATGAGCTAGGTACTGAGAACCAAAACCCTCTACTCCCATACTTGGCCTGAGCACTGAGAACCAAAACCTTCCCTTCCCATCTACAATCACAAGACTGCAATTTCACTGTATTGGTTGGCATTACTTGACTGGGACAGTCCTGGGCTCTCCTGCCCAAGCAAATAGCTCTATTGTACATTACATGAATTTGCCATCCACCCTTCAGTGGAAAGCATTAATAGATGGCTTGTAGGTGACAATTCTTTGATTCACATTATTTGGCAATAAAAAGAAATTAAACACTTTCTTTGCTACAACATGGATGGACCCAAAAACATTTTGTTAAATGGAAAAAAAATCACAGAGGATCACTTCTTGTATGATTCCATTCATAGGAAACAGCATAGTTATGGAGACCCACTTCAAGACCTCAGAGCCCATTTAAAGATTATTTTAAACGGAAGACTTTGATATACAGCAGAAACAGGAAGAAGCCTTTTCAGAGGCTCCCTTATATAACTAAAAAAAAAAAAAGTCTTTCAAGCCTGAAACCGTCATAAACACCCTCAGGGTACTTCGCTTCCAGAAAGAAGATGGGCCTCTCACATGGGGAAGATAAATGGCATAAACCAACTTTATTACAAACTGTCATACTTTCCCCTTGCTTCCCTAAAAGCCCATTTGTCTTTCCTGAGAACAAACAAAGAAACCCCACCAAACCTTTTGTTCTTCCCATAGAAACCCTTTGTCGCCCCCTTTCTTTCCTCTATTAAATTGATATATAAACCCCAATCTCTAGCTGTTCAGAGAGCCTCTTGAGCTGAATGATCCAACATGCCTATAAAATAAGCTTCTTTTCTTCTGTTCATCTGTCTATTGCTAATTCAAAGGCCCCCATTACGGAACCTAACTTGGTAGAGGAAAAATTTTCTCTCCCAAAACAGGCAAAGAGAATAGGTAAATCTATATTAGAGACAGAAAGTGCATCTGGATCTGCCTAGTGGTGGTGGCTGAGGTGGGTACTGGGGAAAATGGAGAATGAGTGCTAATAGGCAGGGGGGTTGTTTTGCGCGTAGTGAAAATGTTTTCAAATTGACTGATGACAGATGCACAAACTGCACTAAGGGCCATTGAATTGTACACTTTAAATGGGCAAATTGTATAATCTGGGAAGTGATGAAGTTTGGGGTGATGGTGGGGTGGTCCGGAGCCGACAGCCAAGAAAGAATTCTTGAAGACATCTTTGGTGCAAAAAGGTGATTTCGTTAAAGCACGGGGGCAGGACCTGTGGGCAGGAAGAGTTGCACTGGGGTCGTGACTGGTAACTCATTATACACCCTCAGGTTGGGAGGGGGTCAGGGATGGAGTAAGTTCGGGAGCAAGGTTTCCAGGACCTTGACAGGCTAGCTGTTTCTAGGGAAATACCATTTATTACCACTTAATAAAACCTCAGTCATGAGACCCTTCAGATGTGTATCAGGGAGCCTTAAGCTTGGGGCATGATTCTCTGCATATGTCTTGGGGCAGTGGAGATAAAGGAAGCAGACTTACAGGATCGTGGAGGTTGGGATAATGTTAAGCTAAGGTTCTCTTTTGCCCCCAGCGAAGTGTCATCCTTGAGGCAGCTGAGGTCCTCGAGGGAAGTTACTCAGCCGGTCTCAAGGATTTGTCAATGGGCTATAAGCAGTAAGGGAATTTAATTTTTTACTTGCCTTAGTTTCCCACATTACCATGGCAAGCACTTAAACCCCTTTCCTTTGTTCTTGGGTAGCCGGGAGTATCCAAGGAATATCACACACATTCCACCTGGCTGGGGTGGAGGAGGGGCGGTGCCAGCCTATATTTTGCCCTAAGCTTGCCCCAAACTCCTTCATCAGTACTTATATATCTCAGTATAGTTTTGTTTTGTTTTTTAATTCTCTAAATCCTTCCTCTCAAATCCTCACCTTTTCCCACCAATCCTGGACTGTTGCATCACGATTCTTATTCAATCTTATCCTATATCAACTCCCTGGTATTGAAGACGATTGCTTGAAACGAAACTTCATATTCTCCGTACATTTTCACTTACCTTCCCCCTTTGAGACACTGCTTAAGCTTTGTCCAAGTGAGGTGTTTCTCCATATTAAACTCAGCTTTGTCCTGCTGACAGTAAGGGCTAGTTTGAGAGTCAGTGTGTGTGTGTGTGTGTGTGTGTGTGTGTGTGTGTGTGTGTGGTAAAATATACATACCATAAAACTTAGCATAGACACCATTTTTTAAAGTTTATTTATTTTGAGAGAGAAAGAGCACAAGTGGGGCAGGGGCCGAGAGAGAGGAAGAGAGAATCCTAAGCAGGCTCCTCATTGTCACTGTAGAGCCCCCTGAGGGACTTGAACCCACGAACCAGGAGATCATGACCTGAACCAAGTCAGACACTTAATCAACTGAGCCACCCAGGTGCCCCTAGCATATTCACCATTTCTAAGTGTACAGTTTGGCATTAAATACATTCACATTACTTGCAACCCTCATCCCTATCTGTCTACAGAACTTTTTCATTATCCCAAACTGGAACTTCATAACTATGTAACAGTACCCCTCACTGGTCTCCCCTGCTCCCAGCCCCTGGTAACCACTCTTCTGCCGTCTATACTCTAGGTATCTAATCTAGGTGGAATCATGCAATCTTTGTTTTTTTGTCTGGCTTTTTTCACTTAGCATGATGCTTTCCAAGTTCATCTGGGCAGCGTGTATTGGACTTTCATTCCATAAACCCCTCAATTCATCCACATTCAAACCTCAATTCATAATCTTTGGTCTTCTATCTTTTACTCTGTTTTGTCCTCCCCCTAATTTCTGAAACACAAAGCTGATCTCATTCCTTCCCTGATTCCAATGCTTTGTTTGTTGTTGTTGTTGTTTTTTTTAACTAATCTCTACACCCAACGTGGGGCTCAAACTCAAAACCCCAAGATCAAGAGTCTCAACTGAGACTGCCAGGTGCCTCTGATTCAAATGTCTTAATGTAAAAGTCAAGAAATGGCAATGCGTGGCTGAAACTTCAGCTTTTCCAACATTTAGAAAATCAGAAGATTTTCTGTGGAAATCCTGATTTCTGGTGTCTCTGGAAGAATCGTATCATCTTACAATATTTCCTGCATTGCCAAATAGCAACAACTACCCAGAGCCAACTGACAACTTCCTCCGCCCAGTCCATCCTGCTCAGCCGGCTCCACAGGGCCTGTAGACATTTGACTTTACAAGCCATGTTTGAACAGTTCCTTTGGGTCTACAAGAAAAAGCCAAGACAAAACCATCTCCTTAGGCACAAATAGGTAAAGAATTAGACATCCAGGGTCACCTAGGTGGTTCAGTTGGTTAAGTGTCTGGCTCTTGATCTCAGCTCTTTTTTGGTTTTTGGTTTTTTTGAGGTTTTTGTTTGTTTTTTGTTTTTGTTTTTGTTTTTGTTTTGTTTTTTGAGCAGCAGGCAAAAGTTTATTAGAATATAAGACTAGAAAGGAAAAATAGAAGAAAAGCTCTCTTTACAGAGAGGAGACATTTGAACGTTCCTCTCAGCTCAGGTCTTGGTCTCAGGGTTATGAGTCCCAGTTCCACATAGGGCTCTGCGCTGAGGGTGAAGCCTACTTAAAAAAAAAAAAAAAAAAAAAAATTAGATGTCCATATCACCTTGGTGCAATCTTCAGAGCAGTGCTGATCGAAAACAAAATTAGAAGCAGGCTGAGATCTATAGCATATCATTTGTGTAAATTAAAATTATGTACACATTGTAAGATAATTTATGTTTTACAAGAACATGTTCAAATAACATGATACGTATCAAACACATGGGAACATTTGTGTAGGAAAATATGGGGAAAGGGGGATGGAGACTGGTGATACAGGGGAATGTAGAAAGGAAAACAAGAAAACAAGCAAGGCTTTGCCCAGAGCAACGATGGCCGGGTACTATGAGCTGAGAGGTGTACTATGAGTGGAGAAGTACAATGAACTTGATTAGCTGTAACTGATTAAAAAAAAAAAAAAGTAAAAACAAGAAGCTAAAACTCCTTAGCAGTTTTTATACTACCTTCCATGATGGTCTTTGCTCACCTTATCAGCCTCTCCTTTCTGTTCCTCCTCCCATGAGTTCTGTGCTTGTGGCTACCTTATCTGTCCCTCATCCTAAACCAGAATGGTAATTCTTCCTTTTGGCCTGCAGAGATTCCATCAACCCTTCAAGACTCAACAGGAATGTCACTTTTTTCAGAACCCCTTCCCTGACATCTCCAGACAAGCAATAGAAATCTTCCTTGTGACTTGTCCCTTACTCAGCCTCAAATTACACTTTCATGTTGTTGTCATTATTTACATACAAATGTTTCCTCTATTATCAAATGTCTCCTGCAATACTGTGTGACCCCCCCTTGTAAGCACTGACTAGTCACCTGCATATCCTTAGCACTTGTGTCAGGACTGGGTCCAAAGCAGATGCTTGATAAATAATTTGGGATCAGTGGGGTGCCTGGGTGGCTCAGTTAAGCATCTGACTTTGGCTCAGGTCATGATCTCCTGGTTCGTGAGTTTCAGCCCTTCATTGGGTTCTCTGCTGTCAGTGCAGAGCCTGCTTTGATCCTCTCTCTCTCTCTCTCTCTCTATCTGCCCCTCCCCTGCTCTCTACTCTCTCTCTCTCAAAACTAAATAGACATTAAAAAATTATAAAAATTTGGAATCACTGACCATCATAAAGGAGAAGTCTCTCTAATTTTTGGAGACAATATAGAATAATGGTTAAATGTACAAATTTTGGGATAACATGGATCTGTGTTTGGAACAATTTCATCACTTATTATCTGTCTGTCTTTGGGCAATTAATTAACCTCCCTAAATCTTCGTCCTTTATCTGTTAATTGAGAAAGAAATGATTGATAACATACCATTCTTATAGAGTTGACCTGAGGTTTAAATTAAGCATGGAATGTAGGGGTGCCTGGGTGGCTCAGTGGGTTAAGCGTCCGACTTCGGCTCAGGTCATGATCTTGCGGTCCGTGGGTTCGAGCCCTGCGTCAGGCTCTGTGCTGACAGCTCAGAGCCTGGAGCCTGTTTCAGATTCTGTGTCTTCCTCTCCCTCTGACCCTCCCCTGTTCATGCTCTCTCTCTGTTTCAAAAATAAATAAAAATGTTAAAAAAAAAAATAAAAAAAAATAAAAAGCGTGGAATGTAAAATACAAGCCCAGGGGCACCTGGCTGGCTCAGTCTGTAGAACAGGTGCTTCTTGATCTCTGAGTGGTGAGTTCAAGTCCCACTTTGGGCATAGAGCTTACTTTAAAAAATAAAATTAAAAAAAAAAGAGAGACTCTTAAAAACTGAGAATAAACTGAGGGTTGATGGGGGGTGGGAGGGAGGGGAGGGTGGGTGATGGACATTGAGGAGGGCACCTGTTGGGATGAGCACTGGGTGTTGTATGGAAACCAATTTGACAATAAATTTCATATTAAAAAATAAAAAATAAAATAAATAAATAAATAAATAAATAAATAAATAAGTGCAAGCCCAGTTTCTGATACTTTGGAAGCCCTCAATTAATCATAGTTCTGATGATCAAGAATTTATTTTAGGAGCACCTGGGTGGCTCAGTCAGTTGAGTGTCCGACTTTGGCTCAGGTCATGATCTCACACTCCATGAGTTTGAGCCTTGCATCAGGCTCTGTGCTGACAGCTTGGAGCCTGGAGCCTGCTTCAGATTCTGTGTCTCCCTCTCTTTCTCTGCCTCTCCCCTGCTCATGCTCTGTCTCTCTCTGTCTCAAAAATAAATAAAAACATTAAAAAAAAATTAAAAAAAAAAAGAATTTATTTTAGTTCCAGTAAGTAAAGTAAAGCTTCTACTGTGTCACTTGCAAATTGCTGCCTGATAGACATTATAATCTATTATCCATAATACCTTTCAATGGCTGAAATATGTTTTCACTGGTTTATTTGTAAAGGGGATTTTTGCCAACTGAATTTGGGCTCGTTCTTGCTATTTACCTATGAACCCTGTGGCCAAGACTTCTAGAATACCCAGTTCCAATTATGGCCAAAGAGGCATTTTTCTCATTAAATTCATACATTTAATTGGGACGTTTAAACCATTTAAATTTAATGGAATTACTGCTATGACTAGATTTAAATCTAACATCTTACCTTTTATTTGTTCCGTCGCTCTCCACCCTTTCCCTTTTCTACCGTCCTTTGGATTAACTGAGTCTGTTTAAGATTCCACCTTACATCCCTTGTTGGCTTATTAAGCATAACGCTTCGGTTTGTTATTTTACTGGTTGTTTTATGGTTTCCAGTCTACATCTTTAACTTGTCATCGTCAACCTTTAAGTACAATTGTATTCGTGTACATTTTAAAAAAAAGTTTTTTTTAATGTTTATTTATTTTTTGAGACAGAGAGAGACAGAGCATGAATGGGGGAGGGTCAGAGAGGGAGACACAGAATCTGAAACAGGCTCCAGGCTCTGAGCTGTCAGCACAGAGCCCGACGCGGGGCTCGAACCCACAGACTGTGAGATCATGACCTGAGCTGAAGTCAGACGCTTAACCGACTGAGCCACCCAGGCGCCCCTCGTGTACATTTTACAAAGCTTAAAACAATATATGTTCATTTGTCTTTTCCTGGGCTTTGTAGTACTGTCATACATTTTACTTCTACACACGGTATAAACCTCCAGCATATTATTATTTTTGCTTGAAGCAGCTCATTAGTTTTGAAAGACACCTAAAAATGTTTTTAAATCTTTTATACACATATATGCCATTCTTAGAGCTCTTCAGTCCTTTGTGTAAATCTGAGTTTCTAACTGGTATAACTTTCTTCTGGAAGAATTTCCTTGAATATTTCTTGTAGCGTAGGTCTTCTGGCGATGAATTCTTTTACCTTTTCTATCTCTCTTTGTTTTTTCCATGTTTATTATTTATTTTTGAGAGACTGAGTGTGAGCAGGGGAGAGGCAGAGAGAGAGGAAGACACAGAATCCGAAGCAGGCTCCAGCCTCTGAGCTGGCAGCACAGAGCCCGACGGGGGGCTCGAACTGTGAGATCATGACCTGAGTGGAAATTGGAAGCGTAACGGAACGAGCCACTAAGGCACCCCACCTTTTCTATCTCTGAGAAAGTCTTTATTTTACTTCTAAAAAAATGTATTGAGGTGAAATTCATATAACCTAAAAATCATTTTAATTCTTTTTAATGTTTATTTATTTTTGAGAGAGAGAGAGAATGAGTGGGAGAGGGGAAGAGAGACAGGGGAAGACAGAATCCGAAGCAGGCTCCAGCCTCTGAGCTGGCAGCACAGAGCCCTACGTGGGGACTGAACCCATGAACCATGAGATCATGACCTGAGCCGAAGTCGGACGCTTAGCCGACTGAGCCACCCAGGTGCCCCTAACCTAAAATCATTGTAAAGGGAACAATTGAGTGGCATATAGTCCACTCACAATGTCTTGCAACTACTACCTCCATGTAGTTCCAAAACATGTCCATCTCTCCCAAATAAAAGACTGTACCCATTAAGCAGCTTCTTATGCTTTTTCTCTCCAGCCCCTGGCAACCATCAATCTGCATTGTCTTTATGGATATTTCATATAAAGGGAATTATTGCAATCTGTGGCCTTTTGTGACTATCTTTTTTCACTTAGCATAATGCTTTTGAAGTTTATCTGGTTGTAGCATGTATCAATACTTCATTCCTTTTTTTTTTTTCAATTTTTTAAAATGTTTTTATTTATTTTTGAGACAGAGAGGGAGACAGAGCATAAGCAGGGGAGGGGCAGAGAGAGAGGGAGACACAGAATCCGAAGCAGACTCCAGGCTCTGAGCTGTCAGCAGAGAGCCTGACGCGGGGCTCGAACTCAGACTGAGATTATGACCCGAGCCGAAGTCAGATGCTCAATCAACTGAGCCACCCAGGTATCCCTACTTCATTCCTTTTTATGACTGAACACATTGTATGTGTATATCACTTTGTTTCTCTATTCATCCATTGATGTACATTGAAGCTGTCTCCACCTTTTGACTATGATGAATAGTGCTGCATTCATGTGCCTGTATTTGTTTGCATCCCTGTACCAGCTCTCTTATGTCACCCTTATTTTGAAAAGCATTTTGCCAGGTGTAGAATTCCAGGTTGGCAGTTATCTCTCCTTTGAATGCAGAAAGATGTTTCTGCATTCTCATACGGTTTGCATCCTCATTTCTGATCCTTTAAACAGAATATTTCTTTTTACTCTGACAGCTTTTAAGATTTTCTCTTTATTGATGGTTTTAAGCAATTTGAGTATGACGTGTCTTGGTGTGGTTTTCTTCCTGTTTCTTGTGCTTCTTGTCTTAGATCTTTGGGTTTATAATTTCCATCAAATTTGGACACTGTCAGCCATTCTACTTCTGACTTCGGTCTCCTTTAGCACTCTTAATGGATGTACTCTATTTTTTTTTTAATTTTTAAAGTTTATTTATTTATTTATTTATTTATTTATTTATTTATTCTGAGAGAGAGAGAGTAGGGGAGGGGCAGAGAGGGAGAGAGAGAGAGAGAGAGAGAGAGAGAGAGAGGGAATTCCAAGCAAGCTCCATGCTGTCAGCACAGAGCCCAATTCTGGGCTCAAACTCACAAACTATGAGATCATGACCTGAGCTGAAATCAAGAGTCGGACACTCAGCCGACTGAGCCACCCTGGTACCCCAGTGCTGTACTTTAGATCCCTTGAACATGTCCCTGGCCCACTGATCTCTCTTTTTCATTTTGGATATTTTCTCTTGTTGTGCATTTAAGTTCATCATTTTTTCTTTTGTAATGCCTAATCTGCTGTAATTCCATAAAATGTATTTTTCATCTCAGACATCGTGGTTTAAATCTCTAGAAGTTTGATCTGGCCCTTTTTAATATTTTCATACATCTACTTAACTTGCTCAGTTTCTTTTCTACCTTCTCGAATATATGGAATATAATTACAATAACTCTTTGTGATGTTCTTATTTATTCTATCACTTGTGCCATTTATGGATCTGTTGCTATTGATTGGTTATTCTCTTCATGATGCATTATATTTTCCTGCATCTTTGCATGCCTCATCATTTTTTATTAAATGTCAAAACATTATGAATGTTTCCTTGTAGAAAGTTGGATATTTTTGTATTCATACACATTTATGTATGTATGTATGCATGTATGTATTATATTTTATTTATTTATTTTAGAGAGAGAGAGTGAGCTGGGGAGGGGGCAGAGGGAGAGATAGTGCGCGTGCGTGAGAGAGGGAGAGGGAGAGGGAGAGAGAGAGAGAGAGAGAGAGAGAGAGAGAGAGAGAGAACCTTAAGCAGGCTCCATGCTCAGTGTAGAACCTTATGCGGGGCTCGATCCTATGACCCTGGGATCATGACCTGAGCTGGAATCAAGAGTCAGACATTCAGCTGACTGAGCCACCCAGGCACCCTTCATGTACATATATTTGAGCTTTTTTCTGGGATATAGTAAACATACTTGGAACACTGGTACTCTCTGTCAAGGTTGAGGGTGGCTTTTTTAAAGTTTGTTAGGTAGGACTAGTACAGCCTTTGGTAAAGGCTGGCTTTTGCCACTACTGAGACAATGTTTTTCTGGGCATTATTCTACCCTATGTCCTTTAATTATCAAGTTCTTTCCCTTCTGGCTGGTAGGAACACAAAGTATTCTTACATTTTTGTGAGGTTCAGGGATTATTTCCTCTAGTCCTTTTGGGTGGCTCTTACTCACAGTTGAGTAGTTTCCTCATATGATGCACTGATGTGTGCTCAGCAAAACCCATGAGGTGCCTCTCTACAGCTCACTGGAGCCTCTACCCCTCTCTCTGCTCTCTTCCCTCTCTAGAGCTCTGCCCTGTGAACTCTAGCCACCAGTGCCCCGTGGGACCCCCAACTCCAGCTGCTACCCTCAGGGAGCATGCTAGGTTCACCTGAATTTCTACTGTCTGTGTTACAGCCCCCATGCACTAAAATGGACCCACAGTAGGCTCATCTCACTTGTTTCCGCCACTCTCAGGGATCATTGTCCTACATTGCCTGATGTCCGATATCTGAAAATTATTGTTGCATGTATGTATATTGTCTGTTTCTGTAGTTGTTTCAGTTGGGAGGGTGACTGTTGTTACATGTCGGCCAGAAGAAGAAGCCTCCCTTCCACATAATTTAATTCAATTCTTAATTACTCTGTGGTAGATACTATCATTACAGATGAGGCATCTGAAGCTTGGAGAAATGAACAACGTTGCACAGAGGTTTGCATGGTATATGACCTGTGGGAACTAAAACCAAAGCAAGCAAGCAAAAGATACAAAACTCTCCTGATGGAAGGTACAGTGGTAAATCAAAAACTGCAAAAATCATCTGGCCCCCAATATTGTGCCCTTTCTACCCCTCTCACTGCCTCGGGGCAGTGTTTCTCAGGGTTATGACCTCCTGCAGTACAAACACCTGGAGTACAAACACTGGTATAAAGTGTCTATTTCTGGGTTCCGTCCCTGATACACTGAATCAAAATCTCTGGTGTGACTCTTTAGAGTGTGTATTTCTAGGGCGTCTGGCTGGCTCAGTAGGTTAAGCATCCAACTTCAGCTCAGGTCATGATCTCACAGCCGCACAATGGGCTCTGTGCTGACAGCTCAGAGCCTGGAGTCTGCTTCGGATTCTGTGTCCCTCTCTCTCTCCCCCTCCCCTGCTCACGCCCTGCCTTTCTCTCTCTCTCTCTCTCTCTCTCTCTCTCTCTCTCTCTCTCTCAAAAATAAATAAACATTAAAAACAAGTGTATATATTTTTTTTTATTTAAAAAAAAAATTTTTTTTTTTTATACGTTTATTTTTGAGACAGAGAGAGACAGAGCATGAACAGGAGAGGGGCAGACAGAGAGGGAAACACAGAATCGGAAGCAGGCTCCAGGCTCTGAGCCATCAGCCCAGAGCCCAACGCGGGGCTTGAACTCACGGTCTGTGAGATCATGACCTGAGCTGAAGTCAGACGCTTAACCGACCGAGCCACCCAGGCGCCCCACAAGTGTATATTTCTAACAAATTTTCTATACCTAAGAAATAGACAAAGTTCCACAAGAACTTTTGATTTTATCCTCTCTCAAATCTCTGCAAGAATATTTCTCTAGTTTCTCTTTCCGGTTTCTTCAACTTTCCTTTGTATTTGGCTCTTTCTTTTTAGAAAAAATATTCAGTTTTCCCCCAACTTAAAAAAATAAAAAAAGGCTCTTTTAGTTCTAGTCACCTGATGACAGAGCCCTTCTCTTTCACATTTAAGCTTTTCTTAATGAAAACTTTTCAACTGAAGTGTAACATATACACAGAAAAAGCACAAATTTTAAGCGCAGAGCTCACTGTTTTCTACGTGAACCCATCCATGTAACTCCCACCCAGATCAATAAATAGAACATTACCAGCAACCCAAATGTCCTCCTCATATCCCTTCCCCCTTCCTTCCCAAATGTAACCATTAATATGATTTCTAACACCTTGATTAGTTTTGCCTGCTTTTTGCCTTTCTATAAGTAGAAATGTACAGTATGCATGCTCTTGTGTTGGTTTCTTTTGCCCAATTTAATATTTATAAGATTGATCCATTTTCATTCATACAGTACTCTGTCTTATAAATATGCTAACATTTTTTAATCCATTTACTGTTGATGCATGTTTTGGTTGTTTCCAGAATTTGGCAGTTGGAAATAGTGCTGCTATGAATATTCCTCTGTATGCCTTTTGGTAAACTGTGAAGTTAGAGGGAGCACAGTCTACAAAAGCACCCTTATTTCTGACACCACTTGCAAGTTCAGGAGTTCCCAAGAACTTCCCTAGTTTCAATAATTTTCTAGAAAGACTCACAGAACTCATTAAAAGCTATTATACCCATGGCTTCAGTTTATGCTGCTGCCTTCCTTTCTTTCTTTCTTTCTTTCTTTCTTTCTTTCTTTTTTTTTCTTTTTTTCCTATAAAAGGTTTTGTATTTTTTTTAATGTTTATTTCTTTTTGAGAGAGAGAGAGAGAAGGAGACAGAGAATCCCAAGCACGCTCCACACTGTCAGCGCAGAGCCTGACTCCGGGCTTGAACCCACGAACCGTGAGATCATGACCTGAGCCGAAATCAAGAGTCGGATGTTTAACTGACTGAATTACTCAGGTGCCCCTGAAGGTTTTATTTTTTAAGTAATCTCAACATCCAACATGGGGCTCAAATTCACAGCCCTGAGATCAAGATTCGCCTGCTCCAGGAACTGAATAGCCCCAATGCTGCTTCATTTCTATGTGGTTCCTTGGGTGATCTCTTCTACTTCTGTCATTTCAACTATCATCTATATGCCAACAACTCCTAGATCTGTATTGTTACCCATATCTCTCTCGTGAGTCCAGATCCAGTTGCCTACTGAAATATTTCCACTTGTGTATATATGGCAGGCACCTGGAACTCAACGTGTGTAAAACTGAATTTGTCTTCCTTCATGATTCTTACCTGTCCTGCATTTCCAATGTCAGTTAATGACCTTTCTATCCATCAGGTTAGCCAACCTAGAAACATAGGAGCATTCATGTGCCCTTCTCTCTACCTCTTCATCCAACCACCAAGTCCTTAAGTTGCTTCCTTTTTGTCTCCAAACTATTTTTTAACAGGCTTATTTTGGCATGGGGCTGGAAGTTGGGCCAAGGAGAAGAGAGGTCGACAACTCCCAGCCCACTTAACTGAGGAGAGGGTCAGGAGTCCTGGGCATTTGCTCTGCCACTGACCTTGAGTGAGTCACCCGACACCTGGGCTTCATAGCCTACACATAGGAGGTTGCACTAAATAGCTTCTAGTGGTAAAAATCTGATTCTATAGGTGATCTTAGCACTAGCAGCTCTAAGCACAGTTAGAGGTAAAGGAAAATAGGAAGTGAAAAGAAGAAATAGGAAATGAGATTTAAGAGGCTTGGAATAGAAGAGAAAAAGGTTGCAGGTGAGGCTTAATGTGGATTCCCAAGGAATGGCCATCCCTGGGGTAAAAATGGACTGGTGGGGATGGAGATGAAAAGGTTTTATTTCTTTATTTTTAAAATTTTAATCTCAACCATCACTTTGCCGTCAGAGTACACACCTAATGCAGCCAAACTGCATAGCGGCTTGTCCTGTTTGTTCTTGATGATCCTGACTTAAACCCATCTTGCTTAGTACCCTTTGCTTACAAAAATCTCCAACCAGATAAACCAAGGTGACCTCTATTTCGTTCTGTTGTTAGGTTTCGTAGGGTTTTAGAAGGACAAGCAACCAGGCAGGAGTATACTGGGGAGGGCAAAGAACAGGATGAGGTATCGGGAAGGACGGGATGAGGAAAGCGGTATGGGAAGCGCGTCGGGCGGTCCTAGGCTTCCTCGCACGCGGCGCGGGACCGGCGAGGCCCGGCCCACGGACTGCATTTCCCAGGCTCAGTCGCCCCGCCTGGCCCCGCCCCCTCCGCCGCTGCGGCCCCGCCCCCGCCACCCGGGGCGGCGCGGCGTGGCTCGGATCGTCTCCGCTCGGCTCGGCGCCCGCCCGACTTCCCAGCGGCCCCGTGCGGCCCGGGCATGCCCAGTTCGGGCGCAGCGGCCCCGGCCCTGGGAGCGCCCGGGCGGGAGCTGGCGGCCGGGCGTGAAGGGGCCAGGAGGAGCCGAGCTGACGCGCGGTGGGCGAGGGGCCGGGCGGCGGAGCGGCCGGGTAGGTGCAGAGTGGCCGAGCCAGGCCCCTGGCGCCGCGTAGCGGGCGCGCGGCTGGGGCCTTGCGAGGCAGGGGCGGTAAGGGCGTGCGAGGACAGGGAGGCCCCGAGCGCGGAGGTGCGGGGTTCGGGGCAGGGGCTCCTGCAGGGGACCCCTGGCAGGAAGGTTCCGGCCCGAGCGGGGTCGGGCCGGGGCGCGGGACGCTGCCCCAGGTGCAGCGCGTCTATGTTTAGCTCTGCGTGTGACCGGAGGTGAGCGTGCTCCGCACCTCGTGTACGGCTGGGTTGCGGGAGGAGACTAGTTTCCGGTCGAAATTGGCAAGCAGCTAAGGCGAAGATGCGTCTGAGCCCGTGGGCCCGGGGCAATCCGTGGAGCTCCCATGAGACGTGAGGATGCTCATCCTTTCTGCACCTGGTGTGGGCTAGGACAGGTTCCTGCTTTCCGGGCTTGGTGGCTTAGAAATGAAAGGACAGGAATGTGCCTCAGTAGATGCTTAATAAGTTCTAATGACTGCTGAGAATCTAATGGCCGTCTGTAGATCTAGGTTCAGAAGTTGTCCATGGGATGGCTCGGGTTAAACTAATTGCAAAGCTTGAGGAAAAAGAAGTCCCGACAGAGGGTCTGAACACCAGGGTTTTGAAGATTGCAGTAGCCTTTCATTTGCTGTGATTTTGAGCAAGCCATTTAACTTCGGAGACTCAGTTCCTCCAGCTGTAAAATGATGAGAACCAGATGCATCTTCTTTCCTTCCAGCTCAGTTGTAACGTTCCTCCTGTGTGGTCTTAAATTGTGTCAAGTTCTGTTTTTCTCCATGCTTCAGTTTTTGTCAAACCGGACAATCACCAAGAATTCCTGAAGGAAGGCTGTTAGGGTCTCTGTAGAGAATTGAAGTGACTTGTCCTACCAAGGCTGCTGTTGGTCACTAGGTAACCTGCCACTTGTACGTGCAGAAACCAGGTGTTCATGGCCACGGTTCAGGTAACACAGCTGTTCTGCTGGACTAGAACTGCCGTGCTTCGTGCCCTGTGAGAAATCCAGGCTAAGTGATTGGTTTCCTTAAATTCCCAAGCTAGTTCATGTTTACTGGGATTATGTTTATATAGAAGTTACCATTTTCATGTTATACCTTGTATTCAAAAGACGAATGGAGAATTTTAAGATCCTTAATTTATAGATGAGAAAGTAGCTGGTTTGAATCCATGATAGGGGCGCCTGGGTGGCTCAGTCGGTTAAGCGTCCAACTTCGGCTCAGGTCATGATCTCGCAGTCCGTGGGTTCGAGCCCCGCGTCAGGCTCTGTGCTGACAGCTCAGAGCCTGGAGCCTGTTTCAGATTCTGTGTCTCCCTCTCTCTCTGACCCTCCCCCGTTCATGCTCTGTCTCTCTCTGTCTCAAAAATAAATAAACGTTAAAAAAATAAATAAATAAAAAAAAGTGAATCCATGATAGTCTTTACAAACTAGTATCATCCTTGAACAGTTATTATTCACCTGGCAGCGAGTTATCCTGTCACTGTGAGGTGTTTTTGTTTTCAACTGGGAGTGTTAACAGAAGTTTCTTACTCTAGAAACTTCTTTATTCTGAAGTAATGGGATTTGACCTCAGGAGCAGGTGGTACATACGGTGTTGTGAAAGTTGCCTTCCTACCACTATATTCCTTGTTCTTCTGGTTCTGGGTGGCACTAATCCAGTTGGGTCAAGGTACAGTTTGAAGTGGTTATATATGTGACAAAATGTGCTGTGTTTTGAAAGTTGAGTTTATACAAGATGCTTGTGAAAGTCTCATAATTTTTGAAGCTAGATTTCTCATTCACCTGAGAAATATATAAAATGAAAAAGTTATAGTATTTTAAAGAATGTTTATACACATGAACTTTTTTGGCCCAGTTTATAGTCCACCGTTTCTTGCGTGCATATTAAAATTGTGTGTATAGGGGCGCCTGTGTGGCTCAGTCAGTTGAGCATCCGACTTCGGCTCAGGTCATGATCTCCCGGTTTGTGGGTTCGAGCCCCCGTCGGGCTCTGTGCTGACAGCTCAGAGCCTGGAGCCTGCTTTGGATTCTGTGTCTCCCTCTCTCTGCCCCTCCCCTGCTCATGCTCTGCCTCTGTCTCTCAACAATAAATAAATGTTAAAAAAAAAAAAAATTGTGTGTGTATATATATGTATATATTTAAAGTTGAAAACAGAGGGAGGCTTATTTGGTGGTCTAGGTGGGCAGTTTCACATTGTACCTTAAGCTCACTTGTATACCAGAGGATCCTGTGCATGAATTATAGTATTTAGTAATTCTTTTTTTAAAAAAATTTTTTTTAACTTTTTTTTTTTTATTTATTTTTGAGACAGGGAGAGACAGAGCATGAACAGGGGAGGGTCAGAGAGAGGGAGACACAGAATCTGAAACAGGCTCCAGGCTCTGAGGTGTCAGCACAGAGCCCGACGCGGGGCTCGAACTCACGGACCGCGAGATCATGACCTGAGCCGAAGTCGGCCGCTTAACCGACTGAGCCACCCAGGCGCCCCAGTATTTAGTAATTCTTGCTAGAACTTTCATCTTGCTCTTGTGTTTTCATTCAAGTGTTTGAGGTTATATACCAAGCATAAATAATCGCTTAGGAGGATACTGAAATGTAATTATCACTCATCAAATCCTCAAGTACTTGGGAAGTGTAGGAGGGATAGTTAGGGACTTCAAGGCCTAAGGAGGCCTGGTCCAAGAGCACATTTACCCCATATAAAAGTGAAAGAGTGGGAAGTAATTTAAAATTTGTATTGCTTCGGTCGCCTGGGTCCCCGGTCGATTGTGAGATAGACCCCACATCCAGCTCCACACTGAGCGTGGAGCCTTCTTGGAATTCTCTCTCTCCTTCTTTTCCTCTCTTCCTCTCTTCCTCTCTGCCCCTCCCCTGCTCACGTGGTTACTTTATCTCTCAAACATGAAAAAAATTGTATTGCTTTCAGGTTTCAGCTGTTGCAGGTGTATCTTTACTTAGTTCACTGTGTTAGTATCTACGGGAGTGCTGGAATCTGCTGCACTCTGAGTAGAGATGTAAATACATGGAAAACATCATCGTGTAGAAATGTACGTGAGGTAACTTACCTGTAAGATAACTGTTTGTTGCCCCATTATGTTCCATCTGTTTCCAGGTCCTTCATGATGAAAGATTTTGAGACGCTTCTCTCTCCTGTGTAGTTAGTAGTTTGGGTGGTGAAGAGATGGCTGACAGTGTCAAAACCTTTCTCCAGGACCTTGCCAGGGTGAGTATGTCATCGAGTAATCTCTTGATCTTTTTGCTACAGAAACCGACTAGGAAATCCTTTAGGTTTTTTTTGGGAATTTTTATTATATTTGTTGGGTTCTTCACATGCAGGTTTTCATTCTCATCCATACTACTCAGGACAGTAAGTATTGTCCTGCATCTTCCAGAAAATTGAGAGACCTATCTAGTGCATGTCTCTAGTATTGGAACCTTGGTCAGTTTGGCTCCAGAGCCTTTTCTTTAGAAAGATTTTTAGTGGGGGTGCCTGGGGGACTCAAGTCAATTAAGCGTCCAACTGCGGCTCAAGTCATAATCTCATGGCTCATGAGCTTGAGCCCTGTGTTGGGCCCTGTAGTGACAGCTCAGAGCCTAGAGCCTGCTTGGGATTCTGTGTCTCCCTCTCTCTCTGTCCTTCCTCCACTTGTGCTCTCTCTCTCTCTCAAAAAATGAATAAACATTAAAATAAAGAAATGAGAAGCTTTTTATTTTGGGGGCTCTTGGGTGGCTCAGTCGTTAACCATCTGACTTTGGCTCAGGTTATGATCTCACATTCATGAGCTCGAGCCCTGCATCAGGTGAGCACGAATCCCGCTTCGGGTAAAACACGAGCCCTGCTTCGGGTGAGCCTCCTTTCTCTCTCTCTCCCTCCCTTTCTCTCTCCCTCCCTCCCTCCCCCCCTCCCCCCCTCTCTTTCTCTGCCCCTCGTGGGATTATCTCTTTCTCTGCCCCTCCCTCACATCTGCCCTCTCTCTCAAAAAAAAGGATACTGACACTTATATTTAAAAAAAAAAACTTCTTATTTTGGAATAATTTTAGACTTACACAAAAGTTGCAGGATAGTACAAAGAGTTGCCCTATATCCTTCACCAGCTTCCCCTAATGTTATGTAACCTTGGTCCACTGGTCAAAATTAAACAATGAACATTGATATAATACTATTACTTAAACTACTCTATTCATATTTGCATTACAGAACCTATTTTCTCTCCATTCTACATGGTGCAGATGATGCTCTAGGAAAATGTCCCATAAAGATCTGTTTAGGACTTAATAACCCAAATTAACCAATAGCACACAATTCCATCATAGTGGATGTCTGAGACTTAATGCCCTGGTTGTAGCCCATGTAGCTGTATTCCTGGGAGCAAGAGAGAGGCCCATTCAATTGTGGGGGGGGCGGGGGGGGGAGGATGGGGGCGGTCCTTGCTCAATGGGAGTGCTTAAAAGTTCATTACATATGACCAATGTCTAGCTCATTGAAGATGCTTAATGTGTGGGTGAATGGATGGATGAATGAGTGTAGTTTTTGGGACTGGGTGATAGGCAGTTCTGGAGGTTGTAGCACTAACAAAATTTTCTGCTGTTGGAGCTCTTCCAATATGGTTGGCAAGAGCTTCTGTCACTGTCTTAATAGACTTAGCCTTCTCCCCCTTCATACACTCTTTAAGGACATTTTTTTCTCCAGCTCTACCGCCATATTATCTCCGTCTTATGTGGCATGCTCTTATCCTGCAGCTGTTCACATTTTATAGTAATGATTTATTTGTGTCTTTCTCCATCTGTGGTCATTCTAGAGACCAGTGTTTAATTTGTCCTCAGTATCACTAGAGTTTAGCACAGGATAGAGGACATACTAGAGGCATTTGATTAATACTGAAAGAATATAGGGGAGGGCAATACTGGGCTCTGTAGTCTTAAGTGTAGAGGGATTGGAAAGCCACTGTTTTGCAACCATGTTCTTCAAGCTTGGTTTGAGCAAGAATTGTCAGTGGGTACTAAATCTAGGGGAGAGAACTTGAGCAGGATACTTGCCTGGTCTCAGCCCTGTCTGCCCACCCATAGCTGATTAATTGCAAGATGAAAAGTTTGCAACCATATAGTGGAGAAAAGCTGGACAACCCCTTGACTGAGTATGTAAAATTAACATGACTCGCAAGGGCAGACAGATGTCATGTGTCTCTGGATGTAATACCGGGAAGGGCACACCAGCACTTCTGTGATATTCCTGCCCCAAAAGGGGCAACCTGGGTCTAATTGTGAGTGGACCTGAACTGAGAGAGTAGCATGAACTGGCCTCTGTATTTCAAAAAGAAAGACAGGCTGAAGAGCTGTTTCTGATTGAAAGAGGCTAAAGAGCCATGACAGCTAAAGGTAGTATATGATTCTGAACTGATTTCTGACACGTGAAGGGTAAACATGCCCTAGAGGGCATTGTTGGGACAAATGGAGAAACTGGAATATGGACTGTAGATTCAAGTATTTTGGTATTAAATTTCTTGAATTGGTAACTTGGGTTTATATGGAAGAATATCATTCTTGGAAATACACATTCTGATATAGGAAAAATGCATATATGTAAATAATTAATTTACCACATTTATTATTACTTCACAAAGCTGGAGAAAGGATATTTGGAAGTTCTATTCTTACAACTCCTATAAATTTTGAATTATATCAAAAGATTAAGTCTCCCTTAAGCCATGTAGCAGAGAAATTTCAATAGTTTCCACTGTTATTTCACTTTATGTAATTTGGGAAAGTCTCCTGATGTGTATTCCTCCCTCTTTTAATACAGGGAATCAAAGACTCCATCTGGGGAATTTGTACCATCTCAAAGCTCGATGCTCGGATTCAGCAAAAGAGAGAGGAGCAGCGTCGAAGAAGGGCAAGCAGTGTCCTGGCACAGAGGAGAGCCCAAAGTATAGAAAGGAAGCAAGAGAGGTAAGCAGCGGGGGCTGATGTCAGAAAATATCTGAGGGGGAGGGCGCTTCAGAAAGTGGCTGGTCCTTAGTGTAGAATGAAGACCTTATATAGTCACTCAGAGTTTCAGTACCCCCTTTGTTTTTTGTGCTTTTTTTCCAAAAAAATGTTACGGGTGACTCTTTTTTTTTCCCCACATTAAATTAAACTAGGGTCTACTAATAATGCTTGTTCAGAATGTCATGGTGTTTCAGTTGGTTGTGTCTGACTCTTCAGTTTGGCTCAGGTTGTGATCTCAGGGTCGAGGGATCCAGCCGCCTCCCCCCCCCAATCAATCAATCAATATTTTAAGAAATTAAAAAAAAAGAATGCAGAGATTTATATAAACTGACATTTAAAAAATGTCATGGTGTTTTAAAAAGACAGAATGGTGAATAGAGAACTGCAAATAATAATTATAAGAATCTGTTTTCCTAGAAATATTTTTCTTTAATGTTCATGTATTTTTGAGACAGAGGGGGAGAGAGTGCACAGGAGAGCGCTCCCAGGCGAGTTGAGGAGGGGCAGAGCAAGAGGGAGACAGATCTCCGAAGCAGGCTCTGTGCTGAGCCCAATGCAGGGCCCGAACTCAGGAACCATGAGATCATGACCTGAGTCGAAGTCGGACGTTTAACCGCCTGACCAACTGAGCTACTCAGGAGCCCCTAAGAAATATTTTTAACCATTTCTTATTGACACTGGGAGAGCATTGAGAGAACAGTAGGTGCTAGAAAAATAATGGTAACCAACAAAAGGTAATGGTGAGTGAGTGAATGAATGTTGATTTGGAAATGGCCTGTGTGCCATATTAGCTGAATGCATGTGGTCTTTTCCAGTGAGCCGCGTATCGTTAGTAGAATTTTCCAGTGCTGCGCTTGGAATGGTGGAGTATTCTGGGTGAGTTCTTTTTCCTCAAATGCCAGGTGCCTTACAAGCATCTTCAGATTGTTGCTCTCTTAATAGCTTTCAATTCTTTTCTTGAAACTGAGACAAGTAGCTTTTACCTACTGATACATGCTTAAACCATAACTGGGAATCTGTGCTTCTGCAATGATTTTATTTCCACTCAAAGAACACTTGTATGTAAATGTCAGGGATAGCCCTGAATATACATTTTATTTTTAAAAAACGACTCATTCACAAGTTTTAATGTTAGCGGTAACAGTTTCTCTTGACATGGGGCATTTTGGAGAAGAGCAACTATCAGAAGGGAAAGGCAGAAGGACAAGAGCAAGGTTATCCTTGCACCTGGTCTTATCATTCTACTAGAATTGATGACTATTGAAAACCCACACCAGAATATGTTGCCTAGAGTTAACTGAGAGCCAACACGGGCTTAAGTGAAATTTGAGTACTTTGAAGAACGGGTAGTGAGATTTTTTTTGGGGGACTTGGAATTCCATGTAATCCAACTTGTCTTAATCCAAACATTTCACAGATGTTTTTGGATGTTTGCTTAATAAAATATTACTATGTATTTAGTATGTGCCTGTATTTTGGTCTGAATATTATTAAAATGTTTGTCTGTATCCCTAAGATCCTCTGTTTTTACAAGCAATGTCAGGTTTGTACCTTAGAGAAGGACTAGGCTATAGAAACGGGTCCAGTTTTGGTGCCTCTTCAGGGCTCCTTGAAAAGGCACCTCCATCTGGAAAATGACACTGAAACTTGGAACTCTTTTTAAAGAAGAGCTTTTAATGTTTACTTTATTCTTTCCTTTAGTTAAGTCTCCTGTTGTTTTATCGAGTGTTTATTCCTGTACTCCAGTCAGTAACAGCCCAAATTATTGGTAAGTATATGCATTGCTGTGTGCTGCGTGCCTGGGGCGGAGGTACAAGGGATTGTCCCTGTCTCCCTCAGTTTACCAAACACTTCCCTGTTCCAGGAGCTTTAGCTGTTTTTAGCTCAAGCCTGTCAACAACCCTTTGAGTGGGTACTGTTACCAACATCATTTTCGTGGATGAGAAAATGGAAGTTAGTTACCCGAGGTTAAACTATTAGTAAGGGGCCGAGCTGGGATTTAAACCCAGGTAGTTTCCTTTATACTGTGTACTGTCAAAGGTCTGTGATGTGTCAGTCAGCACCCGGTAAGCGGGTCTGTCTCAAGGTAAGCAGCACATATCTAGGACTACTCCAATGAGAGCTGTGGCTAGAATTTGATGTGTCTACGAAGAGGAAAACTATCTGAAGTAGTCATGGTCGTGTGCTGGAAAGAAACACAGGGTGTGTGTGTGTGTGTGTGTGTGTGTGTGTGTGGGTGGGTGGTGAGGGAGAATAGTCACCAACTAGGGGGTTCCATATTCGGTCTTTTTTGTTTTTCATTTCTCCAGTTACAGTGACAACTCTCTTTTCCCCTTTCTTAGGTGATCCATCACTACATGGAGATGTTTGGTCGTGGCTGGAATTCTTCCTTACGTCCATTTTCAGTGCTCTTTGGGTACTTCCTCTGTTTGTGCTTAGCAAAGTTGTCAATGCCATTTGGTTTCAGGTAGGTCCAGGAGAGAATGGAGTCTGGGTGCTGCCGCATGATGGGTTGGTGGGTGGCAGGTTTTAGCCTGTGAGTGGTGGCTATGCAGGAACGATTTCATAGCCTTAACCTTTGTTGGTCATGCAGCCAGTGGTGATTTTTGTGCTCTTGTAAAAAAAAAATGGAATTATTGTCTCAGTCGCAAAAGCATCTCATGGCCAGATGTCCGGGGGCTTTTCTCACCTGGCGGATCTAATGGTAGATCAGTGGCCTTAGCTTTGGGAATGGATAGTGAAGCCATCTTATTCATGTTTTGGTGAGCTGCTTTCTCTGTTACAGGACATAGCTGACCTAGCATTTGAGGTGTCAGGGAGGAAGCCTCACCCATTCCCTAGTGTCAGCAAAATAATTGCTGACATGCTCTTCAACCTTTTGCTGCAGGCTCTTTTCCTCATCCAGGTGAGACTGGCCTTCTGGGTACATGGGCAAATTTTGAAAAAGGATTCACCAGAGGGAGCTTCACAAAGACAGGGTGTTGCATTTATACGGGGGCAGATAAGCTTTATGGGAGGTAATGCTTTTTAAATAATTTTTTCACAGAAATAAATAGAGAATTTAAAAATCCTAAAATGATAAGCAACACGAACTTACCAGCTCTTCCTTGCTCATGGGCATTGTCCACTCTCCTGCTGTTGAGACCCTTACGGAGCATCTGTGAGGCTATCTAGGCAGAGGGGGAGGACTCAGTGGCAGGTGAATAGTGTTAGTTCTCTGAAGTGTTGGAATTAAGATTCTCCATATTTGTTCTTCAGGGGATGTTCGTGAGTCTCTTTCCCATCCACCTTGTTGGTCAACTGGTTAGTCTTCTGCATATGTCCCTTCTCTACTCACTGTACTGCTTTGAATATCGTTGGTTCAATAAAGGTGAGTCTGTGTAAAGAAACTGAGAAGTAGGATGTCCAGTCCAGAAGTGCTGTGAAGCAGACTTCTTAAACTGTTCAATACTTAGGCCATTGGCAAACCATCTTTGGAAGGAAGTAGCCTCTTTGGCAAGAGAGAATTTTCACTTAAGGGTTTTTTGGTTTTTTTTTTTTTTTTAACGTTTTATTTATTTTTGAGACAGAGAGAGACAGAGCATGAATGGGGGAGGGGCAGAGAGAGAGGGAGACACAGAATCGGAAGCAGGCTCCAGGCTCTGAGCCATCAGCCCAGAGCCCGACGCGGGGCTCGAACTCACGGACCGTGAGATCGTGACCTGAGCTGAAGTCGGATGCTTAACCGACTGAGCCACCCAGGCGCCCCTCACTTAAGGGGTTTTAACCCTTAACTTTGATGCTGGGGGATATGGCAGTGGAACATTGT
This sequence comes from Panthera onca, assembly GCF_046562875.1. Taxonomy (NCBI): domain Eukaryota; kingdom Metazoa; phylum Chordata; class Mammalia; order Carnivora; family Felidae; genus Panthera; species Panthera onca. Next base: position 92,734,555 of record NC_138348.1, on the reverse strand, counting down.
CTTTATGCCACTTAATTTGATGTAGCTCTGACTGAGCCATGCGATAGCGTAAAAGAGCATGCATTATTCTGAATTAGATAAATTATTTGATGTCAGTGCTTTCATATTCTTTTGGGGATGTTGTAAAAGACCTTGGCATATCTGTCTGGGTGTCCCATGTTTGGAAGAGGTTAATTGGTTTCTAGAGAATGGCTGCCCTTTTATTTGATACCTTTGTTCAGGACTCATCATGACAAAGGATGCTGATGAGGTAATTCATGATTCTTAGCAGCTTTGAAATTGTGATTGTTGAACTGAAAAGCTTTGCACAGAAGCCTTACCATATTCAAACAATTCCAATTTGTATGCTTTTTTTTAACTGTTCTACATGACAGATCTGTACCTAAAACTGAGACCTCAAATAATTTGTCTACGTAGTCATTTGACTAAAAGGAAATAAGCGATCTAATTGTATCAGCTCTCTTGTTTTAGGAATTGAAATGCATCAGCGGCTGTCAAACATAGAAAGGAATTGGCCTTACTACTTTGGATTTGGTTTGCCCTTGGCTTTCCTCACAGCAATGCAGTCCTCATATATTATCAGGTAATTTGACTTGAGGGACTTGATGGGGACTAGTAAAAATAAAGACTCATTGTAGGAGCACCTTCCATATACCTGCTCCTGTGGTAGGCATTTTCCATTCTTACTTGGCTGTCCGGTCTGCAGACTTTTTCTCCTTGACAGATAGTCAGATGTTTGTCAGCATTAAAATCTAGCCTGCATGATTCTATATGCCATACATACTCTTTTATGTTGCCTCCTGGAGCAGTGTTAAAAGTAGCTGGTGCTTAGGAAAAAAAAAAAATTTGGACATGTTTGAAACATTAAGATTTCATCAAGCCATGATGTTAGCTCTGGAGGCAAGGGAACTTTGGGCTTCTAATATCCCTTCCAAAGTCTTGGCTGTCATGAAGGTGACTCTTTCCCTTCTGTTTACAGTGGCTGCCTCTTCTCCATCCTCTTTCCTCTATTCATTATCAGCGCCAATGAAGCAAAGACCCCTGGCAAAGCATAGTAAGTATTAGCCAGTGTTGGCTAAAATGTAGTAACTAATGTAAGCTATCTGTCTGTGTAAAGGATCAGGGCTATAACATCACAATTATAGGAATGAGACTTTTTAAAAGCCTCTTACATTGTAGGAAAACATTAATACATACTATGATGAGAGAAAAACACTTGTGGAATGGATTCGCCAATTTTTCTCAGGCATATATGCACATTACATTACAAAGAATTACACATATTCTTAAAATTTAACAGTTCACTGAACATAAGGCACTTGTAAACACCTATGGGTAAGTCCATTTTTGTAAAAATGGCCAACTTTTTATAGTGGGCTATGTGATCTGGCTACATGAGTTTATTGACAGTAAAAGTACTGTGAATCTTCAGCAATAATAATAGCACTCCTGAAGTTAAAAAAAAAAAAAGTTTAATCTTTGATCAGTTTTGCTGAAGTCAGTGAGGATACATGTATTAAACATTTCGGATCTGCTTTGGGTGTTGGCTCACTCTTGCTCACTGTAATTGCAGGCTCTGTAATTGGCTGTCCCCTGAAACTCTTGAAAATGGAGCACATGTAGTATTTGATGTCTTCAGACATGGCTTGATGTTTATACTCTGAAGTCAGCCATAGACAAGTACTCCTCAAATCAGAATTAACCTGAAATGTAACTTTATTTCCTCAAAGCCTGACACTCCCAGTGGCGATTCTGTCGTACTCGTGACCGCATCAGACCCAGTGCATTCTTTGGTTGCTGCCTGTTAACCCATGTGTCTAGTGTCTGTCCTTCCTTGATCAAATTTCAGTTCTCCTATTTTCCCCTATGTCATTTAAAAATGTTTAACGTAAATTTTTAAAAATTTTAAAAATAAGCTGTCAAGTAGTGAAAACACGAAGTTTGAGCAGCTCGGGATCTAACAAGTCGGGTCTCTTGCCTTTCAGCCTTTTCCAGTTGCGCCTCTTCTCCTTGGTGGTTTTCCTAAGCAACAGACTTTTCCACAAGACGGTCTACCTGCAGTCTGCCCTGAGTAGCTCAACCTCTGCCGAGAAATTCCCTTCACCGCATCCGTCTCCTGCCAAACTGAAGGCTGCTGCAGGCCACTGAGTCGCCTGCCACCCAGAGGGGATGGGCGGGATCAGAAGGGGGCTGTAGGAGCTCCTTTCCTTGTCATCTCCTCTGCCAGAGAAGGCAGGACCCGCTCTGCCAAGGGCCCGCTGCATACTCCCTTCTCTCTGAGGAACTGGGATTTTTGTCTCTGGTGCGCATAAGGCAGAATCTTCCTGACACCAGTATGTGGATTTCTAACATCGGTGGGTCTGAATGGACCACAGGTTTTTCTGCAGCTCTTTTCTAGCACTTGCCAGCCCCCGTGCCTGAACTGATTTGAATACTTTTTTTTCTCCCTGTGCCATTTACCCTCCCAACTCCCCTTCCTGCCTTCCACCACCCTCTGGATGAATGGATTTTGTAATTCTAGCTGTTGTATTTTGTGGACCTGTTACTTTTTTGTTGTTTTTCTGTGAAGCACATATATTGGATGTGGGAGGCGAAGGAGCATCTCATTTGCTCCGGGTCACTCCCTTTATAGCCATCACTGTCTTGTTTCTTGTAACTCAGGTTAGATTTTGGTCTCTCTTGCTCCACTGCAAAAAAACAAGCCCGAAGAGATGGGACAGGAGGAAAGACCTCGCAGCCAGATCTGCTGGGTCTTGAGGAGTGATTTTCTTCCCCTTGAAGGGGAAAAGCTTTTTTTCCACTGGTACACCGAAAGTTCCCCAGCTGTAGGGAAGTACCAGTTTCGGACAAGTGCCACACAACACCGAATGCTCAGAGAACCTGCACTTTTAACTCTGGAGGTCCGAAGTGTGCTGCTGGCCACTGCCGGGTCTGTCTGGAATTTCAAAGGAATCCTGGGTGCTGCAGATAGGAACTGAAGGGGTAAATTTATTAAACCCATTAAGCCTGTGATTGGTTGGTGTTTTCCTGTCATTTTAAAGAGACTAAATATGGGGGAGGGGGGCAGATGTCAAAACACTTGTCCGATTTTAAAATGTCACAATTAAACGTGAGCTGGTTTCCCACAAGTGTGTAATGGTTGGATTTTCAAAAGTCATCACCTTGTGAAACGTTAAAAAATGTTAAGTGGAACACACGACTTTGCCTTGGATAATTTGGTTGTGGTTTTGAGAGATTAGTCCTAAAAAATGTTCCCTAAGAAAGTGCGGAGTGTGTGATTATAATCATGTTTACATCTTGTGAAAGAATTGGGAATTGTTTATTTTAAAGTCTGTATGTATCTATGTCTCCTGCATATTCAGGAAGGGTGGGAGAGGCTTTTAGGTTTCAGTGTATTGAACGTTTGCATTTGGCAAGAGGTTAGACATTTGGTTAACAGAAACGTTTATTACGTACAAGACAGTAAGGATGTAAAATTCATTGCTGAGAGACATAAAAGCAAGTTCAAAGTATAGAAGGTTTTAAAATAATGGGCATCTTGGAAGTGGGTGTTGTTACCAGATTGTGCACAAGAAAATGTAAATGACATAGTTAAAATAAGGTTTCCTTCCAATATTCATCTGTGATATCTTTGGTCATTTGACAGTAGTATTGCAGAGAAATACTTCCAGGTTGCTGTGGGGGTGGTTTGACAAAGATCTTCATATTTCATCAGCAATTACCTTATTTAAGGTTAAATTTTTACAATTGGTGTAGTTATTTAAGTGGCCGCATCTTTGCTGCCTGAAATTTGTGTTTGTACAACTAAGCTGGTCTTAGTTTGGAAGGGTGGGAGGTTAAGTGGATGAAGTGATGCTTATCCAGCACTGTGACTGGCTACAGAAGATGCTTAAAGATGGAAGTGAGGAATCCACAGTTTTAGTAGTGTAACTGAGAGGCCAGGCCTGCACAAATGATAGATTAGACATATCTATAATAGAAATCTGGCCACAGTCTCAAATGAGATGCACGCAAAAGCAGTGTGAACTTTTCGTACATTTTCATTAGGGGGAGGGCCTGAGGGCAGTGGTTAGGAAATTAGAATCGAAGGGAGATTAGGCTGTGTTTTTGCCAAGTTCAGAATGGCAATTTGAGGCAGATGAACAGTAACAAAGTAAGGGAGATCACATTGCTAAACATGAGAGAGCTTGAGTTTTAACCATGCAACCGGGAGGATCTCAGGATTCCTGTTCACAAAAGTTCTTTTTAGGAATAGGCATCATGACTTTGACAGGTATTTGTGGTTCAACACACTACCCTTGTACCCCATCTAGAGCTTAGTCACCCATTGTAGCAGCTTGAAGAATTAGAAAGTGGACACTTCAGACCTCAGGATGTTTTTAAATTGGTTGGAAAGTTTTAAATGGACAGATTCACATTCCTACTTAATTGCTCTGCACTTAGGAAGGGGCCAAGAGAAAGTTGAAGAGGGACTGAGAAGAGGACAGCCAGTGGTTGGAGGTTTTTGAACCACCTTAAAAGAATAACAACTGTGGAAATAAAAAAGGCAACTGTAGTTGTCTGTTCACTGTCTATTCAGTTTCTCTCCACTTACATTTTCTGATAACAGTAGTACATTCAGTTTCTACGTTCATGTGTTTACCTCTATCGAGACCGTTCTCGTAAAGACTATCAGCTCAGTAGTACAATGGAATTTCCCTCCTTCCCCATTTACGTTCCCCCTATGCTATAATGACCCACAGAAGTTAAAAGGAAGCTGACTACAGTGTAACTTCTGCCTTTTAAATAATGAGAGCCATGCATCACTGAAATATTTTGGAGTCCATAGAGTGAGTCCGTAGAGCCAACGGATGACTTCATCATGTAACATTTGACTGCCTTCTCTGTTGGGCACTGTGCAAAGTACTGGGGATTCAAGGATGATCCAGAAAGATGATTACTGTCCTCTTGGACCTAACAGTGCCGTGAAAGAGAGTGACAAGTGATCAAAATTTTAAAAATAACATGTTCAAATAGCTGCTACTTTCCATAGGTCTCAAAGCTGGATAAAACACTGGATTTCAGAGAATCTCAGTGGGATGAGAGGTTAGGCTGTACACTCAGCCTCCCATTCTTGTATTCATTCTCTGATTTCAAATTTAAATGTTTTGTAGTGCTCTCAGACCCATGGAGAAAATAAATAGTTCTGGATCAGCATCAGAAGCCTCTCTGGAGCTTTCCCAAAATACACATAAGACCACCTGGACCTGGGGACGTCTGGGTGGCTCAGTCAGTTAAGCTCGGACTTCGGCTCAGGTCGTGATCTTGCAGTTTGTGAGTTCGAGCCCTGTGTCAGGCTCTGCTCTTGACAGTGCAGAGCCTGCTTGGGATTCTCACTCCTCTCTATCCCTCCCCCACTCATGCTTTCTCTCTCAAAATAAATAAAAGACCACATGGACCTGGAGGAAAGTTAATTCCAGAACAAAAGGTAACTTTAAAAATTCTAACAACTACTTTCATAGAAATTTGGGAAACTTGCATCCATAAAGTAAGAACACTTACTTATGAAAAGGGGGTGAAATAGGAAAGTTCTTAGACATTACAGCAATCGTGAAAATAAAATGAGATGGCTTATAAAAGTTACACTGAGAAAATATGAACAGACATTTCTCAAAAGAACACATCCAGATGGCTAATAGACACATGAAAAGATGCTCAACATCAATCATCATCAGGGAAATACATATCAAAACTACGATGAGATACCATCTCACACCTGTCAGAATAGCTAAAATAAGAGACAAGTGTTGGCGAGGATGTAGAGAAAAAGAAACCCTTGTGCACTGTGGGTGGGAGTGGAAAACAGCATGGAGCTCCCTCAAAAAATTAAAAAAAAATTATCCTACAATGCAGTAGTTGCACTACTGGCTATTTACCCAGAGAATACAAAGATACTAATTCAAAGGGATACATGCACCCTTGTGTTTATTGCAGCATTATTTACATTAGCCAAACTATGGAAGCAGCCCAAGTGTCCTTTGATAGGTGAATGGATAAAGAAGAAGTGGTGTGTGTGTGTGTATATAGTGCAATATTGCTCAGCCATAAAAAGAAATGTTGCCATTTGCAATGACAATGGATGGAGCTAGAGAATATGATACTAAGTGAAAGAAGAGAAAGATATACTATATGATTTCACTCGTGGAATTTAAGAAACGAGCAAAGGAATAAAAGACAAACCAAGAAACAGACTCTTAACAATAGAGAACGAACGTGGTTACCAGAGGGGAGGGGAGGGGTGGGTGGGCGAAATAGGAGATGGGGATGAAAGACTACATTTATCAGGATTAAAAAATAAATGATTTAAAAAAGTGACACTGAGGAGCCTAAATTAGAGAACTGAAAGATAAAATTAAGGAAAGTTCTCAGAACATAGAGCAGAATGATCAAGACATGGAAAAAGTTAAGAATCATGGAAATGTCCAAAAATCAGGAGGTCTGGCATTCATTTAAATAGCACCTTCAGAAAATGAGAACAGGAACAAGGGGACAAGAATACAACCAAAGAAAATTTCCTGGACTGATGACAAAATTGGAGTTTTCGGATAAAAAGTTCCTGCAAAAAGTAAAGCAGCAAAAATGAAAGAAAAACACATAGATGGGTTCTTTAAGGAAAAGCCATTCATCAAAGAGAAAAATAGGTTACTTGCAGAGGATTGTGATTGACATGGGCATTAGGCTTCTTAAGAACAACTCTAGATGACAGAAGATAAAATGCCTTAAAAGGGTGCTTTTTTTGTGTGTGGTCGTGTATAAGGGATGGGTGAGTCCCAATTTTGTTTCCATAATTCTAACTGTGTTATTAAGGGCAAAACAAAGGCATTGTTTGCTTTCCACTGCTTTCTTGAAAAAATTACTTGAAAATCTATCAAAGGGAAAAATCCAAGAAATAGATGAGTAACTGAAACAAAACAAAATACCTAACCAAACAATGTGAAACAGTGAAATAGGTGCATTAGGAAGAAATCTTGGTAATGTAGCTTTTGCAGCACACCTGAAAAGGTAGATTCTGGGGAGAATATCTTGAAGAAAAAAATAGCTACTGTTACTCTTGTGTGCCTCAGATGAGATGAAGGCATGTGTTCTTTGGAATAATGAGGTAAAAGATGTTAAGTAGACACTTCAGGAAAGACCAAGAGCTTCACAGGAATGAACTGACTCCTACAAAGCAAGCAAAATATAGCTTTATTCTAAGCAATTGATGAAATAGTAAAAATAGTGTTTCTGAAAGAACCAACTCAAAACTTTTGGTTCAATAAAGCAGGAGGAAGGAGGATTAATTAATATGCTGAATTTATGTATCATATCTGGGTTTACAATAACTATAATTTCCCCCATGACTGCTGTCCCGACCTTGATTTTACTTACAGAGAAGACTTTCCCTGTCAATTGGTAATAAAGAATCATCCTAACAATAGGCTTAAATTTTGAACTTTGTTCTTGAGTAGTATACTTTGACTTTGAAAAAAATTGACTTAATTTTACCACCTGGAAACTTATGAGATTCCCTTTAAGAAACATACATGTTCAACAATTTTTTAAAAATTAATGAAAAACCAAGATTTTATGTTCTTGAAACAGTTTTTTTTTTTACTTCAAAGGAATCTATTTTTAATTCCTTTTTCTTTTTTAACAAGAAAAAAAATCAGCTCTTGTTTTGAAGAGGCATTTACTGGAAGTTCTGCAATTCCTTCAGGTTCAGCTTTAGTTTGCTTGCATTAGCAAAATTACAGTGAACACATTGTAAAAAAGCAAAAAAAAAAAAAAAAAAAAACCCCAGAGCTGTTGAATCATAACGGCCCAGGGTCAGCTTGGTCATGTGAATTGTGAAAAGTACCCATGATTTTGAAGCACTGATTTAAATATGCTTTCAGTTTATCTTTGGTGGTTTGCATTCACAGTGTAAATAGGAAGAGAAGTGCGTGGTGGCATCGGCACTGACTTAGAAGTTACCGATGCTCCCATTTTCTTTGGTGTAGCTTTTGCCCACTGCAGTGTGTGGGTGTGTGTATACACGCGTGTCTGAGAGGGGACGGGATTGGCTGCTGAACTTCGCCCTTCTCCCTCTCCCCAGCCCTCACCTACCTCAACATTTCTTCCCCCCCCCCCCCCCGCCCCCCGCCAGGGGGAGGGCGGTTAGGGGGGAAAAGAGACAAGTGGTTAGGGGTGAGCCGACAAAGCACAGCAAGGCTGCGTGCTGGGTCTCCGGAAAAAGCTTGTCTACTGCTTGCAAGGACTGCCCCTGCGGCGGTGGTTGACTTACTAGCCTGGCAATGGAGAGTCTGCCAATTTAACCAAAAGCCACGATCCTTTTAGGGCTAGGCATGCTCGTTCACGAAGTCGGGGGCTTAAGAAAAGGATACGCCTCGAGAAATCGGCAGGGCTCTCTCGGCTATCGCTGTCAAAAACAGCTCTTGAACGAACTGTCGGACAAATCCCGTACAAGATATAACGGTCTGGACGAGAAAGTGTTTGAGTGTTTATTTAAAATTGGTAGGATGTTCTTCCCTCCTCTTCTCTAACCTTATGTTTGGTGACGGTCAATTTCTCCAATCTCCTGGAAACCGAGAGGGGAGATACCCTAACCCGGCTTTTTGGGATTTGCAGATTCGGTTTATTCCTCCGCGTAGTTTCCGCTTCTGGTCACATGACTGGGGTAAACCCGCCACACCTTCATCCCCCGCGACTCCTTCGCGGTCCGCAGACCGACACGTCACTCCTCGGCTCTCAACCAAACTGCTCCGAGCACGTTCTTTCCGAGCTCTCGCTCTCATGAGCGGGTCTATCACAGCTCTACAAGAGCACGAAGTCCCGCCCCCTGACGGCTGAGTGATATCTGTATTGCCCAGTTAAGAAGTAGGAGCTCGCCTTTGTCCCCGTCTCCAGCCCTGACAGACAGTTCCACAATCCTATCGCTCTCTCGAAGTGGCGTATCGAGCCTTGGCCAGCCAATGGGGAGCGGCCCAGGAGGCGGACCAGGCCGCTGCCAGGGTTGGGTGCGCCGCTGAACGGATGGCAGAGGGAGCCCAGCCGATTCCTGAGGAACGCTGGCCAGGTGAGAAGGCCTTAGGCTATAACTTGAGAATTAGCTGCAGGTGCAGTCCAGGTTGTTGGTGGGGTTGGACGAAGTGCTGGAGGTGGGGCTTTAATGGCGGCGGGTGGGGTGTGGGAAGCGGGGTCTAGGGCCTTGCAGAGGAGGGGGCGTGGGGTGTGGGGTGGAGACGTCCTGGGATGGAAGGATGTGAAGGTTCGGGATGGGGCGTGCGCTTAGGCCTGGAGGGCGTGGGAAAGATTGGATCCTGCGACTAGTTCTGGAGGGGAGGGCGCTCAGGATGCTGAGGTGGTGGGGTGTCCCGCGGTGGGTAGTGTCAGAGGTGTTATATGCAGGTGGGAGGCAGGGAGTTGGGACCTGCTAGAGTGACCAGAAGAAGGGGGTGGGATGGGGGAGCAATGGAGTGTGAGCAGGTGTGAGAGTGGGGGCTAACGGGGATGGGGAAGTTTCCGTCTTGGAAAACTAGAAGGAGGATGGGATTCGGATGCCACAGCTCGCAGGCACCGTTGAGGAGGAGACCCGATGCTAAGTGTTTAAAGTGAAGTGTCTTTTGCCCTTATTTGCTTTAGCGATGTGCTCAAATGACCAGAGAGCACACTAGGAAAACTCCCTTAAGGTCCTGCCTCAAATTACCAGTTCCTTTACTCAGCTTGCAGGTGGAGGTTCTAGTACTCTCATTTCTTCCGCTGACTCTTCTCGGTGTGTGGCTCATACCAGCTCGTAGTGGTGTTATGTTTTTCTGTTTCAGGCATTCGAGAAAAACAAGCACAAACTTGAGCGATGTGGCGGGATTATTGACTTCCTGGAGTTAGGTGTTTATTCTTGATTGCAAGATGAGGTTTTCCTTTGGGGTTGTAATTAAAAACACATGCAAAACTGCCCCTCTGGGCCAGTTACTTATGGAAAAGATGTTGTCGGAGCTAGGAATGTATGATTCTTTATGCCTTCTGCCTAGTCTGGTGTTTTTTTTCCCCCCCTCTTTTTTCCTCCAATAATACCGAGAAAAAGATCAGGAGGCATGAAGGTTCTTTTTTCTCTCCCTGCAGTCTTGAACAGTGTTGCATATCTTTTATTACTGTATTCTTTATAACTTAGCCCTTGATGAGCTTATGGTTTAAGAAGGCAGCACTTTCTTAAACAGAAATAGCTAACCTACTTCCTTCAACATTTTATTTTAATCTAGGCCCCCCCCCCCTCCCCGCCGAGCTTTTCTTGTTTCAGTAGGAAATTTTATTTTCTTTTCCCTCTAGATTGTCATCTGGTTCTATGAGCTATCTCTGAGATCAGTGGCTTAAATCGGCAGTGTCAATTACAGGCCTATCTTGAGACAGGCAACTGGAAGCGTCTATAGATCCGAGCAGTAGTTGCACTGTGATACATGGGATTGAAAGCGCAGTGATTGTGTATGTGTTTCTCTCCCTCTTGAGTGCATCACTGTATGTGTATTAGTGATCATCATGCTCTTTAGCTGGCCCTGCAACACCATTAGGATTTGGAACAAAAAGAAGCTCGTGGCCATTCAGTTGCTGCTGAAATGTAGGGCCGTATATTGGGCATATTCAGTCATAGTTTGATTTCTAATTTCACCTATTTAGTATTCATTTCCCCATTTCCTGCTTTCTTTCATACATTCCTGCTTTTTCTTGAGTGCTCTTTTATTCTCTGTTTCTTCTTTTTCTCTATTTCCAGTCTTTTTCTATTTTCTTTGCATCTCTTCACCCAACCGCCTTTTTCTATCCCTGTGTTTGCTCTTTACTCCTGCTGTACCACGCTATTGCCAGTTGTGCTTTTTATGTATTATGTACTTGTTAGCTGTGAAGGAGTAAGAAGCAGAATTCTGGTGATAGAGTCTAATCACTCCTTTTGAGTCTTGACACATGGACCTGACTCAGGCCTACTTCCTTGCCAGTCGGTCAGACTTCAGGCAAGGCTAGGGTGTTAGTATTGGCTCGGGTGTCAAGTATTAGCTCTGACCCTCTCGGTGTGTTCGTTAGCATGTGTCTCTTTTATGGTTTTTTTGCCGCCATAAAACATGAAAGTGAATTAGGTAAGTTAGAAGTGTCTGATGTCCTACAGTCTTGACTTTTCCTTTTCAGCTATTTGAGTGTCATCTGCTGCCTCCCATCGATGTCAAGATGACTAAGCTGGGATTTTTGCGGTTGTCCTATGAGAAGCAGGACACACTACTGAAGCTTCTCATTCTGTCGATGGCTGCTGTGTTATGTGAGTGTGCATGTGGACCTCTCTTTCTTTGCGGGTGGAAAGGAGAAAAAAATCAAGAATGGCTTACTTAAATGTCTTGTTCTTTTCAGTAGATTGCAATGTGTTGTTTTTGCTCTTATCCATCAGTATGATTTTATGAAGACAAAAGAAACACAAGGATTATGAAAGTCAGGGCTAGAGATCATCTGGGAAAGAATGGGAAGCATGCTGTACTAGTTGCCTACTTTAGTATTTCTGAAAATCTCTTCAGAACTTACTGTTTGTTTGGTTTTGTTTTTTTTTTTTTTAGATTTTCTTGCTCTTTGCGAGTCATAAATATAGTCTTGATTTGCCTTACCCCCCTTAGTTTGTTCCAAAATAAAAGTTCTGGGGAGGGGAAGTCAACGATTAAAAAAGATGACCATGTAAGTGGAGTGCAGTATTAGTAGTTGGATGCATTGTTACAGGTCTTGATAGTTAAATGTGTCCTATCTGTGTGAAAAATGTAGGTGTCATTGTCAGGGGAGAGTGAACTTCTAAGTGAATTCTACCCCTAACATGGGGCTTGAACTCAGGACCCCAAGATCAAGAGTCACATGGTGTACTGACTGAGCCAGGCAGGCACCCCTATTCAGGGATCATTTTACATTTCCTGTGACTTCTGTGCTGTGCTATTATCTCTATAATACTACAATCTACTATTATTTTTCATGGCGCACTACCATTAAGGTATTAACTCTCTGATTTTTGCAGCGTTCTCTACTCGTCTCTTTGCTGTCCTGAGATTTGAAAGTGTCATCCATGAGTTTGACCCGTGAGTACTTTTGCTTGATCTGGTATTTGCTTTGGGAAGCATTCAGGTCAATGGATTTCCAAGTAAATTCTAAACAGCTCTCAGTGATGGGGTTGTGCTTCCTATATATTTAGGGGGGAAAACCCTCAAGTTTTCCAACAGAGATAATTGCTTTCTTTTGAGACATTTCTGTTGGAATTAACCAAGTAAATCTCTCAAACTCATAGGAAATATGAGAAGCATTGCTGGTGTTGCCTGCCTGTTAAGACTGGGCCAGGCTAGGAGAAGTCTGTTTGCTCAGCTTATTGAACAATCAGTGATGCACTTTGAGGAAAAGGGGCCTGTTTGAGGCTCAGAAGAAAATCACAAGTCATGAACTTGTGATTTAATGACTGTTTGTTTAACAATTTATATGATAGAAATTGGATCTACTGGTTAAGTTCTAAGACATTGGGGAACATTTTAAGCCATTAATTTGATTAGGGATTTTGTTTATTAGATAAGAAGGTATAGGTGAGTATTCATTTTGTTTCAAGCACTGTTTTGCAGATCATCTCTAAATCCTTAACAACCCTATTAGATGGAGGTCCTATTTTCTCCTTTATATAAATGAGGAGACTAGGCCTGGGAGCGGCTATTCAAGTTACACATTTGGAGGAGCCAAGATTTGAATCTAGGTTTATCTGTCTCTGGATACTGGGGTCATTTTGTTGTATTGCCTAAAGTAAAGCCAGAATCATAGGTTCTTCAAGCATCATTAATATTTTAAACATAGCATATTTCAGTTTATGGAGCATTGATTCAAAAGTTGATTTGCAAATTTGATATTTTGTGTAGGTGTATGAAAGCCCTTTGGAGGCATACAAATATTTTCTTTGGGGTCTCTCAAATCAATTTATATTTTTTTCTCATGAATGAGGAAACTTAATCTTTTTGTTTCTTGATCACCAGTCTGTTAAGGCTTCTTCTCAGATTCTCTAGATGAACAAACATTAAGGTGAGATGGTCAGGGAAAGCAAGACTATCTGGTCTGTAGTCATAGGCCTGGAAAGGACTGAAGAGATCTTGTGATTTGATGCTTCCATTTGCAGGGCAGGAAACTAAGGGATTGTGACCCCAGTCAGACCTCTTTCCACTAACTTAGACTTCCTCTGCCTCACGTTCCCTTCCCTTCCCTTCCCTTCCCTTCCCTTAGGTAAAGGACAGAGTTTTCACACATGTTGACTGCCTGCTACCCTCCTTTCTATTGTTTCTCTGACAGTTACCAAAATAACGTTCAACAGCAACAAACAGATGGGTAGAGATTTCTGCCATCTGCTACTTCTGCTCACTTCAGCTGCTAAAACTTGACTGACCAAGGAGGAAATAGGGTTAGAGGGATGGCCAGGAGAGGTGGTTAGTCATGATTGCCTTTAGTAATTAAAAATTTGGTTTATTTATTTATATTTTTTCCTTTTCTTTTTTTCTTATTTCTTTCTACTTTTTTAAATTAAGTTTATATTTGACTGTAGTTGATATGTAATGTTACATAGTTTCAGGTGTACAGTACAGTGATTGGACAAGTTTGCAGTGCTCAGCATAAGTGTGGCTACCATCTGTCGCCATACAATGTTATTACAATATCATTGACTATATTCCCTATGCTGTGCCTTTTATTCCTGTGACTTATTCATCCCATAATTGGCAACCCATTATCTCCCACTCTTCTTCATCCATTTAGCCCATCCCCCCAACCTCTACTGCTCTGGTAACCATCATTTTCTTCTCTGTATTTGCAGGCCTGATTCTGCTTTGTTTGCTTGTTTGTTTGTTTTGGATTCCACATGTGAGCGAAATCATATGATATTTGTCTTTCTCAATCTGACTTATTTCATTTAGCATAATACCCTCTAGGTCCATCCATGTTGTTGCAAATGGCATGATTTCATCCTTTTTTATGGCTGCATAATATTCCATTGTGTGTGTATATGTGTGTGTGTGTGTGTATGTATACCATATCATCCTTATCCATTCGTCTGTCGATGGACTTGTAGGTTGCTTCTGTATCTTGGCTACTGTAGATAATGCTGCAGTAAACATAGCGGTGCATATATCTTTTCAAATTCATATTTTCATTTTCTTTAGGTAAACACCCAGGAGAGGAATTACTAGATCATATAGTATTTGTTTTTAATTTTTTGAGGAGCCTTTGTACTGTTTTCCACAGTGGCTGTACCAATTTACATTACCACCAGCAGTGCATGAGGGTTACTTTTATTCCACATCCTCCTCAACACTTGTTATTTCTTGTCTTTTTGATTTTAGCCATTCTGAGAAGTATACGGTGATATCTCATTGTGGTTTTGCTTTGCATTTCCCTGATGATGAGTGATGTTGAGCATCTTTTCATGAGTCTGTTAGTCATTCTCTCAAGTTTCTTATTTAAAAAGAAATAAGAAAGTGTTACATAGCTTGGACCTAAAGAACTGTGTCTTCCCATGTATGACTCTTAAGCATTTTATGTCACATTTTTTTTTTAAGATTTTATTTTTAAGTAATCTCTGCATCCAACATAGGGTTCGAACTTACATCCCTGAGATAAGAGTCGAATGCTCTACTGACTGAGCCAGCCAGGTGCTCCTTAAATATTTTTATGCTATTTATATTTTTATGCTATTATGTAGGTGGCATTCAGAACTATTTTAAACAACATGAGTAGAATTTGTTGTTAAGTTTAAACACTCATTAAGAAGTTTGTGTTACTGAGTGGATTAAACTGTGACATGCGTATAGTGTTACACCAACATCTCTAGAGATGCTCATCACTTGAAGTTATCCGTGTGTCCTTCTGTGTGCTATTGAAATCTTTGTATGTTCCTTTTTCTTGAAAAGAGCCAGATTTATTGATGTCCACATCTCAGCTGTTCTGTCTGTGGGTGCTTGAATTCTCTGACCGGTGCTAATACCTACTAATTGCCAGGCCGGTGAAGTATCCTACTTGAGTTAGGCTCTGGTTGCATTTCCTTCCAAGACAAGCAATACTTTAGTTGAGACGTGTGTGGAGCTAGAAATGAGGGGACTTATGGTAATGTAAAATGATTTTCATACTTGGCATAATTTTTGGTATGTAACTGATTTGTAATCATACAGATTGATGTAATGATCAGTTCCTCGATGGTGTGACCTGAGGAACAAGATTCTCTGCAAATTGGTATAGTTATTTGAGTTTGAAGAGGAGGAGATACAGATCATTTCTTTCTTGCTATAGGTACTTTAATTATCGGACTACCCGGTTCCTGGCTGAGGAGGGATTTTATAAATTTCATAATTGGTTTGATGACCGAGCCTGGTATCCTTTGGGACGAATCATTGGAGGAACAATTTATCCAGGTGAGAGGAACAGGGTTTTCTTAAAAAAAAAAAAAATTAACAGAAATAAGGTATTTGTATGTTATAGAACAGTTTCTCATATTTCTAATGTCTGCATTTTTTGTGACAATTATAATTTCATTCTAATTACCAGTTCCTAAAAGTGGATCTTCTGTATAAAGGAGAATATGTGTGGGAGCTGGGGATGGGAGGTTTTTCATAAATTCTGGACTTCGGATTGAATCCTAAGAAGAGAAATTTAATAAGCTTACTGCAGTTACTATATTAGTGTTTCTGGTAGTTTGTCAGGACCTATGTTATCACTTGATTGATACTTTGATTCTCTTTCTCTTTCCCTTAAGTTCTTGGTCTTACCAAGATAACCTAATGGAGTTTCTTCTTCCTGTTACAGGCTTAATGATCACGTCTGCTGCAATCTACCATGTACTCCATTTTTTCCACATCACCATCGACATTCGGAATGTCTGTGTGTTCCTGGCCCCTCTCTTCTCTTCCTTCACCACCATCGTCACGTACCACCTTACCAAAGAGCTCAAGGTGAAGGATTTGGGGTGATAGGCTTGGGAATGAATGTTGTTGAACCTCTCTAGTAGATGCTAAAGGGTGGGGGTCTGATAGCCATAGAAGGGCAGGGAGCCAGAGGCTACAGATAGCTTTTGCTAGGCTGAATTACTGGGTTCACTCCAGCCCCTTCCTAGAACATGTGGTTTCTTCTTATTAGCAACTGATTGTCCTATACGAGAACATTTGAAGGTCAAATATAAATTTCTACATAAGATAAAAAAAAAATGTTTAAAATGTAAAATGCGAGCTTTAGATTTTGAAGTCCTCACAACCTAAGGGAGAGGAAAAATAACTATAGGAAGTATTCCAGAATGGTTCATTCTTCCTACTGGAAATGGACATTTAGCAATTATTTGTTGATTCTTTAAACATATATTTAAACATTTTTTTTTTGTTTTTGGAGAGTGAGCGTGCATGTGCACATGCACATGCGAGCTGGAGAGGGGCAGAGGGAGAGAGACAATCTTAAGTAGGCTCCACACCCAGTGCAGAGCCTGATGCTGCGTCTCATGATCACGAGATCATGACCTGAGCTGAAATCAAGAGTCGGGTGTTTAACTGACTGAGCCTCCCAGGTGCCCCTATTTAAAAATTATTGGGGCGCCTGCGTGGCTCAGTCAGTTGGGTGTCCAACTTCGGCTCAGGTTGTGATCTCACAGTTTGTGAGTTCAAGCCCTGCCAACAGCTGTGCCAACAGCTCGGAGCCTGGAGCTGCTTTTGGATTCTGTCTCCCTCTCTCTCTGTCCCTCCCCCACTCATGCTCTGCCTCTCTCTCTCAAAAATAAATAATAAAAAAAAATTAAAAAAATTATTAAATCACTTTTGGAGTAGATTCCATAATGGCTCTCTTTTTCTAGGGTTCTGCCTTGCTGATCTGGCTCCTTGGATGCTATTCTTAGTTTGTGGCTGTGGTGTCAGGGAGATACCTGAGAAGTGATAAACTAGTAGAAAGTTTTGGGACTCTTGAGTTTAGTTTGGAAATCTTTTCATCCTTCTCCTTGCTGCCCTTGTTCCAAATTTGATTCTTATCAACAGACAAGTCCCTACTCTTTTGGAGTGTGATTATATTTTGTTGTTTCTCTCTCCTGACCTCACAGATTGCTTTTTGATATTCCAGCTTTATTATCTAAGTTCCTGGCATCTTTAGTCCAGACAGATGATCACCTTTTGGCTTTTTAGCTTAAATAATAATTGTCTTCCTTTTGATTATCCTTGCATAACTTTTAGAGGTGTGACTGTCCTGGCAGTGTGCAGGTATTGTTAGGGGCAGGGACTCATAAACCTGGGAATGCTCCAGCCAAACAGCCCATTCTGGGGCAGTGTCTGATGTCTGACAGCTTACATAATTTGTCTGTCCTTAGCATATATGTATTCAGTTTCAGATGTGGTATCATCCTGGGGAATTGGTTGTGAAGTCTTTAGCTTTCTCATGCTGTGAACATTTCTAGCATTTCTAGCATCACGTCTACCTTGGAAAGTGTTGGACTGTGTTCTGGGTCCAGTATAAGCAGAAGGACTAGTGGATCCTCTCTTCTCTCTTGTGAGTGAATAGTGTTAACTTCCTGTTACCCCTCTTTTCTTCCAGGATGCAGGGGCTGGGCTTCTTGCTGCCGCCATGATTGCTGTAGTTCCTGGGTACATCTCCCGATCTGTGGCTGGCTCCTATGATAATGAAGGTAAGACTTAAAATGCCAAAGATGGTAAATTCATCTCATTGTTCCATAGACATTCAGGAAGTGCAGTAAAATCTGAGTTCAGATCTGATGTTTAGCACTAGCAAAATGGTATCTGGGTGAGAAGATTAGAAATGGGCTGGAAGGGACCTCAGACAAGTTTATAATCTCTCTCTATCATCCCCTTCAGAAAGGTAATTTCCTTTTATAAGGGCTTTATCTCTTCTCTGGACTGATAAAAGTAGAGTTAGTTTAGTGTTGAATGGTACTATTATTTTAACATTGTAATTATTTGCATTATTTTCCTAGATAAGAAAAATGGATATCCTTTTTTTTTTAAGATTTTATTTTTAAGTAATCTGTACACCCAAGGTGGGGCTCGAACCCACAACCCTGAGATCAAGAGTTGCATGCTCTACCAACTGAGCCAGCCAGGCATGCCGAGAAATTAACGTTCTTAAAGCTATAATGACTTTTGTTGACTGTGTCAATTCAGCCTATATTTATTGAATGTTGTTGGGAAAACACAATGTTAGGTATTATAGATAATGAATAAGATAATTTTGGCTCATATTTAAGGAATTACAGTGACCAATAATGAATAAAATTATGTTGGCCTATAATCTAGTAAGGAAGTTAAATACAGACCTATAACTCATAACAGGTAGGTAGTATTATGTGTCACTAGAGAAGTATGAATAAAGTACTTTGGAGTGTGAAAGGAGAGGTTAATTCAGATTTGGAGATCAGGGAAGACTTTGGAAGTAGTTGAGGTTGCACTAGGCAGTGAGGTTTGGACTTCATTAGGCATATATATTTATTTTTTATATTTATTTATTTTGAGAGGGAGCGCACGTGCGTGAGTGTAGGAGGAGCAGGCTCCATGCTGTCAGTGCAGAACCTGATGTGGGGCTCGATCTCACAAACCATGAGACCATGACTGGAGCTGAAATCAAGAGTCAGATGCTCGACCAACTGAACCACCCAGGCGCCCCTCATTAGGCACATATTAAGGAGAGGGGCAGTCAGGGCATAAGGACTGGCCTGTGGTAAGATGCAGAGGGTGGATGGTGCATAATAATGTGGAATATCTTTAGGACTCTACACTAGCAAGGAATTTAGTGCCTGGAAGGAATAGTAATAATATTTGTTTTATACTAGGTATTGTTCTAAGTCCTTTAACACTTTTATGAAATAGATACTATTATGGCCTCATTTTTATAGGAACCCGAGACAATAAGAGGTAAAATAATTGCACTGTTAATGCGCAGTAGGTTTGAGATATGAATCCAGGAAGTCTGTTCCAGAGTAGTATTCTTAAATATTACGCAAGCATGGCCTTTTATTGAATTTTTTTCTGTTCTTTCTGCAGGGATTGCCATCTTCTGCATGCTGCTCACCTACTACATGTGGATCAAAGCAGTAAAGACTGGTTCCATCTATTGGGCTGCCAAGTGTGCCCTTGCTTATTTCTACATGGTAACTCTTCACTCCTGTATTCCACGAGTGTCTTTATTGGGACTGATACAAATTGGAAATAGCTCTTGGGCTTTGAGACCATGGATTGGAGGCTAGAAGTCTTTATTTTCTCTTATATCCATACAAAGCCTAATCCAAGGCAGGTGTGGCCATCCGTTGTGTAACAGCAAGATAGAGGCAATGTTTTTAATTTTTAAAGTTCTTCAGATACCATATGACCCGTGGATACATATTGGTTGGCCAACTCTCTTTTCTGCTGTGTTCCTTTAAAATTTTTCCTTTTCTAATGTATTTTTTTCCTGTTCAATCTTACATAGTCACTTAGACTTCTTCCCTTAACTGCTTCCACCTGCTCACGTTTCCTATGTATCCCTAAATTGTCCACATGACATTACAATAGATGGTGTTGCTGCTTTTGTTATCATGATGGTAGGAGGCATAGGGAATAGGGGATTGAGTTACAGTAATAGGGGTGACTTTGATTTTTCTACTTAAAGAAATCATTTATTTAAACTCTTGAAGCCACTTGTCATAAATAAAGCTTATAGTTACTGTAAAGGGACTTACAGTCCCTTACCTTTGAAAAGATCACAGGTAATATTGTAAGTGGTGGCCTGAAGAGGAGCGCTCAGAGGAGCTCTTTTTTATCCTGTCCTAGGTCTCTTCCTGGGGAGGCTATGTGTTCTTGATCAACTTGATCCCTCTCCATGTACTGGTGCTGATGCTCACAGGACGCTTCTCCCACCGGATCTATGTGGCCTACTGTACTGTTTACTGCCTGGGCACCATTCTTTCCATGCAGATCTCCTTTGTGGGTTTCCAGGTGAGCCCTAGACTGAATAGAGTTGTTAGCTTCCTCAACTTCTTTAAACAGCTCCAAGTAGCTTGATTTACCTTGGACCGTTGTGTTAACTGAAGTAACAGAATCACTGGTCATTAAAGTCTGCTTCCAGGGGTGTGTTAATATTTGCTCCATAAAGTTTGAATTTAATGACTCTTAATTTGGCTTAGGTTTGTGGGAAGGAGGGATATTTTGAGCTGAGTTGATATGAATGCAAAGTTATTTCCAGTCCTTTTTAATGCTAATGAGTCCATTTAATAGTAATGACCCCTGAACTTCTTGATGGGATCTATGTGAAAGTCCTTTAGGAAGCAAAGTACAAACGTTTTTATTTTTTCAATTTTCTAAATGTTTATTTATTTTGGGGGAGGGGAAGAGAGAGAGAGAGCACGAGCACGCGAGTGGGCAAGTGTGAGCAGGGGAGGGGCAGAGAGAGGGAGACAGAATCTAAAGCAGGTTCCAGGCTCTAAGCTATCAATACAGAGCCTGATGTGGGGCTCAAACTCACAAACTGTGAGATCATGACCTGAGCCTAAGTCTGCCACGTAACTGACTGAGCCACCCAGGTGCTCCTCAAAGTACAAACTTTTAACCCCATTTCCCATAGGGTTAAGAGATAATTATAAAGTCAGAGAATAATGTGGTGTGTTTGATTTCTCATATAAAATTCTTATGGAAATGGAGGACTTATTCAGAGGTCAGCTTGTATTTTCTTTACTGATCACCTGCTATATGCAATTCACTAATCACTGGGAAATTTAAAAATTAAAAATATGATTCTTGTCCTTAAGGAAGTTACAGTCTTGTGGGGAAGGAAGTACATGCAGCTGTCTATATTCTGTAGTATAGCAGTTCTGGAAATGTAATTCGCCGACCAGCAGCAGCATCAGGAACTTGTTAAAAATACAAATTCTGGGGACAGCTATCAGACTCTGTTGGTAGAGCATGCGACTCTTGATCTTGGGGTTGTGAGTTCAAGGCCCACGTTGGGTGTAGAGATTACAAAAATAATAATAAAGTTAAGTATTGTGAGGAACCAAATAAACTCCAACAAATTTTTTTTATTCAAAAACAGCAAATTCCAGGGCTTCATCAGAGACCCACTGAATCAAACTCTAAGGGGTAGAGCTCAGCAATCTGTGTCTTAACACCCTTTCTTCTTCGCCCTCTCCATGATTGTGGTACTCACTAGAGTTTGAGAACCACTGGTGTAAGCAAAGAATTTATAAGTAATGAAAGAGCGAAAGTGCGTGGAACATAGAGGGGAGTGATGGATTTCAGTTTGGCAGATTGGGAGGAAATGGTATTTGCAAGATAGAGTAAGGTGTGATTTATAGGACTCCAAATACTGTTTGGAAAATGTGGTAGGTGAAATTAGCCCCTCTCCTCCATTGGCCCTACCTAATTCCTTGGAGGCCTCAAAACTCATTTGAGCCTTTGTTTGGTCGAACTGGGTCAGGATAATTCAGGTCTAGGTTGGACTCATTGCTTTCCAGCATTGTCATATCTATGCTTTTACCTACAGCCCGTCCTTTCGTCAGAGCACATGGCGGCTTTTGGGGTCTTTGGTCTCTGCCAGATCCATGCCTTTGTGGATTATCTGCGCAGCAAGTTGAATCCACAGCAGTTTGAAGTGCTTTTCCGAAGTGTCATCTCCCTGGTAGGCTTTGTCCTTCTCACCGTGGGAGCGCTCCTCATGCTGACAGGTAGGGAAGGCCCACAGCTTTTGTAAATGGATATGGACACATAATGAACTTCAAAAATAGGGGTTATTTCTTGACCACAGAAAGATTCATTCTTTTTCTCCTAAGAGTATAAAGTCCTACTTCTTCAATTCAGTCCACTTGTCAGCCCCAGTGTTTGGATTCTGCATAGTTAAGAATGTCTTGTTAGAGTAGCTCTTTTTTTTTTTTAATGTTTATTAAAGAGAAAGAGACAGAGCATGAGTGGGGGAGGGGCAGAGAGAGAGGGAGACACAGAATCCGAAGCAGGCCCCAGGCTCCGAGCTGTCAGCACAGAGCCCGACGCGGGGCTCGAACTCGCAGGGCTCGAACTCGCAGACCACGAGATCATGACCTGAGCCGAAGTCGGACGCTCAACTGACTGAACCACCCAGGTGCCCCTAGAGTAGTTCTTAATGTTAGCAACATCACACTTTGTTGAAAGGACTGGATCGTGCCTTGCTAATTTTTCTCTCTTTTTTTTTCCTTTTCTTTCCTACTGGTAGGGTAAGAGAAATCATAACACTGCTGGCCATTCCTTACAAACATGGCCTGTCTAAGCCCTTATGCACTAACTCACGGCTGTTTAGCATGCCACATTTTTTTCCTTTGTTTTTCCCATTTGTCCTTCTCAGAGGCTGATTGGATTCTGCCTAGGTCTGTCTGTGTGGTCTATTTCAGAGCAGCACTGGAGGATGTAGTAGCTTTGTTTATAGAGCTGACCTTGGTTTGGCCAGATTTGACCCTAAAACCTTCACAAGAAACACTTTTGCCTCCCATCTCTGACTTTATGTACAGCCTGACTTTATTCTGCTAGCTGGGCTGACAAAAGTACTCTCAAGTTTGAAAGGAAAGAGTGAGATTCTCAAACTATTGATGGTATTTTAACAAAAACTTAGTCCTTTTCTGTCTTAGAGACTCTTATGAAAATTGGATATTGTGATTAATTAGGATAAGATGTTATTTTGTTTCAAGTGTGATTGTGAAATATTTGTTGCTTCTTTGCTGCCAGGAAAAATATCTCCCTGGACTGGGCGTTTCTACTCACTGCTGGATCCTTCTTATGCTAAGAACAACATCCCCATCATTGCTTCTGTGTCTGAGCATCAGCCCACGACCTGGTCCTCATACTATTTTGACCTACAGCTTCTGGTCTTCATGTTTCCAGGTCTGTCTACTTTGTGTTCTGTAGTGGCCTTCTTTGTAAGAATCACCATTTGATTCAAAATAAGTAAATTACCCTCATCCTTGTACTTTGTTGTTGTTTTTGTTTTTTGCCTCTTTACCCTATGCAGTACAAAGGATGGCTAAGCACATTTTTCTAATATTTGAAGCAGAGTAGAAGTCAGAAGTTGAACAGTTGGAGATGCTGGCAAGTTCAGAGCCTCACAGTTTTCTGTTCATTTGTATTATAAGTTAAAATTCAACTCAAATTTGTATTCAGGCTTTTGTTTTTGTTTTTGAGTACTTTCAGTGTACCTCTCTCCCATCCCCCATCCCTGACTCTTCCCCATTTATCTATCTTCTTGGCAGTACTAAAGTTTGAGAATAGGCATGGCTGGTTGTAAAGCCTCAGTTACTTACCTTCTAGCCAATCCAGAAATGTTTTTGAATTTACTGGTGGTGGGGTGTTTCCTTTTTTATTTTTTTAATAAAACAGCTTCTATGGTTTTTATCCCTCATGAAAGTAAGTTGTTGTCTATTGTAAAAAATACAGACAAGTTAAAAAAAAAAATTGGGGAGTTCTCACCAAACATCTATTGCTATTGTTAACATATTGATGTATATTCATCCTGTTATTTATTCATTTATTTATTTTAGTCTTTTTTAAATTTTTTTATTTAAAATTTTTTTTTTAGTAACCTCTACACCGAACCTGGGGCTCAAACTCATGACCCGGAGATCAAGTGTCACATGCTCTTCTGAGCCAGCCAGGCACCCCCTCATCCAGTTATTTATTGAATAAAAATCAGATAATACTGTTTATTTTTTTTTTAACATTTTCTCATTTTTTTTTGAGAGACAGAGAGAGTGACCAGGGGAGGGGCACAGAGAGAGAGAGAGAGAGAGAGAGAGAGAGAGAATCCAAAGCAGGCTCCAGGCTCTGAGCTCTCAGCACAGAACCTGATGTGGGTCTCAAACTCATGAACCGTGAGATCATGACCTGAGCCTAAATCTGCCACTTAACTTACTGAGCCACCCAGGTGCCCTCAGGATGATACTGTTTTTCCCCAATTTTTTTCATTTTACAAAGAATCATAATTTCTGTTATTTAGTATTATTTTAGAGATGTAACATTTAAATGTATTATTTGTTAAATTTTTTAAGTACAGAGATGTGTAAAGAAGATGGCAAATAGTCCATAATATCCTGCAGCAATATTTTAATTGATATATTCTATTATATAAATACGCTATAAAAACTACATCTTTAATGTTGGATATTTAAGTCGTTCTGACTTTTTGATGTTTTAAAGAGTTCTATAGTAAATAAATGTCTTTGCACATATCTATGATTATTTATTTTAGCTACCTGCTTCTTTTTACTTTTACTTTTGTAGTTGGTCTCTATTACTGCTTTAGCAACCTGTCTGATGCCCGGATTTTCATCATCATGTATGGTGTGACCAGCATGTACTTTTCAGCTGTCATGGTGAGGAATGCTCTCAGTCCTAGCAACATTTCCACCCCTGACTCTGAGGTGCATGGCAGGATTCAGAATGTAATGATTGTGCACGTGCTTTCCTTGGAGCATTTGAAGAACTGAGTTGTAAAGCTGCTCACCGGTGCTGATCCTTCCCAGGAATGTATGGTGCACTCATACATTCTGGTGGTGGGGCCCAGCTTTCTGGGATTCATAACCTTGTGTTAGGGAGAGACACATATACTCTATTGGATAAAGTGACCATGGGCAGCTTTCTTTGTGTCTCTTTCTGAGTGTCTTAAGAAAGGAGTTGATGTTTTTTCCTTAACGTTCTGGGAAGATTGCCAAGTATTAGATTGTTGAAAGAGGAAAGATTTTATAAATTGTAGTAAGACAGTGTTTGTTATGTTTTTTTTTTTTTTTTTTTAATTTCAAACCATAGTTAAAAACATTCTTTAACATAGCATTATTCAGGGTGCTTTCATATATTCGCATGTAACTGAAAAACAGCTTTAAGAAGTGTATACTTCCATTGTAGATGTATCAAATATTTTCTCATATTCTGTTCTTTTTTACTAAGAAATCATGTTTGTTGAAAACCGCTGAATTGATGTCATGATCTACTACCAGGTTGAAGTCTTTAATTTTGTAAAACACTGATTGAACTGTGTTTTTGCTTTCTGTCTCTTTTAGGTGCGTCTCATGCTAGTGTTGGCACCTGTAATGTGCATCCTTTCTGGCATTGGAGTCTCCCAGGTGCTGTCCACTTACATGAAGAATCTGGACATAAGTCGTCCAGACAAAAAGAGCAAGAAGCAACAGGATTCTACCTATCCTATTAAGAATGAAGTGAGAATTAAGCAACACTAAGAACAGGCTTGGGAAAATGTGTGTGTGTGTGTGTGTGTGTGTGTGTGTGTGTGTGTGTGTGTGTGTGTGTGTGTTTTGAGTGAGGGAGTAGAGTGCTGTCATAGTGGGTGAACTCATACAGGTCTTGACTCATTTGGATTCATTTCATCTGTATTATTTTGTGTAAGAAGCTGTTCTGAGTTGTGTAAATTTAATTTACAACACAGTTTTCTTGTTTAGGTGGCAAGTGGGATGATATTGGTCATGGCTTTCTTTCTCATCACCTACACCTTTCATTCAACCTGGGTGACCAGTGAGGCCTACTCTTCTCCCTCCATCGTGCTGTCTGCCCGTGGTGGCGATGGCAGTAGGATCATTTTTGATGACTTTCGAGAAGCATACTATTGGCTCCGTCACAATACTCCAGAGGTAAAAATTTGGGGGGGAGTGGGATTGAGGAGTCGGGTGAAGTTGGGGACATTTGCTCTGATAGTGAATCATGCAGCTTTTAGTTGGGTGGAAAGCTGGAGAAATTGGAACTATAGAACCCTCGTGCTGAATGAGCCTTGAAAGTCAGCCTTCATTCAATTTAGGATTTCTTTTGTATCCTTACTGATAATCATCTACACTCTGACACTGTGGTGATTTTATCATGAGGTGGACCATCCCAATTATAAAAGAAATCAGAAAGTAGAAACATGAAAAAAGATAGTTTCCATAAAGTGATCACCGAATGATAAACACTTTTAACATTTTGGTTTAAAGCTTTTGGGAATCTGAAGTGATTTTCTTTGCAGTAGCTATTGGGAGTAGTACTTCTGAGTTAGACTCTTAAGGAGTTAAGCTGTAAGAATTTCTTAATCCTAGTGCGTCATATCCTGTGGTTTGTATTCCCTCCCATTTTTATAATAACTGCTTTTTGTGAATTGTGAAAGATCATTTAATATAATTATCTGATGACACCAGAATGTTTATTTGGAAATATCACACGGTCCCCCTACACCTGCCATCCTATTATGCTTGTTTATATAAGGTGATCTGAGATGAAAGTATTAGGAGTGTTGGATTGTATAATTTATACTGAGATTTCACGATTATATGTAAATGTAGTACCAAGTGCCAAGAATTATTTTCTTTGTAGGAAGTCCCTCGCTTACTATACTATAGGATGCCCTTCCAGTTCTCTCGTATTTGATTTTTGGAGGCAGCGAGCAACTTATTTTCATTTCCCATTCTTCTTTCAGGATGCGAAGGTCATGTCATGGTGGGATTATGGTTACCAGATTACGGCTATGGCAAATCGGACAATTTTAGTGGACAATAACACATGGAATAATACCCATATTTCTCGAGTAGGACAGGTAAAGTGAAGGGATTATATGAGTATTTGGCTCATGGGATCTAGTGGGAAATATTTCTCTCTGAGGGATCACGTGACTTGGAATTTTTTGCTTTGAGAAATGTGCATTTATTTTTCTAGGCAATGGCATCCACAGAAGAAAAAGCCTATGAGATCATGAGGGAGCTTGATGTCAGCTATGTGCTGGTCATTTTTGGAGGCCTTACTGGGTATTCCTCTGATGGTATGTACTTGATTCTATTTCTAACTATAGTCATAGATTCTAAGAAAACTAGACTGTCCTATTTTTCTGTCTTTTTACTGATCTCAACATATTTTCTTGGTTGGGGAAGTTCCTCAGTATTTGTAACGTTAGGGGTGGTTTTGTTTTGGTTTTTTTGGCAACAAGTAGGAGGTAAATGTAAATAATTCTCATTTAGATATGGCATGGTATAGTTGTCTAAAGACCTAGGAGTTGCTTACAACCAGGAAACAAAGAACATAAAGCTTAGCCGAACCTATTGTGGTGATCATTTTACAGTATAGGTAAATCAAATGAAAAATAATAACAGAGTAAAATACAGTGTGGAAAAAAACATAAGGCATCTGAAAATGAACTTTAGAATTAGCATTTTTATTTTATTTATTTATTTATTTATTTATTTATTTATTTATTTTTAACGTTTATTTATTTTTGAGACAGGGAGAGACAGAACATGAACGGGGGAGGGTCAGAGAGAGGGAGACAGAATATGAAGCAGGCTCCAGGCTCTGAGCTGTCAGCACAGAGCCTGACGCAGGGCTCGAACTCACGGACCGCGAGATCATGACCTGAGCTGAGGTCGGCCGCCTAACCGACTGAGCCACCCAGGTGCCCCTAGAATTAGCATTTTTAGTGGGTTTAAGCCATAGATTCATCTGCCAGCTTAAAATGTTTCATATTTGTTATATATATATATATATGTATGTATATGTATGGCATATGTTATGTTATATATACATATATATATATGTATGTATGTTCCCTGTGATTGTTAGCAAAATTCTATTTTTAGAAGAATCATCAAAACATGGTTTGCTGCCTTAAAAAAACTTTTAAGAAATTAAAGCAATACTTTATATATTTTAACATATTAAATTCTTTTGAGGGTTTATAACAAAAAATGGTAGGGAGTACCCTGTCCCTAAACTTAAACTCTCTTATGATACAAGTTTCCAGAGGCAATTATTTCTCTAGTTGTTTCTTCTAGTACTTATGTTCATATTTAAAAAAAATGTGTATTCTATTCATTGAGCATTTTATATATGCTATATCAATTTATAATTGTAGATAAGAAATTTCATTCTTTTTACCTTTTCTCACTCCCTCCTTTTCCTCTTGATTCTCCTTAGTAGAGTTAATTTTTAGTTTTTGGTTAAATCCAGATAAAGTGTTTTCAAAGTCCTGACTATGTAAATATTCATTGTTGAGTCAACCAGTATACCATGGTTACAGTCTTTCCTCGAATAACTTTTCTTTTCCTGCATACTAACTACCCCTTATTTCTGTCTTAGTTTTCTTTGAATATATGCCTGCTTGTAAAGATGTTTAAATTTTAGATTATATGTATATAGTACTTTAATGTGCCAAGTATAAAGTAAGAAGATTGGTTTTCTTGTGTGTCTTGTACAGCAGAGGAGGAATGGTGAGAGCAGGAACATGTGTTCACAGACTTGAACTTTCACAATCACACCAGCACTATTTGTGTGTAATTATTTATAGGTTTTCTAATAGTCACAATATAGCCAAATCCTATAGAAAAGCATTTGTGTATGTATGTCTATGTGTATATGTATTTTTATATGTATCATTGTACACATATATGTGGTAGAAAGGGATAATTTCTTGAGGTCTTAGCACTAACCATTGTTAAGTAACCACTTTCAGTCAGTTGACCTTTTATCGCCTACTAACGTGCACAGAAGTGTGTTTAATGCTGGCATAAAAATAAATGTCATTATTTGGAACATACTGTAATTTTTTTGTGTGAGATTAAGGAAATTACCATATCATCCCCTGCCTATGGCAACCACAATTCTGATTTCTGTTTCTGAGTTTGTTTTTTTAGATTCCACATAGAAGTGAGATCATACAGTATCTGTTTTTCACTGTCTGACTTATTTCACTTAGCATAATGCTCTTAAGGTCCATCTCTGTTGTTGCAAATGGCTGAATTTCCTTTTTTTCTTTTTTTTCAATGGCTGAATGGTATTCCATTTTATATATGTGGTGTGTGTGTGTGCGTGCGTGTGTGTATCTAGATATATAGATATAACATTTTCTTTACCCATTCATCCATCAGTGGACACTTACGTTGTTTCCGGGTCTTGGCTATTATAAGTAAAGTACAGTGAACATGGGGGTGCAGTTATCTCTTTGAGATAGTAATTTCATTCTTTCAGATATATACCCAGAAGTGGGATTGGTGGATAATATGGTAGTTTTATTTTTAAAATTTTTGAGCAACCTCCATACTGTTTTATGTAGTGGCTACATACCACTGCCAATTTACATGCCTACCAACGGGATATAAGATTTCCCATTTTTCCACATCCTTGCCAGCATTTGTTATGTCTTGTCTTATGATAATTAGGTGTTAGGTGATATCTTGTTATGGTGTTGAGTTGTATTTCCCTAATGATTAGTAATGTTGAGCACTTTTTCATGTACATGTTGACCATTTGAATATCCTTGGAAAAATGTCTATTCAGGTCCTTTGCCCATTTTTAATCAGATTATTTGGGGGTTTTGTTACTTTTTTTTAAATCCTTTTTTTTTAAAGCTTATTTATTTATCTTGAGAGAGAGAGAAAGCATGAGTCAGGGAAGGGCAGGGAGAGGAGAGAGAAAGAGAGAGAGAGAGAGAGAGAGAGAGAGAGAGAATCCCAAGCAGGCTCTGTGCTGTCAGCTCAGCCCAATGTGGGGCTCAAACCCACAAACGATGAGATCATAGCTAAAGTCAGAGGCTTAACCGACTGAGCCACCCAGGCAGCCCTGGGGTTTTGTTATTAAGACATATGAGTTCCTTATATTTTACTTCCTTTGTTTTGTTTTTGGACTAAGTCTTACAAGTCCAGTATGTACTTTACATTTCTAGCACGTCTTAATTTGGACTAGCCACCTTCCAAGTGTCAGTAGCTACATGTGGCTAGTATATAGAGCTCCTATATTGGACAGCTCAGCCCAGCTAATACCTGGGAATACTATCTTTGTGACTTAACTCTGGACCAATAGCACAGGATTTCAGGAATAATCTACAGGAAGAGTTGTAAATTTTGAGGGAAAAGTTTTGCTGCCACATTGTGTTTCATGTTTTTAAAAATTAGACTTAAATGGTACTATTTCCCATTTAAAAATGAGGGATTTTCTTAGAAATTGTGGCTTTTTCAAATGTCATGTCATTATGTTGTACCCCTTAAACTAATATTGTATGTTAACTATGCTTCAGTTAAAAAAAAAAACAAGGAAAGAAATGGTAGCTTTTCATTAGGTGATTTAGCTCCAGCAGCCTTTGTGACACAGCAATTCTCTTTCTACTTTTTTCTAGATATCAATAAGTTTCTGTGGATGGTCCGCATTGGAGGGAGCACCGACACAGGCAAACATATTAAGGAGCACGATTATTATACTCCAACTGGGGAATTCCGTGTGGATCGTGAAGGTTCTCCAGTGCTGCTCAACTGCCTTATGTACAAGATGTGTTACTACCGCTTTGGACAGGTCTACACAGAAGCCAGTGAGTGATTTATAACATTAATAACACAGTAAGAGCCGTGATCGCTAACACATACAGTTTTTTCCAAGTGCTTTACATGTATGAACTCATATGATCTTCACTACAACTCAAAACATAGATACTAATATTATTTCCATTTTATATATGAGGAATTTCAGGTACAAATAAGTTACTTACCTGCCCAATGTCACGTAACTAACTAGTGGCAGAGTTAGGTTAAACTCGGGCGGTCTTGCTCTAAATTCTGTACTTTTACCCATTACATTTTATTGCCTCTCAGTGAAAGAGGAGAGAGGAATGGAGAGAGGAATGAAGGGGGATACAGTGATATAAAGGACTTTTCATTTCCTTAAATAAATACATGGAGACTAATCTGATTAGGTTAAGTCTTTCCTTCTGACTTTAATTTCTTGTTTCTGCACTAGGGACAATTCCTGAAGTGGATTCTGGCCTTTGATTTCTTTTTGTTTTTTGGTTTTTTTTTTGAGAGAGGGAGACAGAGAATGCATGCATGTGTGGTTGAGGTGGGGGCAGAAGGGGAGAGAGAGAGAGAATTCCAAGCAGCTCCATGCTGTCCAGCTGACACTCAACCGACTGAGCCACTCAGGTGCCTCCCTCCCTTTTTAAAAAATTTTTTAAATTTAGTTTTATGGGGTGCCTGGGTGGCTCAGCCAGTTGAGCATCCGACTTCAGCTCAGGTCATGATCTCACAGTTTGTGAGTTCGAGCCCCATGTCGGGCTCTGTGCTGATGGCTCAGAGCCTGGAGCATGCTTCAGATTCTATGTCTCCCTCTCTCTCTGCCCCTCCCTCCACCGTCTCTCAGAAATAAACATTAAAAAAAATTTTTTTAGTTTACTTTTTTTTTTTAGAGGGAGGCAGGCCTTTGACTTCTGATAGGTTCTTCTCTGCATGGAAGGGTTACTTGTGTAACACAGAGGCCTCTGGGTAGCATCCCCAGGAAAGGAGGGGCTGGGAAGTCAGCCTCCCATCTCTTAAAAGAGATAGCCTCCATGAATTTGCCAAGCATTAACTTGGAGAGGACTTGAGTCAAGGTAACACTTGATCTGTGCCTACTACCTGATGTCTTTTTGTATAGGTCCTACTCTCTACACAAACTACAGGCTGAGAAATAACATTCCATTTGGTAGATGATTTATCAGATTGATTTACTCTTTCCTTAGGAAATCAGCACTGTAGAAGTGTTTCTTTCTCTCTCTCTCTCTCTCTTTTTTTTTTTTTTTGTCCCATTCTAGAGCGCCCACCAGGCTTTGACCGTGTCCGGAATGCTGAGATTGGGAATAAAGACTTTGAACTTGATGTCCTGGAGGAAGCATATACCACAGAACATTGGCTAGTCAGGATATATAAGGTGAGCAGGTGCTACACTGAGAAAGCAGCTCTCATGTTTGCAGATTGGTTCTAGTGCTTAAGAATGGGCCACATATTTGTAATATAGGGACTTTATTTTTTTAAGTTTTTTTTTTTTATTTTGAAAGAGCATGTGAGTGGAAGGGTGGCAGAGAAAGAGAGAATCCCAAGCAGGCTCTGTGCCATCAGCACAGAGCCCGGCATGGGGCTTGAACTCACAAACCATGAGATCATGACTGAGCCGAAATTAAGAGTCGGACGCTTAACCGACTGAACCACTCAGGCTCCCCTAATACAGGGACTTTTCTAATGTCAGAAAAGTAGTTTGCAACTCAGAATGTTAATATTTTTATTTTAGATTGTTGTTAGAGAGTAGACACCTAGTCTGCTGTCATTTTGGCTGTGGTTACAGTGTTATTTTTCCAGTTGGGGCTGCACTTGATCTGTTTTAGTAATTATCAGGCTTGGAGGGGAGAAAAGTGTGTGTGTGTGTGTACACTACATTTTCTTTTACCCCTGAAGAATTTATGGCATAGAGTTACACAGAAATGTGTAATATCTCTTACATAAGAAAAGATTGACAACCCCTGATATATTTGGCAGGTACCAGGTACTCTTGAGAGGTACTCCTAAAGGCTAAGCAGAGAGTAGCTAGTCTCAAACCTGTGTTCGTTT
Source organism: Panthera onca (assembly GCF_046562875.1). Classification (NCBI taxonomy): domain Eukaryota; kingdom Metazoa; phylum Chordata; class Mammalia; order Carnivora; family Felidae; genus Panthera; species Panthera onca. The sequence continues at coordinate 92,702,172 of NC_138348.1, read as the reverse complement.
TGTCACAAAACCAAACCAGGCAGCAGAACCCAACTCAGTAGAGAAGCTCTCCAAAGTTGACCTGATCATAAATATTAAAATGACATCCTTACGTTGCAGGTAAAGGACCTGGATAATCGAGGCTTGTCACGGACATAAATGTTACAGCCAGCTCTGATACGCTTCGCACTGAACGCGTCACGTTTAGGACGCTGAAGACGTTTTTTAAATATGCAGTTTATAAGAACAGAGCACGATGGGATTAGTATTGTCTGGAAGTTTTGCCCTGGGCAGTATGGGCTGGGCCAAATGGAACGATTTTTATAATTCTGAGCAGGTTACCAAATGAAATGTCATGGCTTTACTTTGGTCAATTAAAGGGGGGAACCTTTTTTTTTTAAATGTGCCTTATTTCTTTTGACTTATGGCTGGTTTGAGAAAGGCAAAAGTTTGTGCTGGGCTGATAGAAGGAGGGAAAGCAGACCTCGTCCATGCTGTTAGCTTCCTAATTGAACCCCGTGGGGGCATTCTGTCTCTCTCAAATCAGGAACACTATCAAGGACTAGCTCAGATCCTACACGTACAAATAATTTTGTCATTTCAAAAATCGTAGCACCTAGCACAAAGCCTTGCATACGGTGGGTGCTCAGTAAACTTTTATTAAATAAATAAATGTTTGTGGAACCAGAGGAGTGCCATTTCTGGGCAGGAAAGGCAGTGTGTTGCCGTCACGTCTCTGTTCTTAACGTCTCTTGTCCTTAGAAGCTCTTTGCTTTTATGAGGGACAGAAGGTAGTCGGCTAGCCAGACCTGATTTCACCAGTGTTCTTTGGGACTAGCTAGGTTTTTTTGTTTTTGTTTTGTTTTTTTTCTTGAGCAAGAATAAATCAAGTGAGCATCACTTGAAGTTTTGAAGAAAGACTCAAGGCAGTGAAATTATTGTTCTCAATGGACATGAAACTTCTCCAGTGTTATATATGGAATTTGATGATCAGTCGGTATTTTTGAATCAGCTGAAATATAATCAGACATTTCTATTTGAAATCCAGCTTTTCAGTATTCACTTATCCATGATACAGTAAATGTCTTTTTCTCATTTCTTTTAGCTTATATGCGAAAACCCTTGTAATTATTTAAGGGTGGCTTCTTTCTCCCTTAGTGTCAGCCTGTTTGTTGTTATTCTATGCTGCAAACAAACTCAATGATCTGGTTTTGAAGCCCTGGTGAAATGAGCTACAAATTGAAAGGGGGAAGAATTGCTATTACCAAGTACCTAGAGACAGTGCTAGCCTGACTGCAGTAAAGGGGAAGAGAAACTCAAAAACAAACTTAACTGAAAGCCCAGTAGTTCCATCAATATTTAATGTCAGGACAAACAGCCTTATATTCAGTACAGTAGGACACTGTGTATTTGACAACATATGACATATATCAGTGATGTATATAAACCCTAAGTCATAACAAAAATACAAGGTAACTGTTGAGTGTTGCCTGTTTAAGAAACAGGAGCAATTACATGGCTTTTAGATAAGTCAAAATGGTGCTCCTAAAGGGTATGCTCAGGTATTCTTGTATACCCAGGAAACTTAGCCTTCCAACCAACTTCTATACCAAGTGCTTGACCTGTGGGTGAGATTTAGATTTGATGTAAGATCTAATTTACTATATGTAAATATGTTACTTGATTTATATATACAGAATTTCTCCCTAGTGGAAGAGGTTATTCTGAGTTTCTTTTTTTTTTTTTTAATCGATATGAGCAATACCAGGTAAAGATCATTAGTGATCTTCCTTGGTAGTATATACGGGCTAGATAACCCTTTAACTTATCACTATCATTGCTACTCTTACAATTTTAGTTTTGTTATCTTCTAGGCTACGTGAAGCTATCTTTTTTTAAGATTTTACTTTTCACCTTTCATGGTTGTAGTGCACCTAGTGTAAGAAAAATCAAATAGTTATAAAAAAAGCAACAACACTGTTTTCCACCTCCCAGAGACCCCACTTTCAACTCTGCTGATTCTCACATTACTTACCTCCCTATCATTAAATAACTTGCTTTAGTTTGCTGTGTGTTGGTTTTTCAATTTTAGGTATCATTTGTTGACTTGGTGGTGTGGAAATTGAGGGTGCTATGCCCATGGACACACAGATTCTTACCATTTTAAAGTTCTATATTTTAGTTATGATTTAGAATAGCTCAATAGTTTTTACTTTATGTTTTTTCACAACTGGGCCATGTGGTATATATGCTTTTACGGCTTTTTTTTTTTTTTTTTCCCCTTCCGCATAACTTTTTTGGAGAAAAAAGCTTTTCTCATTTGTATTTTGTACTTGACACTAATTTCTCCCCAAGCTCTCCTTCATTTGTGCCAGCTTCCTTTCAATATGTTCAAGCTTGTTAGGTATTCATTCTTGGGGATGTCTTCTGTTTTGGTATATTCTCGTCTGGATTGGTTTACGTCTTAGGTCTGCTACTCACCTGTTAGGTTGGTAGGTCTTCCATATTGTGTTAATCTCCTAATTTCCTTCTTGATTATCACCTCTATTTACCTTCCTGAGAAAATGTGTGGGAGATAGATCTTGCATGTTTCTTGTCACACTCAATTGGGCAAGTACAGAGTTCCAGGTTGGGGAGAACTTTTCCTTAGAATGATTATTTTTTTTTAATTTTTAAGTTTATTTCTTTGAGAGAGCAAGCAAGCGAGAAGGGGAGTGGCAGAGAGAGAGGGAGAAAGGGAATCTCAAGCAGGCTCTGCACCATCAGCACAGAGCCTGACGTGGGGCTGGAACCCACCAACTGTGAGATCATGACCTGAGCTGAAACCGGGAGTCAGACGCTCAGCCAACTGAGCCACCCAGGAGCCCCTCCTTAGAATTATTTTGAAGGCATAGGCCATTCATGGTTTTCTGTCTTCTAAATGTTGTTGAGAAATGCAATGCTATTCTGATTCTCAATTTTTTGGTATGTGTCCATTCCCTCCAATTCCCACCACAGGCCTATTAGGAACCTCTCTTTTTATGTAATATTTTGGAATTTTCCCAATGATGCACTTGGGGATGGGTCATCCATTGTGCCGGGTACTTTAAACTTTTAAGTATGGAAAGTCAAGTTCTTCAGTTCTAAGAAATTTACTTATTTGTGTATTCTCTCAACTCCTTTTCTCTTTCTGAAAATTATTTGGATGTTGGACTTACTGGGTTAGTCTTCTGATATTCTTTTTTTTTTTTTTTTTTAAATTTACATCCAAGTTAGTTAGCATTTTTTAATGTTTATTTTTGAGAGCGGGAGAGGGGCAGAGAGAGAGAGAAGATGATAGACGATCCGAAGTGGGCCCTGTGCTGACAGCAGAGAGCCCAGAGTGGGCCTTGGACTCACAAACTGTGAGATTATGACCTGAGCCGAAGTTGGATGCTTAACTGGCTGAGCCACCCAGGTGTCCCTAGTCTCCTGATACTCTTATATGTACTCTTGGTTTCCCATCTTTATTTTTCTTTCTGGGAGATTTCCTAAACTTTTTTTTTCTAACCTTTCTATTTAGTTTCCTTTTTTTTCTGCTGTTACTATTTTTTTTTTTTTTTATGTCCAAGAGCTTTTTAAAAAAATAATCCTTTGTTTTAATATCCTTCATATTAAAGGCCTTTTCAAATTCTTGGTTGTCTGCTCTTCTTAGGAAGTGGGGCCCTAAAAAGCTGATTGGAAGGTCTATATGGGGTGGGGCTTACTGAATGTCAGCTGCTCTCCTGTGATCTGGCTGAGTTGTCACGTTGTTACACAGGAACAGAATTACATTGTTACATAATTGTTACATAGGAGATCCCTGATACCGGTATTTTTAGATCTTTTAGATAGGTTAGATTCCCTCCTGAAGGCCTGTATGTCTTAGGGATGCCTACCTGGCAGATTTCTGGGAGTAAGGTGGGGCAAGAAGGCTTTGAGTTTCAGTACATAAACTTAATACCTTTGTTTTCAGTAAGGTACCCAAGTTTTTAACTGTGCCTGATGCTCTCCAGTTAGGATAGGGTTTACCCTCTCAAGTTTTGTACCAGCTTTGGGGAGGAGCAGTTCCTTGGGTATATAAAGGAGGGACGGGATCCAATTCTTTTGGCTTCTTAGTCTTTCAGCCTGCCCTGTTTAGTCCCACCTTCATCTCCACGTTCAGTTACCTGGTGTCACTAATCCAACTTGAGCCTTTTGGGAGTTCTGTGATGTAAATCAAGTTGCTTTTCTTTCCTATTGCTGGAAAGAAAAGATTCATCTTTATCATTCATCTAAAAACTTCCCAATTTCCAAAATTTTGTTTTTCATACTCTATTCTTGTGGGTTATTGCCTTTTGTTACAAATTTACTATTTTAAAATAGTAAACTTTACTATTATTAAATCGTTTTAATATTTACTATTGTAGTAAGGTTTCAGAAGGGAACAGAAGCTATTGTGTGCACTGATTCTCTCACATTCTTTAACTGGTATTTTGCCTGAAACCTGTATACCTTATTCATTTTTCAGGCTAAGATAGCTTAATTCCATCCAGACACAGGAACTGTGTAGGTCCCCCTCTTCCTTTCTTCATATTCTTTGTTTATAGCACAGTGCGAAAATGGAGTAAATGACCTGGAAAACTTACTTTATTCCATGAACCCTAAACTGTTGATGTCATGGTTAAAAACTCCAACAAGCACTTTGAAGTGCTCTGGCCTTGTTTTTCTGTCCCCAGACTTTGCTTTAAAACGTGTGTGCTTTTTTGGGTAACATGTTGTACACTCATTTTACTGTATTACCAGTATCACAATCAAGAGCTTTATACTCGAGGTGTGTAGCCCAGTTTTAAGAACTGGAGAATTTAATGGAGATTATCTTGCCTACACCTTGAGTTCCCAGTCTAGTTTACTGTCAAGGGGGAACACTTACGGTTTTTCCACATTGTTTTGTTCTCAAGCAAGTCCCTATCCCGAGAATTTTCTTTCCCATTTAAACTGGTTACTCTGCTTTTAAAATAACGCATCGTAAAAAACGAGGCAAAACAGTCCCTTTGCCTCCAGCTGTCTTTTTTACACAGTGAGAATGAAAAAGAGGATAGAAGAATTAAGGCTATGGAGATGCTGTTCCTTCAGAAAGGCTGGGCTAAAGTCGTGTTTTGGAGTCTGGAGACAAGGCAAAACTGGTTATCCTGACACGCCCTCACAGTACAAAGTGTCGCTTGCTTCCGAGGGATGCCTTTCCACCCCCCACCCCGCAGCGCGGCCAGTCTGTGCTTCTCGCTCCCGCCACAAAGTTCTTTCATTCTTCACGGGATCTGTTCGAAACGGCTGTTCTAGCTTCTCGGCTCTAGTTTGATCTGTGCCCCTTCTTAAAGTTTCCGAGGCAACACTTCTGAATACTATCCGCACAACGCTGCCAGGCCCAGAGCAGCGGGGAGGGTACTCGAGGACCCGCACTCCCAGCGTGTGTGCAGGTCTCCGAGGGGACTTCGGCTCAGCCCAGGAGCGCGAGGACGGCCCGACTGCGGGCCACGCACCGGACACCTGCATGCACCGGGGCCGGGAGATTCTTCGCGTTGATGCGCTCGGCTGTTCTTAAACCTCTCCAGCCTGGGTCTCCTCTCGACTCTAAAGTAACCCGGGCCTGGCCAGCTCACGCCTCGGGGGCAACCTCTGGGTACCGGCCGCCCGAAGAGGCCACTCTTCACAGCAGCCGCAGTAGGAGACGCGCGCTCTCCTGCTTTACGGCAAGGGTGCGCGCGTTTGCGACAGCGTGACGCCGGGAAAGTTTTGGCGGGAAAAGCGCCGCATTTGGATTCCTGTGGTGGCGGGCAAAGGACGGCCTGGTGAGGAGAGGCAGCCGGTAGGGTTGGAAAGGAGTCTGGAAAAGGACTTCGGGGGTCTACATTCGTTGAGAGGGGCATGGCGAGAGAAAGTTATGGGTGACAAGGCGAAGTGGATCAGAGAGATTCCCGCGGAGGGGCGGTTTCCGAGACTGGAGGAGTTTGGGACCAGGGGACCCTGTTGTAGAGGGATTGGAGAGACTACCTCTCTGCCTGCTGGGGACCCCAAAGGTTTGGGCGCCAGCCGTCCCGAGTGCCAGCTAGCCCTTCCTTCCGCTTCTTGGGGCAGTTTGGCCCCGCCCCAGGCTCCTCCCGGCCTTCTGGATGGCGTGGGGGTGGGAATTGGAGCTGAGCAAGGGGGGAGGAGGGGCGGCAGGCGTCGTCGGGAAACCCTGTCCTCCTCTAGCCCGCAGCCCTTCACCTGTCTCACCCCTTCCCTTCCCCAGTCACCCGCCCCCCAAAGCATTTGTGCCCCCAGCCTCTCAGCACAGCCGCTGCATTTCCTCGGAGGCCTGAGGGCGGCGGTTGTAGCTTCGGTTCGCGTGGGAGTGGGGAGTGTGAGCCAGAATTTAGTATACTTGCTGGTGCTTGAGAGCCTTGGGAAAAATACGGGTGAGGCGGAGGGGGAAACCAAACTGTTAGTTACGTTGAGGGATCGTGGCAGATGGTTGAAGCTTATCCTCAGCCCCATCTTTTCCGGGTTCCTGCCTTTTACAGCCGTGATCCATCCTGGAGTCATGGCAGTGCCCTTTGTGGAAGACTGGGACTTGGTGCAAACCCTGGGAGAAGGTGCCTATGGAGAGTGAGTTTGAGTCCTTTTACCTTGCCTTCACGCTTGCTTTCGTTTTCTGTCTGTTGTCTTGTTTGAGTACAGATTTGTTGTTTTGGAGTTGTGTATTCTATTTTATTTTCATTTATTTATTTAGACAGGGAGCGAGCATGGTTGAGAGGCGGGGGGGGGGCGGGGGGGGCGGGGAGAGGGGGAGAGAGAGAGAGAGAGAGAGAGAGAGAGAGAATATGAATCCTACACAGGCTCCATGCCCAGTGTGGACCCAAACTTGAGGCTCGATCTCACGACCCTGGGATCATGACCTGAGTGGGAAATCAAGTCAGATGCTCAACCAACTGACCCACCTAGGCACACCAGGAGTTGTTTATTATAATACAGTGGCATCTCAGAGAACAGATCTTTGCATTTGAAATCTAAGACCTTTGGGAACTAAAGCCGCGTGAAATTTTGGAAGGATCAATTTTTTTTTCTTCCTTTTTTTAAAACATTTTTTTCTGTAAAGAAGTGGAAGAGACCTGTGAAGTCAGGTTCTCCTCCCACATATTCCTTGCTGGGTTTTAAGCATAGTGGTTAAATGAGCAAATGAACAGACTCTGGAGTCAGACTACCTGGTTTCAGATTTTCACTCTGTTACATACTAACACATTGTTTTGTGTTCTTAGGCAAGCTCCTTAATGTATCTCTGTTTCCTCAGGTCTACCATGACAATAATAGTACCTACCCCATAGGTGCTTAGAACAGTTAGCACAGGCATATATAGCATGAGGTTAATAAATATTAGGTAACGTTATTAAAATAAAATAAATAGAGCATGTGTATATGTGATGTGGCCTAGAATTACTGTTACTCCGTTTTAGTTTACTTTATCAAGCATTTATTAAATAACCTTTGGATACACAACATAATGACTTCTGTAGAGCATTAGCCATCATACATCACATTTCAGAAAGGAGTACTCTCTGTTGAGAACATGGCAGAAACCATCTTCTTGGCTTTTACCGGGTGGAGAAAGTAACGAAGGTAAAATTGTTGGATAAGTCAATATTTAATCTTTTGAAGTCTTAAATAGAATTCACATGTCTTCGTTTTCCTTTTTAGAGTTCAACTTGCTGTGAATAGAAGAACTGAAGAAGCAGTTGCAGTCAAGATTGTAGACATGAAACGTGCCATAGACTGTCCAGAAAATATTAAGAAGGAGATCTGTATCAATAAAATGTTAAATCATGAGAATGTAGTGAAATTCTATGGCCACAGGAGAGAAGGCAATATCCAGTATCTATTTCTGGAGTACTGTAGTGGAGGAGAACTTTTTGACCGAATAGGTATGGAAATAAGATTTAAGATGTCTATTCTACTAATTAAGTTTCTAAATTTGTTTTTTAATCTTGGATCTGCTATTTGGTCATTGTCCACTCAGAACTGCTTATGCAACAAGGAAATTACAGGAAGTTTTCTTGTTTTTGCAAGTTATGTTAATACATTAAAGTATATATAGACTCATCAAGGAGAACCTTTTTCCCAAATTGTGCATGTGGTTTTGGTTAGGGTTGCTGTTTTGTAGAGTTTAAGAATGATAAACTAATTTCATGGTGAAGTATTGTTTTACCTATACAGTGATTTTTCTTTATAGACATTCCAGTTACATGAAATCATTGCATGCATTTACAGAGCCAAAATAATAGCATGTTGTTATATTTGTTCTTTTTTGTTTAAGTGAAATAACTTGAGAACTTTTTAGAATTGCTTTACCTATATTTAGTAAATTCTGTACTTGCTACTTTCAGCATTCTATGTAGATTCAAAGGCTTGATGTTTCAGAACACTGAGAAGTACGTAAAAATATGTGGATCTAAATTTATTGTCTACAGCTATTGTTTTCACACTTAAAAACTGATTATTTAGAATCTCCAGTATGTATCTCAGGAGAGAGTTCAGTGTAAAAGAAATCAAGAGGTAAAGACAGAGATCAAAATATAAAAAGAAAACTGACAATAGAACATTTTTTAATAAAACTGTATTTCCCAAAGGAACTTTGCAGGCATTCATAGCTTTGTAGTATGAGGGATTAGGTGAAGTTTCATTTTGTTGTGCAATATTTGGTGATATTAGTTTATGTTTGCCCAGGCTTATACTTTGGCAATTACATTTTAGTGATGAAGAAAACAATGTCAGAGCATTTAGAAGAAATTAGGGGAGAATTGGAAAGATACCAAATAAATCATGATTAGTGTAAGATAATCAGAGGCTTTCAAGGTATGGCTTGCATTCTTGATCTGGATAATAGTTTCTGTCTGTAGTTTTCCTGTGATGTTATTTTATTTTTGCCACATAACAGATGGGGAATGTGAGTTAATTAAGTACCGTGTGAATTAACAGACACTAGAGTCTTAATTGCTAGCATAAGATTCTGTTTGCCAGTATACCATCACAAATGTCTAAGCTTTGATTTAGGAGACTCTGTGGTTGCTGCCTGATTATGTTTACATGGCAGGCTAACTTTCATTATTAATTCTTATAGAGCCAGACATAGGCATGCCTGAACAAGATGCTCAAAGGTTCTTCCATCAACTCATGGCAGGGGTGGTAAGTACAGTTGTTTCTTTTCCTTTTACATAAAATTAATATGAATGAAGTAAGTTAGCAAAGTATGCCTCTCTCTGTTTCTCTTTTAGGTTTATCTACACGGTATTGGGATAACTCACAGGGATATTAAGCCAGAAAATCTCCTATTGGATGAAAGGGGTAGGTATAGCATTTTGTCACTGTTGCCTAAATTATTTTAATCTATACAAGGCAGAGTTGAAGCTTTTGCATTATTGAAAATTTAGGGCAAAAAATCTGAAAAGTGTAGGAAATTTGAGACACTCAGTATATTTTACAAGCCCTTCCTGATATAGTTGTAGATGAGATAGAGAAATCTAATCTAGATGCAGGGTTAGCTCACTAAATGAATAACTGTATGAATAGTCTTAACTCTTCAGTGAATTAATAAAGGAAAGTTTATGTTGGAATACCCTGGACCATAGCCTTATCCTGTTTGTTCTAGTTAGTTAATTAGTTAATTTTTTTTTCAAGTTTTTATTTAAATTCCAGTTAGTTAACATAGTATAATATTAGTTTCAGGAGTAAAATTTAGTGATTCATCACTTACATATAACCCCCAGTGCTTATCATAACAAGTGCCTTCCTTAATACCCATCACCCATTTAACCCATCTCACAGCCCAACCTCCCCTCCAGCAATCCTCAGTTTGTTTTGTATGGTTAAGAGTCTGTTTTATGGTTTGCCTCTCTTCTTTTTTTCCTTATGTTTATCTGATTCATTTCTTAAAGTGCACATATGAGTGAAATCATATGGTATTTGTCTTTCTCTGATTGACTTATTTTGCTTAGCATAATACATTCTAGTTCCATTCATGTCATTGAAGATGGCAAGATTTCATTCTTTTTTATGGCCGAGTAATATTCCAGTGTATATGTATACCACAACTTTATTCATTCATCTGTTGATGAACACTTGGGCTGTTTCCATATCTTGGCTATTGTTGAAGATGCTGCTATAAACATCAGGGTGCATGTGTCCCTTCGAATCAGTGTTTTTGTATCCTTAGGGTAAATACCTAGTAGTGCAGTTGCTGGATCATAGGGTAGTTCTTTTTTGAACTTTTTGAGGAACCGCCATACTGTTTTCTAGAGTGGCTGCACTAGTTTACATTCCCACCCACAGTGTAAGAAGGTTTCTCTTTCTCTGCATCCTCGCCAACATCTGTTATTTCCTGTGTTGTTCATTTTAGCCATTCTGACAGGTGTGAGGTGATATCTCATTGTAGCTCTGATTTCTATTTCCCTGATGATGAATGATGTTGAGTATCGTTTCATGTTTGTTAGCTATCTGTATGTCTTCCTTTGGAAAAGTGTCTGTTCATGTCTTCTGCCTATTTCTTAGCTGGATTATTTGATTTTTGAGTGTTGAGTTCGGTAAGCTCTTTTTTTTTATTTTTAATGTTTATTTATTTTGAGAGAGAGCTTGAGTGATCAGGGGAAGGGCAGAGAGAGAGAGAGAGAGAGGGAGAGAATCCCAAGCAGGCCCTGTGCTTACAGTAGGGCTTGATCTCACAAACCATGAGATGATGACCTGAGCCAAAATCAAGAGTCAGATAGATGCTCAACCAACTGAGGCCCAAGTTTGAAAAGTTCTTTATAGATTTTGGATGTTATTAATAACCCTTTATCAGATATGTCATTTGGAAATATCTTCTCCCATTCCAAAGGTTGTCTTTTAGTTTTTTGATTTTTTTCTGTGAAGAAACAATTTATTTTCTGTGCAGAAGCTGTTTATCTTGATGAAGTCTCAGTAATTCACGTTTGCTTTTGTTTCCTTTGCCTCTGGTGATGTGTCTCATAAGAGGTTGTTATGACTGAAATCAAAGAGGTTGTTGCCTGTGTTCTCCTCTAGGATTTTGATGGTTTCCTGTCTCACATTTAGGTCTTTGATCCATTTGAATTTATTTTTGTATATGATGTAAGAAAGTAGTCCAGGTTCATTCTTCTACAGGTTGCTGTCCCGTTTTCCCAATATCATTTGTTGAAGAGACCATCTTTTTTCATTGGATGTTCTTTTCTGCTTTGTTGAAGATTAGTTGACCATATAGTTGTGGGTCTGTTTCTGGGTTATCTGTTCTGTTCCATTGATCTATGTGTCTGTTTTTGTGCCAGTACCATCCAGTCTTAATGATTACAGCTTTGTAATATAACTTGAAGTCCAGAATTGTGATGTCTCCAGCTTTGCTTTTCTTTTTCAACATTGCTTTGGCTATTTGGGGTTGTTTGTGGTTTTAGGATTGTTTGCTGTAGCTCTGCAAAGAATATTTGTTCTTCCAATCCACGAGCATGGAATGTTTTTCTGTTTCTTTGTGTCATCTTCAATTTATTTCATATGTGTTCTGTAGTTTTCAGCGTACAGATCTTTTATCTCTTTGGTTAGGTGTATTCTTGTGGGTTTTGGTGCAATTGTAAATGGGATTGATTTCTTGATTCCTCTTTCTGTTGCTTCTTTATTGGTGTATAGAAATGCATCAGATTTCTGTACGTTGATTTTGTATCCTGCAACTTTACTGAATCCATGTGTCAGTTCTAACAATTTTTCAGTGGCATCATTCGGGTTTTCTACATAGAATATCATGTCACCTGCAAATAGTGAAAGTTTGACTTCTTCCTTGCTGATTTGGATGCCTATTTTTTGTTGTTGTTGTTGTCTGATTGGTGAAGCTAGGATTTCTTGTATTATGTTAAATAACAATGGTGATAGTGGACATCCTTGTCTTGTTCCTGATCTTAGGAAGAAAGCTCTCAGTTTTTCCCCACTGAGGATTATATTGGCTGTGGGTCTTTCATGTATGGTTTTTATGATGTTGAGGTATGTTCCCTCTATCCCTACTTCATTGAGGTTTTGTGTTTTTTTTTAAGTGTTTATTTTTGAGAACGAGAGACAGAGACAAAGAGCGAGTGCAAGTGGGGGAGGGGCAGAGGGAATGGGGGACAGAGGATCCAAAGTGGGCTCTGTGCTGACAGCAGAGAGCCTGATGCAGGGCTTGAACTCATGAACTCGGAGATCATGACCTGAGCCGAAGTCAGATGCTTAGCTGACTGAGCCACCCAGGCACCCCTCTTGAGGGTTTTCTTGTTTGTTTTTTTAGAGAGAGAACTCGAGTAGGGGAGAGAGGCAGAGGGAGGGAGAGAGAGAGAATCTTAAGCAGGCTCCATGCTCAGCATAAAACCCAACACAGGGCTTGATCCCACAACCCTGGGTTCATGACCTGGGTCAAAATCAAGTCAGTTGCTCAGCCAACTGAGCCACCCAGGCGTCCCTATTGAGGGTTTTTATCAAGAATGGATGCTGTATGTTGTGAAATGCTTTTTCTGTCATCTACCGAGAGGATCATATGGTTCTTATCCTTTCTTTTATTAATATGGTATATCATGTTCATTGATTGCAAATATGGTATATCCTATTCATTGATTGGATGCTTTCAGTCCAAGAATAACTATGTACTATTGGATTCAATTTGCTAGTATTTTGTTGAGAATTTCTGCATCCATTTTCATCAGTGCAGAGCCCAATGCAGACTCTAACTCACGAACCCTGAGATCATGACCTGAGCTGAAGTTGGACGCTTAACCAACTGAGCCACCCAGGAGCCCTTGTTTGTTCTTTTTAATCTGTGATTTGGATAGAGATGCAAGGAGTTTAGTTATATTTTATGGATGTCATGAAAACTGAGATGGATAGTGAAAGTGTTAGCTTATTAAGTCAGGATCAAAAAAGATGACAGAAATGTCTGTAGCATGAGGCAGTGATTTTTGTCTGTTTTGTTTAATGGTTATTTAGTGCATTAGAATAGTGCGTGGCCAATAGTAGGCTTTCAAAAATATTGAATGAATGAATACAGCAGGCCAAAGAAGTGGGTCAGGTTTAACTTTTCCAGGACAGAAAAATCTGAAGTTCAGGATTTGGATTTTGAAAAGTAACTAAGTTTAGTTGAATCACATTATCTTTGGTAGAAAAGCAGGTTAAAAAAGACTTTTACCAAGTAACAGATTTCATATTAGTCACCTGTGTGATGTAGTCAGTAGAAAACTAGGGTGATATTGAGAATGAGGAAGATAGCATTCCAACACTGCTTCAGTGAGGCCATACTGGAAATACTGGGTGTCCTGGGACACTACTGTAAAAGGTATGTAGATCACTGAAGTGCTTTTACAGGACAGTGATGAGACTGGTGGAAGGGGCACAAACTATGTAAAATAAGGAATAATTGAAGGAGCCCAGGAGAACGTTACTAGTGGTTAAATACAGTTTTTCTGAACACGTTGGTGAAAACTATACAGAAGCAGTGGATTAGTGCAAGCAATGGACCCTGTTATTGGACCTATCCAAAAATTGAATAGGTTGCTTTGGAATGTAATAAGTTTATAACATGAGAGTCAAACACTAGATTATTAATTATCAGGGAATATTATAAAGAGAATTTAAACATTGCTTGGCTAGTTGGACCAAAGTATTTTTAAGATCTTGTCCAACCCTGACGTTTAGTATTGCTGGCAGTGTTGTTCACAAGTCACTGTACTTTCTTTTCAGCCTCCTAACATTTTCCTGAACTCTGTAATTGACCTTCATACAAGGAGATAAGCTAAGAAAAGCCAGTTTATTTAATAAGTAATGGAGGGGCGCCTGGGTGGCGCAGTCGGTTAAGCGTCCGACTTCAGCCAGGTCACGATCTCGCGGTCCGTGAGTTCGAGCCCCGCGTCAGGCTCTGGGCTGATGGCTCGGAGCCTGGAGCCTGTTTCCGATTCTGTGTCTCCCTCTCTCTCTGCCCCTCCCCCGTTCATGCTCTGTCTCTCTCTGTCCCAAAAATTAAAAAAAAAAAAAAAAAAAATAAGTAATGGAGATGTGAATATTTGGAATAGGAAAGCTTTGTTTCCAAACTAAAAATATTGGGTGTTTTTCTTTATAAAGATAAAAGTTAATCATGAAGTAAGATGAAAAACATAAAGAAAAAGGTAAAAAATCACCAGAAATCCATCAGTCAGTTATAACCACTGTTAAGTTTTGGTGAATATCTTTCTGATATCCTTTTATTAACCCATCTACCTAGCTACCTAAGATCCTCCTTTGGTTATTTAGCCTTTTGCAAGTAGCTTCTTAAGGCACATAGCAAACATTTAGACATTTCGAGAATTTGGTGTATGGGAAAAAAGGAACAGAATCGTTGATTGATGAGTCCCAAGAAATGAGAGCACAGCTGGAGAATTCCTTTATTTATTTATTTATTTATTTATTTATTTATTTATTTATTTATTTTTATTTTTTATTTTTTAAATTTACATCCAAATTACTTAGCATATAGTGCAACAATGATTTCAGGAGTAGATTCCTTAGTGCCCCTTACCCATTTAGCCCATCTCCTCTCCCACAACCCCTCCAGTAACCCTCACTTTGTTCTCCATATTTATGAGTCTCTTCTGTTTTGTCCTCCTCCCTGTTTTTATATTATTTTTGTTTCCCTTTCCTGATGTTCATCTGTTTTCTGTCTTAAAGTCCTCATATGAGTGAAGTCATATATTTGTCTTTCTCTGACTAATTTCACTTAGCATAATATCCTCCAGTTCCACCCACGTAATTGCAAATGGCAGGATTTCATTCTTTTTGATTGCTGAGTGATACTCCATTGTATATATATACCACATTTTCTTTATCCATTCATCCATTGATGGACATTTGGGCTCTTTCCATACTTTGGCTATTGTTGATAGTGCTGTTATAAACATGGGGGTGCATATGTCCCTTCAAAACAGCACACTTGTATCCTGTGGATAAATGCCTAGTAGTGCAATTGCTGGGTTGTAGGGTAGTTCTATTTTTAGTTTTTTGAGGAACCTCCATACTGTTTTCCAGACTGGCTGCACCAGCTTGCATTCCCACCAACAATGCAAAAGAGATCCTTTTTCTCTGCATCCTCGCCAACATCTGTTGTTGCTTGAATTGTTAATGTTAGCCTTTCTGACAGGTGTAAGGTGGTATCTCATTATGGTTTTGATTTGTATTTCCCTGATGATGAGTGATGTTGAGCATTTTTTTATGTGTCCGTTGGCCATTTGAATGTCTTCTTTGGAGAAGTGTATTCATGTCTTTTGCCCATGTCTTCACTGGATTATTTGTTTTTTGGGTGTTGAGTTTGATAAGTTCTTTATAGATTTTGGATACTAAACCTTTATCTGATATGTCATTTGCAAATATCTTCTCCCATTCTGTCGGTTGCCTTTTAGTTTTGCTGATTGTTTCCTTCGCTGTGCAGAAGCTTTTTATTTTGATGAGGTCCCAGTAGTTTATTTTTGCTTTTGTTTCCCTTGCTTAAGGAGACGTGTTGAGTAAGAAGTTGCTGCGGCCAAGATCAAAGAGGTTTTTTCCTGCTTTCTCCTCGAGGATTTTGATGGCTTCCTGTCTTACATTGAGGTCTTTCATCCGTTTTGAGTTTATTTTTGTGACTGGTGTAAGAAAGTGGTCCAGGTTCATTCTTCTGCATGTCGCTGTCCAGTTTTCCCAGCACCACTTGCGGAAGAGACTGTCTTGATTCCATTGGATATTCTTTCCTGCTTTGTCAAAGATTAGGTGGCCATACGTTTGTGGGTCCATTTCTGGGTTCTCTATTCTGTTCCATTGATCTGAGTGTCTGTTCTTGTGCCAGTACCATACTGTCTTGATGATTACAGCTTTGTAGTATAGCTTGAAGTCTGGGATTGTGATGCCTCCTGCTTTGGTTTTGTTTTTCAAGATTGCTTTGGCTATTCGGGGTCTTTTCTGGTTCCATACAAATTTTAGGATTATTTGTTCCAGCTCTGTGAAGAATGCTGGTGTTATTTTGATAGGTATTGCATTGAATATGTAGATTGCTTTGGTTAGTATCAACATTTTAACAACATTTGTTCTTCCTATCCAGGAGCATGGAATCTTTTTCCATTTTTTTGTGTCTTCTTCAATTTCTTTCATAAGCTTTCTGTAGTTTTCAGCATATAGATTTTTCACCTCTTTGGTTAGATTTAATCCTAGGTATTTTATGGTTTTTGGTGCAACTGTAAATGGGATCGATTCCTTGATTTCTCTTTCTGTTGCTTCATTGTTGATGTATAGGAATGCACCCGATTTCTGTGTGTTGATTTTATATCCTGCAACTTTGCTGAATTCATGAATCAATTCTAGCAGTTTTTTGGTGGAATCTTTTGGGTTTTCCATATAGAGTATCATGTCATCTGCGAAGAGTGAAAGTTTGACCTCCTCCTGGCTGATTTGGATGAGTTTTATTTCTTTGAGTTGTCTGACTGCAGAGGCTAAGACTTCCAATACTATGTTGAATAACAGTGGCGAGAGTCGACATCCTGGTCTTGTTTGTGACCTTAGGGGGAAAGCTGTCAGTTTTTCCCCATTGAGAATATTAACATTGGGTTGTTCATATATGGCTTTTATGATCTCGAAGTATGCTCCTTCTATCCCTACTTTCTTGAGGGTTTTTATCAAGAAAGGATGCTGTATTTTGTCAAATGCTTTCTCTGCATCTATTGAGAGGATCCTATGGTTCTTGTCCTTTCTTTTATTTATGTGATGAATCACGTTAATTGTTTTTGCAGATATTGAACCAGCCCTGCATTCCAAGTATAAATCCCATTTGGGCGTGGTGAATAATTTTTTTAATGTATTGTTGGAGCCGGTTGGCTAATATCTTGTTGAGTATTTTTGCTTCCATGTACATCAGGAAAATTGGTCTGTAGTTCTCCTTTTTAGTGGGATCTCTGTCTGGTTTTGGAATCAAGGTAATGCTGGCTTCATAGAAAGAGTTTGGAAGTTTTCCTTCCATTTCTATTTTTTGGAACAGCTTCAAGAGAATAAGTGTTAACTCTTCCTTAAATGTTTGGTAGAATTCCCCTGGAAAGCCATCTGGCCCTGGACTCTCGTTTTTTGGCAGATTTTAGATTACTAATTCGATTTCCTTACTGGTTATGGGTGTGTTCAAATTTTCTATTTCTTCCTGTTTCAGTTTTGGTAGTGTATATGTTTCTAGGAATTTGTCTGTTTCTTCCAGATTGCCCGTTTTATTGGCATATAATTGCTCATAATATTCTCTTATTATTGTTTTTATTTCTGCTGTGTTGGTTGTGATCTCTCCTCTTTCATTCTTGATTTTATTTATTTGGGTCCTTTCCTTTTTCTTTTTGATCAAACTGGCTAGTGGTTAATCAATTTTGTTAATTCTTTCGAAGAATCAGCTTCTGGTTTCATTGATCTGTTCTACTGTTTTTTTGCTTTCGATAGCATTCATTTCTGCTATAATCTTTATTGTTTCCTGTCTTCTGCTGGTTTTGGGTTTTATTTGCTATTCTTTTTCCAGCTCCTTAAAGCATAAGGTTAGGTTGTGTATCTGAGATCTTTCTTCTTTCTTTAGGAAGGCCTGGATTGCTATATACTTTCCTCTTATGACCGCCTTTGCTGCATCCCAGAGGTTTTGGGTTGTGGTGTTACCATTTTCATCGACTTCCATGTACTCTTTAATTTCCTCTTTATCTTCTTGGTTAGCCCATTCATTCTTTAGTAGGATGTTCTTTAGTCTCCAAGTATTTGTTATCTTTCCAGATTTTTCTTGTGGTTGATTTCGAGTTTCATAGCGTTGTGGTCTGAAAATATGCAAAGTATGATCTCAATCTTTTTGTATTTACTTAGGGCTGACTTGTGTCCCAGTATATGGTCTATTCTGGAGAACGTTCCATGTGCACTGGAGAAGAATATATATTCTGCTGCTTTAGGATAAAATGTTCTGAATATATCTGTTAAGTCCATCTGGTCCAGTGTGTCATTCAAAGCCATTGTTTCCTTGTTGATTTTTTGATGAGATGATCTGTTCATTGCTGTGAGTGGGGTGTTGAAGTCTCCTACTATTATGGTATTACTGTCGATGAGTTTCTTTATGTTTGTGATTAATTGATTTATATATTTGGGTGCTTTCACATTTGGCACATAAATGTTTACAATTGTTAGTTCTTCTTGGTGGATAGACCCCTTGATTGTGATATAATGCCCTTCTGCATCTCTTGATACAGTCTTTATTTTAAAGTCTAGATTGTTTGATATAAGTATGGTTACTCCGGCTTTCTTTTGTTGACCATTAGCGTGACAGATGGTTCTCCATCCCCTTATTTTCAATCTGAAGGTGTCTTTAGGTCTAAAGTGGGTCTCTTGTAAACAGCATATAGATGGATCTTCTTTTCTTATCCATTCTGTTACCCTATGTCTTTTGATTGGAGCATTGAGTCCATTGATGTTTAGAGTGAGTACTGAAAGATGAATTTGTTGCCATGATGATGCTTGTAGAGTTGGAGTTTCTGGTGGTGTTCTCTGGTCCTTTCTAATCTTTGTTGCTTTCTTTTCTCGCCTCAGAGAGTCCCCCTTAAAATTTCTTGAAGGGCTGGTTTAGTGGTCACAAACACCTTTAATTTTTGTTTGTCTGGGAAACTTTTAATCTCTCCTTCTATTTTGAATGACAGCCTTGCTAGATAAAGAATTCTTGGCTGCATATTTTTCTGATTCAGCACACTGAATATATCCTGCCACTCCTTTCTGGCCTGCCAAGTTTCTGTGGATAGGTCTGCTGCAAACGTGATCTGTCTTTCTTTGTAGGTTAGGGACTTTTTTTCCCTTGCTGCTTCCATGATTCTCTCTTTGCCAGAGTATTTTGTGAATTTGACTATGATATGCCTTGTTGATGGTCGGTTTTTGTTGAATCTAATGGGGGTCGTCTGTGCTTCCTGGATTTTGATGTCTGTGTCTTTCCCCAGGTTAGGAAAGTTTTCCACTATGATTTGCTCACATAACCTTCTACCCCTATTTCTCTCTCTTCCTCCTCTGGGACCCCTATGATTCTGATGTTGTTCCTTTTTAATGAGTCACTGATTTCTCTAATTCTTAAATCATGCTCTTTTACCTTAGTCTCCCTCTTTTTTTCTTCTTCATTATTCTCTATAAGTTTGTCCTCTATATTGCTGATTCTCTGTTCTGCCTCATCCATCCTTGCCGCAGCTGCATCCATCCGTGATTGCAGCTCAGTTGTAGCATTTTTAATTTCATTCTGGCTATTTTTACTTCTTTTATCTCTGCAGAAAGGGATACTAATCTATTTTTGACTCCAGCTAGTATTCTTATTATGGTGATTCTAAATTCTGGTTCAGACATCTTGCTTATATCGGTGTTGATTAAATCCCTGGCTGTCGTTTCTTTGTGCTCTTTCTTTTGGGGTGAATTCCTTCGTTTTGTCATTTTGAAGGCAGAAAATGAATTAATGAGGTAGAAAAATTGAAATTAAAAAATATTAAAATTAAAAAATTAAAAACACGCATAGAAACAAAAATTGAATAAATGATGCTAGATCCTAGGTGTGTTTTGGTTGGGTGTTGAAAGTGGTTTGACAGATTACAGAAAAAAAGGGGTGGGGGGAGAAAAGGAAATCGTTTGAAAATTTGAAAAAATGAATACACTGAAGTAGACTAAAATGAGATGAGGGGAGTAAAACAGAATTTGAAAAAATATACGCAAAAGTAAAGAATACAGTAGAAAAAAATTAAAAATATTTTTAATAAAAATTAAAAACAAAATGAAATTTTTCTTTCTGTATTCAAGAAAAAGAAAAGAAACGAGAAAGAGAAAAAAGGAAAAAAAGGAAATCGTTTGAAAGTTTGAAAAAGTGAATACACTGTGGTAGACTAAAATAAAATGATGGAAGTAAAATAGAATTTGAAATAATTTACATAAAAGTGAAAAATGAAGTAAAAAATTAAAAAAATATATTTTTGATAGAAATTGAAAGTAAAAATAAAGTTTTTCTCTTTCTGCATTCACGAAAAAGAGAAAAAAAAGGAAATTGTTTGAAAATTTGAAAAGGTGAATACACTGAAGTAGATTAAAATAAAATGATGGAAGTAAAATAGAATTTGAAAAAATTTACACAAAATAAAAAATATAGTAATAAGAATTAAAAATATTTTTAATAAATTTGAAAATAAAAATGAATTTTTTCTCTTTCTGTATTCAAGAAAAAGAAAAGAAGTGTAAAAGAGAAAAAAAGGAAAAGAAAGAAAATTGAATAGATGAACCTGCTAACAGATTGAAGTAGGACTGAAATTGCTTCGTTTTCCCCTAGAAGTCAGTCTATGTAGCTCTTTATACTCCGTAAACTAAGCCGGCTGTGAGACTTTTGTTCTTGAAGAGTGAAGTTGGCCCAGTTGGGCGGGGCTCAGTGTAACAGCTCCGATCTCCACTAGATGGCGCTGCTAGCCTACTGGGGTGGATTGTTGCAGGCTTCTAGGTGCGTATGCGCGGGATCGGTGAAAATGGCACCGCCCAGCTACCCAGTCTGTTCTCCCAGATCAGCAATGGCACACCAGCCCTCTGTCTTCAGCTTTTGTCCACTCCCCGCTTTTTCACTCTCTGTGACCAGGCCCCAGGCAGTACCTCTCTCCCGAGTTTTGTCTCAGATGCTGGAGAATTCCTTTAACTTCCATTTATCATTCTATTTTCATTACTTTTTGAATGCTAATAGCCTTGATGGTATTACAGTCAATTCCTCCCCTTCTTCATTTACAAATTAAGTCCTTTTTTGAATAAATGTAGGTTTCTAGCTAAATAAAACACTCTGGGAAAGAAGAATTGTGTGTCTACCTGTGAGAAGCAGTATAGCATATTTTTAAGAGCTTGAGATTTACAGTCATTTGAACCTAGGGTTAATCTAGGCCACCTCCTAGTAGGTGTATGGCCTTGGGTAAGTTGCTTGCCTTCTCTCTGCCCCACTTTCCTTCTTTATAAAATGGTGATAGTAAGAATCTATTTGGGTTGTAAGGATAAAGGAGACATATATATCTTTACCCATATATGTATTAACATAAGTTAGATCATAAGATATATGCTTTTTTAACGTGCATGTGGACTTTATTTTTCAGCCTTTTCCATTGTATTTATAGTGTAAAAATCTTTACTTTTAATGAAAACTTAAAAAAAATTCAGGCATGGGGCCCATCTGGCTGGCTCAGTCAGTAAAGCATGTGACTTTTGATTGTAGAGTGATGAATTCAAGCCTCACATTGGGCATAGAGCTTACTTAAATAAATTCAAGCACGTAAAAAATTATATAAAACATATAATACATATAATAAAATAAAAATACAGCAACCACCTGTGTAACAACTTGGTTTAAAAAATTAAACATTATACATATGTATACCACTCGAAGCAGTGGTGTTTATAATAGCAAAAAACTGGAAACAACCTAAATATCTGTCAACAATAGAATAGATAAATTATGAAATGGATAATTTATAGGTACAAGTAATGACATGGATATGTTTCATAGAAGTATTTATACCAGTATGATTCTATTTATAGGAAGTTCAAAAATACGTAAAATAAAACATTGTTTATTTGGGAATAAACAAATATGGGAAAAATTACAGAGGAAAAAAGCATATTAAAACCAAAATCAGAATGGTGGTTACTTATGAGAAGGTAGAGAAAGAAATAAATTGAGGGAAGTAATTACAGGGGATTTCAAATTTTTTTTTTTTTTTTACATTTATTTATTTTTGATAGAGACAGAGCACAAGTGGGGGAGGGGCAGAGAGAGAAGGAGACACAGAATCCAAAGCAAGCTCCAGGCTCTGAGCTGTCAGCACAGAGCCCAACGCTGGGCTCGAATTCCCAAACCACGAGATCATGACCTGAGCCGAAGTTGGACACTTAACCGACTGAGCCACCCAGGCACCCCAATTAATTACAGGGGATTTCAAAGGAGATATGAATGTTCTTAAGTTGAGTATTGGGTAAATGGGATATGCTCACATCCTGCATATTCTGTAAACATTCTTTTGTTTCTATTCAATATTTAATAATCTTTTTTTAAAAAGATAATGTTACTGGGGCACCTGGGTGGCTCAGTCGGTTGAGCGTCCGACTTCGGCTCAGGTCATGATCTCTCGGTCCGTGAGTTTGAGCCCCGCGTTGGGCTCTGTGCTGACAGCTCAGAGCCTGTTTCAGATTCTGTGTCTCCCTCTCTCTGACCCTCCCCCTTTCATGCTCTGTCTCTGTCTCAAAAATAAACGTTAAAAAAGAAAAATTTTTTAAAAATAAATAAAAAAAGATAATGTTACTAATATAGTCCAAGTCCTGTGTATGCCTTCTCAAATGTACTCCCTTTTCTTTTTCTCAGAGATAACCACACTCCTCAATTTAGAATTGATTATATGCAGTTCTCTAACCTGAGTGTTATGTTGCAGACATAAGGAAACAATAAAATCGGAGGAATGCTACAGTCATCCATTAGTATTTTCAGTGATTAGTAACATAGAAGTAACTTGGCACTCTAACTCTCAGTGGTTTGTCAAGATTGTGTCATGTATAGCTATTAAAAGGATAATTACAGTAGCTACCTCCCAATTCAAATACAGGTAAACATTATCAATGGATTATGTATCATATTGTATGGATATGTATATACCTGATTTAAAGAATCATTTCCCTATTTTAGGACATTTAAGTTGTTTCTAGCTTAGAAAATGGAACAGTGATGTCTGTTCTAAAGTTTTGCGCAGTCCCCGTATAAAACTTGGGTCATGTTATAATGGATATTTGCTATGGCCCTTGTCCTTTTTTTTCCACTCATACCCTATTCCATGTCAGAACTATAGATAGACCTTTTCTTTTTTTAAACAACTTACCTACATAGTTTTCCTTGCATACATGTGTAACAAGATTTTACCATTTCTTTATTGGATATTTAAGCTATTTACAGATAATACTGCTAGGAATATTCTTGTGTTTGTCAATTTGGGGGATTATTTCTGTGTTTGTGTTCCTGGAAATGGGAATTGCTAGTTTAAAATTCTTTTTTAATGTTTATTTATTTTTGAGATTGAGAGGCAGCACAAGAGGGGATGGGCAGTGAGAGGGAGACACAGAATCTGAAGCAGGCTCAAGGCTCCAAGCTGTCAGCACAGAGCCTGACATAGGGCTTGAACCCACTATGAACTGTGAGATCATGACCTCAGCCAAAGTGAGACACTCAACCGACTGAGCCACCGGGGTGCCCCGGGAATTGCTAGTTTAAAGAGTGAATATTTCAATTTTGACATCTTTTGATAGATTGCCCCTCTAAAAAGGTTATACCATTTGACACCTTGATAATAGGGGGTCTTCCCTCCTAAGATTAGGTTAGATTCCCTTGCTATAAGATCTAGTAATATCCTATGTTTTCGTAACTTTCCCAACAGTTGTCTGTTGTTAATCTTCTTTAGTAATTCACTTACCTGCATTGGCTAGCATAGCATCAGTCAGTTGTGGTGGATATTCACTAAGCACAGGGTAAGTTGAAAGTTCTGCTTGTAGTTTGTGTGTGTTTAAGATGAAGTTAGAGGAAATATGCCTTTCTGGTTTATTTTCTGTGCGTAGTTCCTCCTCCTTTTCTAAAGTTAGCCACTTTGACACGAAATTTTAACATTTGTGGATCTTTAGTTTTGGTATGTGTTTACATATTTTCTTCCTGCTCTGTGGGTTTGTTTGCTGCTGAGAAAGTTGTACCTGGTTTGTTATTGATGTCTCCTTCCAGCCCTTTGTACAAGTTGATGAAGGACTTGGCTGTGCTTTCAGCCTAAGACTATAGTGCCCTTTTTACAGAAGGACAGCCCCTTTTGACTCCATTGTCTTTAACCTGGTCCAAACTGTTTTGTGTATTGATGATTTTTCTTTAGTTAATAGAAGCTCTGAGGCCTTTTTCTAGGTTTAGCTAGGTGAAAATGTCTTTTATTTCTTTTAAAATGTCTTTTTTTGTCATTTTAAGGTAGAAAAGTTCTACAAACTTGAAGTAACACCAGTGATTTTCCAGTAATACTTAATTCCTTTAAGTATATCTATTTACAAAACATCTTTATTAAGTGCCATTCACTTTTCCTTTGGTTTAGATAACCTCAAGATCTCTGACTTTGGCTTGGCAACAGTGTTTCGGCATAATAATCGTGAGCGTTTATTGAACAAGATGTGTGGCACTTTACCTTATGTTGCTCCAGAACTTCTAAAGAGAAAAGAATTTCATGCAGAACCAGTTGATGTTTGGTCCTGTGGAATAGTACTTACAGCAATGTTGGCTGGAGGTAAGAGCTTTTTAATCATGATGAAACTCCTGTCTATGGAAAGCCAGATTTGTTGTACCAAAATAAATAAAACAAACCAGGGGAATCCATATTTATATGATAGTATTTTGATAGTAAACTTATTTATAACTAAGTTGGAACTTTTAATGTCAAAGCTTTTTAAAAATCAGTTTTATGTAGAGCTGCTAAATGAAATATCACAATAGCAACCTCTTTTAAAATTCATGTGAATAATTTTGGAAAGAGTAGGGTAGAAGTAGTTCATCTGTCTTTGAGGTGCCTCTAAAATTTCTATGAGTTAGCATTCTTAGTTTGAAAACCATATTGAATTAATTTGGAGGAAACATTTAATGGATTTGTATCACTGATTATTTTCCTTTAAAATCTTTACTATATAATGACATGAACACTCAAAACTGGGACTTGTTTCTTTTTTAGAATTGCCATGGGACCAGCCCAGTGACAGTTGTCAGGAATATTCTGATTGGAAAGAAAAAAAAACATACCTCAACCCTTGGAAAAAAATTGATTCTGCTCCTCTAGGTAACTGGGTTATGTTGATTGAAAGCACTGATTTCTTGGATAATGAAGACTAGTGTTGTTTTAATTTTTTTCTTATAAATTTTTTCTTTTTAACTTTTAAATAATCACATAAATAGTCTGTGATCCTTGCAGATAGATTAGAAAATAACAATTTTTTAAAACCCTATAATCCCAGCACTTGGCACTCGTTAATAGTTTCTATTAATGTTTCGATATATAGTTCTACACTTTGTTGTAAAAATAAATAGCAAATATATGTTTTTTGTATATGTATATAAGTGTGTGTGTTTTTACAAAAAATAAGATCATACTGCACATGCTATTTTATAACCTGTTTTTTTTGTCTTAACGCTATAGTCAAGTACATTTTTCCATGACTATAGTTGTAGGTCTGTCTCATTATTTATAAATGAAAGCTGTGATGGTATTTTGCTATGTGGATATGTCTTACTATATGCATCCAATTCACTGTTTCAAAGACTTATATTTTAAAAAAATTTTTACTTATGAAAGAGATCCAGTGATCATCCCTATAATGCACATACTGTAAATCATTTAATTAAAAAGCAAATCCAGAAATATCAAGGATGTATACAGGTTTTTTGTTCTTTTTTTTTAAAATATTTATTTTGAGAGAGAGAGAGTGAACACATGTTTGTGAGAAGGGGCAGAGAGAGGGAGAGAGAGAATCCCAGCAGGGTTTGCACCATCAGCATAGAGCCTGGTGTGAGGCTAACCATGAGATCATGACCTGAGCTGAAATCAAGAGTCAGTCGTTTAACTGACTAAGCCACTTTGGTGCCCCTAGGATGTATGCAGTTTTTAATTATTATGGTTTACTTTGCCAAATTACTTTTCAGAAAGTTTGTACCATTTTACCACAGTCTCATTGGTTTATATATTTTTAAAAATATTTGATTATTAGCTTTTTGCCTGTTTTTGTGGACGGTTTATTTTACTCACTTTTTGGCAGGGAGGTTTTCTTATTACTTTGAATTTTTTAAAACATTAATGTCATTAGATCTTTGCATTTGTTACAAATATTTTTCACAATTTGCTATGCATTTTTATTTTGTTTATGCTATTTTCATGTGCAGAAGTTTTATATTTTTATTTATTCAAATCTATTATTTTGTCCTTCGTGGTTTTCTGACTGTATTGTTATGTTTGGCAAGGTCTTCCCCACCCCTAACTTTAGAAGAAAATTCCTGTGTTTTCATATGTGTGTTTTTTTTTAACGTTTATTTTGAGAGAGAGTGCGAGTGGGGGAAGGGTAGAGAGAGAGAGGGAGACACAGAATCTGTAGCAGGCTTCAGGCTCTGAGCTGTCAGCACAGAGCCCACAGTGCGGCTGGAACTCAAAACCATGAGATCACTACCTGAGCCGAAACCAAAAGTTGGACATTTAACCAACTGAGCAACTCAGGCACCCCTTAGTTTATTTTTTATGTAGGTTCCATGCCCAGTGTGGGGCTTGAACTCATAATTCTGAGATCAGGAGTTGCATGCTTTACTGACTGAGCCAGCCAGGGGGACACCCCTCATTTGTGTTTTTATACCTTCAGTTTTTCATTTAAGTCTTTGGTCCATTAGAAAATAATTTTGGGAGGAGGTTAGAGTGGGAGAAAACAAAAGCATAAGAGACTCTTAAAAACTGAGAACAAACTGAGGGTTGATGGAGGGTGGGAGGGAGGGGAGGGTGGGTGATGGGTATTGAGGAGGGCACCTTTTGCGATGAGCACTGGGTGTTGTATGGAAACCAATTTGACAATAAACTTCATATATTGAAAAAAAAAAAGAAAATAATTTTGGGGGTGCCTAGGTGGCTCAGTCGGTTAAGCGGCAGACACTTGGTTTCGACTCAGGTCATGATCTCACGGTTCATGAGTTCAAACCCTGCATTGGGCTCTGCACTGACAGTGCAGAGTCTGCTTGGGATTCTCTCTCCCTCTCTCTCTGCCCCTTCCTTACCTGCTCATGTTGTCTCTGTGTCTCTCAAATAAACAAAAAAACCTCAATAAAAAAAGAAAATAATTTTGGTTTTGGGAGATGTATGAGTTCTTTATCAAAATAATTAAGGTACTTTAGGATGACAGTTACTTATATTACTATCTCTTAAAAAGCTACTAGAAAGTAATTTTTCTTTATAAAACTGTGTGAATGAGGATGTAACTTGACATATTGGCACACTGGAGTTTGGTGTTGAAAATGGATGAAGATTTTTAAATCTTTTTGTTAATGTTGTCAAATGGGGAGAAACATTTCCACCTGGTTCTTGCTTTACTTGTTTGCAGACAACTGAGCATCAGATCTGGGAATGGCGTTCTCAGATACAGACAGTAGCAAAGAGCAAATGCATGAAATTAAAGCAATAATTAAGTAGCTTTATTCTTTCTCCTCCCTGGAAATAATATTTGGATATAAGGAGATCAACAGAGAATATATTCCACAGTACAAGTTTCTAATTTGCATGTCTCTTTTGTAAATGTTGTCTTAATATTTTATTTTTAGCTTTGCTGCATAAAATCCTAGTTGAGAATCCATCAGTAAGGATTACCATTCCAGACATCAAAAAAGATAGATGGTACAACAAACCTCTCAAGAAAGGTAATATCCTTAAAATACAAGTATTTTTTTTCTGTGAAAGAAAAGGCACTTGCATTCAGTATCACAAATCAACAATACAGGATACCTATGGTCTCTGTCCTTATGTAGGTTATAATGTGTAGTAGGAAAAACAGAAATACAAAAAATAATTTTAAGTTTGTTAATAAAGTGGAAAAGCAGAGTACTATAGCTAAGTGTTTGACCAGGTCTTAAGTGACTTAGAAGACTTGTCTTCCTGAGGAAATCACATTAAATCTAAGAACCGAAGATTAAAAGGGACCTAGCCAGATGAGTACTAGCAAGATGAGTGGCAGATTCTGAACAGAGAAAGCAACATTTAGAGAGTCTTAGAGTTTGGAAGGTGATACATTTGAGGAACTTGAAAGAAGACCAGTATGGCATGGACCATGTCTGGCTTGTCATTTTAAGTCATTAGTCGTTAGCATGATGTGTGGTACATTGTAGGCTCTCGGTAAATGTTTGTTGAGTAAATGAGTGAATAGAGAAGGGGGAGAGGGAGAGAGGTTTGAAATGAAGTAGATAGTGACCGAAGTGTGAAGGAGGACCTTGTAAACCATGTTGAGGATTTTGGGCTTTAACTTAAGGCCATTGAGGAAGCAAGGAAATGACACGATCGTATATTTGGTTTTAAAAGGTCCTTCTGCCTACTTTTTTTTTTTTCCATTGTTTTTGAAATTTTTTATCCTAGATGTGAGAAGATGGTACCTTGGATTGGGTTAGTAGCAATGCATTTGGAAGGAAGAGGTAGATGCCAAAGAAACTTACAAACTAGAATTGATAGGACTGGTAATTGTTTATATGTAGAAAATGAAAGAGAATTAGGAATCCAGGATGACTCTTCTGGGGTGACAAACTCAGAAAATGGTGATGCCATTTACTGGGATATAACTTAGAAAAAACAGAATTGAGGAGAAATTTTATTGGCTTTGGACATGTTGATTTTGAGAAATAAAACTGTCTAAGAGGTGTGTGTGTGTGTGTGTGTGTGTGTGTGTGTGTGTAACTCAGGAGACAGGACCAGGCTTGAGATGTCAATATTTAGTTGTTTTCTGCAAATAGATGATAATTTAAACTGGTAGATGAAATTAAGTATATGAAATCTTAAGGAATGTCAACATTTAAGTAGTAAGTAGAGGCCAGGGACACAGAAAAGTAGCCAAAGAGATGGGAGGAACATCTGGAGAATATGAAAAAAGTGAGGCCAACAGAAGAAAATGTGTGATAGTAGCAAACACTGTTAAGTGAATTAATAACATGAAGCCTGAAAATTTGCCCAGTAGTTATTCATGATCATGGCAGGAACTGATTTGGTGAAAGGCTAGGAGTAATTTTACTTGACAGTGCAATGATTATAGTCTAAAAGAGAGATAATGAAGCAGAGTATAGACAGCTCATTCAAGAAGTCTGGCTGTGAATGGGAGGAGAGAATGGCTAAAGATAAGTGAGGAGTTTTTAACTCTTCTCTGAATGTGTCTTTTCCCTTTTCCCTTTTCCCTTTGTTTTAATTGAACTCAAGCTCTCTCCTGAGAACACAGCTTCCCCTCAAGTGGTGATGTTTTCTTTCCCACACACTCCTACCCTTGAATCTGGGAGTGGGGCAGGCATCCTTTTTGTCCTTCATTTCTACTTTCTCCCTTTTTCTCATATTTCTCCCCTCTTCATTTTGAATCTCATATTATCAGACTACTTCCTAATGTTCCCTCCTTGTGATAATCAGTTTCTGAACCCCCATTTAAAACTCCTGCCACATTGTCACTCTCTCTAACGTGACTCTTGTACATTTTGTCATGGCTCTTGGTGATTTAAATATTCATTTGGATGACCCTTCGAATATCCTGATTTCATATTTCCTTTACCTTCTCTCTAGTGATCTTCTCTTCAGACATCCTGCTTTGACTACGGGCATATTTTTTTTCTGGCTTCCTCCTCTAGTACCCTGACTTCAACAATCCTTTGACCCTGCCTAGACTTGAAGTCCATTAATTCTACTTCCTTTTCACTATATCTTACCTGTCCCCTCCCTAGGTCCTCAGTTCCATCGTCACTACTTTAAATCCCAAGGTCAGTCATTGTAATGACTTCTTTACTTTCAGCTTCAGCATTCCTGCCCT
This sequence comes from Panthera onca, assembly GCF_046562875.1. Taxonomy (NCBI): domain Eukaryota; kingdom Metazoa; phylum Chordata; class Mammalia; order Carnivora; family Felidae; genus Panthera; species Panthera onca. The sequence continues at coordinate 92,672,568 of NC_138348.1, read as the reverse complement.
GTTCTCTCTTGATCATGCTTACTGGACAAAACCTAATCCAATTTTAATCCAGTTTTCTACCTGCTCTGTACTTACACCTGCACAGCTGATTGCACCTGGACCAAAATACACAACAATGTTCACTTTAAATTCAGGATCACTGATCTCCAGTGAGCCCTTAATTCTGCCAGGCAATTATAATGCATTTCCCTACTTCTTTCACAACCTCAGTCTTCTAAGTCACATTTGTATACCTTTTTTTTTTGTTTTTCAACTTCTAGCACCTCCTTCCCCATCCTCACTCTCACTTCCTATTTCACTGGGAAATAGAAACAATCATAAGGCAACTTCCATAAGCTCCATCACCATCTCCAGCCACCTAACCAGCTGCCTCTGTGCTCATATATTCTGCTTTCTCCTTTGTTGCTATGAATAAATTGTCTGCTCCAGATATATACTAGCTCTGTCTCTTATGCACTAGGCCCATTTCTCTTTTGCCTACTCAGAGACAATTCTTTTGTCTTCCTCCTGCATCATTAATTTTTCCCTCTCTACTGCTTTCTCATCAGCATACCAGCATGCTGTTTCTTTCCTCTTACTGCCTGATGTATAGTAGGCTTAATAAAATAAAATATTTGAATGAATTAGTTAGTAAATAAAATGTTCAGCTAAATGTAAGTGTGTTTAAATGACTTTGGGACCGTTCCAGTTGAGAGGAGGAGGCTGAAGGTCAAGAGAGAAGGAATGAAGGAGCATCAAGACCCCCTGAGATAGGAGGGCATAGGCTCACGTACAAGTACAGAGATGAACATTTTATGGGAGCATGGAAGAGGGAAGGATGGGTAGCAGTGCAAGTAAATTGACAGATTTAGTAGTGGCAAATTGAGGGAGTTTCTAATGACTTATTTTCTTTGTGCAGTTGGAGATGGTATCGAATGCGAAGCAGTGAGGTGGTGGGGGTGGGTCGTTATGGGAATTTGACAAGAGTATAGAAGTTTTGAAGAGATCATTGTGTAGAAAGGGAGAGGAAACTAACTAGAGAAACACAGTGTTGAAGATTCAGCTGATGGTAGTAACCAATGAATTTATAGTGGCATCATTTTCTGTATAATGATTATTCTTGGTAAAGCTTTTCCAGGGAGCAAAGAATGTTGGATAGAGCAGATTCATAATATTTATCACCACTGTCATAAATTGTTTTCTATTTTTAAAAGTTTTGGTTTTTTAGCTAGGTCTCTTTGTCTTCATAGAACACTGTTCTTTTACCATAAATGGTACCATTAAAATTGTGGCCTTAACCCCATACTTGGAACATGCTTACAGGTCAGGATTTGTGAAATGGGTAATTTGATAAGTGAGTTCTCATAAGTTTATAATGATCATATTTCTTTTGTAATCATGTACAAAGAGCCACTATTTGTCTTATAGAACTATTTTGCTTTAAATACATGGATTTAGATGTGTTTTTACTTCTTGAATTTTCCAGTGGGGTTAGTTGAAGAACATTGCTTAGGAGACTTGAAAATATTTGTATTTATGTTTTCTGTTTTTTAGGGGCAAAGAGGCCCCGAGTCACTTCAGGTGGTATATCAGAGTCTCCTAGTGGATTTTCTAAGCACATTCAATCCAATTTGGACTTCTCTCCAGTGAACAGTGCTTCTAGGTAAGATAAATCAGCAAAGATCAAATAGTTGTTGAATGTAGTACTCCCATAAGAAGTAATGCATATATATATATATATATATATTTTTTTTTTTTTCTTAATAGTGAATGTAATGTTTATCAGTGTGAGAATGGTAATGTGATATAAGAAAGGCCAGATTGATTTTATCTAAAAATATATATTTTCCCCATATCTCAATGCCTCAGTGAAGAAAATGTGAAGTACTCCAGTTCCCAGCCAGAACCACGGACAGGTCTTTCCTTATGGGACACCAGTCCTTCATATATTGATAAACTGGTACAAGGGATCAGTTTTTCCCAGCCCACATGTCCTGATCATATGCTCCTGAATAGTCAGTTACTTGGCACCCCAGGATCCTCACAGGTAAGGGAATTTAGTTTTTCAAACAAATAATGAAAACCCTCTAGTTTTTTGTCATAAAGCCTTTTTTTAAATGTATAAATCTTAGAAATGTTGTATTAACACTTTAACATATACAGATTTTTTTTTTTTTTGCAAAGGAAGGAAGAATTAGAAGATACTTTGATGTATAAGAATCTTAAGTCACAGAAGAGAATTTTCAGACCAATTAGTTGTGATATGACTGCTTTTGGTGATACCAGATTCATTCAGGTCTCCTCTGTTTGACATGTAGAACCCTTGGCAACGCTTGGTTAAAAGAATGACACGGTTTTTTACCAAATTGGATGCAGACAAATCTTACCAATGCCTGAAAGAGACTTGTGAGAAACTGGGCTATCAATGGAAAAAGAGCTGTATGAATCAGGTATGTTTCATTGATTTTCCTAAAGAAAAATGTAAATATTTGAGTAAAAAAGATCATTATCAGTATATTTTCAAAAAAGAAACAATTGAAATTCAAAGGATTTAAGTAAAATGTTGTTTACCTTAAATAATATTGAAAGTCTTCTCTGAGGTTATTAAAAATACTGACTCAAGTCATTTTCTTAAAAACTACATATACTTAAATTGTAACAGTAACAAAGATTCCCTTTATGAAAGATGAATACGTTAACAATCCCATATTTCTTCTACCTCCCCTGCTCCCACCTACCAGTTTTTGTTGTTTATGTTATTATGGCATATTTGTATTATTGAAATTCTTTATTTTTTTATTTTTTTTAATGTTTATTTATTTTTAAGAGAGACAGAGTGTGAGCAGGGGAGGGACAGAGAGAAAGAGGGAGATAGAACTTGAAGCGGGCTCCAGACTCTGAGCTGTCAGCACAGCCCTATGCAGGGCTCGAACTCACGAACCAAAGTCAGACACTTAACTGACTGAGCTACCCAGGAGCCCCTGTATCATTGAAATTCTAATCTGTCTTTAGGTTTTTCAAAAACTTTAATGTCATGAAAAACAACATGAGGGGAATATTATGTATTAAAGAAGCCTGATAAATAATGTAATGCATGATCTTTCACTAGATCATGGATTTAAAGGGGGAAAAAAAGCTTTAAAGAGTGTTATTGGGATGATTGGAGAAATTTAATATGGTTTTTATGTTAGATATTGTTTTTGTATCGGTGTCAAATTTCTTGGGTGTTGTCATAATATCGTGGTTTGTAGGCGAATGTGTTCATAGGAGAAATATGTTGAAGTGAAGTGTATGTCTTCTATAGCTTGGTTGAAAAACTTAAACACACACAAAAAAGACAAGTAAACATATACTTATCTAGGTTGATAAAATCAATGAAGGATATATGGTTATTTATTGTAGATTCTTTCAGTTGTTTTGTAGATTTGTAAGCTTTCAAAATTAAAAGTTAAGGGAAATTGTTACTATGCAGAAATCTGAGGCCAGTCTGATTTTCCTCTCCCTTGTGTGGGGTAACTTACTTTTTTTTGGTCAGGTAGATTTATTGAGATAAAACTCACATAACATAAAAATCATCACTTTAACCATTTTAAAGTGTACAATTTTGTGGTTTTGGTGTATTCACAAGATTGTGCTATTATCATCACTTAATTCCAGAACATTCCATTGCCCCCAAAATAAACTTTATACCAATTAGTGGTCACTCCTCATTCTTCCCTCCCTTCATTCCCTGGCAGCCACTGATTTACTTTCCGTCTTTGTGGACTGCCTATTCTGGATGGTTCATATAAGTGGAGTCATATAATGTCATATAAATGGCTCTTTGTGTCTGTGTTATTTTACTTAGCATGTTTTCAGGGATAATCTGTGTTGTTTACATTCATTACTACTTCATTCCTTTTTACGGGCAAATAATATTCCATTATGTGGATAGAAGACTACATTTTATTTGTCCATTTTCCTGTTGATGGACATTTGGGATGTTTCTACTTATAGGCTATTATATGAATAATGCTGCTACATACGTTAAAAAATTTTTTTTGTAATGTTTATTTATTTTTGAGAGAACAGAGACAGAGCACGAGCTGGGGAGGGGCAGAGAGAGGGAGACACAGACTCTGAAGCAGGCTGCAGGTTCCGAGCTGTCGGTACAGAGCCCGACGTGGGGCTCGAACTCATGATCTGTGAGATCATGACTTGGGCCCAGGTTGGACACTTAACTAACTGAGCCACCCAGGCACCCCTTATACAAGTTTTTGTATGAATTTACATGTGTTTTAGTTTGCCAGGGCTGTCATAACAAAACAGCAGAGACTGGGTGCTTAAACAACAGAAATTTGTTTTCTCATGATTCCAGAGACCGGAGTCCAAGATCAAGGTGGCAGCAGGGTTGGTTTCCTTGGAGGCTTCTCTTCTTGGCTTTCAGATGGTCTTTCCTCTGTGTGCATGCATACCTGGTATCTATGTATGCTAACTTTTTTTTCTTACAAAGACACCGGTCATATTGGATTAGGGCCCACCTAATGGTCTCATTTTTAACTTAATTACCTTTTTAAAGGCCAGTCTTCAAATATAATCGTATTCTAAAGAGTTAGGGCTTCAACATACGAATTTTGAGAGGACACAATTGCACCCATAACAATATGTTTTCAATTTCTTAGCTCTATACCTGCTAATAGAATTGCTAAAGCATAGAGTAACTCTACGTTTGACTTTTTGAGGAGCTGCCAAGTGGTTTACCAAAGCAGCTGCACCATTTACATTCCCAGCAGCAATGTATGTGTTTTGTATTTTTCCAGAACATGATGTGTTGTTCTAGTTTTGCATAATTGTGGTACACCAGTGTATTTTTTATAGTCATTCCTTGAAGTGAGAATTATTATAGATATTTTTGTAATTTGGACTAACCTGATTTTTATTGCCTTAGGTTACTGTATCAACAACTGATAGGAGAAACAATAAACTGATTTTCAAAGTGAATTTGGTAGAAATGGATGAGAAGATCTTGGTTGACTTTCGGCTATCTAAGGTATGTAGAACAGCACTTTTTTTTTTTTTTTTTTTTTTTGAGAGACAGAGTGTGCTGAACTAAAATCAAGAGTCAGATGCTTAATCAACTGAGCCACCCAGGTGCCCCTAGAATAGCACATTTTTTAAAAAAACTTTGTTTTGCTTTTGTTAGAGAAGTATTACATGTTTGTTGTAGAAACCTAAAAAATATGAAAACATATAGAGGAGAAAATAAAATCAAGTTTAATCTTATCCAGAGAGAACAGAGACTTATTTTTTACTATATTATAGTAGTCTTACTACTTCTTTAGTATGTACTATATGCAAATACTCTTACGTAGAGATTTTTTTTAATGCCATTTATTTGTATTTACATGGCATGTGTAAAATATCGTAACTTGCTTCTTATTCAATGTTATGAGCATTCATTCTTATCATTCTTCTAAAACAAAGTCTTTTTTGTAGAAAATGTAAATAAGTAAAAATGAAATAAAAATAATCCTAAATTATGCTACCCACCAGTAATTACCCTGATTATTTTAGAGCATTCTAAGCTTTGGGGCACCTGGGTTGGCTCAGTTGGTTGAGTGTCTGGCTCTTGATTTCAGCTCAGTCATGATCTCACCCTTCAGGAGTTTGAGCCCTGTATCGGATTCTGTTCTGACAGCTCAGTGCCTGCTTGTGATTCTCTCTCCTTCTGTCTCTGCCCCTCCCCTGTTTATGTTCTCTCTCTCTCTCTCTCTCTCTCTCTCTCTCAAAATAAATAAACTTCAAAAAAAAGGCATTCTAAACTTTTTCTTATTGAATCCAAATACATCTTTTTAATTACAATTATGTGTTTGTCAAAATGTACAATATCATTAATGAATCTTTATCTGTCATAAGTAAGTCTGTGATTAATGTTCATGTACATAGAGTTTTGTTCACATTTCTGGTTATTTCTTTAGAGATTACTCGTTCTGATAGAAGACCAAAATAGCATTTTCTCTATTTCCTGAGAGGTTGTACATGGCTCTAAAGGAGGTTGGAGAAATAGGTCACATTCTGAAATTGGAGCTTTGCTGTTAGATGCTTAGTATGGAATTAAATTATTAAGATCCTACTGTAGTGAAATCTTTATGACTGAACGACTGGCTTTGTTGCCACAGTATTTTGGCAAGATTTCAGTGTAGTTGTGTAGCTTAATTTTAGTTTACAAACCCCCAGTGCCTATGGAAAACAGTGACTTAGGTCCAGAGTTACCAATGCTTGAAACAGACAAGCTGCCATTGTTTCTGCTCTCTGAGCCCAGTGTAGTGGGATCAGTGATGGGCCCAAAATCAAGTTGGAATTATTTATGTAGCCATTTCTTCGAGAATATTTGGTCTTCATAAGAAGACCTTAAGGGAATTGTAGCTGGACATACCTAAGGATATTTGCCTTTAGTTACCACTAAAGACAGTTTGATTTTATGGCAGTCTCTTTTTTTGACTTTTTTTTTTTTGGATATTATTCCTAATATAGGGTGACGGATTGGAATTCAAGAGACACTTCCTGAAGATTAAAGGGAAACTGAGTGATGTTGTGAGTAGCCAGAAGGTTTGGCTTCCTGCCACATGAGAGATCCATTGGATTCCTGGTGAATATAGTGCTGCTATGTTGACATTATTCTTCCTAGAGAAGATTATCCTATTCTGCAAACTGCAAACATTAGTCCCTGAAGAGTTGTCTTCCCTCTAGCCAAACATTTTCCAATTCTTTTTGTATGTCCTGCATACAAACAATACCTGTATCTTCATTATAACTAAAGATTTGGGGAACGAATGGATAGAATTCATTAGATATTTCTTCATCTTGTGTTTAGTGTCTACATGTGATGGAAACCATACTTTGGGAATACATGAGCTTACCAGCTTTTATACCAATGTAATGAAAGATGATATTCTTGTCGCATTGTTAACAAAACATTTGGTTTTATCCAAAAAGTACATGTTTCCTTCATGTTGATTTAGTTATATGGATGGATTAGTAATAAAAGCAATCCCTGTAACTTTTGGACAGTAGATTTATCAGCCTATAAAGTGAAGCCAACTTCAAAAAATATATCCTCAAGATTTGTACTTCTATTTTCACAAGGGCATGACCAAGTATATAAATCTGTTTTTGAATTATAACTGTTAATTAAAATTGCAAGTAGGTATGTTTTTTTCCAGTGTGGTTAATAATATATATAATACTGGTTGGTGTTTCAAGTAGAAGTTGAGCATAAACTCTAATGCTTAACTACCTTTACTCTAAAACTACTATTGCACATTTTAAATATTTTTCTATATTATTTTCTACTTTCACAGCCATATTTTAATTCTTTATTAAAGAAATAAATTTTATTTTGAAAATGAAGAGCTAACTCTGTGGACTTATTGGTGACCAAGCTTCTAGGTGGTAGGGAATAATAGAGGAGGGAGAAAGAAAGAAGCTGTGACAGAAATAGATCTGCTAGATTTACTAAGACTTTGTTTTTCTGATAAAATTTATATTAATTTTTGAATGTATTAGGTTGGGGCCTGTATTCCTTTTTGTTGGTAATTTATAAAATTAATCATCTTAGTCTGCTAAGAACATGAAGTTTTATGGTTAGAGTTTTATCATTATTAGTGTATACTGGTAAATTGTGTTGCTGCAGTATACCCATAGGAGAAATAAATTTGAACCAATAGGTGGCTCTGACGAATTGAGCCAGTAAAATCTCAAACATGAAAGGAATTTTCTTCTTGAGAACTTGTCATTAGTAACTCTCAAAAACAAAGTTATCTCAGGTTTTGACCTCTTCCCTGAGTTCCAGACTTTTACAGCCATAGCCAAGCTGACAATTTCCACTTGACTAATAGTGAACACACGACCAAAACCAACGTTTGGTCCCAGTCCTACAACCCATTCCTCCCTAGTTCCTCCCATCCTAGTAAATGTTACATTCAGCCCTCCAGTGCCTTAAGCCCAAACCCCAGGAATCCTCTTTGACATGATTTTCATATTCTAAACTTAATACAGCAAATCCTATTCAGTTTAGCAGATTTATCTACAACCTATCCGACTTCACATCTCTCCTAGAAGTACTCTAGTTGAAGTCTCTGTTATCTATCTTTTCATATTACTTACTCTTCAACAGTTCAAAAAAGTAGTCAGAATGACCTTTCTAAAATGTGAATCAGGTATCCCTCCCCAGTTCTCAACTCTCATGACTTTTCACCACACTTCAAACACAATTTAGAATTTTCTCTGACCTCTTGGCCTTATAGGACCCGTCCTCGCCACATTTTGTGCCTCCTCTGCTGCTCTCTGACTTACTCATCCTGCTGTAGCTGCATTTGCTCTGCTGTTCCACTCGCAGTGTAAGCACATTCTCACCTCAAGGTCTTTCTTTGCTGTTCCCTCTCTCTGGAGGCTTTACTCCCCAGACTCATGTTATTTGTGCTTCACTTTAAGTCTGTGCTTAAGTGTCACATGTTATACAGTCTTTCATTGACTTACCTAAAATGTTACCCCACTTCTATCATTCTTTGTTTTTCATCATAACACTTATTATCTGACATTATATTTTTATTTACCTATTAAATGTCTGTTTCCTCCATTGCAATATGTAATATTTAAGCTCCTTGAAGTCAGGAATCCCATCTGTCTTGTTCAGTTCTGTGTCCCCAGCACCTAGAACATGCCTTATGTATTACAGCATGCAGCGAATGGTTACTTAATGAAGAAATAGACACTCAGTTATCTTATCTCCCCTCAGAATAGATCTGAAAGATGAACACTTCTCTCCATTTTGATTGCTATCACTCCAGTTCAAGCTCCTTCATCTCCTCCCTGGATTTCTTACTAAAAACTAATGTCTTCCCACTTCCACTCTTGCCATTTCCCAACCCTTGCTCCCTCAAAGCCTTTTCTTGACATAGATCCCAAGCTGGTTTTTTTTAAAAGATAAATTGTACTGTGACATTCCTTGCTTAAAAACCTCCAGTGACTTCCCATTGCATCAAAAATGGAATCTAAATTCTTTGCTTGGACTGACCTGCAAGATACACCATCTGTCCTCTTTACCTACCGTACTATAGGCATAGTGGCCTTCTACTTCTTCTTCTATTCATTGGGTATGCCAAGGCTCATTCCCCTTACCGGGCTTTGATGTTTACAGCTGCCACTGCCTGGAACCCCTTCCAGTAGTTTGCATGGCTTATTTAATATTCATATCTCAGCCCAAATGTTTCTACTATCCCCAATCACTGTCCCATTGTTTTGTTTTCTTCATAGAACTGATTACTATCTGAAATTATTTATTATCTGTGTCCCCTGCTAAAATGTAAGCTTGGACTTTGTCATATCTTTTCCTCCTTTGTTTTCTTTCTTTCTTTCTTTCTTTCTTTCTTTCTTTCTTTCTTTTTTTTTTTTCTTTTCTTTCTTTCTTTCTTTCTTTCTTTCTTTCTTTCTTTCTTTCTTTCTTTCTTTCTTTGTTTCTTTCTTTCTTTATAATTTTCCCCCCGTCTCCCTTCTTGCCCTTTAGTATATCTTATATATGGAACAGGATCTGGGATATAGCAGGTACTAAACAAGTATTTGATGAATAAATGAATGAACTAAATATCAGATGAAGAAAACGCTACAGAACATTGTACGGGGAAAGTGAATAGGTGCATAGTAAACAAACTTTCTCAGCTATTGGGATTTGTGTAGAATAGTGGGGAAAGTTCCATTCAGACTTGGACAGATTAGCTCTCACATTTATAATTATGCGAGCCCAAGCAACTGCCTCTGGAAAACATTCTAGGGTTGTTTTTAATCTTAAATGAGTTAATGTGTATGAAGAGTATAGGATACTGGGTTGCACAAAAGGCATTCAATAAACATAAGCTGCTCTAATTTTTCTGCAGTGTTCACTATGCCATTTGGGAGAAGGCATTTACTCCCATTTTTAAAATTAATGTTTGTTTATCAGTGAAAATTTGCTAAGTGTAAAAATGGGAAAGGGATTCTTATCCCAAGATAACAGCTAAAATTTTGTTGGAGAGATCAATGAGTGCTGCGCACGCGTGTGTGTGTGTGGGGTTGGTGTGGTGTGGTATGTGTAGTGGGTGATTGCTGAGATAAATATAAACACATAAAACACATACAGTTTAATAAGCAGTTATAAAGTTAACATCTGTTTAACCAAACTGAATTGAAGAAAGAGCATTTCTGGACCCTTATAAGCCTTCCCTTGGCCCCTTCTTACAGACCACTCCCTTCCCCCAGAAGTAATTATAAAGCTTATTTTTGTAATAATCCTCTCTTTGGTTTTCTTTAGTTTTCTCAGCTATTTATGCATCCTTAAATGATACAGTTTAGTTTTGCCTGTTTTTGAACATCATATAAATGAAATTAGGCTGTATGTAGTTTTTATATGTTGCATTCTCTTTATATTTATGCTATGGCATGTATCGAATTCATCAATTTTAATTACTGTATAGGATGCCATTTATGAACATATACCACTAATTATGTATTCACTCTAGTGCTAATAGGTTGGATTATTTGGATTATTTATAGTTTGACACTATTATTAACACGCCTGCTAAGAACATTGTTGTACATGTCCATGAATTTCTCTAGGTCCTGGAGACTAGTGTATATACCTCTGAGCAAATGGCTGGGTTTTAGGATATCTATATCTTCAACTTGAATAGAATAATGGCAAACTTTTCTAAGGTGATTGTACCAATTTATACTGTCATATGAAAAGAGGATGCAATTGCTGGAAAAAGTTTGGAATGATCTAAAGTATCAGAATTTTCATAGCAGAATATGTATGTCTAGTGTTCTCAGATTTTCCACCTGTGTTTATTGTTATTGGTCTAATTTTTGCCAAATTACTGGTGTGTAATGTCTTTGGTATTAATTTGCTCATTCCTAAGTTTAAATGAGGTTGAGTGTCTTATGATATACGCCCCCCCCCACTGTCTTTTCCTCATTTTTCTTCTGTTTTTCTTTTCCTTAATGATTTTAATTCGTGTGTTCAGCGTACTAGTTCTTTGTCAGTTGCATGAGTAGTATGTACACTCTCCTGTTCTGTGACTTAGTGTTTCATGTTTCATGGAGGTTTATAATTTTAATGTAGTTCAAGTAAGACCTTTCTTGGCTGGCTTTGTTTCCTATTTAAGGACTCATTCTCTACTTCAAGGTCGTGAAGATTTTCTTGTATGTTATTTCCTAAAAGCTTTATAGTTTGGCTTTCACGTTTAGATCTACAATCCACTTGAAAATGGATATTGTGTATAATGTGAGGCAGAGGTCAAGTTTCATTCCTCCCCTCCCCCACTTGGCTATCCAATTTTAAATTTATCCAATTTTTAAATTAAAAAACTGGCCGTTTTTTAAAACATTTTTTAGTTTATTTATTTTGAGAGAGAGAGAGAGCATGAGTGAGAGAGGAGCAGAGAGAGAGAGAGAGAGGATCCCAAGCAGCCTCTGGGTCAGCATAGAACCCTACATGGGGCTCGATGTCATGAACCATGAGATCATGACCTGAGCTGAAACCGAGAATTGGACACTTAACTGACTGAGTCACCCTGGTGCCCCAGGACTGGTTATTGAAAAGATTATCCTACTCCCACTGACTGCTCTTCATTGATTCAGTGTTCAGATTTCCAATTCTTGTTTTTTACAGTACATTTTGGATCAGGATCCAAATAAGGCCTACGTCAGCAATTGACTGATGTCTTTTAACTTGATTTTGGTCTACAAATTCCCCTTCAGCCTCCCTCCCTCTTTCTGACTCTTTTAACCTTGAAATTATTGATAGAAGAATCCAGCTGGTTTACTCTGTAATTTTCTTTGGTCTGGATTTACTGATGGCATCATTGTGATACAGTTTCTCATGCTTCCTCTGTTTCCTGTTTCTTTAAATATATACTTCAGGAGACGCACCTAGGTGGCTCAATCGGTTAAGCATCCAACTTCAGCTCAGGTCTTGATCTTGCGGTTCGGGAGTTTGAGGCCCCAGGTCAGGCTCTGTGCTGACAGCTCAGAGCCTGGAGCCTGCTTTGGATTCTTTGTCTCCCTGCTTCTCTTCCCCTCCCCTACTCGCTGTCTGTCTCTCATTAAAGAAAGAAAAACTTACATACATACTTCAGGATACTAGTTCTGTGTCAGTTATATGTGTTGCATATAACCATTTAAAATCATAGATTTCCAGGAGTGCCTGGGTGGCTTGGTTAAGCGTCTGACCAGCTCACATCATGATCTCATGGTCAGGACAGTGCAGACCTACTTGGGATTCTCTGTCCCCTCTCTCTCTGCCCTTCCCCCACTTGGACACACACTGTCCTGTTTCTCAGAATAAATGAACTTAAAAATAAATAAATAAAATCGTAGATATCCCTCTAAGTACCATTTCAAGTCATAAATTTCATTCGTTGTATTTTATCTGGCTCACATTTTTCTATCTCTGTGAGTTATTTTTGACCCATAGATTATTTAGAATTATGTTCCTGAATTTCCAAACCTTTGGGAATTGTTTTTATTTAAAAACTTTTATTAAGATGCAATTTATATGCCATAAAATTCACTCTTTAAAAAGTGTACCATTTAGTGGTTTGCAGTGTGTTCACAAAATTGTGCAACAATCACCACCACCATCTAATTCCAGGACATTTCATCACTCCACAAAGGAACCTTATATTCATTTTTTCCTCCCTTAGCCCCTGGGAAGCACTAATCTACTTTCTGTCTGAATGGATGTGCTTATTTTGGAATTGTATAATGTGTGGCCTTTTCTGTCTGTTTTTTTACTTAATGTGTTCAAGGTTTATCCATGTTGTAACATGTATCAGGTTTCCATTCCTTTTTATGGCTGAATAATAATATGTGGATACTACTTTGTGTTTATCCATCAGTTGATGGATATTTGGGTTTGTTCTACTTTTGGCTATTATGAAAAGGCTGCTGTGAACATTATTATACACACTTTTGTACATATTCATGCAATTTTCAGTTCCTTTGGGTATATACTTATATTTGCTGGGTGGTAATAGTTTTGTGAATATTTTAAAGTAAATTTTAGCTTAATTGTATTGTGGTCATAAAGCATACTTTATGTAGTTTCAGTATTTTGAAATTTGTTAAGTCTTATTTGGTGGTTCAGAATCCAGTTAAATTTTGTAAATGTTCCATCTGTGCTTAAAAAGAATATGGTGTATATAATTGTTGGGTATAAACTTCCATATATATCTAATCAATGCAGGTAACATATTCAAATTTTTGATATCCTACTTCTTATTCACTGAATTACTGATGAAGTTAAAATTCACTATGATTGTGGATTTGTGTATTTTTCCTTGTGATTCTATTAATTTTACTTTGCATTTGGGGGCGATGATTTAGTTTACATACAGGTGCAAACTTGTCATATCTTCTCAGTGAATTAAGCCATTTGTTTATTTTGACATGGCATTCTATATGGATATAGTAATGCTTTTTGTCCAATATTAAGGTAGCTCCACAGGCTTTCTATTGGTTAATATTTGTATGGCATATCTTTTCCACTCCTTTTCTTTTAACTCTTCTAAGCCATGTGTAAAATGCACCTCTTTTAATTATCTTTTAATCCAATCTGATGATCTTTGCCTAACTGGCACACTTACTCCATTTGTACTCAGTTTAATTACTGATATATTTGGATTTATTTCTACCATTTTACTTTGGTCCCCCTGTACTTAAATTCTTTTCTCCTTTTTTTTTTTTTTTTTTTTTTTTTTGTCTTGTTTGGCCTTCCTTGGTATTTCTTTAAAACTCATTTAGTCTTCTTCGTCTAGTTTGAAACTATAACTCTTATTTTGGTGAGGGCAGGGAGGACCGGTTCTCTAGAATTTACAAGGTACGTACTTATCAAAGCCTGAAGCTAATCACTTATACTCTTTCTGGGCAATCTAAGAACCTTATATTTTTCTACTTTATATACTGTTGTTTTGTATTTTAATATGTGTGTTTATATGTAATTCTGTCTATATAAATGTTTTTGAGAAAATTATAGTAATATCTCATTATAATTTTGATTTGCATTTCCCTAGTAGCTAATGATGTTGAATATCTTTTCATGTGCTTTCTTGCCATCTGTGTATCTTTGATAAAATGTTTTTTTCATGTCTCATTCATATTCTAATTGGATTTTTTTATGTTGGGTTTTGGAAGTTCTTTGTATGTCCTAGATGCTGGTTCCGTGTTGGATATATGGTTTGCAAATACACTGTCCCATTCTGTAGCTTGCCTTTTCATCTTCTTAATGGGTCTGAAAATGACAGAAGTTTTAAATTAAAATCAAGTCCAATTATTAATTTTTCATTTTATGAATGATGTTTTGGGGATCTATTAGACAAAGAGTCTAATAATCCTTTGTCTAGGCTTAGATCTCAAAGATTTTCTCCTATATTATTTCTAAAAGTTTTTGTTCTTTCATTTTACATTGAAGGCTGTGATGCATTTTGAGTTAATTTTTGTGTAAGGTGTGAGCCTTCAGTCGAGTTTAATTTCTTTTTCCTCTGAATATCTAGTTGTCCCACTGCCGTATGCTGAAAAGGTTGTTTTTCCTCCATTGAATTGCTTTCGCACCTTTGTAAAAACATCAGTTGGGTGTATGTGTAGGTTTGTTTCTGGGTTCTCTGTTCTGTGTCATTGATGTATATGTATATCTTTCCAAAAATACCCCACAATCTTGATTACTACAACTATATAATGTGAATTTGGTAGATTGATTCCTTCCAGTTTGTCTTTTTCAAAATTGTTTTAGCTATTCTAGTCCTTTGTCTTTTCGTATACATTTTAGAATAATCTGTCTGAATCTAAAAAAAATCTTGCTGTGTCTTAGTTTTAATTGTGGTAAAATATATACAATATAAAATTTATCATTTTAAGTATTTTTAAGTGTCCTGTTTGGTGACATTCAGTACATTCACACTGTGATGCAATCATCATCATCATCATCCATTCCCAGAACTTTTTCATCTTCCCACACTGAAACTCTTGTACATATGAAACTAACGCCTCATTTACCCTTTGCCACCGGCACTCAACATTCTGTCTGTTTCTATGGCTTTGAATATAGTACCTCTAGTCCCTCATAGAAGTAGAATCATACAATATTTGTCCTTTTGTGTCTAGTTCATTTCACTTAGCATTTGTTCTCAAGGTTTATCCCTATTACAGCATGTATCAGATTTCATTCCTTTTGAAAGGCTGTATAATATTCCATTGTATTATAATCCACATTTTGTTTATCCATTTATCCTTTGATGGACATTTGGGTTGTTTGTACCTATTGGCTGTTGTACAGCTGTACGGCTGCTGTGAACATGAGTGTACAAATATCTATTTAAGTCTCTGCCTTCAGTTCTTTTGGGAATATACCTAGAAGTGGAATCATTAGTTATATGGTAAATCTGTTTTTAATATTTTGAGATAACACAATATTGTTTGCCACAGTGGCTGTACCATTTTACATTCCCATCATCCTATAGTTATTACAATATATTTAAAATTAACACCAACTTAATTTTGGCATGAAAGGACTCTAGGCCTTTACAGCTTTGCTTCTTCCCTTCCCCATTTTATTGTTGTCACAAATGATATCTTTATATATCATATACCTATTAACATAGATTTACAGTTATTTTTTAAATTTTTTTTTAACGTTTATTTATTTTTGAGACAGAGAGAGACAGAGCATGAACGGGGGAGGGTCAGAGAGAGAGGGAGACACAGAATCTGAAACAGGCTTCAGGCTCTGAGCAGTCAGCACAGAGCCCGACGCGGGGCTCGAACTCACGGACCGCGAGATCATGACCTGAGCCGAAGTCGGACGCTTAACCGACTGAGCCACCCAGGCGCCCCAGATTTACAGTTATTTTTTATGCATTTGTCTTTTAAATCCTGTATAAAAGTGGAGTTCTAATTGTTTTCTCACTACACATAAGGCTTTGTTTTTCTCTGGCTATTTTTAACATTTTTTTTTCCTCTGAATGTGGAAGTTCCTCAATTAAAAATAGAAATACTTTACAATCTAGTAAATCCACTTTGGAGTATTTACCCAACGAAAACAAAACCACTAATTAGAAAAGATATATGCATCCCATGTTTGTTGGATACGGAAGCAACCCAAGTGTCCATTGATAGATGAGTGGATAAAGAAGAGGTGGACTGTGTGTGTGTGTGTGTGTGTGTGTGTGTGTGTGTGTGTTGATAGAAAATTACTCAGCCATAAAAAATGAAAATTTGCCATTTGTGACAACATGGATGGACCTAGTAGGAGTGTTGTGCTGAATGAAATAAGTCAGACAGAGGAAGACAAATACCATATGATTTCACTT
This sequence comes from Panthera onca, assembly GCF_046562875.1. Taxonomy (NCBI): domain Eukaryota; kingdom Metazoa; phylum Chordata; class Mammalia; order Carnivora; family Felidae; genus Panthera; species Panthera onca. Next base: position 92,656,213 of record NC_138348.1, on the reverse strand, counting down.
GTATATGGGATATATATATAAAAAAAGAGAAACAGAAACAACACAAAGATAAAGAAAAAACTGATGGTTGCCAGAGGAAAGGAAGATGGGGGGATGGATGAAATAGGTAAAGAGAGTTAAGAGGTATAAATTTCCAGTTATAAAGAAGTTACAGGGATGAAAAGTACAGTGTAGGGAATATAACGAATAATATTGTAACTGTATGATGACAGATGGTAGCTGCACTTACTGTGGTGAGCATTTCGTAATGTATATAATTATAAAATCACCATGTTTATACCTGAAACTAAGGATTGTATGTCAACTACAATTAAAAATAAATTTTTAAAAGTTTTTTTTTTGTCTTTAGTTTTTAGAAGCTTAATTATGATGGTTCTTAGTGTAGGTTTCTTTAGATTTTTGCTATTCGGTATTTTCTCAGCTTTTTGAATATATAGTTTATGTCTCTCTAAACTTGGGGAAGTTTTCAGCTTTTATTTAAGTATATTTTCAGTCCTGCTTTCTTCTCTTTAGGGACTCCAATGGCGTGAATGTTAGATCTTTTGTTATAGGCTCTGTTCTTGTGTTTATATGTATATTTTTTTTTTAGTTTTTTGCTGTTTTCTGATTGGGGAATTTCTCTTTTCTGTCTTCTGGTTCACTTATTCTTCTTTCCTCTCCATTCTGCTGATGAGTCCAATCCACTGAGTTTTTTATTATGGTTATTATATTTTTCAGTCCTGAAATTTTTATTTGGTATTTCTATATGTTTTATTTATTTGCTGAGACATTTTATCTACTGAGGCTTTCTATCCACTTTTTTCAAGAATGTTCATAATTCCTCATGGAAGCATATTTATTATAGCTGCTAAAATCTTTTTCAGATAATCCAACATCTCTATCATCTCAATTTTGACATACATTGTCTTCCCCCGCCCCCCATTTAGTCTGGGATCTTCCTCGTTCTTGATATGAAGAGTAATTTTTTTAAACTTGGACAGTTTTTAAAAATTTTATTCATTTATTTTGAGAGAGAGAGTGTATGCACAAGTAGAGGAGGGGCAGAGAGAGAGAAAATCCCAAGTAGGCTCTGCACTGTCAACACAGAGCCCAATGTGGGGCTTGAACTCCTGAATTGCGAGATCATGACCTGAGCCAAAGTCAGGCACTTAACCAACTGAGCCACCCAGGTGCCCTGAAACAACATTTTTTGAACTGTGTTTTGGAAATGGAATTTTATTTAAGCCTTTTGTTTTAATTGGCTTTTTTGCAACACTACTCCAGCAGTGAGAGGGGACAATATCTTGTGCTATCAGGTAGAGACAGATGTCCAGGTTTTCCATTGGCCCTTCATTGACACCCAAGTCGGGGAGCTCTTCATTACTGCTGTGCAGGGTAGACTTCCAGCTCCACATGTAGTCACCACTGATACTATCATGGGGCCTGCCTCCTTACTCCTGGGTAATGGGGAAAGTCCCAACCCCACTAGACTGCCTCTGGTACCACTCCAGTGGGGATGGGAAGTTACTCCCCATTATTGCTGAGTGGAGGCAGAAAAGTCCTGGCTTTCCCCATGGCCTGCGCCGACACTGTTTGGGAAGGGCCTTATTTCCTACTGGGGATGAAATCCCAACTCCGTACTTGGCCTTCTCTGACACAACTACAACAGAGGTGTTGGGCAGCTGATTATATCCTCATTATATAGAAAGAAGTGCAGGCTCCTCACTTGGCCTGTGCTGGTATTGGTGGGTATGGGACCATAACTGTTACTGTGGTATGTAGCTGTAATTGATTGGTTGTTGTCTTTTGACGGGGGGAGGGGAGGGGGGGTAAAAAAGCATTTAATAACAAATTCCTTACATTTGTACAGTTTACATTAAAATTTTTTTTAATCCCCATAAAGTTAACATATAGTGTTATATTAGTTTCAGGTACACAATATAGTGATTCAGTAATTCTATGCATTATTCAGTGTTTGTCAAGATAAATGTACCCTTGGGGTGCCTGGGATGGCTCAGTCAGTTGGGCATCCAACTCTTGATTTTGGCTTAGGTCATGATCTCACAATCATGAGATTGAGCCCCACATGGGGGTCTGTGCTGAGCGTGGAGCCTGCTTAAGATTCTCTTTCTCTCTCTTTGTTCCTCCCCCACACTCCCTCTCTAAAAAAAATAAAAATAAAAAAAAGTGTATTCTTAATCCCCTTCACCTATTTCACCCATCGCCCCCCCCACCTCCCTCTAGTAACCATCTGTTTGTTCTCTCCAGTTAAGAGTCTGTTTTTTTGGTTTGTCTCTTTGTTTTTCTTTTTTTTTTGTTTCTTAAATTTTACATGAGATCATATGGTATTTGTCTGTCTCTGACTTATTTCACTTTGCACTCTCTCTAGATGCATCCATCTTGTTGCACCTGGCAAGATTGCATTCTTTTTATGGCTGAATAATATTCCATTGTGGGGTGTGTGTGTGTGTGTGTGTGTGTGTGTGTGTGTGTACATGTGCACGCACACCTGTGTATATCTCATATCTTCTTTTTCCATTCATCTACGGATGTACACTTGGGCTTCTTCTGTAATTTGGCTATTGTAAATAATGCTGCAATAAATATAGGGATGTATATATCCTTTTAAATTAACATTTTGTATTCTTTGGGTAAATACCCAGTAGTGTGATTTCTGGACCAGATGGTAATTCTATTTCAAAAATTTTGAGGAGCCTCCATACTGTTTTCCACAGTGGCTGTGCCAGTTTACATTCCCACCAATAGTACATGAAGGTTCATTTTTCTCCACATCCTTGCCAACATGTGTTGTTTCTTACGGGTTTTTTTTGTTTGTTTTGTTTTGGGTTTTTTTTTTTTTTTTTTTTAGCCATTCTAACATGTGAGGTGATAGTTCCTTGTGATTGTTTATTGTCCTTTTTTTCTTTTTCTTTCCTATTGGCATTTTCAGGTTGCCAGATTCTTCACCTCCATATCTGGAATATCTGAGGGTAAAAAAAACAAACAGGGAACTCAACACTGTTTTTCCTTGCATCCCGAGGTCCCTAGCTAGTTTACCTTCTTGTCTCCCCTTTTCAGATTCGTATGTTTTATAACGTCCAGGGGTTTTGGTTGTCCTTTGAGGGAGGCATAGGGAAAAGTATGTTTACTCCATCTCACAGAAGCGGAAGTTTAGACGTGTATCAGTTTTAAGTGTCAACATATGGAATATATTTTAATTCTTTGAGACATTATTATTTTATTTATGCAATGTAGATTGAGCCAGATTCTTTTCCTTTTCTTTCTTTCTTTCTTTCTTTCTTTCTTTCTTTCTTTCTTTCTTTCAAGTGTTTTCTTCTCATCTTATGGAGTTTCTGGGATAATTTTCCTTTTGTTTGAAGTTCATCTTTTTAATTTTTCCTTTAGGGTCTGTTGGTGGTGATACTCTTAGTTTTTACTTGTCTGAAAATGTCCTATTTGACCTTAATTCTTTTTTTTAATGTTTATTTATTTTGAGAGAGAGATGGTGAGCAGGAGAGAGCAGAGGGAGAGAGAGAAAAAAATCCCAAGCAGGCTCCACACTGTCAGCATGGAGCCCAGTGTGGGGCTCAAACCCATGAACCCCGAGATCATGACCAGAGTCGAAGTCACTCGCTCAACCTACTGATCCACCCAGGCACTGCTAAATATTTTAAATATTTTCCAGTATTTTTAGTTTTGTTTTTTTTTTCAGTATGAGGAGTAGTCCAAATAGCCTAAGTTTCAGTTGGTGTTATTTTTCCTCTGAATAATTCAATATGCATTTCCTAGGAACAAGGACCTTCTCATAGACAACCTAGTTTAGTTTATAGAAATCCAGAAACTTAACACTGATATAATACTCTTATCCAGTTCATAGTGTATATTCAAATCTTATCAATTTTCTCAATAATATTCTTTAGAAAAATGTTTAGGTCAGGGTCATGCATGGTTTTCATGTCTCCTTATTCTCCTTGAATTTGAAACAGTTCCTCTGTCTTTATGTTTCTTGACCTTAACATTTTTGAAGATTATAGACCAGTTATTTCATATAATTTCCCTAAGTTTTGTTTTGTATGATGTTTTCAGATGATTAGGTTCAGATTATGTATTTTGGGTAGGAAGATCACTGATGGTGTGTCCGCAGTTATTGATGTTTGGATTTTTGTTTACCATATTGACACTGTTTGTCTACCAGTTTTCAATTTGGCCCAAGGGGTTGTTCTTTTATTTTTTTTTTCATTTTCTACCTTATTTGAGTTAATCAAATATTTTTTTGGTATTCCATTTAAAATTTTCTATTGGGTTTTTAGCTATCGCTTTCTGTATTTTTTAAAATGACTTTTCTCTAAGGATTACTCTATCTTTTCTCAGTTGAGTTAAATTAATATTGTACTATTTCACTTAAAAATAAGAAACTTTTGAAATAGTTCCAGTGATCTCCCCTGTCCTTTGTGCTATTATTGTTATATATATTATATCTTTCTACATTACAAATAATTTTACCTTTAAGTGAGCATGACTTTTAAAATTATGAAAAGAAGGGACGCCTGGGTGGCTCAGTCAGGTAAGTGTCCGACTTTGGCTCAGGTCATGATCTCACGGTTCATGAATTTGAGCCCCATGTCAGGCTCTTTGCTGATGGCTTGGAGCCTGGAGCCTGCTTCGGATTTTGTGTCTCCCTCTCTCTGCCTCTCTTCTGCTCACACTCTGTCTCTCTCTCTCAAAAATAAACATTAAATTTTTTAGTTAGGAAAAGAAATAGTATACATGTCTTAAATTTATCCACATATTTACTTTACCTGTTCTCCACCTTTCTTCCTGTAGATCAGAGTTGCCATCTGGCATCATTTTCCTTTAGCTTCCTTGCACGTGAAGAAATTCCTGTAGCTTTTTTTTGTAGTATGGGTCTGCTGGTTGTGAATTCTCTTCCTGTTTGGTTATATGAAAATGTCTTCATCACCTTCATTTTTGAAGGGTAATTGTCTTGTTTGTAACATTCTGACTGACAGGATTTTTTTTTTTCTTTTATGGCTTTAAACATGTAATTCCCTTGTTTTCTGTTCTCTTTTTTTTTTTTTTGATAAGAAGTCAGCTGACATTTGTATCAGTGTTCTCCTATATAATAATGTATCTTTCGTTGGGACCAATTTTGAGTTTTTCCCCCTTTATCTTTGAATTTTAGTAATTTGACTGTTACGTGCCTATATGGTTTTCAATTGTATTTCTCCTACCTTCAGTACACTGAACTTCTTAGATGTGTAAGTTTATGTTTTTCAACCCATTTGCGGAAATTTGGGCCATTATTATTATTATTATTATTATTATTATTATTATTTTGTCTCATTATCTCTCCCCTATTCTTCTGGGACTCCAATTACCTATATGTTATGTTGCTTGATATTGTCCCGTGCAAGTCACTGAGGATTTGTTCTCTTTCTTTAATATTTTTTCTCTGTTTTTCAGATTGGATAATTTCTGTTGAGCTCTCTTCAAAATTGCTGACTCTTACATGGTCTCTAATATGCTGTTAAAACTATCTAGTGATTTTTTTCAGTTATTGTCCTTTTCAGTTCTGAAATTTCCATCTGATTCTTTTTTATAGTTTCAGTTTCTATGTTGAGATTCTGTATCTGTTCATTCATATGACACTATTTTCCTTCAGATTCTTGAAGATATCTCTAATAGCTGCTTACTGCTTTTGTTCACTGATTCCAATGTCTGGTACATCTTGGGGTCAGTAACCTTTTTTTTCTTTGCTATGGGTCACATTTTAATTTCTGTGTCTATTAATTTCTTATATAGTGGACATAGTGAATGATGCATTGTAGAGGTTCTGGATTCTGTTCCTCTGAAGTGTGTCGACTTGTGTTCTACTAGGTAGTTATCTTAGGTTGACTTGTACTCCAAACTCTATCTCCTTTGAGGTATACAGCAGCACAGATCTCTGCTCAGTTCTTTTAGCTTCCAGCTGCTATTGTTGTCAGACCTCCTGAAGTCCGTGATCAGCCAAGAATTTGGTCACAGTTTATACACATTTTGAGGCTTATCTGTGGCTTCTTCCTTTCCAGAATTTCCCTAATTTTACAGCTGCTTTGCCAGCCCTAATCTTGGTTCTCTGAATCTTCAAACCAGTAAACTGTGGGGTTGTGCCCTCCCTGTGTTATGTGGATGAAGAAGTGCCCTTAAAATAAAGCCACAGACTTGTAAATCTCACCCATTGCTGTTCCTATCTTTTTAGGGGTGACTTCCCTCCAGTTCCTTTCTTTTTTTATTTTTATGTGTATTTATTTTGAGAGTGTTCACATGAGTGAGAGTGGGGGAGGGGCAGAGAGAGAGGGAGAGAGAGAGAATCCCAAGCAGGCTCTGCACTGTCAGCACAGATCCTGATATGGGGCTCAGTCTCACAAACTGTGAGATCATGACCTGAGCCAATCAGGAGTCAGACACTTACCCAACTAAGCCACCAAGGTACCCCTCTTCAGTTCCTTTCAAGGAACTTTTAAATAGTTCTTTCTTATGTTTTACCCAGTTTATAATTTGCAGGCATGAGCAAGACATCCAACTTGTATATTCTTATCTAAAGGAGGGGTAGTTCAACCAAACTATTCCACTATTAATGGAAGCCAGAACTTCCCTTCTTTTAAATTTTAACATATTTGAACTTAGTTGCTCAAAATACATAGCTAATAGATTTAGCTATATTTTATAGAACAGATTTAGCTGATATTTATCCCCTTCCCTCAAAAAAAAAGTGTCAACTGTGTTAGTAGGATTTCATTTTCATTCTTGCCCTCAGTAGACCATATTTCAATTGAGAATTCATTTGTAATTTTAGTTCCAGGTTTGGGGGGTCTTTAGTTTTGAATGCCAGTTTATCAAGGGATAGTACTATGTATCTAAAATAATTCTCACTCAGAAATTTCAAAAGGAGTGTGAAAGAGCCTCGATACCACTGTCGTTTATTTTAGCTTGTGACAAGATTCTCCAGTTTGTCTTGCTTAGGATCCTGCAATTTTAACAATTTTGTATGGTTGTTTTCGAGATTAAAAGAGAAAGCATAAACAAAACTGCTTCTCATGGCACAGAGTATATATTCTGTAAATGCTATTCCCACCCTCTTCACACTGATGATTGTCTTCATGGAAATACATACACAACATCAGTGCCCAACTCATTCATTTGGTTCTTAAATAGGACATATTTAAATCCATAGGTGAAAATACTAAATTAACCACAGCTTATATTTCTCTATTAACATACAAAAATGTTGAATGTGTTGTCAATATGGATATTCCCATAAAAAAACAAGTATGAATGTAACCATCACTGAGTTTTAGCCAACGGAAATACATGCCAAGAAACATGTTGTTTTGTTTTGTTTTAAAAAATTTGAAGTTCGGGGCGCCTGGGTGGCGCAGTCGGTTAAGCGTCCGACTTCAGCCAGGTCACGATCTCGCGGTCCGTGAGTTCGAGCCCCGCGTCAGGCTCTGGGCTGATGGCTCGGAGCCTGGAGCCTGTTTCCGATTCTGTGTCTCCCTCTCTCTCTGCCCCTCCCCCGTTCATGCTCTGTCTCTCTCTGTCCCAAAAATAAATAAAAAACGTTGAAAAAAAAAAATTAAAAAAAAAAAAAAATTTGAAGTTCCATTGTCTTCCAGGCAACAGTTATTGCCAACAAAGAGTCTGTTACCAATATGTTTTTGGGAGAGGGTTCATGGTGTGTGTGTGTGTGTGTGTGTGTGTGTGTGTGTTTAATTTTTAAACTTCACAAACAATAAAATTTGTTTCTTGATGTACTATTCCAAGAGTTCTTAAGCATGAAATCTAAAGCCCTGTACATAAAAGAAAAAAAAATGATAAATTAGATTTTACCAAAACTAAAGGCTTTTGCTCTGCAAAAGACATTGTTAAGACCACCCAGCTGACTGAAAACTATAGAAAGCTTATGAAAGAAATTGAAGAACACACACACACACACACACACACACACACACAAAGGAAAAATATTCCATGCTTATGGATTGGAAGGACAAATATTGTTAAAATGTCGATACTACCCAAAGCAATCTACATATTCATCACAGTCTGTATCAAAATAACACCAGCATTCTTCACAGAGCTAGAACAAACAATCCTAAAATTTGTATGGAACCAGAAAAGACCCTGAATAGCCAAAGCAATCCTGAAAAAGAAAACCAAAGCTGGAGGCATCACAATCCTGGACTTCAAGATGTATTACAAAGCTGTAATCATCAAGATGGTATGGTACTGGCACAAGAACAGACACTCAGATCAATGGAACAGAATAGAGAACCCAGAAATGGACCCACAAACGTATGACCAACTAATCTTTGATAAAGCAGGAAAGAATATTCAATGGAATAAAGACAGTCTTTTCAGCTAATAGTGCTGGGAAAAGTGGATGACGACATGCAGAAAAATGAACCTGAACCACTTTTTTCCACCATACACAAAAATAAACTCAAAATGGATGAAAGACCTAAACATAAGACAGGAAGCCATCAAAATTCTAGAGAAAGCAGACAAAAACCTCTTAATCCTTAGCTGCAGCAACTTCTTACTCAACACATCTCTGGAGGCAAGGGAAACCAAAGCAAAAATGAACTATTGGGATCTCATCAAAATAAAATTTTTTGCACAGCGAAGGAAACAATCAAGAAAACTAAAAGCAACTGGCAGAATGGGAGAAGATATTTGCAAATGACATATCAGATAAAGGGTTAGTATCCAAAATCTATAAAGAACTTATCAAACTCAACATCCAAAAAACAATCCAGTGAAGAAATGGGCAAAAGACATGAACAGATACTTCTCCAAAGAAGACATCCAGATGGCTAACAGACACATGAAAAAATGCTCAATATCACTCATCATCAGGGAAATGCGAATTAAAACCACAATGAGATACCACCTCACACCAATCAGAATGGCTAAAACAAACAACTCGGTCAACAATAGATGTTGGCAAGGATGCGGAGAAAGAGTATCCCTTTCGCACTGCTGGTGGGAATGTAAACTGGTGCAGCCACTCTGGAAAACAGTATGGAGGTTCCTCAAAAAATTAAAAATAGAAGTACCCTACAAATTGCACTACCAGGTATTTATCCAAGGGACACAGGTGTGCTGTTTCAAAGGGGGTACTCCAAAGTTTATAGCAGTGCTATCAACAATAGCCAAAGTATGGAAAGAGCCCAAATGTCCATCGACGGATGAATGGATAAAGAAGACGTAGTATATATGTACAATAGAGTATTACTCAGCAATCAAAAAGAATGAAATCTTGCCATTTGCAACTACGTGGATGGAACTAGAGGGTATTATGCTAAACAAAATTAGTCAATCAGAGAAAGACAAATATATGACTTTACTCATATGAGGACTTTAAGATATAAAACAGATGAACATAAGGGAAGGGAAGCAAAAATAATATCAAAACAAGGAGGGGGACAAAACATGAGAGACTCTTAAATACAGAGAACAAATTGAGGGTTGCTGGAGGGGTTGTGGGTGGGGGGATGGGCTAAATGGGTAAGGGGCATTAAGGAAGACACTTAGGATGAGCACTGGGTGTTATATATAGGGGATGAATCACGGGAATCTACTCCTGAAATCATTATTGAACTATATGCTAACAAACTTGGATGTAAAATTAAAAAAAAAAAAAAAAAAAAAAAAAAAAAAGACCACTCAGCTGATCTCAGGAGTTTTAAACAGAGGTTTGGGGGAGCAGTGGCTGAAAGGAGATGGGCTTGTGTAGGAAAAGAGGATTGATTTTGGTCTTGAAAGAACCATTCCGGCTAATATTTATAGTGTAGTGGAAACAACTCAAATTGACATCATGCAGATTTGGTTTTGAAATCTGGCCCTGGCTCACTGTAGCTCTGTAACCATGGCAAGTTTGGAACAACATGAAATCTGAATAAATTCTGTGTGTTTGTACACTAAGGATGATGCTATCTTTTTTGTCTACCTTTCTGGGCTCTTTTCTGAGGATCAGATGAAACCATGTATGTGAAAACACACTGAAGAATATAACACTGATACAGGTAGGTGAGGGACTATTAATAGTTATTTCCACTCGCCCCTCTATGCTGATATGATCCCGTAACATTGTGTGAGAAAAATATTAAAGCACTATGACCTACTACATATTTATATAGCACATTTTTAAAAAGAGTCATTTTATTGTTAAAATCAAGAGTAGACTCTTGAATACTGAAAATTCTCCAGAGCCAAAGAAAGTGAGTTTTAGACATCCTGACAAGTAGACAGGGGTGGGGTTCCTATTGAGATGGAAAGGTAGGGGTTCAGAGAAGGTTCCACAGTGTTGTTTAAGCTACTTTGCATTTCTCTTTGTGGTCTCTGCCCTGGGGGACCCCTTCACTTTGAGGAAGGTGGAGTGATTTAAAATGCATCCACTTTAAGCTCCGGCTGACCCTGCAACTGGCTAATGGGAAAAGAAGTCTGTCGCCAGCCTATATTCTTTACCATACGGAGTTTATTGAGAAAGAAAAGAATGTTGAGAGATGGGGTAAGAGAAGGCAGATGACAGAGAAGAATGGCTTACAGGGCATGGATAGGAGAGGAAAGGTGAGGGATTTGAACATCCTGTCTGACACTCAGGCGGAGACAGATGTGGTTAGTTATAGACTGGGGGAGAAACAATATAACTTGAGCCCAGTAGGGTAATGGAGAATTTTCGCTGCCTGAGTCAGAGCGGGAAGCAAGGGCACAGGCTTCTAGATATTGTTGCAGAAAGATTGATTCCGACAGCATATAATTTGCATCCTGGTTCCATGGGAGAAGAGGTTCATTGATGGGCACATATTCTCACAACCCTGAACCATGAATTGGAGTTTTCCACCTGAAAGAAGTAGAGATAGACTATAGTGAGCAGAAGGCTTCCTTCTCCCACCTTAGCCTTCATCCATGGTCCCCAGTGTCCCCATACAGGCACGACCAAGGTCTCCAGCTTGTATATTCTTCCACCCCTTCTCTTTCCATCCGCCTTTTCTGGGCCCTTCCCCATATCTGTTGCCCACTGCCTCTATTGAGGGACTAGACAAACCACAAGGGAAATCAGGCAGTGTGGTTCACGGGAAATCAGGCAGTTTTGGTGATGAGGAGTGAGTATAAGAGTAGAGAGGTATGAGAATATACTAAGATAGTTCTGGCAACCTATGAACACTGACTGATAGACAATTCTTTATTCATTTATTCAATATTCACTAAATGCCTTCCATGAACTAAACATTGTGCTAAGTGCTAGGAATATATAGCCATGAACAAGACAGACATAGTCCTGAGCTTATGGTCAATGTGTCAACATCTCAAAGTGCAACTCACACATTTCTTTAATACAAAGAGATAGACAGTCTCCCTGTCTCCTTTTAAGACATCATAGGCTTGCTCTATGGAGGGCCTCTACCTCTCCATCAGTAGCTGGAATGCTGCTCTTAATTCTTGAAAGGATAAGGTTCTTCTGAATCTCCAAGTTTCTGGGGAATCACAGCTTGACCCCTCCTCAGACTCCCGCCACTGCAACTACTCCCAAGAGTACTCAAGTTAGTGGATGTGTTTCCCTGGCAAAGATTGTATCATGAAGTCCCCACATACCTTCAAAGATCTTCTTTAACATGCACTGCTGGGAATTCTGAGTGGAGCAGACTCCCTCTCCACGAAGACATTTTCCTTGATCATTCATATATGAGCATGTGTGGCAATTTAATATCGGGCCTGCCAATTTAAGATAAGCCTAATGAAATTCCCTGAGGTTCCTCAGAAAATTAAAAATAGACCTACCCTATGACCCAGCAATAGCACTGCTAGGAATTTATCCAAGGGATACAGGAGTACTGATGCATAGGGGCACTTGTACCCCAATGTTTATAGCAGCACTCTCAACAATACCCAAATTATGGAAAGAGCCTAAATGTCCATCGACTGATGAATGGATAAAGAAATTGTGGTTTATATACACAATGGAATACTACGTGGCAATGAGAAAGAATGAAATATGGCCTTTTGTAACAACGTGGATGGAACTGGAGAGTGTGATGCTAAGTGAAATAAGCCATACAGAGAAAGACAGATACCATATGGTTTCACTCTTATGTGGATCCTGAGAAACGTAACAGAAACCCATGGGGGAGGGGAAGGAAAAAAAAAAAAAAAAAGAGGTTACAGTGGGAGAGAGCCAAAGCATAAGAGACTCTTAAAAACTGAGAACAGGGGCGCCTGGGTGGCGCAGTCGGTTAAGCGTCCGACTTCAGCCAGGTCATGATCTCGCGGTCCGTGAGTTCGAGCCCCGCGTCAGGCTCTGGGCTGATGGCTCGGAGCCTGGAGCCTGTTTCCGATTCTGTGTCTCCCTCTCTCTCTGCCCCTCCCCCGTTCATGCTCTGTCTCTCTCTGTCCCAAAAATAAAATAAAATAAAATTTAAAAATGTTGAAAAAAAAAATTAAAAAAAAAAACAAAAACTGAGAACAAACTGAGGGTTGATGGGGGGTGGGAGGGAGGGGAGGGTGGGTGATGGGTATTGAGGAGGGCACCTTTTGGGATGAGCACTGGGTGTTGTATGGAAACCAATTTGACAATAAATTTCATATATTAAAAAAAATAAATAAAAAATTAAAAAAAAAAAGAAATTCCCTGATGGTCCAGGTGTATAGCTATGAGTCACAAGGGGTGGGATGATGGGTAGCAAGGAGCCTGGATACCACACATTTCATTGCTTGGCTCTCACTGAGCATCTGAGGGCCCTGCGTCTGATAGAGCATAGTCTCTGTTCTGTACCTGAGGAAATGCCTTCATTCTTACTGCTTCATCTATGATTTTCATTGCTGAAGAATCCCAGACTGCTCCCTATATTACTGATGTTTGCTCCATACCCCCACTGGCTTCCTGGATATTTAGTTAAATGCCCTTCTGCCACATCTGACTCCACAGGAGCAAAGTAGAACTTTTGTCACTTGACTGGCTCCCCTTTGTACTCCCCTGTCATGCTCTTACCCATACGGGACAAATGGAGTAAAAACTGATTAATAAGCTATGTTAGAATACTCTAATGTTGCAAACTCGGTAAAGGGTGATCAGTCTCCAATTTCAAACTGATCTTCAACAATGTCAATTTGTCACAAAGGGCATTCTTTTTGAAATGCTTCCGTTTTGCCTCTTTTGCTATCTCCATTCCCAATTCCCTAGTTGAGGAAGCACAAAGAAATCGGAAGGATGTGGGCTGAAGAGTCAGGCTGACCCAAGTTTGAATCCAAGGATTGCTCCTCTCTAGCGATGTGATGTTAGCCTTACTTCTTAGAAGATTTGGAATACTACTACTTATGCAATGGGAGGAAATATGAAGTACTTATATTTGGTAATATCTTGAGACATCAAACTCTGGGTCTTGTTTTCCTTCCTTGGACAACCCTTTTTAGTAAGAGCTAAAACATTGCAGTTTTACTGGGAACTTATTTGTGGATCTAATAGACAAAAGTGTGCTCATGCTTTATTGTCCATGTTCAAACAAAACAGAGCCACCTAGCCAGGGCTAGATATCCACTTACAGAGTTTGCAAAGCATTCTAACATAGTTTGTTGGGGCAGATTTAGCATGAAGCTCATGGAGCCTAGTCTTCCACGAGCCCCTTCCAAGGGAGTGTATTCATAGTTTCTTATGTAGAATAAAGATGGAGGGACTGCTGGCATTTTGTATTTGTGTGTGTGTGTGTGTGTGTGTGTGTGTGTGTGTGTGTGTTTTAAAGAGGGCCCTCAAAACTGCTTAGCTCTCAGGGCCCCACAAAACCTGTATCCTGCCTCCTGGTATTATTATCAAGAGACGTAAAGAGCGTCTTTGAGAGAGCTCTTCGTGAAGTGTTTGTGAATTAGTCTCTCTTCCATACCCTCTCCTTAAAGTTGGCTTTCTTGATGTTCTGCCTAGGTCACACCTGAAGTCAAGGACTAGTACCCATCCAGATGTGCCTCACCTGAAAAGGGGCCTCACCTGAAAGTGTGCTTGAAGGTGGAATGCCTGAAGGCTGTTCACCCGGTGGCTTTTCACCTGAAGCTTGTTCACCTGAAGCTTGTTCACCTGAAGCTTGTTCACCGGAAGCCTGTTCACCTGAAGGCTTCTCACTCAAAACTTGTTCACCTGAAGGCTTTTCAGCTGAAACCTGTTCACCTGAAGGCTTTTCAGCCAAAACTTGTTCACCTGAAGGCTTTTCACTGGAAGACTGTTCGCCAGAAGTCTGTTCACCAGAAGTCTGTTCACCTGAAGGCTTTTCACCAGAAGTCTGTTCACCTGAAGGTTGTTCACCAGAAGTGTGCTCCCCTGTGGTGTGTTCACCTGACATGTGTTCACCCGCAGCATGCTCACCTGAAGTGTGCTCACCTGAAGCGTGCTCACCTGAAGCGTGCTCAACTGAAGCGTGCCCACCTGAGGTGTGCTCACTTAAACTGCTCTCGTCTGAAGAAGTCTCATACAAAGCCTCACCATCTGAAGGGTTTCCAAGTGAAAAGTACCCACCTGAAAATTGCTGAACGGAAGCTTGATGATCCATAGAACCAGGAGGTTCATCAGGCTGACCTGATGCTCCTGGGGTGGAGAAGGAACAGAAGAGAGAGTGAAGGTGAGAGAAAGAATGTCTGGGATAAAGACTGCTTTTCGTATGCAGTAAGGCTAATGTTGTGGGATTCCTGGGTTTCCTGTGGGCCAGATCAGGCACCTGAAGATATTACAGATGTTGGGGGAACTCAGTGAATTACCCAAGAGACCATGAAGGTCAGAGGCGTTAGTAATGAAACACACAGAGACCAACCCTGGCATTTAAAGGAAGAATTTTAAGCTCTGCGTTGTTAAGAAATGCACAGGGGGGCCCACTTGCCCATGTACCAAAAGCACCTAAAGGGAAAATAACGTGCTCCCCCTGACAAAGCCAGCATTTGGAAATCAAAGTACCATCATCACTCACATAACCAGAAGTCCACCCCCAGCCTTCCCTCCAGTGTCTTTGTGGGTGAAAGGCAAGAAGGATGAAGATATGAAAGGGAAAGAGAAGCTAAGTAGTTCTGGCTGGAATTTAACGTGGAAGGTTTTAACCTTTAGACAGGATAAATTTTAAATTAGAGATGACAAATATCTAAGGAACCCACAAAAATTATGAGACAGGATTTAAGACACTTTTATTTGGCAAATTCAGGTTCTTGCTCACACTCAGTCACCAATCCATGTGGGTTGGAGACTCAAAGTTGCCATCAATTATTGAGGTAAGGGACACCTGGGGGGCTCAGTTGGTTGGGCATCCGACTTCAGCTCGGGTCATGATCTCACACTCTGTGAGTTTGAGCCCTGTGTTGGGCTCTGTGCTAACAGCTCAGAGCCTGGAATCTGCTTCACATTCTGTCTCCCTTTTTCTCTGCCCTCCCCCGCTCATGCTCTGTGTCTCTCTCTCTCTCCTTGAAAAATAAACATTAAAAAATTATTAAGATAAAAACATTCTTTGCTTATTTATTTCTGAATTGATACTCCTTGTGACATATACCATTTATATCCACTTCACTTCATGTAGTTGCCACGAGTCTTCAATAAGAAAAATTGTGAAGTTCCTAGTTTATTCCTTAGGTGCTCAACTTATTTTTCTCTCCTTCCCACTTTACACTGGGACTTAACAAAACTCTTAACTGGTCATTCTCTTCTGGCCAATTTCTTCTATCTTTAATCCATTTCACCAATGACTATCAGACAAACATTCTTTAAGTATGATTTTCATTTTGTTGGAATGTAGCACCAAACAATTTGATTATTACTCTTTGACTAGACTGAGTAACCCAGAGGAGAGTGGGTAGGCTACTGAGTTATTAATCCCAGCCAAAAGCTGAGAGGAATTACAAGATCTTTTGAGGCTAAGGTAGCCTAAGTCTCTAAAATACCCTTATCTCTGCAAGAGTTCTGCAATTATATATATATATATATATATATATATATATATATATATATATATATATTCTGGGTGATTTGCAGTCCTTATAATCAATGACTTTCTGAAAGACTAGGATTAGAATACATTGATAAAGCAATGATTTGTTAAGGCTTTTGGGAGGTTTTTATTTTTATTTTTTAATTTTTTTTAATGTTTATTTTTGAGAGAGAGACAGAGAGCAAGCAGGGGAGGGGCAGAGAGAGAGGGAGACACAGAATCCAAAGCAGGCTCTAGGCTCCACACTGTCAGCCCAGAGCCTGACGTGGGGCTTGAACCCACAAACCGCGAGGTCATGACCTGAGTCAAAGTCACACTTAACCAACTGAGCCACCCAGGCGCCCCTTGGGAGGCTTTTATTTTTAAAAGTTGTTACTGAAATATCTGCTTTGCTGATTCTTCAATATTTAAAAAAAATTTTTTTTAATATTTTTTAGAGAGGCAGAGCACAAGTCGGGGGAGAGGAGCAGAGGGAGAGAGAGAATCTTAAGCCGTCTGCATGCTCAGCACGGAGCCCGACATGCAGGACTCAATCCCATAACCCTGGGATCCTGACCTGAGCTGAAATCAAGAGTCAGGCACTCAACCGATTTAGCCATGCAGGCACCCCTTATTCTTCAATAGTTAACAGAAGTTTTAGTACAGAGATTTCTGATACAGAAAGGTTGAAAAAGCACACTAATTTCTTAGTCATTCTTATAGTTGATGACTTAACTGTTTCACCACGTGGCTGACATTTCTGAGTCAATTTTTGAAAGTCTAAGAAAGTAAAAACCAAAATTCTTTGAGAACCAACATTACATTTGTCATTTAATTGACACCTCAGAGCTCACGGCCTCTCTCTTCTCCTCTAGGAGGAATGAGGGAGCACAGCCCTTCATGAATGAGGATCCTGAAAGAGGAAATACAGACAATTGGATAGATAGAACATGGCCATGAAGGAGAGGCTCGTGAGGTCTCTGGCCCATAGCTATGCTCTGAGATGGATTTCTAGGTACATCACATTCCCATCTCCTTGTATCTTTCCTTGCTACATCAACTACATAAGGATCCCTTGCACTCAGTTAATTGGGACAAACCTTCAATGGACTTCCACAGAACCCCTAGACTTATCTTCTCATCTCACAGAGCAACAGGTTCAAATGGTGAGTGGTTGAAAGAAGTAGGAATGAGACTGTGCCAAGCCAGTGGGCTTCTCTGGTGGTAAAGCCATAACTAGGAGGAATCAACGGACTCAGGAGCTCTCAGAGTTGAACTCGTTCAGCTCTTCCTGATTCTGAGTCAGATTGGTTTGGGTAACTTTCTTCTTCAAGGGCTAAAAGACCTTAAAGAGGCCTCCTAGAGCCAATATAAGGGACTCACCTCTGGCAGATCCAACCAGATAAAGACTCATTAGTAAGAGAAACTTCTTCATCTGGATTTTGGGGAAGAGGGGACCCTGGCGTGGGGCACCCAAGACCTGTGAAGTAAACCTGTGAGCAGAAGCTCCCAATACTAGGTTACAGCTTCTGGGAATTCTAGAATCTCAGAGACCACCCGTGTTGCCTCACAATGGGTTTGAGCTTTGAGGTTCTCCTGTAGGCTGCTCAGGCAGGAAGGCCCTCTAACAACCCACGGCAAATTGTGCCAATGAAGACTAATTTGCCATGTGTCAGGTGGTGTCTTGGGGCTCAATCTCTCTGCCCTATCTTTTTTTTTTTTAAACATCTTATTACCAAAATAACATACTCTCTTTGAAATAAAATTTAGAAGTTATTTACTCTCTTTCAAAAGTGTTCTTGACAATGAATTGTGATTGGCTGATTATTATCTATTTGGCTCTTTAAATCAGCCTTTTTTGGCCCTGTAGGCTGACCTCTATTGATTTGATCACCTGAATGCTAGCTGGGTTTGGCTGCAGACTAGATTTAGCCTTTGGAAGATTGGAGGGGGAAATACACACACACACACACACACACACACACACACACACACACACACAGATTGAGATTGAAATATTTCTTCTTTTCCTGCCACAGTTTTGACACTGGTTCGATCTTGACATGGCAAAGCTTCTACAGCTCCTGGGGTTCACCAGGCAGTGGTAACATGTTGGTTTTGGCAAATACATGATATGGGCACAAATAGAGATTGACAAGGGAACATTGAGAGCTGTGCCTTGAGCTGTAATTTCTGTCAAGGGGGTAGAAGATGGATGCAATGAGGCCTCCACCCGGTATATTGGGGATTGGGTGGCAGAGATCCCCTGGCCCTCACCTCCTACTTCTTCCCTACCTTCTTCCCTTGTAGCACTTTGTTACATGTACTACTGGATGCTGGACCCAGAATAGATGTATTTGTCACTCATAATTATGTGTTTAATATATGTCTCCTCCATTTGACTCTAAACTCCTTGAAAGCAGGGTCCTTGTCTGTCTTGATCACTGTAGTATCCCCACTACCTAGCAGCAGTTTGCCACAGAATACATACTTAATAAATGCTTCCTGAATGAAGGAATGGATGAATTGTCTTTCTAGACAAGCTCTTCCTCTTCATCCTACGTCCATCCCAAGCCCCACCCATAGCCAACTTCTAGCTCTTCCCTGAATATGCAATGCTCTCTGCCTTTTCCTAGTGCTCCTCTCCACTTTTCCTGAAATTGTACTTCTCCATCCCGTCTTCCTGATGAGAATTCTTACTCTTTACACACTCCCTAAGAAGCTTTATCATGTCCACCACCACCTACAAATTGAGGGCTCCTTATATCTGCAAGCTGGCCCACAGAGCCTTCTCTCCTTAGTTCAGATCCAGATTTCCAACTACCAGCTGGACGTTTCTATCCAAGTATTCCCACAACATCTCAAACTCAACATTCGTAATACTGAATTCATCATTTGTACCCCAATTCCGTTCCTGGGACCTTTGGTTCAGTAACAGGCTCCTCCTTCTCCCACTCCTCACACAATACATCAATTTTACCTCTAACTACTTCTTCAGTTTATCAGCCCTTCTCTACTCCCACTGACACAACCCAAGTTCAGGCTCATCCCTCCCCTGCACCACTGAAACAGCTTCTTCTCGGTCTGTTGTCCTCATCAGAATTTTCCTTTGTTCTGTCGCCATAACTGACTTCTAAAACTAAAATCCTGAGCAATGAAGTTCTTCCTAACCTGCTGCAGAAACTCCAAACAAAGATGTCCAAGATCAGGCTTCTCCAGCTTCGGTTTCCACAGCCTTACAGCCCTGCCAGTCGCACAGCACACAAACAGATGGTTAGACTCAGTCCTTTCAAGACCATGCATTCTTGAATACGGCACGAACCTGAGAAGGAGAGGCCTGTTCAAAGGTGGGGACATCCTCTGTTTGGCTGTCTGTATAGATTTGTTCCTTCTGTGATATAACAACTCAAGTCAGGGATGGGCTGTGTGATATTATCACTGGGAATTGTGTGAGTAAAGGGATACAGCAATTTCTACCTTTCACTTTACCAGCTTCTTTGCATGATGGTGACTTAACCCGTGGTGTGCTGGGAGCTGGCTTGAACTGGCGGATGAGAGCTGATGGTGAAAGTTCAGGAATTTTATAAGCTACTTGTCGAACACAGCTATTATTATTTTTTTCAATGTTTATTTACTTATTTAGAGGGAAGAGCACACACGAGTGAGCACAAGCAGGGTAGGGGCAGTAAGGGAGGGAGAGAGGGAGAATCCCAAGCAGACTCCGCACTGTCAGTGTAGAGCCTGATGCAGGGCTCGCTCTCATAATCCATGAGATCATGACCTGAACTGAAATCGGGAGTCAGACGCTCAACTGACTGACCCACCCAAGCACCCTAAACACAGATATTATTAAAGTTAACATATAAACTGAGAAATCATATTAGAAACAGAGGTAAAACATACTGAAAACCTCATCAATTCTTTATTATTTTACATTTTGCTATTATCTGTGCTCATAATGTTATTTAGTACCCTTGTTTGCTGGAAATACTATATAATGGTGGGCACGTGTCTTCTCAACTTCCGATTAAGCGATGTCAGGATGGTAGCTGGTCATTGCCATTTGCACCGTGGAAATCTATAAATGCTACAAATCGGGACCTTTCCCACTAGCCTCACCCCACGAGCATCCCCGCACACCGGGAGGCTGGATCCATGTACCGTAACCTGGGAAAGGTGGCCAACTTTTCAGGACATTGACACTTTTCAGAACTTTTCAAGACATTGAAACCTTGCAAATTCCTTCAGCATAGGAACTCATATCTAACAGGACAACTGATAAGTATTTTTTAAAACTAAAAGCCAGGAATTCTGTGGTTGAAGCCAGATAAGGAATGATAGTTTGCGCTAATGGTTGCATCCAATGGATGCAGTCTTTTGTCCCCACTGGTTATTGATAAAGGTTATTAGTAGCCATTATACAAGGGCCTGCTCTTCCCAGCCTGGAAATTCTGCCACTTATGTGACAAACTTAGGTCTTGCCCTGGAATGTTTCCTGAGGCTAGGACCCTGATGCCCAGGACTTCGCCTTCACTGTATGCATCCACAGCTATTCTTCTGATTCCTTGGGAACCAGGCCACCTAATTTTTTATTTTTTTTTAATTTTTTTAATGTTTATTTTTGAGAGAGAGAGAAGGTGAGGGGCAGAGAGAGGGAGACACAGAATCCGAAGCAGGCTCCAGGCTCTGGGCTGTCAGCACAGAACCTGACACTAGGCTCGAACCCATGAGCCGTGGTGAGATCATGAGCTGAACCAAAGTTGGACCATTAACTGTTAACCAACTGAGCCACCCAGGCACCCTGTGGCCACCTTCTTTTTAAATGTTTATTTACTTTTGTGATAGAGGGAGTACAAGCCAGGAGGGACATTCCTTGACAGTGTTCAGAAGGGGGTAGACTGCTTTCTGATACCACCATGAGCTGTGATGACTTTGTCAAGCTTTATGTAGTTTGTATTAAGAAAGCAAAACTTTTTTTTTTTTCCAGATCAGTGTTCTTCTTCTTATTTTTAAAGTTTGTTTATTTTGAGAGAGAGAAAGCATGAGCAGGGGAGTGGCAGAGAGAATTCCAAGCAGGCACCTCGCTCTCAGCCCCCGCCGGGGCTTGAACTCCCAAATTGGGAGATCACAACCAAGTCCACGAAAGCTTGGAAGCTTGATCCACTCGAGTAACCCAGGCGCCCCTCCGCATCAGTGTTTTAAAATTACATTCAGCCGGGCACCTGGGTGGATCAGTCAGTTAAGCGTCTGACTTCGGCTCAGGTCATGAGGTCCTGATCTCGCGGTTTGTGAGTTCGAGCCCTTCGACTCTGTGCTGACAGCTTCTGTGTCTCCCTCTCTCTCTGCCCCTCCCTTGCTCACGCTCTGTCTCTCACTGTCTCAAAAATAAATAAATAAAAAACATTAGGGGCGCCTGGGTGGCTCAGTCGGTTAAGCATCTGACTTCGGCTCAGGTCATGATCTCACAGTCCACGGGTTTGAGCTCCACGTGGGGCTCTGTGCTCACAGCTCAGAGCCCGGAGCATGTTTCAGATTCTGTGTCTCCCTCTTTCTCTGCCCCTCCCCTGTTCATGCTCTCTCTCTCTCTGTCTCAAAAATAAATAAATGTTAAAAAAATAAAATAAAATAAATAAAAATAAAAAACATTACAATTACATTCAGCAGTGTATAAATGAACAAAAATCTCTAGTCTGGCATGCAGCCTGCCTGAAAGATTACCCCAAATCTGCTTTTTCAGGTTTAGTGATTTATTTAGCACCAGTGCAGGCACGTATCCATCTCCGTGAAATCAGGAGATTCCCGAGTCTGCGCTCACACCGCATTCAGGGAAGTGGTCTCAAGTCGGGAAAATCCTGGCGTCACGTGCCCCACCCCTCCAGGTTCCTCAGCTCACCTGAATCTCAAGAATTCTTGGGCTGAGCAAGGCGGACACGATTCTCCCATTAAAAGCTAGGGGGGCATGTGACCAAAAGAAGCCGGGAAAGGACGTGGCTCCCCCAGCGGGGCCAGTGGAGGTGAGCGGAGACCCGGAGGCAGGCGGGGAGGCTGGGGCTCCCACCAGGCGCTCTGTTCACTCCAGGGTCTGTGGAAGCCCAGCCCTCAGCTCCCATTGGTGGCCGCTCCCCGCCTGGGGGGAGGGGGATAAAGCCAGATACTAAGGGGCTGACGCCAGTGGCCCTGTCCCTCCCTCTGTGGCCTGGTCCGAGATGGGTGCGAGCCTCCTGCTGCTGGGCCTCTCCTTGTTGCTGGGCTTCCTGCAAGGTGAGCCAGTGCAGGGCCTCTGGAAGGACCTTGGGCACTGGGGCTGGGTGCTCTGTGCGTTGGTGGGTCAGGGGGAGGTGAGGAGCAAGGCACCAGGGCCTAACCTTAACCTCAGGCGATCGCCGTCTTCACCTCCTCGCCCCACTGTTTTTCCTCCGTCTCTGCCTCCCCTCTCCGATGTTTCCTCCACTTCTGTCACTGCTTTTTCCTTTCTCCTTTCTCCCCTCTTCCCACTTTTACTTCACCTCCTTCCCACCTCAGTTCTCATCCGATACTCCCCAGTTCCTCAAGCTTTCTTGCCGAGAGCCCTACATTTGCGTAAAAGGGAGCAAAGAAGGTTCTTTGTGGGTGGCGAAGGCAGTGGGGGCCATCCAGAAGGATTGGGAAGATCGGTGACGGGCCATGTGAGGGGGTTGGCGGAGCTGCGGTGTAGGACTTGACCTTCAGCACAGTCCATCCCTGGGAGTAGAGGGGCATCCTGTCGTAGTGGCCCGCTTGCCTCCTCCCAGGGGTGTGCCAAGCACCCAGAAATCCCCTGCTCTCAGCCCCCTCTTCAGGCCCCGGGAACCAGCCCCCTCCAGGCTGCGTGTGGCCCAGAAAGTGTGCTCCCTGCTGATCTGCCAGGAGGCAGTGGTGGCCGAGGCTCATCATGCGGGTTTTGACTTTCCAGCTCTACCGTGTTTCCAGTGTCCACGAGTCAACGCCAGCGGGGTTTGCGAGACTGGGGAAAGTGTCTGCGAGACTCAGGGCAGCCAGCGGTGCTTCCTGAGGAAGGTCTACGAAGGTAGGTGGGTCCTGAGAAGTCACCTGGGTGACCCTTGCCTGATCCTGGGAGGGATCTCAGGATCCCTGGGAGGTGGCTCTCAGGAGCCCTGAGGGCAAAAGCAGAGAGTTTGGGAAGGAAGTTTTTCTTAAAAAGTTGGAAGGGGATTTCCTGGACTTGGTGCTGGACTGCCACTAGCCCTTGACTGGACCAGCAGACCTGTTAGGAGAAAAAGTGCTTGTTGAGGGGTCCCTGGGTCCTTGGGCCGTCCCCATGCTGCTCAGGGGTGGGAGGGACTGGCTAAGAAAATTCCAGGGGAGCTTGTGTGTGGTAGTGCTTTTGGGAACTGGTGGCCTTAGTTCAGGCAAGGTAAGGGGTTGGAGGAAGATGGCCCACGAGGGGCTCATCTCTGTCTTTGCAGGGTGGCCAATGTCCCTTATTACCTGGCAGCCCGACTCCTTAGGACTCTGTGCTGTTTCTCCTTATTCTCTGAATCCCCCATTCTTTCAACAAATGTTTATTGCTTTACCTCTTAAGTGGCAAACACTTTTGAACTTGGAAGTCACAAATCCGAGGTCCTCTTCTCTTGTCTTCCTCTCCAGATGACAGGCTCCTGTATGGATACCAGGGCTGTGGGGACCTGTGCCTCTCCATGTCTTTCTTCAGACAAAGTGTTCAAGTGGATTTTGTATGCTGTAATGACACCCCTTTCTGTAACAGATTTTAGAGACTTGGCCCTTTAGCCCTTTTCTCCCATTTAGCCCTTTTCTGTACTCCTGGAGCCTCAAAGGACGGGGCCATCCTTCCCCAGCACTGTTCAAGCCCCGAAGCCTGCTCCTACTAAGCTACGGGTGGTGACGTTTCCACAGCTTCACCCACCAGACCGATGCTTCCTGTTTCCCATCGCCCCTGCTGCTCTTTTTCTCAGATTCCTGTCTCCCCCTCCCCTTTCTCTCTCTGTACCCACATCCCTCCTCGCTTCCCCTGTCATTGGCTGGCATATAACAAGCTCTCCCTCCTCCCCCTTTTCCTTCCTCTGACAAATATTTTCTGACGGCTAAGCCCGGGAGTTCGATGCTGATTAGAGAACAGTGAATAAAACAGACCTGATCTCTGTCCTCAATCAATGTGCCTTCATTTTAGTGGCTCCTTTTTTGCCAGGTGACCAGGGTCACAATAGCTCCAGTATCTTGCCTCGTTCTTACTCACAGGACGTAAGGCTGGAAGGGACTGCTTCACCAGCCCCTCTGTCTGTCACACACACACACACACACACACACACACACACACACACACACTCTTTTTCTCTGTCTCCCTCAGTCTTCCCCCCTTTCCACTGTGTAGCTTTTTCTGAATAAATCTTGCATCGTGGTGTTGCTTAGATTTTTATTTTTATGTTTAAATTATATGAGTAAATATTCAATTTAGGAAAAATACAAAATAGTGACCAGAATAGACAATCCCACCCTACCATGCAGAGACATCCCTTGTTTTAGGGCTTATGGTATACCTCCTTAAGTTATCACATTTGCTTAAAATAAAGTGCCTTTTTTTCCTGCTGTCTTCAAGATTTGCTCTCTATCTTTGGTTGTAAGCAGTTTGATGTTTGTGGTGATGTTGTTTTCAGTGTTCATCTGTTACAGATTCTTTCAGCTTCTTTGGGTCTGTGTTTTGCTGCTTTTCATTATTTTTCGGAAATGGTGCCTATTATGTTTTTAAGTATATATTCCACCTCATTTTCTGTTTCTTCTCTGTCTGGGCAACTAATTGAGTATGTTAGAATGTTTGGTATTATCCTGCAGCTCTTGGATGCTGTGTGCTGGTTTATTATTGTTATTATTTATTACTTTATTACATCTACTCATGTTTCAGTCTAATTTCTATTGCCCAATCTTCAAGTTCACTGATTTTTTTCCTCCACTGTATTGAGTCTACCGATGAGCCCATGACAGAAATTCTTTACCTCTGATATTGTGTTATTTTATTTCTAGCATCTCCGTTTGACTCTTTCCTAGAGATTCTGTTTCTTCTTTCAAATCCTTCATCTGTTCATGTATCCTAACTTTTCTGTTCAATCTTTTTAACATATTATAGTTAATGTCCCTGATTAACAGTTCCAACAACAGGCCATTGCACAGTTCAGTTATGATAGTTACTTTATCTCTTAACAATGGGTTGGGTTTTTTGGTTTTTTTTTTTGCTTTTTTGTGTTTGTAATTTTTATTTATTTTTTTAATGTTTATTTATTTTTGAGAGAGACAGAGACAGAGACAGAGACAGAGTGTGAGCAGGGGAGGGGCAGAGAGAGAGAGGGAGACACAGAATCCAAAGCAGGCTCCAGGCTCTAAGCTGTCAGCACAGAGCCTGATGCTGGTTTTGAACCCATAAACTGCAAGATCATGACCTGAGCCGAAGTCGGACGCTTAACTGACTGACCCACCCAGGCACCCCTGTGTTTGTAATTTTTAAATCAAATGTTTGGCACTGGGGGTAGAATCGTAGAGCATGAGGTAACTATTACTGACACCTAGAAATGGACATGCTTATTTTTATAATTTTTTTAACTTTATTTATTTTGAGAGAGAGAGACAGAGAGAGAGTATGAGTGGGGGAGGGACAGAGAGAGAGAGAGAGACAATCCCAAGTAGGCTCAGTGCAGAGCCTAACATGGGGCTCGGTCTCGCGAATCATGAGATCATGACCTGAGCCAAAATCAAGTCAGAGGCTTAACCCACTGAGCCACCCAGGCGCCCTGGTGCTTCTTTTTGAGTGAGACTGTCATTGTGAGGGGCTGAGGCAATCTCGTCGGACATTGTGACAGGTTACATTTTATTGTTGCTATTGTTACTTTCCATGTGCCCCAGGCTTCAAACTCCTCCAGTGATGGAATGTTGTTTTCTTGTGTTAGGGAGGGTTTCTCTTTCTGTTCATGCCCTCTTCCCAGCTATTAGACATCCCTGTATTCCTGCACCAACCAGGTGGAGGAGGAAAACCAATTTTCCCTCTACCTATCTGGATTCTTGGCTAAGACTGCCCTGTAAGAAAAGATTAAAGAAAAACAGAATTTAATAGCATGCTTGCCTCTTGTATACACGGGAGATTCCCAGGCGAACTGAGTGACTCTTCTCCAAACAGGCTCAAGCCACCACCTTAAATACCATCCCCAGCGAAAGACAAAAGAAGACATTGCAGGGAGAGGGCGGCAGTTACCAGGAAAAGCATAATCAACAAGGGTAAGGTTGTTGTACAGATTTAAGTCGTTGCCTTGTCCACTGTAAGACTTTCTAGAGATTTTAGTCATCTTCTTCCTGGTACACAGAGGGAGACCCCCTTACAAATGGAAATTTCCCTTATGAATGTACATACTCAATCTTCAGAGCTTTTCCTATGTCTGCTGTGTCTTAAAAATAACCAGCTTAAAACAACCCTTATTCCAAAGACACTTATTTTAGGGAGCCATATTCTGCTCCCCCTCACTCCTCTCGCAGCATGATAATGCTGCTGCTTATCATTTGGTGCTGAATTTGTGGTTGTGAGTCTCTGTTTTCCTGGTTCAACTGCAATCTGAGCCTGTCTCAGAATGCCTGGGCCACTTTCAGTATGCCTGCCCCTCCTTTCTGTGGATTTCTGCCTTGTTCTAGGGCTAGTCTTAGGAGATAGTTTTTGGCCTTCTCAAAGAAACAAAGATTTAAGAAAAAAAAATTTTAATGTTTATTTTTGAGAGAAAGAGAGAGAGACAGAGTGTGAGTAGGGGAGGGGCAGAGAGCGAGGGAGACACAGAAGCTGAAACAGGCTCCAGGCTCAGAGCTGCCAAGCACAGAGCCCGACGAGGGGCTCCAACTCCTGAAACTCGAGATCGTGACCTGAGCGGAAGTCCGATGCTCCACCGACCGAGCCACCCGGACACCTCAGAAGTACAGATTTGTAAAAAATTGTTGTTTTACTTATCCTTATCCCAGCCACAATAGGACTTTGTGTCCTATGGTCAGGATTTTCTGCCCTTCTCCCAGAAATGTAAAGCGTTTGCTTTAGAGGAAAAAAGGTCAAAGAAAGTAAGGGGGGCTGTGTGTCTTTTTTTAGCAGCTGCCGATCAGGTCTTGCGAGTCTGCAAGGCCTTGGGGTGGAGGGTGGGTCCGCCTTGCTTCTGATCTTTCTCATTAGCTCTGGGTAGAGATCTCTGGAATAGAGGTTGTAAGCAAGTACAAAATACTATTAGGTCTGGGGCCCTCATTTCTTTCCTACTGACACTTGAGTCCTCACTTGGTTTTTAATGCTTGTTAAAAGCTTAGCTAGTCAGTTCTTATGCCTTTTCTTTTCTTTCTTTCTTTCTTTCTTTCTTTCTTTCTTTCTTTCCTTCCTTCTTTCTTAGAGAGAGAGAGACAGAGAGTGAGATCATGGGCTGGGAAGGGGCAGAGGGAGAGGGAGAGAGAATCTTAAGCAGGCTCCCTGCCCAGTGCAGAACTCGATCTCTGACTGTGAGATCATGACCTGAGCTGAAATCTATAGAGTTGGATGCCCAACTGACTGAGCCATCCAGGTGCCCTGCTTTTGTGTTTTACTCAGCTTTTATGGAGGCTACTTCTTTCCTCTGTGCTCTGCCACAGGTAAGCCAGTTTGTGTGTCTACTCACAGCTACCACGACTACCCATTTAATCAGTCTGTTCTTAAAATTGGCCCTTAAAAAATGTGGGTTTTTTTTTTTTTTGAGGCTTTTTTAGGGGCCCCATTCTGGGTCCTTTCTTGTCTCTATAAGCAAATTGACAGAGAAGAACTATTTTACTCAAATCATTCTTCTAGACTGCTTATATGATTTTTGGAGAACTCGGGCTCTGAGGCCAAAGTCAGCTCAGTCCTGAGAGATTCATTTCTTTGAAGTCTCACCCTGACTCTGTCTACAAAGGATCCAGTCCAGAGGACTCTCCCAGTTCATAATGTTTGCCTCCCTGGATTATGAGGGATTGAGAGTTGAACCTCTGGACATCAGAGCCTACTGCCTATGCAGTGGTTCTTTTGAGAAAGAAAATAAACATTAACTACCGTCATAACACAAACTACAAAAGTTAAACCATGACAAAAATCTCATTGTGGGACTACAGGGAAAGACTGCCACAGCTTCCCGCTGGGTGAGTCAGGCCTGCAAACACAAGGTGGAAACCATACTCCTCTAGCATCTTGTTATCTTGATGGTATGGAAGCCAAAAGCCAGTTGCCCCAAGATGTACCACTCCGGCATGCAGATTATTTTGAGCTGAGACAATCAAGGCCCAAAATACTCAGGAAGAAATTTTGATTTTCCTTCTAAATGCCTAAAAAGAATTTAGATAGAATACTTGTTCCAAGAAGAAAATTGTCACCATAGATAACTACATTATAATATGAACTAGGAATAGTAGACAGGGAGGAATTTAGCAAAGTCTGTTTGCTAAAATTCCTCTCTACCTCCCATTGTTTCTGTATGGCCCAGCAATAAATTTGCTGATAAATTTGCTAATAAATTTGCTAATAAAACATTCGCTCTTTCTCAACTTCCTGTGAATTGTTTTCTTTCCCTTTGAAGTCCCAGACCCCTACTCCCTTCTCCTCAGTTAAGGATAACATAAATATGTCATTGTGCCTAACTATCCTTGAAATCTCATGTCTATGTGAACTCCCCATATGTACGTGAGTAAATTTGATTTTTTTCCTCTGTTAATCTGTCTCATGTCAACTTAATTTGTAAACCACCTATAAGAATCTTGAAGGGCATAGGAAAATTTTTCCTCCCCAACAGTGCATTTGGGGGAAGAGGCTCTGCAATGTGAAATATTTATGATTAGCAGAATGGGTGAGAAGTTCTGAAATAATGAGGAGACCAGCTAGCTACATGGCCTACGTATGTCGCTGACAGGAAGTGCAGGTGGCTGACGTGGGGACAGCTGCACAGGGTAGGTTCTCTCCCCAGGCTCACAGGGTCAGGATAACCTGAGATTACAAGTGAAGCTGGTAGACAGCAGGCTTTTCATCCGGGTCCCACACACACATCAGCATCTCCCGAAGACCAGCTAGCAGTGCTCCCGTGAGCTCCCGCCAGGCCTGGGTCTCTGCCCCCCCAGGGGCTCTGCCCGGCCCCTCTCCTCTCACTGGAGCATAGAGACAAGCCAGGGGTTCTGCCAGCGAGCAGAATCTATAACCTGTTTTCCTTTTGTAGAACATTCAACTCTAGGACAAAAACTATTTTGTGGCAGGATACTTAGCTGGCCTGTGAAACTCTTTTTGTCTTTCCTCTCTCCCCTTCTCACATAGCTTCCACTTTCTTCTAAGAAGTTTCCAGTCCATTTTATGCCTGCCCTCAGGGAGGATTTTGGGGAAACACAAACCGAAGTAGTTTGAGAACACACTTCTCTGCTGGTTTCTCTGGAAGCCTGAAGCCCTTGGCAGGATTGCCCAGATGGAGGGGAGAGGTTGGATGCCTGGGGGTCTTTAGGAGAATGGGGTCACTTCTCCCACCTTGTTTCTGGCAGTGCCTACAGGAGCGGGTGACCTCACGGGGGTATGGCTGATGGTAACTCAGAAGGTGGCTCCTCATCCCCATGGATTTCAGATTCGCCAGGAACCAGTGAGGCCCCAGCCTGAAACCAAAACGGACCGGGAGCATCAGCATGGGCAAATATTTCCCCTGTAAGTTCTGGCAAAAATTCATGAACTTCCAATTATGTGTCTCTTTAGACATTCTTCCTGGAGGAAATGAGAGGTGGGATGAAGCCCCAAAATAACAGAGATGGAATTATTTACCATCCCGGCAGTTGGGTGGGTGTCAGATTAGAGATGACTTTAAGAGAATGAGAAATGAAGTTTCTCTTGGACACGAGATTATAGTAACAACACATCCATACTTACTATGCCTATACTTCTTGCCCTAGTAGACTTTCAGAGAGTCCTCAAAAATCACGTGTAAGTAAATTTATTTTCAATTCAGGTGAGTCTCAGCCCCCTCCTAGTTTCTTAGGTCTTATCATACCTCCCTTGAATGTTGGACAACTAAGGCCCTCACACAGTGCCATCCTATCCCTGGTCCTATATTTTCTGGTAAACAAGGCTGTGTGACTGGTGTGTGGGAAGGATGGGGACAGGGTAGGAAACTTCTCATAACTTCCTGCACAACTCAGATTTTATGCCTAAGGAATTAAGGAGGTGTGATCACTCCGATGCCTCAGATCCTAGGGGCAGCCGGTGTAGCACAGGTCTCCTGGTCACAGCCTGTGTGCTGGTCCTGCCTCCCTTACACTCAGAGATGTGCCAAGACTGGACTCACTTGTAGTGCAGGCTACTGGGGGGATGGTCTTCTTCCCACACAGTCTATCAAAGGAAATACCATCCAAGCCCGCTGCTGCCAGAAGCCCCCACTGCTCTCTGGGATGTTGAGGCAACTGGAGCCCAGAGAAGGAGGGGCCAACAAGAAAGTGCCTATGGCTCTGAGTGTTTCCTAAGGAAGGAACAGTAATGTTCCAAGTAGACAGTGATGTTGGTCCTAGTGTGCACCTGCTTGTAGAGGCAGCAGGATGCCCAGCCTCTGTTTATCTCCTCATGTTCCCTGTTCCTCCCAGATGCAGACAGGCTAGAAAGCAAGGGTTAGGGTGATGGTCCTTGTGGCCTTGGTCTCTGTGTTCCTAGTCCTGCTACCTGGAACTCATGTTGATCTGGGAGAAGCCCGAACGTAAATGTTCTTTTCCTGATCCTGAGGGAGACAGCAAAGACTGAGAAGGGCAGAGAGTATTGTACCTCGTGGCAAAGATACCTTTGCCGACCAGAGGACCCAGATGTAGGCCTCGTGGCTGCAGTTGTCCGTGAAGGGTAGGTGGTCTTGGGGCAATGGGAGCAGGGTCCACGTTTTCAGTGGCAGAGGTTGGGAGATCCAAACTGACAAAGAGACGAGGCCAGTGGTGTCTAAGGCTGTAGAGAAATCACAGAAGAGTTGGGCCCTGCTGATGAAGTTGGTAGAACAGCCAAGAAGGGGACAACCCTTCCCTTGTCCTTAAGGAGTCAGGAGTCAGCAAAAAGTGGAAAGGAGAAAATTCCACCAATGCTACAGAGAAGTAACAGAATGGCTTCATGTGCTCTGGGAGGCTCCTCCTCACAGGGCCTCCTGAGGCCAGAGGGGCGGAGAGTCCGGGGGACAAAGAGCAGGAAGGGGACATGAATTTCCCCTTGGCTGAATCCGCCACTGCTGTGTCGGGGGGACCTGAGGAGACTTCTGGGGAAGTCTCCACTCTAGCCACGATCGGGGTGTTGGCTCAGGCTGCGGTGTGTGTGTATGTGGGGGGTGGGGGTGGGGGAGGCCAAACCCCAGGTGTGTCTGAGGGATTCGCCACTTGGGGCGCTTCCAATGTTTATGTGACAAGTGAGCCGCACCCGGGACAAGAGCATTTTTGATAGGATCTGAAACTGTGGCCAGACAGAGGCTGCACTGCCCTGAGCTTCACGTGGCCACAGAGGGCAGGGCGTTCAGGACACTGGGCGCCAACGTTGTCCCCCCGTCTCTCCCTAAGTCCCCAGGAGCATTTGCGACTGGCTGTTCCCTCCTTCTTGAGAACCCCTTCTGGGTATTGTACCCTTCCCTCTCCTCTCCTACCTATCTGTGCCTTTCAATCTCCCAAAGCAGAGAAAAATGACAAGGACAACAAATGTATGAGGAATTCTTAGAGATGTGGAAGGTCAAACTAGAGTGCATACCAACCCACAGCATTCCAGAAAAAAAAAAAAAGATGAATAGGAAGAATTTAATAAGGAAATACGAAATAACAAAAAATTTCCAAATAATCTGAAATGAGACATAAATCTTCCAATAGCAGGTGTCTAGCAAGTGTCAAGGGAGAAAAACCCCACTGGACACATCATTGTGAAATTTAACAAGCGTATTTTATTTTATTTTATTTTATTTTTTTAATATTTATTTAGTTTTGAGAGAAGGAGGGAGACAGAGGGTGAATGGGGGAGGGGCAGAGAGAGAGAGAAGAGACACAGAAGCTGAAGCAGACTCCAGGCTCTGAGCGGCCAGCACAGAGCCCAGTGAGAGGTTCGAACTCACGAACCATGAGAGCATGACCTGCCGAAGTCGGAAGCTTAACCAACTGAGCCACCCAGGTGCCTCGAAATTTAACAAGTATACAGAAAAGACACTACTCTTTACTAGAGAGAAGAGCAGATCAACTTCAAAAAAGTTTAACTGACATTTTTCTTGTTAGTAGAAGCACTGGATGCTGGAGACAATGGAATAAAGCCTTACAATTCTCAAGGGGTCTCCCAGGTTGACAGAGGAATATTCAATCTTCTCCAGCCATCACTTCCTTCCGTGACTCAGAGGTGGGGGGATTGGGTATAAAGAATCTGTCACAGTGCCCAGCAGTTGGTGTGTGTGAGTAGTTAGTAATAAGTATTAGTACCCTCACTCACCCTGTGCTTTGAGAATTCAGGGCTCAGCAGACACGCTCCCTGACCACCTTCAGCCCTGCTAGACCCCTATCCTGCCTATGAGCACAACCAGCACCTATGGCGTGCTGTCCAGGTCTCCAAAGCTTTTGTTCTCTTTATGTGTCTAGATGGATTAGCATGTCCCTCGAGGATAAGAATCTGCCCCCAAAAGATCTACCCAGACTTGAGAGGCTGAGGGCTCAATAGCACTTGGTTAGGGGTGTTGTAGCGACGGAAAGAACCATCCCTGGGCTCCCGGTGAGCCCCCTCCCCACCTGTACAACCCCACCCAGCAGCTTGACAGCAACAGCATGAAGAAAAAAATAGGTAAATGGGACTTCGTCAAAATTAAAGACTTTTTGCTTTCAAGGACACTCTCAAGAAGGTGTAAGCCAAAGATGAGAGAAAACGTTTGCCAATTATACACCTGAGAAGAACATAGCATCCAGAGTGTGTATACATATACATATATATATATATACTATAAACTATTTTCATTACTTACTATAATAAACACGTAAAGAATACTTACATCTGAACAATAAAAAAAATCCACTTCAAAATCAGGCAAAACACTTTTGAACGGGCGCTTCTCCAAAGAAGACACATAAATGCATAAAAGTCCAAATAAAAGATGCTGAGCAACGTTAGTCATCGGGGATTCGAGTCAATAACACAACGAGATAGCAAGTTTACACGTGCCACAGGGACTAAAATAAACAGATGGGCAATAACATGTTGGTGAGAAGACAGAGAAATTGGAACCCTCGTTCATGGTTGGTGGGAACATAAAATGGTGCGGCCACAAGTTCAACAATGAAGTACCACGTGACCGCGAATTCGGGTCCCAGGCACATACCTGAGAGAGCTGAAAACAAGCCTGTGCAAACTCCCGCACACAGGTGTTTATGGCAGCACAATGCATAAAAGCCAAAGAGTAGGAAAAAACAAGATGGCTGTCAACTGAGGCATGACTAAGCAGAGTGTGCATATCCCTACAGTGGATACTAATCGGCAGTGCAGGGAAAAGAGGTCCTGATACACGCGACCACACGAACGAACCTTGGAAAGAGCTTCCTAAGTGAAAGAAGCCAGATTCAAGGCGACAACATTGCCTGATGTCATTTACTGAAATGTCCAGAGGAGGCAGATCCATAGAAAAGGAAAGTGGATTAGTGGCGGCCAAGGCCTGGGTGTAGGTGGTTAAGGGCAGTGACAGCTAATGGACACAGGATGTCTGCGGTGATGAAAATGTCCTGGGTTAGGTAGTGGCCGTGGTTGCCCGGCTGAGAGAGCACACAGGAACCCACGGATCTGTACACAGTGAAAGAGTGAACCATATGATGCATTAATAATATCCCAATGAAAAAGGAAGGAAGGGAGGGCAGAAGGAACTAAGGAAAGAAGGAAAGGAGGAAATAAAGACAGAGAAAGATGGGAGAAGTGGGGGAGAAAAGGAAGCCCAGGGTTTAAGTCCCATCAGAGGTAGGAGAGGAGGAGATCAGGCTGAGGGAAAGAAAGGGCATCATGAATGCAGGACCTGGACGGGCTCAGGAGGGGCTGTTGCCCTGTTTCCCGGTGAGTCAGGGGAGACCCTGTGCTGTCCGAACCAGGCGGTCCCGCTGTCTGTGCTCCTGACCGTCTTCAAAACCAGAGCCTCTGCCCCCAGCCCTCTTCCACCCGGAGAACAGTGATGTCACTGACACTGAGGAGCACGGGTCACAAGGCAGAGAGCAGCTTAATGGTTCACTTCCCTGCTGGAGAGACGGAGAAGACATCACGAGGTCGGAACAGGGATGCGTGCTGGTCAAGGTGCAGCACGTCCGCGCCCAGCAGGACCCCTCCCAGCAGATCGTGGCATAGGAGAGGGTTGTGTGTCTGCTTTGCCAGCAGACTTGTGCGTTCAAAACACCAACTCCCTGTCCCGAGTCACACTGCTTGTCAGAGACATCGCTTGTCACCTCCATTAACTCCTGGAGGG
The DNA here is from genome assembly GCF_046562875.1 of Panthera onca. Lineage (NCBI taxonomy): Eukaryota > Metazoa > Chordata > Mammalia > Carnivora > Felidae > Panthera > Panthera onca. Next base: position 92,621,817 of record NC_138348.1, on the reverse strand, counting down.
TGCCAACACGGGGTCCCCAGCACTGCCCTGCTTCCAGGTGGTTGGCAAACACCTGCACCTGCCCTACCAAGGTGATGTCACAGAGAGGACTGAGCCAGCTGGCCCCTTCCCTCCCCTTCCAGAAACATTCGCAGAAATTCAGAAACCGGACTTCTGCACTAAACAGACCATGAACAATCATGTGACCAGTGTGCAGTGAAAATAAGATCCCTGCTGGCTCGGCACCGGGAACCAGGTGGACCTGCGGCTTGCTCCCCGCTTTCCCTTTCCCCGGGGAGGGCCCAGTTCTCACTGCGTCGGGGGCTCTCAAAGGATTGTAAGTTCCTTGCCCTTCACCTTATTACCCAGCAAGCACGTGGAGCTCCCAGCCCCTTCTCAGGCCTGGCTCTCAATCTCCTGCTGAAAGATGCATGAGGGAAGCAGGATGGGGGCGCCATAGGGACTGGGGTTCTGGAGGGTTCTGGAGGGAAAGTGCCCAGGTCTAATCCCGGGGCTGCCATGCATTAGCTGCGTGACCTTGGGCAAATTCCACAACCTCTCTGCCTCCAGGGTAACACGGGCATGAAACCCCCCACCCCCACCCCCGTGCGTCCTTAGGGAGTTCATATGAAACAGTGGCTGCCACCCGAGGAGCTCCTCACCAGTCACGGCCACCAGGTGGTGATGTCATGGGGAGTGTTTTTACCACTCCCCATGCCGATGCCAACTCTTGAGCTTAGCAAGTCTAAACAAGCAAATATGTAAATAAGTAAAGTACAATGAGACAAAAATCTTTCAGATGATTTCTGCTTCTTCAAAACACAACAGAAACAAAAACAGAGAGAGGTGAGACAACACAGAAGATGGCTGTTGGGCCACCACTCTCCTGATTGTGGCTGCCTGACTCACACCTGTCGTCCGGACGCCTGTCCGGGGCCCTCACTTAGGGAGCCCTCAGGAGGTATCCGTGCCTGCCTGTCCCTTGAGGGTCAGCATCTCAGGCTCCTCCAGTGTGAGCTGAGATGATTGTGTCTGTGCTGCATCCTGATGGCATAGGTGACCGTCTTCCCTGGCCACTCTCTGCCCTCACACATGGACCTCAGTGACCTGTGGATTCAGGTGGGGCAGGTGGAGGGGTCTTACCTCCTCCCGCAGTCAGATCATAGTGAGCAGGACTGCCCCCTGCAGGCAGCCTCTAGAAGTGCAGGCACACATTCAGCCTGGCCCTTGTCCAGCCACTGTGGGCCCTGGGCAGCATCTCGGATCCCATCGTGGTTCAGAGACTTTCCTCCTTCCTGTGCGTGCAGAGTGCACATTGTGACTCGAAGGCACAACTCACGTGGATTTCCAGGGCGCCTGCAGGGCCTCCTTCCCCCTCTCCCGCAGACACCCACCAGTCCTGCCAGCTCTCCCTAGAGAGGTATGGTCTACTCAAAACCTTCCTCTGCAGGCCCTGGCTCTGTAGGTGCAAGGAAACCCCTGTTTCAGTGACTCTGTCCCCCAGCAGGTGCTGCTGGCTGGGATCAGTGTCCATGGAATTCTGTCTCTGCACTTTGAGCCCATTGGGAAACAGGGGCTCATCGGAGCACCTCTGCCCCCGGCCTGCTCTCTCCTCACCAGGAGGCCTCCAGGCCATGCGGAAATTCTGTGTCCACACGTGTGGGGGGGAGATGCACGTGACTGTCTCTCGTGGTCACTGTGGGTTCCAAGGTCTGCCTTTCCCTGGTCTCGTGACCTCACAACACCTCACCTCCCACGGCTTCCCTCGTGCCTGAGCCCTCCCCACCCCCACCAGGAAAGTAGACCCTTTTCTGAGTTTCACCCCCTGACCTTCAACGTAGTAGAGGGCATTTGTGCACACAGGGGGCTTTGAGGGTCTAGGATTTAACAGAGGAGTTGTAAACAGCAAGGTGCTCGGCTCCCTCGGCACTCCTCTCGCCTCCTCCCTCCCCGCTCTGTGCTCTTGAGCCCTGTAACCACAACCTGGCCAGAGGCTGGCTCCTAGGACGAGGAGGAACAGTTTCCTTCCCTTCCCCTCTGGCTCACCCTGGTCCTACCTCCCACATTTACCCACTCAGCCATCTCCCTACAAAAACAAAGGTCTCAGCTTTTAGGAATGGATATGACTAAAGGTGCCTTTTCTTCCTCCTCTTCAGCAGGGATGTCAATCCCTCTAAAGACAGTGTTTTCAAAGTCAGTGTTTTCAGTGATACTGTTTGTGTCTGTTACATGATTGTGTTCATGTGATTAATCTGTAACACACGCCTCTGCCAGCGTCTCAGGTCTCCCCCAAAGGCGTTTTATCAGGAGACGGAAGCCTACTCGGAAGGCTGTCTGCGAACCTGAGGTGCAATGTGTGTGAGGGCGGACAGGACAGGGTCTGATCTTTGTCACCGCGGGACGAGCTCAGAGCCCAGTTCTGACCGAATTTTTCTTAAGCTTCTCAGGCCACTGCTGCTGAAGCCAGGCTCGAAGCTGACACACAGGCAGCCCTGTCCGTCCCTATCTGTACTCCCCATCCATCTGTACTTTCAACATTAAGCGCGGACTCTCTGACCTGCCCTCAGGGGCTGGGCCAGACTTTGGTGCAGACACTGACGTGTGCGTGTTCCGAGTCGTCACAAGGGGGCGCCACCGACCGGCTCCTCCTGCCCTGTTTTGGGAGGCTTGGTCTCAGCAGTGATCTCAGAGTCAGTATTTGGAAAGTGTGCATTTTGCTTCTCTTGACTGCAAAACTAAGCGGAAATGGAAACCACAAATGGTGGTACCAGATAAGAAATACAGTTTCTGTAACTTAGCGCCTGATTTGAAAGTGAAAAGCGGCGACTTGGGCACAAGTGGCACCTGTGGCTTCCATTGGAGGCTCATGGGACCTCGTCCAGGGGCTTCATGAGCACTTGTGCAGATAATTGCACAGAAGGAATGGGATTGAGACACTGAAAGTAGTATAGCAACTACATTGTGTCCAAGGGATGGCATTAACTTGGTATTTCCAGTTATGTAGGAATAGACACCTGGTTATAACGCGAAGCTACTTTTCACATTAGTTTTCATGTACATTTTCAGGATCCATTGTGCCTGGAGCCCGCCTGAGCTGGCAGGAGGATCTGCCCTGAGCTGAGCCCCTACCCTTTCAGACCACGTTTGCCAGGTTTTCGGTGGAAAACCCCCAGCCCTTAAGCCTGTCCCAAGACCCCAGGGGAACTGTCAGTGGCGGGGAGCGGTACCCGGACCACGTGGACGGGGCCCGTCTGCTAGTTTGGTCCTTTCCCCAGTCCAGGCCATGGGAATTGGGGGTGGTGCACACGGGCCGTCTCCCATCCAGGACCCAGTGCGTTCTCTGTTACTGCCCATAGATGCAGGTGCACCTGTCTGTCCCCGTTGGTGGAGATAAAGGCTCCCACTAATGGGGCTCTTGGAGGCCAAAGAGCCACGAAAATTGGTGGGCCTTGAGTGAACACTTAGAGCTTCAGACCCCTTGACACCAAACCCAAAGACTCCTGTGTTCGGATGAGCTGGTCGTGGCACCAGTCAGATTGGCAGGAGGGCACCGCCCCACCCCGACGTCTAGAGGACGTCCGTGCAGGGAGGTGCGTGTAAAACACACTGCACGACCCACCCCGCGGCACAGGCCTTGTAGGTGATGAGTTGGGATCCAAGAAACCCAGAGGTTCCCTAAGTGGATGCTTAACTCTAAAGACTCACATGTGCCTTCTCCGGGCACACCTGCTTAATTTATGTCTCCAAACTGTAAGTCCTGGAAGCTATAAATATCTACCAAAATGACGCCATGTACTGTGGCCTGAGAACTCGTTTTGGGAGGCATCTCAGTAAGGGTCCCCCAAACGGTGCTCCCCACCCATTGAGGAAAAGATATAACCAGAGAGAAATGTGGGTTGAGCTGAATTTGTGGCTCAGCGTCCTGCCGAACTGCTGCTGGCCTTCAGGATAATGGCAACGGCCATAAAGAGGAACTTTAAATTAGACAAGAAAATGTAAAGAGGAGCACTTGAAAGACGGGGATTCAAAATTAAACACACAGGATGGGATACCTATTTTCATTGGCATGCAAAAGCCCCCAAGAGGCCTCGCTGCAAATTCCAAAATAGCTTCCACGAAAGAGTTTTTGCAAAACACCAATGAAATACACAGATGGTGGTTGTTGAACACTGCCCGCAACACTTCCTCTTTGTCCTGCCTATAACCTACAGAGTAGCTCTGTGATCAGAAATTGGCCAGATTGCACAGCGTCAAAGAATTAAAAAAATGTTTTTGATGCCTCCTCCCTGAAACTACAATGGAACTATGTACCCAGAGGGACACAAAAACCTCAAAAACCTCTGCAACCTTCCTGAATGTATTTACTTAAAAAGATAACGCACTTAAAAGGTGGCTCAACCGAGGATAACCTTTTAAGTGGCGACCCAATGCCTTGAGGAATTGGGAGTAACTGTCCTCATCTTGCAAATCTTTGCAACACTAGAATGCAGCTCTAGAGGTAAGCCAAAGTTCACCCGTGCCTTTTTACCCATCCCCAAACCTCCCCTATTTCCCCTAAAGGGCTTGTAACTTGCATTCTTGCCTGGGCCTCTGAGATGTAAATGGTAGACAAACTTCAGGGTGGTAATTAAACCAGAAGTGGGAACTCCATTTGGAATGTGGGCTACTGGGAAATCCTAAGTGTATGGAGTCTGGAAGGTCTCTGTTTCCTCTGTCGGTATGGTCTATACACGCGCGGTGTGTATGTGCGGTGTTTTCTATCTCCGGATCGTATGGCCAAAATTCATTGTAAAAGAACTCTATGTAGTTGATGTAAAGAAAATCAAGCACACCCCTAAAGTAAGTATTCATAGAACTTCTCAAAACTGTCGTAGGAGCTAACCCCATTACTTCTCAGGGTCATATGCTCTGGGATAATCTTTGGCAAATAAAAGCAAGTTTCACTTTGGTTTCATTAAAAGAGGCAGACTTGTCTTCAGACTTTCCAGCATGAAGTATCCTGCAGATACACAACTTCTGTTCTACCTGGTCAAATAGGCTCATGTTCTTCTCACAAAATGTGTCAGCCAGAAAGACAGCTGGGAATGATGGCTCACTGTGTCTGATGTCTCGCGAAGTTGTCGTAAACATAAAAATTAAGAACCAGTAAACTAGGTAGGTAGAAATAGCATGAAAAGTTCTTCGGTGAACTTTTAAAAACTTTCTCCAAGTCTGAGAGAGCATTTCTGAGTGCGTGCTCTGTGCCAAACACGATCCTGAAGCTTAGAATATGTAATTAATGAAGCGGATGCACAAAGGCCACCTGCTGTGTGCGGCCAGGCATCATGCTGGTTATTTGGATGTCAACCCATGTCATGTCATGGGGTACTCAGCTCCAAACGGACATTGGCTTCAGCATTCTAAAGGTGAGGAACCTGACCAGAGAAGTGAATTTACTAACAAGATTTTATCGTGCTACTAAGCAGCAATGCGTGAATTCACACTTAGATGTCCGTGCCTACTATAGTCCCGTTCTTTCTTCCACCCAGTTTCCCCTTTCTCAGTCCGCTTCTATGACCTCTTCTGGACTTGAAGGGATATGGCCATTTTGTATGTTGCCAGATAGTGCAATAATGATGCACCTAGTTGTGGGAAGGTTACTTAAAAAAAAAGTTTCTCCAAATCTTTTTGGTAATCTTAAGCCTTAGGTGTTTCTAAGTTAAATTAAATGATGGTCAGTCATTAACTGTCTCGGTCAATTCAAACAAGATGCAGGACTAAAACGTTAATTCCCAAACAGCAGCTTGCTTTTACAGGGACACTAAGGAGACCTTGTTTTTCCATCGACACTGTTAGTAAACAAGCTACAAACTCTGAAAAAAAATTACCAGAAGAAAATATGTGCTCGTGATGTATCAGGAGCACTCTGCCTACAGGTGTGCAGGACAAACTGTGGCAGGGGTGAGGAGGGTGAGGAGGAGGCAGGGATGGAGGCAGGGAGACCAGACAGGAGGCTGCTGTGACCTTCCTTCCTCCCTCCCTCCCTTCCTCCCTTCCTTCCTTCTTTCCTTCCTTCCTCCCTCCCTCCCTCCCTTCCTTCCTTCCTTCTTCTTTCCTTCCTTCCTTCCTTCCTTCCTTCCTTCCTTCCTTCTGTCCTTCCTTCCTTCCTTCTCTTTCCTTCTTTTCTTTCCTCCTTTTTTTCCGTTCATTTGTTTATCTGATAGACTTTGCTAAAATACAATCTTCCAAATTTCTATTAAATAATAAATTTCTATGATCATCTCTGAGCATACTAACAGTGCTGAAAGTCTCCTCTGTATTTCTGTTTATTTAAGCTATCTTTAAAAAACTTAAGTGTGTGTTTGAATAAAGGCAGAAACATCTTTCCTCTGTCATCTGAAACCCAGGAAGACCGCTGAGAACTGGAGGCATGTGGCACCGTTGTCTCTGGCGTCCAGCACTACTCCTAACAGAGACAACGTCAGTTCCATTTCTTTCTGCCATTTCTGCTTCTTTCTAGAAGGGCCTAGTACCTTCCTTATACTGTCATAGGTGCTGGAGTCTCACAAAGGTGGGTGCGGTGGGGTCTTCTGCTGATTTTCCTCCTTGACGCTTGCTAGACCCTTTCTACTAAAGATTTATGTCTCCCTTGAGGAAAACGAGAAAAATTTTTTCTTTGATAAATCCTTCCCATTTTTTTTTTTTTTTTTTTTTTTTGTTCTGGAATGCTGAATGGATGTTGGTGTTGCCCTATGGGTTGACTTGCGCATGTGTGGGAATTCCTCATACAGGGGTGTCTGGGAGGCTCAGTCAGTTGAGCATCTGACTTCAGCTCATGTCATGATCTCAAGGCCCGAGTTCAAGCCCCACGTCGGGCTCTGTGCTTGTAAGGGTTAAATTGTAGTGTAGAGCTAATGCTTAGCTTGAAAAATAACAGCTTTGTGTTGACACTGAAGGTTAAGAGATAACAGCCTTGCTTTGCTCTGGTAAACTACGCCTCATACCCTTGTAAATTAGGCTTCACCAATTAAGGCAACAAAAGTTCAAAGAAAAGAGCATCAGAGGCAGGGTCAAGGAGATCCACTGGTTGCAACTTAGAGGCAGAAAGCCTAAAGTAAACACCTCATTAGGCGACTGTTTCTAAATTATCTGGAACCTGTTTCTTTGTTCTGTTCCCAGGTGATGATAAAACGATGTGATCGGTTATAAACACTCTGTCCCCCGGCTGTTCGGGGCCGCACTCTTATCAAGAGTGTTGGTCCCGATTGGTCGGCCTTGCCTCTCATTGTAATAAACCTTGTTGTGACTGTCACTGGTGCCCGTAGCATTCTGTCTCAGGAATCGTGTGGATGCAACATGTTCACAGCTCAGAGCCTGGAGCCTGCTTCAGATTCTGTGTCTCCCTCTCTCTCTGCCCCTTCCCTGCTCACACTCTGTCTCTCTCTGTCTCTCAAAACAAATAAACATTTAAAAGAGAGAGAGAGAGAGAGAGAGAGAGAGAGAGAATACCTCTACATTATTTTTGACTTTGTCACTTTTCTGGGCCGGGGGAGATGGAAGGCACAGATAGGTAGGAGAGGAGGGGGAGGGTACAATACCCAGAAGGGGTTTTCAAGAAGGAGGGAACAGCCAGTCGCAAATGCTCCTGGGGACTTAGGGAGAGATGGGGGGACAACGTTGGCGCCCAGTGTCCTGAACGCCCTGCCTTCTGTGGCCACGTGAAGCTCAGGGCAGCGCAGCCTCTGAGAATATGCGCCCTGACGGGCTCTGTCTGGCCACAGTTTCAGATCCTATCAAAAATGCTCTTGTCCCGGGTGCGGTTCACTTGTCACATAAACCCTGGAAGTGCCCCAAGTGGCGAATCCCTCAGACACACCTGGGGTTTGGCCTCCCCCACCCCACCCACATACACACACCCCACAGCCTGAGCCAACACCCTGATCGTGGCTAGAGTGGAGACTTCCCCAGAAGTCTCCTCAGGTCCCCCCCGACACAGCAGTGGCGGATTCAGCCAAGGGGAAATTCATGTCCCCTTCCTGCTCTTTGTCCCCCGGACTCTCCACCCCTCTGGCCTCAGGAGGCCCTGTGAGGAGGAGCCTCCGAGAGCACATGAAGCCATTCTGTTACTTCTCAGAAATTGACTCTGGTTTTCCTTTACGTGATTTTTGTGGGCCCTCTGAAATCTTACCAGGGCAGGAAACGTAAGGGTAGAAAGAATGGATTCATTAGCACTGGACTCTGAGGTCCAAAATGGCCTCACTTCTCATTCTCTTAAAGTCATCTCTGTTCTGATGCCCAACCACCACCTACCCGGGTGGTAAATAATTGCACAGCTGTTATTTGGGGGCTTCCCCCCACCTCTCATTTCCTTCGGGGGGGAGTGTCTGGAGAAGAGACACATCAGTGCCGCTCATGAATTTTTGCCTGAACTGACAGCAGAAATGCCCATGCTGAAGCACCTGGTCCATTTGGTTTCATGCCGGAGCCTCACTGGTTCCGGCCGAATCTGAAATCCATGGGGATCAGGGGCCACCTCCGTGCATGAAATGCCAGCCTTCCCCCTGTGAGGTCACCCGCTCCTGCAGGTGCTGCCAGAATCAAGGTGGGAGAAATGACCCCATATCCCAGAAACCCCCAGGCATCCAGCCTCTCCCCTCCATCTGGGCAATCCTGCCAAGGGCTTCAGGCTTCCAGAGAAACCAGCAAGTAGTGAAGGCTGTTCTCCAACTACTTCTGTTTGTGCTTGCCAAAAAATCCTCCCTGGGGCCACGAATAAAAGGGATTGGAAGCTTCTTAGAAGAAAGTGGAAGCTATGTGGGAAGGGGAGAGAGGAAAGACAAAAGACTTTAGGAGGTCAGCCAGGTATCCTGCCACAAAATGGTTTTGTCCTTGAGTTGATGTTCTCCAAAAGGAAAAGAGGTCCTAGGGAAGCTTTGGCCTGCTTGTGTCCATGCCCCAGTGAGAGGAGAGGGGCCGGGCAGAGCCCCTGGCGGGGCAGAGACCCAGGCCTGGAGGGAGCTCCCGGGAGCACTGCTGGCTGGTCTTCGGGAGATGCTGATGTGTGTGTGGGACCCGGATGAAAAGCCTGCTGTCTACCAGCTTCACTTGCAATCCCGACGCTGTGAGCCTGGGGGGAGCACCTGCCCTGGGCAGCTGTCCCCACGTCGGCCACCTGCACTTCCTGCGAGTGACACAGCGTAGGTCACGTAGACAGTCTTCTCATGATCTCAGGACCTCCCACCCGTTCGGCTAATCACACATATTTCACATCGTGAGACGCGTTCCCCACATACCGTCAGGATCGCAAGCTGCCCAGGGGACTGTGATTCCACCTTCTGTCCCCAGGCCCCGATCCCCAGTGACAACCGGAGTTTATCTGTGAGTACATCCCACAGCCAAGGGGTTGTCGTGTCTCACCTCCTCCGATTCGTTTTATGAAAGTTATTAGCACCGATTTTCCTTTTCAGGACGTGAAATACTGTCCCCCACCCGCTGCCTCCCACACATGTGATGCTGGGAATGAATCACTGTACCTGAAGCAGACTCTGGGAGGGAGGTCGCCCTCGGTCCCCTCTGGGGTAAGTCCTAAATTCAGGTCCGGTATCATGTGCTGCCCCGACGTCGTGTGGAGCCTCGACGACCCAGCCCTAAATTTCCCACCTCGTTGTGTCCTGTGGAGAAGGTTCTAGTGAGCCAGCCCCTCATTAGGGCACCTGCTGTCGTCCTGCTCATCCCCACACGGCAGATTTCAGGTCCCTGACAGCCATGGTATTATTCCTATGACCCGCTCACATCCTGTTTGCAAACTAGGGGTCACCTCGCCTCTTCCTTCTACAGAACCGCCCTCCACAGTCCCTCTGTGGTCACACTATCCCATGTGCAGCCCGCTTAGGCTCCTCCATGGCGTGTCCTGTGTGGCATGATCTGCGGGCAGTGCCATCCTCCTCCCCCTGCCTCAAAATATGTGACAGAAAAAGTGTTGTCATCTCACCTGTCCCCTGTCACACGGTGAGCTGTGGCCACCTTCCTACCTGCGGAGCGGGACCCCTCCCTCCTCAACCGGGTGAAGGAGGCACACGCCACCTTCTGCTCCGGGGAAGGAAGCCCCGTGGCCCGGGAGTCGGCAGGGTCCCCTGGACTCAGGTTTTGCAGACAGAGTCCGGGAGAAGCTCCGAGGGAATGTGTCCCTTCGGGCTGAGCCGAGCAGCTGGGTCCACTCCGTCTTCCTGTCAGAGCCTTTCAGAAATCACGTGAGTGACTTCACGGAGTGTAGGAAGAACCATTGGACCCATAACGGTTTTGAAGTCAATACGGCCATGGAGCCAGACCAGGGTCCCGAAGAAGGCCTCTCAGAAGCCGAGACTTTCACCAGAGACACTTCTAGAAGGTGACATGGAGCAAAGTGGTGTCGGGGATTAGAGACAAACCATTTCTACTGAGGTGGCCACCGGCTCCAGGGACTGACTGGTCCTTCCCGGAGGCGTGAGACTGTGCGGAGCAGGGCCCACGGGTGCTGTGTGGCCAAGCGCTGGAGCCACGTGTGGGAGAGAGATAGCAGCTGTGAGCCTGGCCACATCGCTGACCCTCAGTCTTCAAATGCACAAAGCGGGAGTAAGGACACCTCGGGAACCGGAAGTGGGGGAGCAAAGGGAAGTGCTCATCCAGCTCTTGTCTCAGCGGCCGGTCCTGGGTAAATGCTCAGCGAAAGTAATTATCCTTACTGAATCTTCCAGAGCCCTTTGGGCACATGGAAAATAAGAAAGCTTCCTGGAATGACCTCACTGCTCTGGGGGGTTTGGCAGGCATCAGCTGGGGAGGAAGGACAGCAGGAATGTGTGTGTGGGTGTGGGTGTGCGTGTATGCATATGTGTGTGTGTGTGTGTGTGTGTGTGTGTGTGTGTGAACTTTCACTGACGTCCGGGGATAAAGAAGCGTCCCTCATTCATTCAGCCTAAAGCCATCCCAGTGAGCAGACCATCCCAGTGGAAGGCATACGCATTCGGGACTAACTGTACTTGAATCTTACATTTGGCTCTTTCCCTGGGTGGGGATAAGCATTGGGACCCTCTCTCTTGAGGGGTGAAGGCGGCAAGCCCCGGTGCCAGTCAGCCCCATTGTCAGGAGGGCCAAAAACAGGGACTCGGACACCATTCTGTCCCCGGAACCATGCTGTTTACACCTTCATGACACCCTCCAATCAATCCATGAGATATTCACCACCCTCGCATAAAATAGGCCTGCGTAGATGATTCTGCCCCACCATGGGCTGCTGTCAGTGTTCTGAGCGGTCTAAGGTGGGCCAGGCTAAGCTATGATGGGTAGCCGGTTAGGTGTGTGCTCAGTGCCCTTTTTCTTGACTTAGGATTTTTCCTACTCAGGATGAGTTTGTCCGGAAGTAATGTCGTCGGAAGTCAAGGCAGATCTGCGTTAGTTTCCCGTTGCTGCTGAAAATCAACACCGCGACTTAGTGGTTTAAAGCAACACGTATTTATTTCTTAGTATTCTGGGGTTCAGAGAGTCTCGTGGGGCTAAAATGGAGATGTCGGCAGGGGTGGATCCTTCCGGAAGTTCTGAGAGAAAACCCTTTCCTTGTTTCTTTCAGCTTCTGGAGGCTGCTGGCATTCCTCAGCTTATGACCCTATCACGTCATCCCAACCTCTTCCTTCCATCACCACATCTAACACTACTGACGGATGAAGGGGGCTCTGGGTGGCTCAGTTGCTTAAGCGACCGACTTCGGCTCAGATCATGATCTCGTGGTTCACAAGTTCGAGCTCTGCATTGGGCTGTGTACAGACAGCTCCGAGCCTGGAGCCTGCTTCAGATTCTGTGTCTCCTCCCCAGCTCGCACTCTGTCTCTCTCTCTCTGTCAAAAATAAATAACACTGCTGTCTGATGATCTGTCTTCCTCTGTAAGGAATCTTGTGATTACTCAAGTCCCACTCAGAAAATCCAGTCTAATATCCCCATCTCCAGAGCCGTAATGACAAGTGCAGATCCCGTCTTGGCTACAATAACAGTCACAGGTTCCAGAGATTAGAACATGGACACATTTGAGAGCCACCATGTGGATACTATATACTGTCCTGTATTTAGTACATATTATATACACTACACACACTCGCAGACACACATACACACACATGTGTGTATACTAGCATGCATGTATATGTGTATATATATGCATATATATAAAGACTTTTAATACGTGTATGTGTTTCTTTATATGTGTGTGTATATGTACACATATATGTATACATATATATGTACACATATGTATATATATATATAATTTATTTTCAGAAACGGACTCATGTAATCATGGGAGTGGACAAGTCACGTGTATAGGATGGGCCACCTCCAGCCGGGACACTCAAGCAGGGTCCACGCCGCAGGCTTGCACAGAATTTCTTCTTCTCCAGGAAACTGCTTTTGCTCTTCAGGCCTGCAACTGATTGGATGAGATGCACTCTTATTAGTGAGGGTGATGTCTCTTCCTCAAAGTCAACCGTCCACGTCTACAAAATATCTTCGCGGTAGGACCCGGACTAATGTTGGCCTCGGTCACCGCAAACTGCAGCCTATCTAGTTGACACATAAAACCTTCCGTCACTGATGCGGAGATCAACGTTTTCCATCCAGTTGCGTGGCATTTTCAGCCCCTGTTATTGCGGATACATTTTCCCTCCTTTCTCTCTCCTCTCCTGAACCCCAATACACATCTGTGTGCGGGCTTGATGGCACCCCACAACCCCCGAGACTCCGCTCATTTTGTTTCACGCTTTGCTCTCTTTTCCTCGGATTGCATAGTCTCTCTCTATTGACCTCTTGAGAATTTCTGATTGCTTCTTCAGCCATATGTACCCGCGCCCCCTCGCAAGATGTTTTTCATGTAAGTTGACTTGTAAACTCCAGAATGTCCGTTCGGTTCTTTTTCACGATTTCTATCTCCTTGTTGGTTTGCCGTTTCATGAGGCATCCGTTTCCTTTGGTTCTTGAACATGGCCACGAGGGCTGCCCGGCCGTCTTGGTTAAACGTGACACCAGACTGTCTCAGAAGTTTGTCTTCTCCAGCTTCATTGAGGGATAATTGACAATAAAAATGACGTATATTTAAGAGGTCCCATGGAGTGATTTCACACACACGTATATTGTGAAGTGGTCGCCACAGCAAGCTAATTAATCACTGCACACAGTTGCCACTTGTGCGTGTGTGCTGAGGACACGTTAGATTCACTCTTGGCAAATGGCACGTGCACAGCACAGTGTTCCCTATGGTCGCCATGCCCACACTGGTTCCTCAGAACTCCGTCCTCTTGGAACTGAGTGTTTGAACCCTTTGGGCCACATTTCCCCCACACCCTCATCTCAGACGGATTCCGTTACCATTTCCTGGCTGAGAGTGGGTCACACTTGCCTGTTGCGTTGATGCCTCAAAGTTTTTGGATGAAACTGGATACTTCAGGTAAATTATTGTCGCAGCGCCGGATATCGAGTCCCACTCTTTCACCCCACCTCCAAACCAGGGCTTTTGGTTGTTGTTTTCTTGACTGGACTCAGTGACTTGCCTGGACGATTTTAGTGAGGCTGATTTTCCTTCGATGAAAACGTCCACCTTCTCCCCGCAGAGGGACAGCTGTGTGCCCCCCGCAGTTACCTTACCGGGAGGGCGGTCTAGCAGGACCCTTCCCCAAGGTCTTTTTCTCTCTGCCTCCATGGCTTCAAGCAAACTGTGAGGCTCCAGTAATTGCTGGTTAATGGCTGAGTGTTTTCCACCAGGCCCTGGGGCAGAGAGAGCTCCCCAGTTTGAATTTGCTGGTTGTCTTCAGGGCTATTTCCAGAGATTTGAAACGATGGTTTACAAACGTATTTTTCACCAGTTATGAGTCTCTCACTGGGCAGGGTGAGGTGGGTTAGCAGTTCTCATGACACCACCTGGAATGGAAACCCTGCACTGACTGTAATCCAGCATCCTGAAGAAGAAGAAAATGTTATTAAAAAAGAAATAGTGAGGGGCGCCTGGGTGGCTCAGTCGGTTGAGCGGCCGACTTCGGCTCAGGTCATGATCTCACAGTCCGTGAGTTCAAGGCCCGCGTCGGGCTCCTTGCTGACAGCTCAGAGCCTGGAGCCTGCAGATTCTGTGTCTCCCTCTCTCTGCCCCTCCCCCATTCGTGCTCTGTCTTTCTCTGTCTCAAAAATAAAAATAAACAATAATGAAAAAAAAAAAGAGAGAAATAGTGGGGCTGCATGGGTGCCTGATTCAGTTGAGTGTCTGACTTCGGCTCAGGTCATGATCTCATGGTTGGTGAGTTTGAGCCCCACGTTGGGCTCTTTGCTGTCAGCACAGAGCCCGCTTTGGATCCTCCCTTCCCCTCTCTCTCTGCACCTGCCCTGCTCATGCAGGCTCTCTCAAAAATAAACATTTAAAATAAAATTTAAAAAGAGTGAGATTTAAAAAACAAAAAGAAAAGAAAAACCAACTACGGGTTACTTGTAGCATAATACTTAAAGACTTGGGGAGAAATACTTCCCTCTGTACCAGTTTGTCCAAACAGGACAAAACAATGCAGATGTGTTTCACTTCCAAGAACTGAGTCAACACCACCACCACAATCTATTGTGTTCTGGCCTGCACTTTACAAAAGTCTAAGCATGTGTCTATTTCTGTCTTTATTGAATAGGAACGAATCTTTAAAAGGGTAAGTATCTTTACTCACACCGTGCTTCAACACTTCCCTTAAATACGGCAAACTTCTTTAGAAGGGGACTCACTCCCTAATTCACTTGAATTTCTCAAATTCTTAAGTTATGTAAGCAGGCTGTATTATTCCATTTTGAGATTGGGAATTTGAGATAGAAATGAGCGATGTCCTCTTATCCAACTCGGTGCCCTGAGTTGGACCCGTGGAGGGAGCAGGGCCAGTATTGCTGGGGGGCAGGCAGGGCCCGGGCTCCTCAGGCACTGCGTCCTCTCTGTGTCCCGGGGAAGGGCGGCTTCGCCCGGCTGCCATTGGCCGCTCCCCCAGCCCACAGGTATAAAGCCCGCGTCCTCGCAGATGCTGGGCGCCTGCAGTCCTGCCTTGTTCTGCCAGTCGTCGGGGCTCGGGCCAAACGGAGAGATGGGTCACTGCCTGTTGCTGCTGCTGCTGCTGGTCCTGTCCTCACAGCTGGGCTTCCTACAAGGTGAGTCCCTGGGGAGCACACGGGAGGGCAGTGAGGACGACGAGGATCGGGTGAGTGGCAGACTCCAGCTCCAGAGGTGACCTCTCTCTCTGACTCTCTGTCTGCCTGTCTCATCATGACTCGACCCAACGGGGAAGGTTACCATGTGAGTTATCATCGAACTGGGGACATCTGGCTTTTGTAGGGATACATGTCTCTGTCTTTCTGCTCATACCTTTGTCATAATTTCATCTAGTTCAACACTTTTCAGGCTGAGATGTGCTGGGACTCCCTTCCTTGAAAAGTTTAAGATTTCGATCGTTGGGTTACCTGTGGAATCGGGATGGTCCCTCGCCCCAAACGTGGTTCAGATGTCCGGACACGTGATGCCACATCGCACCCAGAGGGAATGGCAAGGCTTTTCACTTGCCACCTGAGGCTTTCTGGGGAGAGCAGGGCCCGAGTCCCACTGGTGTCTCAGTGGCCAAGGAGCAGGGAAGGGAGACTGGCTTGGGATTTACATGGCACTTGGGAGAGGGCAGGGGAGGGTTCCAGGATGCAGTGAGGTCTGTATGGTTGGAACCTCCCGCCCATGCCAAAGCAGAAGCCCCAGGACCCATGTGTGGGGCAGAAGGCGTGAACCCGGAGAGCTGTCAGCTATCAAACATCAAAAAACGGAGCCAGATATTTTGTTAATGGGAACAAAATTTAGGGTTCAGTACCACTGTGGGACACTTAGATTGAATCATAAATTAGCCGTTCAGAGGCTCGATCATTTTCCACAACTGCTCGCTGACAGGCGTTGCTGAAAGCAGTGTGGGTCTCATATCACCTTCGATGCAAAACTCTATTAATTCAGCTATTGCCGCTGTGGGTGTCGGCATACGTACATATTAAAAGCCATTTATAGTTGACGCACATACACACACACACACACACACACACACACACACAGACTATGACAATTGTTCAAACACAATTAAGATACAACTAATTTGTTTTGTAGTCACATTATCACCACAAAATAAATGAGTTTATGTTCCATGTAAATAGTAACACTGAATTTATCATAGCATTCACAGAGTCAGATGTTTTACCTTCTACACAATAGTGCCCACAGCTTTCATCTGACCCCGTGGATTGACTGAAAAGTGCAATGGTTGCTGTCGGCATTTCTTTGCAATGTTCTCCGTCTGCAGGTGGAATGAGCCTATTAAGAGTCCACGTTTCTTTTTTGGCACGTGCACTGGAAGACTCAGAATAAAAAACATGCCAAATTGGGGCGCCTGGATGGCTCAGTCGGTTAAGCATCCGACTCTTGACTGAGGCTCAGGACGTGATCTCAGGGTCGTGACATCCAGCCCTGCATCGGGCTCTGCCCTGTGCCTGGAGCCTGCTTAAGATTCTCTCTTTCCTTCCTCCCTCCCCCACTCACGCTCTCTCTCTCTCTCACTGTCAAGAAAAAAATGCTGACTGAATTCTGACAACACTCATTCCATGTAAATGAAAATTCATCATCCTGACTTGTGTTCCCTCAGAAGCTGACTCTCAGGGACAGAAATGAGTACAAATCATTTGTCCCGTAAGTGACCCCGGGAAATACTAGCAGGGGAGGGAGGAAGTGAGACACGGAAGGGATGAAGCTGATAGAAGACGCATCATCCAGCTGGTTTCATGGTGGGCATGTGGAGCCCAGTCGTGCCAGGTCGTTGTGGAGGACAGTGTGATTCAGGCCACCAGCCATCTCAGAGCAAGTGTGAGACAGTTGGAGTGTCTATCCACTGATTCCCCGCCCGCTCTTGGGAGAGGGATGCCTCCAGGGACCGTGTCTCTGTAGACCCCAGCAGCCCCGTGTGCAAGGTGAGTGTGCCCCCCAGAGCCCGTGTGTGTGTGCAGCAGCAGCCGTCATCATGTGCAGGGGAAGGCTGAGGCCCCGAGGCTGGGCGACGCCCACTGCAGCGACTCTGCTGACCAGTGGCTCCTCTCCCACTTCCTGTGTCCCCATCTCTCACCTGCCCGGGGCCTCTTTCCTGCTTTCCTCCTTAAAGTGCATCATGCTCACAACACAGAAACCGTTCATGTCACTCCCCACTTTGAACCCTACAGTGGCCTCCTCTTGTAGAGTAAAATCCCAATTCTTACGGTGGCCCGGACGGTGGTCCCAAGGCCTGCTACGTATGTAATTCCGAATTTCTGAGTAGACGTGTTCAAAAAATAATAAATGTGTAAAGTTAATTTTAGTAATGCATTTTATTTACCCCCAAATAGCTGAAATACTAGCAGGGCACATAATCAACATTGCACTTACTCATCAGCATTAAAAGAATTTTCTTGTACGACGTGTGGGAAATCCACTTAGGGCCCATCTAGTTGGGTTTGTTGGGTTTTTTGGTTTTGGTTTATGGTTTTTGTTTTTGGTTTTTTTGGTGCAAAAAAGTGTTTTTGTTATAGCACAGGGACGGGACCTGTGGGCAGAAAGAGCTGCCCTGGGATTGTGAGAAGTGATTGAATATGTACTTGTTAGTTAGGGAGTGAAGGATAGTCTAGTCTCCAAGGAATTTGTACATGGTAAAGACAAGGTGTCCAGGACCTTGGAGCGCTAGCTGTTGTTAAGATAAGGCTGCTTTTATTGTTGTCTCGTAAAACATTCGTCACAAGACCTTCAAATGTGTAGCAGCTGGGCCATATGTCTGCATGGTGATTGCTAACATATATTTTCGGGGGCGGGGGGTTGTCAACGGTTAGCAGAGGGAACTAACAGTAACAAAAGCAAAGCTATGGTGGTAAAACACTAAAAGAAGTCGTTGACGTGGCTGCAGGAACCTCAGGAATTCTGCCCGAGACTGTGAACCACAGCCAAGTCCCGCTTCTGTTGTTTTCTCCCATCATTTTGCCCCCTGAACAAACTTGACCCTTAAATCATTAAGGTTGCTGACGACGGAAGGTCTCATCTTCTATAACTTCTTCCTACTGAATAAGGGCATAGACAGGACCCTCCCTGTGGGTCAAGACTGGTCAGTTGAGAATTTAATAGGACTCATGCAAGGCCGAGGCAGCCGAGTCTGGAGTTGGTAACATAGGAGAGTCTCCTCGAGTAGAAAGGATCGTGTTTCGGCTTCATGTTGTGGCAGTGAAGGGGTCTCAGCACCAGGCTCGTTGATATTCAGAAAAAACCCAGCAAAACAGGATCAAAATGGCAAGAAGAAAAGGAGTCCTTGGACACTTGGCCAACATGCTGGGGGCCATGTGGGAGCAGTCACCCTGCACACAGACAGCAACCACGATGGTGGGGCCCCTGAGTGGACACTGCAGCCCCAAGAAGAGCCCGTCGCATCTGGTCCTCGGGACCCCTTCAGTCTCACTTCCCCAGTCTGCCAACCTTTCCCCCTCCCTCTCCCTCTGCTGCCTTTTTCCTTCCTAGAACCGGCCAGACCAATGTTGTCTCTGAGCCTTTGCACTTGCCCATGTGTCTTCCCGGAACCGGTGTCCCAACATCTCCCAGGTGTTTAAAGAGTCAGCTTTTCTTTCTTTCAGTTGCTCATGTTTGAGCTAAGTGACCCCTCCGAACACTCCTCTGAGCCCCCAGATGAGGAAACAGCCCTACTGCCTCCCACCCCGCTAGGTCACGTTCACTCGGGACCATGTTCTTCCTCTGTCACCAGGACCCGAAGTTCTCCCTTGTCCTCTGTGAGTCATGTCTCTTATTTATTTGTTGACTTAGTGCCTAAGTGACATGCGTGTTTCATGTCTCTCTCCTGTCACTCTGTTCCCAACATCTGCGAGAGTGCCTCGCACATAGCAGGCGCTCGTAGTTGCAGAGTGAGGGCGGGACAAGCAGCTGCCCATGCTAAGGCTGGAGATGAGTGAAGAGCTGGGGCTGCGGGTGAGACGTCTGCCGGTGACACCCGCAGCTCCTCCCTCCTCCTTCCTTTCTTCTCCTTTCCTCTGCCCTCCCTGACTTGCCTCCTTCCCTCCTTCTGACCCTCCCATATCCTCCTCCATCCCTGGGAGTAGAGGGGGATCCTGTCCGTACTCACGTATGCCTCCTCCCAGGGGTGTGCCAAGCACCCAGGAATCCCCCGCTCTCAGCCCCCTCTTCAGGCCCCGGGAACCAGCCCCCTCCAGGCTGCGTGTGGCCCAGAAGGTGTGCTCCCTGCTGATCTGCCAGGAGGCAGTGGTGGCCGAGGCTCATCATGCGGGTTTTGACTTTCCAGCTCTACCGTGTTTCCAGTGTCCACGAGTCAACGCCAGCGGGGTTTGCGAGACTGGGGAAAGTGTCTGCGAGACTCAAGGCAGCCAGTGGTGCTTCCTGAGGAAGGTCTACGAAGGTAGGTGGGTCCTGAGAAGTCACCTGGGTGACCCTTGCCTGAAGTTAAGTGCTAGGAGTGGAGGTTCAGGGTTGGGAGTGGTATGAATCCCTCATGGGACCAATGGAGCTGGGGCCCCCAGGACAAGGCAAGTGACTCTAGGACCCAGGGAACTGGGGCCTTAGGAACCCTGGGAGTAGCAGCAGTATAGGCAGGGGTTGATTTTCTTTTGTCACTAAGCTTGTGAAGCTGTGTCACCTGGTTCTGGTACTCAGCTGCCAGTGGCCCCTAATTGGGCCAATACCTATAAGAGAAGAAGATGGGATCTTCTGTTAGCTCCTGGGGTGACTGGAAACGCTGCTAAAATCCCACTGACCCTGACCTGAGTGTGGTAGAGAGTTGTGTTACCAGAAGCAGACATGGGCGGTGGTGGGGGGTGGAGAGGGTATTAGGGCATTTTCTATTCACCCCTTCCTGCCCTCTCCTGTGTGGGGAGGGATTGAACCCTAGGACACAGAGTCCCCAGAGCTGGCCTATGAAGGATACACTAGAGGGCTCTATCTCAAATATCTCAATCCTGGGAGGCAGAGAGCAGGCATCCTTGAAGGATGTTTCCATTTGCTCCTCATTCCTTGATTAATTTGTTGATGCAAAGATCTACTGGTTCATTCAGCAATATTTAATGAACACTGTTCACCAGGACATGCTGAACCCCACAGCCGTGGGTCTGCAGTCCAGGCTTCGGGGTCTCATTTGTCCTCTTCTCTGCCCTTCTGCAGATGACACCCTTTCATATGGATACCAAGGTTGTAGCAGTGTGTGTTTCCCTTTGATGCTCTTTAATCCGGCTGTTACTTTGGAGGAGAGATGTTGTAATGACTCACCTTTCTGCAACAAGTTCTAAAGATGGGGCCCAGCTTTGCCCTGAGCTGGTGGATAAAGCTGACTCAACATACCTTTCAACTCTCATGAGCTTTAAGACTACGTGCACTGAATAGGGGGGGAAATCGCAAACTAGGTCTGTGTCAGGCCCAGCCACCTTTTCTCTTCCTCTTTATGAGATGCCACTGGGATATTTTAAAATCAAACCGGGGTGAAGAGTGGTGGGCATAGGTGGGTCCAGGCGTGCTTTCTTCCTTTCGAGGACCACACTGATTTGCACTTTAAAAAGGCAAGGTCTGGGTTTTGTGATTCTGAGTGGTTCTGGAGGCAGCCAGCTGAAGGAAGAGGGAGAGTCCTGAGATGCTGAAAAGGATAGGAAATGAGGTGGCCATAAATGATGCATTAGTTGGTGTAGGCGGGCTGCTGTGACAAAAATCTCTGAAATGGCGGTGTCCTAAAACAATAAAAAATGAATGCTCACCCATGGCACAGTTCAACGAGGTGGTGGTGATTATTTAGGGATCCTAGCTCCTTTCAAGTTTTTATGCTACTGTCTTTAACATAGTCTCCAAGGTCTCTACGGAAAGGTAAATGAACATGGAGATTCATAGGGCTGGAGCTCAAAGCGTTGTACACAATTTCTCCCACACTCCGCTGTCCCTTGACTCCAAACAAATTGCAAGAAATGTGATCTTGCAATCTCATGTGCCCAAGATCCGGATGGTCTGATGAACTCAGTGGATGGAGTCCGGTTCCATCCCCTGACCCCTACCCTGCCCCCCACTTGCCCCCCCATCAGACGCCTCAATTTGCACCCACATTTGACCTCTGTTACAAGGGAAAGAATAGCCCAGCAAATGAGGACCACAAAGCCCCATATACTGATTAAAAGTCAAACATTTGTGACCTGACCGGGTATTCTGTGCTCCCCGTTTCGGTCTCCCCCACATGGAGACTGGGGCCCAGCACGTCTCAGGAGCCTGCCCGTGACACCCAGCGCTCTTTTTCTTTTTGTGTCCTTGCTGTTTCCTCAGTGCTGCTCCAGGGGTCTCAGAGCTCTCTTGCTGTGTCCCCCACACTGGGAACCCCAGTGTGCCTACCAATGATGTCGGGTCCTCCTTTTCCCCACAGAGCCAGCCGGCAAGAGAGGCGCTGGTCCCCAGATTCCCCTTCACACACTGTCCTGAAACAGCTTCTCCACTTCTGCCTGTGGCTCCTTTCCTCACAGGACTCCGTAGGGAGGAACACCTTTGGATGCCGCCAGTGGCTACCTGGGAAAGGAAGATCAAGAAGAGGAAAACCAGGGGAACCTGGGTGGCTCAGTCAGTTGAGCTCTTTTTTTTTTTTTTTAAGTTTATTTTTTATTTTTGAGAGAGAGAGAGAGAGAGAGACAGAGCTCGAGAAGGGAAGGGCCAGAGAAAGAGGGAGACACAGAATCCGAAGCAGGCTCCAGGCTCTGAGCTGTCAGCACAGAGCCCGATGTGGGGCTCGAACTCACAAACCGCGAGATCATAACCTGAGCCGAAGTCGGACGCTTAACCGACTGAGCCACCCAGGCGCCCCATTTTTTTTTAAATGTTTATTTATTGTTGAGAGAAAGGGTGCGAGTGGGGGAGGGGCAGAAAGAGAGAGAGGGAGACGCAGAATCTGAAGCAGGCTCCAGGCTCCAAGATGTCAGCACAGAGCCCACTATCGGGCTTGAACTCATGAACCGTGAGATCATGACCTGAGCCGAAACCAAGAGTCAGATGCTTAACTGAGCAAGCCACCCAGGCACCCCTAAATAAACTATTTTTTTAACCTGACATTTCTTTGTACCACGTGCATTTAAAAAAAAAAAAAAGGAAGAAGAAGAAGAGGAAAACCAAGCAGAGCGTGTTGACACCAGCGTCACTCACGTGTATGCACGAGCATAGCCAGGGATGAGTAACTCGAGTG
Source organism: Panthera onca (assembly GCF_046562875.1). NCBI lineage: Eukaryota > Metazoa > Chordata > Mammalia > Carnivora > Felidae > Panthera > Panthera onca. Next base: position 92,599,570 of record NC_138348.1, on the reverse strand, counting down.
AATGATCGCCACTGGCGCTCCTACAGCATCTTAACAAAGAACCACTTTGTTCAGAAGTGACAAAAGGAAAGGAAAGGGGTTTATACCTCCCCAGGCGGCCAAATATGGGAAGGTAACCATATGGGGGAAAGAATGGAAGGGCTGCTTAGTAAAGATCCTTATGTCGATTCCTCAGGGCTGGCATCTAAGGTCTCCCCTAGTGACCAAGCATCCTCCTGCCCTCCCTAGAGGGCAGAGAGTTGTTCTTGTATCTGCTTCTCAGAAATTGCTTTCAGCTCAAAATAATCCTTTGTCACCTGATGTATTTTGGGGTGGCGGACTCTGAACCCGTTCAACTCAAATCCATCCACAAGGGCTGGACAGTCAGAAATCCCACTGCTGTCTATCTGGCTTCTTTCATCATTAGGACCCTAGCCTGTCCCCCAAACCTCCTTGTCCCAGGGCTCCTCTGTACACATGCAAATTATGCATGAGTTCTGATGCTGGGGATGGAGCGGAGTCATTAGCTGGCAGCCCAGTTCTGGTCAGGCTCGGCAGAGGACCCGTGACGCATTCGTTGATCCAGTTTCCTGTCCATCCCGCTTGGACGCTAAAGACGCTCTGATGCTAAGCCACGCCTTCTGATGACCCCGGGCACTTGTATGGAGGCAAAATTTTCATCCGCTGGGAGTTTCCTTTACTCATGAGGTTTCCCTCCTCAGAAAAGACAGGTTCTAACTGGTCGTCACCTGCTAATGATCTCAGGATGGCAACAGTGCGGCTTTGTCACAGACTCACAACTTGCCATGGGCTGGGGGGTGGGTGTAGACACACCTCCTCAAAGGCCAAACCATGTGATTCTTACAAGACTCTCTCCTCTGGTCTGAGTTGACTGTAAACATGGTGGACATTTGACCCAACTGGGCTAATGAATTCTCTTCCCTAGGAATTTCCTATTAGACGTGAGAGACTAATTTTCTCATACGGGGAATGACTTTACCAAAGCAAGGAGCCATCAGGTCCAATCTTAGCCTTACGCAGCACTCAGCACACAACGACAGCAGCAGCAAAATGAAATGGAGAAACGGTTTAAAGTGTTAGCTGTGCTTTTGGGTTCAGGGTTATAGCTTCCTTGACAAACAAGAGGCGCAAGGGAAGAAAATGCAGAATGACTATTGGCCACCACTCTGCTGTTTGTGGCTGCCTGACTCACACATGTCATCCGGAGGCCTGTCCTGGGGTCTCACCTAGGGAGCCCTTAGGAGGTGTCCGTGCTGCGTGTCCCTTGAGGATCAGCATCTCAGGCTCCTCGAGTGTGAGCTGAAATGCTTGTGTCTGTGCTGCATCTTGATGGCAGCAGGTGACCGTCTTCCCTGGCCACTCTCTGTCCTCACACATGGACCTCAGTGACCTGTGGATTCAGGTGGGGCAGGTGGAGGGGTCTTACCTCCTCCCGCAGTAAGATCATAGTGAGCACGACTTCCCCCTGCAGGCAGCCTCTAGAAGTGCAGGCACACATTCAGCCTGGTCCTGTGATTCATGGAATGAGTGTTGTCAGAATTCAGTCAGCATTTTTTTCTTGACAGTGAGAGAGAGAGAGAGCGTGAGTGGGGGAGGGAGGAAGGAAAGAGAGAATCTTAAGCAGGCTCCAGGCACAGGGCAGAGCCCGATGCAGGGCTGGATGTCACGACCCTGAGATCACGTCCTGAGCCTCAGTCAAGAGTCGGATGCTTAACCAACTGAGCCATCCAGGCGCCCCAATTTGGCATGTTTTTTATTCTGAGTCTTCCAGTGCACGTGCCAAAAAAGAAACGTGGACTCTTAATAGGCTCATTCCACCTGCAGACGGAGAACATTGCAAAGAAATGCCGACAGCAACCATTGCACTTTTCAGTCAATCCACGGGGTCAGATGAAAGCTGTGGGCACTATTGTGTAGAAGGTAAAACATCTGACTCTGTGAATGCTATGATAAATTCAGTGTTACTATTTACATGGAACATAAACTCATTTATTTTGTGGTGATAATGTGACTACAAAACAAATTAGTTGTATCTTAATTGTGTTTGAACAATTGTCATAGTCTGTGTGTGTGTGTGTGTGTGTGTGTGTGTGTGTGTATGTGCGTCAACTATAAATGGCTTTTAATATGTACGTATGCCGACACCCACAGCGGCAATAGCTGAATTAATAGAGTTTTGCATCGAAGGTGATATGAGACCCACACTGCTTTCAGCAACGCCTGTCAGCGAGCAGTTGTGGAAAATGATCGAGCCTCTGAACGGCTAATTTATGATTCAATCTAAGTGTCCCACAGTGGTACTGAACCCTAAATTTTGTTCCCATTAACAAAATATCTGGCTCCGTTTTTTGATGTTTGATAGCTGACAGCTCTCCGGGTTCACGCCTTCTGCCCCACACATGGGTCCTGGGGCTTCTGCTTTGGCATGGGCGGGAGGTTCCAACCATACAGACCTCACTGCATCCTGGAACCCTCCCCTGCCCTCTCCCAAGTGCCATGTAAATCCCAAGCCAGTCTCCCTTCCCTGCTCCTTGGCCACTGAGACACCAGTGGGACTCGGGCCCTGCTCTCCCCAGAAAGCCTCAGGTGGCAAGTGAAAAGCCTTGCCATTCCCTCTGGGTGCGATGTGGCATCACGTGTCCGGACATCTGAACCACGTTTGGGGCGAGGGACCATCCCGATTCCACAGGTAACCCAACGATCGAAATCTTAAACTTTTCAAGGAAGGGAGTCCCAGCACATCTCAGCCTGAAAAGTGTTGAACTAGATGAAATTATGACAAAGGTATGAGCAGAAAGACAGAGACATGTATCCCTACAAAAGCCAGATGTCCCCAGTTCGATGATAACTCACATGGTAACCTTCCCCGTTGGGTCGAGTCATGATGAGACAGGCAGACAGAGAGTCAGAGAGAGAGGTCACCTCTGGAGCTGGAGTCTGCCACTCACCCGATCCTCGTCGTCCTCACTGCCCTCCCGTGTGCTCCCCAGGGACTCACCTTGTAGGAAGCCCAGCTGTGAGGACAGGACCAGCAGCAGCAGCAGCAACAGGCAGTGACCCATCTCTCCGTTTGGCCCGAGCCCCGACGACTGGCAGAACAAGGCAGGACTGCAGGCGCCCAGCATCTGCGAGGACGCGGGCTTTATACCTGTGGGCTGGGGGAGCGGCCAATGGCAGCCGGGCGAAGCCGCCCTTCCCCGGGACACAGAGTGGACGCAGTGCCTGAGGAGCCCGGGCCCTGCCTGCCCCCCAGCAATACTGGCCCTGCTCCCTCCACGGGTCCAACTCAGGGCACCGAGTTGGATAAGAGGACATCGCTCATTTCTATCTCAAATTCCCAATCTCAAAATGGAATAATACAGCCTGCTTACATAACTTAAGAATTTGAGAAATTCAAGTGAATTAGGGAGTGAGTCCCCTTCTAAAGAAGTTTGCCGTATTTAAGGGAAGTGTTGAAGCACGGTGTGAGTAAAGATACTTACCCTTTTAAAGATTCGTTCCTATTCAATAAAGACAGAAATAGACACATGCTTAGACTTTTGTAAAGTGCAGGCCAGAACACAATAGATTGTGGTGGTGGTGTTGACTCAGTTCTTGGAAGTGAAACACATCTGCATTGTTTTGTCCTGTTTGGACAAACTGGTACAGAGGGAAGTATTTCTCCCCAAGTCTTTAAGTATTATGCTACAAGTAACCCGTAGTTGGTTTTTCTTTTCTTTTTGTTTTTTAAATCTCACTCTTTTTAAATTTTATTTTAAATGTTTATTTTTGAGAGAGCCTGCATGAGCAGGGCAGGTGCAGAGAGAGAGGGGAAGGGAGGATCCAAAGCGGGCTCTGTGCTGACAGCAAAGAGCCCAACGTGGGGCTCAAACTCACCAACCATGAGATCATGACCTGAGCCGAAGTCAGACACTCAACTGAATCAGGCACCCATGCAGCCCCACTATTTCTCTCTTTTTTTTTTCATTATTGTTTATTTTTATTTTTGAGACAGAGAAAGACAGAGCACGAATGGGGGAGGGGCAGAGAGAGGGAGACACAGAATCTGCAGGCTCCAGGCTCCGAGCTGTCAGCAAGGAGCCCGACGCGGGCCTTGAACTCACGGACTGTGAGATCATGACCTGAGCCGAAGTCGGCCGCTCAACCGACTGAGCCACCCAGGCGCCCCTCACTATTTCTTTTTTAATAACATTTTCTTCTTCTTCAGGATGCTGGATTACAGTCAGTGCAGGGTTTCCATTCCAGGTGGTGTCATGAGAACTGCTAACCCACCTCACCCTGCCCAGTGAGAGACTCATAACTGGTGAAAAATACGTTTGTAAACCATCGTTTCAAATCTCTGGAAATAGCCCTGAAGACAACCAGCAAATTCAAACTGGGGAGCTCTCTCTGCCCCAGGGCCTGGTGGAAAACACTCAGCCATTAACCAGTAATTACTGGAGCCTCACAGTTTGCTTGAAGCCATGGAGGCAGAGAGAAAAAGACCTTGGGGAAGGGTCCTGCTAGACCGCCCTCCCGGTAAGGTAACTGCGGGGGGCACACAGCTCTCCCTCTGCGGGGAGAAGGTGGACGTTTTCATCGAAGGAAAATCAGCCTCACTAAAATCGTCCAGGCAAGTCACTGAGTCCAGTCAAGAAAACAACAACCAAAAGCCCTGGTTTGGAGGTGGGGTGAAAGAGTGGGACTCGATATCCGGCGCTGCGACAATAATTTACCTGAAGTATCCAGTTTCATCCAAAAACTTTGAGGCATCAACGCAACAGGCAAGTGTGACCCACTCTCAGCCAGGAAATGGTAACGGAATCCGTCTGAGATGAGGGTGTGGGGGAAATGTGGCCCAAAGGGTTCAAACACTCAGTTCCAAGAGGACGGAGTTCTGAGGAACCAGTGTGGGCATGGTGACCATAGGGAACACTGTGCTGTGCACGTGCCATTTGCCAAGAGTGAATCTAACGTGTCCTCAGCACACACGCACAAGTGGCAACTGTGTGCAGTGATTAATTAGCTTGCTGTGGCGACCACTTCACAATATACGTGTGTGTGAAATCACTCCATGGGACCTCTTAAATATACGTCATTTTTATTGTCAATTATCCCTCAATGAAGCTGGAGAAGACAAACTTCTGAGACAGTCTGGTGTCACGTTTAACCAAGACGGCCGGGCAGCCCTCGTGGCCATGTTCAAGAACCAAAGGAAACGGATGCCTCATGAAACGGCAAACCAACAAGGAGATAGAAATCGTGAAAAAGAACCGAACGGACATTCTGGAGTTTACAAGTCAACTTACATGAAAAACATCTTGCGAGGGGGCGCGGGTACATATGGCTGAAGAAGCAATCAGAAATTCTCAAGAGGTCAATAGAGAGAGACTATGCAATCCGAGGAAAAGAGAGCAAAGCGTGAAACAAAATGAGCGGAGTCTCGGGGGTTGTGGGGTGCCATCAAGCCCGCACACAGATGTGTATTGGGGTTCAGGAGAGGAGAGAGAAAGGAGGGAAAATGTATCCGCAATAACAGGGGCTGAAAATGCCACGCAACTGGATGGAAAACGTTGATCTCCGCATCAGTGACGGAAGGTTTTATGTGTCAACTAGATAGGCTGCAGTTTGCGGTGACCGAGGCCAACATTAGTCCGGGTCCTACCGCGAAGATATTTTGTAGACGTGGACGGTTGACTTTGAGGAAGAGACATCACCCTCACTAATAAGAGTGCATCTCATCCAATCAGTTGCAGGCCTGAAGAGCAAAAGCAGTTTCCTGGAGAAGAAGAAATTCTGTGCAAGCCTGCGGCGTGGACCCTGCTTGAGTGTCCCGGCTGGAGGTGGCCCATCCTATACACGTGACTTGTCCACTCCCATGATTACATGAGTCCGTTTCTGAAAATAAATTATATATATATATACATATGTGTACATATATATGTATACATATATGTGTACATATACACACACATATAAAGAAACACATACACGTATTAAAAGTCTTTATATATATGCATATATATACACATATACATGCATGCTAGTATACACACATGTGTGTGTATGTGTGTCTGCGAGTGTGTGTAGTGTATATAATATGTACTAAATACAGGACAGTATATAGTATCCACATGGTGGCTCTCAAATGTGTCCATGTTCTAATCTCTGGAACCTGTGACTGTTATTGTAGCCAAGACGGGATCTGCACTTGTCATTACGGCTCTGGAGATGGGGATATTAGACTGGATTTTCTGAGTGGGACTTGAGTAATCACAAGATTCCTTACAGAGGAAGACAGATCATCAGACAGCAGTGTTATTTATTTTTGACAGAGAGAGAGAGACAGAGTGCGAGCTGGGGAGGAGACACAGAATCTGAAGCAGGCTCCAGGCTCGGAGCTGTCTGTACACAGCCCAATGCAGAGCTCGAACTTGTGAACCACGAGATCATGATCTGAGCCGAAGTCGGTCGCTTAAGCAACTGAGCCACCCAGAGCCCCCTTCATCCGTCAGTAGTGTTAGATGTGGTGATGGAAGGAAGAGGTTGGGATGACGTGATAGGGTCATAAGCTGAGGAATGCCAGCAGCCTCCAGAAGCTGAAAGAAACAAGGAAAGGGTTTTCTCTCAGAACTTCCGGAAGGAACCACCCCTGCCGACATCTCCATTTTAGCCCCACGAGACTCTCTGAACCCCAGAATACTAAGAAATAAATACGTGTTGCTTTAAACCACTAAGTCGCGGTGTTGATTTTCAGCAGCAACGGGAAACTAACGCAGATCTGCCTTGACTTCCGACGACATTACTTCCGGACAAACTCATCCTGAGTAGGAAAAATCCTAAGTCAAGAAAAAGGGCACTGAGCACACACCTAACCGGCTACCCATCATAGCTTAGCCTGGCCCACCTTAGACCGCTCAGAACACTGACAGCAGCCCATGGTGGGGCAGAATCATCTACGCAGGCCTATTTTATGCGAGGGTGGTGAATATCTCATGGATTGATTGGAGGGTGTCATGAAGGTGTAAACAGCATGGTTCCGGGGACAGAATGGTGTCCGAGTCCCTGTTTTTGGCCCTCCTGACAATGGGGCTGACTGGCACCGGGGCTTGCCGCCTTCACCCCTCAAGAGAGAGGGTCCCAATGCTTATCCCCACCCAGGGAAAGAGCCAAATGTAAGATTCAAGTACAGTTAGTCCCGAATGCGTATGCCTTCCACTGGGATGGTCTGCTCACTGGGATGGCTTTAGGCTGAATGAATGAGGGACGCTTCTTTATCCCCGGACGTCAGTGAAAGTTCACACACACACACACACACACACACACACACACACACATGCATACACGCACACCCACACCCACACCCACACACACATTCCTGCTGTCCTTCCTCCCCAGCTGATGCCTGCCAAGCCCCCCAGAGCAGTGAGGTCATTCCAGGAAGCTTTCTTATTTTCCATGTGCCCGAAGGGCTCTGGAAGATTCAGTAAGGATAATTACTTTCGCTGAGCATTTACCCAGGACCGGCCGCTGAGACAAGAGCTGGATGAGCACTTCCCTTTGCTCCCCCACTTCCGGTTCCCGAGGTGTCCTTACTCCCGCTTTGTGCATTTGAAGACTGAGGGTCAGCGATGTGGCCAGGCTCACAGCTGCTATCTCTCTCCCACACGTGGCTCCAGCGCTTGGCCACACAGCACCCGTGGGCCCTGCTCCGCACAGTCTCACGCCTCCGGGAAGGACCAGTCAGTCCCTGGAGCCGGTGGCCACCTCAGTAGAAATGGTTTGTCTCTAATCCCCGACACCACTTTGCTCCATGTCACCTTCTAGAAGTGTCTCTGGTGAAAGTCTCGGCTTCTGAGAGGCCTTCTTCGGGACCCTGGTCTGGCTCCATGGCCGTATTGACTTCAAAACCGTTATGGGTCCAATGGTTCTTCCTACACTCCGTGAAGTCACTCACGTGATTTCTGAAAGGCTCTGACAGGAAGACGGAGTGGACCCAGCTGCTCGGCTCAGCCCGAAGGGACACATTCCCTCGGAGCTTCTCCCGGACTCTGTCTGCAAAACCTGAGTCCAGGGGACCCTGCCGACTCCCGGGCCACGGGGCTTCCTTCCCCGGAGCAGAAGGTGGCGTGTGCCTCCTTCACCCGGTTGAGGAGGGAGGGGTCCCGCTCCGCAGGTAGGAAGGTGGCCACAGCTCACCGTGTGACAGGGGACAGGTGAGATGACAACACTTTTTCTGTCACATATTTTGAGGCAGGGGGAGGAGGATGGCACTGCCCGCAGATCATGCCACACAGGACACGCCATGGAGGAGCCTAAGCGGGCTGCACATGGGATAGTGTGACCACAGAGGGACTGTGGAGGGCGGTTCTGTAGAAGGAAGAGGCGAGGTGACCCCTAGTTTGCAAACAGGATGTGAGCGGGTCATAGGAATAATACCATGGCTGTCAGGGACGTGAAATCTGCCGTGTGGGGATGAGCAGGACGACAGCAGGTGCCCTAATGAGGGGCTGGCTCACTAGAACCTTCTCCACAGGACACAACGAGGTGGGAAATTTAGGGCTGGGTCGTCGAGGCTCCACACGACGTCGGGGCAGCACATGATACCGGACCTGAATTTAGGACTTACCCCAGAGGGGACCGAGGGCGACCTCCCTCCCAGAGTCTGCTTCAGGTACAGTGATTCATTCCCAGCATCACATGTGTGGGAGGCAGCGGGTGGGGGACAGTATTTCACGTCCTGAAAAGGAAAATCGGTGCTAATAACTTTCATAAAACGAATCGGAGGAGGTGAGACACGACAACCCCTTGGCTGTGGGATGTACTCACAGATAAACTCCGGTTGTCACTGGGGATCGGGGCCTGGGGACAGAAGGTGGAATCACAGTCCCCTGGGCAGCTTGCGATCCTGACGGTATGTGGGGAACGCGTCTCACGATGTGAGATATGTGTGATTAGCCGAACGGGTGGGAGGTCCTGAGATCATGAGAAGACTGTCTACGTGACCTACGCTGTGTCACTCGCAGGAAGTGCAGGTGGCCGACGTGGGGACAGCTGCCCAGGGCAGGTGCTCCCCCCAGGCTCACAGCGTCGGGATTGCAAGTGAAGCTGGTAGACAGCAGGCTTTTCATCCGGGTCCCACACACACATCAGCATCTCCCGAAGACCAGCCAGCAGTGCTCCCGGGAGCTCCCTCCAGGCCTGGGTCTCTGCCCCGCCAGGGGCTCTGCCCGGCCCCTCTCCTCTCACTGGGGCATGGACACAAGCAGGCCAAAGCTTCCCTAGGACCTCTTTTCCTTTTGGAGAACATCAACTCAAGGACAAAACCATTTTGTGGCAGGATACCTGGCTGACCTCCTAAAGTCTTTTGTCTTTCCTCTCTCCCCTTCCCACATAGCTTCCACTTTCTTCTAAGAAGCTTCCAATCCCTTTTATTCGTGGCCCCAGGGAGGATTTTTTGGCAAGCACAAACAGAAGTAGTTGGAGAACAGCCTTCACTACTTGCTGGTTTCTCTGGAAGCCTGAAGCCCTTGGCAGGATTGCCCAGATGGAGGGGAGAGGCTGGATGCCTGGGGGTTTCTGGGATATGGGGTCATTTCTCCCACCTTGATTCTGGCAGCACCTGCAGGAGCGGGTGACCTCACAGGGGGAAGGCTGGCATTTCATGCACGGAGGTGGCCCCTGATCCCCATGGATTTCAGATTCGGCCGGAACTAGTGAGGCTCCGGCATGAAACCAAATGGACCAGGTGCTTCAGCATGGGCATTTCTGCTGTCAGTTCAGGCAAAAATTCATGAGCGGCACTGATGTGTCTCTTCTCCAGACACTCCCCCCCGAAGGAAATGAGAGGTGGGGGGAAGCCCCCAAATAACAGCTGTGCAATTATTTACCACCCGCGTAGGTGGTGGTTGGGCATCAGAACAGAGATGACTTTAAGAGAATGAGAAGTGAGGCCATTTTGGACCTCAGAGTCCAGTGCTAATGAATCCATTCTTTCTACCCTTACGTTTCCTGCCCTGGTAAGATTTCAGAGGGCCCACAAAAATCACGTAAAGGAAAACCAGAGTCAATTTCTGAGAAGTAACAGAATGGCTTCATGTGCTCTCGGAGGCTCCTCCTCACAGGGCCTCCTGAGGCCAGAGGGGTGGAGAGTCCGGGGGACAAAGAGCAGGAAGGGGACATGAATTTCCCCTTGGCTGAATCCGCCACTGCTGTGTCGGGGGGGACCTGAGGAGACTTCTGGGGAAGTCTCCACTCTAGCCACGATCAGGGTGTTGGCTCAGGCTGTGGGGTGTGTGTATGTGGGTGGGGTGGGGGAGGCCAAACCCCAGGTGTGTCTGAGGGATTCGCCACTTGGGGCACTTCCAGGGTTTATGTGACAAGTGAACCGCACCCGGGACAAGAGCATTTTTGATAGGATCTGAAACTGTGGCCAGACAGAGCCCGTCAGGGCGCATATTCTCAGAGGCTGCGCTGCCCTGAGCTTCACGTGGCCACAGAAGGCAGGGCGTTCAGGACACTGGGCGCCAACGTTGTCCCCCCATCTCTCCCTAAGTCCCCAGGAGCATTTGCGACTGGCTGTTCCCTCCTTCTTGAAAACCCCTTCTGGGTATTGTACCCTCCCCCTCCTCTCCTACCTATCTGTGCCTTCCATCTCCCCCGGCCCAGAAAAGTGACAAAGTCAAAAATAATGTAGAGGTATTCTCTCTCTCTCTCTCTCTCTCTCTCTCTCTCTCTCTCTCTTTTAAATGTTTATTTGTTTTGAGAGACAGAGAGAGACAGAGTGTGAGCAGGGAAGGGGCAGAGAGAGAGGGAGACACAGAATCTGAAGCAGGCTCCAGGCTCTGAGCTGTGAACATGTTGCATCCACACGATTCCTGAGACAGAATGCTACGGGCACCAGTGACAGTCACAACAAGGTTTATTACAATGAGAGGCAAGGCCGACCAATCGGGACCAACACTCTTGATAAGAGTGCGGCCCCGAACAGCCGGGGGACAGAGTGTTTATAACCGATCACATCGTTTTATCATCACCTGGGAACAGAACAAAGAAACAGGTTCCAGATAATTTAGAAACAGTCGCCTAATGAGGTGTTTACTTTAGGCTTTCTGCCTCTAAGTTGCAACCAGTGGATCTCCTTGACCCTGCCTCTGATGCTCTTTTCTTTGAACTTTTGTTGCCTTAATTGGTGAAGCCTAATTTACAAGGGTATGAGGCGTAGTTTACCAGAGCAAAGCAAGGCTGTTATCTCTTAACCTTCAGTGTCAACACAAAGCTGTTATTTTTCAAGCTAAGCATTAGCTCTACACTACAATTTAACCCTTACAAGCACAGAGCCCGACGTGGGGCTTGAACTCGGGCCTTGAGATCATGACATGAGCTGAAGTCAGATGCTCAACTGACTGAGCCTCCCAGACACCCCTGTATGAGGAATTCCCACACATGCGCAAGTCAACCCATAGGGCAACACCAACATCCATTCAGCATTCCAGAACAAAAAAAAAAAAAAAAAAATGGGAAGGATTTATCAAAGAAAAAATTTTTCTCGTTTTCCTCAAGGGAGACATAAATCTTTAGTAGAAAGGGTCTAGCAAGCGTCAAGGAGGAAAATCAGCAGAAGACCCCACCGCACCCACCTTTGTGAGACTCCAGCACCTATGACAGTATAAGGAAGGTACTAGGCCCTTCTAGAAAGAAGCAGAAATGGCAGAAAGAAATGGAACTGACGTTGTCTCTGTTAGGAGTAGTGCTGGACGCCAGAGACAACGGTGCCACATGCCTCCAGTTCTCAGCGGTCTTCCTGGGTTTCAGATGACAGAGGAAAGATGTTTCTGCCTTTATTCAAACACACACTTAAGTTTTTTAAAGATAGCTTAAATAAACAGAAATACAGAGGAGACTTTCAGCACTGTTAGTATGCTCAGAGATGATCATAGAAATTTATTATTTAATAGAAATTTGGAAGATTGTATTTTAGCAAAGTCTATCAGATAAACAAATGAACGGAAAAAAAGGAGGAAAGGAAAGAAGGAAAGAGAAGGAAGGAAGGAAGGACAGAAGGAAGGAAGGAAGGAAGGAAGGAAGGAAAGAAGGAAGGGAGGGAGGGAGGGAGAGAGGGGGGGAGGGAGGAAGGAAGGAAAGAAGAAGGAAGGAAGGAAGGGAGGGAGGGAGGGAGGAAGGAAGGAAAGAAGGAAGGAAGGGAGGAAGGGAGGGAGGGAGGAAGGAAGGTCACAGCAGCCTCCTGTCTGGTCTCCCTGCCTCCATCCCTGCCTCCTCCTCACCCTCCTCACCCCTGCCACAGTTTGTCCTGCACACCTGTAGGCAGAGTGCTCCTGATACATCACGAGCACATATTTTCTTCTGGTAATTTTTTTTCAGAGTTTGTAGCTTGTTTACTAACAGTGTCGATGGAAAAACAAGGTCTCCTTAGTGTCCCTGTAAAAGCAAGCTGCTGTTTGGGAATTAACGTTTTAGTCCTGCATCTTGTTTGAATTGACCGAGACAGTTAATGACTGACCATCATTTAATTTAACTTAGAAACACCTAAGGCTTAAGATTACCAAAAAGATTTGGAGAAACTTTTTTTTTAAGTAACCTTCCCACAACTAGGTGCATCATTATTGCACTATCTGGCAACATACAAAATGGCCATATCCCTTCAAGTCCAGAAGAGGTCATAGAAGCGGACTGAGAAAGGGGAAACTGGGTGGAAGAAAGAACGGGACTATAGTAGGCACGGACATCTAAGTGTGAATTCACGCATTGCTGCTTAGTAGCACGATAAAATCTTGTTAGTAAATTCACTTCTCTGGTCAGGTTCCTCACCTTTAGAATGCTGAAGCCAATGTCCGTTTGGAGCTGAGTACCCCATGACATGACATGGGTTGACATCCAAATAACCAGCATGATGCCTGGCCGCACACAGCAGGTGGCCTTTGTGCATTCGCTTCATTAATTACATATTCTAAGCTTCAGGATCGTGTTTGGCACAGAGCACGCACTCAGAAATGCTCTCTCAGACTTGGAGAAAGTTTTTAAAAGTTCACCGAAGAACTTTTCATGCTATTTCTACCTACCTAGTTTACTGGTTCTTAATTTTTATGTTTACGACAACTTCGCGAGACATCAGACACAGTGAGCCATCATTCCCAGCTGTCTTTCTGGCTGACACATTTTGTGAGAAGAACATGAGCCTATTTGACCAGGTAGAACAGAAGTTGTGTATCTGCAGGATACTTCATGCTGGAAAGTCTGAAGACAAGTCTGCCTCTTTTAATGAAACCAAAGTGAAACTTGCTTTTATTTGCCAAAGATTATCCCAGAGCATATGACCCTGAGAAGTAATGGGGTTAGCTCCTACGACAGTTTTGAGAAGTTCTATGAATACTTACTTTAGGGGTGTGCTTGATTTTCTTTACATCAATTACATAGAGTTCTTTTACAATGAATTTTGGCCATACGATCCGGAGATAGAAAACACCGCACATACACACCGCGCGTGTATAGACCATACCGACAGAGGAAACAGAGACCTTCCAGACTCCATACACTTAGGATTTCCCAGTAGCCCACATTCCAAATGGAGTTCCCACTTCTGGTTTAATTACCACCCTGAAGTTTGTCTACCATTTACATCTCAGAGGCCCAGGCAAGAATGCAAGTTACAAGCCCTTTAGGGGAAATAGGGGAGGTTTGGGGATGGGTAAAAAGGCACGGGTGAACTTTGGCTTACCTCTAGAGCTGCATTCTAGTGTTGCAAAGATTTGCAAGATGAGGACAGTTACTCCCAATTCCTCAAGGCATTGGGTCGCCACTTAAAAGGTTATCCTCGGTTGAGCCACCTTTTAAGTGCGTTATCTTTTTAAGTAAATACATTCAGGAAGGTTGCAGAGGTTTTTGAGGTTTTTGTGTCCCTCTGGGTACATAGTTCCATTGTAGTTTCAGGGAGGAGGCATCAAAAACATTTTTTTAATTCTTTGACGCTGTGCAATCTGGCCAATTTCTGATCACAGAGCTACTCTGTAGGTTATAGGCAGGACAAAGAGGAAGTGTTGCGGGCAGTGTTCAACAACCACCATCTGTGTATTTCATTGGTGTTTTGCAAAAACTCTTTCATGGAAGCTATTTTGGAATTTGCAGCGAGGCCTCTTGGGGGCTTTTGCATGCCAATGAAAATAGGTATCCCATCCTGTGTGTTTAATTTTGAATCCCCGTCTTTCAAGTGCTCCTCTTACATTTTCTTGTCTAATTTAAAGTTCCTCTTTATGGCCGTTGCCATTATCCTGAAGGCCAGCAGCAGTTCGGCAGGACGCTGAGCCACAAATTCAGCTCAACCCACATTTCTCTCTGGTTATATCTTTTCCTCAATGGGTGGGGAGCACCGTTTGGGGGACCCTTACTGAGATGCCTCCCAAAACGAGTTCTCAGGCCACAGTACATGGCGTCATTTTGGTAGATATTTATAGCTTCCAGGACTTACAGTTTGGAGACATAAATTAAGCAGGTGTGCCCGGAGAAGGCACATGTGAGTCTTTAGAGTTAAGCATCCACTTAGGGAACCTCTGGGTTTCTTGGATCCCAACTCATCACCTACAAGGCCTGTGCCGCGGGGTGGGTCGTGCAGTGTGTTTTACACGCACCTCCCTGCACGGACGTCCTCTAGACGTCGGGGTGGGGCGGTGCCCTCCTGCCAATCTGACTGGTGCCACGACCAGCTCATCCGAACACAGGAGTCTTTGGGTTTGGTGTCAAGGGGTCTGAAGCTCTAAGTGTTCACTCAAGGCCCACCAATTTTCGTGGCTCTTTGGCCTCCAAGAGCCCCATTAGTGGGAGCCTTTATCTCCACCAACGGGGACAGACAGGTGCACCTGCATCTATGGGCAGTAACAGAGAACGCACTGGGTCCTGGATGGGAGACGGCCCGTGTGCACCACCCCCAATTCCCATGGCCTGGACTGGGGAAAGGACCAAACTAGCAGACGGGCCCCGTCCACGTGGTCCGGGTACCGCTCCCCGCCACTGACAGTTCCCCTGGGGTCTTGGGACAGGCTTAAGGGCTGGGGGTTTTCCACCGAAAACCTGGCAAACGTGGTCTGAAAGGGTAGGGGCTCAGCTCAGGGCAGATCCTCCTGCCAGCTCAGGCGGGCTCCAGGCACAATGGATCCTGAAAATGTACATGAAAACTAATGTGAAAAGTAGCTTCGCGTTATAACCAGGTGTCTATTCCTACATAACTGGAAATACCAAGTTAATGCCATCCCTTGGACACAATGTAGTTGCTATACTACTTTCAGTGTCTCAATCCCATTCCTTCTGTGCAATTATCTGCACAAGTGCTCATGAAGCCCCTGGACGAGGTCCCATGAGCCTCCAATGGAAGCCACAGGTGCCACTTGTGCCCAAGTCGCCGCTTTTCACTTTCAAATCAGGCGCTAAGTTACAGAAACTGTATTTCTTATCTGGTACCACCATTTGTGGTTTCCATTTCCGCTTAGTTTTGCAGTCAAGAGAAGCAAAATGCACACTTTCCAAATACTGACTCTGAGATCACTGCTGAGACCAAGCCTCCCAAAACAGGGCAGGAGGAGCCGGTCGGTGGCGCCCCCTTGTGACGACTCGGAACACGCACACGTCAGTGTCTGCACCAAAGTCTGGCCCAGCCCCTGAGGGCAGGTCAGAGAGTCCGCGCTTAATGTTGAAAGTACAGATGGATGGGGAGTACAGATAGGGACGGACAGGGCTGCCTGTGTGTCAGCTTCGAGCCTGGCTTCAGCAGCAGTGGCCTGAGAAGCTTAAGAAAAATTCGGTCAGAACTGGGCTCTGAGCTCGTCCCGCGGTGACAAAGATCAGACCCTGTCCTGTCCGCCCTCACACACATTGCACCTCAGGTTCGCAGACAGCCTTCCGAGTAGGCTTCCGTCTCCTGATAAAACGCCTTTGGGGGAGACCTGAGACGCTGGCAGAGGCGTGTGTTACAGATTAATCACATGAACACAATCATGTAACAGACACAAACAGTATCACTGAAAACACTGACTTTGAAAACACTGTCTTTAGAGGGATTGACATCCCTGCTGAAGAGGAGGAAGAAAAGGCACCTTTAGTCATATCCATTCCTAAAAGCTGAGACCTTTGTTTTTGTAGGGAGATGGCTGAGTGGGTAAATGTGGGAGGTAGGACCAGGGTGAGCCAGAGGGGAAGGGAAGGAAACTGTTCCTCCTCGTCCTAGGAGCCAGCCTCTGGCCAGGTTGTGGTTACAGGGCTCAAGAGCACAGAGCGGGGAGGGAGGAGGCGAGAGGAGTGCCGAGGGAGCCGAGCACCTTGCTGTTTACAACTCCTCTGTTAAATCCTAGACCCTCAAAGCCCCCTGTGTGCACAAATGCCCTCTACTACGTTGAAGGTCAGGGGGTGAAACTCAGAAAAGGGTCTACTTTCCTGGTGGGGGTGGGGAGGGCTCAGGCACGAGGGAAGCCGTGGGAGGTGAGGTGTTGTGAGGTCACGAGACCAGGGAAAGGCAGACCTTGGAACCCACAGTGACCACGAGAGACAGTCACGTGCATCTCCCCCCCACACGTGTGGACACAGAATTTCCGCATGGCCTGGAGGCCTCCTGGTGAGGAGAGAGCAGGCCGGGGGCAGAGGTGCTCCGATGAGCCCCTGTTTCCCAATGGGCTCAAAGTGCAGAGACAGAATTCCATGGACACTGATCCCAGCCAGCAGCACCTGCTGGGGGACAGAGTCACTGAAACAGGGGTTTCCTTGCACCTACAGAGCCAGGGCCTGCAGAGGAAGGTTTTGAGTAGACCATACCTCTCTAGGGAGAGCTGGCAGGACTGGTGGGTGTCTGCGGGAGAGGGGGAAGGAGGCCCTGCAGGCGCCCTGGAAATCCACGTGAGTTGTGCCTTCGAGTCACAATGTGCACTCTGCACGCACAGGAAGGAGGAAAGTCTCTGAACCACGATGGGATCCGAGATGCTGCCCAGGGCCCACAGTGGCTGGACAAGGGCCAGGCTGAATGTGTGCCTGCACTTCTAGAGGCTGCCTGCAGGGGGCAGTCCTGCTCACTATGATCTGACTGCGGGAGGAGGTAAGACCCCTCCACCTGCCCCACCTGAATCCACAGGTCACTGAGGTCCATGTGTGAGGGCAGAGAGTGGCCAGGGAAGACGGTCACCTATGCCATCAGGATGCAGCACAGACACAATCATCTCAGCTCACACTGGAGGAGCCTGAGATGCTGACCCTCAAGGGACAGGCAGGCACGGATACCTCCTGAGGGCTCCCTAAGTGAGGGCCCCGGACAGGCGTCCGGACGACAGGTGTGAGTCAGGCAGCCACAATCAGGAGAGTGGTGGCCCAACAGCCATCTTCTGTGTTGTCTCACCTCTCTCTGTTTTTGTTTCTGTTGTGTTTTGAAGAAGCAGAAATCATCTGAAAGATTTTTGTCTCATTGTACTTTACTTATTTACATATTTGCTTGTTTAGACTTGCTAAGCTCAAGAGTTGGCATCGGCATGGGGAGTGGTAAAAACACTCCCCATGACATCACCACCTGGTGGCCGTGACTGGTGAGGAGCTCCTCGGGTGGCAGCCACTGTTTCATATGAACTCCCTAAGGACGCACGGGGGTGGGGGTGGGGGGTTTCATGCCCGTGTTACCCTGGAGGCAGAGAGGTTGTGGAATTTGCCCAAGGTCACGCAGCTAATGCATGGCAGCCCCGGGATTAGACCTGGGCACTTTCCCTCCAGAACCCTCCAGAACCCCAGTCCCTATGGCGCCCCCATCCTGCTTCCCTCATGCATCTTTCAGCAGGAGATTGAGAGCCAGGCCTGAGAAGGGGCTGGGAGCTCCACGTGCTTGCTGGGTAATAAGGTGAAGGGCAAGGAACTTACAATCCTTTGAGAGCCCCCGACGCAGTGAGAACTGGGCCCTCCCCGGGGAAAGGGAAAGCGGGGAGCAAGCCGCAGGTCCACCTGGTTCCCGGTGCCGAGCCAGCAGGGATCTTATTTTCACTGCACACTGGTCACATGATTGTTCATGGTCTGTTTAGTGCAGAAGTCCGGTTTCTGAATTTCTGCGAATGTTTCTGGAAGGGGAGGGAAGGGGCCAGCTGGCTCAGTCCTCTCTGTGACATCACCTTGGTAGGGCAGGTGCAGGTGTTTGCCAACCACCTGGAAGCAGGGCAGTGCTGGGGACCCCGTGTTGGCACCCTCCAGGAGTTAATGGAGGTGACAAGCGATGTCTCTGACAAGCAGTGTGACTCGGGACAGGGAGTTGGTGTTTTGAACGCACAGTCTGCTGGCAAAGCAGACACACAACCCTCTCCTATGCCACGATCTGCTGGGAGGGGTCCTGCTGGGCGCGGACGTGCTGCACCTTCACCAGCACGCATCCCTCTTCCGACCTGGTGATGTCTTCTCCGTCTCTCCAGCAGGGAAGTGAACCATTAAGCTGCTCTCTGCCTTGTGACCCGTGCTCCTCAGTGTCAGTGACATCACTGTTCTCCGGGTGGAAGAGGGTTGGGGGCAGAGGCTCTGGTTTTGAAGACGGTCAGGAGCACAGACAGCGGGACCGCCTGGTTCGGACAGCACAGGGTCTCCCCTGACTCGCCGGGAAACAGGGTAACAGCCCCTCCTGAGCCCGTCCAGGTCCTGCATTCATGATGCCCTTTCTTTCCCTCAGCCTGATCTCTGCCTGTCCTACCTCTGATGGGACTTAAACCCTGGGCTTCCTTTTCTCCCCCACTTCTCCCATCTTTCTCTGTCTTTATTTCCTCCTTTCCTTCTTTCCTTAGTTCCTTCTGCCCTCCCTTCCTTCCTTTTTCATTGGGGTATTATTAATGCATCATATGGTTCACTCTTTCACTGTGTACAGATCCGTGGGTTCCTGTGTGCTCTCTCAGCCGGGCAACCACGGCCACTACCTAACCCAGGACATTTTCATCACTGCAGACATCCTGTGTCCATTAGCTGTCACTGCCCTTAACCACCTACACCCAGGCCTTGGCCGCCACTAATCCACTTTCCTTTTCTATGGGTCTGCCTCCTCTGGACATTTCAGTAAATGACATCAGGCAATGTTGTCGCCTTGAATCTGGCTTCTTTCACTTAGGAAGCTCTTTCCAAGGTTCGTTCGTGTGGTCGCGTGTATCAGGACCTCTTTTCCCTGCACTGCCGATTAGTATCCACTGTAGGGATATGCACACTCTGCTTAGTCATGCCTCAGTTGACAGCCATCTTGTTTTTTCCTACTCTTTGGCTTTTATGCATTGTGCTGCCATCAACACCTGTGTGCGGGAGTTTGTACAGGCTTGTTTTCAGCTCTCTCAGGTATGTGCCTGGGACCCGAATTCGTGGTCACGTGGTACTTCATTGTTGAACTTGTGGCCGCACCATTTTATGTTCCCACCAACCATGAACGAGGGTTCCAATTTCTCTGTCTTCTCACCAACATATGTAATTGCCCATCTGTTTATTTTAGTCCCTGTGGCACGTGTAAACTTGCTATCTCGTTGTGTTATTGACTCGAATCCCCGATGACTAACGTTGCTCAGCATCTTTTATTTGGACTTTTATGCATTTATGTGTCTTTTTTGGAGAAGCGCCCGTTCAAAAGTGTTTTGCCTGATTTTGAAGTGGATTTTTTTTATTGTTCAGAAGTAAGTATTCTTTACATGTTTATTATAGTAAGTAATGAAAATAGTTTATAGTATATATATGTATATGTATACACACTCTGGATGCTACGTTCTTCTCAGGTGTATAATTGGCAAACGTTTTCTCTCATCTTTGGCTTACACCTTCTTGAGAGTGTCCTTGAAAGTAAACAGTCTTTAATTTTGATGAAGTCCAATTTACCTATTTTTTTCTTCGTGCTGTTGCTGTCAAGCTGCTGGGTGGGGTTTGTACAGGTGGGGAGGGGGCTCACCGGGAGCCCAGGGATGGTTCTTTCTGTCGCTACAACAACCCTAACCAAGTGCTATTGAGCCCTCAGCCTCTCAAGTCTGGGTAGATCTTTTGGGGGCAGATTCTTATCCTCGAGGGACATGCTAATTCATCTAGACACATAAAGAGAACAAAAGGTTTGGAGACCTGGACAGCGTGCCATAGGTGCTGGTTGTGCTCATAGGCAGGACAGGGGTCTGGCAGGGCTGAAGGTGGTCAGGGAGCGTGTCTGCTGAGCCCTGAATTCTCAAAGCACAGGGTGAGTGAGGGTACTAATATTTATTACTAACTACTCACACACACCAACTGCTGGGCACTGTGGCAGGCTCTTCACATGCTTGATCATGCCCAATCCCCCCACCTCTGAGGCAAAAAAGAATTGATGGCCAGAGAAGGTTAAATATCCTTCCTGAGATCCAAGATGTGGCAATGTGGTACTGAGCCTGAGTTCAAGAACTTTCTAGTATGTCACAGTGTCCTTAATATCTCTAGAGCCTGGGAAAAGTAGCAAAAAGCCAGCACAGTGGGGTGGGGTGGTGCAGAATTAGTCTTCCCTCTTTGGTTACCTGATGTTGAGGTGTTCCTTCTCTGCACTACACTTTGGCTGTTCCTCCATGTTGGAAAGTCAAAGGCCAGGGTGTTGCATGTAGGTCTGAGGCAAATCCTTCCATCAATGTTTCTACTTCCCGCCTAACACATGGCTTATCTGCTTCTAATGCCTCCTTTTCTTGTTCCTCTTCTGTCAATTTACTCTGAGTTAGTACCAGGTAAGGCACAGGAAGGGAAAGAAGAATGGTTGGGACTGAAAACTTTGTCCGCCATTGTGGCACCCACACCAATGACTAGAGACAGCTGAGGACCATCAGAGGCTTAATCCATAACCTCTGCCACACCGTCTACTACATTGTGGGGAATAAGGGTAGGAATTCCCTGAGCCTTGCACCAGGGTGGGTTAACAAGGCATAAAGAATTAGAAAACCATAGGATGAACACACCCAGGTTTGGGTAAACAAGATTAGGTAAATAAGATTAGGTAAACAGGGCAAAGGCCTCCAGTATAGGACAAAAGTATAGGACAACAGCAGAAAGCTGCTTCACAGGAAGGAAGCACCAAATTGGGTCCAAATTAGGTAAACAGGTATAAATAGGGCTATAGACTGCTGAGGGGGCTGGGGAGGAGTGATGTTGCCCAGAGGGTAGCTAATTAGCAAAAGAAAGATGCCTTGTTGACCCTGAGGTAGAATGCTCAGTCTTACTTGTCCCCTAGGCCAGTTTAGGTAAACAGAGGTGGGGACTGTTTGCTGTAAACAACCTTCCACCCAGCACCAGAATCTTGTTTTGTATTGACCCAAATCCCTAACACCTCATATCTCCAAAACCCCCTTTTCCCCATGCCCCTGAATTAATGTTCACGGTTTCATTGTCTCTCTGTGCACGCCCATCACCCATCACGCTTGTAAGCCTTCTGATCCTAATAAAAACAGAGCAAGGACCCTTATTCGGGGCTCTTACCTCCTCCCAGACATTAATCTCTCTTGCATTTTTTTGTTATTTAAAAATTTTTCTTAAATTAATTAATTAATTTTTAAAGATTCAAGTATAATTAACATACAGTGTTAAATTAGTTTCAGGTGTACAATACAATGATTCAACAATTTTATATAGTACTCGCTGCCCATCAGTGTAGTTTTTCTTTTTCTCTTCAAGATTTTTATTTTTAAGTAATCTGTATACCCAACATGGGGCTTGAACTTACAACCCTGAGACCAAGAGTTGCATACTCTACCAACTGAGCCAGCTAGGTGCCCCTGTAGGTTTTCTTTCTTTTCTTTCTTTTTTTAAAAAATTAATTAATTTTTAAATTTACATCCAAGTTAGCATATAGTGCAACAATGATTTCAGGAGTAGATTCCTTAATGCCCCTTACCCATTTAGCCCATTCCCCTTCCCAGAACCCCTCCAGTAACCCTCTATTTGTTCTCCATGTTTAAGAGTCTCTTATGATTTGTCCCCTCCTTGTTTTTATACTATTCTTGCTTCCCTTCCCATATGTTCATCTGTTTTGTATCTTAAAGTCCTCATATGAGTGAAGTCATATGATTTTTGTTTTTCTCTGACTAATTTCGCTTAGCATGATACCCTCTAGTTCCATCTACGTAGTTGCAAATGGCAAGATTTCATTCTTTTTGACTGCCGTCCTCTCTCGATTTTTAATCCGGTGTCCTGCTCTTTTGCTGGACAAGAGAGAACTCCAGACCCAGAGTTCATGACACTACACATTGTCTTCCACACTCGTTTCTCTTTTTGGGAGAAATCCAACTCAGCTCAGCCCTTCAATCAATTGCTTTGTACCCATTCCAGATTCTTCCTTTCCTAAAAATCACACTGAAAACCCTGGTATTTAGGACGGAGAGAAACATCAGCAGGTAAAATGTGCTTAGTATGAGGAGGAAGAGGAAGTAGGGGGTTTAGAAGCAGCCTGAGAGTCAGTGACAGAAACAGGTTTCTGTTATTTGATGGCTCAAGCCAAGCACACAGGAGGATCCTCATCTGTTCATTGGCCCACGTCTAACCTCTCCCTCCACTGAGGTCTAGTGAGAACGTGTGGAGCAAGCACCTTTCCTAGTGGTGGCCGATGAGGGGAAGGCTCCCTGAGTTTAACCAGTGGAGCGCTGCACAAAATAGATCCAGATATTAGTGGGGGCACCTGGATGGCTCAGTCAGTTAAGTGTCTGACTCTTGATTTTGGCTCAGGTCATGATCTCATACTTGATGAGATTGAGCCCCGTGTCAGGCTCTGTGCTTGGGATCCTCTCTCCCCCCCCCCCCCTCAAAATAAATAAATAAACTTAAAAAAAAGAAAAAAAGAATAGCATCCCGAGATGCTAAAAATAAAAAAAGATCCAGATATTAGGGCGAGGCTTGATCTTCTTACTCAATTTTTGAAAACGTTGGATGGAGGTTGATGGCAAACCCATGTACAGCCCCAGGTATTGAAGACTAATGTGATTCGCAGAAATGACAAGGTAGATTTTGAATGAGTGGGTAAGACAAAGTGATATACCTAGGGAGATGAGTAGCTAGCTGGCTCTATCTTTCGGTTCTAAATGGTAATCTGGTATTGATCAGGCCCATGCTCTGGAGATATTGGTCTGGTGTGAAGCTGAATCCTGGCTAACGTGAAGAGGAGGATACAGACAAAAGGGTGTCTATCTCCCCCTCTCACATTTTACTCTTAGCACCAAGGAGAAATCAGGCCATGCCTTTAACACTTTGCTTAGAAATCTGCTCAGCTAAAATCCAGGGCCATCGCTCAAAACACTAAAACACAAGTCAGTCAAATTCTTTGCCATTTTATAGTAAGGCTTACCTTTCCTCCAGTTTCCAATAACACGTTCCTCGTTTCCATCTGAGGCTTCCTCGGAATCACCTTCAACATCCATATTTCTACCAATGGTCTTTTCAAGACAATCTAAACTTCTTCTTTTTTAAAAAATGTTTATTTTTGAAGGAGAGAGAGAGACAGAGATCGAGCGAGGGAGGAGCAGAGAGAGAGGGAGACACAGAACCCAAAGCAGGCTCCAGGCTCTGAGTTGTCAGTACAGAGCCCGACGTGGGGCTCGAACTCACAAACCGTGAGATCATGACCTGAGCTGAAGTCAGACGCTCAACCGACTGCGCCACCCAGGCGCCCCGACAATCTCAACTTCTAACATGCACCTCAGAACTCCTCCAACCACCACCCATTGCTTGGTTCAAAAGCTGATTCCACACTTTGAGATATTTGTCACAATAGCACTGGACCCTCAGTTACCAAAATCTGTGTTGGTCTGCTGGAACCAAATGCCACAAACTGGGTGGCCTAAGCCACAGGAATTTTTTTTCACAGATCTGGAGACTAGAAGTCCCAAATCAAGATGGCGGTGAGTCTGGTGTCTTCTGAGGCCTCTCTCCGTGACTTGTGGATGGTTGTCCTTTCGCTGTGTCCTCACACGGTCTTTACTCTGTATGGGCACTCCCGGAGTCTCCTTGTGTCCAAATTTCCTCTCTTTATAAGGACACCCGTCAGTGTGGATTAGGTCTTACTTCTAACTTAATCACCTCTTTCACGGCTGTATCACCAAATACATGCTGAGGTATTAGGAATTAGGGTTTCAATGTATGAACTTTGTCGGGGGGGGGGGCACCATTCAGTCTATAGCCATACCATTTGTATAAAAAAGTGGAATATGTAAGCCTATCTGTTAGTAAATACACAGAATACTTTTTGAAGGATACACAAAAAACTTGAAATATTGATGCCCCCCAAATCTATCTATGTTGTTGCAAATGGCAAGGTTACTCTCTTTCTCTTGGCTGTATACTCTTCCCTTGTGCTTTCCATTTTTAATCTGTTGAATGATTCTTGTTTCCATATCTTGGCTATTGTGAATAGTGCTGCAATGAACACAGAAGTACGGATATCTCTTTGTGCTCCTATTTTCATTTCCTTTGGATATATATCCAGAAGTGGGATTGCTGGATCATATGGTAGTTCTATTTTTAATTTTTTGAAGGACCTCCGTACTGCTTTCCATATTGGCAGAAATAATTTTGCTTTTTCTTTTATTTTTTATTTTTTTATTTTAGAGAGGGAGAGAGAGACAGCGTGAGCAGGAGAGGGAGCAAAGGGAGAGAGAGAGAATCCCAAGCAGACTCCACACTCATCACAGACCCTGACGCGAGGCTCAATCTCACGACCCTGTGATCAGGACCTGAGCCAAAGTCAAGTGGCAGTCACCCAACCAACTGAGCCACCCAGGCGTCCCTTATTCTTTTTTTCTTTGTTTGCCTCTAATTGGGTTATTTCAAAATTCTTACTCTTTAACTTCTTCTGTTTTCTGTTTGCTCCACTCACTGCAAGTGCTCTCTGTGACCTGTCTTATTTTATTCATGTATTCTTTGGCTCCAGGATGTTTGATTTTTTTTTTTTTAATGATTTCTATCTCTTTGGTAAAAAAAAATCTCATTTTGATCATGTATTTTTTGACATTTCACTGAATTGTCTTTCTGAGTTTCAAACTTGTTGGGTTTCTTCAAAACAACAATTTTGAACTATTTTATCAGATCACAAAATTTCATGCATTTGAGCTCTGTTACTGGAGAATTATTATTTAATTTTGTGATGGCACATTTCCTTGATTTTTCCTGTTCCTGGTAGCTCTGTATTGTTACTTTCATATTTGAAGCAGCAGACATCGCCTTAAATCTTTGTTAGTGACCTTCAGATGCTGTGTCCTGCATGATGCTGTTATTATATGGATTTTTCTGTCTTTGTTTTGGTACTTGTCCACCCTTCTTGCTCGCTCTTGTGCAGAATTCCTAAGCTTTTGTGTCTTCTCTGGTTCTTACAACTCGTCAGGTTGGCTGCTGGAAACTTCTCTTTTGGGTTCCACAAGGTGGCGCTATAGCTCCTGTTTGCGGTTTCTTCTTTACGCTTCGACCAAAGCCCATTTTCTAAGCGGTCTCCCCATCTCCTGGAGTGCACAGGACTGGGTACCAGGCACTGGCAGCAGAGTGGAGGGAGGTGTGGGTTTAGCACCGGGGGAATTGGCGGGGCCCTTGGACTGAATAAAGAGATCTCTATAGTAGGCACAGAAGCTTGTGGACGGCGAGCAGACTTCCTACTGAGTGCAATCCCTTTATTGTTTTTTGAAATTCCTGACTCCTTCCCAGTATCCTCCCACCCCCCAGTCATGGAGGTCCCACCTCAGTGTTCTGGGTGCTGGTGAAGAGACACGGGTTTCTTCAGCTGGGTCCTGCACAACTGGGGTAGCCAGGCATTCACCCACTGGCCCCCTTATCCCCATGGGAAGAGATAGATCAGCCCCGTGCAGTGTCGCCTTGAGAGGGGAAGGGCGATATTGGGCAAGTTTCTCACTGTTGCCTCTGCTGCAACCAAACTCATATTTTAGTTAATTAATCAGTTAGGTGTTTTGAATGTAGTGAGGTGCCAGAACCTCCCCCAAGGAGGGCTGAACCTCTGCGAATTCTCTCATGCTGATCTTCCCAGGTCAGCACTTTCCAGGTTTTCCCCCCTGACCATGGCAAAAGGAGTCCGTGCTGATTCGCTGGCTCTGGGTGTTCTGTAGCCTGTATTGAGGTCTGTCTGCTTATTACCAGATGCACAGGTGGATGAGACTCCTCCTGGGGCCCTTGACATATTGTAGTAGATCCCACAATGCCCACAAAGGTGCTTTTGCTTGAGAATAGATCTCTAATCACTGTTTAAAAAGTGGGATAAAAAGGAGGACGGTCTTACACACCCATGGTATTGACGTCTCTCTCTCAGCATGATTTTTAAATCATGTGCATGTATGATCTTTGTCATCTGTTTAAAACAGATAAATACAGAGGTGCCTGGGTGGTTCAGTGGGTTGAGCGTCTGACTTCAGCTCAGGTCATGATCTCATGCTTTGTGAGTTCGAGCCCCTCGACGGGCTCTGTGCTGACAGCTGGGAGCCTGGAGTCTGATTCTGTGTCTCCCCCTCTCTCTGCCCCTCCCCCACTCACACTGTTTTTCTTTCTCTCTCAAAACTAAATAAACATTAAAAATTAAAAAAAAAAAACCAAAAAACTAGAAAAAATAAATAGGTAAAAAGAAAAAAAACATATGCAGAAGTCTATTATAACATATCTTTTATCAACAAAAATTTGGCAGGTGAGAATCCTACCACTGAACCACCCATGTGCCTTTTATCAACAAAAATTTGGAAACAATCTAAATGTCCGACAACAGGGGAGATGTTAAATCAATGTTGGTATGGCTGTTTAATGAGACATTAGGCAAGTGTAAACTGATTATTATTCTGTGAAAAACCCCTGTAAAACTTACATAGAAACCAGTATTTAAAAAAAAAAAAGATTATTTATTTTGAGATGGGGGGAGGGGCAGAGAAAGAGGGAGAGAGAGAATCCCAAGCAAGCTCCTCATTGCTGTCAGCACAGAGCCAGATGTGGGGCTTGATCTCATGAACTCTGAGATCATGACCTGAACCTAAAGCAAGAGTTGCACATTGGGGGCACCTAAGTGACTCAGTGGGTTATGCCTCTGACTTCAGCTTGGGTCATGATCTTACAGCTCGTGAGTTCAAGCCCCACACTGGGCTCTGTGCTGACAGCATGGAGCCTGGAGCCTGCTTCAGATTCTGTGTCTCCCTCTCTCTCTCTGCCCCTCTCCTGCTCACACTCTGTCTCTCTATCTCTCAAAAAATAAATAATAAATAAAAACTTAAAAAAAAAAAAAAGAGTCGCACGTTTAGCCAACTCAGCCAACCAGGAATCCCAGAAATCAGTCTTTTGTATTTGTATTTAATGGGGACGAATTCGGCATTCGTCTGGTTCAAACAGAGGAAATCAGGAGAAGCAGAATTCAGAGGGGTAAAAAACTGAAAAGGTAAAGAGAAATATGGAAGTAGAAAGGTGAAGAACAGAAGTGGAAATGGAAAAAGAGGCAGTGAAAAGACAAACATGAGGGTGTAGGGGACACAGGGAACAGAGGAAGTGTATGTAGTGGCTCTAGTGACATAGAGACCTGGGTCTATCTCAGGCTCCAGTGCCTGTTTGACAAATTATTTATTACCTCTGACCTTCACTTATCTCCTCTGTGAACTTCCTGTGACTATGGCTAGTCTTCACTGATTCCACAAATACTGAGTACTGCATCCCAAGTGCTATTTTCGGTGCCAGGGATTCAGAAATGAAAAAGAAATGACCTCTCAAAAAGCTCAAGCAGAAAACAGGCACCAAAACAAAACAAAAACCTTGCCTTCGTGGAAGGTATATCATAATCAGAAGAGAGAGACGGTAAATAAGTTAATAATAAAAGGCAATTTTGGAAAAAATATCTGGGGGAAAGGATAAAGAGTTCTGGGGGAAGGAATGGGTGTTGCAATTTTTAAGTTAAACATCCCCAAGAAAATAATGTGGTTTTTTTATTGTTTATTTGCTTTTGAGAAAGAGAGAGAGAGAGAGAGAGAGAGAGAGAGACAGAATGAACAGAGGAGGGACAGAGACAGAGACAGAGACAGAGAAAGAATCTGAAGCAGTCTCCAGGCTCTGTTAGTACAGAGCCCGAGGTGAGGCTCAGGAACTGTAAGATCATGATCTGAGCTGTAGTCGGAAGCTTAACTGACTGAGACACTCAGGTGCCCTGTGAATACAGATTTAAAGATTTAAAGATCTAAGGGAGCTCTGGGGGCAGGGCAATTACTTGTAATGCATGTGAAATGATTAACACATTACCGGACTTGTAAAAATAATAAATGGGAGCATGAAAAAGTGGTGAATGGACTGAAATAAAAGAAAATTGCTCATCAGTACCTCTCAGTTATTCAATAGACACTGGGTTTGACGGTTACGGACAATTTGATTAGAGGATGGGCAGAGAGATCACATTGGATTAGCAAGTGAGATAGTTTTCTAGGCATGTGGAAAGACAAATTAGAGAGTGTTAAATAGAGCTATTCGCCCAAATGAATTAATTTTTCGTACTTTTCCAGCACGTTTTTATCTGAAGGAGTTGTGAACACGGGATCTTGTAACTAAGAGATAGGAGCTGTTTGCATAGCTGGGTCGGTGAGAAGAGCAGAAAGAAAAAACACAGAATAAAGCATACCGACTCACCCTAACTGTGGGAAATCATGCTTATCTCCTTGGTGGTGTAGTGACATTTCGAGCCCTCGTGCCATTCAAAGGGCTTGTGAAGGGCCCGGAGTCACCTGACCTGGGCTTTCTTTGGGATTACCAAGGGACGTAGGAAATAGCCAACAAATCAATTCGATTGCTGGCTTTTAACTGTCCACCCTCCCTCCGAAAATTAAATATAACAAAAATCACAGAAGAGTCCACTATAGTTACTAGCATGCACGTTTCATTTCTTCTTTAAGAGAAGCATGAAGATCTCCAAACCTGGTTCCAGATTCATCCCTTGACTTTGCCAGGATGTTATTTCCTTCGTCACTGATGCTGTCTCATAGAGGTCTGAATCTTATTTTAGTGTTTCATTTTAGGTTAACACTTGCAAAGGAGAGGAATGGTTTGGATGATGAGCTGTAAAGATCAGCTTTTCATTCAGTAGACATTTCCAAAGGGTGAGAATCCCTTCCAAAAGGACAATCTGTAAGAGGTGTCCACGCTGTGTCTGGGGCTGAATGAAGACCTCACAATTTCCCTCCATACCTTCCTGGATATTTACTGCCAGGTATCCTGTGAGTGCTGGACACTCTGAGAGCCAGAAGACACATTCCTTACTTTCAGTTAGGAAGTCTGACGCAACCCATTTCATTACACTGTAGCTTTTGTCCGGAGAAAGGTAAGCATGGGATGCTATCTATGGGAGCACAGATCAGGAGCACCCAGGCTAGTCTACGGGTTCTAGGTTTGTAAGAGACAATCACTGAGTGAATTGTCTGAAGATTATTTAGAGCCAGCTGAAGGAAAGAGTGGAGGGCAAACATTCTAGAAAAAAAAAAAAAAGATACTGAAAGGCCAAAGACCAGGAGGTGGGCAAGGTGGGCAATCACAAGCTGTTCAGAATTACTTGAGGATAAGGGGTGCCTGGGTGGCTCAGTAGGTTAAGCGTCTGACTTTGGCTCAGGTCGTGATCTCACGGGTTTGTGAATTCGAGCCCCACGTCGGGCTCTGTGCAGACAGCTCAGAGTCTGGAGCCTGTTTCGGATTCTGTGTCTCCTTCTCTCTCTGTCCCTCCCCTGCTCCTGTTCCGTCTCTCTCAAAAAATGAATAAACATGAAAAAAAAGAAAAAAAAAGAAATACTTGAGGATAAGGTAAAGAGCAAGAAAGGGTGGGAGACGAGTTCGGAGTGGAAGTAGGTGCAAGGCCATCAGTTACTTTGTGTGCCAAGCTATTAGAACTGTTTTAGTAGATATGGAAAAATGATAGCAGATTCACAAAATGTTGAGCAGGTAAAGTCTTGCTGATAGATTGGATGGGGGTGGTGGGGGTGGACAGACCAAACTCTTAGATTTCTGGTTTGGATGTAACTGGAGACATTTAGACTGGGAATTTAGAGGGGGGGCGGGGGTGGGGGGGAGATGTCGTTTGCATGGGAGGACGATGAGTTCCGTACAGGGCTTGATGAATATGATGTGCCAGAGGAACACCCAGGCAGTAATGGCACCAAGAAGCTGAATAGAGAGATCTGAGGATCCACAGAGATGTCAGGACCATGGATAAAAGACTCAGGACCATCAACCTGTACAGTAGATGGTTAAATGCATCCCAACAGCATCTGATGGCTATTACTATGAGAAGTAATGAGATTAATTTTTCTGTGAGTTCTCTGAGAAAAGCTGTGGAAGAAATACACTGAGAAAAAAATGCCAGACTATGTCAGAGTTAATGGGACATGTGAAGAAGACTGAGACAGAGTGAGAGATAATGGTCAGGAAGCGGGGAGAAGCCCCAGGAAGGGGTAGTCTTACAGATTCCAACGGACAAGAACTCCAAGGAGCAGAGAAGGTGAAAAAAACCCTTCGAATGGATGTGAGATAGGGACAGACAAGAATAAGTTGAATCTGGTGATTGGAGATCACTGGTGACCATGGTAGGCGCTGGAATCCAGTGGATTAAGGAGTAAAAAGTTTGAGTAGGGCCAACTCCTTCAGAAAGCTTGTGGAAGGACTGACAGAATGGATAGTCCTTAGAAGGGATATAGGATTGGGGTTCATTGTGTTACAGGATGAGAAAGATTTTAGCTTGTGGATGAACAAAGAAAGACTCTTTCAAGCAAAATAGAACTAGGGAACTCTTTATCTTTTTATTTCTTTCATCGTATCCCTTTGGTTTTGGGTTTTGTTTTCTTTGCTTTTTTTTATTTGCATCTTTTTCTTGTTGATTTTTTCACTTTTTTTTTCTTTCTTCCTTTTCTTTTTTCTCTTTCTCTCTCTGGATCCCACCGTTTTTCTTTTTCCCTTAGCTGGCCATGATGTGCAAATGAAGACTATTATTAATACTTGTTTTAACTTATGAAATATATTTTACCTTCCCTATGTAGAGTACAAAAACTATGGAAGTTTTTTATTTCCTTAATTATAAAAACCCTAATGAGCTGTCAATTGAGATTTTTGTATGTGATTTTTTAAAAAGACTTTATTTCTTTAGAGCAGTTTCAGGTTTGCAACAAAATTGGCAGGGAGACACAAGAGAGTTCACTTTTCTTCCTGCCACCCCTTCCACCCCAGCCTCCCCTGTTATCAGCATCTCCCACTAAAGTGGTGCATTTGTTATAATTGATGAACCTACGTTGACACATCATTAACACCCAAAGTCTATAGCTTACGTTCACTTTTGGGATTGTACATTCTATGGGTTTGGACAAATGTATAATGACATCTATCCATCATTATGATATCATCAGAATATCTTCACTGCCCTAAAAAGCCTCTGTGCTTTGCCTATTCAGCACCCTCCCCTTTTCCCCCAAACCATGGATCTTTGTATTGCCTCCGTGGTTTTGCCTTTTCCAGAATGTCATGTAGTTGGAATCACACAGTATGTAGTCCTTTCAGGCTGGCTTCTTTCGCTTAATACTATGCACATAACTTTTGTCCACATCTTTTCATGGCTTGATAACTCATTTCTTTTCATCACTGAATATGTATGTGATTTTTAAGTTGCTTAAAAAGTAGTATTTGTAGAAAAAAGTGGATAACGACCTCTGTTTTGTCCCTCAGAATGTTAAGCTCGAGTGCCCATCTTTCTTCAAAATAGGACCTAGAAATGTAAGAAGGGATGAGGGAGAGGTTAGGATGCTGTGGAGGTAGGTGTGGTAGCTTAGACTGAGTCTTTGTATTTAACACGACTCTAAGAATCTAATCATCACAAACACAAAGGGCAGCTGCAAGCGGGCCCACTTTTCCAAGTGTGAATCAGCCTGAATCAAGTTGGAGCTGGCCCTACACAAGACAGCCAAGAAAGGGGCCAGGTATGATGGAGACAGGACCCACAGGGGGCCTTCACATTTTGTTGTGAAATGGATTTTCTTGGCACAAAGAGAAAAATAAAAACCACCCATAATTACATCACCCAGAGATACTCATTATTAATATTTTGGTGTAAAAGCCTTCACATCTTTTTTCAAATATGGTATCTGTGTATTTTATATACAAATGTACCCCCTAAAGAGAGGGATATCCAGCAGCATGTGATTTTTGAATGGTGACTCTCTCGTAGGTGGCCAAGGACCATATGACTTCACATGTACGACTTTAGGCCTTGACTCTATTGTGAACGTCTGGGGGGACTGAGGCAACCAAACCACCCTTGCTCCCTAAACTTCAGCAATCCCTCCATTATGGGATGAATTGTGTTTCCTCAAAAGTCATGTGTTGAAGCCCTAACCCCCAATGTGACTGTATTTTGGAGATAGAGCCTTTATGGAGGTAAATTAGGTTAAATGAGGTGATAAGGTTAGGACTCTAATCTGATAGGACTGGTGTCCTTTAAAAGGAAGAAACACCAGATCTCTCTCTCTCTCTCTCTCTCTCTCTCTCGTGCACATAGAGAAAAGCCCATGTGAGGACAGAGCAGGAACTCTGTCATCTACAAGCCAGGAGAAGAGGCTGTCACCAGAAACCAGCCCTGCTGACACTTTGATCTTGGACTTCCAGCCTCCAGAACTGTGAGAAACAAATGTCTGTGATTTAACACACCCAGTCTGTGATATTTTGCTGTGGTGGCCCTAGCAGACCAGTAGACCCTCCAAAATCCCTTCAGATAACTTCCCTGGTGGAGGTGGCTGGGGCTGGAGAGGAACCCACACTCCTGCTTCCAGCACTGAGCACTTCCTCAGCACACAAAGCACAGCTACTACCAGTCCCAGCAGCTTGTCTGTGGCCTTGGGACCTGAATTTATCCAAGTAGACAACCTGCAGGCTCTCTGGTGTCTCCTCTTCTAAGGGTGCTAAACCCATCATGAAGGCTCTAGTCTCTTGACTTCATCTAAACCTAATTACCTCCCAAAGGCCCATCTCCAAATAACTGCAGTTGCAGAGAGTTTCAAAGTGTGAAGGGACATGGGCAGCAGGATTCGATCTGTACCAGACAGTGACCCCAGGGGAGGGAGATCTGAGGAAAGGTCCACGGAAAGCTGGTGGGGAGGACGTCTCTTGGAACGCTTCTTTTTCCCAAGATAGGGCAGGAGAGGCTGCTCTTGTCAGCTGGAAGACCAAATCAGAGAGTCAAAGGCTGATTTTTCAGGGTCTTGTGTGCTTCTCTCCGAGGAAGCATTTCTGACCCATCTGCTCCTAGTTATCCAACCCCTTGCCCTCCCCAACCACCGGCACATCCAACCATACCTGGCACACGGCACAAAGGGTCTTGACTATGGCAGAGCAAGAGTAGGGAACAGACCAGCACTCCCCAAGTTGCCAGGCTGAGGAAGTCATGGTGGCATGACTGTGTGATGCACAGCATGATGGCTGTGTGAGGAGGGAGCTTGGAGAGAAAAGTTTGGGAGCTCTACTGGGGATGGTGGATGAGGGTGGCCCCACCCTGCCTGAGCTCCTTCACTAGAGTGCATTTGGTTGGCTGATGCAGATCTGCTGTGACTGATACTAGATACTATAGGGGGCGCCATTTCTACTGGCATAATGTGGGAACTGATGAGGACCCCCTGGCCTGGGCCCCCTATTTATCCCTCTATTTGCAGTCTCCATCTCCGCCTTGCCCTTTGGCCTGGGCTGGAAAAATGGCTTCTCTGAGTGGGACGTCTGGGACAGGAAAGAGTATGAGGTGGGGAGCAGGACACTGGGACCAGGCTTGCCCTTAGGCTGAGGCCTAGCAAGGCTGCATGTGTGAGGGGGAAAAGAGTGGCTGTGGGGGTGGGTGTTTGCTTGTCTTGGGAAGTGTAGGGCTGTCTAGAGAATAAAAGGACACAGGAAGAAGGTTGGGGGAGGGTCACATTCAGTCTTCACCTCTTTCCCAGGCCCAGTTTTATCTGGACCTTGTATGGCAGGAACACAAAGTTAACAATGATAAGACAATAAGACTACAGGTAACGCATAATAATACTTAAAAGACATCATTGTATTTAATCCTGGCAAAATCCTTGCAGATAATTCAATTATTGTCCCCATTTGCCATGTGGGACAACAGATACTTTCAGAGAGATTAAGTAACTTGGCCAGGGTTTCAGACCAGTAAGAGCTGGAGTCAGGATCTGGACCCAGGCCCAGTGATAACAGAGCTTGTGCCCTTAGCTACCCGCTCCACTCTGGTCTAGCCTGAACTCACCGGCAGGGGTCTGATAGGGATTGGGGAGAGTTGGAAACCTGGGGAATTCTGTATGAGGAGAGGCTGAAAGTCCCCAGTCAGGGAACTTGGAGGGGCGGTGGGGGAGGTTGGGCCTGATGACCTCTAAGGTCCTTGCCAGCTCTCAGACGCTTGGGTCCATCATAACCTTCTCTGCACATTGCAACCAGAAATCTAGTCTAGCTCATGACTTCCCCAGCCTTCTCTTTTCTTAAGTAGTCTAGAAAATTCACAGCTTGGCATTGAAGACCAGCATCATCTGGTCCTACTAGACCATCTAAATGTTTCTTCTACCATCATCTGAGGCAGAGACATGGACGCTGGGGTTCAGGACACTTGATTGTGGGCAAGAGTGGAGGAAGTGAGACCACTTAGTAGTCTGGAGTGGAGGTGGTGACCATCTGTCTAGGGAGAGTGACTGTGGGCTCAGATATGAAAGACTGAGTTTGGACTGAGGGGAATATATGAGGAAAACACATATAAGACTGCGATAGATGGGGTGTTAGGGAGGAAAAATAGAGGACCTACCTTTTTATGCCTGGAATAAAGTTAAATAGAAAAAAACTGAACTAATAAAAATCTTAGGACTGAGGTGGGAGAAAATGTCAGACCCTTTTCTAAGTATGTTACATGAAACTCTCACAGCAATTTCATTGCACTCTCTTGGCAAATGAGATTCCTGATATCTCTAAGGAAGGCTAAATACCTTTTAAGAGAAGGTGGCAGAAAGGAAATGGGAATTCAGGAGGTGAAGTTTTCATGGGGGGAGATGATGATGAATCAATATTTGGAAATGATTGGCGAAGGAGAAATCCTGTAAACATGTGAACTTCTCTCTAAGGCCTGTGACTCTTTATGTTCCTCTCCCCAGAAGGCTGATGTGACATCACGGCAGCCAAGAGGCGAGTGGGTTCCAAGAAGGAGGCAGTGGTCAATAAGGGCAGATGCCACTGAGGGGTCCAGACATGTGGACAGAGAGGTCACCATTGGATTTGGCCACATGGCATCATTGGTGAGCTTGGCTAGAGCAGTTTCAGTGGAGTAGAGGGTGGCCACTGATAGGGGTAGGCTGAGCATAGAGGAGAATGACAGGTTGGTGAGGGCCGGTAGAGAGAATGAAGAAACTTTTCATTAGGTTTTGCTGTGAAGGTGAAGACAGCATTGGGGTAGCAATAGCAGAGTAAGGATTAACAATGATTTCCTCTACTTTTATCGTAACCACCACCTACACCTCCCTCAACATACCATTGCAACGTACTGCTATTGGAAGGCAGCTGGCTGAAAAACTCTACCAAGAGATGGGAAGAGACATAAAAGGAAGCAGGAGGAGCCCGAGTGCTCCTGTTTGGCCAAGGCTCAAGGAGCCCCTGAGAGGTAGAAACCTAGCAAGTCCCGCATCAGCAGACTGGCCCAAGGCCAACTGGGTAGATGAATGGTTGTGGTGGAAGAGGGGAGTCAGACCCAGAAGAACTGGATGTTTCAGCCCTGATTAGACAAGGGACCCCAGTCTTTGTGCTCCTGGGCACTGGGGTGGGTCCCTCACTGGACAGTGTGTCCAACATGTCTGGTCAAACAGCCTGGCTCCCTTGAGTCTGATCCTGGCAACCTCAAGGGAACTGGCAGAGACAGTGAGGGCACTCTTGCCCAGTGGGCCAAAGGTCCTGGTTTGGGGCACAGGATTCCCAGGCTTTGGGGTAGGGAAACACCTGTAGGTCTTTGTCTAAAAGGAAACTTCTGAGAGTAATTCTGGCTGGGACTCTTGGCCTCCTTTCCCTGCGGGGTGACTTCATGAACACACAGTATCGGACTGTCCAACATTCTGTAGTCATGCAATGTCTGTGCCACTAAGGGAATGGGGTTTCTATACCGCTGCTGTGCAAACAGTCTTTTCTGGGATTGGTACACAGATACAGCGGTGTGATTTGGGACAATTTCATTGCCGGAGATGGGAGATTTGGGATCATGAATAGCTACATGCAGACCAAGGACACTTGGTCACTCTATTATAGTCTTTTTTTGGTTGTACTTTAATTTTATTTTTTTAAAATGTATTTTATGAAAAGACACTGAAAATGTGGCACATGGCCGTCAAGAGGCAACCCTTCCTTGGATGGTCAGTGTAATCCTTCCTGGACTGCCATCCCTGGCTTGGTTCAGATCACCAGATGCCAAGACTCCCCGCCTACCAGCACTCACCACGTAGGAAGCAGAGCAGAGCCACACTCCGCACCAACAGCTTTTCCATCATTCTTGAAAGGAAGTCCCCTGAGCAGGCTGGCGCCCCAAGGACCAGCTTTCCTGGGGCTAGACTTATACCAGTCCTTGGTGGGGGCAGGGGCCAACTGTGGGCAGTGGCATTAGCATTTCTACATCAGTGTCTTTTGAGAAGTTCATTGCTCCTCACCCTCGACCCCCTCCTCCAGGGCTCTGTTGTATTTCCTTATTGCAAGATGGCCTGGAAGTAAAGCCCCGGATGGCGAAAGTGTTTTTTGTTTCTTTGGAAGGTAAAGGAGCCTGGGGAGAATGGTCTCTGAATAGGTCATGAGAGAAAAGGTGTTTGTTGAGAATGCGGTTACAACATGGCGCTTAACCATATCCTGATGATGTCTGCTGGGAAGCGGACACACTCAGAGCCCCGAGTTCCCTGTGATCTCTCCTGTCTCACTGCATCCCACCATGGGCTGAGGCAGGTCCGTGGGGTGCTGGTGCCCAGGACACTCTGCAGTGTGACCAGGGCAGAGGAAGCGAGGGTCCTAGGGGGTAGGGCGCTGTTGGGGTGCAGGTGGTGATGACTCACCTTGGGAAGGTAGTTGGAGGTTCGGGTCTGAAGACCGGGTATGAACTAAAGGGAATCGTGAAGAAAACACACACAGGGGTCTTTGCTCTGCTTGCGTCCAATGTTTCTGAATTGCAGTTACCATTCTCTAGTTAAATAACACCAGTCCCTAGATGACATAGTTCGAATTCCGTTACCACGGTGTGTGAACTATGAGTAACTGCATAGCGTATGAACTTGCTGCTAGCTCTTCGATCCACCGATCACTGTGTTAGTAACGGATACTTTATCATCTGCCTGCTTGCCCCTGACACATCAGAAAGAAACTTAGTAATGATGTCAGCTGAGAAACTGACACAAAGCCTCGAAGTCTGATTTCCCCAGTGCTTTCTGGCCCGGATGTATATCCGTCCCCACCACCTACCCCATTCCTCCATGCCCCGAGCCCACACAGCACTGGAAATAGCCTGGCTTCTCAGCAGTGACGGCTGAAGAATGGCTGGAGTGCATTCGTGGCCAGTGTTGGTGGGGGAGAAGGAAGCGGTGGCCGTGGTGGATGATGCTAGGGGGTCGGTGGGGCAAGCCAGACAGGAGAGGTTTAGGGGCTGGGTCCAGGCAGTTTATACATATGAGTTTCATAATCAATGTTCCAGAACAGGCAGCTCTTTCACTAGACCATACTTTGTGCGTAATGGATGAAACCATACAAAACCCACGAGACACGTTGTAGGAAGATGCATGTTCACCATGGTGATTTGGGAATCGATGAAGGGCCAGTGGTGGGGGCAGCCTGTTCATTGCCTTATAAAGTAACATTCCTTTTCTTGCTGCTACAGTTTGTCATTGGTCTGGACGGTGGCAGCAGGTTCCCAGGGTGGAACAGGAACGAGAGGGGAGGTACGTGGTGGGAGATGGTGGTTCAGGGACTCGGCAAGACCGCCAGAGTCTCTGTGTGCTGTTGGGGGAAGGGACACACAGGTGTGTATGGAGGGATGTGTTTGTCAGTGTGTGTGTGCGAGGGGTGAAGTTCTCTGCTTGCACAGGCAGAGAGAGCTGTCACCAACTATAAACTTGTGATATTTCCTAGTCTCAATTTTTTAATTAAAATTTTCTTACACGGTCTCTGTAGTTAATAATTGCACAGAAAGTAAATATGAAGAATGAAACCTGTAACCTAATGACATATTTCCTGTTTCCTGATGGGGAAATTGAGGGATTATAGGTTAATAACTTGCCACGGTTTCACAGCCACTACGTGTCAGAATGAGGCTTCAAACCCAGATCTGTCAGATTTCTGAGTCTGTGCTATGGCCAGGGTACTCCATACTTGGGTGTCGGCCCTACACACATGACTGGAAGGTCTGATGGGGACTGGCGTGGGCCTGGAAGTGTGTTGGTTCCAGACACCCACTGTCTGGATGCTACAAAGGAGGAAGAGTCTGCACCAGGAGACAGATTTTGCCTGAGGACCTGTAAGTAGGCTGGTGGCATGATTTATTCTCTAGACTGGGGCGTTTTGTGAGTAAAAGAAATAATGTAATAAGTAAGCTTGGACTGAAGTCATGAATTAGGACTATTAGCTCTTTCCCAACTTTAAGAGTATGGAGGGAGGCCCTTATGGGCTCAGGATAAATTTAATATGTGACATCTATCAAGCTGTCAATCTCTAATGGACCTCCTAAGCCTCCTCTCCTGAAAAGCCAGAAAACATCCATAACATATCATTCAGAGACGTGCATGTGCTATCCAGCATAATTCCACCATGTAAAATGCTGATTATCTTCCTGTGCACCTGATGTCGAATCGTTACTGGATGGTGTTTAGGAAGCTTTTTTTTTTTTTTTTTTTTTTTTTTTTTTTTTTTTTTTAGGAAGCTTTATTGGGAGAGCAGATGAAGGAGGTCCAGCCAGGAATCTAGGGCAGTATATTGTGCTGTGAGGTGATCGTGGACTTTGCTGGAGCAGACTGAACTTGGGATTCCTGGGTGGTATCAGATATACAAGTGGGGCTTTTCAGTCATTTACCGTCCCTACTTTATTTCACTGTAATTACATAGCCGCCAGGGACATTTTCCAGGGGGGCCACATCCCATAAATCTTTAAAAGAAGGTTTGTTTATTGCCCACCAGCTACATAGAACAGGTGCATCTCACAACAAGAATTCCGTAGTGAAGGGTCCCCCACTGTCCTCTCCTTAGGGAGCACCATCAGGATGTTCGAGGAGCATATGTTTCCACAGGGAGATTTGACCAGATCATTATTTTCTTTTCTCACTCTCTTTGCCTCGATTCCCCTGGTGAGAACATGTCCCTTTCCAATATCACATTAGGCATCATTAATACATTCTTCAGGTTTGTGCAGAACAGCATATCTTCTGTAAAATAATACTATGGAAGAACAAAGTTGCTCTTTGGCAGCTCTGATAAATGGTTTATAATTTGTTTTCCCTGTTTTCTTTTAAAATTATTTTAAAAATTGAGGTGTAATTGACATCCATTATTATATTATATATATTTTTTTAAGTGCCTGACTTAAGCTTTAATTGCCAAAGCGTCCATTTCTAGGAGGCATCCCCTTCAACGAAGGCCATCTGGAATAAACACATAGCCAGCCTCACACTAGGTAAAGAGCCAGGCCTCCTGCCTCAACTGAGACTCCTTTGTGTCAGAGATCTTGGTTGATTTTGATAAGTGACTATTTGTGCCACTTGGTTTTTTTCTCTCCCTGCATTTCAATCTCCTATTTTTATGTTTAAAATGGTTTAAATTTTTTTAATGTTTCTTTATTTGAGAGAGAGAGAGAGAGAGAGAGAGAGAGAGAGAGAGAAAGCAGGGGAGGGGCAGAGAGCGAGAGGGAGACACAGAATCCGAAGCAGGCTCCAGGCTCTGAGCTGTCAACACAGAGCCTGATGTGGGGCTTGAGCTCACAGACCATGAGATCATGACCTGAGCGGAAGTCAGATGCTTAACCGACTGAGCCACCCAGGTGCCCTTTCTGCTTTTATGTTTTAAATTACCAATAAAAATTGAGCCTATCCGCGCTGACAGCACGAAGCCTGCTTAGGATTCTCTCTCCTTCTCTCTCTCCCCTTCCCTGCATGCCCTCTCTAAACTAACTAAATAACTAACTAAAAAAAAACCAAACAAAAAACTGAGCCCACAAAACTCTAAGCCCCATGCTCAACCTCGAAAGCAAACCCATGTTTGTGCTCACCTTCCCTACTCCCAATCTCACTGTGTGGCCCCAGGTACGCTGTGTAGTTTCCAGGTCTTGTAAGTAGTAAACCTTTATTTTTTCAAAGTTCCCTGATGGTTGTTGCTGAAGGGCATTTTGCAGTTATAAGGGCCGCGCTAACTACAACATTGGTTGATAGGCTGAGTTTGGCCCGAAACAGGTGTATATCATAATGATTTGATATTTGTATTTACTGTGAAATGGCCGCCATAATAAATCTAGTCAACATGTATTGCCTTACATAGTTACAAAAAGTTTTCTCTTTGTGTGATGAGAATTTTTCTTCAATATATGAAGTTTATTGTCAAATTGGTTTCCATACAACAGCCAGTGCTCATCCCAAAAGGTGCCCTCCTCAATGGGTGGCACCCATTGGTGCCTCAATGGGTGCCCCATCACCCACCCTCCCCACCCTCCCACCCCCCATCAACCCTCAGTTTGTTCTCAGTTTTTAAGAGTCTGTTATGCTTTGGCTCTGTGTGATGAGAATTTTTAAGATCTACTTTCCTAGCAACTTTCAAATACGCAAA
This sequence comes from Panthera onca, assembly GCF_046562875.1. NCBI lineage: Eukaryota > Metazoa > Chordata > Mammalia > Carnivora > Felidae > Panthera > Panthera onca. Next base: position 92,558,794 of record NC_138348.1, on the reverse strand, counting down.
TGTATTATTAACTGTAGTCATGCTGTACGTTACACCCCCATGACTTATTTATTTTATCACTGGAAGTTTGTACCTGTTTCCCCTTTTTCTACTCCTTCTTCATTGCTGTTTTGCATGAGCAATGTTTGCTATGATGGCTATCCCTATAGCTGTGAACACTGGTTCAATTTTGAGAAGGCCCCAGTCCTAACAATGAGAGCAGACATAGGGAGGGGAAGGGAAGCAGAAGGTACGGCCCACACCCATGATGGACACATCCTGAGCCCTGGAGCAGGGTGTCAGCCAGGTTGGGGACTGGCTTGGGCCATGGCACTGGTGGGGAGGTGGTCACAGGGGACATGGGACTAGAGGAAAGGAGCCTTTTAGCAAAGCCCTGCCCACATTAGAAGCCCCTGTCTTGGACCGGGCACGGTGGGATGTCCAGAGAGTGAAGGGTCAGGGACTGTTGAGGGGCCAGCAGGTCTGGCCAAGGGATGTCCCCCACTCAGCAGGAGGCAGTCCCAAGGAAACAGGAGGGGCACGTGGGCCATCCTTTGCCCCTTGGAAGTATCCAATGGGGCTAGAGTGTGGGAACGTTTTCCGGGCATGGGCGGTGGAGGAACGCCCGCTGGCAGGGGTGAAAAAGGAAGCTTCTGCCCACAGCCGGGGAGCAGCTCAGCCCAGATTCTCCACCCTTCTCTCACACGCTAGAGCGGCCTGTCCCAGCCCTTCCTGGGCACACTGCTCCCCTGCTCCGGTCACTCTGTGCATCTTCCTACCGTCCCAGACTAGATGGGCAAGTTCGTGCTCCTGCTTCTGCTGCTGGTGGTCTCCCCTTTCGTGTTCTTCCAGGGAGTGGGTGAGGCCCTGGGCTGGCTGGGCAGGGGGTGAGGATGTGCAGGTAGGCTGGGGAGCCGTGCCGGCATGGTGATCTGACCCGGCTGGGAGAGAACGAGGTTAAGAGTCAGGTTCTGGGATGATCCGCCCACGAAGGGTTCAAGGTCTCTGTGTGCTGTCGCTACTCTGACTCCTCCCAGGGAAACAGCTCAGGTCCCTTCCCAAGGTCTCAGAATGGGGCAGTCACTCCCTTGGGGCCGACTGGGGCCGAGGGCTCTTGTCACTTTCTGGCTTTGGGTCTGGCTGGGATGGAAGAGCCAATGGTAGCTCAAGATTTTCTATAAAGACACAGCCTAGGGGCAGTGATGTAGCCAGTGGGGTCATTAGATGGCTTATGAAGAGCCAATATTTTCATAGTACTCTTTTCACTTAGATAGGTGTGTACTTCGGATGATTTTTGGTGCTCAGCTAGGAAATCTTGGGAGACCAAAATCTGCCTCCTCATCTTCAAGCCACTGTAATCCTTATGCCCATCCATTTCCCCTGAGATCCCGGCCCAGGGTGGCTGAATGCATGTGTTCTGCTTTGTTCTGCATCATGGCTCCACAGCTAAGGGGAGACCCTTTACATAGTAACCTCTTTTAGATTTTTATGAGCATATGAGTACAGAGCTGGTACCGGAGCAGGGTTGGGGGGTGCTCAGCCAGGCTTCTAGGGAACAACAATTCAAGAAAGATATAATCTCTTACTGTTGTTTGCTGCCAGGTTGGAAATTTCACTTGCCTGCTTTAGAACCCATGCCTTTCGTCCTTATGTCTCACTTCCTAGGGCCTCCTGTATCACCTGGCAGGTAACATCTTATATTTTTGTTCAAGGTTATTTTTTCTAAACTGCTTTAGTGTTAAATAATCCACCTGTCACACAATTCACTGCTAGAGTATACATAAAGCTGTTTAGCCTTACTAGCTTTTCCAGATCACTATGCCAAAGACCCCATTTCCTTCACTATCCAACGGCAGCAACCGAGCGGGAATATCTTCCGCCCCAAATTGCATGTGGAAGTATTTGGTGTCATGCTGTGTCCCTGAGCTCCTGGGTGTCGGTCCACTCAGCCCCGGGCTTGTGTCTGTGTCTCCACAGCTCCAGCCACAGTATGCATGGTCTGCAGTGTTTTTAAGAAGGGCAGATGTAAGGCAGGCAAAGGCAACTGCATGGCGGAGCAAGGCCCAGGATGCAGGACCAGGGATATATTCTATTTCAATATCAGAGGTAATGGTATTGAGCCAGGAAGGTGAAGCAGGTGTCCGGGGGCCGGGCTTGCCTGGCTGGGGAAATTCCGCTTACTCTGAGCCCCAGCTGTCGCTCTCTGACCCAGAGTATGAACTTCCTCCTCTTCCAGATGGATGGGGCTACAATCACACTCAACTGGACTGCTCCGATGACTGTAAGTCCTGGAAGCTGATTCGCGGGAACCTGAAGGTTTCGAGCTTTTGCTGTGAAGATCAAGATTTCTGCAATAAATATAAAGGGCGGTCGCAGAAGTGGAAGCCTCGCTAACTGTTCTGCCTTTGTCAGTATAGGTGTCCGCTCCCCCTTCCCATCCTTGGCCTCTCTGGTCCTCTCTCCCTCCGCACGTGCTCCTGAGGAGCACAAAGCATCCTCCTGTCTCCGCCCGGTTTCTCTCTTCACTCCTCTCCTGCCCACCGGCGCCTGCCCCCCAACACCAGGCAGGGTGGGTTCACCCTTGCGCCATTTCACCTGTAAATCACCCGCTCTCCTCACCTCGCATCTCCTCCTCCCGCACAATCACTGTGCTTCTCTGTCTGACCCGCTGCCTGGTTTCTAATCCCACAACTCAAGAGCGACTGCCAGGTGCCCAGACAGGCGATGGGCTCCATTTTGCACATCAGGAGTTGGAAGGGTCCGTGGAAAGCTCAGGAAAACGTGTCCAACTGGCAGATTGACAGAGAAGCCTCAAAGTGCACGAAGGTGCCAAGGCCCGAGGCAGATGGGATCAGCAGCTTTAGGTGTTATGCACATTCTCTGAACCTACTGATGGCTCAAGTTCGGAGACTCCCAGAGGTTGTCCAGGCAGGCGAGTGGGGGTGGGGCTGGGTGAATCACAGCCATGGGAGACCATGGGAGAGAAAGTGGGGGAAGGCCACAGAGGCAGGTGGGGAACCAGGACAGAGGGGCGGTGCTATCTGTTTTCTGTGACAACTTGCAGGTCACTGGCAGAGCAGGTTGAATGGAGAAGTGGCACAGAGGCCACATTGCGGAGGGTTGAGGAATGAGGGGACCATGACAGGAGGACATAGGGAGTATCAGCCACTCTTCCAAGGAGCTTGGGAGCAACTGAGAGAGTGGAATAGTACTTTTTTTTAATTAAAAAAAAAGTTTTTTAAAGGTTATTTATTTTGAGAGAGAGAGAGAGCAGGGGAAGGGCAGGGAGAGAGAGAGAATCCCAGGCAGGCCCCACACTGCCAACACGGAGCCCGAGATGGGGGTTTGAACCTAGGAACCTTGGAGATCATGACCTGAGCCGAAATCAAGAGTCAGATGTTTGCCCACTGAGCCACACAGGTGCCCTGGAATCATATCTTTTATAAAACAGTGAATCTCGTATGTTTTTAGGCAACGAAAGATTTCTATCTTCTCTAGTGTAAAATGCCTCTGCTGCTATTATTATAGGAATATTTGTCACCATCTCATTAACTTTTCAGAGTATATTTTAAAACTTCTATCACCACTTTTATATGTATTTTTCCCACTCTTTTGACCTCTCTTTTTCCCTTTATATTACACTTCCTCTGTCTTTATCTCCTGCCTTCATCCTCTTTCCCTTACTAACCATGATGCAAAAATGGAGAATATTATCTTGTTAAAGTCCGTGTTTAACATAAGCTTACAATTTTCATTCATAAATTAAAACAAAGAGGAACGTTTTGTTTCTCTTGTAGACACTAATCAAAACAAATTCATTTTGTGTGATTTTTACTTAGCTGAGATTTTTTTGCACTCAGAAGAATATGGTTTCAATATCTACTTTTATTTTCAGAATGTCGAATGTAAGTATTTTTAATGGATTTTTCCCCCTCAGATTGAGGTGAGATAGGAGTTAGAAGGTATGGCTAGTTGGATTAGTCATTGTGGGACACATCCTTATCCGTAAACTCAAAAGCATCAGGAACAACCCCATGAGCATCCACAGTAATAAAACCCAACTCAAGTATTCCAATCTACATTATGCTTGTCTAGTTGGGTCCAAGTGTACTAACGAGAGCCATGGATGGGTCAGGGTGAGAGAGGCTGGACCAGTGAGAGGCCTTTTCTTTTCTTTTCTTTTCTTTTCTTTTTTGTACACTGCCTTAATAGCCATACTCTAATGAACCATGTAAATCCCAACTATTGTATAATATCTGAAAAATACAGATACGTTAACAGAAAAGTCAAAAAAGAAAGATGTAATGGGCTATGCTTAGTGTCTCACTTTCAAAGAATACCATGTGGAAAGGGGAAAAATCCAACTTACAGTGGCATGGCCTGGCAGGGTGGTCAGGGTTAACGTCCATGGCGATACATCCAAGGCTAACAACATACACGTTTGATATTATGGGATGAGAATGGCACTTCAGCTCTGTGGTTCTCCTGCCCCATTATCACACATAACCCTAGTCTAACCACGAGACAAACATCAGACAAGCCCAAACTGAGGGGCATTCTGCAAGATATCTGCACAGTCATCTTCAAAGTTATCGACATCCCCAAAACCAGGGAAATTCTGTGATACTGTCCAGAGGAGATAAAGAGCCATGATGAATGAAAGAAATGAGGTATCCTGGGCGAGAAATAAGACGTTCAGCGAGAAGCTAAGGGAATCTGAATACAATATGGAATTTAGTTAATAGTAATGAATCAATATTTTGTCATTAGTTGCGACAGAAGTACCCAGGTGATGTAGACTGGTAATAGTAAGGGGAAACTGGCTGAAAAACTGAGTATTATCTCTGTAACTTTTCTCTAAGTCTAAAATTATTCTAAAATGTAAAAAAAATATTGAAAGAAACCAGCCAAACCAATACTTAGAGATTCCTTATTTTAGGCAGATCGTACAGAATTTCTCATGACACCGATGCGTGCATCCGTGGCAATATATACAAGTATATACACGGAAGTTTTTAGCACACGTTTTATAAGAATAGGATCATACATAGAATGTGGGTATTGAAAGTCAACTGTTCTTTGGTGGCCACACAGGAGGCCTCAGACTCCTGATTTGTCTTAGGCCAGCTTAGATCTCGCTCCAGCTTATCTTCTCAGACTCCCTCCCAACTCAGCCCCTTTGGGAGAGGGTATGGGAGGAGCCAGGAATCCTACTCCCAGCCCCATCTGCCTAGCTCCACCAAGAATCATCAGAGCAGAGGCCTGTCAGCTCCCACAGCTTGTCCAAGGCCCTCGGGCACTGAGGTCCTGCATGGGGGGGCAGGGTTGAGGCTTCAGCCTTACTCTGTCCTGAGGTCAGGCAGTAGTCAGCAACAGTGGTGTCTGCCCTGTGTTTTCTTTTTTTTTTAATATTTAAAAAAATTTTTAATGTTTATTTATTTTGAGAGAGAGAGAGAGAGAGAGAGACAGAGCACGAGAAGGGGAGGGGCAGAAAGAGAGGGAGACACAGAATCTGAGGCAGGCTCTAGACTCTGAGCTGTCAGCACAGCACGAACTCACGAACTGCGAGATCATGACCGAAGCCGAAGTCGGACGCTTAACTCACGGAGCCACCCAGGCACCCCTGCCCTTTGTGTTCTTGAATATGAGCAGAGAACACTCCAGTTCCTTCCCCTGGGATTGCTGTCTGGTGATTCTAGAGTGTGAATGGGCTGCCTTGTGAATTCCCTTTCCTGGAAACTTTCAGGAGTGTTAGCCCTCCAAGCTTGCATTGACCCTTTCTGTTTCTGGGGTGGGTGTGTTGGGGGGGAGGAGTCAGTGGGGAAGGGGATGCTCTCAGACCCCTCTTCCTGCTTGGCCAGAGTCAGCTGGAAAGGGTTCATGACTCAGGACAGCTGGGAGATGAATGAATAATCAGGGCCGGGACCTCTGGGACCTTACATTGCCTCTCCCTGGGGCTGGGGCCGTTCTTAGAAGACACAAGGTCAATCCCTGTGGGTTTGAGTAATAAATAACTATCTCCTTGGATAGGTTTTTGTGCGAGAGCGTGTGAAGCTGTTTGGTGAGAGCAGAGGGCACTGGGTGGTAGGTATGGGGGCTCCAAAACAGGTGTCAATACCTGGATTTTATGTACAAAGGCAACACCTTGCCTTTATTCCATGTGGGCAAGTGGTTTGTCTCTCGCTGTCTACACTTTCCCTCTTACCGTGTAGTAAATTTTGAAATGGACATACAGCTTCTCAGCTAAAGTTTACGGTTCATTGTTTTAGTTCATTTACTTAAACCCATCTGAATGAAATTTGAAGACGTTCCCAAATCACCTTAAGAGTATGGTTCTTAAATAGAGCAGTCTTTTATTTTTTTAAATTTTTTTAATTTTTCATTTTTTTCCAATATATGAAGTTTATTGTCAAATTGGTTTCCATACAACACCCAGTGCTCATCCCAAAAGGTGCCCTCCTCAATACCCATCACCCACCCTCCCCTCCCTCCCACCCCCCATCAACCCTCAGTTTGTTCTCAGTTTTTAAGAGTCTCTTATGCTTTGGCTCTCTCTCACTCTAACCTCCTAAATAGAGCAGTCTTATTAAAAGTTTTGAAAAGGTAGTGAAAGACCCTCCTTAAAATACACAAGCAAAACAAACAAAACCCAAAATAAGTTCTGATGGCTTCACACGCGAATCTACCAAACTTTCAAAAACTGTTCCCCTCTATCTTTTGAGAAATTTTCTGGGAAATGGAAGCCACGCTAGAGCTAACCAGCTGATTGGACTCCAAATTCAGATGATAGTAAAAGAGAGAAAATTATAGGCCAAAATTATTTAAATTATTTATTATTTATGTATAATAATTATTATATGTAATATTTATTTATGATTATAAATGCACAATACTAAATAAAATGTTAGCTGTGGAATCAAAAATCTGAGCTAAAAACTACACTCACGTATCATCACTTATTTCTATAGGCCAGATGTAAGTCTACCTAAGTAATCTCCTGAATTTGCAGCCTAAAGATTAGTAAAATTCATGATGTTTGCAAAATGCCCTATGCCATTTAGCATACCATCACCATGGGAATTATAACAGGTGGCAAAAATCATGGGGCTGTGATAGAATTCTGCCTACCACAGATAGTGAGACACGTCCTAAGCCACCCTACCTCTCATCACCCAGAGCAGAGCCACAATTGGCACCAGCGACCTGGCCATCATCTTCAGGAAGTGAGGTCGTCCCCACAGACCATCCCTATGGCACATCTTCCCTGCGGCTGTGGTCTTATGTCACCCAAGTGGGCAAAGGGTCCAAGCACTGGCCGAGCTCAACCATCAGTGTCCGGGGATGAGATAGGAAGACTGGGACACGGGCTTTCTGCTGCAAAGAGAGTGGGAAATAGGGCAGAGCAGCAACTCCCTTTATCAAGCTGGCCCTTAAATGTGTTCCCAGTACGTGTCTTTCCTTTCTGTGCATGGGGTAGTTAAGGAATTCGGTGAATGAGGCCAAAAGAGGCAGTGGAGGGAGGGAATTCTGGCAGTACTCTCACTGCTTGGCCCTGATGCTCTAGACAAAAGTTTACATTGATGTCATTTGAGAAACTGACACAGACTCAAAGTCTGATTTCCCCAGTGCTTTCTGCCCCGGATGTATATCCGTCCCCACCACCTACCCCATTCCTCCATGCCCCGAGCCCACACAGCACTGGAAATAGCCTGGCTTCTCAGCAGTGACGGCTGAAGAATGGCTGGAGTGCATTCGTGGCCAGTGTTGGTGGGGGAGAAGGAAGCGGTGGCCGTGGTGGATGATGCTAGGGGGTCGGTGGGGCAAGCCAGACAGGAGAGGTTTAGGGGCTGGGTCCAGGCAGTTTATACATATGGGTTTTATAATGCATGTTCCAGAATAAGCAGCTCTTTCACTAGACCATACTTTGTGCGTAATGGATGAAACCGTATAAAACCCACGAGACACGTTGTAGGAAGACGCATGTTCACCATGGTGATTTGGGAATCGATGAAGGGCCAGTGGTGGGGGCAGCCTGTTCATTGCCTCATAAAGTAACATTCCTTTTCTTGCTGCTACAGTTTGGTCTGGACGGTGGCAGCAGGTTCCCAGGGTGGAACAGGAACGAGAGGGGAGGTACGTGGTGGGAGATGGTGGTTCAGGGACTCGGCAAGACCGCCAGAGTCTCTGTGTGCTGTTGGGGGAAGGGACACACAGGTGTGTATGGAGGGATGTGTTTGTCAGTGTGTGTGTGCGGGGGGTGAATAGGACTGTGAAGTCACACAGAGAATAGGTGTCAATAACTATAAACTTGTGATATTTCTTTTTTTAGTGTTTATTTTTGATAGAGAGAGAGAGACAGACAATGTATCAGGAGTGGGGCAGAGAGAGAGGGAGACACAGAATTCAAAGCAGGCTGCAGGCACTGGTCTGTCAGCACAGAGCCCGATGCAGGGCTCGATCTCATGAGCTGTGAGATCATGACCTGAGCCAAAGTTGGACGCTCAACTGACTGAGCGACCCAGGCGCCCCAACTTGTGATATTTCTTAGTCCCTATTTTAAGCCCAACTTTTATTAAGAGATTTCATTGGTAGCATTGAAACAGAGCAATAATAGGGATGATGGAGGTAATAGTCATGACTGTTAGTACTATGACATTAAGTACTATTATTATCATCTCTCCTTGGTAGAGGAATTGAGATCTACAGACGTGATGGAATGTGCCATGACCTTAACATGTTTAAATGCTGTAATGAGGCTTTAAACCTAGATCGGTCTGGTTTCTGAGTCTGTGCTCTGGCCAGAGCACTCCCTCACTGGGCCTCAACCTACACACTTCCCCGGAAGATCTGTGGGGACTGGCGTGGGCCTGGAAGTGTGGTAGTTCTGGACACCCACTGTCTGGATGCTGCAGGGGATGGGGTTCGTGCACCAGGAAAGAGATTGTGCCTGGAGACCTCTAAGTAGGCTGGCCGTATAATTTATCTTGTGGATTGGGACATGTTGGGAGTAAATGGGTCTTTATTAATAACTAAGCTCGGAATAGAGGCATAGGTTAGTCTAACTATTGGATTTATGCCAAGTTCATGGTCTGGGAGGCACTTCTGGGCTCAAGATGAATTTAATACATGACATCTGTCATACTTCCAATTCCTCATGGCCCCCAAACCTCCCCTGCTTCTAAGTTGTCAGGAAACCTCCATAACTTATCACTCAACACAATTCCACTGTGTAAAATGACCTTCCTGTGCATCTGATGTCGAATCGTTACTAGATGGTGTTTAGGAAGCTTTATTGGGAGAGCAGATGAAGGAGGTCCAGCCAGGAATCTAGGGCAGTATATTGTGCTGTGAGGTGATCGTGGCCTTTGCTGGAGCAGACTGAACTTGGGATTCCTGGGTGGTATCAGATATACAAGTGGGGCTTTTCAGTCATTTACCGTCCCTACTTTATTTCACTGTAATTACATAGCCGCCAGGGACATTTTCCAGGGGGGCCACATCCCATAAATCTTTAAAAGAAGGTTTGTTTATTGCCCACCAGCTACATAGAACAGGTGCATCTCACAACAAGAATTCCGTAGTGAAGGGTCCCCCACTGTCCTCTCCTTAGGGAGCACCATCAGGATGTTCGAGGAGCATATGTTTCCACAGGGAGATTTGACCAGATCATTATTTTCTTTTCTCACTCTCTTTGCCTCGATTCCCCTGGTGAGAACATGTCCCTTTCCAATATCACATTATTGTTGTTGTTGTTACATTCTTCAAGTTTGCACAGAATGGTGTATCTTCAGTAAAATAATGCTACGGTGTATGTAAACCACAATTTCTATGCTAAGTGAAATAAGTCATACAGAGAAAGACAGATACCATATGTTTTCACTCTTATGCGGATCCTGAGAAACTTAACAGAAGACCATGGGGGAGGGAAAGGAAAAAAAAAAAAAAGGTTAGAGAGGGAGGGAGCCAAAACATAAGAGACTTTTACAAACTGAGAACAAACTGAGGGTTGAAGGGCGGTGGGAGGGAGAGGAAGGTGGGTGATGGGCATTGAGGAGGACACCTGTTGGGATGAGCACTGGGTGTTGTATGGAAACCAATTTGACAATAAATTTCATATTAAAAAAAATAATGCTATGGAAAACAAAGTTGCTCTTTGGCAACTCCAGTATTTTGTTTATATCCTGCCCCCCTCCTATTTTGTACTCCTCCCTCACCCCTTTTTCTTGTGCAGTGATGAAGGGGGCTGTGTCCGATTTGGGGAAGTGTGAGCACCCCCAGAATTCCACTGCCACTGTTAGAGAGGCACGCTAGCATACGAGGACCTTGGGTTACTCAGCAAAGTGACTCAGTTTGGGGAGTGTGGTGAAGGGGAGTTCTCACGGATTACAGCTCTGCTCTCAAAGTGTGGGAGGCAGCCAGACTCTTGGTCTTCGGGGAGTTGGATTCTCAGCCTTTTCTATCCTGCAGCTGCTTTCTGGGCTGGCAGTTACCCATGCATTCATTCGTTTGCTCTATCATTCTTGTTTAGCCAGAAATACTTACTGAGTGCCTGCTCTGTCCCGCAAATTGGTTTTGCTGGAGCCCGAGCTCGAGCCCGGTGCATTGGTTTTGCTGGAGAACATGACTGTCAAGGTCTCTTCTGGGAATGGGATGTCTAGATAGAAAAGGGAAGAGGGAAAAGAGGGTGTCACTGCTCCCTGGGACATTTTCTTTAATGCCCACCCTGCATGTTGGGATCTTGCTCCATGGTCTCTCTCGTTCCCTTGGCTGGATCTCCAAGCGTGAATATTCTGGTGGAGCGCTGGCTGTTTTTACCAGGCATAATGAGTGAGCTGAAAGACACTTCAGCGGACGTAAGGAGAGAATTAGAATTAAAAAACCAGAAGAGTATATTGTAAAAAAAAAAAATGAGAGAGAAATTAAAAAAAAGTATACTGTACCCTCAAAACAAACATGAAGAATGTTTGCAAAATTCTGAGCCTTTTGGCCACGTCCTGGAGCAGTACGTGAGAGTCTCTATCTGAAGTACATTCATCTTGGTGAACATGGTCCCTGTTGTTAGGGGCTAGAAAAATAAGACAGTGGAATATAGTAGGAATTGTTTTACTCTTTGTAAAATAACCTCGCCACTATCTATCTGCAAGGCTTCTATTTGTCATTTGGAGGGTATTTGCTATACATTTTACGTGTTTATGAGAGGCTGAAGACAGGTCTTACATCATGTATTGCATGGTACCAGGCAGATGTAGACCCTGGCTTCTGGAAAATTCTAAATGCTTGTTATTATAACTATTCTCACATTGCCAGCACTGATTTAGTACTGAGAGGTCACAAAAGCTCTCTACTTTAGCCAAACCTGAGGGAAGCCCCCCCTGAGTACTTGTTCTGACTAGGTCCTGACTTTGGGTCCCATCTTGGCATGTTATGTCCAGTTTTTGCAAGAAGTCTTGCTGGATCAGTTTAGTAAAAACCCTACCCTTTGATATCTGATCAAATGTCCCGTCCCTAGCCCTCCTTATATCACCCTATTCTGCCTTCAGCAGGACTCCTGTTTGGTCAACCTAGCAAAAATTCTTAGAGACCTGATGTGTCCTCTTAGGGATTTTGCATTACTGACTGCACCCTCCTTCTTGGCTGTAAGTCTCCACTTGATCTTGTATTCAGAGCAGAGTCCTATCTCTATCCCCTACGACAAAACCCCGTTACAGTTTTCCCCTTGGATAAAGTCTACTTTACTATCTTTAACAAATGTCATGGATAATTTTTATTTAGCAGAGGGCCCCAGTCCTAACGAGGAGCACAGACATAGGGAGGGGAAGGGAAGCAGAAGGTACGGCCCACACCCATGATGGACGCATCCTGAGCCCTGAAGCAGGGTGTCAGCCAGGTTGGGGACTGGCTTGGGCCATGGCACTGGTGGGGAGGTGGTCACAGGGGACATGGGACTAGAGGAAAGGAGCCTTTTAGCAAATCCCTGACCACATTAGAAGCCCCTGTCTTGGACCGGGCACGGTGGGATGTCCAGAGAGTGAAGGGTCAGGGACTGTTGAGTGGCCAGCAGATCTGGCCAAGGGATGTCCCCCACCCAGCAGGAGGCAGTCCCAAGGAAACAGGAGGGGCACGTGGGCCATCCTTTGCCCCTTGGAAGTATCCAATGGGGCTAAAGTGTGGGAATGTTTTCCGGGCATGGGCGGTGGAGGAACGCACGCTGGCAGGGGTGAAAAAAGAAGCTTCTGCCCACAGCCTGGGAGCAGCTCAGCCCAGATTCTCCACCCTTCTCTCAGCACACGCTAGAGCGGCCTGTCCCAGCCCTTCCTGGGCACACTGCTCCCCTGCTCCGGTCACTCTGTACATCTTCCTACCGTCCCAGACTAGATGGGCAAGTTCGTGCTCCTGCTCCTGCTGCTGGTGGTCTCCCCTTTCGTGTTCTTCCAGGGAGTGGGTGAGGCCCTGGGCTGGCTGGGCAGGGGGTGAGGATGTGCAGGTAGGCTGGGGAGCCGTGCCGGCATGGTGATCTGACCTGGTTGGGAGGGAACGAGGTTAAGAGTCAGGTTCTGGGATGACCCGCCCACGAAGGGTTCAAGGTCTCTGTGTGCTGTCGCTACTCTGACTCCTCCCAGGGAAACAGCTCGGGTCCCTTCCCAAGGTCTCAGAGTGGGGCAGTCACTCCCTTGGGGCCGACTGGGGCCGAGGGCTCTTGTCACTTTCTGGCTTTGGGTCTGGCTGGGATGGAAGAGCCAATGGTAGCTCAAGACTTTCTATGAAGATGCAGCCTAGGGTAGTGTTCTAGCAGGAGCAGGTCATTGAAGGCTTATGTTGAACCAGTTTTGCCAGAACAAGTGCACTGTTGCCGCTTAGATATGTTTGGCCATTAGAAGAATTTTAGGGGAGGTATAATAGGAAATTTTGTGAGACCGCATCCCCACCTTAGAGCTTCCACAGTCCTTATATCTTACCATTTTCTAATGAACTCCTGGTCTCAGACAGCTGCATGTAGATGCTCTCACTGTGTTCTGCATAATGACATCATAACTAAGGGGATACCTTTCACTTTATTTTTAATGGAATCAAGATCCCTGGGCCAAAGGCCCATATCCTTAAAGAATTAATGGACGTAATCCAATGGGGGAATGTTTCCAAGATTTAAGAGTATATTAGAGGAGGTGTTTAGGGTCATGGTTTCCCCTTGAACTCCTTGGCCCTAGCAGTGTCCTAGCACACTTTAGTCTCGGTCCACTCAACCCTGGGATTAGCCTTCATGTCTCTTTCCATAGCTCCAGCCACATTATTTATGGTCTGCAACAATTTTAAGAGAGGTCATTGTTTGAGGGGCAAGGCCAATTGTACCATGGAACAAGGTCCTGGATGCAGAACCAGAGATTTCTTCATTTTCACTGAGAGAGGTAATGCTGTTGAGTGAGGCTCTATGGGCTTGAGCTGGTGCCTGCCTCCTGATACTGCACAGGGGTCCTCCACTCTGAGGGGATCTTGCTGGGGGGTGGGTGTGTCCCAAGTCTGGAGGCCCGGCTTGGCATGGTTGGGAAACTCCTCTTATTCTGAGCTCCAACTTTTGCTGTCTGACCCTGAGTATGAACGTCCTTCTCTTCCAGATGGATGGAGCTACAATCACACTCAACTGGACTGCTTTGATCATTGTTTACCTTCAAGTTTCCATTTTGGAGTCCTGAAGATTTCGAGCTTTTGCTGTAAAGGTCAAGATTTCTGTAATAGATACCAAGGAAAAGGACAGGAATGGAAGCCTCGCTAACTGTTCTGCCTTTGTCGGTATAGGTGTCCGCTCCCCCTTCCCCAACCTTGGCCTCTCTGGTCCTCTCTCCCTCTGCACATGCTCCTGAGGAGCGCAAAGCATCCTCCTGTCTCCGCCTGGTTTCTCTCTTCACTCCTCTCCTGCCCACCGGCGCCTGCCCCCCAACACCAGGCAGGGTGGGTTCACCCTTGCGCCATTTCACCTGTAAATCACCCGCTCTCCTCACCTCGCATCTCCTCCTCCCGCACAATCACTGTGCTTCTCTGTCTGACCTGCTGCCTGATTTCTAATCCCACAACTCAAGAGCGACTGCCAGGTGCCCAGACAGGCGATGGGCTCCATTTTGCACATCAGGAGTTGGAAGGGTCCGTGGAAAGCTCAGGAAAACGTGTCCAACTGGCAGATTGACAGAGAAGCCTCAAAGTGCACGAAGGTGCCAAGGCCCGAGGCAGATGGGATCAGCAGCTTTAGGTGTTATGCACATTCTCTGAACCTACTGATGGCTCAAGTTCGGAGACTCCCAGAGGTTGTCCAGGCAGGCGAGTGGGGGTGGGGCTGGGTGAATCACAGCCATGGGAGACCATGGGAGAGAAAGTGGGGGAAGGCCACAGAGGCAGGTGGGGAACCTCTCTGTTTTCTGTGACAACTTGCAGGTCACTGGCAGAGCAGGTTGAATGGAGAAGTGGCACAGGGGCCACATTACGGAGGGTTGAGGAATGAAGGGACCATGACAGGAGGACATAGGGAATATCAGCCACTCTTCCAAGGAGCTTGGGAGCAACTGAGAGAGTGGAATAGTATCTTTTATAAGAATAGCGAATTTTATACATTTTTAGGCAAAGACAGATTTTATTTCTGCAGCAATCGTACAGTTTCCTAATGATGCAAAATTTGAGGTACAAGTTTGGAACCACCTTAATCCATGTAGAAATTCATATTAAACATTTTTAAATATTTTTTTATTTTTGAGAGAGAGAGAGGAAGAGAGAGACGAGAGCCTGAGCCCAAGTGGGGATGGTGCAGAGAGAGAGGGAGACACAGAATCGGAAGCAGGCTCCAGGCTCTGAGCTGTCAGCACAGAACCCGACGCGGGGCTTGAACCCACGAACCATGAGATCCTGACCTGAGCCAAAGTAGGATGCTTAACTGACTGAGCCACCCAGGTGCCCCTAAAAATTCATATTTTTGTTCTAAGACCGAAATATCCCAAATTTATAATTTGCCATAACTCTATGTATCTGGGAAGGAAAGCAGATAACATGACTATGGGTTCACAGCTAAAATTTGTTATAATTAAAGTAGTTGATGACTTTAATGAACTGATCTTGTGGGCTCCCAGAGCTTATCTGCACATTTTATTGATTTGACATTCTTCTTTTCCTTTCTTTATATGGACTGATTTTTACTTTTTATGTATCTGCTATATTTGAAATCCAGAAAATATTGAAATATTATATATTCCTTTGAGATCATTTTATAATTCTGAGTAAATATATATACCTATGATATTATTTTATCATTCTGAGTATTTTCTACTACTTTTTTAATATTAACTTAAATACTATTCTATAATTTTGGACATAATACCCTATCTTCCATTGATTCTGAAGGGGCTTAGATTAGTGTATTACTGAGGTTATAAATATCTGTCATTTTGTAAAGTCATTGAGAAATTAAAATGCAACCTTAAGACTGTCCGTATAAAAAAAATAGATTGTTGTAAATCTTCAAATCTCCAGTGATTTACTTTAGATTTACCCTTTTCTAAAGGCTGAATCCTTCTTTAAAAAAGATTCTTCAGATTTCATGTTTTTGTATATTTTTAATGTGGTTTGTATTATTCTGTGCCATAGCATAAAGAGGAAAAATATCCCAATTGTAACAAATATTCTTCTGATTAATATTGTCATGCTTAAATAGGGTATTGTTAAATTTGTGATATTTTATCATGCATGTGTATTATTTGGAAGAAAAAGAGAACAACAGGTTTTGAAGATGGGAAACTAAGAATCCAGGAAGCTACTAGGAATGCAGCTCACTGCTTTTAAATTTTTATTTTATTTTATTTTATTTTACTTTATTTTATTTTATTTTACTTTACTTTATTTTACTTTACTTTATTTTATATTATTTTATTTTTTTAATGTTTATTTTTGAGAGAGATAGACGGAGCATGAGCAGGGAAGGGGCAGAGAGAGGGAGACACAGAATCTGAAGTTGGCTCCAGGCTCTGAGCTGGCACAGAGCCCCATACGGGACTCAAACCCACAAACTGAGAGATCATGACCTGACCCAAAGTAGGACACTTAACCAACTGAGTCACCCAGGTGCCCTGCTCACTGCTTTTAAATAGCAATCCCTAAATGGGAATAAAAAATTTATCTTTTTTATTAAAATTTGTGTAATTCAACTACATCATCAGATAGTTTTCGAGATTAGATGTCATAGAAGTCCCACCACAAGCTGACTAAGACATCTAGGTAATTGATTGGCTGACCACACTGGAAATCAAAAGGATGTTTTTCCAGAGTTGGTCAAATCTAGGAGCTCTGGTTTCATTTCTCTGGGGTTCTCTCACACTGCCTTTTTTTCCTGGGGAGGATTAATCCTCTTGCTGTTTACATTCATGGTTACAAAATGGCTGCATTAGCGCCAGGTCTCAGATATAACACGTCATCCAGAGAGAGACTTCATTGGTGCCACAATTTTCTTCCAAATTCCTGACATTTACTTGCATAAGACAAGATTAGGTCACATGCCCACTCAAAACAAGTCCTTGGGGCGCTTGGGTGGCTCAGTTAAGCGTCTGTCTTCAGCTCAGGTCATGATCTCACGGTTCGTGGGTTCAAGCCCCGCATCGGGCTCTGTGCTGGCAGCCTGAAGCCTGCTTCCGATTCTGTGTCTCCCTCTCTCTGTCCCTTCCCTGCTCACATGCTGTCTGTCTGTCTGTCTCTCTCTCAAAAATAAATAAATGTTAAAAAAAAATTAGAAAAAAAGAAAACCAAGTCTTTTTGCCAAACCCCGATTATTGACTGAGTCTCAGTTTCTGCACCATCCCAGGGGACCAGGGTGGACTTAGCCTCCCTGAAATCATGTGGTTCTCCAATAGAAATCTGGGGCTCTTGAAAGGGGGAAAGGAGTGGATCCTTGTCAGGACAACCAACAGCTGTCCATCCAGTCGAGTTCTGCACGGAAGCTCTCCTTCCAACTGCCTGCCAAAGACACTACATGATCAAACAACTTTCATGACTGAGGTGAGCTTTGAGAGAGTGAAGGTCCTAGTTTTCAAGGGAGGCCATCCCCACTGGACGTGACCTTGAACCATTCCTGTTCCTGCCCAAACACATTTTCCTACTGAGAAACACCAGAACCATTACACAACCATAGGGCTTCTGCACATATGTCTAGCACATAACATAACAGTGCAGAGGAGAAAATGTCTGAGCGAGGAATATCATACCATCTGTAGAGACATGCTTCCCATGGGGGGAAATACCCTAGTGCGGTGTATAAATGGGGAGGACGTGGTGAAAGAGAAAACAGAGCAGGAAGGGGCAGGTGCAGTCCCCAACATTTCAGGAACTGACCTTAGCATAAGTCAGCAGCCTCATTTTATTGCGCTTCCTGTAGCCTTCTCATCTAGTCTGCACTGCTAGATGTCTATTTGTCTCTTCTGGATTTACTATCCTCTTCTGTGCCTCAGTGCTTTAGCACATGCAGTCCTACGCTTCAAATACCTTTCCTTTCCTCCCTGCCTGGTAGTTTCTATTGCATCTTCAAGATTACTGTTCATTCTTCTCTCCATGATTCTTCAACTGATCTTTCAGACAAAGGAACTCTGCCTTCTGAGCTCTCCATTCCTCGATCAGTGCATATGATAGATTTTTTTTTTTTCTACGTCCAATTTCCTAAATTATACATGAGCCCCCTGGTTCAATCTCCAGGTATAACCACACTATTCATTGCCCAGCATCGTGTTCACAAAGTAGGTGCCAAATCAACATTAGATGATTAACGAACCAAATTAGAGTGAAAGTCTATTCTATTTTCATGGCTTTGTTCTCTACTACCTCACTGTCCCATCCTCTATGACACTGGACTTTAATCTCCCACTGAGCTGTTCCTCCAATAATGATCACAGAACATTACTATATGTACAACCAGGCACGGCTCTAAACACCCTGCCTGGATAGTCACATTTGAATTTCATCAGAGCTCGGAGACAAACCCTTACTTTATGCCCATTTTATATATGAGGTCATTAAGCAAAATGCTACAGAGACTTGCTCAAGCTCAGACAGCTAACATATGTATCCCTTGGGATTTAAATCCAGGCTGTATGAGGACAGAGCTTACGCTCGTAACCACCGCAGCACAGTAGATGCAAATCTGTATCCTGTTCCCATTTTCTATGTTTATATCCTGTATACCTGTTACCTCGTATTCCTCATGAACATACCCCAAATTGTCTTGACTACAGACCCAATGGCAATAACAAGTACACATTAAATGGATGTTAATCAGCACATTCCTTTCCTGTGTGAGGTACAGGCTTCCAGTTATGGAATGAATAAGTCACGGAGATAAAAAGCACAGTGCCGGGAAAATAGTGGTATTCTAAAAAAAATTTTTTTTAACTTTTATTCGGTATGGAGAGACAGAGACAGAGCATGAGTGGGGGAGGGGCAGAGAGAGCCAGAGACACAGAGTCCCAAGCAGGCTCCAGGCTCTGAGGTGTCAGCACAGAGCCCGACGCGGGGCTCGAACTCACGAACGGTGAGATTATGACCTGAGCTGAAGTCCACCGCTTAACCGACAGAGCCACCCAGGCGCCCCACCAATGGTATTCTACTAGTGTTGTGTGGTGACAGAGGGTAGCTACACTTATCGTGAGCATAGCATAAACTTGTTGAATCACCATGTTGCACACCTGAACCTAACGTAACAATGTGTGTTAACTATACCCAAATTAAAAAAAGGAGGCTCCGAGAGCCCAGGAAAGGATTAATTTTTAGGTATCGTTTATCAGATGAAGGAAACTGAGTGCTTTTAGGACGTAGGTGTGTGCTGCCGTAGGCTGTCTGGTTTTTCTTATGTGAGTTATCGGCACAGAATGCGCTAGAAGAACTAGAAAAAGAAGAGGGAAAAAGACTGTCAGCCCACCCCTGAGAGCAGTCTGAGAATGTGTTGGATCAACATTGCTGTGAAAAATCTCTTACGTTTGCCTGGCACATTGTGGAAATCGCCGAATCATCATTCTGTTAGTAAAGGTAGGACTGAGATAGCGTTATACCCCTAAGTCCCACAGCAGATCTGAGAGCAGAAATAAACTGGTCTGATTCCAGAAGCTCCCGGGTATGCGATGCACATGTCACTAAACAGAAGGGACGTCCTCAGGGAAAAAGCAAGGTATATCCTGGTTGTCATTATGTCCAGGCTTCTGCAGTCTCTGGGGGCATCAATCCTCCCCTGCAATACTTTTCCCATCTTCCCTCTTCAATGCCCACCTCACTCCGACCTTGCTAAGAGAGCCACCTCGGCTCCATTGTTTGTGCTGGAAGATCTTAGTGTGTACAGAGCTCTTGTTTTCTGTATGATGATTTGCCTTCTGGCTAATTTGAGAGTTGCTTCAGTACACAGATTTCTGACCTATTTCTCTCACTGTCCCAGCCCAACGCATTTCCAGTGACCAATGCACAAGATGAACCTTCCATGATAAACTAGCTTGTGGGGAGATTACCCCTGGGACAGGCTACAGCAATCTAGGCTGGATGTGGGAGAAGAGGAGAACTGCCATGAGGAAGCCTGAGGCACATGGGCAACGAGGATCAGAACAAGGTAACTTCTTCCTCTCAGGTGGGGGATCAACCCAGAAATCAGATGGCTCCAGGGGTGTGGAGACAACTATCTCCAGGGTTTTTCTGAGCTAAAGAAGAGAGGTGATGAAGAAATCTGTGACTTTCAGCCCATCTCAGAGAGCACTCTTGGAGTTTCCCAGGTCACCATGCCCTTCCACCTTCTCCTGTCCTAGTGGCCAATGCCTATGGCCAAGAGCATCATAAAGGGACTGCAAAGTTGGGATGAACAACAAATGCTCAAGCGTCGGCCACCTCAGGTGCCACTGGACTCCATTGGTGCTTGTTCCATGGATCAGCCGAGGAAGTTATGAGAATGAGGAAGTTACTGCACTGGGCCTTTCTCTGTTCTGTGTAGAAAGCAGTGAATGGGAAATGGCTTAAGGATGCTGCCCCTATCAATCTGTTCTTTACTGTGGGTATTCTTGGGGTAAGGGCTTCAACATTCCTGTTTCTCTGGGCCACAGTAGTGCTGAATTTTCACAGACCAGTGACTGTTAAGTGCCTTACATTCTCTCCTTTTGAATGGAGGTATTTATTACAGTTACTGTTTCCTGCTCTTTTATGTGAGGTGCGTGGAGAGCAGATATATGCCTATTGAGTTCATCTGACCAAAGGCACCACACCCGGCAGCCTCACCCACCCCAGGACCTGATTTAGATGATAAGATCCTGGATTTTCATCTGATACTGTAATGGAATGGGATTATGGATCTGAGCAGACATTTGTTCCAAGAAGACATGCAAAAGGCCAACACGTATGTGAGAAGGTGCTCAACATCACGAATCATCAGGAAAATACAAATCAAAACCACTCAGATATCGCCTTACACTTACCAGGTTGGCTATTGCTTAAACAAGAAAAGAAAACAGGTGTTGGCCAGGATGCGGAGAAAAGGAAACCCTCGCGCCCTGTTGGTGGGAATGCAGCCACCATGGAGAAGAGTATGGAGGTTCCCCCATAAATTAAAAATAGAAAAACCATCTGATCCAGTCATTTCACTTCCAGGTATTTATCCAAAAGAATTAAAATCACTCTTGCATAGCGATATCTGCGTGTCTGTGTTCATTGCAGCATTATTTACAATAGTTAAGACATGGAAACAAGCTAAGTGTCCGGCAGATGAATGAATAAAGAAAATGCGGTGAATACATACAACAGAGTATTAATTCAACCTTAAACAAGAAGGAAATCCTGCCATTTGTGACAACAAGGTGGACCTGGAGGGCATTAGGTTAAGTGAAATAAGCCAGACACAGAAAGAAAAATACTGTGTGATCTCACTTATATGTGGAATCTACAATAGTCAAACTAATGGAAGCGGAGAGTAGAATGCTCGTCACCAGGACATGGGAGGAGGGTCAAAGGACAGATGGACTCATTGACATCCTAAACAGATAGGAGAACAAAGTTTTAGTTATATAAGATAAATAAGTTCTGGAATCTACTGTACAGCAGAGAGCCTATAGATAACAGTACTGTATTATATACTTAAGATTTGCCGAGAGTAGATCTTATGTTAAGTATTCTTACCACAAAATGAAATAAATAATAATAATACAAATAATAATATTGGAGATGGGAGGGAATTTTGAGAGACAATGGATATGGGTATGGCCTTGCTGGTACAACAGGTTGTACCCGTTTTCTCAACGGGTTTTCTCAGGTATATACTTATCCCTAGAGTCATCGGGTTGTTTACATTAAATATGCACAGCTTTTTACACATCAATCATACTTTAATTTTAAAATATTAAAAAGACATTTTTAAAATTAATTTTATTTTTTTAAATTTGCATCCAAATTAGTTAGTATAGAGTGCAACAATGATTTCAGGAGTAGATTCCTTAATGCCCCTTACCCATTTAGCCCATCCCCTCTCCCACAAAGGCTCCAGTAACCCTCTGTTTGTTCTCCATATTTAAGAGTCTCTTCTGTTTTGTCCCCCTCCCTGTTTTTATATTATTTTTGTTTCCCTTCCCTTATGTTCATCTGTTTTGTCTCTTAAAGTTCTCATATGAGTGAAGTCATATGATATTTGTCTTTCTCTGATTAATTTCATTTAGCATAATACCTTCCAGTTCCATCCACATAGTTGCAAATGGCAAGATTTCATTCTTTTCGATTGCTGAGTAATACTCCATTGTATATATATCACATCTTCTCTATCCATTCATCCATCGATGGACATTTGGGCTCTTTCCATACTTTGGCTATTGTTGATTGTGCTGCTTAAACATGGGTTTTTAAAAAATGTTTTTAATGTTTATTTTTAAGAGAGAATGAGTGGGGGAGGGACAGAGAGAGGAGGAGGGACAGAGGATCCAAAGGGGACTCTGTGCTGACAGCAGTGAGCCCGACATGGGGCTCGAACCCACGAACAGTGAGATGGAGACCTGAGCCAAAATCAAGAGTCAGATGCTTAACCGACTGAGCCACCCAGGCGCCCATGTCATCTACATATTTAATTCCTTTCCTCTGTTCCCCTTTCTTTTCTTTTTATTATTTTATTTTCACCTCTCTGTCTCTCTCCCCTACCCCCATCCCCTAGATTAAATACCTAAATGTGGACACCCAGCACGACAGAGAGGACCTGCAAGCATATCTGATAGATCCTTCTAATGAACTTAGGGGCATTGTATACTGTGCTGAATAACTGATTAGCACCCCCACAGAACATCAGTCATGCTGGGCTTCTTCCAGGCCACCCTCCGAGTGGGGGGGAAGCCAGCCGAACCCAGAGCAAGCAGAGAAGGAGGAGACTATGCTGACAGTGGTCTCCTGGCGGAACTGACCGCTGAGAGACCTGAAGGAAGGGACGTGTGGCAGACGGGCGGGGAGGAGGCTGGAACTTATTTGATGAAAAGTGCCAGCCATGAGGGTGGCAGGATGCAAAGTTGGTGGTAGCGGCCGCAGCATGGTTACCACACGTTATGTTACTTCTCAAGTATTTGGAATACAGACGGATGCAAGTTTTGGAAATCTCTTTGTAAGGGCAGCATGGGTCATGGCTGCATGATCTACAGACCTTTCCAGATATAACTGTGAGATGTCAAAAGCTTGCCCTGAGAATCAGTTTGCCTTTAAAAATGGTAAGTAGAGCAGCCAATGTGGTGGGACCCAAAATCTGCCTGGAAGAGGGTGTTCTAATGAGTGGTGTTACGATAATGTTAGGAGAGGAGCCAGTGTTGCCTCGGTAGAGGGAAAAATAGAAGAAGTATTAGGCACCCAATATTTTGACACGTGGGGAAAAGATGTGGCCCCGTTTATGGGGTTTGTGAAGTCCATGCCAGATGGGAAAATAGTCTTAATGGGAACATACGATGACGGAGCAGCCAGACTCAGTGATGAGGCGCTGAACTGAGGAGTGCATCTATCACTAACCTTGGTTTTACAGACAACTGGGTCTTGTGTGCTGGGAAAAGCAAGCGTCAGAGCCCTCTACCTACCTAGTTCTGTTGGAAGCCAAAGCATGTACCCTCCACCACTTGGCTTTCCTACCTCAGTGGGCCACGCAGCCAAGGAGACACAGAGGTGAGTTAGGGCAAAGCCCGATGGTGTGGTTCTGGGCAGAGTAGGGAAGGGAGACCTGGGCCACAGTTAGGAGACCAGGGCTATCGGAGGGAAGGAGAGGAGACCAGGATTGGGCCACAGTTCCGGTGGTCATGGTGCCAATCCCTACAGGAACCCATTTCTGGAATGTAGAATGAGTACAGTCAGATGCCTCTGTCACTTACCTGCTTTGCACATTCTACAAAGTTAATTAACCTCTCTGACCCACAATTTCTTCACCTGGAAAGTGGAGATAATAATCTCCTCATTGCACTGGAAGGTTTATAGGGTGATGCATAAGATCACCAGCCCAGCGTTTGCCACACAGTTGATAAGAAACTGCAAACACCTGTGCTTAATAATGTACCTACAAGCCATAAACTCAATCTTCATATCCACAACATAAAGTGGGAGGTGGCCATGGTACAGAGAAGCTAAATGGTT
Source organism: Panthera onca (assembly GCF_046562875.1). Taxonomy (NCBI): domain Eukaryota; kingdom Metazoa; phylum Chordata; class Mammalia; order Carnivora; family Felidae; genus Panthera; species Panthera onca. The sequence goes on along the minus strand of NC_138348.1, from coordinate 92,535,196 downwards.
GCCTAAGGCCATTAGGGCTCGTAAGAGTGTGAGATTCAAATTCAGGCAATATGGCATTCTCCTTCAGAATATGTGGTCTTCAATATGAAGTCCTACAACGACCAGAACCAGTCCCACTGTCCTCATCATACTTACTCATTTCAGCCAGCCCCCAAGAAGGCAGAAGATGTTCTTTGGAAAGCCAGGCCTCCTTGTCAGCCCCTTCCCCCCTGCTTCTGGGATCTACCTAAGCCTAGAGTGTCATTAGCCTGGTGGGATATTGGATCTGTGACATTTGAGAAATGACTTGGGGACCTTTTCCAGGCCATTCTCTGACCAGCATCCCTTCCTTCTTATCTGGCCCACTACTGAAACAGCCCATGAGTTCCCCTGCATATGGTCTCATTATTCAATAACAGTTGCTATTGTAATCAATTCAGAGGCCCAGGGTGTCCCAGTGAAGACTCCCCAGTCTTGTCCCCCCACTTAGACTTGGAGTTTGGCCCATAACCAGAAAAGCAGAGCCAGACGACCAGGCTGACTGGGTGTTACTTGGGCCCAGACAGCATTTCAAAGTTGCATCACAGTCCTTCTTCATCCACAGTTCATTTCTCTTGGGCATCTTGGCTCTTAGGAGACAGTGTGTGTGGCAGTTGAGGGCGAAGGTATTTCTGGATGTTGATGTTTGTTCAGGAAGGATGGGCAGGATGCCGTCAGGAGGAGATTCCTGCAAATCAGCTGAGTATCTCAGGCTAAAAATTCTCTAGCAGGAAGGGTTGGAATGGAACATGGTCTTTCACATTCAAGCTATTGCAATGGCTTTCATTACAACAGAAGAACACATTTTTCTCCCACTTGGTGATGCGTATATATTCCACACATTTTTTGGGCAGCCCAGAATGGAATATTGATAGGAATATTCTGAAGAATAACAGAGAGACCCAGGTTAGACTTGGAATGTGAGGGAATGTGGCTGAGAAAGGAGTCCCTGCCTTCCCTCCTGTCCTCTGAGGCACAACCCAAGTCTTGAACCCCCTCCACACAAGGGACGGTTTCCTTCCGGGACAACTGGGTGTCCCCAACACCTCCCCCCCACCCCCCCCCCGCAACATTTATAGCAAAGGAGCTGCAACAGCTGTGCTCTCTTAAGGATTCAGTCACTGATTATCAGGGATGGATGGGAATTTGGAGGTCAACCATAAAACCCAATTGTTGCACAAGTGAGACATTTGAACTCAGAGAAGGGAAGTAACAAGCCCTAGACTATTGACTGAGTTAAGCCAGAACTGGTGAGACTAGAGAATGCTGACTCCAGATCTAGTGCCCTTTTTTTGCCAAAGCAATCATAAAATTCAATCTCCCCTCACCCTCCTTCTCTTGCCCTCATCTTACCGCCAGTGAAATGTTGGGTATACACTTCTTTGATCTGACACGCAGAGTCAGGATATTTGGATTGACAGGAACCCAAATTCTTTCTGCAGTTCTTGCCAACAAATTCATCACAGGAGGTGCAAAATATAAATTTCCGTGTAGGATCTGGACATTATATGAGAACCATAGGGTGAGACCAAAGGGGGGAGAAAAGAAGATTGCTGCTGTAGGTATTGAGATTGAGGTCAGGACCTCAACTGAGGCCAGGACTTTGCAGATTTCCCTCTTCCAGCCTCTGGGCGTCTCCCTGTAGAACCCAGATTTATTAAGGAGTCTGGTTTTAAGAGTCGTGGGGTTACCAGGAAGCTCTTTCCCTTCTTTCCAGGATCAGCTTGCAGTGTTCTGAAAGGGACACTGAAATGGACATTTCTTGCTGGTAGGGATGGGCTAGGTTATCTGAGAGAGAAGACCCAGTGTCCAGTGGGGGAAAGAAGGAGGAGGATCTCTCTTCTGAATTATTTATCAAGACCTGGGTCTTAGTTGAAAGAAAAGGTGCTACAGGTCTCTAGCGTGCCTATCTGTAGACCCCAGTGGTTCTGCATCATCCCTTTTCCTTACACCATTCCTGAAGTTAGAGTTTGGGGAAGCTCCTGGACAGCTGCAGTGGCAGGATCCCCAGGAAGAGTTTCCATGGTAGACAAGGGAGTTTGCAGCAACCAGAGGCTCAGGGCCCAGAGCCCACGAACGCTGTCAGGACTTTTTAGGACTTTGCTCCTGGAACTCATCACCCTGCCCCCTTTGCCTCCCTGCCATAGGACTCACCCTCCGTGGAAGACCAGCACAGAACCAGGAGGGCTCCTGGGAACAGGAGAAACCGGAGCCAGTCCATATATGTTAGGGAAAGGATGATGAGGCAGGCAATCAGGCTCCAGGAAGGGTTCAGTAATGGAGCACAAGACAGGATACGGGGTGGAGAAGAAGCTGTGATCTCCTCTCTAGTCTCCTACTCTGTGAGTTATGTCCTAGACTATGAAAGGTGCAGTTCATTTACCTATATTGGGAGGCCCTGCCTCTAAGAGAGTGGGCGTTGTGCTTCCTCCCCCCACTCCATTCCACCGCCAATGCAGGGCCTCAGCCAAGGAACTTGCACAAGGAAAAGGTGACCTTGCTTCTCTCAGAGAAGGCAAAGGATCTAAGTGAAGCAGAGGTGGGAGCCACCATCAGATTCCACATTTTCTCTGGGTGTTCAACTTTCTACGTGTGACGCTACCACTTGCCCCACTGAGCCCTGGCATCGGGCTTTGCCCTACAGGCTTACAAGTGCACGGCACACTCCTGTGTTGTGTTGGATTCCTTGAGTCAGCTAAATCATGTATCACTGCTATAGGACTCAATTACTTTCAGAGAGTTTCACAGTATATTCCACCTAATAAGACTAAAACCTGTTCAGAAGAAGCATTGGTCACCATGGACCAGAAGAAGAGAGCAACAATTGATAGAGGAGGTATAATGTAAAGAATGGTAGGGTTGGGTTAAGCAGAATCAAGGTCATTGGCATTCTATAATGAGAGAAAAGTGCATGTGAAGTTCTAGAGATGGGAACAGATGTCACAGGTCAGATGCTCTTGTCGTAATGTCTTTATCTGGTTTTGATATCAGAGTATTGCTGGTTCCATTAAATGGGTTAGGACAAATGAACTCCTCTTCAATTTTCTGGAAGACTTTTTCTAGAATTAGTAGTATACCTTCCTGAAATGTTTCACAGAGTTCACCAGTGAAGCCATCTGGGCTTTCCTTGTGAGGTTTTTAGCTACAAAGGCAGTGTTTTTAACAGATAGAAGTGAGGTTGCCTGGGGGGCTTAGTTAAGCATCTGACTCTGGGTTTCAACTCAGGTCATGATCTCGTGGTTTCATGAGTTCAAGCTCCGTGTTGGGCTCTGCGCTGGCAGTGCAGAGTCTGCTTGAGATTCTCTCTCTCTCTTTCTCTGTCCCTCCCTTACTCATGCTGTCTCTGTCTCTCTCAAAATAAATATATAGGCTTAAAAAATAGGTAAAGAAATGTATTTATTACTTTTTGAGCGTCCTTGGGCAGTTGGAACCCTTCGAGATTTCCCATTGTCTAGCACAATAAGCACCATATGCGTTTGCCTATTATAGTTGGCTTTTGTGAGGACTTTAGAGAATACATTTGCAGTGTTTACAACACAGAGCAGGTGCTTGGAAAACAACAGTCCTTATTACTGCTATCGTCTAAGGAGAAAAAGAGCCATCTTTAATGAAGACAAAAAAATGCTCTAGGCTAATTTTATTCTATAGAATAACAGGAATTCAAAAGATTCAAACACTAGCCGCCAGGAGGAATAAAACCATCAGTATCGAACCCCAGGGGCTTTTCATTTGCTCTTCTCTGAGCTAATACCATCTTTTAAGTAGCAAAAGCAATCACCTTTTCTAAGACTGCCTCTATACCTCATATGTGGATATAGAAATGTCAGATAAGTCCTTTTCCATAGCTCAGGGGGCCGGCAGGTAGACTGGCTCTGCCCTCCTTCTGTGGCTCTAGCTGAGAGGTGGCTGTCTGGCACCCCTGGAGATGGGTGGAGATCTTCCCATAGCTCTGCCCTGGTTACGGAGGCCCTTTGATGTGAGCAGCTGGGTGAGTGACACTGCTTGGGTCCCATGTGTCTTCTGGTTCTGGAGGACCGAGGTGATTCTTTGAGGAAAACTCGGAGACACTGACCCCGGACTGTTTTCTCCTTGAAGCATCCTTCTGCCCATTTTACAGGTTTGGAAATGGAGGCTGAGAAAGGTTAAGTGAGTCGCCAAAGTCAAAATGCTAGAGAGCAGAGCTGAGATTTCAGTTTGGGCCTGTCCCCAAAACCCAAGCAGGTTTTTTTTTTTTTTTGTTTTTTTACATTTCAGCATTATAGGATTATAATTGACAAAATTGGAAAGTCTTTAAAGTATACATCATGGTGGTTTGATATACATATAAACACACGTTGCGAAAAGATTTTGCCATTTTCCATCTAGATAATTAACATATCTTTCATCTCATATGTTTATCTTTTTGGGGGGAGAGGGAAGTGAGAACATTTAAGTCCTACTTACTTCCTGGGCAAATTTCAATTATACAATATGGTGTTGTCAACTATAGTCTCTGTGGTTTACATTCGATCTTCACACCATTAAAAAAAAAATTCTTTTATTTATTTTGAGAGACAGCACATGCACACACAAGCAGGGGAGGGGCAGGGAGGGAGGGAGGAAGAGAGAGAATCCCAAGCAGGCTCCAAGCTGTCAACGCAGAGCCCGACATGGGGCTTGATCTCACAAACCATGAGATCATGACCTGAGCCGAAATCGAGAGATGGACGTGTAACTGACTGAGCCACCCAGGTGCCCCTGCAACTTTCATCTTATAGTTGGAAGTTTGTACCGTTTTGCCAATCTGTCCCTATTTCCTCCACCCCCTGCCCCTGGCAACCACTTTTCCACCCTCTGTTCTATAAATTGGACTTTTTGTTTGTTTGTTTGTTTCCGATTCCACATATAAGTGACACCATGAAGTATCTGTGTGGCTTATTTCACTCAGCATAACGCCTTCAAGGTCTACCCATGCAGCTTTTAATCACTACACCAAATGATGTGTGTAAAGCAATGACCCAGTGACTTGGACACAAGAGGGACTCATTTAGCATTTTTCCTGTTTCTTTTTCATTTGAAGCATATATGGAACTCTCTGCTGGCTGAGCAGATGTTAATAAGTTGAATGTTAAAAATATTCTAGAGCACTGATTTCTTCAAGGAAAGCCTGAGAGGCCGATCAGTGTGCAAGAGACGAGGGAGGCAAGGCAGGGACACAGGGTAAGCTTGCTTTCAGTTATTGAAAGGGGAGGAGGGAGGCATGTAGCTTACTGGGTAAGAAGATCCTCTTCGGAGCTAGGCATTCTGCATTTTGAATCCCTGCTGAGTCTCCTAGTAGCTGTCTGATCTTGGGCAAATTAGTAACTTCTCTAAGCTTCCATTTCCTGAAAGGTAACATGGAGATGATAAGCTCATTATGTTTATAGGAGTTAATATATATAAAGCTACTAGGGCAGTTGCTGGCATGCAGCTAGTATGTCTAACTGGTTTATGACAGACTGGGGGCCAGAGTAGAGGGAGGCTCCAGGATAGGAAGCATGGTGTGAGACTGCGGGCGTCTGGCATGACAAGAAGGATCCGGCTGGATTGCACAATGAGATCGCGTCCTGGGGACAGAACCACATTTGTGGGGTTTTAGCCTAGAGCTAAGTACTTCGGCGCGCCCAGCACCTTGCACATTTAGGATTCCTTACCAGCCTGGGGATTAGCGATCATCCCCACCTGTACATGCTGAAGCTGAGACTCTTCGTAAATGGAAGAGCTGGGATTTGAACCACAGTCGATATGATTCTACTGCGTAGGCTCTTACAGTTGTGGATACAGCCTTGTGAGTAAGGCAGTATGCTGACGAGGCTTTGCACCCTGAGAGTTGGGCTGCAGACGCTAGGGAGAAGAGCGTGCGGACTTCCAGAGAAAGCAGAGCGATCCAAGGACTCTGTTCTTTAAGGAAAAACATCTGCCTTCTTTGGTCCTGCCAGAAGGTGACCAGGACCAGTTTGCAAGGCAGTCTTCCATTTTCTTTGGTCCTGCAACAACTCTCTTTCTCCTGGAGGTTTCTTGAGTATTATTTCTTCTTTCGGCCTCCCGGCTGACCCCCACCCCCTCACCGCCACCTTTTCTTCTTCTCTCTCAGAACCTGAGAAGGATTCTTGTCATTGCCCAAAGCACTAGGAGTTCCGTTTCCCAGGAGGGAGCTGAATGTTCTGGCAGCAATGTGTAGGATGGAGGGGAAGGGGCTGGTTAGAGTACAGTTCAGGAGACCAAACCCCTGGGTGCCAGGGGTCAGAACAAGGGTACGTGATCTCATTAGCTCCCAACCACAAACCTCTGAGGGAGGTGACAGGCTGGTTATTTTCGGGGTGAGGAAACAGAGCTCTGAGAAGGTGTGACCTGAGGGGAAGGGGAATCTCAGGGCCCTGTGCTGTTGCGACCACACCGTACAATCGCTTTAGTCTCCACCATAATTTTGGGTGGTTGGGGCACACTTGGAGATGGGGGTGGAGCTTCCAAACTTATTCCCCCCAGCCCTATGCCCAGCCCAAATCCCTCCCCATCTCATACTATTTATGGCAAACCCACCCACTGAGAGGATGAGAGGAAAACATGAGGCCATCTTCAGCTAGAGGAGAAGTGACTTAGCAGGAATCTTTTCAGAAAGCCAAGTCTGAGGGCTTTCCAATTGCTTTTGTAGTCAGGACTCAAGGAGTGCGTCCACATACAACACACTGCAGAGAATCTGAGGAAGACGAGGCATCAGGGCACCTCGGAGAGGGGGTCTTTGCCCTTTCCTAGCTCCTCGGGGCTCCCGCTTGACCCCGGAAGTCAGGGCCATTTCCTTACACTGTTGCCATGGCTAAGAAAGGAATTTGAGAAGCTAATTCCTACTGAGGTGTTTTGTTTGTCTGTTTTTTAAGATTTTATTTTTTAAAGTAATTTCTACACCCCAAGTGGGGTTCAAACTCACGACCCTGAGATCAATAGTCGCACGTTCTACAGACGGAGCCGGCCAGGCGTCCTCAGAAGTGTTTTGGACACAGGACCCCTCAGGGGTATTCCCGTGTATTTAATACATAGTTATGGAAGATCTCAAACACTCCAGAAACTCCATGTTAGAAAACACACAGAGGGGCACCTGGGCGGCTCAGTCGGTTAAGCGTCCGACTTTAGCTCAGGTCATGATCGCACAGTTCGTGTGTTCCAGCCCCACGTCGGGCCCTGTGCTGACAGCTCAGAGCCTGAAGCCTGCTTTGGATTCTGTGTCTCCCTCTCTCTCTGCCCCTCCCCCACTCAGGCTCTGTATTTCAAAAATGGATAAACATTTTAAAAAATTAAAAAAAAAAAAAAGAAAACACACAAAGAAGTGACTGTTGGCAGTGAACCGGACCCTGTGCCATTGGGCCCAACCACGAAATAATCGTGATACTAATAATGATAAAATTGCGACCAGGCACTAGATAGTCACTGTGTGTCAGGCACCATGATCGATTTTGTATGTATTATCTCATTTAAGTATCATGACAACATCATTATTATTCCCTTTTCTGATGAGAAACTGAGGCCCAGCGACGTTAAATCTCTCACAAATGTGTCATTTCTACTAAGTGGCAGAGCTGGGATTCATACGCAATTCTGCTTAACTCAAAGCACTAACTTTTAATCGCTTCGAATGCGGTGATGGCCAGTTTAAGGAGAAGTAACTGGCAGAGGGGGAGGCGGCCCCTTTATGAGGAGGACTCTTTGGGGTACCCTCTGGGCAAGTGTGGAGAGCTAAGGGGTAGTGGAAATTGTAGCCTCAGAGCTTGGTGTTGGGGAAAAGTCTTCTGTTTTCATGACTTTGTCTTGTGTCTCTTTTCCTGGAATTTAATCATTTCATTTATCCTGGGTGTGGGGTTCAAGGTCTGTGCCACTACCCTCTGGCATCTTCTGCCCTTTCCCTTTCTGGGGTACTCTCTGTCGTCTTTTTCAGCTAGTTTTCCCTCAGGGCGGTCACTGTGCACTTCAGTGGCCGGTTGATAGAATGGCCTGTGGGCAGAGATACTTACACCCACCTTGACTGGCTTCTTTCTCAGCCCCAGGGCTCAGGTTGTCCTGAGTCTCTCTGTTACACTGTGGGTCCCACTGTACCAGGACTGAGAGATTGGGATGTAGGGAATTATGTGTTCTTGAGCCATTGCCTCAAGGTTTCAGTTAATTTCCATTGCCCAGGCCTGGAAAATGGTGCTTCTCAAAATATGTTTAGTGAACTATTAAACTAAACCCACGTCTTCCTAGCTCACGTGGGAGAGAGCTCACATCAACTCTCCCTCTGCTTGGGCATTAAGAGAAATATCTGCACATCGGGCAACAATCAGTTCACTTCTGCTTCGTGAGCTCCTACCCTTGGCCCAGTCCTGTCCTAGACACTCTGGAAAAACCATGCGAACATAAGTCCCCAGAGGGGTTAACAATCTAGAGAAAATGAGGCTAGATGGAGGAAATATACCAAACGCTAAAAGTTTTCAGTGCACTGAAGGTATTTTTTTTTTCAATGGCAGCTCCTTTGAATCTTAACCACCTTTTAAACAAATGAAAGAATAGCTTTACAGAGGTAGGGGATTGGGGACCCAAACTCATGTGGGTGTGTGCGTGTGGGTGTGTTGCGGTGGGGGGGGGGTACTGTGGGAAGCAGAGGAAGGAGAGGAGGAATATTCAGGAAATATAAGACACTCAGTGATATGAGAAAGACAGAGAGAAATAGAATAAGGGGTGGTGAGGCTGGGAGCGGCTTGTGTGGACGGTATGATGGTGTGAGATGGGATATGAAATCAATTTGTTTTTGGACTTGTTGAATTTGAGATGCCCATTCAAATGGCGAGAAAGAGAGGCCAGAGGAGGGTTCAGAGAGGAAAGCAAAGATTTGTAAGTCGTCCATATACAGAGGGTATTTAGAGCCATGACATGAGGTCACTGGAGGAGATCATTAATAGGGCAAGAAGACCAAGGACTGAGCAAGTCCCATCACATCTATAGCCTCAGGTTTTTGGTACTGAAAAAAATAAATAAAAACCTGAAGCTCAAACCACTAGGTGTGATTATTACTGTCACTATCACCATTAGCAGGGTGCCGCTGTTGTTTTGTACAGCTGTTGTGCACCTACTTGCAGGGAGACAATGCCAAATAAGCACAGTCTTTGCCATCTGGCTTTCACCTGGTAGCTCGTGTTCTGACTGAGCTGCTCACTCAGGCCTCCCGGATGAGCGCAGTTGGGTCTGTGCCTGCTGGCCGACTTCTGAGGAGCAGCCCAGAACGGAGGGCGTCAGAATAACGGGAGTGCCAAAAAGAGGGCCCCCCACCTAACACGCCATAAAGCCCAGCGGTGGCACCTGAGTGGCAGGAGGCGGGACAGAAGACATGCTTGTAAGCCATGGGCAGGCGGTGATGCCAAAAAATTACTTGATAGTTAAAAGAAGAAAAAGGAAGTATGATTCCAATTATGCCCGATTATACCTGCCATGCTAAACCTATTCCAATGATTTTGAAATTATGGGGACCCGGGGACCCCGGTGGACCTGAGCAGAAAGTCCTCCTCAGACTGCCTTTGGACCTGCATTCCAGACTTCTGTTTGGGGGAGGAACTTTCTGGGACCAAGAGGGGAGTACGGAGGTTATTACAAGGGTCTCACTTCCTTGTTCTATGTGTGAGCATATATCCTTGGGAAATTCATAAGACCTCCTCTTCCTAACCTTGGATCTTCAACATTTGGGCATATGTCTAAATCTCTGAAAGCTGGGTTTTTTCCTTCCTTGAGGAGACTGGTATCTTCGAAAACTCTCTCTTACTCCTCCCCCGCCCACCTCTGAGTGGTGCCAAGACTTCCAGTGCTGTTTGATCCCTTTTCTCGTGTGATTAAGCTTTTCACCTCTCAACTGCTGCCCATCTGGACTTTAATGATCAGAAACCACCTCAGCTCAGGCAGAAGATGTTCTGTTCCTCTAACCCCAAGGGCTGGGTCCCAGGCTGTTCCTGGAACAGTGACCCCGGGCTTGTCAGGATGACGTGCCACTGAACTCCTGGGTCCACAACCCACCTCCCACCCTGTCTAGGGCTCCATGAACCACCTCCCCCCCCCCCCCCAGCAATATCTCCCCTCTTTGAACACAGGCATCCAATCTGACTCCCCCCAGCACTTCAGGCCCCGACCAGGGGATGCGTTTCTCTTGGGGCTCCTCTTCTGGACTTTACACAATCCTTCCTTCTGCAGTTCTATCAGGTAACTCCTTCCTCTGCGTCTTCCCCCAGGTTGAAGTGCTTAACACAGCCTCTCCTTCAGCACCTCCATCCTTCTTCCTTCATCCCTCCAAGCAGCTTCAGCATCCCAGCCGTGGAATAGCAGCCTTCCTTTCCTCGAAGGAGCAGAGGCAAAGCTTTCTTCTCTAATCCATTGTTATTAAGGTTCCATTTCAGTGGATTGAACGCAATGAATTGTTCCATATTGAGGAAAGAATAGGCTCCAGGTGAAGCCTGTTATGAAGGCCGTAACACAACAGCAAAGAGGGAATGGAGAAGGGAATGAGTAGTAACAGTCTGAACAGATGGGACTCTGTCACTAGTTTAACATGGAATGGGAGAGGAAGAAGAGTCAAAGTTAAGGCTCTCTTCATATCATGGCTCTCAGCTGTGCTGTGGGAATCAGAGGAGGAGTCCTGGAAGAAGGAACATTTACACCAACACCTGAAGTTGTGTAGGCACTTTCCTAGGAAGGAAGAGAGGGGGAACGCATGTACAGGAGAGAATGGGGCTTTTGCCAGAAAATGGGGAAGCTTCTCCATCGTGCAAGCCTAGGGAGCAAGTTGGGCGGGGCTGTCTGCGGAGGGGGCAACCAGAAGAGAGCACTGCCCCACTCTGGGGGCTTCCCAGGACCCCTCAGTCTTCCCAACAATGACCCAGGGGCTCAGCTGTCTTTCTTTTCTCCCCAGACTGCCGCTATTGACTGCATCTTTTAGAGCTTTTCTCCATTGATCCCTGGGCATGAAATAGGCCACCAAGCTTCCTACATATATTTTCAGTTTTGTAATTTTACTGTCAATCACTTCAAACCCAGGAATATTGCAAGAGTTTTAAAAAATCTTACCATGTTCTTATAATCCCTGGTCTTTGAAAACCTGCTGCCTTCTTTCTACAGTTGGCCACTATGACATCATGATCAGGAGGCAGATGAAACTCTGTTTAAACTTGGATTCTCCACTTGGCTGGTTGTGTGACCCTGCGTGTGTCTATCTTTAATGTCTATCTTCAGCTGTTGCAACAGAAAAAAAGTAGTATCTATCAAGAAAAATCGTGAGGACTAAATTGGTACATATAAGCTATTTAATTGCTTTAAAATGTCAGACATTTTGAGGAAGCCTGGAGGCGATATCAGTGGAAATGGCAGAGGAGGGAGCTCCAAAGGACAGTCCCTCCACAGAAATACTGATAGTAGCCAAAGTCAGAATCCACTTTGTCTAAGGTTTACAGCCACCAGGAGAATGATGAGTCAGAATAAGGCAGCTTAACCATGGGGGGAGAGTTTTACGACATTTTAAACTTCACCTTTGTCCCAGCAGCCTACATTCCTGTTGTGGGTACCTGGCTCCAGAGGAAGGAATGCAGACTTTGTTTTCAAAGGACTGTGTTTGTCTTGACATCTCTACAATTGTCTTTGTTTCACCTGCCTTGTAACTCTCTCATGGTGAACTGGCAGCTGAGTGGAAGGCTTTCCTTGAAAAACATTGAAAGGTAAATGGACAAGCTCTTACTACTTGGGGCAAAAGATTTAAGTTAAGGCAAACAGTAGACATGCCAAAAACCAGGGAGGAAAATCTGGGGAGAGAGTTACTTTGGGGAATGAGCTTCAAAACACTCTCACACATCACAGGGGGATCTAGAAGACCACACACAACTTCCAGAGCAGGAAAGACTTGAGAAGAACTTAAGCTTTCACTTCCATCTCACTTCAGGCTCAGTGACAGCAGGAAGACACAGAATGGATTAGTGGTGCCAGTGGTTGAAAAGGTAGGGGATGCAACCCTTTGTCAGTCTAGAAGAACGCTTTGTTCTTCCTCATTCTGGTAATAGACACATGATCTGAGCACTTCAGTACTCAAGGACTTTTTTGATTCTCCACGGCCGTTATTGTCACTGCTGTCTGATTTTAATCCCTCCACCTTGAGGATGGGATGTTAATCAAAGCTTCTACGGGACGGAAATTTGGACCCAAGTGACTTTATTTCTTTTCCTCAAAATTGAAAATCTTCCACGAGCTTTCATGATCAAAATGAGGAAGAAGACTTATCCTTCCCAGGGCTTGGAATTTCTTGTTAGTGAGGCTTCAACACTTGCAGGTAACATCAATACAAACAGGGCATATACAAGCCATATACAAACCATATATGAGCCAAATACAAGCCATATACAAGCCATATACAGACCATATACAAGCCATATACAAGCCATATACAGACCATATATGAGCCATATACAAGCCATATACAAACCATATACAAGCCATATACAAGCCATATACAGACCATATATGAGCTATATACAAGCCATATACAAGCCATATACAGACCATATACAAGCGATATACAAACCATATACAAGCCATATACAAGCCATATACAGACCATATGCAAACAAGGCAAGGAAAAATTATAATGAGACTCAAGCACAAAACACTTTTTGAGTCAATTTTACTAAGGTATAGATTGTGCATATCAAAATGAACCCCTTCAAAGTACAGATTTCAATGAGTTTTGACGTATGTGCGCCATTGTATACACACCATCCTAATCAAGATATAGGACATTTCCATCACTACACAAAGCATCTTTATGCCCCTCTGCGATCAATACCACTCTCCCACCTCCTACCCATTTAACCACTGATCTGCATTCTGTCACTAGAAATGTCACTAATTATTGACTGCTATACTATTTAAACACTCTGTGTCTAGTTTTTTTCTCTCAGTATAACGCTTTTATCCTCGGGGCACCTGGATGGCTCAGTCGGTTGAATGACCAACTCTTGATTTCAGCTCAGGTCATGATCTCACAGTTTGTGGGTTCAAGCCCCGTGTCGGGCTCTGCACTGACAGTGTGGGGCCTGCTTGGGATTCTCTCTCTCTCCCTCTCCATCTGCCCCTCCTCTCCCTCGAAATAAATAAATAAACTTAAAAAAAAATGTTTTTGTCCTAGAGGAAGAAAAAAACACAAGAACCTGAAAAAGAATATTCATAGCAGCTTTATTTGGACTAGTTCCAAACTGGGAAAAAACCAGATTTTCTTCCATGGGTGAATGGATAAACAAACTGTTTGTCTGCAATAGAAATGAATTTGATACACACAATAATTGGATGGCTCTCAAGGGTATTATGCCGAGTGACAAAAATTCAATCTCAAAGGATTACATACTATAAGGATTCCATTTATATAACACCCTCTGAATGATAAAATTATGATGATGGAGAATAGATCAGTGGCTATCAGGCTGTAGAGTTAGAGGAGTGTCTGACTGTAAAAGAGTGGTATGAGAGAGCTTCTTTGTGGTGACAGAACAGTTATATATCCTGATCTTGGTGATTATTATACCAATCTATACATGCAATAAATTGTCATACTAGTACACACCCCAAAAAATGAGTACGTGTAAAAACTGATGAAATTTGAATAAGGTACATAGTTTAGTTAATAGCTTTGTATCAATATCTATTTCCTGTTTTGTAGAATGAACATGAGAATGTATGTACGGTATTTCATTGGGAAAGATGGGTAGAAAATACACGGAGACTGTCTGCACTATGTCTGGTAACTTCTTGGGATTCTTAAATTGTATCAAAATAAAAACTTTTTTTGAGATTTTGTTGACTTCATGGGTCTGGAGGATATTAATTTACATTAATGAATTTTCCATCCAATAATCATGATCTGTTTCTCCATTTATTTTTGGATCGTAGTTGGCTTTTCTTAATTATGCTACTTTCTCTTCAGAGATCTTACACAACTTGGTTTAGATTTATTGCTAGATACTTAATATATTCCACACTGTTTAAAACTTCACTTTCTAACTTTTTTTTTTTTTTTAGACAGTTCATTCTTTATTCCTTTTCACCTGGCTTCCCCTCCTCTCCTTTATTTGTCTCACTGTGGACACGAAAGACCTCTATGTGCTCAATCATTCTGGCACATTTCAGACTTCATTTTAACTTAGTCTTAGCAGATATCTTAGAATTGGACACTGAATTTGTTCATCATCCTAACTGTGTCTGGTGATGCTTTTTCATGAACTTCTTGAGTACCAAGGATACTGCTGGCCCAAAGGTAACATGTCTGTGTTTTTCTGGGTTCAATAAGAACACCTGGACCCACCTCTGAACATTCAAGAATACTGATCATGGAGGAGGATTATGGGGGTGGGATTGCTGGAGCATGGGTTGAAGCACCTAAGGAGGTCTGAAGTTCGAGGACTCTGTCGGCCTGTGGAAGCAGATGGCAGCATCAGAAATCTCTTATTCTTCTCCTTCTTCTTCTTACCCCCCCTCCTCCTTCTTCTATTTCTTCTTTTTTTTTTTTTTAAATATAATTTATTGTCAAATTGGTTTCCATACAACACCCAGTGCTCATCCCAACAAGTGCCCTCCTCAATGCCCATCATCCACTTTCCCCTCTCCCCCACCCCCCCATCAATCCTCAGTTTGTTCTCAGTATTTAAGTGTCTCTTATGGTTTGCCTCCCTCTCTCTCTGTAACTTTTTTTCCCCCTTCCCCTCCCGCATGGTCTTCTGTTAAGTTTCTCAAGATCCGCATGAGTGCAAACATATGGTATCTGTCTTTCTCTGCCTGACTTGCTTCACTTAGCATAATACCCTCCAGTTCCACCCACGTTGCTGCAAATGGCCAGATTTCATTCTTTCTCATTGCCAAGTAGTATTCCATTGTATATATAAACCACATCGTCTTTATCCATTAGTCAGTTGATGGACATTTAGGCTCTTTCCATAATTTCGCTATTGTTGAAAACGCTGCTATAAACATTGGGGTACATATGCCCCTATGAATCAGCATTCCAGTATCCTTTGGATAAATTCCCAGTAGTGCTATACTGGGTCATAGGGTAGTTCTATTTTTAATTTTTTGAGGAACCTCCACACTGTTTTCCAGAGCAGCTACACCAGTTTGCATTCCCACCAACAGTGCAAAAGGGTCTCCGTTTCTCCACATCCTTGTCAGCATCTGTTGTTTCCTGAGTTGTTCATTTTAGCCACTCTGACTGGTGTGAGGTAATATCTCAATGTGGTTTTGATTTGTATTTCCCTGATGATGAGTGATATTGAGCATCTTTTCATGTGTCTGTTGGCCATATGGATGTCTTCTTTGGAAAAGTTTCTATTCGTGTACTCTGCCCATTTTTTCACTGGATTATTTGTTTTTCTGGTGTTGAGTTTGGTAAGTTCTTTATAGATTTTGGATACTAACCCTTTATCCAATATGTCATTTGCAGATATCTTCTCCCATTCCATCAGTTGCCTTTTAGTTTTGTTGATTGTTTCCTTTGCAGTGCAGAAGCTTTTTATCTTGATGAGGTCCCAATAGCTCATTTTTGCTTTTATTTCCCTTGCCTTCAGAGACGTGTTGAATAAGAACTTGCTGTGGCTGAGGTCAAAGAGGTTGTTGCTTGCTTCTCCCCTAGGGTTTTGATGGTTTCATGTCTCACATTCAGGTCTTTCATCCATTTTGAGTTTATTTTTGGGTATGGTGTAAGAAAGTTGTTCAGGTTCATTCTTCTGCATGTTGCTGTCCAGTTCTCTCAGCACCATTTGCTAAAGAGACTGACTTTTTTCCAGTGGATATTCTTTCCTGCTTTGTCAAAGATTAGTTAGCCATACATTTGTGGGTCCAAATGTATGGACCCAGGGTTCTCTATTCTATTCCATTGGTCTATGTGTCTGTTTTTGTGCCAATACCATACCGTCTTGATGATTACAGCTTTGAAATATAGGCTAAAGTCCAGGATTGTGATGCCTCCTGCTTTGGTTTTCTTTTTCAACATTACTTTGGCTATTGGGGTCTTTTGTGCTTCCATACAAATTTTAGGATTGTTTGTTCTAGCTCTGAGAAGGATGCTGGTACAATGCTGCATTTTAAGTTATCTCTTAGGAATTTTTTAGGCTCCTTGAATCTCTGAGCTGATGTTTTCCATTGTTAGTGAAAAGTTATCAGCCCTAAAGTTCACATAATGGAATACAACATAGAAAAAAATGTAAAGCTTTATACAAAAATATGAATAATTCCTAGAGTGCATACCGTTTGATTCTATTTATATCAATATTCAAAAACAACAAAAAATATAGTGTGGTAAAACTGTAAAACAAAACAATGGTTAAATTCCATTTAAAGAGAAAGGGTAATGTTTCCTACTAGATAAGGAAAAAGGAGAATGTAGTTAGGAAAGAACACTTTGTGTGGGGAATTTTCTGTGGTTTTGGTAATATTCAATTTCATGGCCTGGTTCATTGTCACATGGTTTACTTTTCAATGATTTGAATATGCACTTATGTTTTCTCCCCTTCTTGGTATTTTTATTATTGTTCATCAATATAAAAACTCCGCACCCATGTATAGACACTCACACAGAGGAAATAACAGGGGGGAAATTGGCTTTGGTCAACTGGTCAGGGACAGTCTCTGAACACAGAGAAATTGTTGTTGTTTTTAAAATTTTTTTAAATGTTTTTATTTATTTTTGAGACAGAAAGAGACAGAGCATGAGCAGGGGAGGGGCAGAGAGAGAGGGAGACACAGAGTCTGAAGCAGGCTCCAGGCTCCAAGCTGTCAGCACAGAGCCTGTCATGGGGCTCAAACTCACGGACTGTGAGATCATGACCTGAGCTGAAGTCGGACACCCAACCAACTGAGCCACCCATACGCCCTGAGAAATTGTTTTATAATCTGAAGGGATTCATTTAAATAGCATGTCATAAATTCTGCCGTACAGAGGACTATGTGCCACCATGGAAGTGCCTGCAGTTTGCAAAGAGGTCTCTGAGCGCGGTCTTTGTGTTCTGGTGAATTTACCATGGAAATGGAAAAGGATTCCCTAATTTCTCCTTCACTGACGTCACCCTTTGAAGGAGTTCTCCTGGTGAGAGCTAGGTTTGTTGATACAGCATATTGAAAGCATAGGAGATTTCATTTGAGCTGTATGCCATAACAGGGACAATGGGTAGATTATTGGTTACTTCTGCACCCTTGAATCCTAGACTTACTTCCCTAGTCATGTCAATGTCCATGCTCTCTTCTCCAGACCTTAGCGTCATAAGAGGGAACTATCTTGGGAGCTGTGGACACACTGAGCAATTCTGAGATTCCCAGGGGATCCTTGGGGATAGCAAGTCTCATGATAGAAAAAACAATACACACAGGAAGGCTCCCCAGAGACTTTCTTTTTATGTTCTTTCTTGGCCCTGCTCATATTGCCAGAAAATTTCCTGTTTTCACATCTCTAGATAGGGGAGAACCTCTCTGATTTCATCTAGTCTCAGTCACCCAAGGCTATACTGGTCACTGGCCTGAGGAAAAAGAGACAGACTGTTCTGGTCTGGCCATTTCTTCAAACCCCAATTTAGAAGAAACTGTTCTTTCCCTGCTAGATCGCCAGTACAAGTTTTGTGGGGACTTAAGCTTAAGCTTAAGCCTTAAGCTCCTGGGACTTCGATGGAAAAGTAACTGGAGTTCTTCATTTTGTTGACCCTCCTCCTATGTTCTATCTGCCTAAGTGAAGGTCTCATTCCTCTAATCCCGGTGGTGTTCACCTCCAGCCCCATTAACCTATGCAAAAATGTTGTTATGTGAAAATATCACAATTATGAATGATTTTCTGCATATTTTGCTGTATTCCCTGTGTAGTAGTAGAGAAACAGTAGTCTGTGTCTTTTTAAAATAATGATAACTGATTGGAAAGTGAATTTCCATTCAAAAAACATCTTTTTTTTTTTCTGTTATGCTGTTTTACATGACAACATTGGAGATGAGAACCAGAAATGCTAGCACGTGTTTGAAACATCGCCTAATCACACACATAGAGACATAATTTGGTACCTACTTGGTCACTAAGAGTTGAGTATTTGGGCTACTCTTCTGGACTAGTTGTCCTAATTGGAGTACTACTTGTACTCCCAGAACTCTGTGGTGATGAGAAAAACATCATGAGCAAATGGGTTGTGACAGATTTAAGTAAACTTCAAAGCAATAGGCCAAAGGGATCCACTCCTGAATACTTTTAAGTCATAGATCTGAAATATATGACATCAAATGAATTATGTGGGGCCCTCGAGGAGAGTTAGGGGCACTGAGGAAAGGAAAGAAGGGGTCTGGTAAGAAAATCAGGTATTGTGAGAAAACTAAGTCTGAAAGTATGAATTTGAGGGGACTTGAGGAGAAAAGTATGTCAGTTAGGTAAGGTTCATATATAAGCTAGGAATCCAATTTAGTAATCCAGGATCACTAAGGCTTGGAGAGGAAAATTATGCTTTAGGAAAAAGTGGTAAAATCATCGCACAGGAGTGTAATCATGGGAAGAGACAGCTTCTGATGAGACAGAGGAGGAGAACGTTTCCTCCCTTCTTGTGGGCTGCCATTAGCCAAAGAATGAAATATGGAATTCTTAGGTGGTAAAGAAGGTTGGAGAAAGGAATGTAAAGATGGAAGAGAAGACAGTAAATTCCAGGGCAATGAGAGGAGGGAAAGGGAAGCATCTGTTTGTAAATATGCATAACACAAAAGTCAGTGATGTTGTTTGTATGTGTGAGTACGTGTGTATAAAAGCTTCACCAGGGTCCTATGTATCCTGGGTAAGCAGTTAACTGGTCATAATTCTCTTCCTCCTTCCTCCCTTTATGGAGATGCCAGTTTTCTCTTTTGGTATGTAATAATAGCCTCCAATATATGGTGGAGAAAATCTCCACACATCACTCTCATTGTCCCCTGTCTCTTCAGCCAATATCTGGTTAGACCAAGACCCCACCCTGCCCTAAATTGTGTCCCATTGCAATTTGCTTCCTTCTAGTTTCTGCTCCTCTCTCTCTGTTGCTCTGCCCTAAACACAGGCACAGATATTTCCCTCAATTCCTTGTAATGACACCAGAGACGAGGCTGCAACTTCCATTAGTACCTGTTAAAAGTATAGGAATAACGGAAAGAAACTACCAGAAGGCTTAGAATGAGATACTAGGTAGCTGTTCTTAGACTCCACCAGCTCAACCCCCTCCATGGGAATTGTACCTTCAGCCACCTCTCTGATTGAATATCTAGTCCTTCTCAGAGTTGAGGTAACTACCCCCAATACCTGGCCTGACCTCAAGTGGGAAGGACCAGCTTACCTCACTCCAGAAGTAATCTCAGTCCTCTCTCTCCTAACGACATCTGTCTCACCCTCTGGTTAACTCCAAGAATGGCAAACAGCTTCCTCCTCGGCTCTCTTCTCCACTCTCTACAGGTATGCCTTTTTACTGATCTGTGCTCAGCATCCTTTTGGCCTTTCTGCATTACAGTGATCTGTGCTTATATATTCTCTCATCTTTAATGAGCACCTTGAATCCTACCCACTCAACTCCGATTTATCCTTGTTTTCTCTCACAGTGTGGTATCCTGAAAAAAACCATAGAACATGGCATCATCCTGAGTAGTTGGAGTGAAATAAATTAGGTCAGCTGGACCTTTTTCTGCCCAGTTCTCCAAAAAAGAGAAACCAGAGAGTCACTGGCTTCCCTAGGAGAAGGGTATGCCTTTCAAGGACTTCCACAGTGTCCCCACCCCTAACCCAACCTGGCTGAGGTATAAATAGACACCTGGCAGCTTCTTGCCCTAACCTGCTCTTTTCTTTCCAAAATGGACAAGCCCCTATTGCTGGGACTCCCCATCCTGCTCTGCTGCATTACAGGTGAGTCCCTAGTGTTGACAGTTGGTGAGGTGTGTCCAGGATACGGGAATGGGTCAGGGTTCCTGTGACAAAGGTCCTCTTCTGGAGGCCATATGATCATTCTTTTTAAAAAAGTTTTAATGTTTATTTTATTTCTGAGAAACAGAGAGACAGAACATGGGTGGGGGAAGGGCATAGAGAGAGGGAGACACAGAATCCAAAGCAAGCTCCAGGTTCTGAGCTGTCAGCACAGAGCCCGACGCGGGGCTCAAACTCAAGAACCATGAAATCATGAGCTGAGTCAAAGTCGGACGCTCAACCAACTGAGCCACCCAGGCGCCCCTCATATTACCATTCTAATACCACGCCTTCCACTCACAATGCATCGCATCCCTGGGACCCTTCCCCTTATGGGAGGAAATAAGTGGATTGAGAAGATTTTCATAGAAGTTGTGAGACGGGGTTTGTAACATGAGGTCTGCAGAACATGTATCTTTTTCCCCAACAGTACTGTCTGGGTCACTGGCAGACAGTGAACACGCATGTGAATACAAATGGATCATGGTGTGGGAGGGGGAAGAAGGAGGCGGGGGAGGAGATGAGCCAGGCAGTGTGGGCATCGGGTGTTAGAGGAACCCAGAGATAGCCCTTGAATTTCAACACTCAGCAACCTCTTACAGCAGGATGGGCTGGGATGGGAGCTGATTTGAAGTTTGACAAAATAATATGAGCAGCAGTTGACAAGGTTGAGGTAAGTGTAATAAAAGGAAAGCAAAAGGGAAAGGAGAGAGTGGAATATTGACTTTACAGGCACTGGTTGGCCAAACCGAAGTGTAGCAACCTCGTGAATTTCAGATGCTTTTCCGCATTGTCAGCTTCCAGGATCACGGAGATAAGAAAGCCACATAGGTCAGTTAAAAAGAAGGGAATGAGGGGGAGAAGATACATTTATCTTTCTCTTCTGGTCTGTGCTACACCCTAGAGTGATGAATAGGGTATCTGGGAGGCCCCACCGGAGGTGAAGGGAATTGAAAGGAGGGAACAGGTGCAAAGATACCAGGAGGCAGTTGCCGGGGCTTTGGAGCGACACAAAGAGCCTACAGTGGCCCCAGGTGAAAAGCACAGGATGGACCCCATGTGTTACAAGCATCACAGGTGCCCTGGGCAAGGCTAAATCTCAGACAAAATTGCAGATTGATTTTGTTTCTCTTTGCCAATACAGTTCATGAACTATTTACTGATGAAGACCATTATCCTGGTGAGTCTGAAGAGTCTGAAGAGTCTGAAGATTATCTGTCTTGATTTAGTTCTTTTCCTTACCCCTCCACCTTTCTTTCCCCTCCCGTTTTTCCAGTCTAAATTCCTGAGACCATAAACTGCAGTCCTTCTCCTGGCTTAGCCTCTCTTAATAGAGGCAGATGCCCACACTTAATGGGTCTCTGGTAAAGACTTCTGGGCTCCAAGCAGACTTCAGACCTGAAAGGGGGAGATGGGTTTTCTCATGGCAGTGTGAGATCACTTCTCACTTCTATTTCTTGACTCATTAGCCCAAATGACAGGAATCGTTCAGTGTAGGATGTGCCACTTGCAGTTTCCAGGAGAGAAGTGTTCCAGAGGCAGAGGAATATGCATTGTAACAAGTGAAGAGTCTTGCACAACTGGCAGGATTTCCAAGAGTAAGTTGTGGGATGGGGGTGGGGGGAAGCCGACTGGGACATACGAGCTCTAGGAAAAAGCAGGGACCGTATTTCACCACAGGCAGCCCCAGCCCTGGGATGACTGCTCTCTCTACCCTGAACATAGGCCCTAATGGAAAATAGATGGAGGTGGTCACCAAGGGGTGGGGATCTATAGCTATGGAACCAGTATCCTGAGCAGCTTGCAGAAAGCGGGAAGACCGCACGGAGTGGAGAGGGGAGGCGCAATATGGCCAGTGGACATTAGGTGGTTGTTGGAGGGTGGAAGGCAGTTCCTTGTCTGTCGCTACCTGGACTTCCATGAGGACGGGTCAGTGTCAGCATTAGATACTGTCTAGATGGCCTCTATTTTCCTACCCTTCGTGCTCAGTGAGCCCTTGGCATTTATCACTCTTACTTAAACCAGTTGTTGAGCTTCTCCACTGAGATATCCAGCTTTGGAAATCCCTCAATTGCTTCTGTCATTACCTCCCCACCCCCAGGAATTTTTTCAAACTTCTCTGCCATTGCTTTTCTTCTGGAAAGCCCTCAACTTGTAGCAGCTTACAGTTCTTCACACTTGAATAACAGAGACTTGAACTGCACACAAGTTGTTCTTATGTCCTGGTATGGAAAGAGGTTTCTTTGCAGAAGCCTCTCTGCTAATACGTTTCTTCTTCCTTCTGCAGAAGACGGTACTCCGTGGTTAATGTTCATGGGCTGCCTGAAGAGCTGTGCTAATGTGGGCAAAATAAAATGGAGTGTCTACTTGGTGGAGTTCAGGTGCTGCCGGGGCTATGACTTCTGCAATGAATACCTATAGAGATTGCCTGTCCTTCAGTAACTCCAGTCTCTGGATGATATTGTTGCCTCCGCCTCCTTGCAATGATTTCTTAAAAAGCCACATTTCAGGTTGCAAACACATGGTTCTGCCTTCTGCGTGTGTAAGAAAAAGTCCTCTCCTTTTCTAGATTTTCTCTCTTGGTCCCTGGTGGCAGGTGGGATTTGGGGAAGGGGGGAGGACAAACACCTTGGGAGTAACATCAATGTCTCCCACAGGTTATTGCAAAGCCTAGTGCTTCTACTGTGTAGCCTAAGGTGCTTCCAGAAAGGGAAGTCGAGAATCGGGGGCAATTCTTTTCCCGACCTTCCCCCTTCTTTCTGAGGCAGGATATTTTCCTTACTTTCTTCTTCTTAAATGTTTCTATCTCTTGGTATTATCCTTCCTATCTCACTCCCACGAAAGCTTATAACCCTGGCCTCACAGGGAGGGAAGTAGCAAAATGAAGAGCTGGTCTGAGTCTTCTTGAATTTTGTTCACGAATGCTATTCCCAGGGTGAGAAGGGTAGAGCGTAGAAAAGAATTTGCATCAGAATCCTGAAGAGAGAATAATTTTCTGCCTTCCAGAATGAGACTCTCTTCAGGGTTACGGGTTGGAGAAGAAGTGGAGAAGTCAGCTATGGGATCTAAAGATAGTAACTTATACCCTGCTTCCCTGGCAAACTCACCAGAAAGCACCCTTAGATATGGAAGAGCTGTGGGATACTTTCAAGGAGATGAAACCAGAAGGAGTAGCCACACAAATGTTACCATGTGTCTAGCATTGCATGAAAGAAGCTGAAATTTGTGGGATCTGAGTAAGCCATGTGAGTCTGGCCCCTGGACATCTCAACAGCAATCTCTGTACAGAGCTGTCCCCATGAGCAGAAGCCTCTCCCCTTCCCCCACTGCACACACACTCAGGCTTTCCGCTCTGTCTAGTTCTAGTACCCTGGAAAAATAGGAGTGAGCATGAGCATGCGCACAGGATTGAGACTAATTTCTAACAACCTGGTAGGATGAGGCCTATTTATGTGATTATGTAAATATAAATTCACTTTTCCTGTTTTGTTCAACTGATTATCATTTGTTACTCAATCTAGAACTAGGGTGTGTGTTCAGGGTCTGTCTTCTGTCATTGTTCCCTCTACTTCCTGGTTTTCCCTCCAAAATGTTAAGAACAGAGATGTACTCCAATTGGACAAGAAAATTAGGAAGTGTTGTACATGCGACAATATAGGAGTCAGAATCTCATGAAAATCAAAGAGGGGAAACACAATAGGGCAAGGCTCAGAAAGATTGGACCTAGAAAGCTAGTCTGGGTAGGATGAAGGTCTGGGGGCTTTGCCAGAATGATTTAGGAAGCTTCACTTCAAACTTAGCTATAAATGTGTGCTGGTCAGCCTCCAGCTGTCAGTATCACTCAGTATCTATCTGCTACTCTTCCCGCCACTGGCTAACTTCTTCACTCTACATTGTTTCTCTCCTCTAATTTGAAGTTTCCAATTTTGACTTGCTTGGGACCATTCTGGGCGCTAATCACACATCACAATAATTCCCCCGGTAAAGCACTTCATCGTTGGAGCCTACTGCCAGCACCTCCGTTCTCTCCATATAGACTAATCCTGAATGGAAGAATCTAGCATATTTTCTGCTTCTCATGATACTAAAGTATAACACTCCTGCTAACATGATACAATTTGGAGGAAATCCAAGCATACATATATTGCAAACTTTTCAAAATTAATTTGTCTGTTAAAATATTTTATTATGTTGATGCAAATACAATGTGGTAGAAAGCAGTAAGCAATTATAAGCCTGGATCAGGAGGGATACTACTAAAACTAGGATAATATTATATATGTACACATAACTGTACAGCCAAATATGAAATGTAATAGTGTCTGTAGATTCCAACATAGGAATGCAAGCATAGTAAAAGAAAAGTTCAACCCAAAGTGAGTGAATAATACTTTAGGGAGTCATTTTTGTCATTTCATAGCTTATTACTTTTGTTAGGACACCACAGTGAAGTCTGAAACTCTTATCTTCCCTTGGCATAATTTGTTGCGGGGATGTGTCAATAGATGAAAAGCACTCAGCTTTTTTACCAATGAATTCATTGAATGCAAGGAGATATTTAAATATTTTTCAGAACTGGGTGGGAGGGGACTCCTCACATGCCAGGAAACAGAGTAGCTGGCCAATACCAGGCCAAGTGCTTACCCTGATGTCCTTGGCTTTGGCCATGAAAGCAAGAGAAGATCATTAGAAACACGGTAACTTTGGTCTGTGTGGTCAGGAGGAGCTGTGGTTGGTACAGTTTCCCCCAAATTGTGGCAGAGGCACAAAGACTGTTTGTCTAGTTCACGGCAGTTAGAGTTTTCTATCTTCACATTTACTTTCTCAAGCCCCTACTTAACACAAGCCTTTCCTGCCCTCCAACAAACCCAAAGATTTCTCTTAAAGTCTCTTGCAATTTCGTGTCCCTATTTCTCTCCAGCCTGCTTTCTCTTGATCTTTGCTCAGAAGCTCTACCAGAAAAATACTTTGTTCCCTTTGCCAAAGATTTGACCCCAGGCTTAGCATCAGAACTTAAGGATAGTTACAGATTGCCAGACGCTATCAGGAGGTAAAGACAGGGGAATCCGACCAGAAGGCAGACATGGGTGTTCTTATTTTCCTCTTAATGGAAAAACACTGACACAGGACATACAGAGCTTCCATGGGTAGATCTGCTGGAAAAGAGTAGAGAGTAGGGTCTGGTTTTGAGATAATGTGAGATGATGTTGCCATTGTGTAGGGGAAGGGCAAAAATTACTGGGAGGATAGTTTAAGGTTATGGTAGGACATCATCATGGATAGTGTGTTCTTTATCTTCTCCAAAAAGCGCTGACTTTTCCAAAATATCATGTCCAGTATTACACATATGTTTATCAGTGCAGCAAAATGTTTCTCTCAGTAAGTCATGGTATACTTGGAACATTCCCTCTTCACAAGGATTACAAGACAGTTTTGTATATCGGTACAGATATCTCCCTAAAGAGAGAAGAAAAGTAAAGGTAATCGCCTTACTTAATCACACTGTCTCCCTGGCAATGATGGCCGTCAGGAATCTCATTGGTTTTCTGTAGCCAGGGATGAGCCCTCAAACTGTGCCTGCATCTCATCTCGGTCTCTCTAGACAGGACCGGGCAAAAGACATCTGCCTCCCACACAGGCTCCACCTGAGGTCGGGGTATGGAGAATTCCATTTTCCCAGCCTCTCCATGGGCCCTGTTCCCTCCACACCTTGACCTCAAGGAAGGTGGGCACCACTGGTAAAATCTTGTGTCTCTCTCTACCTCTCACTTACCTGTAATTGGATCATTGTAGTAATAGTGATCTGTGGTGCAACTCTTACTGGATTTGAGGGATAAATTAAACTTCCAGCAACGTTTCTTGGGACCACGGCATTTGAATCCATCATAGAAATCACAATCATGGCAAAATCGAAGCCCTAAAGAAAAAGGGGAAAGATTTAAAGCAGGGCTCTAGGGAAGGCAATTCTTCAGAAACCTGCCCCACTGTCAACATTTACACTGGCGAGGGGCAGTCCTCACAGGAAGGAAGTTGACACCCTCCCCAACTTCTGCCAGGGGTCCTTACTCCCTTATAGCGACAGCTATAACCCTATATATTCAAACCCCCTCCCACCTTCACCCAAGGCTGGGGGCAGAAAAAAGATTCCAGGGCAGTGAGTGAAAAGACTGGAAAAGAGTCAGAGAGATACAACGTGTGAAAAAATCAGGAATGTCCTCTCTCCCTGTGACATCATATATCCAAAAACTGCAAACCAACTACACCATACATTTTGATTTGGGGCCACGGATATCTGTGAAAAGAAGAAGAAAAATTCTCCTTGAGCCATTTTACAGTATCCCAAAAAGCCAACTTTAGAAACCACCTCCATTTCCTCCCCATATAGCCTCTCACCACCCATCACTGCCTCCCTCACAGGTTTTACCTTCATCCATGAAGACCACTGTGAAAATGCCCAGCAGAAGCAACAACAACAGCCTGAGACCCATTTCTGAGACATTCCCAGTGGGAGGTTCAGCTTTATTTATTCCCGTCACCTGCCGTCAGGCATCGCACTAGATCCCAGAATCATAAATTTCAGATCGAGCCACCTGAATCCTCTCTACAACGTTCCCAGGAGACGGTACATCCTGTCTGCATTTGCATTTCTCCAGATACTTGGAATTCAGCCCACCCAGACAGCTCATTCCATTTTATTAGATCTAGCATAAGGAACTAATTAACGTTGGTGTAGAATCTCTCTCCCTAGTACCTCTTCACTTCGCTTGTCGTTTTATTCGTTGGCCTACACGGAGCATGTCTAAGCCCACGTTCCAGGACAGCCTTTCACATGTAGCAAATCTGGGGGCCCTGAGCCTTGCGAAGGAGTGGCTCAGTCCCTTTCAGGTACCATAACCATCCAGACACTGGCCTCAGCATGACCTCCAGCGGTACTCCCTCCCTCCCTCCCTCTCAAAGCGAGTCGTCACTGCCACCAGGATACTCCAGTTGTGGTCTGACCGCCCAGCGTTAACACCCCTCTGAGAGATGGATGGGGCAGCACAAGAAAGGGGGATGCAGAGGTGAAGATGATCAGTTTCCCTTCAGCTTTATTCACTAATTTGTTCAAGGGAGACAAAGACCGGAAACGATTCCAGTGGGGAGACCATATTTGGATTAGTCACTAGAAAGGGGACAGAGGGGGGAAGGGAGCAGGGAGGGCTGGAAATGAGCTTTCCCATCAGTCCCCTGCCTTTGCCTCACTTCCTCCAGATGGTGCCACACATTTGTGCCTCCCTCCTTCATCTACTAAGTGTCACTTTATCACCGAGGCTTTCCAATGTACACACATGTAAATAGGAAATATTTGTACATACGTGCAAAACTCCCTTTCCACGCTTGCCACGTCCCTTTCCCATTTTCTCCGGCATGCTCAAGCCGCTTTGTCATTCTAAGACTTTCCTTATTTATGTTTTCTTGCCTCTTTCCCCTCTCAAGAACGAAAGCGCCCTGAATGCAAGATTTCCCTGTGTTGTGTTTGCTGCTTTCTCCTCAGCACTGGGATGCCTTGCAATTATCAGATAGGCAAGATTATCTGATGAAAAAGTGAATGCATCGTTGGTGTGGTTAACCTGAGACACGAGGGAACGGTGAAAAGCCCCTAGAACCAAGTTGCGGGATGACCTGTGGTTGGTGATCACCACAGAGAAGACAGGCGATGGCAACGGCAGATTCCCCTGTCTTGGGGACAGAGTGAGTGTGGGGCCCACTTATCTGAGTGGACTTATTCCCAGAGCCAGACACATGCTATTCCCAAGTACGATCCCTCACATAATCTTCGCCAGGAGGGTACTCCCTGTACATCTGGGATGGAGGCCCAAGGGTGCTACCTACCTGCTACGTGACCTTAAACAAGTTACTCATTTCTCTGGGATCTGGGACCTCACAGGTGAAATCAAGGGCTGTCAGAGGTATATCAGCTGTAGTTATTAAGACTTAATAAATTCACATATGATAATGGTCAGTAAGACCCTACTTGGTGGCAAACATTCTTGATTTCTTTGACTTCTCTGAACAACCACATAGCTTAGAAATAATTGACCTCATCTGCAAGTGTGCCTGAAGCCCAAGTACACTTAGAGATGAAGTATTATTCCCCAGGGAACGAGGTTGGACGCGGTGAGCATATCCTTCCACTACATCATGCTGTTTCTTTCTCTTTATAATCCGAGAAGGGTTGTACATGATACGTATGAGATTCTGGTTTCTTATTGTGAAAATTGTGACTTTATCAGTGTACCTGTCTTCCCTGTTGAATGTGAGGCCCAGAAATGGTGGGAGATTCAGGAGCCGGTGCCCTGGTAAATCCCTTTAAATGGGCTAACACCTGAGTTGCCTTCCAGACTCAGCCAGAAGCTTTGGCTAGCTGCTTAGCCTTTCAACACTTCTGTCCTCAGGATCTTAGTGTGTGCCTCCGACAGACCTTGGACACCCGTGGCCACCTCTCCCTCCCACAGAGAGAGAGGATGTGCTGTCCGGGCATTCTTTCCTCCCCGCCTCCATATCTGAGCCCCCAGAACTAGGTTCCCAGCCCTCCCCTGGGGCCTCTCCTGGGGCTGAGGGTCTGCACCTTCTCCCCTCCACCCCTGGCTCCTATTCAAAGCCTTTCCAGCCTGCTGCCCCTTCCTAGATGGGTGGTTGAAGGACTTGCTGTCCTGCTCTTTGCAGCTCCTGCCCTGCCCAGAGGCTCAACCTGTACCCACGTCCTATCTCTGCAGACAGAGGAGAAGGTAATGGACTTGAGGCCACATCTGGCTCCTTTGTAGTCAGCCCGTGGTTGGGCTCACTTTGTCCCTGCAGGAGGGCAGCGAAGGGGCAAAGGATACAGGGAAAAAGAAAATAAAAGCAGAACACCACCCCCACTCACACAGAGAAAGTTCCCTACATAGAGCAATATCCCCTTCAACCATTTCTGCCAACCTCAGACAAGCACTTTCCCTGGCCCTGCTCAGCAGGGAACACACCTGAGGGTGGGATCATCTGGTCCCAGGTGAGTCCACGACAAGAGGGAGCCTTGCTTTATTACAGGACTCCATCTGAGCCCCACACACCCAGAAAAAAGGACATGTGTGACGGAGGTCCAGGCACGTTTCTCCTCCATGACCATTTCCCTTGCACGCAGTGCAAACCTGCCTCACTGCCGGGCCAGCAGGGGACATGGGGTCTGGCTGACTCGTTCTCCTGGCTGGCCCTTCACCCAGGCCTGCCTCAGAACCGCACTCCCTCTAGTAGCTGGACCCACCCCACATCACTGCCCTGCATGCCTGGGTCTCACTCCAGAAACCCTTGCCGTCCCCCCATACTCAACCCGAAGCAGCCCCACTTCCCTCCTTTCACTGTCCTTCAGACTTTCTCGCTGTGGGCAGCCTTGAAGGTACCGTTTTCCCCAGTGGGTCCAATGGAGGCGTTGGGCATGGAAGCAATAGAGCCCCATGTCTTTATTTTACGCCTAAGAAACAGGACTGAATTGCAATTTCACCGCAGTGTGAAGACAGAGGGAGATCCTGATCTGGGTGCTCTCAGCTGTCAGGTCAGGGATCATGTCTGACTGGTGCTAACAGAGCAAGAAACGGGAATTCAGGGTCAGACATGGATTCTGGGTCACCACTTCCCATCGATTCGGCTCCTACCACATGCCCTGCTTTGGAGCTTAACTCATCTAACCGAGTTACCAGCGGATGGATTGTGGGGAGGCCAGGAGTGACAATGGACTTCTTCAAGAGGACTCCTCCTCGAAAGCCCCTATTTCCCGAGGCTTTTCTTACACTGAGTCAGCAGGATCTCCATCTCTAAGGCAGTGAGGGCTTTGCCCTGAAGTCCTGTTCCATTGCCCCAGCCCACTGCCTAACAGCCCCCTGTTCCAGTAGTTGCCCACCCTGTTTTGGAGTGATGAGTACGGGATGGAAGGCTGCTGCAAGCCACCCCTAACAGCAGTTCTCGACCAACTTCCAGGACTTTTGTCACAGTACGTGCGCAGTAAATATGCTTCCCTGTACAGGCTGCTGGGACATTGACAAGTCAAGCTGG
Source organism: Panthera onca (assembly GCF_046562875.1). Lineage (NCBI taxonomy): Eukaryota > Metazoa > Chordata > Mammalia > Carnivora > Felidae > Panthera > Panthera onca. Next base: position 92,505,123 of record NC_138348.1, on the reverse strand, counting down.
AGAAGAGGGACTGGAAGTTATACTGCCCTCTAGCTGTAACTTGCACCTGTTCTTGCCTACCCAGGAAAACCCACCTGTGGAGCCCAGGAGAGTGAGAACACCCATGTCAAGGCCATTTAAATTTTCTCTGAAAGTGCATCGGGAAGAATGGAGATTGTCACCCCAAACATGACATGTCGGATCCGTATTCTCTATGTTCCCAGACTAAAAGTGAGCCAAGTGGGTGCTCACCAGGGCTACCAGAATAGAAAGCCCTGTGATAGGGCTGAGATGAGAACTAAGAACACGGAACACTTTGTGTTACTTTCCATAGTAGCCCAGACCTCTTAGCCAGAGTAAATGTCAGAACCTTCAGCCAGCAGGAGCCAGTCTCAGGATGGTCATCTGTCCATAGAGAACAGCAGGCTAGAGCCTGCAGGTGCCCCTCTGGCATGGGATGAAGAAGAACCTGGCCATGAGGGTAGCTGTAGGAATGTCCTGATGAAGGTTAACTACCACAAAGGGTTAGATTAGACTTGTGTGTTGAAGTGGGCACAAGAACTGTTTCTTCCAGAATAGACTTTGAAGGTGGAGACTCAGGTTCAGGGCATACTGATTTTCCTTGATGGGAAAACAGCACAGATATTCACTGAGTTCTGATACGGAGCCTGTGCAAGACGGGCCCCACTCTGCAACTCTTGATGGCCACAGTCTGGGGAAACATCCAGAGAATGCATAGAAATCCCAAGAAGCTCAAGTTAAATGTCTATAGAGGTTCTCTTTGTGTCTCTTCTTCATCTGTACAGCCACCAACTCTTGGAGCTTTGTTGGCGCCTACAGAGGCCCTTCTACATGTTCCAAACTTCTGGGAATAGGTTATCTTTTCTTGGTTCCCAGGGGCGGGAAAAAGGAGGTATCTGAGGGGAGAGGGGAGGAGATAGCCTACAGTGAGTGTCAGGATTTGGGGGAGACAATCTCTTTTCCACACACGTCTAGCTAAGGAAAAATTTCCCAAGCTTTAACACACTGTGAATAGGAACTTTATCAATTAGTTATTTCCTAAAGACCCCCGATCATGCGAACTCTCACATCGCCATCTAGTAGATGGGAAGTCATAAACTCCCTCACTCATACTACAGTTAGTGAAGGGATTCAGGACCTCAGCAAGAGAGTAATAGACAGCTTCAGCCGCAGAGGGAGGGAAGAGAAGGGTGTCACTCCCTAATCATGAAGTTCCCTGTTACTGCCCAGAGCTTGCCATCAAGATTTCTACTGCTTGCCACCCCCGCCCTGCCCCCGCCTCCCCAGGGTCTCCTTATGCTATGCCTTTGCTGCCTCTGGCAATCTCTCGCCTCTCCTTTTTTCACCTTTTCTTCCTAGCAGTGCCTTTGCTTTCTCATTCAGTGACATCACTCTTCCCCCCCAATCTTGATTGGGAGATAGTAGAACTGCCTAAGATAGTTCTTTCACCTATAACCAGGCATGAAGGTTTCTGTTACTATCAACTACATGTTCATCCTGGATTAGTGGCTTTCCCTCCAGTTGCATAGAGGCCATTTAAGACCAGAAGCCTCTTATCATTTAGATAACACTCCTTATCTACTTATCTAAACACATCCTTATATGAATTTAAATGAAGCACTTCTTGGGATGTTTTTAATGTACCAGATAGAGGAATGACATAGCAACTACTACATTGTGGTTCACAAAATTTATGTAATTAGATGAACAACCTACTCTGCCACCCCATCCCCCTGCATATATGCCAACACCAACATGACCACCTCTCTAACTCCTAGTTCATTTGGGGATGTAATAAAATTAAAACAATTTTTTAATTTAATGTTTATTTTGGGAGAGAGAGAGACAGAGACAGAGCACAAGCTGGGGGGGGGGGGGGCACACAGAGAGAGGAAGACACAGAATCCGAAGCAGGTTCCAGGCTCCAAACTGTCAGCACAGAGCCTGATGCAAGGCTCGAACTCGTGAGCCATGAGATCATGACCTGAGCCGAAGTCAGACGCTCAGCCAACTGAGCCACCCAGGCACCCCATGGGATATAATAAAATTTAAAACTTTTGCTATCTCTCTTCACACATAGACAACAGTGTAGAAATCCCCTATTTAAAATGGTAGTTTTCGGGACGCCTGGGTGGCTCAGTTGGTTAAGCGGCCGACTTCGGCTCAGGTCATGATCTTGCGGTCCATGAGTTCAAGCCCCGCGTCGGGCTCTGTGCTGACAGCACAGAGCCCGGAGCCTGTTTCAGACTCTGTGTCTCCCTCTCTCTGACCCTCCCCCGTTCATGCTCTGTCTCTCCCTGTCTCAAAAATAAATAAACGTTAAAAAAAAAAATTAAACAAAAAAATAAAATGGTAGTTTTCCAAGAGCAGAGTAGTAGATCCAAAACTCCAGCTCGGGCTTTTACAGCCAATCATGGGCTATCAAATTGTCATCTTTATTGCTTAAAAACAGAGCATCTGTGGCCTCATTTTTATGCGCCTGAGCTGCTCATCAAGGTTTGAAACAGGAGGATGAATAAGGAGTTCCAAGTAAAACTGAGCATATTAATGAAAATTTTATCCTCAGAATTGATGGAATCACATGAGATTATAATCTATTTAGTAGAATATCTTTGTAAATTAATGTTTGCATGTGGGACAAGATGGTCTCCAACTGGATTCCTTATGATGGAGGGGGCATTGCCTCACCTTGCATTGCTTGGAAGATCTTCAAGGGAATAGGACCTGAAGAGCTGAACCACCCAATGACTTTCCACTGGATTCAGAGAGCTGAAGCTCACCCAGATTGCCCTCCTAAAATACACATCTTGAAGCTCACCACAATGTCAACCAATTCATTGCTGTGGAAACAAAATTCTATGGGTTACCAAGTACCAGTATCAGACTGGTGGGGAAGGAGCAGGCCAACCTCCTTGTTGGATTCATTCCTTCGACATATATGTTGGATGCTTGCCACGTGCTAGATATTGAGGAGTTGCTTTAGGTGCTGGGGATACTTCTAAGAACAAAAGAGACCATTAGGGGTCAGGGGCTAGATAGTGTTTTGAAGAAAGACTCAGAGGGACAGAGGGACCGATTTCAATCTAAATGGAATTAGAGATTATGACATGGAGAATCTAATGCATGCTCCCTCAGAAAGAACGGAACTTAAAAAAATGAAAGACTGATTTCCCATAAAAGCCCGATTTAAAGACAATGGAGCCTTATCTCATGACCACTGAACATCTGCCATAAAGCTCTCGCTATACTCAAGCCACTGAAATTACTTCGTGAACGCTGGCTGGACTCCCCCCTCTTTGCATTCCTTGACCATAAGTATAGCCCACCCCAAATCCTGAATGGACTCACCCGTAGCTTGCTACAGCATGTGTTTCCCCAATTGTAATTTCTCTGCTATTACTGAATGAACTCAATTTCTGGCAAGGTAAGCTTGCTTCTATTCACCTCTTTATTTAGGTAGACAGAAGAAAGCTAGGACCTGGGTCATGTCTGTGAGAAGGCCAACTAAGATAGATTGCACTTTCCTTCTCTTTCCATTGGACTATGGAAATGGTCGTATTTAGTGTGTAGTTTGCATTTTTGCTACACCTATGCCAGCCACTCAGTAAAGTCTGATATGTCCATGTAATTCTGCAAGGTGGTATGTTGGGAATAAAGGAACTAGGCCTTCCTACATTAACTCCTTTATTGAGGCCCATTTCATGGTAGCAGCACCATATCAGCTTAACATAACGCTCCCATGGCTTCTGGTTTCAAATGACAGCTTTACTACATTTGTGACCCTAAGAATGGAACTTAACCTCATGTATTCATAAGGTTGTAGTAAGAATAAAATGAGATAATGTGCGTCAATGGCATAGATCAGCACTCGGCACAAGAAAGTGCTCATTACCTTTTAAATGTAAAAATTATAATAAGTTATTAAGTCAAGAAGGACAGCAGCCGAGGAGTCCCAGAGAGTGACCAGTATCAAATGAACCAGGGCCTATTGTGGAAATGAGATCACACCGAGAACCAGGTATAGGATTAATCTGAATTAGGAGTGAATTTAAGACTAATCTCCTTTTATCTCCAATGTATTTGCAAGAGGAGCCCTTTGAAGGAGGAGTTTACAAAAGTACAGAACCAGAACTTGGAGAGGAATACTTTGAGTTGCTGCTGGTTGAAATCACTGAACCACAAGGGCAGCCAAGTGTGAGAGAGAGACACTGAGTCTGGCATTAGACACTGCCTGGGGTTTCAATGCAGCCGATGCCTCAGGGTAGATGGCCAATCTCCAAGAGCCCTAGAATAGAAACTTGGTTTTGTAGATGGTCTTAGAGAAAGTACATTTCACTTCTGGACACCTGGTACAAGAAAACCAAAAATATCTTTGCTTATATACTGCAGTTTGGTAAATTACTGCAAAGACAGTGCAAATAGGGAACATAGGAACATAGTTGGGGCATTCAGGACTCATTGGAGAAGACTTCTGAGGCTTTGAACAGTGAAACATTACTGTAGGCTCTGAGACTAGAGGAAGTGGAACCAAGGAAAGGTCTATTTGATCTTTCATGTGATTTTTCTCCTTTGCCTCCTGCAGAAACCAGCCTGACCCATTCTACCTGGATACTCCCTATGTAGGAATAAAGCAAGATTTGGTATAGAAATAAGGGAAAACTAAAATAATACAGTAATATGCATGACCTGACATTTTACTTTTTATTTATTTATTTTTTTAGTTTGCTCCCTGCTCAACGTGGGACTGGAACTCACAACCCCAAAATCAAGAGTCCCATGCCCTACTGACTGAGCCAAGCAGGCGCCCATGGTGTGACATTTTTCAACAGATAATACTACATAACAGTAACCTCATCAACCAAAGAATTATTCTGAGAAAGGGTTTCCCAAATTCCTTCATGTTTAATTTGTAATGGAACCTGGAGGACACATATCAGAATATTCTCTTATGGCATAAGAGGAATGCCTCATCCCCCATTAGCCTATGATGCCTATGGTCAGAGGAAGAGAGGAGAAGTGGAGTGGGAGCGGGATAGCAAAGTGTCTCCATTCCTTCTTCCCAACAGGCAGAGAAAAAGGTCACTGTACTGACTCTGGTGACTTATTCTGATCACAAGGGGGGAGTTTAAGTTGTGCCTACACAATGGGGGCAAGAAAAATTAGGTTTGAAAATCGGGATTCACTAGAAGATCTTTAATTATTCCCTTGCTCAATAGTCTTGTTGAATAGAAAAGACAACAAAGACAAATCCAGCAAGGATTCAGATCTTACAGAAATGAGGGCTGGGGTATGCCACCAGGTCGGGAAGCCTATCCAGTTGATAGGCCAGCAGAAGTGAGAGAACAGAGAATACAAGTGAGCGAATGCAGCTGTGACGACCAACCATCTCAGTTACAGAAATGGGAGTTGTGGCAGCTATATTTCAGATTGCTTCATCATTTCAATGATCTCCCTTGCCCTCCCCCCCTCACTAGAAAGAGCCTTGGTGGTTGCTATTTCACTTTTTTTTTTTTTTTTTTTTTTGTGATAGTATGGTTGAATTGCTATTACCTCCCAAGGATAAGGTAATGGGAATTTTTATATTCCTGGTGCTGGGACTGTCAAGTTTCCACCCAGGTGAAGAATGGATGCTGAGAGATTAGAGGGGTGAATCCTTGCCAACACCTCTTGTTTCTTGTGTTGTTAATTTTAGCCATTCTGACAGGTGTGAGGTGGTCTCTCATCATGGTTTTGATTTATATTTCTCTAAGGATGAGTGATGTTGAGCATCTTTTCATGTGTCTGTTAGCCATCTGGACGTCTTCTTTGGAAAGAGGTCTATTCATGTCTTCTGCCCATTTCTTAACTGGATTATTTGTTTTTTGGGGTGTTGAGTTTTAAAAGTTCTTTATATAGTTTGGGTAACAACCCTTTATTCAATATATCATTTGCAAATATCTTCTCCCATTCTGTGGGTTGCCTTTGAGTTTTGCTGTGCAGAAGCTTTTTATCTTGATGAAATCTCAATGGTTCATTTTTGCTTTTGTTTTGTTTCCCTTGCCTCCAGCAACGTGTCTAGTAACAAGTTGCTCTGGCAGAGATCAAAGAGGTTGCTGCCTGTGGTCTCCTCTAAGATTTTGATGGTTTCCTGTCTCACAGTCTAGGTCTTTCATCCATTTTGAATTTATTTTTGTGTATGGTGTAAGAAAGTGGTCCAATTTCATTCTTTTGCATGTGGCTGTTCAGTTTTCCCAACACCATTTGTTGAAGAGACTGCCTTTTTCCCACTGGACATTCTTTCCTGCTTTGTCAAAGATGAGTTGACCATGAAGTTGTGGGTCCATTTCTGGGTTTTCTATTCTATTCTATTGATCTATGTGTCTGTTTTTGTGCCAGTACCTAACATCTTGATGACTATTGCTTTGCAATATAGCTTGAAGTCCGGAATCATGATGCCTCCAGCTTTGCTTTTCTTTTTCCGGGATTGCCTTGGCTATTTGGGTTTTTTTGTGCTTCCATACAAATTTTAGAATTGTTTGTTCTAACTCTGGTGGGATTTTGATAGGGGTTGAGTTAAATCTGCACATTGCTTTGTTTCATTCTTCATTGCTTGTTTCATTCTTTCCTCCAGATTAAGAGAGAGAATCCCAAGTATCGACATTTTAACAATATTTATTCTTCCGATCCATGAGGAATGTTTTTCCATTTCTTTGTGTCACCTTCAATTTCTTTCATACGTGTTCTGTAATTTTCAGTGTACAGATCTTTTACCTCTTTGGTTAGGTTTCTTCCCAGGTATCTTATGGTTTTTGGTGCAATTGTAAATGGGACTGATTTCTTGATTTCTTTTTCTGCTTCTTCACTTTTGTTGTATAGAAATGCAATTGATTTCTGTACATTGATTCTGTATCCTGCAACTTTTTCTGAATTCATGTATTGGTTCTAGCAGTTTTTTTGGTGGAATCTTTTGGGTTTTTAGCATATAGTATCATGTCATCTGTAAACAGTGTAAGTTTTATTTCTTTGCCAATTTGGATGCCTTTTATTTCTTTTTATTGTCTGATTTTTGTTGTTAGGCCTTCTGGTATTATGTTAAATAACAGTATTGAGAGTGGGCATCCCTGTCTCTATCCTGACTGTAAAGGAAAAGCTCTCAGGTTTTCCCCATTTAAGGATGATATTAGCTGTGGGTTTTTCACATATGGCCTTTATAATGATGCGGTATGTTCTCTCTAAACCTACTTTGGTAGGGGTTTTTATCATGAATAGATGTTGTACTTGGTCAAATATTTTATCTGTATGCGGTGTATCACATTGATTGATTTCAGAATATTGAACCACCCTTGCTATCCAGGGATAAATCCCACTTGATCATGGTGAATCATTTTTTAATGTATTGTTGGATGTGGTTTGCTAGTATTGTATTGGGAATTTTTGCATCTGTGTTCATCAGGAATATTGGCCTACCATTCTCTTTTTTAGTCATGTCTTTACCTGGTTTTGGTATCAGGGCAATGCTGGCCTCACAGGATATATTTGGATGTTTTCCTTCCTTTTCTATTTTTTGGAATTGTTTGAGAAGAATATATATTAACTCTTCTTTAAATGCTTGGTAGAATTCACCTGTGAAGCCATCTGGTCCAGGACTTCTGTTTGTTGGGAGTTTTGGTAGTTGATTCCATTTCTTCTCTGGTTATTGGTCTGTTCCAGTTTTCTATTTCTTCCTGTTTCTGTTTTGGTAATTTACACTTTTCTAGTCCATTTCTTCCAGATTTCCCAATTTGTTGGCATATAGTTTTGCATAATATTCTCTAACAATGTTTCTATTTCTGTGGTGTTGGTTGCTATTTTCTCCCTCTTTGTGATTTTATTTTTGGGGGTCCTTTCTGTTTTTATAGTAACACAAGTTGTTGTGAGTTGGCTTTTATATACCTACACAAGGATAAATGGAATTGAGGAAAAATTTTGGTAGTTCAAGGGTTTATATTATTGACTGTTCTTTCATCAGTATCTTTGCTATGCAGGCAACATGAGTGATGATCTTGTTATCTGTTTTTACCTAGCCTAGCAAATTGCCAGCAGTATCATAACGGAAGAGAAAGTTAACCAATCTTCTACTTCGATATGTCTGATTTACTGAATAATATAGTGTCGTCCTACTTTTTTTTAAGTTTATTCATTTATTTTGAGAGCAGGCTCTGCCCTGTCAGCACAAAGTCCCACATGGAGCTCAATCTCACAAACTGTGAAATCATGACCTGAGCTGAAGTCAAGAGTCGGATGCTTAACCAACTGAGCCACCCAGGCACCCCCAGTGTTATCTCATTTAAATTATTTATGTCCTTCATTTAGTTTTTAAGCTACTAAAAATAATTTTATGTTCATTTTTAAAAATCAAAAAGGAGAAAGGGACAAAAATATAAATTACCTACAACATTAGTATTGTCTGAGATTTTTTGTCAAATAGTTCTTTATTATATTTTGCACCTCTCTGTTGAGATTCCCTCATGTCTCTCTTTTTCTGTAAGTTCTTGAGAATATTTATAATAGGAATTTTAAATTCTTTGCCTGTTAATTCCAACATCTGGGTTGTTGCAGTCTTTTTATATATTGATTCTCTGAAACTTTTTCCATGGCTTTACTTCTATAGGAAAAGAAAATAAACTTATGCCAGAAAAATATATCACTCAATGCTTAAAACTAGATAATACATTAAAATACCACCATCTTTCACTATTAAAATTAGATGAATAAAAAAGTTGATTGAGAGAGAGGTAGATAGATAATAGACATGAAGTGAAAATGGGATCACACTAATCTGCACTATTTTAAAACCCCCTATTTTAATGAACATATTCTAACATGTTTTGAAATCCATATATTTGTATTGATATTATATCACTTCTATGGATGCATGGTGTTTCGGTATACCAATGTATCACATTTGATTTAGGCAATCCTGATTGTTTCTACTTTTTGACTTTTATTATCAACACTGTCACAGAGCTTGTTTCCTCATGCGAATTTTTTTTATCTCGTTTCATTCTTTCCTCCAAATTAGAATTGTTTTCTTGTGATATTTTTTTAAGAATTGGGGTATAATTGACATAGAAATATTAATTTCATGTGTAAAACATTGTGATTCGATATTTGTATAGATTGCAAAATGATCACCACGATGTATCTAATTAATATCCATCATCACACACATTTACAAATTTTTTCCTTGTAATGGGAACCTTTAAGATTTACTGTTTTAGCAATTCAAGTATGCAAAACAGTATTATTAACTACAATCACCATGCTGTAATTATATCTCTTATTTATTTTATAACTGAAATCTGTATCTTTTGACTTCCTTCACCCATTTCATCCATCCCCTACCCCCCCCCCCCCACCTCTGGCAACCACCAATCTGTTTTCTTGTTCTCCGTATCTATGAGCTTGCTTGATTGTTTTTATTGTTTTTCTTTGTTTTTAGATTCCACATGTAAGTGAGATCATATGGTATTTGTCTTTCTCTGTCCAACTTATTTCAATTAGCATAATGCCCTCAAGTTCCATCTATGTTGTTGTAAATGGCAAGGTTTCTTTCTTTTCTGTGGCTGAATAATATAATATATGAATATCTATATGATTGACAAAGCTTCACCATGTCCGTTTAAGGAATTGTGGACTCTTGGTGTTGCCAATTGTTCCTGATTGGCCCTTTGATGTATGTGCGTGCATGTGCACACACAAACACACACACACACACCACTTTCATATGTGGTCAGATCTATCAATCTTATCCTATTTGTGATCGATGTTATGATTCAAAACTTCCTCTATCACTAAATTATATAAATATTGTTAATATAATAGTGAGTTTAGAAAAAGAGAGTGCTTTGGGATTGTGTAGAAATTGGATCCAATTCCAACTGTGCCACTAACTAGTTGTAACAAATTGTATTTTTCAAAGATGGCTGCCACAATATCTCCCCTACCACAAGCTCTCTTTGCTACTCTCCAATCAAAAAGTGGAGCTTGGCCAGGCTTGTGACTCACTTGTAACCAATAGAATGTAGCAGAAGTAATAATGCATGACTTCCAAAGCTAGCCCATAATATGTGACGCAACTTTCACTTTGTTAGAATATACACTTGCCTTTAGAGCCCTAAGCTTCTGGGTAAGAAGTCTGGAGCCTCCATGCTGTGAAGGAGCCCAAGAAAGTCCATATGAAGGTATTCTGACCAACAGCCACAGGTGACATCGCACCTTAAACCAGCATCAACTGCAAAGACATGTGAGTGAAGACACCTCATAGTGATTCCCGTCTTCAGCTCTAGAATCACCTCCAGACTCTGAATCTTCCCACCTGAGGTCCCAGACATCGTGGAGCAGAGACGAGCTATCCCCACTCTGTACTTTCTAAATTGTGATCCATAGTACCAGTCAATACAATAATTTTTTAATGCAGCAATATTAACTGGAAAGCTGTGTAACACTTGTCAAATTACTGTAGTTGTCAAATTACCCAATTAGCATCTGAGCAACCAGTCTGTTCTTCAGGTTTCTCCTCCACTAAAATGTCTTACAATAATAGCTACCTCATAGGAAGTTCCGAAGATTAAATGAGATCATACATGAAAAGTACTTAACATGTGTCTAGCACACTGTAAGAGGTTAAGCAATAATAGCCACAACAATATTTAAAAGGTTTTTTGTTTCTTTTTAAATATTTATTTATTTATTTATTCATTCATTCATTTATTTTGAGGAGAGGAGGGGTGGAGAGAGAGGGAGAGAGAATCCCAAGAAGTCTCCATGCTCAGCACGGACCCTACGCAGGGCTCAATCCTACAACTGTGAGATCATGACCTGAGCCACAATCAAGAGTCATATGCTCAACTGACTGAGCCATCCAGGAGCCCCAGGTTTTTTGTTTATGGCATTTAAATCTTTAATACATGTGACACTTATTTTGGTCTAATGTGTAAGGTTCTATGAATTACTTAGCAGTTGACTCCAAGTTAACACTTAGATTAGTAGTCAAATTATTGTCTTTTAAAAGGTATGTGAAGAAAAAACTCCTGCACAACTACATGCATATATGAAAAAAGAGCATGTGCATTGGAAGATTGATAGTTGGGGTGGTATTGTGTGGATAAAGAAATTTTCACCTAGGTCTTATTGTGTTCATTTGTTCAAGATGGAAAATGGGACTAAGAAGAAAATCCGAAGATGGGGTGAACCAAGCGGTAATATCCAAGCTTGAAGCACTTTTAGCTGGGAAGCCGAATAAGAAAGATTCTCCTCATTCATGAGGATGAATCCATTTATATCTTATACACACCGTCACGCATAGGTACCAGAATGTAACTTCAGTTTCTAACCCAACTTCTCGTTTTAGAGCATCATTCACAGTGATGGTGGAAAATATATGGTCTTCTTACAATTGGAGGGGGGAAAAACAGAAGCAAGGGAGGTCGGCGGCGGGGTGGGATGTTAACAAGTACATGGTCTCAGCTGGGAGACTGGCTTTGGTCAGATCCCCTGGAAAAGCTCTGCAGCACAAATTGCACCACAGGCTCCATCCCATCTTGATACAAGGAGTCTGCCATTTGTTGGTTGTGGTCTATGCTCAAGTTGGGAGCTGAACATCTGGGCAAAGCAGCTCCTATTTGGCAGAGGGCAAGTCTGCAGAGCAAATAGCTATCAGTTGTCATAAGCCAACACTCAATGCAGCTGGGAGGCAGAAGCAAAACAATGATCTCTGTCTCTCTCTTTTTCCCCCCTAGACTGATGTCTCCCATCCCCATGATTCCATAGGTGAGCAAGCCCCTGTGCAACTAGGAATAAAAATATGTTCTTTCCGTAACTCAAAATATCCACATTACACTGGCTTTTCCAATCTGTCCATTTTGAAAAGGTTCTCTTCATGTCTTGCTTCATCCTGGCTCTGTAAAATCCCAACTGAGAATTCCTCAGAAAGGATCATATTCTCAGACACAGACAGAATGCACCAAACTACTCAAGTAGAGGGGTAGTTGGTTTATTGTTAAGAATTTTACAAGGCCTGGGGCGCCTGGGTGGCTCAGTCGGTTGAGCGTCCGACTTCGACTCAGGTCATGATCTCGCGGTTGAGGAGTTCAAGCCCCACATCGGGCTCTGTGCTGACAGCTCAGAGCCTGGAGCCTGCTTCAATTTCTGTGTCTCCCTCTCGATCTGCCCCTCCCCCACTCATGCTCTGTCTCTCTCTTTCTCAAAAATAATTATAAACATTAAAAAAAAAAAAAAAGAATTTTACAAGGCCTAATAAAGGAGAAAAAAGCTCATGGAAATCCAGGACCAGGAACTGCAGTAGGCCTTATAAGGAGAGAAATGCCAGGATTATTCTGTACCCAAGAAAGCTTCATCACCTTGGTCACATTCCACCGTCAGTGCTACTCCATTTCTCTCTGCCTGTTTGTTTCACTCTGTCTGCCTGCCTCTCTTCCCACCACTATTAACTTCTGCTATCTCATACCATCAGTTTACTCATAATGTCATCTTATATAGGACACTTTGTAACTACAACACTACCTCATGGCATCTCTGTTCATTTCTATTGTCTTCAACTACTGTGCCACCTGCTTTATTTTTCTCAATTTTTTCCTCATTCTTTTTTTTTTTATTTATTTTGAGAGAGAGAAGGAGAAAGAGAGAGAGAGAGAGAGAGAGAGAGAGAGAGAATGAGCGGGGAGGGACAGAGAGACAGGGAGAGAGAGAATCCCAAGCAGGATCCATGCTGTCAGCACAGAGCCCGACTCGGGGTTAGAACTCACAAACTGCGAGTCCTTATCTGGGGCCAAAATCAAGAGTCAGATGCTTAACTGACTCAGCAACCCAGGCACCCCTTTCCTCATTTTCATAAGGAGACTGACTGACCATTCTTGCAGAAGGTCTCCATTCCCAATTAAATCACCTTTTTCAATCTGGTGCTAGCTGGTCACCTGGCCATCCAGGGCCCTGATAATTTAAGCCAATTTCACCCACACCAAATTGTCTCTCAAATTTTAGTTTCCACAAACTGAAATGCCCTTTCTTTGATGCCTCATCCTTATGCCTGTCCAGCTTTCTGTCTGCCTGAGATTTCCCTCCTCTAAGAGCCCTACCAAAGAAAGATATGGCTCATGTTGACCACAAATTGGGAAGCCAGAGCTATTTTTTCTTTGATCTCCATAACCCATGGGCAAAAGGAGAGCACCAGAAGGTGTCAGGGCTAATCCGAAGAGAATCTCAATTCCAACCAGAGGAGTGGATATAGATGAGCATAAAGTATGGCCAGAGAGTTCTTGGTACAAGTTTGTGACTATTTTGACCCAATCCTTTGCATTACCATATAGGAGATAATAAATAACCAGTTCCAAACCCAACTGTATTTGTGGCAACCCTATTTCCATCATAAGGAAATCCAAACTGCCAGATGTGAGCAACAGGGATTTGCAAAACTTCAGTCTAGTTTAGTCTTCCATCGTTAATGAGACTCAGCTACCCTCCACTCTCTCCTTGTGACCTCACTAGCTGGCTTTCTCTCTCACTCTCTACCAGTGGTTGGAAGAGGAAAGCAAAATACAGGTCTGGAGGAAGAGACTAGGGGATGGTGAGTTGAAGAATGACCCCACGTCCAGGAGAGATATAGAATTAAACTCCCTCAGGGAGGTTGCAATAGTTATTATGTCTGCAACAGATGAGCTCTCTTCTTTTCTCAAAACTCAAGAAGTTGATGTCCTCACAGTTGGTCAAACATGACAGTTTGGAATAATAATACATACTTCTCCCTGAAGAGATGAAAGAGAGAGAACACAATTGTAATGGCTCCATGTCCTTCTATCATATTCCCAGGAGTATTTTCTCTACAGAGCCTCACTAACCTTTCGCTAAGCCCCAATCAGCTATAAGGCTGAATCTACCAATGACTGACCCAGAGAATGGATTGTATTTCCCTAACTGATAGGAGACATCAACTTCTCCTTTACCCAATTTTGTCTTAAGGAAAAGTCTTTGCCATCCCCTCTAAAGGACCACTCACCCATGCACAGGTGGCTATTTCTCAGACACTCTCTACTCCACATTACCTTTTCTCGTAAGGAAGTAAAGGTTCTCAATAGCACAGGACTGTTGGTGCTTTAGGATGCAGATCTTCATGGTGTCATAGCATAACCCAAGATGATATTTTTTACATTTATAACATGCTGTTGCAGAGTCTGCGAGACAGAGAAGGAGGTAATTAAAAGATGTAGTCTGGAGAAGATTCTCCAGGCCTGTGAGTTTCTCTACGGGGACTTACTATTGTCTAGTGGTTCCTGATCTTTCTCTGGCATTTGACTCCTTTGATAATCTTGTGAATCAATTGTATATGATCAAAATATCAGAGTTCCTATAAAATTTATCTATGGACGCAAGTAATGAACAAGTTATTTAACCTGATGATTTTGTCCAGTAATGGGGAAAGGAAAGCAAAGAAGGAGATTTCAGCTTCCTTACTCCAAGAAATGGACTAACTTGGTCTGGGAGAAGATAGAGCTCCTAGGATTGTAGAATAAGAATGGATTACAGCCCTCTCTGAAGACTGAGAGGAGGTTTGTTCCTAAACACATCATAAATGATCTGTTTACCAGAGATTGTGGACGAGCCATAATTGTACCTGTCAGATGGTCCTTAAATTCACCTTGGGAAAAAGAAAAAAGAAAAATCTTCTTTTTCATAATCTCATATACATCTGCCAACACCCAAAGAGCCAGTTGTGGAAATTTCCCCTTCCTCAGCATCTGCCCATCTCTTAATCAACAATCAGCTCTCCCCATGTCTCCATGACTTACCATTATTTGAGCAGACCAGAAAGACAATGCACAGCAGAAACACAACAAACATCCTGAGACTTTTATCACGTACAGCTTTCTGTGAAAGGTGCTGGTTGATCTCCAGTCATCTGTCCTTGCGCTACTCATCCAAATCATATAATCATAAAATTTCAGGGACATACAGCACCTCAGTGTTCCCAGAACAAAGCCACCAACTGAAGTTTCACTACCCCTACGGCATCTATTTCAAAATTCTCCTCAATGATGAGATCAACGGTACATATTATATATGATCCATAATATAATATGGAATTATATAGACTATATTATAATATATAACATAAATTTTATATTATACATTATTATATTTATAATTTATTATTATATATATTTTAAGATATATTATATGTATTTTATATATTATATAATATATATCTACAATATATATTATAATCTATAATACAAGATATACTATACTATAATATATAATATACATGTATATAATTTCTATTCATTGTTGCATACCTAAGCCTTGTGCTTTGCAAGTAGAGTCAGATTTCTCTCCTACATTTTAACATTTCGGGTATTTCAAGACGGTATTTGGACACCTGGCTCTTTGTATCTCTCTTCACTAATCTGGTTACTCTCCTCAGAATAATCTCAGATTTGTCTTTGTCTCATGTAGACCAAGGCAGACTCCAGGTATAGTCTGTATGTGTGGGGGGTATTGGAGTACTGCTTTTGTGGTGGAGGAAAAGGAGCTTCAGGAAGAAGGTGAGCAAAAATAAAATTTGTCTAGTTTGCCTTCGGGTGTTATTAACTGATTGATTGGTATTCTAATTAAATAATTTCTAAGCATATACCACATGCCAGTATCACAGGAAGAAAAGATGCTTACGCAACCAGGACGTCAATCAATGGCCTCACTAAAGACATCGAAAAGGACATGGAGCGCAGTTGGCTATGGACATCTAGATGAAAGTCCTTCAAATTTGACTGCCTGCCCGGAGAAGGCTCCCGTGAAGAAGGGGGTGCTGAACAGGACTTGGAGGGCTAGCAATGTGTGAGCTGGAAAAAGTGAGTAGGGACAGGCACCCAAAGGAACAGCAAATGTCAGAGTACAGAGATGTCAAACAGCCTGTCACAGCGTGAAGAGAGCAGGTCATGTGGCTGCAGAGACATGAGTGTGCCAGAAACTCAAGTACAGAGAGACACAGTCTGCTGGAGATGATGGCATATGGGTGAAGGGAGGGGCCCAAGGGGACATTGCACGGGTCTTGCTGCTGACACCACTTGGTCCCAAGCTTGCAGGATGGAATTTCTTGCTTGTTACTGTGCACTTGCAAGAGGTCAGTGAAAAGAGCCATTTTCCCCGGAGTTAGGAAAGATATGAAAGCATACACTCCTCTTCAGCACCAATATTGAATTGTGGAAAGGACACATCCTTTAATCCCAGACTCAAGTTTGCCACTATATGGGCTCAAATCCTGACATTGCTGTTTGCCAGCTATGTAATTTTTGGGTGAGTTACTGACGTTGAGAATAATTTTCATATCTCACACGATCAGTATTAGGATTATATTACAGTTTGTGAAGAAAGGGAAGCTCATATTTGTTGAGACCCTGGAAACTATCAAGCACTAACTCCCTGTGTGTTGCTTACAATTTCAGACAAGCAGCCTTGACCCTTTTGCTAGGGTAGGCATCAGAAATTTCCATCATAAGGAGTCATACACAAGAAAGGGCATCTGGCTAGGAAAGACAAGGAGGTAGTGGCTATAGCTGTGGTCTTAGCATTCAAGGGCAAGAGCCCGGCTGTGAGGACGGTATCAGGAGTGTTTTGTCAAGGGTTAACTTTCAATAAGGCTTACATTTGGCTTTGGGTGTTCAAAAAGATGGGAAGTTAATAACAATCTCTTCTAGAATGGACTTTGAAGACAGAAAGTCAGATTCAGAACAAGCTGTCTGAGTCGGCTTGAATAAGTGAGCAGCTGGGAACAAGTTGAGTTCTGATTCACTGAGACTGGGTGAGAACTGGATCCATTCTTAAAGCTTAAGGTAGGCTCCATATGCTTATGACAAGCCATTTTATATCTCTACCTCAGACCCCTATTCTGACTTCCAGATTCACGTCTACAAATAACCATTGAACTTTAGGTGGCTCACAAAGTATCAATCTCAGGCTGTCTCAAAATGAAATCATAATCTTTCTGATTCACTAAACCTGCTCCTACTGCAGTGTTTAGGGTCTCAATAAACCCAGGAATCATTCTTTATAGATACCTGTGCCCTGTCCTCAAAGAGAATCAAATAGCAAGTCTTATCCATTCTACCTACTAACTTCTCCCTCACATGGGTTTATTTTTCTCTATCCACTGCCACTACCATAACCTTCAGCTTCATCTCCTGCCTGGTCTAAGCAATAACCTTATTTTTTGGCCTGCCTGGTTGTAATCTTCCCCTATTATAGTCTGTTCTCTATAAAGTGGTCAGAGAGCCCTTTTATAGGCCATCGATGCCGCACTCCTGCTCAAAACCGTCCATTGACTTTTCATCACGCTTTGAAGAAAATCCAAAGGTCCTCCCATAGCAAGTCTTCCCCAGGCTGAGCAAAGGCCATTCTCCCATTTCATTTCCTACCACATTCCCCTTGCTCATTCAAATGTCACCCTCTCAGGGCAGCATTTCCTGGTTGACATTAGGAAATGTTAACATCCCTTCTTCAACCTTTTCCCTGTTTCTCTTTTTAATAGCAATTCTCACTACCTGAACTTACATATCTATTTGGTCACTTGTTTGATTCTTCCAGTAGCACAGAGCCAAGACTTTGTTTTATTTACCACTGGATACCCAGCATCTGGAGGCTCAGAATATAGGAAACACCCCCCCAAATATCTATGGAACAAACAAATAATGATCTTCCCACATCCGCTCTTGAGTCCTTTCAGCCCATTATTACATAGGAACCAGGTTGATCAGATTCATTTTTGTTTTTGTTTTTTTTTTTTTAATTTTTTTTTTAACGTTTATTTATTTTTGAGACAGAGAGAGACAGAGCATGAATGGGGGAGGGTCAGAGAGAGGAAGACACAGAATCCGAAACAGGCTCCAGGCTGTCAGCACAGAGCCCGACGCGGGGCTCGAACTCACGGACCGCGAGATCATGACCTGAGCTGAAGTCAGCCGCCCAACCGACTGAGTCACCCAGGCGCCCCTCATTTTTGTTTTTTAAGTATAATAAGGATGTGAAAATGAGGCTCTTTCTATATTCCAGCTAGGATCCCAAAATAGTAGGTGGCAAGTATTTTTACATTTCAAAGTGAAATGTTGTGCTAGTCATGCAGATTAACAAAGAAAATCAATGAAAACCAGTTTCAGTATCTAGGACCCTTTGACCACCTAGATGGTTTAAAGAAATAAACATTAATGTGTCAAAATAACAAATAAACAACAGGGGAGTTTTTATAGTCTTGGAGGGGGAGATGTCTTTCAATATATGGCTAAAAATATACAACCATAAAAAAATTTTATATGTTTGGCTACATTTTAAAAAATCTTCTGAAGCAGGAGGTGGGGTTAGGAACCAACCACTAACTCATAAGCAAGGTCCGAATAACAAATAAACAACCAGTTACAAAATATTTGCAACTCATAATGCAGACTGAGGACTGCATCTTCCTATTTTACAAAGAAATCCTAAAAATCGGTTAGAAAGCTATTAAGAATTCAAGAAGAAAGGTAGATAGTTAATAACAGCATTAGTTCACAGAAAAAGGAATTTAAATGGTCTTACGCATATAAAATGTGCTGAGCTTTACTCATAATTTGAGAAATGTGAGCTGAAGCTAAACTCAGATACGATTTGACTTTATGGGTAGATCTAGGCAATCATCAGAATCTAATCACACCCCTAAATTGGTGAGGTTGGAAAGCAGCACTACTCATCACTCATACATCACTACTAGAGGGTAAGTTAATACATCAGTCGGGGGGGGGGGGGGTGGAATTAGACAATGGCTATTGAAATTATAAAGATCTAGGGATCTTACTCAAGTCATTTTGTGGAATTAGCCTTGCACATCTGTGAAAAAGTGAATACACACGGTTATTTATGGCTTGATAACTGCAAGATTGAAAACAATTTATACTGATCTCATTTATATGCAAAATCTTTAAAAAAAAAAAAAAAGTCAAACTCATAGAAACAGAAAGTAGAATGGTGGTTACCAGGGGCTTGGGGTGGCAGAATGGGGAGGCTGATCCAAGGGTACATGCTTTCAGGTACGAGATGAAGATGTTCTGGGGATCTAGTAATGTACAGCATGGTGACTATAGTTAACAGTGCTGTACTGTGTACTTGAGAGTTACTAAGAGAGTAGATCATAAGCACTCTCGCCACACAGGCACATGCACATGCGCACACACACAAATACAACGGTAATTATGTGGCGTGATGGATGTGTAATTAACCTGATTATGGTGATCATTTCACAATGTATGAATATCAAATTATCACATTGTACATTTTAAATATATATACTTATGTTTGTTATATAAAACAAACAATAAAGCTGGGGGAAGAAAGAAGAGAAAGTTTATGGACCAGTTGGGAATAGCTACATAAATTGTGATATATCCACACAATAGAATATTATGCAGGCAGAAAAAAAAAAAAGAATGAAGAAGTTTTTTGAAGTGAATTTAGTAACACATCAAATATACCTTGTAGGCTAAGTGAGTCACATCCTATTCAGCTGAAACTGAATTTATACATCTTAAAATATCTAGGACATGAGGATAAGGCTGAAATTTTACCAAAAAATAATTAGGAGGCTATTACATAAAAATATTGATTTGAAAAGCTTGCTATTATAGCTCAAGTATAGTACTTTCTCAACACCATCAGCTTGTAGATGGCTCCTCTGGCCACTATTCTGTAAGTTCGCAATACTAAATACAAGCCCATTTTAAACTGAATTTAGTAAAGGAGTAAAAAAACTTTAAGCCAGCTCTGCCAGTCATAGATACTGATGAATGACATATTACTATCTGGATTTGGACTATTTCTTTCCCGCTAATAATAATTAGTAAAAGACAGTGATCTCCTCTTCAACTCCTGGTCCACGGTGATGATGCAATCTCATTGAAGTCATCCCATATACTGAAACTCTGCATACCTTGCTTCATCATCTGCGTTAGGAAATAGAACTTTGGGGAGGCTGGGTGGCTCAGTTGGTTAAGCATCCGACTTTGGTTCAGGTCGGATCCCTTTCGCATTCCACTTAAAATATATAAGAGTGCATATTTTAACAATAAGCCCGTTTAACAATAAGCCCATCAAACTAGTGGAGCTTACTACAGGCCAGTTACTTTAAGCTATTTACATTCATCTATAGAACTAGATTTGTGTGGTGTAAATGTGGAGCTATAGATTCATACATATATATTCCTGTCCTCTAACATTGATTCATATTTTAAACTCTTTTGATTGTGACTTCTTACTAATAAAGAATTTCCTATTCAAAAAAGTTGAGTAATCCATATCTCCAGTCATTTTCTTTATCAGAAGCATTTTTTCACTGGATTCTTTAGAAATGGCTTATAGGAATAATAATTCTCAAATTCCTGTATGTCCAAACACTTTATGTTCTTTACCTTTGAAGGTGAATTTTGCTACATTCAAAATCTTTGGTTCACATTTTCTTTCCTTACATATCATAAATACATCACTGCCGTTACAAAAGTCTAATGATAAACCAATTTTCTGTCCCTTATAAATTATGGACATTGGTCTAAAAACTCAAAGGATTTTTTTTCTTTTTTCGTAAGTTTGGTAATTTTACAAGAATATGTCCTGATGTTGATCATTCTAAGTTGACAGCATCAGGCACAGTGTGCTGTTGCAATGTAAAGTTTCGAGTCTTTTAAAATCATTTTAGAAAAGTGTTTTATTATGATTATTAATTTTTAGTATTCTTTTCTTTTTCCTTGGTTGTCTTTTTTCAGGAGCTTCTTTATCTGTATATTGAGTCTTTTTGTT
Organism: Panthera onca; assembly: GCF_046562875.1. Lineage (NCBI taxonomy): Eukaryota > Metazoa > Chordata > Mammalia > Carnivora > Felidae > Panthera > Panthera onca. The sequence continues at coordinate 92,484,279 of NC_138348.1, read as the reverse complement.
TATTTAAAAAATTCTAACCTTTTAGGAGCACCTGGGTAGTGCAGTCCGTTAAGCGTCTGACTCTGGATTTTAGCTCAGGTCATAATCTCATGGTTTGTGAGTTTGAGCCCCGTGCTGGGCTCTGCACTGGCAGTGTGGAGCCTGCTTGGGATTCTCTCTCTCTCCCTTTCTCTCTGTTCTTCCCTTCCTCACTCCTTCTCTCTCTCTCAAAATAAATAAATAAATAAATAAATTTTAACCTTTTAAAATCTATAAATCTCTTCATTTCTTTTAAATTTTAAAATTTCTACCTTTTCACTTTCTCTTTCTCTTAGGTCAATATTCCACTATATATGCTTATATTCTTCAACTTTTGTTAGTAGAGATGGTGGACCACGGGCCTGAGCATCACAGTGTATTCTCGTTGAGTATGCCAAGATGCAAGGCCTTGACCACTCTCTTTTCCCAGGCCATCGCCTGGGTTGTGTTCACAGTGAAAAATATTGAAGAATGAGGTAACATCTCCACCAGGACAAAGAGCAGTTGTGCTTCCACTTAGTATATAAGTGGTCAATTCCTCTAGTTCAGTGTTCCCTAGCTGTAACGCAAACCCACAGTGAGTAGCATCTACCTGGGCCTCAGCTATGCTGCCTGTGGGACTCAGAGAACTTGAGAATTGATGCAAAGCAACATGGAGTCTGGCTCCTGCTTTTGCCATGAGAATGAAGTCTTCTGTCTCTGATCCAGGAGTTTTGTTTCTTCTACCAGCATCTATAAAACAAGAACAGGCCAGATTATTAGCTCGCAGGTAGGGTAAAATCCCAGACCCTTTGCTGTTCCTGACAGTTTGGGAGATGAGGGTACGATGGTGACAGAGATACGGCTTTCTGGAAGATGAAGGACAAGGGCTTCCACAGGATCGTGTTAAGAGAGAGAGAAGACGTCCGGGGATCCAGTAGCAGGTGTTCTCACCCCAAGGGGTTGGGGAGGTACGGGAAACTTCTTCTCCTAGCTGTTTGTTTGTTATTACTTTTCTATTGTTGCATAACAAATTACCATACACACAGTGGCTTAAAACAACACAGATTTATTATCTCACAGTTTCTGTAGGCCAGAAGTCTGGGCACAGCGTGACTGGATTCTCTGCTTAAGATCTCACAAGGCTAAAATCAAGGTGTTATCCAGGGCTGTTTTTCTCATTTGAAGCCAACAACCAGTTGAACAGCTCAATCTGTCAACACTGTGTGAGTGAACTTGAAAGTGACTCCTCCCCCAGTTGAGCCACAAGATCACTACAGCTTCAATGATACCTTCATTATGTCCGTGAAACACTCGGAAGCAAAGGACCCAGCTAAGCCACACCGATTCCTGACCAACAGAAACTTCAAAATAATATATTTTGTTGTTCTAAGCCACTAAGGTTTAGGAAATTGGCTACACAGCAGATCATGAATATACTGGCTGAAAGCACAGAGGACTGCAGCGCAAAGCCACAGCAGCACCTGATGGGAAAGGAGAGAGCCCCAGAGTGGGGGAGTTATGTAGTAGTGAGGGGGGCCGTACCAATAGTGACAGAAGGTGCGGAGGAGGAGGAAAAAACTTCCCACTGCTCCAGCCATGCCCTACACACTAGCCTCACCTCCTCCCTGCATGCCCCACCCTCCCGACCACAGACTAACAATCTCCCTGCAGCTGTGGTAACCCCAGAAGTGTGTGTGTGTGTGTGTGTGTGTGTGTGTGTGGTAAACAACCTGGACTTTTTCCCTTAGGGGAAAAGCTGTGGCCCACTCTCTACCTCTGAGCCCTTCAACCGTAATGACTTTTCTGAACTATAGACACTGTGGCTGATGATAGTCAGACGTTGGAGCTTCTGGCAACAAAGAGGTAACGTCCACTTGGAGATTGCGACTTCTCACCTCCTTGACACACCTCTAGCTTTTTTGAAAAGCAGCTATGGATCTGCTACTGAGTGCTAATGAAAACTGAAGCCCAGTCCAAGGAAGCCTTGTGATGTATTTTCTAGGCTGATATTGACATTTGGGAGTGAGTCAACTCAGACTTGATAACTCAGTAAAGGGGCAGGGTTCAAAAGCTCAAAAGGCCTCACTAGTCACATGAAATGGTATATTCGTGAGACATATGAAGTATATTCTCAATTGTAGCCTACTGTTGTATTTTCTTAGTAGTGATTTTTAGAAATCAGAAGACTTGAATTTTGATGAAGTTAAATTTATAATCTTTTTCTTTTATGATTTGTGTTTCCATGTTTCATTATAGAAGTCTGCCTACTTGAATGTGGTGAATATCTTCTCTTAAATTTTCTTCTAGAAGATTTATCATTTTAGTTTATATATATCATATATGATCCATGTAAAGTTAATATTTCTGTATGGTGTAAAGGCAAAGTTACATCTTTCGCCATAGGGCTATCCAGTTGTTCTTGCACAGTTTGTTGGAAGGACTTCTGATTTGATAATTCACCATTATGTGGATGTTAATAGACACTCTATCAAATTTTAAAAGTTCTCTTCTATTGTTATTTGATGATAATTTTATTATAAATTGATATTCGGTTTTTATCATTTAAGTTTTGTTTCTCTTCTTCCATGAATGGGGACAATTAAATTGATTCCTTCCTCTAATGTCAAACCTTACTTGCATTCCTCAAACTGGTGCAGCCACTCAGGAAAATAGTATGGAGGTTCCTCAAAAAATTAAAAATAGAACTACCCTACGACCCAGCAATTGCACTACTAGGCATTTATCCAAAGGATACAACTGTGTTGTTTCAATGGGGCACAAGCACCCCAATGTGTACAGCATCTATCAACAATAGCCAAAGTATGGAAAGAGCCCAAATGTCCATTGACTGGTGAATGGATAAAGATGTGGTACATACATATACAATGGAATATTACTCGGCGATTAAAAAGAATGAAGTCTTGCAACTGCAACAATGTGAATGGAAGTAGAGCATACTATGCTTAGCAAAATAAGTCAGAGATAGATAAATATCATATGGCTTCACTTATATGTGGAATTTAAGATACACAACAGATGAACATAGAGGAAGGGAAGGAAAAATAAGACAAAAACAGAGAGGGAGGCAAACCATAAGAGATTCTTAACTACAGAGAACAAACTGAGGGCTGCTGTTGGGGTGCCGGGAGGGGAGAAGGGCTAAATGGGCAAGGGGCATTAAGGAGGGCACTTGTTGGGATGAGCACTAGGTATTATATGTAAGTGATGAATCATGAGATTCTATTCTAGAAATCATTATTACACTATACGCTAAATAACTTGGATGTAAATCTAAAAAAATTTTTAATTAACAAAATTTAAATAGTTAATAACCTCCCAAAATAGAGAGCTCCCCCCCCCCCACCCCGTACCCTCCATAGGTTCACTGGTGAATTCTGCCAAAAACTTAAGGAAGAAATTATACAGATTCTCTACCATCTCTTCCAGAAAATCGAAATAGAGGGACCATTTCCTAACAAAATATGGAATAAAACAGAATAAAACTACTTATTCTACAGATTTTAAAAACAATAATAATAAACATTATTAATAATTTGAACTTACACAATGTTATATGTCAAGCATGTATCAATAACTCTGGGAAAATATTAATGAAAGGGACAAAAGATTTGAACAGATGTTCAATCTGTTTACTAATGAAGCACACGAAAAGAGCCAAATAAATTGACAACAAATTTTGTATTTCAATTCCATCCTGCTAAAGCTTTTCCCACAGCACTTAAACATTTGCAAGAGGGTGAGAGGGAGATGTTGGCCAATGAGTACAAACTTACAGTTAGAAAATGAGTAAGTTCTAGGAATTGAATGCACAGCATTGCGATTACAAGTCACAGTCTTGTGCTACATTTCTTGAAAGTTGCTAAGTTACACAAAGCTACATGTAAATTATATCTGAATAAAGTTGGGGGAAAAGAACATAAATTTGCAAGGATATTGACCTCTACCTTCTTCTTTAATATCGGCAATTCAGCCAAGAAATCTTTAATTTTTCAGTAACACCTTAACGATAAATACAGAACCTTGAGTGCAAATTTTTATCTCATTCAGATGGTTAAAAGTATCTTTTAGGTGAGCCAGACCATGAATAAAGTCCTCTTTTTCAAATTGTTTCAAGAGTAGTTTTGCTTTTTCTTTAAAAAGTAAACAAACAAATAAAACTTATCAAAATCGGTACTAAAGTTTGTCCCTTTGAAAGCCAGAGAACTTCGGTGGTGACAGAGAAGATTTTCTTATTCCCCGCAAAGGCATTTTTAAAATGTGATGATTTAGAAAATTACTTTGGATAAAGTCAATGGCTCTTTTGGCTGATGACAGAATTTCTTTTAGAGTTGTTTGAATAGTCTTTTGTCAGTGCATGTCTGTCACAAAACAAGTGAGTAGCTAGGAGGTGAGGAAAACCAGACGTCCACCCAGCATTGTAGGAGTTCCGTTCTGTCTGCAGAAAGAGACATTGCTTCCCTCAAAGTTCTGCATGATAAAACCACCTTTTTTACCTATTGACAAAAAGTCGTTAGTTGACTTTTACACTTCCCAGGGGAGACTCATGATGTAAGAATTCTTCGATGGCTTCAGCATGCGCAGAGCAAACAAAACCAGAAGGAAATGGGAAGCTTGGCAACACTGAAGGTGGCTTTAGTTTCATCCCATTGTAAAATGAAGGGGTGTGGCATAAGTGCCAATTCCTCAATGGCTGCTTCAAGGTTTTAAAGAAATAGGAACTGTTGGACAAGGAAAATGGATGACAGAGTTTTTTCCTTCGTTGCAGTCCACGAATCAGTGCCGACATGGTTCACCAAAGTTTATCCGATATAAGTGGAGCTTCTATTTATTCAGCAGGCTGGTAAGAAAATGTGCAGAAGCCCCAAGAAAAGGGTTTTGTAAAATGGCACAACTACGTTTAGAAACACGCCAAATCTTTCCAACTGAGCTTTCTTATTAGGAAAAATTCCAAATTCTAAGATATAGTTTCTGGACAGACAGAAGTGAGATGCACTTTTACTCTATCTGCATTCACAAGAACATTTACACACACACACTCACACACACACACACACACACACACACACACACATACATAAAACCACTGTGACCTTTGTGTCCTAGTAAGTTCAAAGATGCAAATGAAGACATCTGATTCCTGTTTTTTCACTTACTTCTATTAGGAACAAAATCTTAGGCACTGCTAACGTTTTATAGTTTGTTGCCAACATTGAATATGGAAGGGAGTGATTGATATCCTTTAGAGTGTAGCCAAGAGCAGGATGCCCCAAGATGGACCACTTTGGCATGAAAATTATTTTGAGTTAAAAAGCAATCAATCAAAAGCCAGCAGATTCAGGAAAAGCACCCCTCAACCTCTTGAAAGAATTTAGATGGAGGACCTGCTCCAGGAAGAGAGCTATCACCCATAGATAAAACTCCAACATGGTAAGAGCTAGGTATGGTAGATGGGAGGAACCTAGTTCTCCATGTCCCACTGTTTCGGAGTGACCCAGCAAATATTTGTTTACCAAATACTTACTCTTTTTTTAAATCTTCCCATAAATTGCATTCCTATCCTCTGAGGTCCCAGACCCTTGCCCCCTTTTCCTTAGTTTGGGGAGATATATATATATATATATATATATATATATATATATATATATATATTCTATGTCTGTGTGGATCCGTCATAGATATGCTATTAAATTTGATTTTCTCCTGTTAATCTGTCTCATGTCAATTTGATTCTTAGTCTGGCTAGAAGGATCTTGAAGGGGACAGCAATTCTTGCTCCCTGACAAGAGGTTAGTGAAAAATTTTAAATTTTCTAGCAAGGTTCATGGACCTCATGAAACTAAGAGGCCACTAAACCCCATATTAATAAATTTTGCTCAGGAACCAAGATAAGGTGCTAACAAAAATCTGTTACCACACCAGCATAAATTCAGTCCATAAACAGTCCTGAAAGGGTGTTTTGAAACTTTTCATTACCATCAGGACTTTTCATCTAAAACATTATATTAACAGCAATATTGTGAACAAAGAGAATGTTAGTGACACTGATCTATGCTTGAACCTCAGCCGGGCAGCTTCATGGACGCTTCACCACCAGGGTGTTGTGAGGGCTCCATGAAACGATGCGAGTAGAAGTGGCTGGCCCCATGTGTGGCACGTAGCAAGCACTCAATAAATGCTGGTTTTGTTCTTCTCTCCTTCACCTCTCTTATTACCAGCAATTGGAAGAAGAGGGTGATTTCCCTAGGCCCTGCAAACAGGCTCCTCGCCATCACACTTTTTAAAGATCATTATTTCATACTCTGTATACACTCTGAAAAGCCATTACTTCCCCTGGAAGCCAAGGAACAAAGCAGCCTGACTTCTGACTCTATGTCCGTTCCCTCCAAAAAACAAAAGCACAGCATTTAGAAGCCAGATTAAGAGGGTTGCTCATCTGTGGTATCACCAAGATTTCAGTTACCAACCCTGAAGCCAAGAATGAATATGAGGACACAATGTTCTGCTGTCTCATCAGAGCAGGACAAATGGCATCTAGGCTGAGTAGATGGCCTTCTTGTCATGGGGCGCATTAATCTGGGACTCTGTATCAGTGGGATTGTGGATAGTGGTATCATGTGAGATTTATCCGTCATATGCTCAGCACATCACCATGTGCCAGGCAAAATGCTAGGTCAGAATAACAGATCTTAGTATCCATATTCATGATTTACATTATGAAACCATGGAATGTTAAAGTCATAAAGGACCATAGAATTGTTGAAGTCTAAAAATCACAGATAAATGGCTTGCTAAAGATGCCATGAATTACATAGTAATCAACCAAAAGTCTCAGACTCCCAGGAAAATCCTCTTTTTGCATTGTACCACACAGCCTCTAGTAGGTTCTAATACTTATTCTTTCCTATGCTGTGCTAAATGAAGAAGGAAATTGTTTCCAAGAAAAAACTTGATGGGTAAGGTTCTGGGGGAGGATGAGGAGTAAGTCAGGTACCCAATGTTTGGGTAGAATTGCAAAACTTCACAATCTTAACTAGAAATAATCCAGCAGAAAGGAGATTCAAAACTCAATGGGCCTTTCAGAAAGCATCTGCCAAGGGGAACCTTGAAAGAAGAGTAGACACTGAAAACCAACTGCAGTTTAACCTGGAATGTTCTTTACTTCATTTGCTATGGTTTTAGAGTCATTCTCTTTAAACAGATAAATCAGAGAAAATAGGTGACAAATGAAATGCCCTGATAGCCTTGTAAACCCAAGCACCAAAGGCTCAGGGCTTTGCCTTCTTGATAAGCCTTTGAAAAGTCCTGAAAAAAATGCCATCCAGTTTCTAAGATGCCCTCCTGAAATATGGCAGAATAGAAAACTAGACTCAAGACTTCACAATCTGGCTTTTCATTCTAGAATCAATTCTTTTCGAAGAAACCAATTCCCCCATGTTTCTCTTCTTGGGCAATGATCGGCTCCACACTCTGGTCATAGAAAAAGAACATTGTAACTTTTGCGGCATTTGACGTAAGACTTCATGTCACCCAATCTTCACCTGATATCTAAAAATGTCATACTTGATATGTTTTAATGAACGTATTGTTCCTACAAGCAAGAATATGTCCTTAAATTAGCTCTGCATGGAAGATTCCCAATACCTCTTGCCAAGGTGCCATCAGCTCACTGACACAGGTTAAGCAGACTTGGGATGCCAGGGTTAGTCATGGTTTCCCAGTGCTTTACCCATGGTGAGCCTTAACTGAGTTAACTTTTGTAGAGATAGATACCTAAATCATAGAAAAATGAGCCAGTTCGCAATATAAATTTGGTAAAGATCATGTTGTGTGGTAATTCTAGCAAGAATCTCCCAGCCCTACAGAGTAAATAGTCCCTGACTGTGGAGGACAGATTTCTGCTAAGGTGAAGTCGTTCTGGGCTGAGAATCAGAAGTTCTGGGCTGAAGGCCCAGCTTGGTCATAGATTATACATCTTTTTCTCTTTCATTCTCCTGTTTCTTCCCCATCGGGTGAGGAGCTACGTGATCTTTTCTTACTTATACATTGCTCTACGTGCACACACAGAACTGTACCTGGAACACCAAAGCTCTCAATAATACTTATTCGTTGATTGTATGAATAAATCTCCAAGAGGCATTGAATCAAGGCAGTTGAAAGTGTGGCCTCCACTAGATATGTAATCATGGGTAAGATACTGGACCTCACCAAGCCCCAGTTTCCCTCTCTGTAAAATTAGAGTAAGAATGATAATGTAGTAACTATAACAATAATTGCTGTGCTAAAGATTATAATTAAAAAACCAAGTTAGCTTAATGTAAACCCCCAAATTTACTAATTATCTTTATGCTTTGCTATGGGGTAGAGAGAGAATGAACTTGAGCTTCCAGAGAAAAGCTTGTGTGATTGGTTTCCCTTAGGCATGAATAATTCCTGCCCTGTGAAGAAGAAGGTTTCCTCCCTATAGCCTAAAGAGCTGTTCTTGCAGTTCCTGGCTTCTTTTCCTCCTGTACAGAAGACTTCTGGTTCAGGATGGACAAACACTTCTTGATAGTCTCCTTCCTTTTCTGCTTCATTGTAGGTGAGTCACAGACCTGAGAAGTGGGCTCCAGAGGCAGGATCTCAGGAGCCTTTGGAAACTCTACGTGTACAGGAGGTATCCATGGAGGGCTGAGCCTTGACCACGTTTATAAGGGAGGGGAAGCCATTCTTCAGAATGCTCCTCCTGCCTTACGGGCCAACTTTTCTGACCTTTTCAACATTCTGCCATTCCTCACCAGGGGCTCAAGCCTCTATGGCTGCCCCTTCCTACTCTTTCCCCATTCTGTCCCTACCATTCCCCATAATCTAAAATCCTAGCAAGATTTTCCTTAAGTCATCCTTTCCATTCATAAATCTGTATCCCATTTGCTGTGACAGCTGGTCAGTCTATAATGAATAATTTTGTAGTTTGTTTTAGACAATGACTTTTGATACCCTTATCAGGGAGTTTATATGAAAACAAGTGATTATAGGAGAGGAAATACTGGATGCTCTAGAATCAGAATTTTTAAATTGCTGTCTTAACATGGATGGAACAGGAAGGTATTATGCTAAGTGAAATAAGTCAGTCAGAGAAAGACAGACACCATATGTTTTCACTGGTAAGTGGATCTTGAGAAACTTAACAGAAGACCATGGGGGAGGGGAAGGGGAAAAAAAAGTTACAGAGAGGGAGGGAGGCGAATCATGAGACTCTTGGATACTGAGAACAAACTGTGGGTTGATGGGGGGTAGGGGAGAAGGGAAAGTGGGTGATGGGCGTTGAGGAGGTCACTTGTTGGGATGAGCACTGGGTGTTGTATGGAAACCAATTTGTCAATAAATTATATTAAAAAAATAAATAAAACAAGAACAATTATTTCTCACTAAAATTTTTTTTAAAAATTGCTGTTTTAAAATCTCTGTACCTTTGGTTACTCATCTGAGAAATGGGGAAATATTTACTCACGAGGCTCTTGTGATGATTAAATCAGATGCAAAGTGAGAAAGCATGGCCCAAATCAGATGCTCAATAAATGCTACTTTCCTTTCTCACCCAGGTGCACCAGGGAGAGGTTTTTTGTTTGTTTTATTAAACCTGTATTTCTGATTAGCTCACCCCACAATACCATGGGAAGTGTTACTAATATGTTGTAATTCATGAGGACTTTACATACATTCAATTCAAAGTTCAAAATTACAGAGTATATTACCTCATAATATCTAAGCGGCGAATGTTAATAACCTAGCTTGGGTAAAATATTTTTTTCTTTTTTTCTTTTTTAAAAATGTTTGTTTATTTTTGAGAGAGAGAGAGAGAGAGACAGAGACAGAGTGTGGGTGGGAGAGGGGCAGAGAGAGAGGGAAACAGAATCTGAAACAGGCTCCAGGCTCTGTCAGCACATGGCCCGACATGGGGCTCGAACCCACAAACTGAGAGGTCATGACCTGAGCGGAAGTCGGACACTCAACCGACTGAGCCACCCAGGCGCCCCTTGGGTAAAATAGTTTAAAGCATTCACCCTCATTATTACACTCCCACCTATCTACAGTGCTGCCAAGTTGGCTAGGCCATCATTAATAGAACCGTTTTAAAGCTGGAAAAACCAAAGTCATGGGGGCTAAATCTTTGCTCTGAGTTACCTAGGTTAAAACGGCCAAAATAGGGATCCGAAGAATCCTTTTATACTCACAATCGCATTTCTCTGTGATACGAAGTTGGTGAGAGCTCCAACTGCTTACTACCTGCTATTCTACCCACCACCAGCTCCTCATCCACCGCCCCCCCACCCCCCCGCCGTCACCCCTACTCCTCCACCCTCCACAATCAGGTCTAGATAATTCCAGCTCTTTCCAAAGTGTCCCTGGTCTGACACCAGCTCTACACTCTCCAGCAGTGACACCTCTGAAGTGCGTAACGTGCCACCTTCGCACACGGACAGATCGCTGTAGAAGAGGCTTTGGTTCCTGTATTGCTCAGACGTTTGAGTCGTGCATGTCTTTAAAGATCTTCCAGGGTAAGGTAGAGGGCCAGTGGAGGTACCGTGAAAATCTTAGAAAATTCTTAGGAGAGCACTTCAGCCATTTTGTATCTCAGACTACGGCCAGTCTAGGAGAGGAACCGACGAGCAGAATGCCTCTGAGCTCAGGTCCCTGTGCATGCAGACAGAAGAGGATTGGGGGAAATGAGACAGGAGGAAGAAGACGGGGGCCCTATATTCCCAACGAAATGGACCAGATTCTAACTCTGAAGACACTAAAGCACTAGTTGCTAATCTACCAGGAAAGGAAATGAAACAGCTATATAGAGTTGTAGGGACCTCAGGCAAACGAACATGAAGGGGGCCGGTGGTTTCTACATCTCCCTGCCTCAGTCCTCATGGTACGGATACGCTGTGAAGCCATCCCTAAACCCACCCTGATGCCTAATTAAATTTCCATGGGCAGGAATAGTGCCAGGTTTGACTTGTCTTTAGAAAACTTAGATCACTGACTTATTTTCTATGTTCTTTCTTATTACAGATAACATTCTGCAGTTATCATATATGGTGTGTCAGAAATTCTGCAGAGACTTGACATTTGATTTCCACAATCGGACTTACGTTCATAAATGTTGCAGATACAATTATTGTAACATCGAAATCTAAGATATTTGCCCTCCCGAGGCCTCACTCTGAAGTGTTGATGTTTCTCACCCTTCATACCCTGCCTGCCCTTGCTTTTTTGCCTTGTCTGTCTTGTAAGTACCCCAGCTGTCTCTTTAATTCAGTGTCACCCTTCCTGGCACTTCCAGCTCGGTTTCTATCTCAGTCAGAGGATAATGATTCTGAACAACAGACCTCTCCCATGACAGGGATTGGCATTTCTATACTCAAGAATCCTGTCCCAAGAGGCTCTGTACAGCGAAATTTAAAACAAGACTGTTCCCAAACCCTATGATCAGCTAAGATAGTTGAGGTGGACTAGAAGCACTTCAGCTGAACATTCACAAATACTTTTTCTTAAACTTCCATTTTTATCATTACTATAATTAAGCAGAAATAGCAGCAAAATGGATGGTGGGCACTTGAGATTTTCCTCTACAGACACAATCTTATTTTCCAAGTGGACAGTGTTCACTTCAAACTCAGTCATGATTTTCTTGGCACCTGCAAAGTACACCCGCATACAACGTTAGTATGAAGGAGAAAATAAGGAAATTCCTGCCACTGTGATATTCATAGCTCACACATGGCCACTTGTAGGTCTGTTAGTATGTAGTCCAGATACATCACAACTGTCCTTTCTTCTCTTTCCTCTCCTAATCTTTCTCTGCTGCTTACCTCTATGTTACAATATGCAAAAGGAACCAATTCAAACTGGATTATAAATTGAATAGGAAAAGTACCCAATAAAACTAGAAGAAAGCATAGCATGCATTTATAACTTTGGAATAGGCAAAGGTTACTTAAACATGACCTAAAAAGCAAAATCATTTTTAAAAATTGATAAATTAGACCACATTAAAATTAACAATGTCTGTTCACTAGAATGTATCATTAAGAGAGTAAAAAGGCAAGTTAAAGACTTGGAAGATATTTGCAATACTTATATCCTCCATAGAACTTGTATCCAGAATGCAAAAATAATTCTTACAAAAAGCTGAGGGACTTTATTATTTTTTTTTAATATATGAAATTTACTGTCAAATTGGTTTCCATACAACAACCAGTGCTCATCCCAAAAGATGCCCTCTTTAATGCCCATCACCCACCCTCCCCTCCCTCCCACCCCCCATCAACCCTCAGTTTGTTCTCAGTTTTTAAGAGTCTCCCATGCTTTGGCTCTCACTGAGGGACTTTATTACCACTAGACCTGACTTGCAAGAAATGCTGAAAGGAGTTATTTAAGCTGAAATGAAAAGATGCTAATCAATGGCATGAAAACATACAAAAATACACAATACACTGCTTTAGCCTCATGTACAGTCAGACCTAGAAAATTCTAATAGGATGGTGTGTTAACCACCTAACTATATAGTACAAAGGGCAAAAGGGAAACCATTAGTATAATTGTAGCTCCTGTAATTATTAATAAATACACAATATAAGAGATAAATAATAACCTCAAAATAAAAGGGGGGAAGCTTTTGTAGACAATCAAAGGAAATTACCATCAGCTTAAACTGGACTATTTAATCTACTTAACACTTGATCTCCACCATCAGACTTAGGTGCAAAAATGATGTAACTACAAGTATTGTAACTTCAATAAGACTCATGGTAAGCACAAAGCAAAAACCTAGAGTAGATGCATAAAAGCTAAACAAAGGGGAGAAAGAGCAAACGACCATGGAAAATATCAATTTGCAAAGACAGGCAGAGACAGAGCAAAGAAAGAAACAACATAGACACAAAACAACCAGAAAACAATCAATAAGATAGCATTAGTAAGTCCTTACATATCCATAACAACTCTAAATGTAAATGGATTGAATTCCCCGGTCAAAAAAGGGCACAGAGTGGCTGAATGGATAAAACAAGATCCAACTGTATGCTGCCTATAGGAGGTTCCCTTCAGTTTTAAGGACACACATAGGCTCAAAGTGAAAGCATGGAAAAATGATATTCCATACAAGCGGAAACCAAAATAAAGCAGGTAGCTACACTTATATCACACAAAACAGATTTTAAGCCAAAAATAGTAATAAGAGGAAAAGAAGGTCAATACATAATGATAAAGGAGCTAATTCATCAAAAAGATATGATAATTATAAATATATGCAAACTTAACATTGGAGCACCTAAATGTATTAAGCAAACACTAACAGATTAAAGAAGAAATAGACAATGACACAATAGTAGCAGGAAACTTCAATACTCCACTTTCAGCAATGGATAGATCATCCAGACAGAAAATCAATGAGTAAACAATGGACTTGAAGCATACCTTAGACCAAATGGACCTAATGGACATTTGTAGAACATTCTATCCAACAGGGACAGAATACACATTCTTCTCAAGTGCACATGTAACATTCCCCAGGATAGACCATATAACAGAACACAAAACAAGTCCTAGCAAATTTAAAAAGATTGAAATCATACCAAGTATCTTCTGCCCACAAGGCTATGAAACCAGAAATCAATAACAAGAAGAAACTGAGAAATCTACAAACATGTGGAAGTTAAATAACACACTCCAGAACAACCAATGGTTCAAAGAAGAAATCAAAAGAAAAAATAAGATATATACATACATATATATGTATACATATATATATATATGTGTGTGTGTGTGTGTGTGTGTGTGTGTGTATAGGGAGAGTGGGAGGGAAGCAAAAATGGAAACACATGGGAATGCAAGCTGGTGCAGCCACTCTGGAAAACAGTATGAAGTTCCTCAAAAAGCTAAAAATAGAACTACCCTACGACCCAGCAATTGCATTACTAGGCATTTATCCACGGGATACAGGTGTGCTGGTTTGAAGGGACATATGCACCCCCATGTTTATAGCAGCACTATCAACAACAGCCAAAGTATGGAAAGAGCCCAAATGTCCATTGATGGATGAATGGATAAAGAACATGTGGTATACATACAGTGGAGTATTACTCAGCAATCAAAAAGAATGAAATCTTGCCATTTGCAACTATGTGGATGGAACTGGAGGGTATTATGCAAAGTGAAATTAGTCAGAGAAAGACAAATATCATATGACTTCACTCATATGAAGACTTTAAGGGACAAAACAGATGAACATAAGGGAAGGGAAACAAAAATAATATAAAAACAGGGAGGGGGACAAAACAGAAGAGACTCATAAATATGGAGAACAAACTGAGGGTTACTTCAGGGGGTGTGGGAGGGGGGATGGGCTAAATGGGTAAGGGGCACTAAGGAATCTACTCCTGAAATCATTGTTGCACTATGTGCTAACTAACTTGGATGTAAATTTTAAAAATAAAACTTAAAATCATCGAAACACAACATACCAAAACCTATGATATGCTACAAAAGCAGTTCTGAGAGGGAAGTTATAGCAATGAATGCATATATTCAGAAAATATATATCAAATAAACAACTTAACTTTATACCTGGAAGAACTAGAAAAACAAAACAAAATAAGCCCGCAGCTAGCAGAAGCAAGGAAATAGTAAATATCTGAATAGAAATAAATAAAACAAAGACAAGAAAAACAATTTTAAAAATCAACAAAACTAAGATCTGGTTTTTCAAAAAAAATTTAAAAAATTGATAAACCATTAGCTAGGATAACTAGAGAGAGAGAGAGAAGATTCAAATTATAAAATCAGAAATGGAAGAGGAGACATTACACTGATAACACAAAATAAGAATTATAAGAGACTACTAAGAACAATCATATGTCAACTAATTGATTAACCTAGGAGAAATGGATCAATTGCTAGAAACATACAACCTACCAAGACTGAATCAGGGAGAAATGAAAATCTGAATAGACCAATGATGAGTAAGGAGATTGAGTCACTAATCAAAATCCTTCCAACACAGAAAACTCCTGGATCAGATGGCTTCACCAGCAAATTCTATCAAACATTTAAAGAAGAATTAACATTCTCGCAGTTCATGGGTTCGGCGCCTGCATCAGGTTTTGTGCTGAAAGCTCGGAGCCTGGAGCCTGCTTCGGATTCTGTGTCCCCCTCTCTCTCTGCCCCTCCCCTGCTCATGCTCTGTCTCTCTCTCTCTGTCAAAAATAAATAAACATTAATTTTTTTTTCTTTTTATTAAAAAAGGGGTGCCTGGGTGGCTCAGTTGGTTGAGCGTCCGACTTCAGCTCAGGTCGTGATCTCACAGTCCGTGAGTTCGAGCCCCGCGTTGGACTCTGTGCTGACAGCTCAGAGTCTGGAGTCTGCTTCGGATTCTGTGTCCCCCTTTGTCTCTGCCCCTCCCCTGCTCATGCTCTGTCTCTCTCTCTGTCAAAAATAAATAAACATTAAAAAAAATTTTAAAGAAGAATTAACATCAATGTTCATACTCTTTCAAAAAATTAAAAGGAGGGAACATTTCTAAATTCATTTTACAAGGCCAACATTACCCTGATCCCAAAGCCAGATAAAAACATTATTAAAAAACCATAGACTAATATCCCTGGTAAATATAAACATCTCAACAAAATATTAGCAAATTCAACGACATATTGAAAGGATTAATCACCGTGACCAAAGGGGATTTATGTCTGGGATCTGAGGATGGCTCAACATATGCACATCAATAAATCTGATATACCACATTGGTAGAATAAAAAATTAAAATCATATCATCATCTCAATAGATGCAGAAAAGCATTTGACAAAATATAACAACATTTCATGAGAATAAAATCATCAAAAAAATGGTTATAGGGGAAACATACCTCAACATAATAAAAACTGTATATAACAAGCCCACAGTTAACATTATACATACAATGAAAAGTTGAAAGCTTTTCCTCTAAGATCAGGAAGATGACAAACGTGCTCATTCTCACCACTCTTATTCAAGATATACTGGAAGTCCTAATCATAGTAATTAGGCAAGAAAAATAAATAAAAGATGAGAAAGGAAGAAGCAAAATTGCCATTATTTGCAGATAATATGAACAACTCTGAAGATGTAACCAAAAAGCTACTGGAACTAAGCAACAAATTCAGGAGAATTGGTGGATATAAAATCAACACAGAGAAATTAGTTGCATCTGTACAAAACATCTGAAAAAGAAATAAAGACAACTATCTCCTTCAAAATAGCATTCAAACAAACAAAAAAGTATTTAGGAATAAATCTAAGGAATAAATTTAAGGAAGGAAGTGAAAAGTCTGTACAATGAAAACTACAAGACATTGATGAAAGAAATTGAAGAAGATACAAACAAATGGAAAGATATCCCATGTTCATAAATTGGAAGAATTAATATTGTTAAAATATCTATCCATATATCCAAAGCCATTTATAGATTCAACACAATTCCTATCAAAATTCCAACAACATTTTTTACAGAAATAGAAAATCAATACTAAAATTTGTATGAAACTACAAAAGACCCTGAGTAGAAAACCAGTCATGAGAAAGAGGAACAAAGCTGGAGACATCACAATTCTTGATATCAAACTATACCACAAAGCTGTAAAAATTAAAGCAGTATGGTACTGGCATAAAAATAGAAGGCTAGACCAATAGAACAGAACAGAGAGCCCAGAACTAAACTCTTGCATTTATGGTCAATTGATATTTAACAAGGGAGTCAAGAACACTCAATGGAAAAAGGATAGTCTCTTCAACAAATAATGTTGGGGAAAGTGGATAACCAGATGAAAAAAAAGAAAGAAAGAAAGAAAGAAAGAAAGAAAGAAAGAAAGAAAGAAAGAAACAAAGAAAGAAACAAAGAAAGAAGGAAAGAGATTGGACCCCTATCTTACATCATTCACAAAAATTAATTTGAAATGTATTAAAGACTTAAACAAAAGACCTAATACTGTAAGCTCCTAGAGGAAAACATAGGAAAGAAACTTCTTAATATTGGTCTTGGCAAAGATTTTTTTAGGTATGACACCAAAAGCACAAACAACAAAAGTAAAATTCAGCAAGTGGGTTTCAATCAAATTAAAAGCTCCTACACAGCCAAAACACAAAAAATAAAATGAAAAGATAACTTGCAAAATAGGAGACAATGTTTCCAAGCCATATATCAGATAATGGGTTAATATCCAAAATGTATAAAGAATTCATACAATCCAGTAACACTAAAACAACTTATGGCATTTATTGAGCACCTAATACATGCCAGGCAATTAATATAAGATCTAATTTCTTTCTTGCAACAACTCAGTAAAGAAGATGCTATCATTTTTGTTTCATAAATAAGGAAACTGGAGTTCTGAGATATTGAGAGTAGTTTAGGGCCATTTGGTGAGATAGTAAGTAACAGCACTGGGGTGATTCAAATTGGTATGTTTGGGCTCAAAACACATCACTCTCTCTATGAATCCAAAGGAAGAAAAGAAAGAGAGAGAGAGAGAGAGAGAGAGAGAGAGAGAGAAAGGGAAAGAGAGAGGGAGAAAGGAGGAAAGAAAGAAAGAAAGAAAGAAAGAGAAAGAAATAGAGAAAGAAAGAAATAGAGAAAGAAGGGAGAGAGAGAGGGAGGGAGGAAGGAAGGAAGGAAGGAAGAAAAAAAGAAAGGAAGAGAGGGAGAGAGAAAGGAAAGGAAAAGAAAATCCAATTAAAAACGGGCAAAAGAACGAAATAGACATTTTTCCAAAGAAGACTTCCAATGGTCAACAGGTACATGAAAAGATACTCAACATTACTAATCATCAAAGAAATGCAAATCTAAACCATAATGAGATATCACCTCACACCTGTTAAAATGGCTGTCATCAAGAAAAATAGAGATACATATTGTTGAGAATGTAGAGAAAAAAGGAACTCTTGGACACTGTTGGTGGGAATGTAAATTGGTAAAGCTAGCATGGAAAACAGCATGGAGGTTCCTCAAAAATTTAAAGATAGAACTACATATGGTCCAGAAATTCCACTCGTGGTTACGCATCCAAAGGAAATGAAAACAGTATATCAAAGAGATATAAGCACTCCCACGTTTATTGCAGCATTATTTATAGTAGTCAAGCTGTGAAAACAACTTATACTCAACAACAGACTAATGGATAAATAAGAGATGTGATACCCACCCCCCACCATGGGAATATTGTTCAGCCATGATAAAGAAGGAAATTCTGCCACTTGGTGACAACAGGGATGAAATTTTATAGCATTTGAGATAAATTAGATAGAGAAAGCATATATGTGGAATCTAAAAAAGCCAAACTAGTAAGAACAGAGAGTAGAAGGGTGGTTACCAAGGTCTAGGGCATGGAGGAATTAAGGAAGTATTGTTTAAGGGTACAAACTTGCAACCAGTAGATAAAAAAGTCCAAGAGTTCTAACGCACAAAACAGTGATTACGGACAATACTGTATTATAAACTTCAATGTTGCTAAGTGACTAGATCTTACTTAATTGTTCCCACCACAAAAAAGAAATGATAATACTGTGACATAATAAAAGTGTTAGCTAATGTTTCAGTGGCAATTATATTGTAATATATCGATGTATCAAATTGATACATTGTATACATTAAATTTATACAATGTTATGTATCAATTATATTTCAATAAAATTAAACATTAAAAAAAGTATTCTTGCAGATCAGTTTGATAATGAAAAACTACCAAACAAAAAAATAGGCTAAAGACTTAAACAGATCATTTACTAAAAAGAATACCCATACGGTCAATAAGCATCTGAAAAATGTTGCTGATGAGACTGTAAATTGGTACTTTGAAATATATGGTTATCTTCTCAACCTCATTATTAGGTACATCCTATGATTTAGCAGGTCTACCCTATGTAGCGAAAAGAGTGACTGGTCCATCAAAAGATGTCTATAAGAATGTTCAGGGAGGAAACAGGCCAAGAGGGATGACAGAATTAGCATAAACCACACAATCTGGAGGCATAATTACAGCTCTAACCCCTCTGATTATAAAGACTTGTCTTCTTCCTGTATGTCACTGTGGGCAATTGGACAGGCTGTTTAGCCTGTCCAATTTCCCCTGAAAGTATTTCATTCTTTAATGGAAAGTAGCTCACTGGAGAGCCGATGTGTAATTGGGGGGGGGGGGGGGTCGTCACATTTCCCTTTCAATTCCCCTATGATAGGCCTCATTGTGACTAAAATGTTTGCATTTTAATCTTTAAAAACTGTAAAGAACTATTTAATAGTTTCATTGGCTGCTACTTTTCAAGAAAGCATTTCACTTAAAACCCTAACCTTCTTGAGCCCTTTGACCATTCCCAACCATGTTAGTCCTACATCATATTAGGAAATGGCTGTAATCATTGTTTCTTGTGCCTTGAGAGCACTTGAGGCAGCTGTTTTGTTTCCTTTGAACAATAACCCACATAGAATCAATTTTTTTTAATCAGCACGATTTTCCAAATGAAGGGGTTGCCATAAACGGAAGAGCAGGAGGAAGAGAGGGGAGTGGTAGGAAGAGGTTCACGGCTGCTTTACTGGTGATAACTAGAAACAACCCAATTGTCCATCAACAGCAGAAAATATAAAATGTGGTATATTTATATAGTGTAACACTACACAGCAATATAAAGACTGAACTATTGCTATATGCAACATTACGGATAACTCCCAAAGGCATAATGGTGAGCAAAAGAAGCCAGGCACAAAAGAGTACAGTTCATTTCATCTATACAGTTGCACTCATATGAAGTTTAAAAACAGGACAGAAATACCATGATAGAATTCAGAAGTGTAGTTACATTTGAGGGTTATGATATAGGAAGGAACAGAGAAAGCACTACCTCAGTAAAAAAATTTTTTTTCTTCAACTGCCATTTAAATTTTCAAGGACATCTTTTCAAAAGTTGTCTCCTTCATCTGTTTATGTATTCATACCCTGCTGTTTTCATTACAGACCTTCATAGTTGATTTCAACATTTGAAAGGCTAGCCGTAGCAGTCTGCCTATTGGTTCTTTTGGTTTCATCAGGTATACACCTTGCATTTGCAAAAGAAAACACTTTTGCCTCTTCCTTTCAAATTCTAAGGCCTCTAATTGCTTTCTCTTGTCTAATTACATTGAGTAATTTTTTAATATTACATTCACTAACTGTAGAGGCAGAGAGCGTGTATGCACACATGTGACTGAGGGAGGGGAAGAGGGCAAGGAAGAGAGAGAATCTTAAGCAGGCTCCACACCCAGTGGGGAGCCTGACAGGAGCTCAATCTCACAACCATGAGACCATGACCTAAGCCAAAATCAAGAGTCCTAGCTTAACTGACTGAGCCACCCAGGTGCCCCTCCTTACTTCTTATTTTAGCATGAAACCATCTAATATTTCCCCCATCAAATAAACTACTGGCCTTCAGACTCAGGTATATATCACTTTATCATGTTAAAGACATTCATCAATATCAATTTTGAGGGTTTTGTTTTTTTTAATGTATGAACAGGTGTTGAATTTTGTGAAATGACTTCTTGTTATCTTTTGGGATGATCATCTGATTTTTCTGTTACTATAATATTGTATTAATTGATATTTTTAACATGGAACCACTCTTGTATCCCTAGAATAAGACTCCCCTGGCCATAATGTGTGGTAAATTGCATCATCTGGACCTAATTAGTCATCTCTCCTTTATGTCTCTGTCCTTTAACCTGCAAGTTCTCAACGTCCTCCCACTGCCGGTGGGATTACCTGCCCAGTTTCCTGACTCTAGGCATGGCCTTGTAACTTGCTTTGGCCATTGGGGATGTTAGCAAACTTAATGGAAGCAGAGGTTCAAAATGGGCTTGGATCTTGCTCTTTATGCTTCTGCCATTGTCATGAATAAGGCGTGTCTAAGCTAGTGGATTAGTCCTAGGGGGAAATGAGCATGTAGAGCAGAGCTGAGTCACCCTAGCCAAGGGTGACTAAATCAAAAAATTTCCAGATACCCCCTAGACATAGGAGTCTAGTTCACTGAGATTAGCAGAGCTACTCAGCTGAGCACATTGGGATTATCTGAATTCCTCAAACACAGGAAAATAATTGTTTATTGTTTTAAGCCACTCAGTCTTTGAATGAATGGCTTGTTACTCAACAAAGATGAAATAATTCATTCTATATTATCCTTTTATCTGCCATTGAGATCTGCTTGCTAATACTTTGTCATAGATTTTTAAATTGATGTTTATAAGTGAGATTTTTATAAGGCTATTACATAATCTCATTTGGATTTGGAGATTAATATTATTTTGTTTAATAGAAAGAATAAGTCTCCTTTCCTTATCTATACTCTGAAATAGTTCTTTCTAAATTGTTTGTTTGTTTGTTTATTTATTTATTTATTTATTTATTTATTTTGAAAGAGAACACATGTAAGCAGGGGAGACGGGCAGAGAGAGAATCCCAAGCAGACCGCATGCGCAGTGCAGAGCCCAACACAGGGCTTGATCTCATGAACCATGAGATCATGACCTGAGTTGAAACCAAGAGTCAACTGACTGAGCCACCCAGGAGGCCAACCAGGTGTCACTATACTCTGAAATAGTTTAAATAGCATTGGGATCATCTACTTTTTAAAGATTTTTTTGGAATTCTTCTGTGAAACCATGTGGATCTAGTGCTTTTTTGGGAAATGACAAGAGCTCTTTTATAATTTTATCTATTTTTTTTTTAAATAGAAATCAGTTTGTGTAGATTTTCTAATTCTGCTTGGGTCAGTTTGGTAAAAAATCTATTTTCCTAGAAAATTACTTATTTCAACTAGATGTTTATATTCATTTGCATAGGATTATACAAATTAGTTTCGAAACTTAATTTTTTTTTAATTTTGTTTAATGTTTATTTGTTTTTGAGAGAGATAGAGCATGAATGGGGGAGAGACAGAAAGAGAGGAAGACACAGGATCTGAAGCAGGCTTCAGGCTCTGAGCTGTCAGCAGAGAGCCTGACATGGGGCTCGAACCCACAAAGTGAGATCATGATCTGAGCTGAAGTCAGACACTTCAACGACTGAACCACCAAAGTGCCCCATGAAACTTACATATTTTTAAAAATTTCCTTGTTTTGGATGTTTATTTCTCCTTTGCAATCTCTAATATTTGTATTTGTGCAGTCTTCTTTTTTTTAATTTTTTTAATGTTTATTCATTTTTGAAAGACAGAGAGAGAAGAGCACAAGCAGGGGTGGGGTGGGGGTGGGGGGGACACAGAATCTGAAGCAGGCTCCAGGCTCTGAGCTGTTAGCACAGAGCCTGATGAGGGGCTCGAACTCACAAACCATGAGATCATGACCTGAGCCGAAGTCAGATGCTCAACCGACTGAGCCACCCAGGCGTCCTGTGCAGTCTTCTTCTTTAAGTAACAGGTTAACTTGTGATTTGCTTATTTAGATAAAATTTTTAACTCATTTGTTGTACTTACTTCCTGTTTTCTACCTGTGGCAGACATATCCTAAGGAATGGGATGTATCCAGTGAGTCACAGCCTTGAATAGCCCTCTCCCCTTGAGCGTAAGCAGAACTTGTGTCTTGCTTCTAACCAATAGAATTACCAAAGGTGATGGAATATTATACATATTATTATGTTTCATTATATAATATAGATTTAATCTTAGCAATTAGGAGAGAGACCTTCCCACTGGCCTTGAAGAAGCAGTCATATTGTAAATTGACTATGGGAATAACCGTGTTGCAGAGAACTATGAATGGCCTCTTGGAACTGAAAGAGGCCCTAAGCAATAGCCAGAAAGAAAACCAGAACCTCAGTTCTACTACTACAAAGAGATAAATTCTTCTTTTTTTTTTAATATAATTTATTGTCAAGTTGGCTAAGATACAGTGTTCACAATGTGCTCTTGGTTTTGGGGATAGATTCCTGTGATTCATTGTTTACATACAACACACAGCACTCAAACCAACAAGTGCCCTCCTCAATGCCCATCACCCATTTTCCCCTCTCCCTGACCCCACCCCCCATCAACCCTCAATTTGTTCTCTGTATTTAAGAGTCTCTTATGGTTTGCCTCCCTCTCTCTTTGTAACTTCCCCCCCTCCCCACACTTCCCCCCATTCATGGTCTTCTGTTAAGTTTCTCAAGTTCCACATATGAGTGAAAACATATGATATCTGTCTTTCTCTCACTGACTTATTTCACTTAGCATAATACCCTCCAGTTCCATCCACGTTGTTGAAAATGGCAGGATTTTATTCTTTCTCATTGCCAAGTAGTATCCCATTGTATATGTAAACCACATCTTCTCCATCCATTCATCAGTTGATGGACATTTAGGCTCTTTCCATAATTTGGCTATTGTTGAAAGCACTGCTATAAACATTGGGGTACATGTGCCCCTATGAATCAGCACTCCAGTATCCTTTGGATAAATTCCTAGTAGTGCTATCACTGGGTCATAGGGTAGTTCTATTTTTAATTTTTTGAGGAAACTCCATACTGTTTTTCAGAGTGGCTGCACCAGTTTGCATTCCCACCAACAGTGCAAGAGGATTCCCATTTCTCCACATCCTCGCCAGCATCTGTTGCTTCCTGAGTTGTTAATTTTAGCCACTCTGACTGGTTTGAGGTGATATCTCAAGGCGGTTTTGATTTGTATTTCTTGATAATGAGTGATGTTGAGCATCTTTCGTGTGTCTGTGAGCCATCTGGATGTCTTCTTTGGAAAGTGTCTATTCATGTCTTCTGCCCATTTCTTTGCTGGATTATTTGTTTTATGGGTGTTGAATTTGGTAAATTCTTTATAGATTTTGGATACTAACCCTTTATCCGATATGTCATTTGCAAATATCTTCTCCCATTCCATCAGTTGTCTTTTAGTTTTGTTGATTGTTTCCTTTGCAGTGCAGAAGCTTTTTATCTTGATGAGGTCTCAATAGTTCATTTTTGCTTTTATTTCCCTTGCCTTCAGAGACTTGTTGAGCAAGAAATTGCTGTGCCTGAGGTCAAAGAGGTTGTTGCCTGTTTTCTCCTCTAGGTTTTTATGGTTTCCTTCTCACACTTAGGTCTTTCATCCATTTTGAATTTATTTTTGTGTACGGTGTAAGAAAGGGGTCTAGTTTCATTCTTCTGCATGTTGCTGTCCAGTTCTCCCAGCACCATTTGCTAAAGAGAGTGTCTTTATTCCATTGGATATTCTTTCCTGTTTGTAAAAGGTTAGTTGGCCATACATTTGTGGGTCCAGTTCTGGGCTCTCTCTTCTATTCCATTGGTCTATGTGTCTGTTTTTGTGCCAATACCATACTGTCTTGATGATTACAGCTTTATAGTACAGGCTAAAGTCTGGGATTGTGATGCCTCCCGCTTTGGTTTTCTTTTTCAACATTACTTTGGCTTTTCGGGGTCTTTTCTGGTTCCATACAAATTTTGGGATTGTTTGTTCTAGCTTTGAGAAGAATGCAGGTGCAATTTTTATTGGGATTGCATTGAATGTGTAGATTGCTTTGGGTAGTATTGACATTTGAACAATATTTATTCTTCCAATCCATGAGCATGGAGTGTTTTTCCATTTCATTGTATCTTCTTCAATTTCTTTCATAAGTTTTCTATAGTTTTCAGCATACAGATCTTTTACATCTTTGGTCAGGTTTATTCCTAGGTATTTTATGGTTCTTGGTGCAATCATAAATGGGATGGATTTTCTTTCAGTTGCTTCATTATTGGTGTATAGAAATGCAACCCATTTCTGTACATTGATTTTGTATCCTGCGACTCTGCTGAGTTCATGTGTCAGTTCTAGCAGCTTTTTGGTGGAGTCTTTCAGGTTTTCCATGTAGAGCATCATGTCATCTGCAAAAAGTGAAAGTTTGACTTCTTTGCCAATTTGGATGCCTTTTATTTCATTTTGTTGTCTGATTGCTGAGGCTAGGACTTCCAACACTATATTAAACAACAGTGGTGAGAGTGGACATCCCTGTTGTATTCCTGATCTCAGGAGGAAAGCTCTCAGTTTTTCTCCATTAAGGATGATACTAGCTGTGGGCTTTTCATATATGGCTTTTATGATGTTAAGGTATGTTCCTTCTATCCTGACTTTCTTGAGGGTTTTTATGAAGGATGCTGTATTTTGTCAAATGCTCTTTCTGCATCTATTGACAGGATCATATAGTTCTTATCCTTTCTTCTATTAATGTGATGCATCACATCGATTCATTTGTGAATATTGAACCAGCCCTGCAGCCCAGACACACTACAAAGAGATGAATTCTATCAACAGGCCAAGAGTTAAGAAGTAGCTTCTTCCTAAATTAAGTCTTCAAATGAGAACACGGCCTGGTCTACCCCTTGACTGCAGCCTTGTGAGATTCTGAGCGGAGGACCCAGCCAAGCTATGTCTGGACTTCTGACCTATAGAAACTGTGAGATAATGTGTGTGTTTAAGCCACTAAGTCTATGGCACAAAGCACAGAAAGTAACACAGCCATATGAAACAAATACACCACCTCTTAGATTTCTGTTTTTACTTATTGATGGTTCTTTCTCTTTTCTATTTACTTTGTTCTTGGTCTGCTACTTTGAGTTGCATGTTTAATTAATTTCTTACTTTTAAAATTTTATGTGTGTTTAATGCTATGAATTTTCCTCTGATAAATGCTACTGCTGTATTCCATAGTTTTGGATATATCATGTTTTCTGTTAAGAAATTCTGCATTTTTGTGTGTGCGTCCTGGATTTTCCTTTCAATATAAGAGTTGCTTAATAACATGTTTCTATATTTCCAGGCGGTGACACATTTTTGGTCTTGTTTTCAGCTTCCACTTTATTGCGTGTGGTAAGTGAATATTGTTATATTATTTCTATTTCTTGGAATTTGAGTATTTCTTTGAGGACTTGCAAAGATTTCCCAAGTTTAGATATTTGAAAGAACTCATCAGACTTCATAGAACATACATATTCTCTAAGAACATACTTAGCATACTGAATACAGATTTTATTTAAAGACAAAGGATACAGTGCAGCAAAAAAAAGAGAGGGCAGACAAACTTTAGGGAAATCTGGGAGACATTCCATGTGCAAGCTCCCAGGACTCATCATTTACATACATACAGATTGCCCTCTGTCACTGGATTGAACAATCACAATTTATGTGAGGGATCTCAGCTTCAGGAGTACTTTAAACAGAAGTTCTTAATGAGGGTGCATGTGGTTGGTAGGGTGGGGTGTGGTTATAATGCCTCTCTGACCATGTGATCAAGCCATGTTGGGAAACAGTTTATTTATATCAGCAAATAAAATGACACTGGGAGTCACCGGGGGAGTTTCAGACTTTAAAGAGAACAACATAAATGTATTTTTATCTTGGCCAAAAGTCCAAGCATCTACTGAGAAAAATATAGCCTTTTACAGTTCATATGTAAATCAACTCTATCCTCCAAAGGGCTAATATATGTGACCAATCTTTGTGAATGTTCCATGGGCACTCTATTATCTGAGTTCAGGATTAGATGTAGGTTTATAAGATCCACCTTAATAATGGTATTATATATGTGTTTAATCTCCTTGCTAATTATTTACCCACATGATCTGGTGATTAGCATGCATTCTTTTTCTCATCATAACTCCTATAATTTCTATAGAAGAGTTGTTACCAAAAGTCATGGCTGTGGTATTGGCTGCCTCAATTTTAATAATTTATATCTTTATTGTAGATTAGTGGCTTTAATAACATGAAGTATATATTCTCTCTTTTGATGATCTGGAGCATAAAATATAGGCTCATGATCCATATTAATTTTTAATATATATTTTCCCATGCATTTATATTTGCACATTTTTAATTGCTTTGATTTGGCCATATTTCTGGAAGGCAGCTATGCTCACCACTATACCACCAACGCTGACTATTTGGCCATATTTCTGAAACATCATAGAGTTGGATTTTGCTCTGTTTACCAAACTAAAATCTTTTTTTTAATTAATTTGGCTGATATGTTTAGTCAGTGCAGTCATGTTGTTTTATGGTGCGTGTGTTTGTGTGTATCTTTTCTACTTTATGGTCTGTTTCCATTTATACTATCTCTTTTTTTCTCTCTCTTTTTTGTTTGTTTGTTTGTTTGTTTATTTATGTAATCTCTACACACAACGTGGGTTTGAACTCATAACCCAAAATCCAGAGCCCCATGTTCTTCTGACTAAGCCAGCCCCTATATTATCTCTTTTTCTAGTTCAGGGGGAGAGTATTATTTAAGAAGATGTGTATTCCCATATAGTTTAAAAATCTTAAGCACATGTTTATCTTGATTTACCTCATGACTTTTCAACCATCAAATCTATCCCTTTTCCAAATTTCACTGTAGTATCCATATTTATGTTGCCGTTATTACACAAGTCAGCATGATTGCAGCAAAATGTTTCTCTCAGTAAGTCATGGTATACTTGGAACATTCCCTCTTCACAAGGATTACAAGACAGTTTTGTATATCGGTACAGATATCTCCCTAAAGAGAGAAGAAAAGTAAAGGTAATTGCCTTACTTAATCACACTGTTTCCCTGGCAATGATGGCTCTCAAAAATCTCATTGGTTTTCTGTAGCCACGGATGAGCCCCAAACTGTGCCTGCATCTCATCTCGGTCTCTCTAGACAGGATCAGGCAAAAGACATCTGCCTCCCACACAGGCTCCACCCGAGGTTGGGGTATGGAGAATTCCATTTTCCCAGCCTCTCTCATGGTCCCTGTTCCCTCCACACCTTGACCTCAAGGAAGGTGGGCACCACTGGTAATTGTCTTGTGTCTCTCTCTACCTCTTACTTACCTGTAATTTTATCATTATAGTAATAGTGATCTATGGTACAACTCCTGTTATATATCATTAGATTGAACTTCCAGCACTTTTTCAAGTGAGTGAGGCATTTGAATCCATCAAAGAAGTCACAGTGATAGCAAAACCGAATCCCTAAAGAGAGAAAAGATTTAAAGCAGAGCTCTAGGGAAAGTAATTCTGCTACCTCTCCTGTCAACATTTACACTGGTGAGGTATAGATGTCAAAGAAGGAAGCTGACACCCTTCCCAACTTCTGCCAGGGGTCCTTACTCCCCTGAGTGGGTGACAGCTATGACTCCAAGGATTCAAGACTCCTCTCCCCTTCACCGAAGTCTGGGGACATAAAGAAGACATTAGAGCACTGAGTGCAGAGAGTGGAATATAGTCAGGGAGGGTAGAAAATCTGTGAAAAAATCAGGAATGTCCCCTCTCATTGTGCCATTATTTATCCAAAAACTGCAAACCAACTACACCATACCTTTTGATGTCAGGACTCTGTCTCCTATGAGGAGAAGAAGAAAAATTCTCTATCAGCCATTTTACAGTAGCTCAAAAGTCAAGTTGAGAAACCACCTCGGTTTCCTCCCCATATAGCCTCTCACCACCCATCACTGCCTCCCTCACAGGTTTTACCTTCATCCATGAAGAGCACTGTGAATATGCCCAGCAGAAGCAACTGGAACATCCCGGGGCCCATTCCTAAGATGGTCCCAGTGAGATGTCCCAGCTTTATTTATTCCCATCACTTGCCCTCAGGCATCCCACTAGATCACATGATTTCAGATCAAGCCACCTGAATCCTCTCTACAACGTTCCCAGGAGACGGTACATCCTGTCTGCATTTGTATTTCTCCAGATACTTGGAACTCAGCCCACCCAGACAGCTCACTTCACTTTAGTAGATCTAGTATAAGGAACTGATTAACGTTGGTGTAGAATCTCTCTCCCTAGTACCTCTTCACTTCGCTTGTTCTATTCGTTGGCCTACACGGAGCATGTCTAAGCCCACGTTCCAGGACAGCCTTTCACATGTAGCAAATCTGGGGGCCCTGAGCCTTGCGAGGGAGTGGCTCAGTCCCTTTCAGGTACCATAACCATCCAGACACTGGCCTCAGCATGACCTCCAGCGGTACTCCCTCCCTCCCTCCCTCTCAAAGCGAGTCGTCACTGCCACCAGGATACTCCAGATGTGGTCTGACCGCCCAGCGTTAACACCCCTCTGAGAGATGGATGGGGCAGCACAAGAAAAGGGGATGCAGAGGTGAAGATGATCAGTTTCCCTTCAGCTTTATTCACTAATTTGTTCAAGGGAGACAAAGACCGGAAACGATTCCAGTGGGGAGACGTACACTGGGGATTATGGGGAGAGAGGAAGACATATTTGGATTAGTCACTAGAAAGGGGACAGAGGGGGGAAGGGAGCAGGGAGGGCTGGAAATGAGCTTTCCCATCAGTCCCCTGCCTTTGCCTCACTTCCTCCAGATGGTGCCACACATTTGTGCCTCCCTCCTTCATCTACTAAGTGTCACTTTATCACCGAGGCTTTCCAATGTACACACATGTAAATAGGAAATATTTGTATATACGTGCAAAACTCCCTTTCCACGCTTGCCACGTCCCTTTCCCGTTTTCTCCGGCATGCTCAAGCCGCTTTGTCATTCTAAGACTTTCCTTATTTATGTTTTCTTGCCTCTTTCCCCTCTCAAGAACGAAAGCGCCCTGAATGCAAGATTTCCCTGTGTTGTGTTTGCTGCTTTCTCCTCAGCACTGGGATGCCTTGCAATTATCAGATAGGCAAGATTATCTGATGAAAAAGTGAATGCATCGTTGGTGTGGTTAACCTGAGACACGAGGGAACGGTGAAAAGCCCCTAGAACCAAGTTGCGGGATGACCTGTGGTTGGTGATCACCACAGAGAAGACAGGCGATGGCAACGGCAGATTCCCCTGTCTTGGGGACAGAGTGAGTGTGGGGCCCACTTATCTGAGTGGACTTATTCCCAGAGCCAGACACATGCTATTCCCAAGTACGATCCCTCACATAATCTTCGCCAGGAAGGTACTCCCTGTACATCTGGGATGGAGGCCCAAGGGTGCTACCTACCTGCTACGTGACCTTAAACAAGTTACTCATTTCTCTGGGATCTGGGACCTCACAGGTGAAATCAAGGGCTGTCAGAGGTATATCAGCTGTAGTTATTAGGACTTAATAAATTCACATATGATAATGGTCAGTAAGACCCTACTTGGTGGCAAACATTCTTGATTTCTTTGACTTCTCTGAACAACCACATAGCTTAGAAATAATTGACCTCATCTGCAAGTGTGCCTGAAGCCCAAGTACACTTAGAGATGAAGTATTATTCCCCAGGGAACGAGGTTGGACGCGGTGAGCATATCCTTCCACTACATCATGCTGTTTCTTTCTCTTTATAATCCGAGAAGGGTTGTACATGATACGTATGAGATTCTGGTTTCTTATTGTGAAAATTGTGACTTTATCAGTGTACCTGTCTTCCCTGTTGAATGTGAGGCCCAGAAATGGTGGGAGATTCAGGAGCCGGTGCCCTGGTAAATCCCTTTAAATGGGCTAACACCTGAGTTGCCTTCCAGACTCAGCCAGAAGCTTTGGCTAGCTGCTTAGCCTTTCAACACTTCTGTCCTCAGGATCTTAGTGTGTGCCTCCGACAGACCTTGGACACCCGTGGCCACCTCTCCCTCCCACAGAGAGAGAGGATGTGCTGTCCGGGCATTCTTTCCTCCCCGCCTCCATATCTGAGCCCCCAGAACTAGGTTCCCAGCCCTCCCCTGGGGCCTCTCCTGGGGCTGAGGGTCTGAACCTTCTCCCCTCCACCCCTGGCTCCTATTCAAAGCCTTTCCAGCCTGCTGCCCCTTCCTAGATGGGTGGTTGAAGGACTCGCTGTCCTGCTCTTTGTTGCTCCCGCCCTCCCAGAGGCTCAACCTGTACCCACGTCCTATCTCTGCAGACAGAGGAGAAGGTAATGGACTTGAGGCCACATCTGGCTCCTTTGTAGTCAGCCCCTGGTTGGGCTCACTTTGTCCCTGCAGGAGGGCAGCGAAGGGGCAAAGGATACAGGGAAAAAGAAAATAAAAGCAGAACACCACCCCCACTCACACAGAGAAAGTTCCCTACATAGAGCAATATCCCCTTCAACCATTTCTGCCAACCTCAGACTAGCACTTTCCCTGGCCCTGCTCAGCAGGGAACACACCTGAGGGTGGGATCATCTGGTCCCAGGTGAGTCCACGACAAGAGGGAGCCTTGCTTTATTACAGGACTCCATCTGAGCCCCACACACCCAGAAAAAAGGACATGTGTGACGGAGGTCCAGGCTCGTTTCTCCTCCATGACCATTTCCCTTGCACGCAGTGCAAACCTGCCTCACTGCCGGGCCAGCAGGGGACATGGGGTCTGGCTGACTCGTTCTCCTGGCTGGCCCTTCACCCAGGCCTGCCTCAGAACTGCACTCCCTCTAGTAGCTGGACCCACCCCACATCACTGCCCTGCATGCCTGGGTCTCACTCCAGAAACCCTTGCCGTCCCCCCATACTCAACCCGAAGCAGCCCCACTTCCCTCCTTTCACTGTCCTTCAGACTTTCTCGCTGTGGGCAGCCTTGAAGGTACCGTTTTCCCCAGTGGGTCCAATGGAGGCGTTGGGCATGGAAGCAATAGAGCCCCATGTCTTTATTTTACGCCTAAGAAACAGGACTGAATTGCAATTTCCCCGCAGTGTGAAGACAGAGGGAGATCCTGATCTGGGTGCTCTCAGCTATCAGGTCAGGGATCATGTCTGACTGGTGCTAACAGAGCAAGAAACGGGAATTCAGGGTCAGACATGGATTCTGGGTCACCACTTCCCATCGATTCGGCTCCTACCACATGCCCTGCTTTGGAGCTTAACTCATCTAACCGAGTTGACAGCGGATGGATTGTGGGGAGGCCAGGAGTGACAATGGACTTCTTCAAGAGGACTCCTCCTCAAAAGCCCCTATTTCCCGAGGCTTTTCTTACACTGAGTCAGCAGGATCTCAGTCTCTAAGGCAGTGAGGGCTTTGCCCTGAAGTCCTGTTCCATTGCCCCAGCCCACTGCCTAACAGCCCCCTGTTCCAGTTGTTGCCCACCCCGTTTTGGAGTGATGAGTACGGGATGGAAGGCTGCTGCAAGCCACCCCTAACAGCAGTTCTTGCCCAACTTCCAGGACTGCGGTCACAGTAAATGCTCATGTGCTTTCTTTTCTTTTTTTTTTTTTTTTTCTTTTTCAAAATGTAAGTTAAGTTCTAATTCGTTAACATATAGTGTAATATTGGTTTCAGGTGTAGAATTTAGTGATTCATCACTTACATATAATACCCAAGTGTCAACATAACAAGTGCCCTCCTTAATACCCATTACCTATTTAGTGTGCTTCCCTCGACAGGCTGCTAGGACATTGACCAGTCAGTCTGGAGAAGAGGGACTAGAAGTTATAGTGCTCCCGAGTTATTCTGCTCGGGAGCAGTATAACTTCTGCCTGTTCTCATCTACCCAAGAAAACCCTGGTGTGCAGGAGAGTGAGAATATTGACCTAGGTTCACACAAATTTGTTAGAAAGTTATACTGGGAAAACTTGGACCCACCACTGTGCAGCATAATTCTATGAAATTCACTATTTCTATTTCCCAAGCAAAAGTGAACAGAATGTTCTGTCATGTATGTTCCCCCAATGCCAAAGCACAAGAACATAACTGAGGTAAGATAATGGAAGACTTGGGTGTGTGGGAATCTCAGGAGTCACACACATCCCCCTAGCCTGAGTAGGTGTCAGATGCATCAGCCAACAGACTACTCTCAGAGGTCACCTGTCCAAAGAGGGCCACAGCCCAGGCGCTGCAGCTGAGGCTCTAGCATGGCAAGGAGACAAAGCTGGCAGTGGGGTTAGTGCAGGAGTGACCTGCTAAAGGTTAACTATCTTTAAGGCTTAGAGTCATCTTGTCTGGGAGTAAGCAGGAAGAGAAGATCAAGAACAATTTCTTCTAGAATGGCCTTTGAAGTCAGAGACTCCGGTTCAGAACAGACTGGTTTCTCTCGGATGAATGAGCAGCAAGAAAATTAAATGAATTCCAATTTACCAAAAACAAGGGGAGATCTGGAGTTCTAAAAGCCAGGGTGACCAAAAATTGAAGGAATATCTAAAGGATTGTGTAAAATCTCTAAATGAATCTCAACTGAAACGTTCTGGGGATGTTCTCCTTGTATCTCTTCCCCCATCTCCAGACCTCCCCTCTCATTGTGATTTTCTGAGCATCTCCAAGTGCTTTTCTAGATACCAAAGTCCTAGGCACAAGTAGTTTCTTCTAGGAAAGGGCATAAAGAGCCTGGTTCAGGATTATCAGAAGGGACTCTATTCCCAGACCAAGCCCAGAGTCAGGCACAGCTTCCAGGATTTTGAATGCTGAGTCAATTCTACCACTCTCCCCTTGCTTTCCCAAAGGCCTGACCCTGGGTCTCCCAGATCTCCCTATTTGCCCCTATTTTGTCTTTGAAAGATAAAATTCAACTCCTCAACCCTTCCCACAATGACTGACTACATGAGAACATCCAAGTCAGAGAAAGACTGAACACAGAGGGGCATAATTCTTAAATGCTGCAATTATGGCATCTAAAATACCAAGCTTTGTGCAATGCTCACCTTCCAGGGTCTCACTCAGTGGTACCACTGCACCTTTGTTTTGTCTCCTTGCCTGTACTTCCCTGACCTTTCTTTCTTGACAGGGACTTTTCTAAGTAATATGTGTATTCCCACTGAAACCAGGGTGCAGCAAGGGTGAGGTTAACAATAGTTTCTTCTCTGCTTACCTGGCTGCCAAAGAGGAGGACTTCTGGACCACAAATGTTTCCTGTTACTACAAACAACACGTTCTGCCCTAGGGCACAGAGACCATTTAAGAATCAAAAACTGCTTCTTCTTTGGACAGCCAAGCTCCATAAATTTAAAGCAGCTGCTTTAGAAGCTGTTGTTTGCATAAGAAAGGTCGGATCGTCCCATAACCATTGTGAGTCACAAATTTTTATATAAATTGAAAAAGCAGCTCCTACATCTACCTTTTTGATTTGGGAGATGAGAGTGATGATCTATCTTTCTGTGTTCCCTCTTTGAAAGAGAATATCAAGAATATCCAGTCTTGGAACACCTGGGTAGCTAAGTCAGTTTTGCATCTGACTTTGACTCAGGTCACGATCTCACAGTGTGAGAGTTTGAGCCCTGCATTGAACTCTCTGCTGTCAGCACAGAGCCCGCTTCGGATCCTCGCTGTTCCTCCCCCTCTTTGCCCCTCCCCCACTCTCTCTCTCTCAAAAATAAACAAACATTTTTTAAAAAGAATATCCAGTCTTAAAATGTGGTTCTAAAAACAGCAGTTTCAGGATTTCAGCCAGGTCTTTTGGT
This sequence comes from Panthera onca, assembly GCF_046562875.1. Lineage (NCBI taxonomy): Eukaryota > Metazoa > Chordata > Mammalia > Carnivora > Felidae > Panthera > Panthera onca. The sequence continues at coordinate 92,449,962 of NC_138348.1, read as the reverse complement.
AGCCATTGGTTGGCAATCGAGCACCAGATACTCTGTTGCTTGAAAAAGATAGTAAGATCCATGGCCTCGTTTTTCTGTTCATCAGGATGTGTGTGCATGTGTGTACATACATGTGTGTGTGCAGGTGCATGCATACCATTATTTTCCTGCTGAATGACTGAGAAGACTGAGGAGGAAATATACACCTCATGCTGATGAGCAGTCTTAAAGGGGAAGCAACTTGGCACAGAAACACCACCTAGGACCGGTTCCATGGGTGCAGAGACCCAAACCCCTCTTGAATGGCATGCCAGTGGTAAAGACCTCTGGACCACAGACTGCTTCTATCGTTCTCCTCTAGATTACAGAGGATCTTTTCCTTAAATACGATCCCTATGGCTACCTGAATAATTCACTTTGGGGGAAACAACCTGTAGATTATTATATGTCAGGATATATACTAGTGTGGAGAAAGTAGATCTGCTGCTGATGGCAGGAAGTAGGGCACCTGAGGATACCTGTTCTAAAGGGGGGGGATTTATACTATGGAGGATTTAAGAAAGGTATGAACCTGAAGACAGACAACCGTAGTCAGGAATTGGGTTGTGCCCATGAAGGCCCCACTGGTAACGGATTTTCCTTTGTGTTTGTGTTACATCCCTTGAACCATGAGAATAGGCATAGCCTGTGTACAGGTGAAAATTTTTGTTTCCCTTGTCAAACAAACCTTCTCAACTATCATAACATTCTTAAGTTTCAAACATCCATACACCCCTTTACTGTGGTATTACTAGGAATAAATGAATGGCACAGAAGTGCAGCCCCCCCACTTCTATGCCTCAGCTGAGCCATGAACCATGACAGCAGCATCTTCTCAGTTGAGCATTATGCTTCAGACCACCTGGGTTCGAATCCCTGGTCTGTCTTTTACTAATGATGCAATCATGCCCAAGTTGGCTAATGTTTCTGTGCCTTCCTTTTCTTATTAAGAAAGATAATTACACGAATTACAGTATAAATTCATACTAATAACTGGGTTAATTTAAAAAATAATTATATTCACCTCATAGGGATTTTGTGACAATGAAATTTGATGATGCACGTAAATAGTGTCTACTACAAGAAAATGCTCATTAGATGCTTATGATTATGATTAGTATAGCTGACGCTTGAACAATGTGGAGGTTAGCAGCACCAACGCCCTGCTCAATCAAAAGTATGCATGTAACTTTGACTTCCCCAAAACTTAACTACTAATAACCTACTGTTGATTGAAAGCTTGACCAATACGCGTTTTGTATGTTACAAGCATTATACTGTATTCTTACAATAAAGTAAGCTGGAGAAAAGAAAATGTTATTAAGAAACTCATAAGGAAGACAAAACACATTTATAGTACTATAGGAATACTTATTTTAAAAAGTCTGCATATAAGTGCAGTTCAAACCTATGTTGTTCAAGGGTCAACTATACAGCCAAAGAATTCCAGGAAGTGGCTAAGATGTCGTTGAATAAGAGTTCCGGTGGAGGTGAAGCGAACGTGGAACATCAGCTACTGCATTTAACTGGCATAGAAGTGAATATGATAACACAAATCCCTTTTACTCTCAAATAAACTTGCAGCAGAAGCCCTCTGAAGGGGCATTTACAAGGAGCACAGACTCAAAGCCCAGAGAGATGTTTGAATCGCTCCTGGATCAAGCCACTGAAGTGGTCAGGCCTGAGGCAGAGGGGCAGCTGAGAGTGAGAGAAAGCCTCTGAGACCTGGATTAGACGCTGCCTATGATTTCAAAGCGACTGATGACAATCCTTTTTTTCTCTCCTGAAAATAACATTTTTTTAAATGTAAATTTTAGTTAATCAGCATACAGTGCAATATTGGTTTCAGGAGTATAATTCGGTGATTCATCACTTACATAAAACACTCAGTGCTCATCACAACAAGTGCCCTCCTAACACCCATCACCAATAGCCCTGGGGTGAGTTTTTGGTCTTACAAATAGTTACAGATATCAACATGTTCAATTTCTGACCACTTATCTGAGAGAGAAAAAAAATTCCCTGTGTAGTTATTGAGGTTAGAGAAAAGGTAGAGGAGGCAGAGGAGGGGGCCACACAGCATAGCACTGGAGAAAGTAATGGCTGATGGTTTTGACAGTAAGATATTATTATGGAAATTTAGATGTCTCATGAAGTGCTCTGATAATTTGTTAATTTGAGGAGAAAGAGAGAAGAGATATGACATTGACTTGGAGGAGAATATATAAGGCTTAGAGTTGACATCACAGGCTTAAGCTTAGCTTTCTTTTTTATCTTATTTTTTTATTTTATTTTTTTCATCATGGTAAGTGTACTCTTCAGTCCTATTCACCTATTTCACCCATCCCTCCACCCACCTCCCTTCTGTTAACCATCAGTTAGTTCTCTATAGTTAATAGTTTGTTTCTTGGTTTCTCTTTTTCCTTTGCATGTTTGTTTCTTAAATTCCATATGAGTGAAATCATATGGTATTTGTCTTTTTCTGACTTCTTTTGTTTAGCATTATATTCTATCCATGTCATCACAAATGACAAGATTCCATTCTCTTTTATGACTGAATAATATGCCATTGTATACATGTGTATGTTGTGTATGTGTGTGTGTATATATATATACAACACATCCTCCTTATCCATTCATCAATTGATGCATACTTAGGCTGCTTGCTTACCTTGGCTATTGTAAATAATGCTGCAATAAACATAGGGGTATGTATATCCTTTTGAATTAGTGTTTTTGTATTTTTTGGGTAAATACCCAGTAGTGCAATTACTGGATCATAGGGTATTTACAATTTTGAGGAACCTCCATATGTTGTCTTCCACAGTGGCTGCACCAGTTTGCAAGAGGGTTCCTTTTTCTCCACATCCTCACAAACACTTGTTGTTACTTGTGTTTTTTATTTTTACCATTCTAACAGATGTAAGATGATTATCTCTTTGCAGTTTTCATTTGCATTTCCCTCATGATGGATGATGCTCAGCATCTTTTCATGTGTCCACTGGCCATCTGTATATCTTCTTTGGACAAATGTCTGTTCATGTCTTCTGCCCATTTTTAAAATGGATTATTCATTTTGGGGGTATTAACTTGTATCAGTTCTTTATTTATTTTGGATACCAATCCTTTAGCAGATATGCCGTTTGCAAATATCTTCTCCCATTCAGTAGGTTGCCTTTTAGTTTTGTGGATTATTTCCTTCACTGTGCAGAAGCTTCTTATCTTGATGTAGTTCCAATAGTTTATTTTTGCTTTTATCTCCCTTTCATCAGGAGACACACCTACAAAAATGTTGCTATGGCCAATGTCAGAGAAATAACTGCCTGTGCTCTCTTCACGGATTTTTATGGTTTCAGGTCTCACATTTAGGTCTTTAATCCATTTTGAGTTTATTTTTGTGTATGGTGTAAGAAAGTGGTCTAGTTTCATTATTTTCCATGTGACTTTCCAGTTTTCTCAACACCATTTGTTGAGGAGACTATTTTTATTCATTGTATATTCATTCCTCCTTTGTCAAAGATTAACTGACCATATAATTATGGGTTTATTTATGGATTTTCTACTGTCCCATTGATCTATATAAGTATTTTTATGCCAGTACTATACTGTTTTAATTACTACCACTTTGTAATATAACTTGAAGTCTGAAATTGTGATCCCTCCAGTCTTGTTTTGTTTTTTTCAAGACTGCTTTAGCTACTTGAGGTCTTTTATGGTTCCATACAAATTTTAGGACTGTTTATTCTAGTTCTGTGAAAAATCCTGTTGATATTTTGATAGGAAGTGCATTAAATCTGCAGATTGCTTTGGTTAGTACAGACATTTTAACACTATTTGTTCTTCCGATCCATGAGCATGGAATGTTTTTCCATTTCTTGGCATTGTCATGAATTTCTGTCATCAGTGTTTTATAGTTTCAGAGTATAGGTCTTTCATCTTGTTGGTTAAGTTTATTCCTAGATATATGATTGTGTTGGATGCAACTGTAAATGGGATTTTCTTAATTTCACTTTCTGCTGCTTCATCAGTAGTGTATAGGAATGCAAGAAATTTCTGTACATTGATTTTTGTATCCTGCAACTTTATTGAATTCATTTATCCGTTCTAGTAAGTAGTTTTTTGGTGGATTCTTTAACATTTTCTATACATAGTATCACATCATATGCAAATAGCGATGGTTTTAGTTCTTCCTTACCAATTTGGATGCCTTTTATTTCTTCATGTTGTCTCATAGCTGCAGCTAGGATTTCTAGTACTAGGTTGAATATAAGTGGTGAAAGTGGATCCTTGTCTTGTTCATGATCTTAGGGGAAAAGATCGGTTTTCACCATTGAGTATGATATTCACTGGGATTTTTTCATATATGGCCTTTATTATGTTGAGGTATGTTCCCTCTAAACCTACCTAGTATAGGGTTTTTATCATGAATGGATGTTGTACTTTGTCAAATGTTTTTTTCTGAAACCATTGAAATAATCATATGGTGTTTATTCTCTTATTGATGTGACATATCCTGTTGATTGTTTTGCAAATATTAAACCATCCTTGTATCCCGGGAATAAATCCTATTGATCATTGTGTATGATTTTTTTAAATGTATTGTTGGATTTGGTTTGCTAATATTTTGTTGAGGATTTTTGTCTCTATATTCATGAGAGATATTGGCCTGTAGTTCTCTTTTTCTGTGGTGTCTTTATATGGTTTTGATATCAGGGTGATACTGGCCTCATAGAATGAATTTGGAAGTTTTCCTTCCTCTTCTATTTTTTTGGGAATAGTTTGAGAACAGGTATTAACTCTTCTTTAAATGTTTGATAGAATTTGGCTGTGAAGCTCTCTGGTCCTGGACTTTTGTTTTTTGGGAAGTTTTTTAAATTACTGATTCAATTTCATTGCTGGTAATTGCTCTGTTCAAATTTTTCTTTCTTCCTGTTTTAGTTTTGTTAGGTTTCTAGGAACTTATCCATTTCTTCTAAGCTGTTCAATTTGTTGGCATATAGGTTTTCATAATCTGTTACAATTGTATTTCTGTAGTGTTGGTTATTTCTCCTCTGTCATTGGTGATTTTGCTTATTTGGATCTTGTTTGATGAGTGTGGCTAGAGATTTATCTATTGTGTTGATCTTTTCAAAGAACCAGCTCCTGGTTTCATTGATCTGTTCTATTATTACTATTATTTTTTTAGTTTTGGGTTTTCTTTTTCTCTTTCTATCTCCTTTAGGTATAAATTATGTTGTTTATTTGAGATTTTTTATTTTTTTTAATTTTATTTTTTATTTTTAAAATTTACATCCAAATTAGTTAGCATATAGTGCAACAATGATTTCAGGAGTAGATTCCTTAGTGTCCCTTACCCATTTAGCCCATCCCCCTTCCCACAACCCCTCCCATAACCCTCAGTTTGTTCTCCATATTTTTTTTGAGCTTTTATATTTTTTATTCTTCATTTAACTTTTAAAACACTACTATAGTTGAATATTAAAACAAAAACAATAATAGCAAGTAGTGAGCTATGATTATAGTCCTTCATTCATTCACTACTGCATATAAAATGCCAGCAGTGTTCTTCACTGGCCCCATTAAGAGGTCTGACACTGAACACCTCCCCTAGGGTGATGTTCATCATCCTCATACGCTTCTCCATTGTAATGGCGCCTTCTTTCCTGATTTGGATCAAAGTCCACCAGTTCTACCTGGTCCATTTCATCAGTCTCTTCTACTTCCTTCCTCTCAGGTAGGCGCTTTTCCAGCAAAGACAGTTTATCAGGAGAGAGAAAGCCATTCTCCGGGAAGTTTACCTTAAATTCGATGATTAGGTGACCCTTTTCGTATGGTCTACGATAAATTGGCATGCCTTCATTCAGCACACACTTGATATCTCCATGCTTGACAATCTGACCTGGATGAGAGGTAATGACAATGGTTCTGTTGTCTAGAGTAGATATTGGCTTTTGAAAGCCGCACAGTGCTTCAACCAGCTGTATGTCCATACACATGAAAAGATGCCCTCCTCGCCTAGTAAAAACAGCATGGTCCTTCTGATCTAAAACAATGATAATATCTCCTGGTTCCAGTCCAGGTTCTTGGTCTCCTTCACCATGGAATGTTACCTTCTGGCCATCTTTCATGCCTTTGTCAATATGAACTTCTAGAATCTTCTTTTCTCGAACTATCTTCCTTCCATTGCAGCTTTTACATCTATCTTTAGGACTGATCCGTTTCCCATGGCCCTGGCACTCCATGCACACAGATTGAATTTGCTGAACCATTCCAGGTCCTATCTGATGAATTCTTATTTGCATTCCAGTACCTCGGCAATTGGGACAACATTCTACCGCTCCTTTCTTACCACCTTGGCCTTCACATTTGTCGCAAATCACATTCTTTTGCAGAGCTAGTTTTCTTGTTGCACCATTATATAAATCTTCTAAGGTTACAGAGAGCTGATGCACAACATTTTTACCTCTCCTCTCTCTCTGCATCCTTCCTCCTCCTCCAAAAAACATATCAAAGATGTCCATGGGGGAGCCAAAACCACCACCTGCTCCACCTTCTTTAATTGCCTGTTCTCCTCCTTTGTCATATAATTCCCTTTTCTTCGCATCAGAGAGCACTTCATAAGCTTGAGAAATCTGTTTAAACTTCTCTCCTTCATTTGGATTCTTGTCAGGGTGGTACTTCAAAGCCTATTTCCTGTAAGCCTTTTTCAATTCTTCCTGGGTGGCATTGGGTTTGACCCCCAAAACATCATAGTAAGTAGTTTCTTTCACCATTTTCTACAGCCGGTGAGGGGGCCGAGGCCGGTGTGGGAGAGCGGGAAGGAGCACGTTGCTGGGCGCAGCTCGGGCAGCCGCCGCTCCTCCGCTTTTCAGCGAGCGTTCTGGAAAGTTCCGCCTGGCGCGCCGCATCCGTCGTCTTTTGTAGCCCTGTTCTCCATATTTATGAGTCTCTTCTGCTTTGTCCCCCTGCCTGTTTTTATATTATTTTTGTTTCCTTTCCCTTATGTTCATCTTTTTTTTCTCTTAAAGTCCTCATATGAGAGAAGTCATATGATTTTTGTTTTTCTCTGACTAATTTCACTTAGCATAATACCCTCCAGTTCCATCCACGTAGTTGCAAATGGCAAGATTTCATTCTTTTTCATTGCCGAGTAATACTCCATTGTATATATATACCACATCTTCTTTATCCATTCATCCATTGATGGACATGTGGGCTCTTTCCATACTTTGGCTATTGTTGATAGTGCTGCTATAAACATGAGGGGTGCATATGTCCCTTCAAAATAGCACATCTGTATCCCTTGGATAAATGCCTAGTAGTGCAATTGCTGGGTCGTAGGGTAGTTATATTTTTAGTTTTTTTGAGGAAACTCCATACTGTTTTCCAGACTGGCTGCACCAGCTTGCATTCCAACCAGCAGTGTGAAAGGGATCCTCTTTCTCCCCATCCTTGCCAACATCTGTTGTTGTCTGAGTTGTTAATGTTAGCCATTCTGACAGGTGTAAGGTAGTATCTCATTGTGGTTTTGCTTTGTATTTCCCTGATGAGGAGTGATGAACATTTTTTCATGTGTCAGTTGGCCATCTGGATGTCTTCTTTGGAGAAGTGTCTATTCATGTCTTTTGCCCATTTATTCACTGGATTGTTTGTTTTTTGGGTGTTGAGTTTGATAAGTTCTTTATAGATTTTGGATACTAACCCTTTATCTGATATGTCATTTGCAAATATCTTCTCCCATTTTGTTGGTTGCCTTTTAGTTTTGCTGATTGTTTCCTTCGCTGTGCAGAAGAGTTTTATTTTCATGAGGTCCCAGTAGTTCATGTTTGCTTTGGTTTCCCTTGCTTCTGGAGACGTGTTGAGTAAGAAGTTGCTGCGGCCAAGATCAAAGAGGTTTTTGCCTGCTTTATCCTTGAGGATTTTGATGGCTTCCTGTCTTACATTTAGGTCTTTCATCCATTTTGAGTTTATTTTTGTGTATAGTATAAGAAAGTGGTCCGGGTTCATTCTTCTGCATGTCGCTGTCCAGTTTTCCCAGCACCACTTGCTGAAGAGACTGTCTTGATTCCATTGGATATTCTTTCCTGCTTTGTCAAAGATTAGTTAGCCATACATTTGTGGGTCCATTTCTGGGTTCTCTATTCTGTTCCATTGATCTGAGTATCTGTTCTTGTGCCAGTACCATACTGTGTTGGTGATTACAGCTTCGTAATACAGCTTGAAGTCTGGGATTGTGATGCCTCCTGCTTTGGTTTTCTTTTTCAAGATTGCTTTGGCTATTCGGGGTCTTTTCCGGTTCCATACAAATTTTAGGATTGTTTGTTCTAGCTCTGTGAAGAATGCTGGTGTTACTTTGATAGGGATTGCATTGAATATGTAGATTGCTTTGGGGAGTATCGACAGTTTAACAACATTTGTTCTTCCTATCCAGGAGCATGGAATCTTTTTCCATTTTTTTGTGTCTTCTTCAATTTCTTTCATAAGCTTTCTATAGTTTTCAGTGTATAGATTTTTCACCTCTTTGGTTAGATTTATTCCTAGGTATTTTATGGTCTTTTGTGCAACTGTAAATGGGGTCTATTCCTTGGTTTCTCTTTCTGTCACTTCATTGTTGGTGTATAGGAATGCACCCGATTTCTGTGTGTTGATTTTATATCCTGCAACTTTGCTGAATTCATGAATCAGTTCTAGCAGTTTTTTGGTGGAATCTTTTGGGTTTTCCGTGTAAAGTATCATGTCATCTGCGAAGAGTGAAAGTTTGACTTCCTCCTGGCCAATTTGGGTGCCTTTTATTTCTTTGTGTTGTCTGATTGCAGAGGCTAAGACTTCCAATACTATGTTGAATAACAGTGGTGAGAGTGGACATCCCTGTCTTGTTCCTGATCTTACGGGGAAAGCTCTCAGTTTTTCCCCATTGAGGATGATATTAGTATTGGCTCATTCATATATGGCTTTTCTCGAGGTATGCTCCTTCTAGCCCTACTTTCTTGAGGGTTTTTATCAAGAAAGGATGCTATATTCTGTCAAATGCTTTCTCTGAATCTATTGAGAGGATCATATGGTTCTTGTCCTTTCTTTTATTGATGTGATGAATCACGTCGTTTTGCGGATATTGAACCAGCCCTGCATCCCAGGTATAAATCCTGCTTGGTCATGGTGAATAATTTTTTTAATGTTTTGTTGGATCCGAGATTTTTTATTTTTATTTTTTTTTGCTTCTTGAGGTAGGCTTGTCTTCCTATAAACTTCCTTCTTAGAACTACTTTTGTTGTATCCCCCAAATTTCGGACCATTGATTTTACTTGTTTCCATGTAACTTTTGATTTCTTGGTTAACCCATTTGTTGTTTAGTAGCATGTTATTTAACCTCCGTGTATTTGTGCTCTTTCCAGATTTTTTCTTGTGGTTAATTTCTAGTTTCAGAGCATTGTGGTCAGAAAAGATGCATAGTATGACTTTGATTTTCTTGAATTTGTTAAGGCTTGTTTTGTGACCTAATATGTGATCTATTCTGGAGAATGTTCTGTGTGCACTTGGAAAGAATGTGTATTCTGTTGTTTTAGAATGGAATATTCTCAATATACCTGTTAAATCTATCTGGTCCAGTGTGTCATTCAAAGCCACTGTTTCCTTGTTGATTTCCTGTTTGTATGATCTGTCCATCAATGTAAGTGCAGTGTTCAAGTCTCCTACTATTATTATATTATTATCTATTCTTTCGTTTGTTTGTTAGTAACTGTTTTTATGTATTGGGGTGCTTTCATGTTGGGTGCATAAATATTTGTAATTGTTATATTCTCTTGTTGGATTGTCCCTTTTATTATTATACAGTGTCCCTCTTTGTCTCTTGTTACAGTCTTTGTTTTAATGTTTATTTTGTCTGATAAAAGTATTGCTACTCTGGCTTTCTCTTGACATCCATTTGTATGAAAAATGTTTCTCCAACCCCTCACTTCCAATATGCAGGTGCCTGTAGGTCTGAAATAAATCTCTTGTAAGCAGCCTATAGACAGGTCTTGTTTTTTGTTTTGTTTTGTTTTGTTTATCCATTCTGTCACCCTATGTCTTTTGGTTGGACCATTTGGTCCATTAACATTCAAACTAATTACTGATAGGTATGTACTTAGTGCTATTTAGTTACTTGTTCAGTGTTGTTGTTTTTTTCTATAGATTTTCTCTAATCCTTTCTCCCTTGTTCTCTTCTCATGATAAGTTGACTTTTTTAGTGATATACTTGGATTCCTTTCTCTTTATCCTTACGTATCTATTAGTGGGTTTTGATTTGTGGTTACCATTAGGCATGTACTTAAGCTCTTCTGCATATAGCAGTTTATATTAAGTTGATGGTTACTTAACCATCTGTACTCTTAACCCATTCTGTACTCTTCTCCCTCCCACATTTTAAATATATGTCCTATATCTATAGATATTTACTTCCTTTTATTTTATGAATCTCTTGACTGATTTTTAGAGAAGTACTTGTTTTCACTGATTTTGTGTTTCTACTTTTCATACTCTTACGGTCTTTCCTTTCCACTCAAAGAGTCGCTTTTAATATTTCTTGTAGGGCTGGTTTATTGGTCACAAACTCTAATAGTTATTGTCTGAGAAACTCTTTCTCTTTCTTTCTACTCTGAATGATAACCTTGCTGGATAGAGTATTCTTGGCTGCAGATTTTTCTCTCTTGGTGCTTTTGAATATATTATGCCACTCCCTTTGGCCTGAAAACTGTCTGCTGAAAAATCTACTGATAGCCTAATGGGGTTTTCCCATATGTAACTACTTCTTTTCTCTTGCTGCTTTAAAAATGTTTTTCTTTGCCATTACTTTCTGCTATTTTAATTATTATATGTCTTGGTGTAGACCTCCTTGGATTGAATTTCTGGGGGGAATCTCCGTGCCTCTTATTTCCTTTCCCAGATTAGTTTTCAGCTATTATTTCTTCAAATAAATTTTCTATTCCCTTTTCTCTCTCTTCTTCTTCTGAGACCCCTATAATGTGAATGTTACTATGTTTGATAGAATCACTGAGTTCCCGGGGCGCCTGGGTGGCGCAGTCGGTTAAGCGTCCGACTTCAGCCAGGTCACGATCTCGCGGTCCGTGAGTTCGAGCCCCGCGTCGGGCTCTGGGCTGATGGCTCGGAGCCTGGAGCCTGTTTCCGATTCTGTGTCTCCCTCTCTCTCTCTGCCCCTCCCGCGTTCATGCTCTGTCTCTCTCTGTCCCAAAAATAAATAAAAAACGTTGAAAAAAAAAATTAAAAAAAAAAAGAATCACTGAGTTCCCTAAGAGTATTCTCAATTTGCATAATTTTCTTTCCTCTTCTTTGCTCAGCTTAGTTATTTTCCATTACTCTGTCTTAGAGATCATTAATTTGTTCCTCTGTTTCATTTAGTCTACTATTTATTCCATCAAGTGTATTATTTATTCATTTATTTTGAGGGAGAAAGAGAGAGAGAGAGCGCGCGCGCGCACAAGCAGGGGAGGGGGCAGAGAGAGAGGGAGAAAGAATCCTGCTTGTGGACTGCTTTTGGTGGTGACCATGGTGGCAAAGCATAAGCAGCAAAAGGAGAACCTAGGATAGCTTTCCTGAAGTGGCGCTTGAACTCACAAACTGTGAGATCATGACCTAAGCCCAAACCAAGAGTTGGATGCTTAACCGACAGAGTCACCCAAGTGCCCCCTTTATAAAAAAATTTTTGTTAAGTTTATTTATTTGTTTATGTTGAGAGAGAGAGCGAGAGCCTCAAGTGTATTTTAAATTTCATTTATTGTGTTCTTGATCTCTGATTGGTTCTTTTTTATATCTGTGTTAAGGGTCTCACAGATGTCTTCCACTCTTCTCCAGTCGAGTATCTTTATAACCATTATTTTAAATTCTCTTATCGGGCATATTACTTATGTCCATTTCGCTTAGGTCTCTCGCTGTGGTTTGCTCCTATTCTTTCATTTGGGACATATTTCTCTGTCTCATTTTGTCTAACTTTCTGTGTCTGTTTCTGTGTGTTAGGAAAGTCAGCCACTTCTCTTGCTCTTAACAATAACAGCCTTATAAAGAAGTCCTGTAGTGCCCCGCAATGCAGTGTCCCATGTTCCTCAGGGCCTGGGGCTTCAGAGAGTGTCTCCTATGTGTGTTGCATGGGCTCTGCTTTTGAGTTTTGCCTCTTTTTCCTTCAGTACCATTGTCTACAGAGGCTCTCTTTGTCTATTGGTCCCCAGCAGGGGTGGGGTGCATTTTAGCAAGGTGTGTGGTGGTCTGCTTACAAAATGAGACCTGCCCCTGCTGCTGCCAGAATTAAGGTCCCGCAATACACACAGGTTAGATGTGGTACTGGCAGGGTTTGCATGAGAAGGGCCCACAGCACCAAGACTGAGGCAGGCATGACTGGGAAGGGCAGATCTGCTGAAGCAAGCACTGCTTGACGTAAGCAAGTTAGGTAGTGAGTGTCCCAGCCCTGCCGGTTCCTGCGGGTGGCTGTGTGTTTGTGCTGAGCAGCAGGGGAGGGAAATGATGCTGCTAGCTCCTTTGTTCCTGGAGGGGTCTCTCCAGGTCATGCTCTGAGATAAGCAAACACTCTCCCTCTCATCTTCTCCCAGCATTTTCCCAAGTCCGGTCCTACAGCGTATCTGCATAGGCTGTTTGTCATGCTGTCTCTTTAAGGATAGGGATTCCATTTCCTAAAACCCTCTGGGATCTCCCAGAGCCAAGCCCACCAATTTTTAAGATTCCAAGCTTTAAGTCCTGCTGGTTATAAAAACTCATGAAATTCAGCCCCTCTTGCTTTCAAAGGCAAATGTCCTCCCTGCTCATGGGCTCTTCAGTGTGAACGTCTGTCTTTTGCCCTTCTCTGTGCCACCAGCTCCCTCCCCACCGTGTATGGTCATGATCCATTTCACTCCCAGACTGCATCTTTGCCCTTCTTACCTTCTTTGATGTGGCCTAATTTTGATTTTGGAGTTTGTTCTGCCAGTCTTTGGATCATTTTTCTGAGTGATTTATGCTGATGAGAGTGTTATCTAGTTGTATCTGTGGGACAAGGCAAGCTTATGGTCCTTCTACTCTGCCATTTTCCCAGCCAACCTCTTAAGCTTAGCTTTCTTGACAGGAGCTAAGGTAGATAGACATCGCCTGGGCACTGAGGTCCTGCACACAGGTCCTGAGGCTTCTGAGCCTGGGAGAAAGAATAAAAAAGAATAAAATTTATTTTACTTTTGGCTCCTGCAATAGCCAACTTTATTGCCCATGGGTGAATTGGTATTTGTTTCACAAGGAGAGCAGAACAAAGTCAGGAGATAATACTCAAAGATTGACATTCAAAATGAGATTATGTAGAAGACAACAGTTTTAGAAGCCAGATAATTGTTCGGGGAAGAAAGGAAAAGGAAAGGGATTTGTAAATTCTCTTTGGCTCCTCCTTTAACAATCCAACAACTAAAACTGGAGAACTCAGCGAAAATTCCTTCATGATACAGAATGACTGTCCTCTAAGACTGTGATGTCCAGGTCCACTCTGTCATAGAAGGGTATGTGTGATTTAGAGGAAGTAAAAATAAATGGCCTCCCTTTTCCAGCTTTCACATTTTGCTACCAGATGTGCTTTGTTAGGTCTGCATGGCACAGTAGTTTTATAATAATAAAACTTTTTAAATAAGAAATACAAGAAGAATTCACATAAATATCCAGATTTCTAGATATTTTACAGCACACATGTGGTATTTTTAAGCATCAAGGATTTGTCAATACTGAACCCGAAATACCCCATGGCTACAATCCACCAGAACTCAATACCTGCTGTCCTTTCCAACTAGGGTCACCCGGTTTCTTACAGCCTCCACTACTCTATATTTTCTCCCAGATATAACTAATTAAATCTAATTTACATTATTTGTTGGCATTTGAGCTTGAGTCTGACCTAAGAGATGATATCAGACATGTATAGCAGAAAGGAGTATAGTGAGAGTGGAAGGTACAAGAGTGAGTTTTTGAGGCATAATTCCTAACTTCAAACTCCACTCCTCATTTAGTAGATGTGTGGCTTCTGTGCCCCTATTTCTTCATCTATAAAACAGGATAATACTATCTTAGGACTGTGGTAATAGTTACACGAGATAATATACCCCTAAAGAGCTTGCTACAGCGACTGGTATGTCAGAATTTCTCCACAGATGTTAGCTGTTCTTAATGACATCATTTCCATACTCATATCTACATCATCTGAATACATTTGGTTACTCGCCTTCTCTTTCCCTGTCACTCGAAATACCTTGGTAATGGTGCCTAGCCAAAGTTCAAATCCTCCTTCTCAGGCACTGGCCCTGTACCCCTGGAAACATGAAATTTTCAGTATTTTGTGGCAAGGATCAAAGGCAGACACTCTGCCCTGCTGCCTGTCTCAGGATTTTAGCTGAGGTCCCAGGAAAGTCTGCTATAACAGCTGGTGTTCTAGATCTAAGACAGAACCCAAACCTAAGTGCTACAGACCTTCTTTCTGTTTCTAGATGAGAATCTACATCCTTTAACAAAATACTACATGTCTGAGTTGTGAGTTTATAAGCTATCTTCATATTCCCCTCTTCTCTAACCCTTTCTGACAGAGGCTTGGGGCCTTACAAACCTGGTCACTACCTACCTATGTACATATAGGTGACTCTGATTATATCTAACCTCACATAGCAGTCACATCCAGAGTATCAGTAATTTTCCTTTTACAAGGAGATAACCTGTATTCCATCACAAATTAGAATAAGACAGATCAAAACCAAAAGCAAATGAAGCTATCATGGCATAGAAAAATCACAGAATAGAAGATTAAGAAGAAAAGAGCAAATGAAGCAAGAAGTCTGACTCAGTCTTACTCTGCTCAAAAGAATATTCTGTCTTTGAAGCCAAATCTCTTGGAACCACTGAAAAGCACATTCAGAAATTAATCATGCAGCATCATTTCTCAACCAAATACGTTTTAGTTTTTAACCAAGTGCGTTATTTTTAAACACATTTATTTAAATTTCTATAAAAATTTTAAATCATAATGTAACATATGCCTGCTATAATATTTTAAATAATACAGGAATGTAAAGGGGTGCCTGGGTGGCTCAGCTGGCTAAGCATCTGACTCTTGATTTCCACTCAGGTCAGGATCTCATGGTTCATGAGATCGAGCACCACATCAGGCTCTATGCTATCAGCACAGAGCCTGCTTGGAATTCTCTCTCTCCCTCTTGCTCTCTACCCCTCCCCCTGCTCGTGCACATGCACGCTCTCTCTCCTTAAATAAAGTTTTAAAGAAAATACAGGAATATAAAAAGAAGTTGATGATCTTGCCATCCTCCAAAGCCCCCTCAAACCACATATTTTCAAGGTAATCAGTTTACCGTTACCAGTTTGTGTGATTACAGCAGTTGGAGTTAAAGTCCTAAGATGACAACCAGAACAGGGAGCCTCCTCCACCAGCCCAATGGAGACTCCAGTAGACATGGTCCCTCTGACACACTTTGTCTGGTATGCACCTCCCCCCCCCCGGGCTGGGTAATGTTGTGATTGCCACAGAATGAGGCTGCTCTTGCTGGTTCCTTTCGACAGAGAAGCAGAGGCTCTGCCTCAATGCTCTCATTCATGCAGCAAATATCTACTAATCCTACCTCTGAGTACTAGGCACTGTCCTAGGAGCTGGGAAAACAATGACAAATATGATAGTCATGGTTCCCACTCTCAAGCAATGAATATGCAAGTAAGTAAAAGAATAATTATGAAGTGTGTTTACGTGCTATGAACAAACCAAAGAGAATACTGGAACATAAATACAGAAATCACAGGTGGTCACAGATGAGCTGTGATTTATGCTGATGAGAGTGTAACTCTCTGGGGACGGCAACATTAAAAGAGAGAAGGATGGTGACACTTGGATGGGTCAGTCAACTGAGCTTTCAACTTTGGCTCAGGTCATGATCTGGCGGTTCGTGGGTTTGAGCCCCGCATCGGGCTCACAGCTGTCAGTGCAGAGACTGCTTGGGATCCCCTGCCCCCTCTCTCCCTGCCCCTACCCCGCTCATACTCATTCTCTCTCTCTCTCTCTCTCTCTCTCTCTCTCTCTCAAAAATAAATAGAGGAAAGGGGCGCCTGGGTGGCTCAGTCGGTTGAGCGCCGACTTCGGCTCAGGTCACGATCTCGCGGTCCGTGAGTTTGAGCCCCGCATCGGGCCCCTGTGCTGACAGCTCAGAGCCCGGAGCCTGTTTCAATTCTGTGTCTCCCTCTCTCTGACCCTCCCCCATTCATGCTCTGTCTCTCTCTGTCTCAAAAATAAATAAACGTTAAAAAAAATATATAAAGTTAAGATGGCAATACTCCTCATTTGAAAAAAATTAAAATAAAATAAAATGAGGAAAATGGAAGCGTCTGAGCTATACTTTGGGTAGATTGTAGGTGATCCACTAGAATGGAGAAAAGGGTGGATATCAATGACTCTCAGGTATCCAGTATGTGCAACTGAGTGTAAGTGTCATCACTCACAGGGAGAAATCCCCTCGCTGAGGAATTCTGTCATTGTGGCATGAAGAAGGGAGGTAATTCAACTTTGTACATATTATATCTGAAAGTAAAGTGAGACATTCAAGTAAAAATGGCAAGTAGACAGTAGCTATGTGATCATGTAGCTCAGGAGAGAAGACTGGGATGTAAAATTAAGATGGCAGGATATGGGAGAAGGCGGTAGGTGTGATGGTTAATTTTAGTGTCAGCTAGGCTGGGCTAAGGGGTACCCAGATAGCTGGTAAAACATTCTGTCTGGGTGCATCTGTGAGGATGTTTCCAGAAGAAAGTAGCATTTGAATCAGTAGACTGAGTAAAGAAGATCACCTTCACAAATGAAGGTAGACACTATCCAATCCATTGAAGGCCTGAATAGAACAAAAATGCAGATGGGCAAATTTGCTCTCCTGGCTTAAGCCAGTACAGCCATTGAAGATCCTGGTTCTCAGGCCTTTGGACTCAGATTGAATTGCACCACTGGCCGGGTTCTCCAGCTTGCAGATGACTAATTGTGGGACTTGTTGGCCTCCATGATCACATGAACCAATTTATATATTTTTAAAGTTATAAATATAGCTTCTATGTAAACATAACATATACATATACATCTGTATTCATCTCCTTACTAGAGCTGCTTCTCTGACTAATAAAGATTTTGGTACTGGGGTATCTGGGTGGCTTGGTCGATTAAGCATCCGACTTTGGCTCAGGTCATGATCTCACGGTTCGTGGGTTCAAGCCCCATGTTGGGCTCTTTGCTGACAGCTTGGAGCCTGGAGCCTGCTTTGGATTCTGTGTCTCCCTCTTTCTCTGTCCCTCTCCCACTTTCACTCTGTTTCTCTCTGTCTCAAAAATAAACATTAAAAATTTTTTTAGTAAAAAAAAAGATTTTGGTACTGATGGTGATTCTAAAGGAGCAGAACTGTAAAGATGAGTATTCTGAATTAGTTCTGGGGTTTGTGAAATTGGCTCTCTAATCCGATGAGATTTAAAAAAAAATGTTTTTAATGTTTATTTATTTTTGAGAGAGAGAGAGAGCACAAACAGGGTAGAGGCAGAGAGAGAAGGAGACAGGATCTGAGCAGGCTCCAGGCTCCAAGCTGTCTGCACAGAGCCCGATGCGGGGCTCGAACCCATGAACTGTGAGATCATGACCTGAGCCAAAGTCAGACGCTTAACCAACTGAGTCACCCAGGTGCCCCTCTAATCTGATTAGATTTAAAGACACTAAGTACTCTATTTCCAGTAGTAAAGAGTGCAAAGATAGTTGATTGCATAATCTGGCAATAAAGATAAGCAAAATATCTCCACTGGGCGCTCATTAATTACTTATAAGAAACAAGACTAAAATGGCTATGTGTACTTTCAAACATTTTCAGAAAACTAACAAATAGGATAAGATTGGCTAGTTGCTCCCAAGATCACTAGACAATGTGGGGAAAGAAAAGGATGAGTTCAGAGGTTTGAATGTCCAGGTCCTGGGCCACAGAAATGACTGAGAACTTCATGTGTGCCCCGAAGGAGACCTTTTATCTCCTCTAGCTGCAGGGCTGAAATTGCTGAAAATCAAATGCAGACCCTCATCCTACAAGTGGCTGCATTACGATGTAACTTGAACTCCTGGTCTTTCAAAGGCTCTACTGTTACAAAGAGGTCATTAATTGAGAAAGAATAAGTTAGAATGATGGAGGTGGGGACATCGAACTGCTAAATTTTGAAGAGTCTTCTCTGCTGGTGGAAGACTCCTCCCTGTCCCCAGGGGAACTGACTTCCCCACCCTCAGCGGAAGTGTTTCACCCAACTGCAGTGGCACTGGCCTCCCCAGACCCAGTGGCAGCAGTATCCTCATGTCCAGTAGTGTCAGCTGTTCCACCCCCATCTGAGGGGATTAACCCTGCATTGACTGAGGAAACTATAATGGCCACCCCTGAGGCAGCTGCCTTACAAGATAATACAGATTCTCCTCAGGATCCACCCCACCACCCCCTTTGCTTCTAGACCTAGAACTAGAATCAAGTCCTAGCAGGCCACTTAAGGTGAGGTGACCCATGTGCTATACTCCAAAAGAAAGAAGTATTTGATTTTTATAATCCGTACAAGCAGAAATCTGGGGCACATGTGTGGAAATGGATACTAAGGGTATGGGATAATGATGCAAGGAACATAAAGTCGGATCAGGCTGAAGTTATTGATATGGGCACACTAAACAGAGATTGTGCATTTAATTTTGCAGTTTGGGAGTTAGAAAGGCAGTTAGAGGAAGGGATTCAAAGGCTTAGGGAGATTGGAATGTCAGAGTGCATTGTGATTTAAGACTTACTTACCCACAGGGTTTGGTGGGGGGCGGGAGGGAGGAGATGGGGGGTGCTCAGACGTACGTCTTCTCACCACTACTTTGACAAATAAATTTGTGAGGGGAGCCCCAGCATCCTCGAGGAGCTCTATGATCACCCTTCTCTTATAGGACAGAACTTACAGTAGGAACTGCAGTCACAACTGGAAAACCTAAATACATTGGGACAAATTGGACCCCAGGGTGGCAGAAGCCAAGTGGTGACACCCCAACCCCATCAGCAAGGTGGGCCTGGTTATTGCAAGGGACAAGAGAGCCAAAGCAGCAATCTGATAGTTTGACTTACACAGACTTATAGCTTTGGCTAGTTAATTATAGTGTTCCTACAAGTGAAATAGATAGAAAATCTAATAAATTCTTACTTGTTCTATACAAGCAGGAAAGTTCTACATCGGTGAACAAAAGTCTAACTTGAATCATAAAAACAGAATCAGGGACTCCTCAATCGTTCATTGACTTGAGCAAGTTTACAGACTCAGAATCCTTTGAATGAAGGGGGTGTCTCCTTCTTCTTGAAGTACATTATTGAAAATGTATACTGTCATTATTCCTCCCAGCCTTGCTCAAAGGGACCTATGGCCTTTTACCAGG
The DNA here is from genome assembly GCF_046562875.1 of Panthera onca. NCBI lineage: Eukaryota > Metazoa > Chordata > Mammalia > Carnivora > Felidae > Panthera > Panthera onca. Next base: position 92,430,476 of record NC_138348.1, on the reverse strand, counting down.
GTAACTGTGAAGTGGGGAACAGGAAATATTCAGACCTTTCAGGGATTACTAGAAACTGGCTCTGAATTGACCCTAATTCCAGGAGACCCAAAACCAATCAGAGTAGGGGCTCAGGAAGGCCAGGTGATCGATGGAGTTTGAGCTCAGGTCAATTTCACAGTGGGTCCAATGGGTCCCTGAACCTTCCTGTGTTTACTTTTCCAATTTCAGAATGCATACTTGGAATAGACATACTCAGCTGGTAGAATTCCTTATTGATTCCCTGACTATGGAATGAGAGCTATTATGGCAAGAAAGGTCAAACAGAAACCATTAGAAATGCCTCTACCTAGGAAAACGGCAAACCTAAAGCAATTCTTAGGAGGGATTTCAGAGCTTAGTGCCACCATCCAGGATATAAGGGATGCAGGGGCAGTGATTCCCACCACATTCCCATTCAACTCACCTAAACACTGGACCATGGGATACCAAGTTACCATGAAACCTGAGCTGCCCAGCATGAACTGGGTATTATCTGATCCACCTGCTGATTTTTAGTCCCATTAAAAATCATCTTAGTCAAGATGGTCTAATAAGGACCAGATTTATCCTCCTGCCTAAAGAAACTCAAAAAATGAATAGAATATAGTACATAGTTTTCAAGGCATTGAATATCAGGTAATGTAGCTCAGTGATTCCTGAAGCATGGAAAATTAAGCGAGGTGACCCATATGACTATGACTGTACCATCTCACACCTGGAGAATTCGCAGGCTAAGGACGTGTGCCTGAATTGAAGAGGCAAAATTGACAGTCTGGAGAGACCAAGATGGCTAGAGCTCACAGAGAAGGGAACTGGAGAAAAGAGTACAGAGAGAATACAGATCTGGAGAGGATCTCTCTCAAGTATTCAACTGAGTACTGATTGGCACACGTGTGAACAAACTACACAAAGCAGGAAAAAGCACCATAAAAAGCACAGTGCTTATTCCCTAGGGCAGAGTGAAAAATCTCACAGTCAAACACAAAGAAATCCACACCAAGACACATCATAGCCGACCTTTTAAAAACTGCAGACAAAGAGAAAAGTCTTGAAAGCAGCAAGAAAGAAATGACATTTTATCCACAAGGGGAAACAATTCAATGGTAAGATTTCCCATCAGAAACCACGCAGGCTAGAAGGAAGTACATTTTCCTATTGAAAGAAAAGAATGGGTAGATCCTATATTCAGCAAAAATATACTTCAGGAATGAAAGGGAGACACAAGACATTCTAAGATGAAGAAAACTAGGAGAATATGTTGCCAGTAGACTGACCCTAAAAGAATGGCTAAAGGAAGTACTTAGAAAATGCTGTTCTTGGGACATCAAGAACAAAGATAAAACATCATAAGAGAATGGATAAACACAATAGACTTTCCTTCCTCATTTGAGTTTTCAAAATTACATTTGACAGAGAAAGCAAAAATTATAATATTGTCTGATGTAGTTCTTGATGTATGAAAAGGAAATATTTAAAACAATTAAAAATGGAGGATTATATTATAAAGGGACATAAAAGGACAAAGGGATCCTATACTGCATTCCAACTGGTAAAATGGCAACACCTATAGACAGTGATAAGTTGTCGCAGACTATGAGTCTGGAGTTCTTTCTTATTCAGCAAGAGAGCAGACACAGAATTGAATACGAGAGTGGCTAATGTCCAGGAGGAGACAAGAGCCCCAAACAGGGGTTTTGTCTCCGTAATTATGGACCCACGTGGTGAATGTGAAGAAAGCAAGATCTTACACACGTGAATGTGGAGAAAACAATCAGACAGTAATCATTAACTTGTGTGTTGTAAGAAGCAAAGGGTCTTGGGAGCCAAGTGGGGTTTATGATCAATGTACAATAGTATATCGGTATCAGATGAAAAGTGATTTCCTGCAGGTGATATAACAAGTTACTCGTGATTCCATTACAATATCTCACTAGCTAACCTTGGGTGCTTTCGCCCCGTGGTGGCAGCTTTCTGTCCTAAGCTTTTTTCTAACCCATTTATGTAAGTAGAACCTATTTCCCCACAATAAGTTATGCATATATAACATCTCGAGCAACCACTAAAGGAGCTATACAAAGAGAGTCACTCAAAAACGTTATAGATAAATTAAAATGGAGGTTTCAGTTCAAGCCAGTGATGTAGTAGGATCCTGCACTCAACCTCTTCCCACAGACATACAAAATCTATATATGGAGAAAGATCCTCTGAGAGAAACCCAAAACTAGCTAAGCAGCTCCTACATGTTGGATAAAAAACAAAAACATAACATAACATGAAGGGGAGGAGAAACTGAGACACGTCATAAATGTCCCCTTCTCCCACAACACACAGCAACTTATGATCAGGAGAGAACTCACAAACCCAAGTTTCTCCTTGAAGAGTGAAGGGTTTGAACCACACACCTGGTACCCCAACTTTAAAGACCTGCACCTGAAAGACAGTCCCCAAAACATCTGGTTTTGAAAACCAATAAGGCTTGTGTCCATGAGACCCACAAGGCTATTTCAACTAAGAAACAGTTCTTAAAGGGCTTGTGCAGACTCACCCACTCCAGAGTCCAGTACAAAGGCAGCCAGCAGAAAAAGTACCAAGACTTTGGGTGAAAGAAGCTTATCTATTTATCTTAAAGCATCCGCCAGAGGGAAAAGCATCTAATTTAACAGGCCTAATGAAGCACTCTCCAAAACCAGAGGCCTACAGGCATCTTCTTTGTGCTCACCCTCTGCCTTGCTCCAGCCCACTGGTATCTCCTGGAAAGGAACTTATACTCTCCTCTGGTGCTCTGATATTTGTGCCTGCTGCCCACCTCTAGGTCTCCTGGTGGTCAGCGAGGCTTACACTTGTGGGTCCCACAGGATTATAGACAATGGAAAAAGACACCTTAACTACCTCCCAGGGCACAGCAGAGAGACAACAGGCTGAGGTGCCCCGTCTTCCTATGAAAGAGACTTATTAGCTTATGTTCATAGCTATGGCCTGAGGAACAGGCTTATTAAACACACATATAAGAAGCAAGCAGCAAAACTTAAAGGCAGCCTACAGAATGGGAGAAGATATTTGCAAACAGCATATTGGATAAAGGGTTAGTATTCAAAATCTATAAAGAACTTATCAAACTCAACACCCAAAAAATGAACAACCTAGTTAAGAAATGGGCAGAAGACATAAACAGGTGGCTAACAGACACATCAAAAGATGCTCAGTATTACTCATCATCAGGGACATACAAATCAAAACCGCAATGAGATACCACCTCACAACTGTCAGAATGGCTAAAATGAACAACACAAGAAACAACAGATGTTGGCAAGGATGCAGAGAAAGGGGAACCCTCTTGAACTACTGGTGGGAATGCAAACTGTTGCAGCGACTCTGGAGAACAGTATAGAGGTTCTTCAAGAAACTAAAAATAGAGGGGTGCCTGGTGGCTCAGTTGGTTAAACGACCGACTTTGGCTCAGGTCATGATGTCGCAGTTTGTGAGTTTGAGCCCCGTGTTGGGCTCTGTGCTGACAGCTCAGAGCCTGGAGTCTACTTCGGATTCTAATGTCTCCACCTCTTTGCCCCTCTCCTGCTCATGCTCTGTGTCTCTCTATCTCTCAATAATAAATAAACGTTAAAAAATTAAAAAAAAAAAAGAAACTAAAAATAGAACTACCCTAAAATCCAGCAATTGCACTATTAGGTATTTACCCAAAGGATACAAAAATACAGATTTGAAGGGGTACATGCACCCAAATAGTTACAGCAGCATTATAAACAATAGCCAAACTATAGAGAGAGCCCAAATTTCCACAGAATGATTAATGAGTAAAGAAGATGTGGTATATATATATGCAATGGAATATTACTCAGCCATCAAAAAGAATGACATCTTGCCATTTGAAATGACGTGGATGGAGGTAGAATGTATTATGCTAAGCAAAACAAGTCAATCAGAGAAAGACAAATACCATATGATTTCACTCAATATGTGGAATTTAAGAAACAAAATAGATGAACTTATGGGAGTGGGGAGAGAAGAGAGGGAAGCAAACCACAGGAAGATTCTGAATGATAGGGAACAAACTATGGGTTGACAGAGGGAGGTGAGTGGAAGATGGGCTAGATGGGTACTAAGGAGGGAACTTGTTGTGATGAGCACTGGGTGTTTTATATAATCAAGTGTTTTGATGAATCACTGAATTCCACCCCTGAAACCAATATTGCACTGTATGTTAACTAAAGTTTAAATAAAAAACAAATAAAGTAAATAAAATTAAAAAAAAAATAAAATAAACACACATCTAAGGGCCAACTCTAATCCTCTCCAGAGACCTTGGGGGGAGGGCACTTTCTTCCTATTCTCCTTGTGCTGTACCGCAGATCATTGGTGTGCCCTGGAGGGGAGTTGGTCCATACGACTGGTATCCCCTCCTGGGAACACCTCTAGTTGCCTGGCTCTGGTGGCCAGTGGCTCTTGTGTTCACGGTCCCATGGGAATGTAACAAATGAAGAGACAAGACTTGGCAGCTACCAATCTCAGGGCACAGCACAGAGACAGGGACCAAAACACACGCTGGTTTCTCTGTGAAAGAGGCTTATTTGCTCCTCTTGGAGCTTTGGCCTGAGGGGTAAACTGCTGGTTTAACACACATCTCGAGGCCCATTTAGGTACCATCTGGGGATGAGGGCCAGAGGGTACCATCTTAGCACTATCTCTCTATCTCAGTCAGGGTTGCTGGTATTTATGAAAGAGGCCTATTGGATTATCTTCATAGCTGTGGCCTGAGGGGCAGGCTTCTAATTAAACTACATCTAGGGGCCAACTTCTCCAGGGACCAGGGAGGGTAGTGGCGTCATTTCTGTGCTCTCCCTCTGCCCTGCCCCAAGTTGTTTGCATCTCTAAGGTGCTTATGTACACATCTAACACCCTGGCTGCCCAGAGGACACATCGTTTGATAGCCTAAGTCTGATGGCCAGTGGGGCTTATGTTCATGGGTTCAGTGATACAGTAGCAAAGAAAGAAACAACTCTTAACTGGCCATCAGCACAAAGGGAGCAGACAGAAACTCCTATCTCCCAGTCTTCCTCTGAAAGAGGTATATTTGCATACTCTACAAGCTACTGCCTGAGGATCTGGCTTTCATCAGCCTGAATCTAGGTGCTGACTGGGATCATCCCATTCAGGACACTGACGGGTCCTAGCACACCCTCAACTACTCAGAGTCACTAGCGTTAAAACAGGCTGTTTTCACGATCACAAAGGTTTGAAAGGCAACCAAGAGATAGGGCAAGGTTGAATAATAAAGTTCATCTACTGCACAATGCCATTCCTTTAAGACTGGGAGAGGAGGCTATTTTATCTAATGTGTGTACATTAACACAATGAAAATGAAGAAATAGGGGAATATGTTCCAAATGAAAGAACAAGATAAAACATGAGAAAAAAATATTTTGAGAGAGAGTGTGCAAGCGAGTTGGGAGAGGCATGGGGAGAGGGAGAATCTTATGCAGCTTCCATGCCCACCATGGATCCTGACACGGGGGCTCGATCTCATGACTGTGAGACCACGATCTGAGCCGAAACCAAGAGTCAGATGCTCATCTAACTGAGCCACCCAGGCACCTCTAAGTTGGTAATATCAGGGGACTTTAATACTCTGTTTTCACCAAAGGATAGATCATCCAGACAGAAAATCAATAAGTAAACATTGGCCTTAAATGACACATTAGACCAGATGAACTTAAAAGACATATACAGAACATTTCATCCAAAAGCAGCAGAATGCATACCTTTCTTAAGCACACATGGCTTAAGCAAACACATTCTCCTGGACAGCTCATAAATTAGGCCACAAAACAAGTCTTAATAAATTTAAAGAGAATGAAGTCATATCAGGCATCTTTTTCAATTACAATGGTTTGAAACTAGAAATCAATTACAAAAAGAAAACTGGAAAATTCATAAATATATAGAGATTAAACAACATGCTACTGAACAGCCAATGAGTCAAAGAAGAAATCAAATCATAAATCAAAAAATACCTCAAGCCAAATGAAAATGGAAATTCAACACACCAAAACTGAGGGGGGGGGGGGGCAAAAGCAGTTCTAAGAGGGAAGTTCACAGAGATGAACGTCTATGTTAAGAAACAAGAAAGACCTTAAATACACAACCTAACTTGACACCTCAAGGAACTAGAAAAAGAAGAACAAATGAAGTTCAAAATTAACAGAATGAAGGAAATAACAAGGATAAGAGTGGAAATAAGTGAAGTAGAGACTTAAAGGGCAATAGAAAAGATCAATAAAACTAAGACCTGCTTTTTTTTTTTTTTAATTTTTTTTTAACGTTTATTTATTTTTGAGACAGAGAGAGACAGAGCATGAACGGGGGAGGGTCAGAGAGACGGAGACACGGAATCTGAAACAGGCTCCAGGCTCTGAGCTGTCAGCACAGAGCCTGACGCGTGGCTCGAACTCACGGACCGCGAGATCATGACCTGAGCCGAAGTCGGCCGCTTAACCGACTGAGCCACCCAGGCGCCCCTAAGACCTGCTTTTTGAAAAGAATAAGATAAAACAAACTTTCAGTTAGACTCACCAAGAATAAAGTGAGAGAAAATGCAAACAGATAAATAAAAATGGAATTCTAAAAATTATTCCTGTACTCTATATGAAGGCAGGAAAAACTAAAAGACATGAAAAACAAAAACAAAACTAATTCAATGACTGACTTAAAGTCCAAAATATCAATTATTATCCTACCTGTAAATGTTCTAAATACATCAAGACACAGATTGGCAGAGTGGATTAGCAAACATGATACAACTTTATGTTATCTATAAGAAACTCACTCTAAATATAATATTGAAAATAAAAGGATGAAAAAGATACAGCATACAAATAATCAAAAGACAACAGGAGTTATTAACCATAGATAAAGTAGACTTTGGGGCAAAGAAAATTACCAGAGACAGAGAGGAACATTACATAAAAGGGCCAATCCATCAAGAAGGCAGAGCAATTCTAAATAAGCAAACATCCAACAACAGAGCTATAAAATATGTAAAGCAAAAACTGATAGAACTGAAGGAATAGACAAATCCACAATTATAGCTGGAGATGTCCACATTTTTCTCTCAACAATTGATAAGACAACTAGACATAAATTTAGCAAGTACATGGGTGAACTCAGTACCATAATCAACCAAAGGATCTGACATTTGCTAAACCTTTTACCCAATAACAAAAGAATAAACACTATTTTAGGTGCCCACAGAACATGTACCAAGGTTTGCCACATCTGGGCCATAAATAAACTTAAATAAATTTAAAAGACTTAAACTCACACAAAGTGCATCCTCCAACAACAATGGAATCAAACCAGAAATTCATAACAAAAAGATAATAAGAAAATCTACAAACACTTGAAAATTAAACAACATACTCTTAGGTACCCCATGGATCAAAGAGGAAGTTTCAAGGGAAAATTGTTTTAAATGCATTGAACTGAATAAAAATTAAAATATGTCAAAACTTGTAGAAAGGAGCTAACACAGTGCTCTTTTTATAGCTCCTTTTATAGCAAGAAATGCATACATCTGAACAGAGGAAAAGCCACATATCAATATTCTAAGCTCCCATCTCAAGAACCTAAGAAAACAAGAGCGAATTAAACCCTACACAGAAGGAAGGAAATAATAAGAGGAGAAATCAACGAAAATGAAAACAGAAAAACAAATGAAAAAAATAAAAGAGCTGATTCTTTGAAAAGATCTAAAAAATTTAGAAACCTCTAGTAAGACTGACAAAATAGAGAAGAACTATTATTTCCAACATCAGGAATGAAGCATGGGATGCCACTACAGACCTTGATGACCTCAAAAAGATAATAAGGTAATACTATGAATGACTCTATATAAATAAATTTGACAACTTAGACAAAATGGACCAATTCCTCAAACATTACAGACTATTGCAATTTACCCAATACTGAATTATTTGATTAGTTCCATAACTATTTAAAATATTAAGTTAATAATCAAAAAACTTTCCACAAAGGAAACCCATGGCCCAGATGACTCCACTGGTGAATTCTAGTGAAGTACTGCATGTAACTTTTGACTCCCCAAAACCTTAACTACTACTAATAGCCTCTGTTCACCAGAAGCCTTACTGATAAGATAGTTGGTTAATACATATTTTGAATGTTATATATATTAGACACTGTAGTCTTATAATAAAGGTAGAAAAAAGAAAATATTAAGAAAATCATAAGGAAGAAAAATATATTTACAGTACTATTATTATATTTATTTTAAAAAACTACATTATCAGTCAGCCTGCACAGTTTAAATCTGTGTTGTTCAAGGGCCAACTATACTATATAAGATCTATAATGCGGCAAGTTATTATTATTTGGTAGACATTGTGCTAATGTGCATTTTCTCATTTAACTTTCACAACAACCCCATGAAAGTCAGATTATCATCTCCATTTTAAAAGTAAGAAAATCGAATCAAAGAGATGCCATATAACTTGCCTAAGTCACAAAACTAGGGAGTGGAGGAGTTAGATTTTGAGCCCAGATAATATGAGCTCAGAGCATACAGTCTTAATTACTATGTCATATCCTTCCATATTATTAAATGTGTTACTGAAAGAATCTGAAAGTGAAATAATTAGGGCTGAACTAGAGATTAATAGTAAAAAGGAAATGGAAGTGAGAGTTAGGAGACTTTAAAAGGAAATAAATGCAAGAACTTAATAATTATAAGATATATAGTGAAGAAATGGGCAGAAAACATGAATAGACACTTCTCTAAAGAAGACATCCAGATGGCCAACAGGCACATGAAAAGATGCTCAACGTCGCTCCTTATCAGGGAAATACAAATCAAAACCACACTCAGATATCACCTCACGCCAGTCAGAGTGGCCAAATTAAACAAATCAGGAGACTATAGATGCTGGAGAGGATGTGGAGAAACGGGAACCCTCTTGCACTTTTGGTGGGAATGCAAATTGGTGCAGCCGCTCTGGAAAGCAGTGTGGAGGTTCCTCAGAAAATTAAAAATAGACCTACCCTATGACCCAGCAATAGCACTGCTAGGAATTTACCCAAGGGATACAGGAGTACTGATGCATAGGGGCACTTGTACCCCAATGTTTATAGCAGCACTCTCAACAATAGCCAAATTATGGAAAGAGCCTAAATGTCCATCAACTGCTGAATGGATAAAGAAATTGTGGTTTATATACACAATGGAGTACTACGTGGCAATGAGAAAGAATGAAATATGGCCCTTTGTAGCAACATGGATGAAACTGGAGAGTGTTATGCTAAGTGAAATAAGCCATACAGAGAAAGACAGATACCATATGTTTTCATTCTTATGTGGATCCTGAGAAACTTAACAGGAACCCATGGGGGAGGGGAAGGAAAAAAAAAAGAGGTTAGAGGGGGGGAGAGAGCCAAAGCATAAGAGACTCTTAAAAACTGAGAACAAACTGAGGGTTGATGGGGGATGGGAGGGAGAGGAGGGTGGGTAATGGGTATTGAGGAGGGCACCTTTTGGGATGAGCACTGGGTGTTGTAAGGAAACCAATTTGACAATAAATTTCATATATTGAAAAAAAATAATTATAAGATATATGGGGATAAGAAAGAGTAAAAAATGATCATTCCTTCAGTGATGAAAGCCCGGGGAACTGATAAGATCACCGAAAGGAATATGGATATCATAAGGATGAATCCAGAGGGAAACAATAAATAGTATTTTAGATATGTTGTATTTGGGAAGACAAAAAAGGTATTCATGTAGAAATCTTAGTACACAGCAAAGATAAATTTTAGAAACCAGGGAAGAATAAGAATTGGAAATATTTTGAACTTATCTCACATAAAATGAGTTGTGGGAGCAATAAAACTATTTAGCTCTCCAAGGGGGAAAAAAGACCACACTCTGGAAACCAGCAACAGTTGAGAGGCAGAAGAGGAGAGGTGAGAGGAGAGCCAGGACAGGGTAACCTCAGAGAGTTCACCAGATGAGTTTCAAGAAGAGACTAGGCTGCTTTCTCTTTTCATTCTATACTCTTTCCTGGAAGATCTCATTCACACGCATTACTTAAACAACTATCCACCCACATGCAAATACTACAAGGCCATACTTTGCATCTGACCTCCACACTCAGATTTCCAACTGCCTAATTTTACCTCCACCTGGATGTCTCAAGGGCATCTCAAATTCACCATGCCCAAAATCTAACTCTGCCTGTCAAAATATGGTCTTCCAGAATTTTCCATCTCAGAAAGTGGCATCCAGCTGCAAAAACCAGAAACCTACAAATAATCCATGACCTATCTTCCATACATCAACCCCAGTCAATTCAAGGTCAAGTCATTATGAGTTTTATCCACTAAATAGCTATCTGTCCTCTCTCTTCTTGCTATTTCTGGCTGTTAGCATCCTCACCTAAGCCACCACCATCTTCTGCCTAAAATACTGTAACTGCTTCGCATTTGTACTTCACATAATCTTGCCCCCTCAGATGCATTCTCCTCAATGCATCCAAGACAAAATTTCAAGTGCACATATGAATGTGTCACATAACACATCCCAATCTTCACTTTAGTGAGTTTCCATAGTTCTTAGGAAAAAATCAAATTCTTTGTCTTGGCCTACATGACCTACATAACCTGGCCCTTGCCTACCTCTTCCGTCTCACCTCTACCCTCTCTTTGCTGGTCTTCTTTCAATTTCTTGAATCTTCCAATCTTCCACCCCCAATAGGCCTTTGCATATGGTTTTCCTTCTGCCTAGAAATCTCCTTTCACCCCCATCTCACCCTTCCACATTTTCCCTACTATCCTTTAGCTCTTTGTTCAGTGGCACTATGTCAAATCTCCCCATTACTAATGTTCTTATGAGACCATTTGCCTCTCCTTAGCACTGGACAGAATTGTAATTTTACAATAATTTGTGATTGTTTGATAAATGTTATTTTCTCCTACCCAACTGGAAGCTTTATAAGGGCAAGGATCATGTCTTTTTATTCATCATCAAATCACTAAGACATGGCACAGTACCTAACATAGGTATTGTGAAACCAAGTAAAGGCTACCTCATTTAAAATGGAGCTGAGAGGTTAGAAAGGGGAGGTTTCATGCCCTACAGTTCATTGTCAATTATAGATTCCCCAATAAAAAGCGATGTGCCTTGCATTTCCAAAAGGAAGAAGCCTATACTCGACTACCCCAGAAAGAAGAAGGAGGCTTTTTCCACTTGCCTGACAACAGCCCAACCAATGAGAGACTGTCACAACTCAGCCAATGAAAACCCTAGAATACTTCAAATTCCCAGTTTACTCCAAAGTACTTTTTGCTTATAACAGCCCCTCCTAACTTCCTCCTTTCCTCTATAAAAGAATGTCTCTCCTTTGTTCTCTGTATTTGCCCATCATTTTGCTAAACCTTGCATGTCCCAGGTTACAGTCCCAGGTAACAATCCCCTGCTATTCCCAAATAAACCAATTTTTGCTGGTAAAACAACTGACAGCTTTATTTTTAAGGTTAAGTGCTCAACAAATATTTGCTGAATAAATTATCAAACAGTCTCAAAAAAAAAAAAAAGAGAGAGAGAGGAAGAGAGAGAGAATGGGAACCGGGCAAAACAACTAGAGATGACTGTTAAGAAGATCACTAGTTACATTTGAGAGTACACTTTGAATACACTGATGAGCATAGAATCCAGAATGCAGGGACTTAAGAAACAACTGAGCAATGAGAATAGAGAGGAGAAATTGGACAAGTAGGCTGATAGGAGGTGGCAGCAGGGTAGAGAGAGCTGTTTTCATTTTGCTTTGCTTTTCTTTTTTTAAATTTTTTTAAGTTTGTTTATTTATTTTGAAAGGGCAAGCAAGCACAAGCAGGGGAGGAACAGAGAGAGAGAGGGAAAGAGAGAGAATCCCAAGCAGACTCCACATCGTCAGCACAGAGCTAGATGCAGGGTTTGAACTCATTTTGGTGAGATCATGACCTGAGCCAAAATCAAGTCAGATGCGTAACCTGACTGAGCCACCAGGGCAACCCCTCATTTTGCTTTTCTTTATGCCATTGTTTTTCTCTGTATTTCCAAAACTAAAGAAGGAAGAATTGCAAATGTTAGAGGCAGGAGATAATGAGTCAGGTAAGAGAGGGCTACAGTTGAAGGAGTTTGAAAATGTCAACAAAGGGGTGAGGTGAGCAAACATATCATAAAGGAGGGATTACCTTAAGCATGACAATATAACCAACTGAAAGTAATATTTCAAGCACAGAAAAAGATGCTTATGGGTTAATAAACCTAAGTAGGGAAAGCATCTAAAAGAGACCTCTGTTATAAGTGAGAGGTAAGGAAGCCATATTAAATTGCATAAATTAAATGTAATCAGCAAAATTCAGATTATGGGAAACTCCATAGGACCAACAATGTGCTTCCTTCAACAAACTGCACAAGAAGAAAATGGAGGAGGAATTTATAAAAGAAATGTAAATGAAACAACCAGTCACAATGTGTGGACTTGATTGGATCCTGGTTCAAACAAACAAGGGGGAAAAAAAATGAGACAAGTAGAAAATCAAACACTGGTTATTTGATGCTATTAATGAAATATATTAGATATTTTAGGTGTGATAATAGTATTGCGGTTATGCTTTTTAAAAGTCTTTTGTAAAAATATCATATGTAATATTTATAGATTTCAGATGCCTGATATTCTCTTCAAAACAATATAAGAGTAGGTACATGGATAGTGATATAGAATCAACAAGATTGGTCATGAGTTAATAATTATTGGAACTGGGCATTGAGTTCATGGGGCTTCATTACATACAATTTTTTTATGTGTTTGTAACTTTCCTCAATAAAAATTTTTAAGGATACAATTTGGTTTTCAAGAATAGGATTTTCTTTTATATACTGTATTTTAGATGGCCTTAGTTAAGGTTTCTTGACCTGGGTGTAATGTATTTCAGAGAATCATGAAGATTATTAAATCAGATCTAGGCAAAGTTGGAGCATAGTGATCCAGAAAAAAACAAGGACTGAGTTGAACACAAGATACCACTTGAAATATGACAGGAGATAGATCCTTTAAGTTGTTATCAATTAAAGGTTTTTAAAAATCAAACTTTAACATAAAGGATAACAAGAAAATAATTGGGGGCGGAGGTAAGGAACATGTTAAATGATCAAAGCAGTAGGTAAGAAAAATGACTCTACTCTTGTTTCTAAAATACATTGAGGAGATTTGATGTTAAAGAAAAGGTCATGCAGGTGTAAGACAACCAAACTAGAACAAGGGATATTTGCCCATGAGGAAAGAAAAGAATGTGTGGCACTAAAGTGGTATTGACTGAGATTGAAATCTAGGGGGTAGGGTCATTCAAATCTTTACAACCTACTTTCTGCCATCTTTAGTCCTTTTTCTTTCCCCCAACAAATCCAAAGTGACTTAGAGCTTGTGCAAAGGCCCCGAGACTAAGAGGGAAGAATAAGAGGCAATGCTGTAAGGGTTAAATTGTAGTGTAGGGCTAATGCTTAGCTTGAAAAATAACAGTTTTGTATTGACACTGAAGGTTAAGAGATAACAGCCTTGCTTTGCTCTGGTAAACTACGCCTCATACCCTTGTAAATTAGGCTTCACCAATTAAGGAAACAAAAGTTCAAAGAAAAGAGCATCAGAGGCAGGGTCAAGGAGATCCACTGGTTGCAACTTAGAGGCAGAAAGTCTAAAGTAAACACCTCATTAGGCAACTGTTTCTAACGCATCTGGAACCTGTTTCTTTGTTCTGTTCCCAGGTGATGATAAAACGATGTGATCGGTTATAAAAACTCTGTCCCCCGGCTGTTCGGGGCCACACTGTTATCAAAAGTGTTGGTCCCGATCAGTCGGCCTTGCCTCTCATTGTAATAAACTTTGTTGTAACTGTCACTGGTGCCCGTAGCATTCTGTTTCAGGAGTCGTGTGGATGCAACAATGTGAAGTGGATTAAATATGATCTTCTCTCTCTCATTGAATCCTGGATTTAAGAAATAATACAAATTTGTCATCCAGCGCCTATTTGTGTAAATTGGGATCCAGAACGCTCAGGACTTGGCAGGACAAATTGTTTAGTTATGTTGCAGGGCAATGACTAGAAAATGCTGAGTCGTGGGGACTCATTTTCTTTTCTAGATCTCATCCTCAGCAATTCCCAAAGCGGGTACATACACAAACACACACACGTTTTTTTAAGGAGTATGGCTATGTCAAGGGAGCAGACGGGAGCAGACGGGAGCAGACGGGAGCACTCCGAAGGAAAACCCCAAGTGAGTGCCAACCCTAGCAAGAAGTCAGCATGGCTGGAGCACAAGTGCAGAGTTACATTGGTACGCACGGGAGACACAGCAACCCGTCAAATCAGAAGCCACGGAAAGGATTCAAAGAGTGTGCACAGAACCTGCGTATGTCAGACCCCAGGGGGGCTGTCTGAAAAAGCTGGAGGCTGGAGATGCTCCAGCTGAGCTCTGAGGACCTTCAGTTCCAACGCCACCCACCCCCCGGGGCCGCCCAAAATTGGGAAGGGCGGACATTCGTTCCACTGAGATGAACGGAACGTTAAGGCCGTCCCTCCCAAAACTCAGCTAACTTGCCGTTAACCGAGGTTAGAGAGTCCCCTCCTCTACCCGTAGGCCTGAAGGCGCCGCAGAGACAGTTCCGGGTTACGCGCCAGAGCAAGGGGAGGTTCGAACATTTCCGAATCCACGCCTCAAATCCCGGGCTTCCTCCCGCCAGTGGAGGAAGGCAAGAGAAAATGGGCACCAATCAGAATGTAGACATGGAAGACATTCATGGTCAGAACCAATAGAAGAACTGGAGGGCGGGGCCGAGGATGCAGGTTCGCTCTTCTAGTTTAAACCGCGGCGGCCAGGCGTTAACTGCAGCTTCGAGGTTGGGTGTGCCGTGCGCCTGCGCGAGCTGCTGGACGCTAACGGAACCCTGCGGAGCTTCGCTAGGCCGGCAGCGGGAGTCGGTGCGGCGAGCGGACCTCGGCGGGGCCGGTAAGCGGGTAGAGACTGGAATAGGGGGCCCACGGGCCCACGGGGGCCGATCGCCCGCCGTACGGAGAGGTCGAGGTCTGAATAGCACGGAATGGGAGTACCCTCACTGGTGCGCCGTCTCACGTCCGACATACCTTCCAAACCCGGGTTTACTGCTTCCCAAGGTTGGTGTAAGCTGTGTCGTGCTGTGCACTTGGCGTGCCTGAGCCCCTTGAAGTCACAGTGGGCTCCCGTGGCGCGCCCGACGTCCACTGCCAGCCCGATAGCTGCCCTGGCTGGCACCTCCGTAGCCCAGAGGGCTGCAGGGGAAGGGGGTGGTGTCGCCGCGGGAGCCGGGTTCCCCGGAGGCCGCCAGCATCCGAGGCGACGACCGCGCCCCAGGCCAGGTGGGCACCAGGTGGCCTTTGTTGTTGTGCAGCGACCAGTCTTCCCAGCCGGTAGTTGCGCCCTTTGTGAACTTCTGGGTGTAACCGTGCGAGCAGCTCTCTCGCTAATGAGTTAGGATAGGGTGGAAAAACGAACCCTGTAGCCCTACCCCAGATGAAAATAAACCTTTTTTCTGATTGTAAAGTTATACCGTCCCGTTGATTTTAGAAATAAATCTAAGAAGAACGAACGTATAAAGGAAAAAAGGAAGAAAATTCTAGATATTCCACTGGGCCACAGATAACCATCAAAAAAACCCACTTCATATTTGGGTTCCCTTCAGATATATGCGTTTTGAGTATATATACCTAATTATACTCATAAAATATATTTGGTTTTATGTAATTGTTTTAAATATGATAAAGCATAGTCATTTAAAAAGCAGATTATGCCTTAGTAATATTTTAGGAGCATGTGACTGTCAAATATAGATAAAGCATTATCATTTTTAATGGATGCATGGTACTTCTTACAATGGCACTACTGTACAATATATTATTTAACCAGTCCCCTCACGATGGACACTTGTTTTTCCAGTTCTTTCATCATAAAATAGCATGGTGGTGGTTACATGTATGTATACATGTTTGCATTCTTGTTCAATTTATCTCCTTAGAATAATTCTTGGAAGTGGATTATGGCTTAGACATTGTGGTGCAGTTTAAATTGTGACTCATAATGCCAAGCTGCCCTCTAGAAAAATTGATATCCCCCCATCTACACACACCCAGTGTGTAGGGTGCTTATTTCTCCACACTCCGACTGACACTGGGTATGAGAAAATCTTACCAATCTGAAAAGGCATCTTAATGTCTTTATTTCCGTTATTAATGAGATTAAACATTTTCTGTGTGTATTAGTCATTATTTCTTTGGGAAATTTTCTGTCTTTCCTTTATTCTGGTCCCCTATTCTGGTGCATTTACCTTTTACTAGCTTTCTAAGAGGAATTTGAATTAGTGACTTTGAACCTGTTGCACATATTTTCCCCAGTTGTCCCTTGGATTATGGTTGACTTTTGCTGGGTGTTTTGTTTTCTCTTGTTTTGCTCCAATGTTGTGGTTCTTTAAGCTGCTTGCTTTGTTCCAAAGTTGTGGTTCTTTCAGCTACTTGCTTACTTCTCCCCAGAGGTAGAGAAATTTGTTGTAACTCTACAGTAGCCTCCCTGTAATGGTTAGAATCTAACTAGTATCCCAGTTTAAAATCCTCCCCTTTCACCCTTGAAATCCTTGCACTTGGAACTACTAAACCTGGGATACCAAGTTGCTTAGGATTTTTGAAGAGAAGGCACTACTGGGTATTTTGGTCAATATTATCAGTATCTACAAAATATAAGCTGCTCTAGCTTCTATGTGACAGGTTCCTCCTAAGTAAAGGGAAAGGATTATCAGGTCTTTATTAAAAAGTAAGAATTTACAGTTACCTATGAGCTTTACTACAGTTTATGTTTTACTATTTGCAAACACCCTTCTTCATACGTTGAAGAAAAAGGAGTGTGCCATAATTTAAATGCAAACAAAATAACATGTTAATCACTGTATAGTATAGTAGATATGACATTAAAAAAAATCTCTTTGGGCTTTAGTATTGGAGATCCTCCTAGCCCAGAGTCCTATTCCATTTCTGTCCCTGCTTTATTCTGTTTTATCTTTTTAGTAGGTAGTTTTGTATTGCATGAACATTGAAATAAATGGTGTAATACCTCTCACAAAGCACCATTTTATTTGTATACATACCATATATGTGTTATGTTACATATAATACATATTATGTGTTGTATGTTCATATATAATGTATATAATCTCATTTAATTCCATTTTTCCAATGAAGAAAATAAGATCTAAGGCCTACTTCTGACTCCATACCGTGAGTCAGAAACTGAAATTTATGATATTACCTCAGATAATGTAAGTAATTTTACAAAGTTACATTTTAGGATGCATCATTGCTTCATCTGTGATGATTGTCCTGAGTGTATCTATGATAACTACCAAAAAAATAATGTCACTAGGGGCGCCTGGGTGGCTCAGTCGGTTAAGCGTCCGACTTCGGCTCAGGTCACGATCTCACGGTCCGTGAGTTCGAGCCCCGCGTCGGGCTCTGGGCTGATGGCTCAGAGCCTGAAGCCTGCTTCTGATTCTGTGTCTCCCTCTCTCTCTGCCCCTCCCCCATTCATGCTCTGTCTCTCTCTGTCTCAAAAATAAACATTAAAAAAAAAAAAAAAATTTGGAGCCTGTTTCAGATTGTGTCTCCCTTTCTCTCTGACCCTCCCCCACTCATGCTCTGTCTCTCTCTGTCTCAAAAATAAACGTTAAAAAAAAATTTTTTTTTTAAATGTCACTAAATGCTTATTCTTCTAGATTTGATAGTATAGTTTAATTAACCTTGAAAGAATTTTAAGATCTAAGACCCTAATCCTCTAACTCCTTTGCTTCTAAGGAATCTTCCAAGCATGGCGTTTTAGTGTTTTTTGTCCCATGTATCGTTTCTTTAAAGTTGAATTTTTAAAATAGTGATTTCTTAAACTCTTCTTTTCCAGGTTTTTCTCGAAAACTAATGGCAGTGGAGGTACATTGAAATAAGGTAGGAAATTGAAAAAAATAAAATGCTTTGGTTTGTCCTTCCATGTTTAAGTGAGGATATTCTACTATACTCAATGATTACATTAAAAACAAAAGGATCCTGACATCAAAATTAAAGAGGAAGGCTATCTATATATCTCTATCTCTATCTAGATAGATAGATAGATAGATAGATTTTTTTTAGCAGGGGTGGGTCAGAGAGGGAGAGGGAGAATCCAAAGCAGGCTCCATGCTGTCAGCGCAGAGTGGAGATGTGGGGCTCAAACTGCTGAACCATGAGGTCATGACTTGAGCTAAAACCCAGAGTTGGAGGCTTAAGTGACTGAGTCACCCAGGCGCCCCAAGAATGTTTGCAACTTATGTAAAAGGTGGTGAAGAAGATGATGACTATGCAACTGAGACCATTTGTGGCTCACACAGCACTAGACTGATAAGCTTTCTAAGAGATGCTGTGCTTTATTGAGTTAGGCCATTTTCAGGTAGTATTGTGCCTGGTATAAACCAATGTATCAAATATTTAACGGACTAAATTTCTTACTTTTAATTTCTCTTTTAAAAAATAAGACACTCAGGCAAAGCTCTTTATGAGAATTCAGAGGAGTAGTGAATATTTCATTTGATTTTTTCTTTTAATTTTTTTTTTTTTTTTTAATTTTTTTTAAACGTTTTTATTTATTTTTGAGACAGAGAGAGACAGAGCATGAACGGGGGAGGGTCACAGAGAGAGGGAGACACAGAATCTGAAACAGGCTCCAGGCTCTGAGCTGTCAGCACAGAGCCCGACGCGGGGCTCGAACTCACGGACTGTGAGATCATGACCTGAGCCGAAGTCGGACACTCAACCGACCGAGCCACCCAGGCGCCCCTCTTTTAATTTTTTTAATATTTGTTTATTTTTGAGAGAGAGAGAGACAGAGAGCATGAGTGGGGGAAGGGCAGAGAGAGAGAGGGAGATACAGAATCCGAAGCTGCCTCCAGGCTCTGAGCTGTCAGCACATAGCCTGATGCAGGGCTCAAATTCACAAGAGTACAAGATCATGACCTGAGTCAAAGTTGGATGCTTAACCAACTGAGCCACCCAGGCGCTCCATTCATTTGCTTTTTTTTTAATTTTTTTTTTTTTTAACGTTTATTCATTTTTGAGACAGAGACAGAGCATGAATGGGGGAAGGTCAGAGAGAGAGGGAGACACAGAATCTGAAACAGGCTCCAGGCTCTGAGCTGTCAGCACAGAGCCCGACGCGGGGCTCGAACTCATGGACCACGAGATCATGACCTGAGCCAAAGTCGGGCGCTTAACCGACTGAGCCATCCAGGCGCCCCCATTTGCTTTTTAAAAAGACAAAAATAACAGGGGTGCCTGGGTAGCTCAGTCAGTTGCACATCCTACTCTTGATTTTGGCTCAGGTATGATCCCAGGGTCGTAAGATCAAGCCTCGCTTTGGGCCCAGTGCTGAGCGTGGAGCCTGCTTAAGATTCTCTCTCCTCTCTCTCTCTCTCAAAATTAAATAAACAAACAGCATAACAAGTTAGACACTTGTAGGATCAGGCTTTAATGAATTTGAGGCACAGGTTTCCACATGTATGTAAACCCCATTTCACAATTGCTTTTTGCTTCTTCCATCTCTTAATCCTTTTGGACAGGAATGAGAATGTTTGAATTCTCTTACTCAAGTAGGAGCTTCCTTCACAGGGCTTAATGTTCTTTTGGTTTGGGGTTTTTTGGGGGGGGGGGGCGGGTTTCTTGTTTTATTTTTTCAAAGAGCTGATAATCTGAATTTTTAGGACTTCTTGTAGTACGTATTTTCTTGTATTTCTTTCTCTCCACCTACCACTAGCTGCTTGTTGCCTCCTAGATTCTCTTATGGTTAACTGATGCTTTTAATTTCTGTATCAACACAGACTCTCTTTGTTGGTTTCTCCAAAAGAGTATTTTCTTCCTCCATTATATCATGACAGTCCCTTTTGGCTTTTGTTTCTTCCTCAAGGAATGAATGTGGGTGCTCGATACGTCCCCTACGTACAAAATGCTGGATCCGGGATTCTAATCCTTGGCATTTAGGACGATCCATTAGTGGTTTATATGTGCGCATTTTCACTCCTTCTACAAAGGCACTGGTCTGCTTTATGACAGAGGGCTTAACATTTCTCCATTCTATCATTCCATCCATCTCTGGTCCTATAATACATACAGTCATATGTTACATGGATACTTTACCACAGTAGAATCACCTCCAAACTTTACATAAATCTGCTCGCATAACCCCACATAACTTTGGTTCTGGTAAATAATCGTCTCTTAGGATTTCCCCTGTCATACCTGTCCCACAGGGTACTGCAACACAGTCCAGTCCTTGTAGCATGCTATACAACATGTGAGTTTTCACAGCATGATTAGCCCATAGTTGTTGTAGGTGGGTAACATTGAACTCCTGAACCTCTCGGTCATAAATCCACTTGATATTTTCAAACTTACAGTCATACAAGACTAGAGGAAATTCTATAGCCATACTAGAGGGAAAAAGAGACAAGAAACAGTATGAAAATACACAGCAGCCATCCAACAGTTTTTCAAATACAAGTGGTGGGGGGAGGTAGTTGGATTAAAAGGAGGGGAAAATCTTTGTCAGTACTGAGTAACAGATAAGAAAGCAAAAAACACCATCCCTAACCTTGAACAACTTTATATTTGAAAGACAAAAACAAAAACACAACACAACAAACCATGAATCAACTGGTTAGGCCTCAACCATAATGCTATAACATTATTTTTTACATTTTTTCCCGACTTGTTGATTTTGCAGTATCGTAGCCAGTGAGGTTTATCCAAGGTGTGATTATTGCTAATTGAAAACATTTTTATGAACTTGTTAATTTTGCATAGTATGAAGTAAAAAACTAGATTTCACTGCTTTAGAAATGAATTGTTAGTCTGTCTGGCCTCGGCCTAGTCTCAAAAGTCTATTCTTCCTACCTTTCTTTCCATTTCAGACACTGAAAATAAGGAAAAATTCAAAAGTACAGTAGTATGACTGCCCAATAATATAAAGTAAGGAAGATTTATATGAATAGTTTGAATGCTCACTTTTAAACTTCACCAGAACCTAATAATAATACCCTTAAAATAAATTCAGGGGAAAAAACATTTAGGAATGAATGTTATTTGATTTAAGGGGACTGGTCCAAATACCTATTCCTTACTAATGGGATAGAACAACAAGAGAAGAAAAAGATAGCCCTCCTGCATATTTCATGACATTCTCCAAGTTAGATTCAAAGCTTCAAGAAGACAAAATAAGTGACCTAGTTAATTAGACAGTTGTTGGGAGAAGATATGTTAACCTTTAATTATTTAAAATATTTAATATATTTAAAAATATTCTAACAGCAACAATTGTCTTTTGTTTTTAACGTACCTGTACTGAGGTTTCTGGGGATTTTTCTCTATGTTCAGCAGCTCATCAATAATCTCTGGCTTCTCCATTCCTTGGCCAATCAGAAAAAGAATAGCCATCATACAGCGGACTTGATGATAAAGGAATGCCTGGCCAATCACTTCAAACTGACATAACTGGAAAGGTTCTTGCCATCTCTCCTTATCCAGGCTCTGGCCCACTAGCTGTACTTGAGCAGACAGAATAGTCCTCTGAAAATTGATCACTCCGTTGGCTACATCCATTTTACATAAGTTCCTAAAATCATGTGTGCCAACATACTTCTGAGCTGCATCGTTCATGGCCACAATGTCTAAATCAGCACGAGGGAAAAAATAGCGGTAAGTCCGCTCAAGACAGCTGAACCTAGCACTGAAGCTAGGTTCCACAGGGGCCCAGGCCAGTACACGGATGTCTGGAGGGAGTACCCGATTGAGAATGTGGGTATAGCGGATCTCTTTAGCAGCATCACTGACTTCATCTTTTAAATTACAATCCTCTGAAGCCCTGTCCTTTGGAAAGTGAGAACGAAGGTCAAGAGAAATCACCTATGGAATTAAAGGAAGATGGTTGTTTTAAAGACACAATCTGAATCCTTAGTAAGTGCACCTAGAATACATGGGGATCACTTGCCTTAAGAACCAGTATAGTGGCCCTTACCTGTCCAAAGGCACTGACTCCTTTGTCTGTTCGCCCACAGCGGTGATAGTTGGATGTCTGTCTGCTTTCTACTAGTCGAGTCTTGGTTAGAGCCTCAAACAGTTTCTCTTCAATTGTATTGTTTGTGTTTTCCTGACTGGCAAAGCCTTGGTATCCCCAGCCCAAATAGGCTATCTTTAGAGCTACATGTCTTCGACCATGAGCACTGAAATCAAATGCACGCTTAGCTTTTCCAGCTCCTAGAGAATTTTCTCTCACGGTTGAGTCTTTGTTGTTGGCCTGTTCGTTTTTAAGTCTCTGTACCTCCTGCTCCAGTTCCTGTACTCTTTTTAGGAGTTTGACAGTTTGGGTTCTGTCTATGTCACTTTCAGCCATGATAAAAGACAACCAACCCCAGGAATAAAGAAATCGTATAGGTCCACTCTACCTGAAAAAAGAGTAAAAGGATACAACAGTTTCAATGCGGATTACTTTGGTGATGTCCATATCATTCCATCATCTGCAAATAGTACCTAAGATTTAATTTAATGCCTAAAGGATATATTTTGCTTCTGCCCAGGGAGACAAGCATTAGATTAATTGTTCTGGGTTGATCATCCATAGATAACTGTTCTTTTCTATCCTGTCTGGCCAGTTCACAGGGGAAAAGGAAAGGAGCATCAAGAAATGGCATTGTTAAAGTTTAGTCAGAATTTAGGGAAAATATTTGTAGATCCCATTTCTCTCTGCTTCATTAGCTGTGATGATTTTTTTGATGATGATCATGTTTTTGATATTTTTTCCTTAAAACATTTCCTTTTGACTTCTCATTACACTTGTCTACTCTTTCTAATCTTAAAATCTGTTCATATGGAATATATATGTCTACTCAGTTTCCACTGCTTTCCAGTATTTCATATAAAACGAGTGGCTTGTATATTTTGTCCTCTAACACTCAGTTCTGTCTTAAAGGTGGTACGGCAGAAGCTAGCCTGACTGACGAAACTTGTCAATGATTGTACTTCATATTGCAAGGAGAGCCTGAAGTCAAGGGTTTCCCACTCTTAAGTGGTTTTGATGGCAGAGAGAAGGTAATTAAGCATTGTGATCTTTTTTTAAGTTGAATTTCTGTTCTATACCTCTAGCTATTGAAGAGTCAATCTGGAAAATGTAATTAACATGTTGAAATTCCTGACATATTTCAAAATCCTAGCGTTGAATATACTACATCCTTAAAATTGGGACAGTGCTAGACAGTCCATGACTGGTGGTCACTTTATATGGCTTGTCACCAAATGTGTTCTAAGGCTATGTTATCTGGGTACCTCATTTAGTTTCTGGCCTTTGAGAGTTTCTGTATCTATGATATGTTAAAAGTTTAAATACAAAAAAAATGAAACTATAACAAATACTAGAAGAAAACTTTTCTTTTATAGTCTTGGAATGTGAAAGGCGTTTCTATGTAAGATACTATAGAAGCCCAGAAAATATATACATCTGTTTTAACTTAAGGATCAATAAGAGAAAGTCCAACAACCAGAGAGATAAATGGGAAAGGAAAAGCATTTCATACAAAAAGAGAAAAACAGCTGATAAAAGTGTATGAAAAGTTGTTCAGTTCTACTCAATGTAAATACCATTTACAGGAGAACTATTTTTCATCCAGCTGACTGCAGAGGAGGTTTGACAGTACACCACTTTGGAGAGGGAATGGAGAAGCAAGCTCTGGAAGATGCTGTCAGTACAGCCTCTTCACAGGGCAGTTGACAACATCCATCACATTGAGCACACACATATCTTTTGACCCACCTACTCCATTTCTAGAAATTTTACATACACGTGGGCTTGCACAAGTATGTAAAAACTTGAAAGATACTTGGAACATTCATTTTTAACAAGACTGTAACCTAAATTAAATCAGGGGCTGAAACGAATAAATTAGGGCACATCCATATGTCAGAATTCTGTACAACTTTAAACAAAATGAAGTCCATGTGTGCTGATCTCGCTGGATCACCAAGACCATCTTTAAGATTCAGGGGAGTTGCGGGATGCCTGGGTAGCTCAGCTGGTTAAGCGTCTGACTTTGGCTCAGGTCATGATCTCATGATTCTTGGGTTCAAGCCCCGCATCAGGCTCTGTGCTGACAGCTCAGAGCCTGGAGCCTGCTTTGGATTCTGTGTCCTCCCTCTCTCTTTGCACCTCCCCCCTCATGCTCTGTCTCATTCTGTCTCAAAAATAAATAAATGTTAAAAAAAAAAAAAAAAGATTCAGAAGAGTTGTATAATATGCTCCTTTATGGTATAAAAATGTACATATGAATATGGAAGATTACTAGAGAAAGTGTAAGAAACTACCTTTTGCAAGTGAGACTTGGTGGGGGAAGTGGGGAATCCTTATTTAAAATGACCATGTGCAGTACAGCATAGGAAATCTAGTCATTATTGTATATATAGTATTGTAATAACATGTCATGGTGACAGATAGTAGCTATACTTGTAGTGAGCTTACTATAACCTATAAACTTGTCAAATGTACAACTGAAGCTAATGAATATTGTATGCCAACTATATTTTAATTAAAAAAAATTCCCATGTGCATGTACTAGTTTTTCAATTTAATTTAAAAAGAAAAATTGTAGGGCATAAAAGTCCTTATTAAAAAGAAAGAAAGAAAGAAAAATTGTAGGGATACAGGAAATAGTGTGGGCAGTAGCTCCCTATCCTAGATCCATTCCAAAAACTAGCATTGGGCATTTGGCTGGTTGATTGGGGTTTAAAAGTTCAGTGACAGGGTACTGAGA
The DNA here is from genome assembly GCF_046562875.1 of Panthera onca. Taxonomy (NCBI): domain Eukaryota; kingdom Metazoa; phylum Chordata; class Mammalia; order Carnivora; family Felidae; genus Panthera; species Panthera onca. The sequence goes on along the minus strand of NC_138348.1, from coordinate 92,405,505 downwards.
TGAACAGATTTAGCTTGGCAACTAATGACACATTAAAATCACTTAAGCATACGAGTGTTTATGTGCATATCACTGCTTTGTGATGGTTTTGGATTAAATCACTCTCATCAGTAAAAGCAAGGACTGAAGCCAGACTGCATGAGTTAGACTTCCAACTCCATCACTTACAAGCCGTGTAACCTTGGACTAGTTCTTTATGCCTCATGTTATTCATCTGTGGAAAACCGGTAATAAGAGTACCAGTTAGCTCACAGGATTCCATGAATTAGTAAATGTTAAGCACATAGGACAATGCTAGCTACACAAAGTGCTCCTCAGTGTAAGTTGCATAATATATGTTAAGCATTATGTCTCAAGCTCTTTTTCTGCCTCACCTGTACTGTCCTAGGAGCTACTACAGGTAGCAGAACTACCAGGCATTAGAAAGTGGGAGCAAACAAGAGAGTGGAAATGAAAGCAGCTGGTAGATTTTCTGGAGCTGAGTTAATGCCCCTCCAAACCGCTACCATGCTACCCTGTTCTAAAATCTGTATTTTATTACAGAACTATTACATTTATGATTGCCTTAGCCATTCTTTCTCCATTTGACTACAATAAAATAACACACAAGAAGGGAATGAACAGTTAATGAGCTGGGAATTATCAGAAAACTGATCAGTATTTTTTCTTCCAGAAGGTCCTACAGTGGAGGGGAAGCAATGGAGGAACTCATGGGACCCAGTGGACAAAAATGGGCCAATATGGATCCAGAAGAAAGAATGTTGGCAGCCACTACAGCTTTTACCCATATCTGTGCGAGGCAGGGTGAGGGAGATGTCAGGAGAGATGCCCAGTCTATGCAATATGATCCCTACAGTAAAGCTTCAATAATTCCAGGAAAGCAGCCTCTCCCTGTGCAACTGCAGTACCCACACGTAGAAAGTAATGCCACTTCAGAAACAGTCTCAGAGGCCTCTCAAAGACTCCGAAAGCCAGTGATGAAGAGAAAGGTGTTGCGGAAGAAGCCAGGAGGGGAAGTCTTAGTGACAGATGAGTCAATTATCAGTGAATCGGAGTCTGGTACAGAAAGCGATATGGATCTCTGGGACTTAAGACAAAAGCTGATGAGTCTGCAGTTCCAGGAAGACAGGGAATCTCCAGCTGACATTTCACAAAAATTTAATTTACCACATGAATACCGAGGAATTTCTCAAGATGAGCTCATTTGCTATCTACGAAGAGAAGGAATGGCCCCTCCAGCTTATGAACAAGACCTGATTGTTGCCAGTCGACCAAAGTCCTTTATTCTCCCAAGGCTGGACCAGTTGAGCCGAAACCGGGGCAAGGTAGACCGCGTAGCCCGATACTTTGAGTACAAACGAGACTGGGACTCAATAAGGTTACCTGGTGAAGATCATAGAAAGGAATTACGCTGGGGTGTCCGAGAGCAGATGCTTTCTCGAACAGAACCCCAGTCCAAGCCTCAGCACATATATGTTCCAAACAATTACCTAGTGCCAACTGAGAAGAAAAGATCTGCCCTTCGCTGGGGTGTTCGTTGTGACCTCGCAAATGGTGTCATGCCCAGGAAGCTTCCCTTCCCTCTTTTTCCTTCTTAAGTGTTTTTTTAACCTCTTTTATGGGATTGTTTGGGGGTAACCTGGTTCTTTCTCTCTTTCCTTTTATTTAAGTAGAAACAACTAACTTAAAAGCCCATGGAACATTATAAAGACTTCACCTACCATTGGTCTTTCCTAAGTCTATATCTCATTGGTATTAAATACTACTTCACTTCCAAATGACCACTCTCAAATCCGGTAATTGCAAGACAAATGCCAGAGAAAGAAAAACAGACCTGGTCTTTCACTTTGTCAGATAGCACTATTTGTTTTCTATACTGTTTTTAACCTTTGGCCAATGTGTGAGTTGCTGTCTTTAAAGTTGCTGGGTGTTAAGCTTACTCATTAAAGAATTTTGGGATTTTGTGAACTTGATCTTTTTTTTACTTACTACTACTTCCTAAGTAAGATGATCTCAAAACTGGGTTATGATTCTCCTTCCAATCATTACTTCCCATCATACTCTCACCACTTAAATAATGAGCACCAGAGGAAAGGAACAAAAAACTGTCATTTACGCACACAGTCCTTAAAGGAAGGAAGGAAAGTATCAACACAGATAATCCTCCATCACTAAAGGAACATAGTAAATCCAGAAAACTTAAGTGATCTTTTTAAAACTAATGTTTATTTTTGAGAGTGTGTGCAAGCACGTGCGCATGAGTGGGGGAGGGGCAGAGAGAGAAAGAGGGAGACACAGAATCTGAAGCACGTTCCAGGCTCTGAACTGTCAGCACAGAGCCCCGCGTGGGGCTTGAACTCACAAACTGTAAGATCATGACTTGAGCTAAAGTCGGACCCTTAACCGACTGAGCCACCCAAGAGCCCCAAGTGATTTTCAATAGATGCTCAGTAACAGTACTACATGACATACAGAATTCTAACCCAAGTTTAATTCCAGAATTACTTCAAAAATACATTGCCCTCCAATTGTCACTTCTAGAATACCATGCTTTTTATAATTTGCCACTGAGATTTTCTTGGAAATTATGCTTGTTGCTTGAAGGCTATTCCCACTATTAAACAGAACTTCTTCACTACGAATACTATCTGTAACTAGATGCAGACACAAATATCCAAGTGAATCTAGCCTATTTGGGTACAGACCAAAATGCTAATTCTGTTCACCTTAAATTGGTTCTATTCTTGATGCCTCTAATCCAACGAGGAACATCTAGAATCTGGAGATTGTCATTTGTAGCATTTGAAGCCATCAGAGGGACAGCAGAAACAGTTTGCTTGTTCAAGGGAAAACAGCTGTGCAACATAAAAATGAACAACTTTGACCATTACTATCTGCTAAAATATACTTGCTCCATAATGTTTGGGCCACATTCATCCAGTTCCACTGGAAGGCATTTATCAGGGAAAGAAATAATCAGTGACTCAAAGATAGATGTGGGATATGCTCACTGTAAAGTAAAAATTGCAAACTATCCAACAGTGAAATGATTAGGAATATTGTCCACTGAAAATAATGGGAAGCTATTGACAAAGTGCAAATTAAGTGAAACCAGTTGTAAACTATACAGTATGATCACAGTCATCTACACATACAAAGCACAAGGAAAAATCAAAACCTTACTGGGTAATGAGATTAAAGGTAGTTTTTATACCTCTTTAAAAACCTTGAAAGCCACATGGCATTTTTATATGCAAATTACACCAATGACTTCTCTTTATATTATCTCAACGCCCACTATCAACACATAGTTTTTAGTTACCTAGTTTAACCCTTTAACCAGAGAACTAGTCCAAAGGGCTTAAGCAGGTAGTAAGATTTGTGGCAAAAAGACTTGGGTCCAAGACTCCTGACAATGTGCATTGCTTCCTCCAGCACACCACAGCACACCCAACGCCTGGAAGGGGGCTGCCACATTACCGCAACGAGGGAATCCTGTGTGCGCCGACCATCGACTGTAAATATAATCAGCTATCGCTAGAGTTTCAATACGTTTTTTGAAGTTGAAAAGATTCAAATCTCAAAATACTAGTAACCAATAGGGTAGTAGAAAGCGTTCTCCGTGATAAACTTTATTTTAAACCAACGAGGGAAGGAGGAATAGCCGAAGGATCAGGAGACACGCACTATGATCACTAACAGTGAAAAGCAATCGCGTGGAAAGCAATCTCCTGAACAATTTTTTAAAAAGTCGCCACGCCTCCCTCCCTACAGACTATTGGAATCCTGACCTCTATTAGTATTAAGTTTTGTGACCAAACAATTCTGAGGCAGCAGAGACTTAACTCCACAGTGCAAGGGCCCTCTAAGTAAACCGAATTACAAGAAGTTCCTACTGCTGCGACTTTCTGCCAGGAGCATCAAGAAGTACCATATACAAAAACAGGGTCCTAAGCGAGATCCCATATTCACCCACCAGCGCTTTCAAGAACAAGGTATGTAAAAGGGGGAGTGGAAAAGAGAAACATCCAGCTGTCTACACATTTAGCGTTTCTCTTAGGAGAACCCAGAAGATAATTCATCCCCAAATCCCCTTACCTACCTTCCGGTTGTCGACCACGCAGCTTTTCGCGAGACAGGAAGCTGTCACTTTGCGTCTTCTGCGCGCGCGCCCAGGGTCTCATGGGAGATGTAGTCCACCCTTGTGGGAAATGTAGTTCCAAGAGAGACGCCAAAATCTGCCTTATATTTTCTAGTCTGACCACCATTTCCCCTCCGACAAAGCAGAATCTGGGACCTATGCTAACACAAGAATAAAATATAGGATAAATCTAGTCCTATAAAATAACGGAAAAGCAGTTTTTCAAGTCTCTGCTATCTGTATACGAAAACTAACATTAAAGAACCTGGTCCGACTTTATATCTACTTAAATGAGTAAAAAGTTACCATTGTAAGACAAAAACATTTGCTATTATAATCCACATGTAAAGGCTGAAAAGGAATTTGATAACCTCAAAACAAACGATTGAGGTGCCCGAGAGTGACCGAACAGAGCTGGGGAGTCGTGCTTCAGCACCACGGAGAGATCATAACTAGGTTTTTGGTTTGTGAGTTTCTGCAGAGACGCTGATCCAAATCTAAAGATTCCAGTTAGAAAACTGATAATGCAGATGCGGATGAGAGGTGAAGGTTTTACCGCAAGGAAAACAGTTTTCTCAGGATTGTTTTAGCAAAGGGCACATATCAGGATTAAAATTAAAACAAGCCGGTATGTGGAAACATCACAGGTATTTGAACAGGGGCAGAAGTTTAGAAATTGGGTAACTTCACTCCCCCTTCTCATCTTTCGCATTTGAATTAATTTGTCAAATGAAACTCATTCATTCTGACCCTTTACTATCCTATGCAATTCTCTGGCCTTTCTGACATCTTTTAATGCAGAAGCGGATATTTGGGAGGAAACGTGGGCACGAGTGCTTGAAACCGGGAGTGGGTGAGCTGAATTGTCTGTAGTGAGTGGTGCTTAAAGAAGGTAGAACTCGCGAATCAGTGCGAAAATTGGGGAGGCTTAGAGTCTCAAGCTTTTGTTGGGTTAGCAGAAGTTAGGGGAACACGAATGTTCACGACAATAGCGCCCCGTCGCCCGTTTCTAACACCTGGGACGGATAGGGTTGCTGGTGGAATAGAAACCTGCCCCAGGATCACACTTCTCTGGCTCCTGCGGCCACAACTCCCCCTGCCCCCACCCGCACCTCCCTGGAGCTCGTGCGCCTGCGCGCCGCGCGGCGGATGCTCGCGGGCGCGTAAGCCCGCCCCCAGGGGAAGCCCATTGGCCGCTGGCTGGGGCCGGGCACTGCCTCGTGCCACGGGAGGGCGCACGTGCTGGGGGCGGGAGCTGCGATCTCGGCTATGGCGTCGTTACTTTGGGGAGGCGACGCCGGGGCGGCGGAGAGCGAGCGGCTGAACAGTCATGTAACCGCCGCTGAGGCGGGGAGGGGAAGTGGGCGGGAGCCAGTACCTCACTCTGAGAGGGAAATCTGCTGGGGGGGATGTGGCGGGGGCGGGGGGGTGAGGGGAAGCCTCGCTAGCGTGTGGCGTGGGGTGTCAAATGGTGGAGGGGTGATGTGGTAAGGATTTGGGGGAGGGCCAGAGGAAGGAGACCCCGAGAGACGCAAGACCTTTGGTTTGAAGGGCAGAACGAAGACCCCTAGAAGTCCTGGGAGAGAAAGCAGCTGATAGTCCCAACTAGACCTCGGAGTTTTTTGTTCTCCCAATTTGACCATTTGGCCTCGGCTAGCTTCCATCTTACCGACCACCGCGTTTTGCTATCTACCATTCCTTGCTGGTTCTGTGACACCGCCCTTCCCCCCCCCCCGCCCCCCCCCCCCCAAGGACTGCCACATTTAGATTAGAGGACTATAAAGAGGAACTTAAGGTACAGGGGCAGCAGAAAGTCTCCTTCATTTTAGCATAATTCATACAGGTGACCTGTTCCTGAAAAGAATCCATTAATACCTGAAACTGCAAAGGAAACAATATTCGGGTGGTCTCTCCCAGCTAGTGGGGAGCACTGGGCTGCTTGGTGGCTTGCTTCCTAATATTGATTGCAATTTGTGTCTTTCAATAGTTTTCAAACCTCATCCACCCCCGGAAGAACCTTCGGGGTATCAGGAGTACTACAGTCCCAAACGTAGGTGAGTGCTGTTAGATAAAGCAGATTGGTCTCAATTAATTAAAAAGCATTGCTTTCCTCAGGCTCCTGGCAACTGAAATACCGTAGACTTCCATTAATTTAGTACTCAGCGTCCTCCACTACCTTCCCTGTCTTTTTACCCACTCCTCCACTGGATGACCCTTCATGTCAGTGCACACTGTGGAGTTGGTGAGAGATATTGGGATCATACAAACATTTCTGTTTGGTATTTATTGTTTCTTTTCCATCCTTTTAGATGGTTCTAATAACACGGAAGAAGATGATGAAGACGATGTAGGTAGGAGTAAATTCATTTGCACGTAACCTAGCATTCTGTATCAATTAATTATGACTTTCACAATGTGAGTGAATAATATAATCTTAAGTGAAAAAGGACTTTTTCTCTATTTTCTTTATAAATCGTGAATTTCAGAAGAAATACTAAATTAGGAGTAGGCTGTATTTCTTTAGGGGGAGTTGAAATGCAATATGCGGGAATGAGTCAAGAATTTTCAGCTGGCAAGGCAAAATTAGGTCTGGTGGTGATGGATGTAGGCTTGCTTAAGGCCAGAGGTTGGTGTAACAGCAGAGCATAAGAAACTGGATCTTCATGTAAAAAGGAACTCTCAGTGTTGTCATTCTTTCTAGAACCTTCTTTTAGAAGGAAGATAAGAGTAGGAGCAGTTGCTTGATATACAACCACTGAATGGGAAGGAGCAATTTATTAGGTGTCATTTAGGAAGCTGGATTTACTCATGCAATATTTCCTTTTTTATTTTTGCTTTTCTAGTGGATTTGGCAGCCAATTCACTCTTAAACAAATTAATCCGGCAGTCATTAGTAGAATCCAGTCACCGAGTTGAAGTCTTACAGAAGGACCCCAGCTCTCCACTCTACTCAGTGAAAACATTTGAAGAGCTGCGGCTGTAAGTATTTTTATTCATTTTGTGTGGGAAAATGCCAGAAAGAGTGGTACAGAACAAAATAATCTGCTAATAATAAAACTCTCAGAATACCCTTCTTGTTCTAATATTCAGTATTAAAATGAGATGTGTACATTTTGCGTGCAAGTAAAGTATAGCTGAAAAAGGAGCACTACAATACCTGAGTTGTGCAGCAAATTGAGAACATTTTGATGGTAAAATATTTTAACCTTGACATGCTAAGGGAGATAACTAAGCTCAACACAGCTATATTACTATTTGCCATACCATGATACAGATATAGGGACGTTGATGACCCAAATATTCTCTCTCACCTCCTTTAGATAAGTTATAAGCTGTTACCTTCCTAATTCTATTTTGTTTTAGATGGCATTAAAATGAATAAGTTTCCCAAATGGGTTTGCATTTGCTAGGGATCTGTTAACTCTCATTAAGGAAGTGTGTTTTAATCAGAAGAGTTACTGATAGGGACCCGTTTAAGGGGGGAAAAATCCAAAATCCCAATGCTCAGACATTTTCTAAATGGAAGGAGAAGCCTACCTATGATTAACAGCTGGCTGCCAATAACCTGCCAATTAACCGCATGCAAAATGTGCCTGTTATTGAAGGTGGACATGTTCCAACCTATTTCTTTTTATCTTCTTTCTAACATCTATCATGAGACCTCAGGAAAGATGCATTTAAAAATGCTAGCTCTGGGGTGCCTGTGCGGCTCAGTTGGTTAAGCGTCTGACTTCAGCTCAGGTCATGATCTCATGGCTCGTGAGTTCCAGCCCCGTGTCAGGCTCTGTGCTGGCAACTGAGAGCCTGGAGCCTGCTTTGGACTCTGTGTTTCCCTCTCTTTCTGCCCCTCCTCTGCTCACAGTCTCTCTCTCTCTCTCTCTCTCTCTCAAAAATAAATAAACATTAAAAAATTTCTTTAAATGCTAGCTCAGAAGGATGAGATAATATTGTGTCTTCCACTCCTAGACAGAATTGATGTAAGGATCACCTCGACATAATTTTGTCTTCTCTGAAAATTGCTGTTAAAGCATCAAAGTTTGTCATTCATTAAAAAGAATTAAACAGAGGGGTGCCTGGGTGGCTCAGTTGGTTAAGTGTTGGATTCTTGATCTCAGCTCAGGTCTTGATCTCAGGGTTGTGTGTTTAAGCTCCATGTTGGGCTCCATGCTGGATGTGGAGCCTACTTAACAAAAAACAAAAAAAAAAAAGGAAAGAAAAGAATTAAACAGTAAATCTCAGTTTTCTGCTTGTGTGGAAAATAAAGCTCTCCTGGCAAGTTAATACACTTTTATCAGACAGGTTTTTCCTTTTTTGCTGGGTTCAACTGAAAGTTCATTGTTAGGCTCTTATTACTGTCCTCAGCCTGGGCTTGTAGCGTAGCTTATTATTTTAATGGTAAAACTGTACAATCATGATTGTATATGTTTGGAATTTGAGGTATAAATTGTATATTTCTAAATATTACTTTTGAATCTCAGTTGCAAAGTGGCTTAATTTAAAAATGCACCTTTGGGCAATGAGAAAGAATGAAATATGGCCTTTTGTAGCAACGTGGATGGAACTGGAGAGTGTGATGCTAAGTGAAATAAGCCATACAGAGAAAGACAGATACTATATGGTTTCACTCATGTGGATCCTGAGAAACTTAACAGAAACCCATGGGGGCGGGGAAGAAAAAAAAAAAAAAAAAGAGGTTAGAGTGGGAGAGAACCAAAGCATAAGAGACTGTTAAAAACTGAGAACAACCTGAGGGTTGATGGGGGGTGGGAGGGAGGGCAGGGTGGGTGATGGGTATTGAGGAGGGCACCTTTTGGGATGAGCACTGGGTGTTGTATGGAAACCAATTTGACAATAAATTTCATATATTAAAAAAAATAAAAATGCACCTTTGGAGTTTGTATTTCGGAGGCTGCTGACCAATCATAGGCTTTGTTTGCTTTTTTTTTTTTCTTTTGACAGGAAGGAAGAGTTATTAAAAGGGATCTATGCAATGGGATTTAATAGACCATCCAAAATCCAAGAGATGGCTCTCCCTATGATGCTGGCACACCCGTGAGTTTCCAGGGCAGTGCTATCCCAACTTAATTATTTTTAGTCTCCTGTATGCAGTTTATACCCAGGCATCTCCTCTTTTCTCCAGACCTCAGAACCTCATAGCCCAGAGCCAATCTGGAACAGGAAAAACAGCTGCTTTTGTGTTGGCAATGCTAAGCAGAGTTAATACCTTGGAATTGTTCCCACAGGTAAGAAAAGGCTGAGGGAGAGATGGGAATGCTTGAAGATGCCAATGATATTGTAGTAATGGGTCATATTACTTCAATGATGTGCTGGCATTTAGAATAGACATTCTTTCATAAAATCACAGAGCATTGGGCAGCAGTAGGGGACAGTGATTGGGAACACTGCCTTTATAGTTTGGTTCCAATCCCAGCCTCTCTACTTACTAGTAGAATGTCTTAGGTGAGTTAGTAGATCTTTCCATGTTTGTTTCCCTGTCTGTAAAGATAACATCTATAAAGGCGTGGATCATTCCTGACTCTGAGCACAGTGTAGAAACCGCTCATTAAGCATTGAATGCATGCATGAATGTATGAATTCATGAATGAACGAATGCCTCATAGGATTGTCGTGCAGATTAAGTAATGTACCTCTTTAGCGCTGTGCTAGGCCTAAAGTGAGCATTCACTGGTGATGACTGTAGGACTAGAGGATCACCTGGTCCACCTCCCCCTTTAGCAGAGGAGGAAACTGGGGCTTGGGGAGGGAAGTGTCTCACATAAGGTCACAGATGTGAAGAGTGACTGAGCAGGGGCAGGAATGGATCTTGCCATGTGCTCAGTCTGGCTTCCACTCATGGAAAGTGGTATTCTCTCCCTGTTTCTCTAACCTGTACTCATCAACTCGTTTGACAAGCTGAGTACCTGAGTACTGAGTGCACTCTATGCCTTGGGGAAAACAAGGCTTCTTTTGGTAAGTTTACAGTTTGATCAGCAGGATAAGCTGTGGAGATGGATGACTAATGCCCAGCATTTGAAACTTTGTGCTTTTTTAGAAAAGTTCACTGAAATAAATATTCAGGGAGGGTTTGATATGATGAATAAAAACTCTTCAGGAAAGACTGTGCATGAACACACATTGAGAAATGTGTGTGGAAACAATTTTTAGCACTGTAGCTATGTTTTCCTCTTCTCTGTATCGCAGATTCTTAACTGATCTTAACAAATGCATTAAACATCACCAGTTTCTTGCATCGGCTTCTTCATTCATCAACCAGATAGAGAGGGGTGGAAGTAGCAGGAAAATTTTAGGGAATATTCTGCCAGCATTGTATACGGTGGATCAAGCAGGGGGTGTTCTGGAAGTAGGCAAACTTAATAGCAGGCAAGAAGTTATGAGGGTCATGCTCAAGCTGTGATTTATCTTGCATTATCTTTCTTCTGGATTCCCAGCCTCCCTACACCTCACTGTCCCCCACAAAAAAAGCATAACCTGTGGCTCTCTATAACTCTTTAGAGAGGAATATGTAAAAGGTGTTTCTCCACCTTCAGCCCCTTCTCTCCCCCACCCATATTCAGCGTTCACCTCAGATCTGTCAGCTGCTAAATTGTGTTCAATTGAAGATATTTTAGTCAACCAAAATCTCCGGTTTTGCACATGTGCCTCTTCCTGAACAGACTTTAATTGTATGTCAGATTTGCACGATGGCTTGCATGAGCCTTTCAACTTACCCTTTCTCTCTCACAGTGCCTCTGTCTAGCTCCTACTTACGAACTGGCTCTGCAGACTGGTCGTGTGGTCGAACGGATGGGAAAATTCTGTGTGGATGTTCAAGTGATGTACGCCATTCGAGGGAATCACAGTATGTACCAGAAAGCCGGTCCTGGCTGACCTTTTAAATCCTCACTCCGGCAAGCATGTTACATCCCTTCCCGGCTTTTTTGTCTGTAAAGCGGGGGCTATGACAGCACCTGTACCGAAGGGTTGTTACTAGAATGAAATGAAGCGGTGCAGATGACGCTCCGTGTGCACGCCTGGAGCATAAGAAGGACCCAGTAAATGTTAGCTACTTCATTTCCACATCCTGCAAGATGGTGCTTACATATATTTCTTTTTTGAGGCTCAGGCATTTTGTGCAGACAGCTTGTGGTGTTTAACTTTTTCATTAAAGTATTTCATGTGCATAGCAGAAAAAGATCTTTAAAACACAGGTCAGAAGATAGAAGTGAAAGTTTCTCTTTCTTGTCCTCCAAAGGCCTATTTCCAAGGATAACTAGTTTTGTTCACCGACCTCTGTTGTTTGCTTTCTTTTTCAGTTTATTAACATATGGATGTACATGTATGTATTTGTTTTTGTAGAGTGTGAAAATGGGAGCACTATTTTCTTAGTGTCTACGAACTTAACATGGGGACACCGTCTGGGGACAGTTTGTAGGGTTTCCACCACTGTGCCAGTGCTATTGCTGCAGGGTGGCTTCTTAACCAGACCGTGGGCAGAATCAAATAGTCAAGACTGTTATTACTAAATCCTAGGAAATGAGGAATCTGTCCTAAAGCTCTGCAAAGTCAAAATCTGAGAAGGCCCTCAGGGTTTGCATTTGCAAAATCATCACCAAATGTACTTTGACTGAAGAGTCCTGTGTCGCATCACCCTGATGTGTGGATTCTTACGGTCATTTGCGTCGCATCTGAAGGAGTCCTTCGATCCCTTTCTCCCTAGTTCCCAGAGGAACCGATGTCACCAAACAGATTATAATCGGCACTCCTGGGACTGTCCTAGATTGGTGTTTCAAGCGAAAATTAATTGATCTGACTAAGATCCGTGTATTTGTCCTGGATGAAGCAGACGTGATGATTGACACACAAGGATTCTCAGACCAAAGCATTCGTATTCAGAGGTAAGTTTCACATCCATCCTTGTTCTTCCTGAATCTTCCGTCTGGAGGGGGAGTTTGATTTGTCTGCTGCTCCTAATTGCCTTCACTACTTAATTCCTTACTTCTTTTGCCTTTGAAACAAATTTGGGGTTCCATATTTTCACCAGTTCAGCGGGCCTTTAGACTGCTGGCATTTGCTGGTTTCTTCAGTTTGTAATCTTGCCTGACTGCTCTTCTTTTCTCCACTGGCCTACATGTGGAACCCATGTGGTGAGTTGGCACCAAATTGTGTTTCTAAGTTCTCTATTAGAGCAAAAGTCCAAAGAGAATTTGTTAAAACTTGATAAGGCTGTGGTGAGGATAACCGCTGGGGGGGTGGGGGGTGGGGGTGGGGGGGTGGGTAGAGAACACAGTAATCTGGAATTGGGAACCACGTGGTCTAGTCCTGACTTTGCCTCTCATTTGTCGAGTAAATCCTGTTGTTTTCCTAGGCCTTTCTCTCAGGATCACCCAAGGGCCCTACAATCACAGATCACCAGGCCTAACCTGCGAAATTCACCGGTTCAGAATTTCTGGGAGTGGGCTTTAGGAATCTATATCACTTGTTTTTTTTTTGTTTGTTTTTTTTTTTTTTTTTTATTTATTTTTGGGACAGAGAGAGACCGAGCATGAAAGGGGGAGGGGCAGAGAGAGAGGGAGACACAGAATCGGAAACAGGCTCCAGGCTCTGAGCCATCAGCCCAGAGCCCGACGCGGGGCTCGAACTCACGGACCGCGAGATCGTGACCTGGCTGAAGTCGGACGCTTAACCGACTGCGCCACCCAGGCGCCCCTATCACTTGTTTTTAAAGAAAGCATTTATGCGCTCAGTATTAAACTCAAATGGTACTGAAAGACCCGTCATGAAAAACAGTGACCTCCTGCCCTATCCTGTAGAGAATACACCTGGGTTCTGGTATTAACCTTCATATATTTAAATAACATGCTCACGTGCCTTTTTCTTAATGTGTCATCATCTGCTGACTACCTTGTAGAGGAGGTGGGAATTCTGCTCTTTTGTACCACCACCCTCCCCCATCCTCCTGTCCCCTTTCTGTGGTTAGTTACATCGTAAGAGTTGGTTACGTTAATAGTGATATCATTAGGACATACAGATAACTGTTCGCTGTTGCACAGGGTATTACTATAATTATGTATTTTCTTGTACAACTGCTACCCCCAGAATTTAATAACTGTCTGTTTTCCTTCCTTTGGTTAGTATCACTGTGTGGGGATCTTTAAGTTTTCTCTGCCTATTTCATCGTATGTGTCATATGAAAATGCTGTCTCCAGAAAGGCAAATACACTTAAAAAGTCCATCAATGTCTTTTTTTCCCTGAAACTCTCCCGAGCACACTCTCTACGGTTTCAGTCTGGACTTCGTTGTATAGCTGTCTCTCTAGGTCTTCCTGGCCCTCATTTACAGTTTGGAATCTCCTGTTTTCTGGGTCCCTTTTCTTGGTTTACTGTCAATTTACTCAGTACGCTGGAGTATATTCTCTAATGGCTTCCTAAAAAACAATGTCAGGAAGTTTACTTTCCATCTCCCACATGTCTGAAAATATCTTTATTGTACCTGTAAATCTGGTCTTTTGATTGATAGTTTGCTTGGATGTGGAGTCCAAGTTGAAAAGAATTCTCCCTATAAATTCAGAGTCAATGTTGAAAACAAAAATTTTTTAAATACTATAATTCCCTCAGTTCCAGTGTTGTTGCTGACATTTAAAGTTGTTCTGATAGCCAAACTTTTGTACGTGATCTGTTTTTTCTCTGTAGAAGCTTTTAGAATCTTCTTTCTCCATAGTATTCTGAAACTTGACAGTGATATGTGTTTGGGTTCTTTTTCCCTCATTCATTGTTCTAGACACATAGTACACTCACCCTGTTCATTTTTAAAACTTGTGCCTGCCAGATCTGGGAAAATTTCTTAGGTTATTTTTTTCCCTGCAGTGACTAACTTTCTAGAGAGCAGGACACAGCCATGCCAGACCAAAAAAAAAAAAAAAAAAAAAAGTATATATATGTATACATATATATATGTGTGTGTGTGTATATATATATATATGAACATAATGTAGAAGAAATAGTCATACATGTGTGTTAACATAAAAATGTGATAAATGGTATATTTCTTTAAAATTGTATATTCTATATTTTCTGTTACATAAATCCTACAATTTAAGCAAAACAACAGTAGAACTAGTTAAGTGGCTATTGGTCGTAATTATCAATAGAACTAATTAAATGAATAGTATGTATGAGAAAGATATAACAGTAGTTTATGTCATTTTTGACATCATAATTTAATTTTTTTTAATTCTTTATTGCATGCTTAAATGTTGTCAGCTGTGCTGTTGTTATGTTCTTAAGATACTTAAATAGAAGACTTTTTACAAGGAGAATGTCAACACAATAGGACTAATTAAACAGCTGTTACCTGTGTTTAAGGACAAAATCAGCAATGACCTATTTCTTTTTGTCTCCTAGTGCAGTAGGCTGTTTCTACTCCTTCTCTTTCCTCCTCCAGTAATACTTCTCTGAACTGCCTGCAGCCTTCTTTCCTTGTATGTAGTGGTAAAACTGAATACAGTCAAATGTAAAATTCATTTTGACTTGAAGCTCTGCTCTTATCGAGCTTACACCAATTCTTGGTATTAGTCCAGTGTGATGTCCTCTTAACAAAAGTGTTTAAGGGGGGTGCCTGGGTGGCTTAGTCGGTTAAGCATCCGACTTCAACTCAGGTCATAATCTCATGATCCATGAGTTCAACCCCTGCGTCGGGCTCTGTGCTGACAGCTCAGAGCCTGGAGCCTGCTTCTGATTCTGTATCTCCCTCTCTCTCGCCCCTCCCCTGCTTGTGCTCTCTCTCTCAAAAATAAATAGAAACATTAATAATAAAGTGTTTAAACATGAACTATTTAAGAGTTTACTGTCTAGCAACTGTAGTTTTTTTAAACACGCAAGAATTCATGTCTAGCTTTCTAGAAACATCCACATCTATGTCTGCAGGCTTGTTTTGTAGACAAGCTATTTGTCATTCAGATCCTTCACATCTATAAAATCCACCACTTAGGTTACCCGGGTCTAAAATGTCCATCGTTTTGGGGCGCCTGGGTGGCGCAGTCGGTTAAGCGTCCAACTTCAGCCAGGTCACGATCTCGCGGTCCGTGAGTTCGAGCCCCGCGTCAGGCTCTGGGCTGATGGCTCGGAGCCTGGAGCCTGTTTCCGATTCTGTGTCTCCCTCTCTCTCTGACCCTCCCCCGTTCATGCTCTGTCTCTCTCTGTCCCAAAAATAAATAAAAAACGTTGAAAAAAAAAAAAATAAATAAAAAAAAAAATAAATAAAATAAAATGTCCATCGTTTTTAAACACTCTGAAGTCCATTATTTAGCATTGTAATTCTCAGGGAAATGGTTGTGAAGCACCGAGGGGATTTAAGTCTGTGAAATCCAAGATGGATTCCGAGTAAGTTACAGTTTTTAGCAAAGGAACAAGAAAGTCTTGTTCAACTAATTCCCTTTTCTGCTGACAGTCTTGAGTTCTGAAGAAGTCTTACTTCCTTTAAAATGAGTATTTTTTTTCTTTTTTTTTTTGCTTCAGGGCATCACACAGCATATCATTTCTGTTTTACCGTAATTCTTTTTTCCATTCCTATATTCAGCACATTTTCAAGTTGGAGAAAGATGTTCTTTTTGTCTCACACTTGGAAGATACGATTTTATGACTGACTAACATTTTAACTCTTTTTCATGGCCAGCAGCAATGATAGGCATCTTATAGGCATATGTCCAAGGTGACTCTCTTCTTCCATTAACATACAGTAAAAAATGTACTAGATGCTTCTGCAGTTTTTAAGGAAACTAAAAAGTCACCAAAAACCTTGGTAATGGAAGCTCAGCATCACAGTTTAGCAAATTATATGCCTTTTATAAGTGTGGTCTACGAAGTATGCAGGATATTTAGCTAGCAAGATCTTTTTGTTTTCTTTGATAAGTTTATAGACTGAGTGGAATCTGTCAGAATTTATATTTGCATTGTCTGCAGCATATGCAGACAGTTGAACAAAAGCTAGTTTGTATTTGGATAGGATATCAACAGTCTTCAGTTTTAGATTTTCCGTGACTTATTAAAACTTTATAGAAGTCAAGGAGATGTTTTGAACTCCCATTTTTCAAGTCAAAGTATCTAAGAGATAGGAGGAATATATTTCTTGTTGCTATGATTTGACATATCATCCGGTATAGTGTAGACAGCATGATCATTGGTAAAATCTTATAGAATTAGCTGTACACTGAAAGTGGTAAGACATCTGTGGTCAAAATGGTCTCCATTTGTGCACCCACAGGACATTTTACCTGCAGCCTCTAAACAGGAAATGTAAATTTCCTCAGTTTCAGAGAGATATCAAGGGAGGGATACAATAATGCATATCCATTTGTATGGTATGGCCAAACTAATTCAGCATCCACTGTTTCCAGCTGAGCACTGGTGTGCTTTAAAAAGGCAAAACAGCTTTGAATTTAGAAATGGTGCCCATCTCATCCTGAACTTGTGATGTTTGGTCTCCACGTATGCTTTTCACATCTCCTCCTCCACCATGCTTTCCCCCTGTTCTTCCCTTCATGTGGTGCAGTTGCTTTGTTTTTGGTATTTACCTCTTTAACCCAGTTGAGTGTGTCTTTCCATCTGTCGTTAAAGTAACACAGTCATTTAGCTGCCTTTTTCTGTCTTATCTGGATCGTCCTGGCATTCCCTGTTTCTTTTCCATAACTTCCTTTTCTTGTCATGGATGCAATATGCTGCTGTTGTCTCTCTGAGGATGTTAATTATAGTATTTAAATTTTTTTTTTCTATTCTCAACATTGGCTCTGAATTACCTAAGTTTCTTTTTTTGTTTTGTTTTGTTTTTTGCTACAGTCTGTGTCTTTTGTGGTAGACCTTTCCCCCCTCGAATCTGGTGGTACAATGGCCAGCCTTTCAAAATCTAAAATTAGGAACCAAGAACCTTATTGACAGCTCCCCAGGAGACATGCACTTGGTTGCTGGCCTTCTGGGAGGGCCAGGGAGTGGGCTGTGTTTTCTCATGTGCATATTTCCCCTCATTCCTTATTTTCAGCTCTCCGCTTTACCCTTACCTTCTACTGAGGCTGGTATCCCCAAGTCTGGGATTTCTGCACAGACAGTAGACTTCTACTTGCACATGTTCAGCTGCCTGAAATGAGGTGGGGTCCAGTTGCTCCTCACACACATTTTCAGCCAGCCTTCCTATTTAAAATAATTTTGGCCAAAGATCAAGTGAGACTCCCTTCTGGCCATCCTTTACGCTAAGTTGGTGTGTTTATATATAACTGAGAACGAAGGATTCGGTAGCTGAAAAGGGCTGCCTACTCAAGAGAATATTAAGTAATAATTAGAGTGTTTATGTTGGTTGTTTACCCTTCCATTGTTGATTTTCTTCCTTTTGCTTAAAAAAGATTAAATCGCAGTATTGTCCAATAGAAAGATAATGCAAACCACATGTGTAACTTTAAATTTTCTAATAGCCACATAAGAAAAAACTGGTGAAGTTCATGTTATATTTTATATATATCAAAATCAAAAGTAGCATATCAACAAGTAGTCAATTTAATCAATATGAAAATTATTAATGAAATAGTTTAAATTCTGTTTCTCCTACAACGTCTTCAAAATCCAGGGTGGATTGCAGAACAGCCCGTGTTTCCTTTCCTTATGTAGTCTGTGTACGTTGTCTTTTTGGAATGAAATGGCACAGGCCTTGGGATGCAAGTCCCGGTACCATCTTTCTCCAGATGGAGAACTGTGATATAGCAGATGGCCAAGAGTCTCCCCCACTGACCCCCTCCCCCCAAGCAAGTTAATGCACAGTATCCTTCATATCTTCTGGCACACCGCCCCCACTTACTCTGGCCTCTGGTGCCCACAGCTCTGAGGGCTCTCAGGGGTTCTGAGAGAGCCACTGCCTTTGCAGCTCAACCACCCTTGTCATCACCATTTCCATCTGTAGCGCTCATGTTTTCTTGTTTACCAGAGTTTCCCATCTTCCAGAAACGTATTGAAATTTCTCATCCACCAGTGTCTCCTTTTCTGTCTCCATGTTGTTGTAGATTCATATCTTTTTATCTCTTCATGATCATACTAGTGGTATGTGGGAAGCTAAGGAGGTACGCATGTAGGCGGTCTACCACAGTTGCCAAGAAGTCTATCAGATCGTTACTTTGGAAAGCTGCCCAGATGATCCAGACCCCAGACTTGACAGAGTACTTGGGACTCGCTGGACTCCATGATCTTTCCCGCTCTCTTGTAGCACTAATGCCTTATCTTCTAGGCGCTCTGTCTTCCCCCCAAAAGCAATGATTTCTCTCCAGTGAAATCAGATTAAATTAAAATTTATTGATGTGTAAAATGTGTTCAGAGAAATACATGAATCACAAGTGTACGGTTGAGTGAATTATCACAAAGAGGCCGTGTTCATGTAACAATGGCCCAGACCAAAAAATAGAACCCCAACTCTCCAGGGGTCCCTGTGGCTCTTTTCCTATCACTAGCCCCCTTTCTTCAGGATTAACCTCTGTTTTGACTGCTAGTTCCATAGATTCATTTTACTCATTGTTGAACTTTATGTAAATTGGCCCTCTGTTCATTATGGGTTCAGCTCATATTTTGCATGCAGTAGCGTTTTTATCTTTTGTTCCCCTTTTGTGTATATCCAGGTTCTTCCCACTCCAAATAAAGTTAGCTGCGGCTGCTGTTCTTTTCCTCCCAAGAACTATAACACCTGCCATTGAATGACTAGCCTGTTTCCTTCCCCACATTTAACTTTGTGTGAAACGATACCATGAAGACTATCTAGACCACACTCTTGGCTCCATGATTTTGCCTCTTTTAAGAAGACAATTGTCAGGGCGCCTGGGTGGCTCAATCGGTTGAGCATCCGACTTCAGCTCAGGTCATGATCTCGTGGTCTGTGAGTTCGAGCCCCACGTAGGGCTCTGTGCGGACAGCTCAGAGCCTGGAGCCTGTTTCAGATTCTGTGTCTCCCTCTTTCTCTCTCCTTCCCCACTCATGCTCTGTCTTTCTCTTCTCAAGAATAAATAAATGTTAAAAAAATTTTTTTAATAAAATAAAAGAAGACACTTGTCAAGTGACACCCCATACCCTCCAAAATACATATCTAAATTTTGCCCTTGTGTTCTACATTCAGTTCATGTGTTTTTCCAAATTCTGGTTGGCAAGAAAGGGCAGGACACGTGGCCCTTTGCACAGAGGTGGAGCTTATGGGCAGCACTTCACCCACTGAGCCCTCATGGCAGTGGGTGTAATGTGCTTGAAGATGCCTCCAAGGAGAGCAACAGGGATGGCAGTGGCTGACGGCCCGGCCGTCTTCCCCTTGTCTCTTACAGAGCTTTACCTTCTGAGTGCCAGATGCTCCTCTTCTCAGCAACCTTTGAGGACTCTGTGTGGCAGTTTGCAGAGCGAATCATTCCTGACCCTAATGTTATCAAGTTAAGAAAAGAGGAGCTGACCCTGAACAACATCCGACAGTATTATGTGCTGTGTGAGAATAGGAAAGACAAATACCAAGCTCTGTGCAACATCTATGGTGGCATCACCATTGGTCAGGCCATCATCTTCTGCCAGGTAACTGCTGAGATCTGTCTTCGTCATGCCCAGACTTCCCTGCATGTGGAGGCGAGGGGATGGTAATACTAATAAGTGCCATAGAGCCAGGTGCCATCGCAAGCACTTTTTGTACCGGAGGGTATTTAGTGTAATCTTCAGAACAGCTTGGTATAGGAATTAATCTGTATTTTGTGGGTGAAACTTAGAAATATTAAGCAATGGAATAGGACCTCAATATGATGTTAAATAGAGGGCATCATTATTTTAGGGGGATTGCTTCTAACAGTTCCCCATTTAGGTTGATGTTTACTGTTGGGTTTTTACAGATCACCCTTCATCAGATTAAGAATGTTCTCGTCTAATTCCTAACTTACTATGAGCAAAGTAGCCACTCCGTCTCTCACTGTTAATATTACCCTGTTTTTATTTTCATATTTACTTTTTCCATCGGACATGTTTCATGTTCACGCATTGGTTTTATTTTCTCTCTACCCCACAAACACTGTAAGCTCCATGAGTGCAGGACCTCATCTGTCTTACTTTTGTAGCCCACTAGAATGGCTCCTGCCTGGCACAGGGACAGCACTGAACACATACTTGTAGAATAAAAGAAAGCTCGCTTCTGCCACGGACTAGCCATGAAACCTTGGGCAAGTGATTTCATGTTTTTAAGCTTTGGGTTTTTGGGTTTTTTTAATTTAGGTAGCTATGTCATCAGGTTGTTGTGAGAGCAAATGACTGTAATGCATGTAAAGATTTGAGCGAGATTCCTGGCAGACATGAAGCACTCTTCTTAAAGGGACTAAGGGTGTCATTACTGCATTATCCCATTTTGTCATCACACTACCACGTGAGGTAGGCGAGCATTTTATCTCTCCTTAATGGCTGAGAAGTCAAAGCTCCTAAAGGTTGAGAGGATGTGACCCTAGGAAGTACAGGGGGTGGACAAATTCCATGCCTATTCTAAGATTTCTCTAGGACTTGAGGGAGAGGTAAAGCAAAATCCCTGTGCAGCCATTTCTGGCTTCCCCATCATGCGTAAGTGAGCATTGCAAACACAGCAGGTCTGCTTTGACTTGGGATGCTGTGCTGGGTTTTGTGTTTTCATGTAGACTCGTCGAAATGCCAAGTGGTTGACTGTGGAGATGATGCAGGATGGCCACCAAGTGTCTTTGTTAAGCGGAGAGCTGACCGTGGATCAGCGAGCCTCCATCATTCAGAGGTTTCGGGATGGGAAAGAGAAAGTTCTTATAACAACCAATGTCTGTGCTCGAGGTGTGTGTGTGTTTGTGTATGTACACGCTTAAAGTCAAGTTTATTGAAGTATATAATTTACGTATGATAAAACTCATGGATTTTAAGCACACAGTGAGATTTTTGACAAGCATATAGGGTCATGTAATCATCACTATAATCAAAGTACAGACACTTCCCTCTCCCTCCAGAACTTCCTTGTGCTCCTTTGCTGCTAGCCTCTTCTTCATATCATCTGACCCCTGGCAACTACTGATCAGATTTCTGTCTACTTTTTTGTCTCTTCCAGAATGCTATATAAATTAAATCATATATAGGTAGCCATTGTGTCTGACTTATCCTACTTGATATAATGCTTTTGAATTCATCAGTGTTGTGACATATATTAGTAGTTAGGTCCTTTTTATTGCTGAGTCATATTCCCTTGAATGGATATACCACAATTAGTTCATTCACGAGTTGATGGACATTTGAATTATTCACAGTTTGGGGCTATTTTGAATAAATCTGTAATAAACATTCATATGTAGGTCTTGTGTAGACATGTTTTCATTTCTCTTGGATAAATAAAGTAGGATTTGGGGGTCATATGGTAAATGTATGTTTAGCTTCATAGGAAACTGAAACTGTCTTCCAAAGTGACTGTACCATTTTTTATTCCCACCAGCAATGTAGGAGAGTTCCAATTGCTCTGCATCCTTGCCAGCAATTAATACTGCCACTCTTTTTCATTTTAGCCATTCTAGTAGATGTGTGTGGTATCTCATTGTGTTTTTGACTCATGCTCCCTAATGACTAACATTGATCATCTCTGAGGTGTTTTTAATTTTAAAACTATTGACTACTTCGGGGAAAATTCTTTGTTTTTTCAGGAGACAGGCCTTCCTACATTATTCATTCTTCCCATACCCTTGCCTACACCCCATACTCAAACCATGTTTCCTAATTCATTCAGATAGAAATGAAGACCTGCTATGCAGGTGGAGCTCAGCACTGTGGAAGAGGAGCCTGAGAAAAGATGAGGTCCCAGCCCCTCAGGAGCTCAGCGTCTAGCACTTGACTATCTAGACCAGTGCCATCCAGTAGAACTTTCTACATTGAAGTAAATGTTCTGTTCTGTGCTGTCCAGTTGGTAGCCAGTGGCCATATAGGGCTGCTGGGCACTTGAAATGTGGCTAGTGTGACTGAGGAACTTGTAATTTGAATTAATTTAAAGTTAGATGGCCATATTGGATGGCACACCTCTAGACCTTGGAGGAAAGAGGGCACCAGGAGCTCCAAGGAGGACAAGGATTGTGACCGAGACAGCTTTGTAGTGCTGGGAGACAGAGGCACTGGGGGATCATAGAATTCTTCCAGGAACGTTAGATGTGAAAGGTTTTGAAGAAAGGGTAGAATCTAATTTGATAAGAATTTACAGTTTGCTTGGGAAATGGCAAGGCTGTGTGACTACAGTGTTGGATTTGAGTCAGGAGAGGAAGAGATGAGACTTCAGGTGGTTTGGAAATCTGGAATTGTTTGTGCTTCATCCTGTGCAGTTTGGGCAGTCAGCCCTGAACTTAGGTGTCCAGGACGTTGCCATGGTGACCGTGGTCAGAGAGATTGGAGGAGGAGAGAAGAGGGGGAACTTGTCTGGAGGTTGTTACAACAGTGAGGCAAGGGATAAAAAAAAGTCCTGGCTGGAACCATGACTGCGGCATGGAGTGGCGTGGGGTCCAGTGAAGGGTAGGGCACGTGAGACGGGGGTTCCTGCCGGGGACTTAGCACAGTAGGAACGGAGAGGAGGCTCTGTGGGCTTGGCGAGAGCCCTGTCCACAACACACGCTCTTTGTACATACTGAAACTTCTGTAGAATTAGCTTCTACTGACACTCTTAAATCTAGCATCCTAGGCGCCCTGGGCCAGCAAATTGCTTGACCACAGTATCCACTTCAGTGACATAAAACCAGCTTTTGTTTGTAAATGACGGCTGTTAAGAGAGAGTTTCCCTGGCAGATGGGGTTCATGAACAGCTGTGTCCTAAGGAGGCAGTCGCAGGACCCCACAGTGTCTTTCCTCTTCCAGGGATTGATGTGAAGCAGGTCACAATTGTTGTGAACTTTGATCTCCCTGTAAACCAAGCTGAGGAGCCAGACTATGAGACCTACCTTCACCGCATAGGGCGGACGGGGCGCTTCGGGAAGAAAGGCCTGGCCTTCAACATGATTGAGGTGGATAAGCTACCCCTGCTTATGAAGATCCAGGATCACTTTAGTAAGTAGCACCTGTCACAGTGGGAACTGTGCATCCTGCTGATGGTGACAGTGATGGTGTCTGTCACGGACCTACTACCCAGAGGTTTAGGGTCTATGGGGGCAGGAGCCAGGGAGTGGGAAGCTCCTAATCCACAGTGAGTGCTAGAGCTCCTAATGTGAGGCCGTTGAGTAAATCATCCATATATGGTAGCTGAAGAACAACTTAAAAATCAAGTGGAATTAATATGAGCTCAGGTTTATGTTATTGCCCATTATGGGACCCGGGGCAGCTTTTCATGTCCTAAAAGCACCATCCAAAACAAAGTAATAAAGTCCTTTAGGATTATATTTTGTTCCTGGAGTGCTTGGTGGCTCAGTTGGTTAAGCGTCCGACTCTTGGTTCCAGCTCAGGTCATGATCTCATGGTTTGTAGGTTCGAGCCCCAAGTCAGCCTGCTTGGGACTCTCTTTCTGCCCCTCCCCCACTCACACTCACACGTTCTCTCAAATAAACTTGAAAAAAATTATATTCTGTCCCCAGCTTCCCCTCTTATTTACATTTTTCTCTTCCTCTGGCCCCCCCACCAACTAGGATAGTCCTAAATTCTGAGATCTGCTGCCCTTCTTCCCACCCCACATCCAAACAAGGCAGACTCTGGTAACCTTCTGGGCTCTTGGACCAGCAGCTTGCACTCTGATGGAAGCTCTGATGGAAGTTCTGATGGTAACCTGAGGCATCCACTTCTCAGTTACCCCTGGCCCCAAGGCCCACGGACATGACTGGGGAGCAGGGGGAGAGGTACACTTGAATGACCCCGAATATATCTTCACCTTTTGGGAAAACGGTACTTAACTTTTGTGGGAAGCAATGGACACTGTCCCTGGGGAAATGCATAGAGGCACACCTATGCAGTTTGGAATACGATTTTGGAAAGTCTAGACTGTAGCACATCCATGGACGCTTCAGGGAAGTTGATTAAGCAACTCTGTGTTAGGAGAGGCAAGGAGGGATGGCAGGCAGAAAGAACCCTTACCATCCATCCACGCCTGCTATGGTAAGCTCCTTATGACCAAATCCTGGGAAGTGACCTCAGCAGAGGCACCTTAGCTTCCCTCCCTGTTGCCATCCCTCACCCCACCCCACACACGCCCATTCATTCCTCCTAGTAGGGCCACGCCCCTTCCCAGGCTCCCCTCACCTGCACCTTTTTTTTTTTTTTTCTGGCCTTTTTTTCTGCCCCAAGGTATCTAGACACATGTTCTATTGTTTGGTACATTTGATGCTCTTTTAGTTAGTTTTAATTGGTTATTTTAATCCTATCTCTTCCTTATCTAATCTAGAGAATGTTCTCTCTCAGGGCTTTCCATACAGGGGATGACAGGAACACGTATTTGTGAAGGTGTCACTGTCTTCAGATATTCAGAGCTGGGTGGAATGAAATTCTGTGTATGCCCCAGGCTAAGACTGCTTCTGTTCTCTTCCCTTCTCTTAGATAGCAGTATCAAGCAGCTCGACCCTGAAGACATGGATGAGATTGAAAAGATTGAATATTGAAGACAGAACTGTGTTGTTTGTGAAATGTCCTAGTTTATGTGAGAATGTCCCAATGGGTTTTGAAGGTAATTTTTTCCATTGGGGCTTTTTCAAAGTGAAACTGTTAAATATGGCAAAATAAATGTCATGGTAGCCTTAGTCTTAAGACATGAGGTCTTTTTGAAACCAAGTTGGTGTGAAGCACTGATCTTTTTGAATAAAAAAGCAAGATTATTTCTTATTCTAACCTTTTTGCAGGTAAACATCTTTGTGTGGGGCACTGGGGTGTTTGGGGAACTTCGTCTGTAGGGTCTGAGCAGAGTGTGCCTCTTGTGAACATGTCACAGTGCCACGAGATGGCAGTAGAACTTCACCAGTTCTGGGATCTGAGCCGCGGGCCAGGAAGAAGCCCGACAGCTCCAGGCCTCACTCCCTGGGCGACCCTTTAGAGCCAGTAGTGTCCTTCTCCCTCACACGTCTGCTCCCCCTCCTCGTGCAGGCATGCTTGGGAGTGCCCGCGCACACGCGTGCACACACACCCCTTAGGTTGGAGCTCAGGGTGAAACCTTCAAAATGTAAAACAATTTGAAAGAGAACATTTTGCTTTTTTACTATTTCATGTGACATACAGATTGTGAAAATATTTTCTCTGGCTTCTTAATGTCTTCAAATTAGAGGATCATTTGCTATCTAATAGGCTCTGGAAACATGGCTTTATTACAGGCTTTTCTTCAAAACAGCCAGTCGGGGGGTGGGGCGGTGGAACCCACTCTCCTTATTAAAGAAGTAACATTTCAAGGGAGCCAAAACGTTTTGCTTTTAAAAACTTAAAGGTGTATCTGAGAATCCCAGACGTTTTCCTGTAAGTCCCATTGAAATGCTTTTCATTTCTCACATTTGCCGCTAACCAGTGAAACAGTGGGCTTGCAGAAACAGGAAATCGATACCCTCCCAGAAAGCTCGAGCTGGTCTGCAGCCTGCAGCTTGTCCAGGCCCCGGCTCTGTCCCACCAGAGTGCCACCAGCAGCCGCAGTGAGTGCTCCCGTTGGCCTGGCCTGGAAGGGTGTTTCTGGCCTCTCTCTTCTGGTGTTCCACGTGCGTAGCCCCCTGCCTGTGTGTTGTCCCATGAGCAGGGCTCAGAAATACGTGGAAACCGTCCGGCATCCTCACCCCATGGCAGACGTTTCCTGTGTGTCCTTGACACCAAACACCAGCGAGAGGGAGATGGAAAAGATGTTAGAGTCACCTCAGAATTCCGAATAACAGCAGCCTCGGACCGTGCCGAAGGACAGAGGGGTGTGCGGGCTGTTGGTGCAGCACGGAGGAGGGACCCCCAGCGCCATGTGGGCTGGCTTCCCAGAGAAGACACTGTGCGGCTCCTTTTACGAGAAATATGTATTGAATGGTGCCACTTGTCATGTACTTGGTACCACCCTATGCTTTCCTAACACGGGTCCGCTGGGGCAGCCTCCCAGGCCCTGCCCATCACCATGACTAGCCCCGTGTGGAAAAAAAAAAGCCAGACCCTGGGAAGGCAGAGCCCAGAAGTACGGTGGAGGGGAGCTGAAGGCACAGGCAAAGTAGCAGTTAACAAAGAGCTCGGTCTCAGGAGGAGACCGACACAAGAGCCTCCAGCGACAGAATTTGTAGGAAGCTGAACTCCCACCTCTGATCCCACTCGGGTTTTCCTTGCACTATGTCTGCCTTCCTGTCTGGACTGCCATCGGTTTGTGGTCGGTCTTGCTGTCCACTCCGTCCGTACCCAGCCCCCAACACAGTGACCGGTGCATAACAGATGCTCAGTAAATACTTGCCCAGTAAATATTCCTTTGCCATTTCTTCATTCACTAACATTCTTCCCTGACGTTTTCCATCCTAGTTTTGAACACCAGTCATATGGCATAGGATGACTGAGGATAGGGAGGATGTCAAGGTGTTCTGCTCTCTCTTACTATTTGAGAATCGAGTGGGACTTTGCATCATACTCCTCTCTGCGTTGCGGTGTTCTAAATAAAACTTCACCATTTCCCCTTCCAGTTAGACCTCTGATGGGATATCTACCAGCTACCCTCACAAATGTCTTCAGGAATTTCCATTTGGCAACTGTTCCCACAGGGTCTGCAAATAGTGGCATTCTTCGGCCTTCCCCTTTGCCCCTCTCCTCACATTCTTTTGTCTCGCCACCTAGGAGGCGGCAGAGCCGTCCTGTGTTCTGTGTGCCTCACAGCTGTCTTAACGCTGGCTGTCCGGTTTGGTGAGTCAACAATCCAAAGGCTGTTTTGCAGGGTGCAGCTCCTTGCTGGGAACTGCAAGCAATTTTCACATCACACCGTGCGTGGCCCGGCCAAGGTCATCTCTCAGTTGATGCCTGCCTGAGGAAGGAGTCAATGGAGAAGCAAGGAATAACCAGATGATTTCAGTGCATCTGTGGGCTGGATTAATCAGCTGTGTATTACTTGGCATTAAATACTAAACCAACTCCATTCCGTTTATCTTGGCCAGCTTTCTACTGTTAGCATATTGAAATAACACGATTACATAGAGCAGGGCTGTGATTCCCAGCGGGAGTTGTGAGTGAACACCCCTCCTGGGGCACAGCTCTCTGGATGTTGGGTGCTGGATCTAAGGCAACTATGAATAATAGGAAAGGCGGAGGTGTTGGTCACAGTCTGGTAGGATGTCTGACAGCCCTTCTCAAGAGACATTATTGCTCTTGGTCATGAGCAAGTGTTGATCCTCCCCAGCAAAGCCTGGTCCCCGTGGAAGCGGCTGGCGGTCTCTGCACTTGTGATCAACGGTGGAAAGTCTTAGAGGATGGTTGGCTGGGGGAGATGGCAGTGCCTTTCCAGCCCTGGGGAGAGAGGCTGCTTGTGTCCAGCCTCGCTTCTGCGCTTGGTCCCCTGAGAGGCTCTGTCTCCTTTTATTCAAGCGGGGACCCCAACAGAAAGGCTCCGAGCAGAGACGACACAGCTGTCGGGATAGAAGGTGAAATGGGACTTCAGAGCAAGGACCTCTCTGTGGGCCTGCACTTTTTCACCCTCTGAGCCCAAGGGCCTTGCTCTGTTCTTTCCTGCTGTTGAAGGGAGAACCTGCGCATGCCGGTCCAGGGGGCACGAGGGGCCCAGCAGCTGGGCATATGTTAGCTTTACTACAGGACTAATGCGAGAGTTGGGTCCTCTTAAATCCTACCCCCTCGCTCCAACCCCCCCACCACTTGTAGGGAATCATCATGTGTATTAAAGACACTCATAACATTGTAACCCACAGACTGTGAAATATCTCAGGCTATGCTTCAAGGAATACCAACTTTCTGTTTTTGGAAGAACCCGAAAAGAACTTGCCCCGGAATTTTGTATCCTTTTATTTTTTTTACCCGTAGCTTTCTGTCTGCTGACCCCGTTCCCTGGCTAATGTTTTCGGTTCTAGGTCCTGCATTTCCCCATGTTCTTGGCTCTGCTGTGCTGCCTGCTGTCTAAGGAGGGGTGAGCCAGCCAGGCTCTAACCTTCTCCCACCCCTCCCTCCCACCCCCGCTGTGCTGCCTGGTGCCCCTCAGAGGCAGGCTGTCAGAGCCATCATCTTGAGATGCTGCCCTCTTCCCTTAATTTTCCTTATTGCTTTGTGTCTCAATCAGCTGGGGCGCCGTAACAAAATATCACAGACCAGGTGGTTTAAACAACAGAAATTTCTTTTCTTAACGATTCTGGAGGCTGGAATGTCCAAGATCACGGTCCAGCAGTGTTCAGTTTCTGGAAAGGACTCTCTTCTGCCCTCGCACTACGTCCCCACGTGGCAGGGAGAGAGAGAGGACTAGCTCGTGCTAATCCCATAATCCCATCATGAGGGCCCCACCCTCATGACCTAATTACCTTCCCAAATCCTCACTTCCAAATACCATCACATTGAGGTTGGGGCTTCAACATATGAATTTGAGGTGGGGGCAGGGAAGAAACATTGTGTTCACCTGCCAAATAACACTTTGCAACCCATCATTTTAAAACTATCCATAACATTCCATAAACTATCATTTAAAGATTTGGGTGAGGTTGAAGCACCATTATCGTTTTATAATGTGGTTTTCCACCTCACCATCAAACAGGCAACTTTCAGGCAACTTCTAATGAAATACAGGAAATACACCTGAAATGGGGTGATTGTGGGTTAAGAGAAGTAACAGTGTGTCCTGAAAACTATGGAGACCCACTGCCCGTGTTGAACTTCCCACCCTCCTTCCCCAGTTCATCAGCTTCAACTTCTACTCCGATGAGAGACAACCACAAGCTCTAATGTATTAAGAAAGATGAGCACTGAAAAGATTGCTGTCCCTCTCTTGTATTCCAGAAAAAATGAAAGGATTTTCTAAATGACAACCTTCTGAAGTCCTTAGTCTTTAGAGAGAAATGAAGGCAAACTATCTCACACTCTTCTTTGGGAATTTATCTGTGCCTGTGATTTTCTTCTCTTCAGTAGAATGGTTGTGGGTTTCTGTATTCCCATTTCTAGAATACATTTTCATGAGTGGGGATAATGTCTTATTTTGAGCTTGATATTTTTCTTGTGTTAGGAAGAATGATGCGGTTTTACTCCAGTCCCTTAGTTTGTGATTTGTGGCTTGGAATCCCAGTTGGAAGGAAATGATTGACCAGGAAGCCCGTTTTTTTGTGAGGTTTAGAGACATGGTCAAGTATAACAGCCTCAGGCATGATTCAGAAGGCAGAGTCTGAACAGGCTGCTTTGTGAGGTAGTGAGCTCCCCATCCGTGGGACTCTTCAGTCCATCAGAAGCATCCATTCTGGTCACTTGCAATGGATATTGTGTACTTGTGGTTCTTGCATTAACTGGGAGTTTGGAATACAATGATCTCGGAGACCGTCCATTGCAAGATACCGTGTGTCCATGACTCCGCACAGCAGAGCTACACAAACAGAAGAACATGAGCCCTAGAAGCTTTGCACAGAGGAAGATTGTCTTCCACAAAGGAAAAGAAAACGGAGTGATTAAGTTCTAATTACACCCTGTCTCAACTTTCAGATTCACCGGTTTCTTCCCCATGTGACCATCTCTTTATACCTATCTTCATCAACTCATGCAGAATGTGGATTATTTTTCACTTAATATTTATATTCTAAAAACAATAAAACAGCAAATAAAAGTAGCAAGGGGAACATTATAAAATATCCCATTACTTCGTCATAACAATTATCTCGATTCCATCTTTTCCACCTTGGTATGACTTGGTAGTTAGTCATAGTTAATATGAGAGATGCCTCTTTATTTGAAACATTCAAGTGTTTTTTTCACGGTGCTGAGTAGTCTTTGGAATTACTAAAAATAATAATTGGCTGGACTCTCCTATCAGGTGAATATAACACAGTGCATTCAGCTGTTCACAGTTCAGCTTTGCTGAACACTTATGTGCTGTCCAGTTTTTCAAAATTATAGGATTATAAGTAATGGAGCAAATCTTCTTGCCCATTATTTTGAGTTCTTTCTTGGGATGAGAGACATTTAAGTTTGAGTGTTGGGTAAAAAAAGAGCATTTTTATGGTTTTTGATAGATTGTGCCAAATTGCTTCCAGAGGGCCATAACCACACCTGTTTATACCGCCCCTCTGATTTTACCCCGCCTTACCAGCAAGGGGTATTTTCATTTTCAAATTGCTTGGTAACTTTTTCTGGCTTACATTTCTTCTAATACAAACGAGATTGGAATTTTTTTTAATATGGTTCATTGTTTGAAAAACATCTGTGGTGTCCTTTGCCCATTTAACTTATGAGATCTTAATGTTGTCCTTATCGAGTTATGTGAAATACATGTGTGAGCTGATTTTTCCAAATAAAATAAAGATATTAACCATTTTTCCTAAAACGTGTCTTCCCAGTTTGCCTTTTTAATTTATATCATGGCTTACACACAAAATTATCTAATTTTTATAGTAAAATATATCAATAGTTTTGTGAGTTTTGACTTTCTGGTTCTAGAATGTTAGCACTGCTCTAGAAAATATCCAGTTTCGTTCTCAGTTATTATTGTAATTTTATCTTTAGAAAAGATATTTGAGGGGCGCCTGGGTGGCCCAGTCAGTTAAGCATCCGACTTCAGCTCAGGTCATGATCTCATGGGTCATGGGTTTGAGCCCCGCCTCGGGCTCTGTGCTGACAGCTCAGAGCCTGGAGTCCCCTTTGGATTCTGTGTCTCCCTCTCTCTCTGCCCCTCCCCTGCTTGTACTCTCTCTCAAAATAAAACATTTAAAAATAAAGATATTTGACTTTAATCCATCTGAAATTTATTCTTGTGGGAAGTATATCAAATTGATCCCATTTTCTTTCTTTCTTTTTTTTTTTAAGTTTGTTTATTTTGAGAGAAAGAGCTCTGGAGAGCATGAGTGGGGGAGGGGGCAGAGAGAAAGGGAGAGAGAATCCCAAGCAGGTTCCATGCTGTCAGCACAGAGCCCAATGCGGGGCTCTATTCCACAAACTCTGAGATCATGACCTGAGCCGAAATCAAGAGTTGGACGCTCAACCAATTGAGCCACCGAGGCGCCCTTCTTTTTAAAAAATGTTAAGGGGCACCTGGATGGCTCAGTCAGTTAGGTGTCCCACTTCGGCTCGGGTCATGATCTCACGTTCGTGGGTTTGAGGCCCGTGTCAGGCTCTGTGCTGACAGCTCAGAGCCTGGAGCCTGCTTTGGATTCTGTGTCTCCCTCGTTCTCTCTGCTCCTCCCCTGCCCACCCTCTGTCCCTCAAAAATAAATAAACGTTAAAAAAAAAATCTTTTTTTAAATGTTAATAATTCTGGGATGGCTGGGTGACTCAGTTGGTTAAGCGTTCGACTTTGGCTCAGGTCACGATCTCACCACTTGTGAGTTCGAACCCCGCATCGGGCCCTGTGCTGACAGGTCAGAGCCTGCTTCTGATTCTGTGTCTCCTCTCCCTCTCTGCCCCTCCCCTGTTTGCACTCTTATCTCTCAAAAATAAATAAACATTTTAAAAAATGTTAATGATTCCAACTCCATTTATTGAGAGATCCTTTCCTTTTTCCATTTTCTTTGTATTTCTCCTTTATCATATTACATTTCTACACATCCGTGCACATATGATAGGATTCTATCTGCTCGACTCCAGTTTATTGTGCCAGTACCACAGTTTTAAGTATTGTTACATAATTGTTTTAATCTAAGGGCTTGGTCCTCCTCTTGGCTATTGCAGTTCCCTCTCATTTTTTATCTTTTTTATGTTTATTTATTTTTGAGAGAGAGACAGAGCATGAGCAGGGGAGGGGCAGAGAGAGAGGGAGACACAGAATCTGATGCGGGCTCCAGGCTCTGAGCTGTCGGCACAGAGCCCGATGCAGGGCTAGAACTCACAAATGGTGAGATCGTGACCTGAGCCGAAGTCCGATGTCTAACCGACTGAGCCAGCCAGGCGCCCCAATTCCCTCTCATTTTTAAAAAATATCATTACTAGTTTTACTCTTTGAAATTAGTTTTAGATCCATTTTGTCAACTCTCAAAAAACTCTGGATTTTTATTTGACTGCATCCATTTGGCAGTTAAAATTATTCGGTCCATACATTAATTTGTGCAGTATTTCATTTCATGGTGGTCTTTTCTGTCCCCATGTCCGGAGACATGCTAGGAGCAAAGACGGAGGGAACGGGTCTGGCGTGGGCCAGGAGGCTGGTATTACTGGGGGTAGCGGTGTTGGAGAGACTCAGCTGGCTGTACCCGGGCTGGGCCACGCGTGCCCACATGTCTGCCCGAGAGGGAGTCCAGATGACAGAGACTGGTGTATGCTGCAGAGGTCAGGAGACCCAGGTTCTAGCCCCACCTGGAGTGGTGTTAGTCCCTTCTGTGCCAGGGTGAAGCCACTTGATCTGCCATGGCCTTGTCCCCCAAGGATCCTTCCAGCTCTAAAACCTCTTCACCTCTGCTCCACGTGGCGGAGGACCCCGAAGTGCTGTCCCTGCTTCACCTCTGCTAGACCGCGAGGCGGAGCGGGGCGGGGCGGGGGGTGGGGAGGCAGAGACCCTTCTGCTGGGTCCTCCAGGTCCCAGCACCCGGCCCGGGGCCGAGCCCTCACAGGTGTTCCATGCCCGCAGGAAGAGGGGGCGGAGGGAGAAAGTGTGCAGCTCCGGTGTAGACAAGAGCTTTGTACCGGCTCATGTGTTTCAGCGCGCCCAGTCTCAGGCTGCGACCTAAACAGAAATCAGCCTGGGCGAGTGCGATTGTGCAGCTCGCTGAGGGGACGCCTGGGTGGTGCCCGTGCTGTTCGTGTGCAGACCACACCTTGAGTAGCAAAGTTGTAGAACACAGATGTATGTGGAATTCTTGGCTGAAAAAAAAAGGGTGGGAGTGGGGGTGGGGGTGGGGGGCCCCTGGTTGGCTCAGTCGGTTATGCGTCCGACTTCGGCTCAGGTCATGATCTTATGGTTTGTGAGTTCGGCCCGCGTCAGGCTCTGCGCTGACCGCTGGGAGTCTGGAGCCTGCTTCAGATTTCGTGTCTCATTCTCTCTCTACCTCTCCCCTAGTATATGTATAGAATAGACGAGAAACACGAAGTCATCTGATACCTTGTCGGGATAGTAAGTTCACAGCTCAGGTTACGATAGTAAGGTTATAGACTTTCTTCTACCTGTTTGTTGCTTTCAAGTGTTGGCAAAGAATAAAAACTGTTAAGGAATCTCTTCGTGAACCGGAAAAACAAAAGCGGTTCATCCAGCAGCCACAAAGGGCCACATCACTCACTGTCCCTTCTCTGAGTGGCTCTGTACTCCCGAGGTAAGCCTTCTCTCCAGTTGGGACAGTTTTCAAGATGTTTTCTAACAGCCTGCTTGGGTTTGCTCTGTCTAGAAGCGCCTGAGGCTGTACCCACTGCCCAAAGGGTGAAGTGTGACCGGCTGACCCACCTCTGGTACAGATGCAGCCCTTAGAGATGTAAGAAAGTTCCTTGCTCCTCATCTAGGGTTAACCTGCAGCCGGACCAAACCACCAGGGACGCCCTCTGCTCTGCACCCACCCAGAGTATGAAGGAAAATCTCTGAGTTAAAAGTTTGCCTTTCTTACTGGAAGAATTTTTATTAGGCCAAAGCGTTGACAAGTTTGTCCTTCCCAGAATCTGCTAACACCCTCCCTCCGTTCCCTTCAATTTTTAGCACTTTTCCCCTCCTCGGTTTTGGAGGGGAGGAAAAACTATCTTGAACAAGCAGAAAGTTTTATCCAAGGTGTTTGGCAATGACTCCGTGTGCTGGGAAAGATTTATGTCTCCGTTCTCTGGCACCGCCTAGTGTGAGCTCACTTAAAACAACTGAATAAATGAGTTCACTTTATCCTGTCAAAATGGAACCGAGGGCGGCATGGTACCCAGCTGGGGTCCACGGGGACCCTGAGGCAACGTTCATGTCTCAGTCACTTGTGCTGAGCTCAGCCGTTTTTATGTCTGTCTGAGATCATTAAAACGAGGAGGGCAAGGAGCAGAAAGCCCCATGGAATGAATGGTGTGATGGAAACACCACTTGAAGCCTACAGGGCTCAGCCCTAAGCCTGCATTTAGAGGTTCACTTAAAAGGCTGCTTCTCTACCAGTTAGCAGCCCTTCGGACAGTTGGTTTGACCTGAGCTCCTTGAAGGGGCTCCTGCAGAGAAGTTTCTTCATGCTGATGGTCACAAGACTATTTGTTTCCCTTTCTCGATAAGCCCTATTTTGTCATTCCTATGGCCCTCCTACCATTAAGACTGGGCCCATTGAGACAAGGCCTTATTGCTCTAGGAAAGGGTCATGGATTATGTCCTGGATGGATTGTCTGGGCCTCCTCAGTTCCATCCCTATACAGGGGTTGGGGCTCAGGATGCTTTTTAATTCAAGGTAGCTGCCCCGGAAGGGAAAGATAGTACTGCTAAGTCCCGAGCAGAAGGTAGCTGGTGAGCTGGAGGGCCCAGGCTCACCCATCTGGAAAGCGGCTACACGACCCTACCCTCGGCTAGGATTTGTTCCTCCTTCCGGAGTCCTCGGGCTTCAGCCAGAGGGAAGGGTGGCTTTTGTCTTAGGGTGAGGACTTGGGACTGTTTCTGACAATTTCTTAGCATTTAAAGGTGACAGAGTGTGTCCCCTAGACTGTAAGCAGCCTAAGGGTGGGGATTGTGCCTTCTCCCAAAGGAAGAGAGGTAGAGAGATGGAGGGAGGGAGGGAGGGAGGGAGGGAGGAAGTAGACCCTCACAAGGCCTGGGAAACTCTCGTAAGAACTTAATGCCCTTTTATAAATGTGGAAGCTGAGAGATTGTGTTTATATATGTAAATACATCCTTATATCAATTTATTTTTGTTTAAAATGTAACTAGTTTGGGGGCGCCTGGGCAGCACAGTTGGTTAAGCATCCGACTTCAGCTCAGGCCATGATCTTGTGGCTCATGAGTTCGAGCCCTGCATCAGGCTCTGTGCTGACAGCTCGGAGCCTGGAGCCTGCTTCGGATTCTCCCTCTCTTTCTGCACCACCCCCACTCACACTCTGTCTTTCTTGCTCTCAAGAATAAATAGACACAAAAAAATTTTTTTTAATGTAACTAGTTCGATGTGCACTGGTTATATTTTTTCAACATGCCTTAAAGCACAAATATAGATAAGCTAAAAATTGTCATCTGTGTATCACCTTGGATGTTGCCCCAAGTGCTCCCATCCCACAAGGGCAGTGGCTGTCACAGTGTGGTCCCCAGGCTGGCAGCATCAGCATCACCTGAGAAGGCCTCAGAAATGCAAATTCTCAGGCTCTACCATAGACCTCCTGAATCAGAGGCTCTGGGAATGGGGCTCAACAGGCTCTTTTCTCAAACCTTCCAGGTTATTCCCACACTTGCTGAAGTTTGGTAACCACTGCCCTGGAGAGTCGGACCACTGAGGAGTACCTCCTGGTTGTGTCTCCTCTGCCCCTCCTGGACTCAGTGTCCTCATGAACACAGCACATGAAAGCCCTGGGTGAAGTACCATGTAAATGTTAATTCACACCCAGCCTTTCACAGCTTAGTTAAGAAAGACAAGAGGGGCGCCTGGGTGGCGCAGTCGGTTAAGCGTCCGACTTCAGCCAGGTCACGATCTCGCCGTCTGTGAGTTCGAGCCCCGCGTCAGGCTCTGGGCTGATGGCTCAGAGCCTGGAGCCTGTTTCCGATTCTGTGTCTCCCTCTCTCTCTGCCCCTCCCCCGTTCATGCTCTGTCTCTCTCTGTCCCAAAAATAAATAAAAAACGTTGGAAAAAAAAAAAAATTTAAAAAAAAAAAAGAAAGACAAGAAATGTGATGTGAAAGAACATTTGCATCGAGGAAGACACCTTGAAACTTACATGTAAGAGTGCAGAGAACCAATGCTGGCTCATTTCTCTCTGAATCCTTTAGTCAGAATTCAGGACTGATGAGGAGAACCTAGGAAAGCAGCTAGCTCCCCATTGTTTAGAGCAGCCCTGTCCAACAGAACTTTCTGCAATGATGGACATGTTCAATATCTACGTTGTGCTGGGAGACAATCCTCCAGGTGTCTTTTGCATTTCTGCACATCTTTCAAGGAGAGACACTGACTACCTTTTTCTGGATAATTTTCAAGGACATTTGTGTAGCCAATAGTCTTGGAAGGCAGAGATAATGTCTTCCCCCAGAGCCAAAAAACACAGCCTGCTTCCTGCCCGTTATAAAAGATTCAGGTTCCCTAAATTGGGGTTTCCTCTCTTGTATTGGAACCCACTGCATGTATAGGAATCATCTGGCCCTCCTCATGTTACTCTGTGAGAATTGGAGCTCAGGAAACTGGAGCAAGAAAATGCTGATACTCTGGCTACTGATATTGCTATAAATAATAAAGTCCGTTGTCTCAGACCCGGGAGTCTCATGTCTTCTGCTAGCATTCGTGAAACTAGCAGATTAATTTGTTAGCTTGCAACTAGAGGAAAATATGAGATTCTTCACGTTCCTCAACGTATTGTCCAAAACATGTGGCTATTGAGCACTCGAAATGTGGCTAGTATGACTAAGAAACTGCATTTTTAGTTTAAACAAATTTTCCCTAGTTTTAGTGAAGTATAATTGACAAATAAAATTGTATATATTTACAGTGCACAATGTAATGATCTGATACGAGTATACATTGTGAGATGATTACCACAATCCAATTTATTTACATATCCATCATCTCACATAGTTAGCTTTTTTCTTTTTTTGGTTAGAACTCTTAAGAATTACTCTCAGCAAATTTCAAGCACATAGTACAGTATTATTAACCATAGTCAGCATGTTGTACATGAGATCCTCAGAACATATTCATCTTGTAACCAAAAGTTTGAACACTTTGATCAACATCTCCCCATTTCCCTCACCTTCCAGCCCCTGGCAACTACCATTCTACTATGTTTCTGTGAGTTTGACTTTTTTCCCCTTTTTTTAGATTCCACATATAAGATTCCATATATGCCATATGGAATACGTCGTCCTCTGGCTTATTTCATTTAGCATAATGTCCTCTAGGTTCATCCATGTTGTCATAAATGGCTGGATTTACTTTTTTAGGGTTGAGACATATTCCATTGGATATATTTTGTAAAAGTTTATTTATTTTTGAGGGAGAGAGTGTGGGGGGGGGAGGGGCACAGAGAGAGGGAGAGAGAGAATCCAAAGCAGGATCCGCGCTGTCAGCGCAGAGCCCGACGCGGGGCTCCATCTCATGAACTGAATAAATGAGTTCATGAACTGTGAGATCATGACCTGAGCCGAAATCAAGTCAGACACTTAATGGACCGAGCCACCCAGGAGCCCCTCCATCGTATATGGTAGACACTTAGGATGTTCCCGTATCTCAGTGATTGTGAATAATGCTGCAATAAACACGAGGATGCAGATATATCTCCAAGATACTGATTTCACTTTCTTTGGATATGTATCCAGATGTGAGGTTTATTTTTAAATAGCCACATGTGGCTAGGGACTATCATATTGGACCACAGAGCTCAGAATGTTCAAGCATCAACGAGCAGGACCAGGTAGAGGGATTTTTCTACATTGAGAGGGAGTTGACACTTAGATGATCTCTAAGGTATTTTCAATATTTGAGTGCTAATGATTCTGCAGCTCTAGGAGGAGTGGAATTGTGAAGAGGTGCCTTTTCTTTTTTATTATGTCTGGAGGGGTTTCCTGGCACAGCTCAGAGATCAAAGGCAAGAGGAATTGGGACTGAGTTTGGAGCTTGGGGATGGGGAGATATTCTTGCTATAGGAAATGTCTTTTGGAAGAGGCTTGGATGCAAGAGAGAGAGAGAGAGAGAGAGAGAAGATATGGCCAGAGAAGACAAGCAGACCGGTGACTCTTAAAGAATTTACCCAGCTCTGCCCTCCCCTTCTGCCGTCAGCCTGAGAATATCCCCCGTCTACCCCTGGTTGGTCGGAGACTCCTCTGGGCCCTTTTCAGCTCCCCAGGCACCTGCCCCCTTACCTCCTGGCTCAGAACAATCTCCTCTTTGATTGCTGGCTCAGGCCCTGCTGACAGGTCAGGTCATATGTACCTAATCAGGAGGAGCTGAGGCCTGAGGGATGATAAACAGGGCTTCTCATTTCAATAAAGTTTGTGCAGAATATTGGAAACAGCTGTGGGCCTTGGCTGGTGGTGCCAGAGCCCGTGGGGGCCTGGTGTTTGTGGGAGGAGGGTTGAAATCGGGAGACATAGGGGCGGGAGTTGAAAGGGTGCTTTGCCACCCAAAGGCGGAGAAAGCCAGTGAGCCTAGTTCAATTGCCAGCTCCTGCTGGAATCCCAGGCTTTGTGGAGTGTGGAGAGCACTCTGGAATCAGAGGACTGAGGTCATAGCCAGGCAGGTCTGGATTACCCTGGAGGTCTTTACTTACATTTATGTAAATATGTCGTTTATTTTACAAATTCTACATAGATTTCTCCGCAAGCTGCTTTTCTCACCTAACATCACAAAAATCCCTCTAAGTGTATTCTTTTTCTTAAATTGTGGTAAAAATATAAAATGTACCACCTTAATCATTTTTAAGGGTACAGTTCACTGATGCTAAGGATATTCACACTGTCGTGCAGCCAGCCTCCACAAATTTTTCACCTTGCAAAATTGAAACTCTGTGCCCGTGAAACACCAACTCCCCATTCCCCCCTCACCCGAGCTCCTGGCGACCACTTTTCTTTCCGTTTCTCCGAGGCTGACTACGTTAGAGGTGTGGAAAGTAGAATCATACAGCATTTGTCTTTTTGTAATTTACTCTTTTTAATAGTTGCAGAACATTACGGTATATGGACCTATGTGTATCATTCAACGATTACCCGTACTGTACTTTTGTCGCAGCAAAAAAAAAAAGCTTTGAAATTTTTTAACGCATATCCTTGAATGCTGGAGTTTGCTGCCTTTCTCTTTCTTGTTTCTTCCCTTCCTTCCTTCTTTCCTTCCTTCTTTCCTTCTTCCCTCCCTTCATTTCTTTCTTTCTTTCTTTCTTTCTTTCTTTCTTTCTTCCCTCACTCCTTCCTTCCTTCCTTCCTTCCTTCCTTTTCTTCATTCATTTTCTGTAGGATAAATGACCAGAAATGACATGTCATGACATATGAAATAACCCATAACTGGGTCAAAGTGATGCCTATTTAAAAAAAATTTTTTTTACTGTTTGTTTATTTTTGAGAGAGAGAGATATGAGTGCGAACAGGGAAGGGCAGAGAAAGAGGGAGACACAGAATCCGAAGCAGGCTCCAGGCTCCAAGCTGTCAGCACAGAGCCCGACGTGGGGTTCAAACCCATAAACCGAGAGATCATGACCTGAGCTGAAGTTGGACGCTTAAATGACCAAACCACCCAGGTGCCCCAGGAGATGCATATTTTTAGCTTTCATACATGTTACTAGATCCCTTTCTCAGAAGTCCGGGTAACTCCCATCTCCACACCTGGGACTGCGAGTTGCTTCCCCCACATCTCCTCCAGCGCTGGCTCTCCTCACTCTAAGGTTTGCCATTCTGACAAAGGAAAAGTGAAGTCGTGCTTTTAAAATGTGTATTTCTTGGGGCACCTGGGTGGCTGGCTCAGTTGGTTGAGCGTCCGACTTTGGCTCAGGTCATGACATCGCAGTTCCTGAGTTCTAGCCCCGCGTCGGGCTCTGTGCTGACCGCTTGGAGCCTGGAGCCTGCTTCCAATTCTGTGTCTCCCTCTCTCTCTGCCATTCCCCTGCTCACACTCTGTCTCTCTCTCTCTCTCTCAAGAATAATAAACATTAAAAAAAATCTTTTTATGTAATAAAAATAAAGTGTGCGTTTCTCTATTAGTGAGGTTAAGCATCTTTCCCTGAATGCACTGACCATCTCTGATACAAATACAAATGTATTCGTATGTTTTGTCCATTTTCCTGCTGGCCTATTTCTCTTCCTCATTTTGCCTCAGAGCTCTTTGCCTCAGATGTCAAACCTCTATAGGTAGTAGATGTTGAAATTTTGTCTCCAGTCTGTAATGTCTTTTGTCTCTGTATATGTGATATTTTATCCTTTGAAAATTAAAAAAAAAAAAAAAAGTACGTCTACCTTTTCCCCTCTAGCTTCTGGATTTTCCATTTTGTTTGGAAAAATCTCCTTATGGGCACTCGGGTGGCTCAGTCGGTTGAGCGTCCGACTTCGGCTCAGATCATGATCTCACAGCTCATGAGTTCGAGCCCCACGGTCAGGCTCTGTGCTGACAGCTCGAGCCTGGAGCCTGCTTCAGATTCTGTGCCTCCCCTCTCTCTCTGCCCCAACCCACTCGCATTCTGTCTCTGTCTCTCTCAAAAATTAATAAACATTAAAAATAAATAAATAAATAAATAATCTCCTCAAACCATAGATTGTATGAATATTCTTCTAATGTTTTCCTCGTCAAATTGTTTTAAGCAGTGTTTAAAACTGTTTTAAATAGTTCCTCATGAAATTGTTTAAATGTGAAAAACAGCATATAAGTGGTTTGAAATGTTTAAATTTAAATACATTTAAATCTTTCACCTATTTGAAATTTAGTTTTAATAACACGTGGGGTAGAGAGACAAACCTTATTCTGTTTTTCTCCAAGAGCCAGTGGGGCCTACGCAATCGATCAAATAAACTATCCTTCTCTCCACTGGTTTAAAATACCACTTTTATTGTGTATTATCCATACGTACTGGGGTATATTTCTGGACTTGGTTCTATTTCTGTCCCATGAATCTGTTTATCTTGTCCTTTTGCCTTACCATATGATTTGGTCAAGGTGATTTGTAGTCCATTTT
Organism: Panthera onca; assembly: GCF_046562875.1. Classification (NCBI taxonomy): domain Eukaryota; kingdom Metazoa; phylum Chordata; class Mammalia; order Carnivora; family Felidae; genus Panthera; species Panthera onca. The sequence continues at coordinate 92,364,541 of NC_138348.1, read as the reverse complement.
CATAGGCCCCTCTTACCTAAATATTTCTTCATTACTGTTGTTTTCATCATTACGGTTATACAAATTCCTCGCAGCTGTCAGAGCCTGGGAACGTCGGGAACTTTTCAAGACAAGCCAGAGTAAGTCCGGGAAGGCCTGCCCATGTGCACTCTCAGGAATCAACCACAGCAGAGGCCAGACGATATCAGATCTCCCGTGTGCTCGGCACTGCTCTTCTCAGTAAAGCCGGGGCTGCAAGACCAGAACTTCCCCACCTTGCGGTGACGAATACTTGAAATGTCTGGCTTCTCAGCCCCAGCCCCGTCCTCTGTACACTGCTTTGTGAAGGCGGCCTCGGGCCCTGTGAGTCCCGTCTCTGCTTGGCCAGCTGTTCCCTGTTGGATCCTTGTGACCAGAGCCACCGGAGGGGAGGCTGCAGGCTGGAGGAGGCAGGGTGACCGCCTGCCTTCCCGTTTGTGTCCGTGTGTTCCCTGCCAGAGGCACCCAACCTTCCCCCCTCACCCCGCAGCAGGCCCATCCCGGAGCAGCAGCTGAATCCAGCTTGCCATGTCTCTAGTACTTCAAGCCTCACCATACGCTACGCACCCCACACGCCAGCTCCAGAGACCCAGCCCTCACAGGCAGGTGCCTCTTCCTCAGAGGTCTGGGCGCAAGCCCAGGGGTCCGTCCTTCCTTCCTTCCGGCTGAGAGCCTCCTCCCCAGGGCTCTGGGTCCCTCCTCAAAAGGTCTAAGGGTTAGCGACTGCAGCCTCTTCCTCTGGTTTCCCCAGCCCAGACGGTGGCAGGCCCTCCGGCCACTGCCGAGACCTCCGTGACACCTGAGCAGTTCTCTTGTCGCCCTTTCGTTACCTCGTGAGCAGCGTGATGTCTAGTTATCAATTCTTTATCCTTTTTTCAACTAACTTGTGTGGTTTTGGTCTCCTGATGGGCCCCCGCCTGACGCAGGTAATGGGGGATCGGAGTTTTCTGGGGGCTGAGGGCTGCTTCTCTCGGCCACCCTGCAGAGAGCTCTCCTCCCCACTCCATTCCCAGAATTATTTGGCTGCTGGTTGTCAAGGAGACGACTGACAATTTCCAGTTGCCAAGACTCCCCCAGGAGTTCTACGGAGACATTCTGGAAACTCCCTACCCCTTCCTGCTCCCCAGCCAGGGAACTTGGAGAATCTAGCCAGGTTGGGGGGTGGGGTGGGTGGGGGTGGAGGGCAGGGCATGGGACGGGGTGTGGGGAGCAGACCAGGCCTGCAGATAGAAAGAGAGACAAGTGGTTTCCTTGGGCCCTGGCTTCGTCCACAGACCTCAAGTGCCTGGCCCGCTCCCCCAGCCTGGTCCCGACAGATACCCACTGGTCCAGACAAGGCTGAGTTCTCCAGTCGGGGCCTCAACCACAGACACCTGCCCTCACGCCGTCGCTCCAGGCATGGTGGGAGCCCCATTGCCAGCTGCAGCAGGGAAGGGCCCAGAACCTTTCCCCGGGAGGAGCCTCAGCCACTCCTGAGTTCCTGTCACTGAAGCGGGGAGCAGCACACATTGGCACCTAGTGTCACGCCCTGGCTCCAGTCTGTTTCATAGAGGCAACGTAATAATAATAATAATAATAGCAGTGAGGTGGGTGTGGACCTCACTGCATTAAAATCAAATAAAGTTGCCTCCATTACCGGGCCCCTTCCCCCTTCCCCCCAGAGCCCCACCAAGATCTGCGAGGCTTACAAGGTACCGAAAATAGGGAGACGCTTATAACCCTGGGTCCATCATGGTTGCTACTGACCTTCCCACTGGCCAAGCCTTCACGGGACTTTCCATTTCTCTGCCCTTTATGGGTCAGGGGCCTGGCCTTTGGAGGTTCATCCTCTCTTGGGGACCCAGTGACCTCTGATCCATCCCCAAACTCAAGGAAGTCTCCTTAACTGCCACCAGAGGCACTCTCCTTTCTCCTCCTTACCACTTCCACAGAGAACACCTAACACAACTTTTCAGTGACTCCGTGCTTCCAAAAGAAAATAAAAAATGCTGACTCTGATGGCAAGCAGGTTTTGCGTCTGCCCTATAAAAATCCTCATGGCAAAGTAGAACTAAAGACCTGCTTTATTTTTGCAGAAAAATAAACTGAAGACATCATTCCATCTCATCCCTGAATGTCTTAGCATTCATCTAAGGAAAGTAGGAACGTCGCCTTCCGTAATCACAAAACTAGTATCTCACAAAACCGAATTAACAACATTTTTCTTGTGGCGTATGCTGAAGAATCAGCCTCGTGTACGGAAAAGGACTGAGCTCTGGAGCGGGGAAGTAACATGCTCGGTGTCACTCTGCCAGAGGGCCACAGAGCCGGGATCTGAACACCCGCCTGGTTCCAAGCTCCGCTCTGTCCACACCCCCATGCGTTTGCACAGCGGTTCCTGCTTCTCGCCGTCCTCTCCGACGCACCCGCTCCTCCAGCTCTTATGACAACCCTGAGAAGCCGCTGGGCCGGCACGACAACCCCATTTTTAACTGATGAGGAAACAGAGGCCCAGAGAGACAGAGTATCCCACCCACAGAGGGCTGGCTGTGAAAGTCTCCGGGAACGGTACAGCCGATGGAAGGAGGGCTGGCTACCAGGCAGAGCTGGCACGGGGAACAGGCCTGCCTCCCGTCCCCCAAAGGGGCCACTAGCCACCATAGTCACACCTCAGCTTAGTCCTCCCCTGCCTTCCTCTCCTGATCCGTTGGTCTCCCTTTCCTCACCCCTCCATCTAGGGCCTCGTTCATTTCCTCTCTGGTCTCCAAAGGGCAATTAACAAAGTGACTAAGCGGTGACCCCTGCAGGGCCCTCTGTCCCTCTTGCCCTCCCCCTCCTCCTCTCAGCCAGGAACACAGCGGGAGCCACCACCACTGCGGAGCCTCTGGCCCATTTCCTCTCCAGCCCTCAGCTCATCTCCTGCTGGGGTCCCCGAGGGCCTATGGCTGGCCTCTGACAAGGCACACATGGACACATGTGGAAAAGCCATTTTTTTTTCCAGGAGCATCTGCTTCCTCTGCTCCAGTCCAGCTGTCCCTATCCTTCCACATTCTGTTCAGGTTTCAGAATGAGGGTTCAAAATGGTCGCAACAGCCTGGAGAAGTCTGACGTGCCGCTGCCCACAGTGAGGCAGAAGTTTCCCAGAAAGTGAGGCAGCGGCCAGGAACCGCGAGCGCTCGTTGTAGCCGGACCACTACTTTGGCCAAAGACCCCGGGGAGCCCCGTGGAGCCACCATTTCCTCTCAGAATACTGAGTTCTGTCCAGGCTTCCTCCCGGGCCTAGGTGAGGACCCAAGAACACAGAAATAAATGTTAGCTGGATGGATCAGCAAAACTGTAACACAGTTTGTAACCGAGAGGGATTTTGAGTCTTCTTGTCAGAGAGAAAAGGAACCCAGCAGTTCCACGGGCTTCTGGCCAGCCCTGAGGGGACCGTCTCAGGTGGGGACAAACTGGAAAGTGCTCAAAGGTCATGGAGCTACAAGGAGAATGGGGGATCGATTCATCGGGGGAAAAAGTAGAGGGAATCTGAGCCCATTGGTAAAATGTGGATAGCAGTACTATCTCATGGAGTGTTGAAAACACCCAGCCCATGCAGCACATTCCTGGCGATAAATGGTATTATTATTTAGGTAGAGAATACAAGGACTGGACATGCTGTTTTCAAATTCTGAATGACTTTCATTTGGAAGAGGGATAGGAGTAATTTTGTGAAGTTTCGGGGGAAGAGCTCAACCCAGACAATAGCAGCGTCAGGAAGGCAGATTCTAGTTCACCCGAAACAGAAAGAGGGCAAGAATGAACGTTTATTGAGTGTATACTATGTGCTAGGGGCTTACAAGGTACTTGGTGTGTGTGGTCACGTCTTATCTGTCCAATAACTTGAGAAAGTAGTCATTATCATGCTCATTTTAAAGATGAGGACAAGGAAGTTCAGGGTATGTTGCTTGCCCGGGGTCATATAGCTACTGCAATGCCCACCCAAAGTTGGCCAATAGAAGGGGCTGAAGGGCCATCTCTCCAGAAGGCTACTGGAGGCCTCCTCTGCCATAAGGTGGGTCTCACTGACCCATTCAGAGCCCTCAGCCCTGGTTCTCCAAAATTTCAGCTCAAAATTCAAGAGTCTGGATCCCCAAGTCCATCCTTGTTACCTTCTGAGTTGAGCCAAGAGAACACTCCCGAGTTGGCCCCTCATCGCTCCTGTCTCTAGACCACCCCCTCCTCCTCCCTCCAGGATCTCCCAAAGCAATGACGCAGGTGCAGATGTGAGCCCTTGGGACCCAGGAAGGTTGTCAATGGAAGCCCCACAGTGAGGGGCCCTGCAAAGGACCTGGGCAGGAGGGGAGGATGCGAAGCAGGCACCGAAACACGGGGAGCCTACAGCCTCACCTGCCCCAGAGCCTGGGTACTGAGCATGCCCAGAGCAAAGCACAGTACCAGGTTACCCTGGCTTGGCTGATGCTCTTTGGGAAAGAGGGGAAAAGAGACAGGAAGGTGCCGTGCCATCAGTAGCACGATGCCTAGCACTTAGTAGATGTTCAAGAAATGTTTGTTGAATTAATTGTTGACTTTCTTCAGTTCAAGGGGCATAAATAATTTTAATAGACAGGCGCTATATATGCATAAGACCATTTATTTTTCTCAAGGAAACAATTATATAAATGAGACTGAGGCTCAGAGGGGTTAGTTACATGCCAAGATCACACGATAATGAAGAGGAAAAGCTGTATTCTGACCACTGCACTTTGCTGTCTCTCAAAAGCCTCTCCTGGCCCCTGTGCTCCCATAGCATCCGAGACAGGAGCCCTAGACCTGCTCGCCCATTCTGGTCATGCCTCCTCTTCCCTTCCAGACAGGACTGCAGCTCTGCCCTGGGTGAGTGGGTGGGGGCTGGGGGCGGTCAATTTTAGGTGTCAACTTCACAGAGCCACGGTGTGACAGATATTTGATCAAACATTATTCTGTGTGTGTCTGTGAGGATGTTTTCTGGATGCGATTCACATTTGAATGAGTGGACTGAGTCAAGCAGATTGACCCCCAACCCCACCATGTGGGTGGGCCTCATCCAATCAGTTGAAAGCCTGGGTGGAACACACAGGTGGACCTTCCCCCCAAATAAGAGAGAATTCTTCCTGTCTGACTGCTTTGAAGTGGGACATCAATCTTCTTCTGCCCTTGGACTTGGACTGAAGCATCAGCCTTTCTTGGGTCTCGAGCTTTCCAGTCTTCAAACTGGAACTCACACCACAGGCTCTCCTGGGCCTCCAGCTTGCTGACTACAGATCTGGGGAGTTGTCCACCCCCGTAATCATGTGAGCTAACTTCTTAAAAGAAATCTCTTTCTCGGGGCACCTGGGTGGGTTAAGCACCGGACTTCAGCTCAGTCATGATCTCATGGTTTGTGGGTTTGAGCCCCACATTGGGCTCTGTGCTGACAGCTCAGAGCCTGGAGCCTGCTTCGGATTCTGTGTCTCCCTCTCTCTCTGCCCCTCTCCCCTACTTGCACTCTGTTTCTCTCTCAAAAATAAACATTAAAAAAAATTAAAAAAAAAAAAAAGAAATCTCTTTCTCTGTAGACACACACATCCTATTGGTTCTGTTTCTCTGGAGAATCCTAATACACCTTCTTCCCTGACTCTCCCTTCCAGAATCTCCCTTACTAAGGAGGCAGAATGGGTTGGGGAGCACTGCCCACATCTTCTGTGATCTTTTTTTTTTTATTTTATTTTTTATTTTTTAAAATTTATATCCAAATTAGCATATAGTGCAACAATGATTTCAGGAGTAGGTTTCTTAGTGCCCCTTACCCATTTAGCCCATCCCCCCCTCCCACAACCCCTCCCGTAGCCCTCAGTTTGTTCTCCATATTTATGAGTCTCTTCTGTTTTGTCCCCCTCACTGCTTTTATATTATTTTTGTTTCCCTTCCCTTACGTTCATCTGTTTTGTCTCTTAAAGTCCTCATATGAGTGAAGTCATATGATTTTTGTCTTTCTCTGACTAATTTCACTTAGCATAATACCAGTTCCATCCAGTTCTATCCACATAGTTGCAAATGGCAAGATTTCATTCTTTTTGATTGCCGAGTAATACTCCATTGTATATATAAACCACATCTTCTTTATCCATTCATCCATCGATGGACATTTGGGCTCTTTCCATACTTTGGCTATTGTTGATAGTGCTGCTATAAACACGGGGGTGCATGTGTCCCTTTGAAACAGCACACCTGTATCCCGTGGATAAATGCCTAGTAGTGCAATTGCTGGGTCGTAGGGTAGTTCTGTTTTTAGTTTTTTGAGGAACCTCCATACTGTTTTCCAGAGTGGCTGCACCAGCTTGCATTCCCAACATCTTCTGTGACCTTGATGGGTGAGAAAAGGCTGGCTGCAGGGGTCAATTCCACACGCAGAAGAGGAACTTCTGGCTAACTTCAAGGCCAGCACAAAATCTTGCTGCAAGATCAAATATCCTTTAAGGTTTCCTGATTCACTCTGTCTGGATGCTCATGTTTTCTCTAAAGACAGGGCCTGTGGCCATCTTGAGGCAGACAGCAATGCCAGATCCCAAAGAATTTCTTTTGCTCCCAAAGGAACATTAAGATATTCCCAGTTTGGGGTGGGGGGTGGTCAAGAGGAGTGAGACATACGGACTGGTCAGTAGTGTCAGGAAAACATGCCGTCCCCGCTTTGTGGGAGCCCGACTCCCAGGGACCCTCCGTCATTCTGTTCAAAGCCCAGTTAGGAGGGAATAGAGGCTCATGACCCAAAGGAGGGCGTGGAAGGACCTTGGCCATGACTGAATGAAAGTGGGACAGGGGTCTGTCCACTAGCCTGGGGCAAGTGAGAAGCCGAGAGTGCCCCGGTGAGCACCTTGGAGCCCAGGAGGAGCCTGTGGGGCACTCAGCTCTAACGGCTTCTGTCCCAGCCGAGCCCTGATGAACCTGACACCAGATACCCCATCCCACTGGGGTGCGGGAATCTCACCCTATCCCTCACCCTGCACCAGAAGACCGAAAACGGACCTCATGTCAGGCTGTCTAGCAGAGACAGCTATGCAACAGGAAAGCTGGTCCGTGCTTCATAGATCAGATCCAGCCGGGAGTGTGAAGGACAGCACCAACTACACGCTGGGCGCCTGACCCAAGTATTTGCGTGCCTGTGTACGTGGATAGTTTGATGAACTGTAACCCCCACCCAAGTCAAGAAACAGGACTTTACTAGCACCTGAGAAGCACCCCCCCGTATGCGAATATAAGGTTTTTATCTGATATTCACAATAGCCTTAGAAAAAAGGTGTTATTATCCCACTTTATCTGCGAAGAAACTAAAGCTCAGAGAGGTTCAGAAATTTCCAGAAGTGTCATAGCTCGACAGTCAAACCCTAACTCTGGTGTTGTGTTGGACTCCTGAGCTCCTTCCAGCCCTCTACCAGCTTCTCCCAACAAAACAGGAGGAAAACACAAGGGGGGACGAAAGGCATTCAATGACGTGTTTTGATGTCCTTGTCCCTGAGGTCCGGAGGGCTGCATACGGGGGGGTTGTGTCGGGCAGGTGCTTGCACTTGATGTGGTTGGGCTGTTTTCAACTTTATGCTCAGCGACTCTCTAACGTTATGCTCTCACTGAAATAGAAATGCCAGGGGAGCTCGGGGCTGTCCCCGAGGTGTGTGCCCCAGCTAGGTCTTGCCCTCCCATCTCTGCATTATGGATGGAGTGAATCATCTGGTAAATAATTCACTTGTCATTGGGACAGTGAGGGTAACAGGAGAGCGGGATGGTGGTGTCGGAAGGCTGAGGTTGGCCACCCGAGCCAGACCCCCAATCCTTCCAGGGCTGGGCTTTGCTCTGGAGAGGGAGCTCCCGAGAGTCAGGCAGGAGCCCCACATGGACAGCCACCCAGGGAGATGAGACCATGGTGCGTCAGAGGGCTCTGCACAAAACGCTCAGTCTCCTGCTGCTGACACCCCTCTGCCTTCTGCATCGAGGGGCTTCGGGTGAGTGATACTCGGACCACCCCTCACAGGGGCCCATTCCCCCCTCACATCCTGTTACTTCTTCCTTTTCTTCTTTGGGATCCCCCTTTTACACTTTTGTGGCCATTCTGCCAAGTCCATCCACTTTGTTCATCTGCTAGGCCTTAACCAGCTCTCCCTGAGCGACCGCTATGTGCCAGGAGTGGGGGAGGCAGGGCCGGAACACCTTCAGAAGCCTGGGGTTATCCTGAGGGCCACTGTCGGGTTGTAAGCATGGAGTGACATGGTCAGATCTGGGCTTCCAAACGTTCCCCCCGCCCCCCGCTCTATTTTTTAATTTTTTTAATGTTTATTTATTTATTTATTTATTTAAAAAAATTTTTTTTTAATAACGTTTATTTATTTTTGAGATGGAGAGAGACAGAGCATGAACAGGGGAGGGGCAGAGAGAGAGGGAGACACAGAATTTGAAACAGGCCCCAGGCTCTGAGCTGTCAGCACAGAGCCTGACACGGGGCTCGAACTCACGGAGTGTGAGATCATGACCTGAGCTGAAGTCAGACGCTTAACCGACCAAGCCACCCAGGCACCCCAATGTTTATTTATTTTTGAGAGAGACAGATCATGAGCTGGGAGGGGCAGAGAGAGGGGGAGTCACAGGATCCAAAGCAGGCTCCAGGCTCTGAGCTGTCAGCAGAGAGCCGGATGCGAGTCTCGGACTCACAGACCACGAGACCGTGACCTGAGCCAGTCAGATGCTTAACTGAGCCACCCAGGCGCCCCCCCCCCCCCCAACATTCCCTTCAAGACAGGTGGTTTCCTGGGAGCTGAGAGCATCTGGAGATAGGCTAGGTGAGAGATGCTGGTAGCTGGGGCCACAGCAGTGTCCACAGGGTTGGAAAGAACCAGTTTCTGGGTTGTTTTGCTTCTCGCTCAAGTGAAGAGCAGAATTTGGCCCGTGATCCCTTCCCTCCAGCTCCGTGCCTGTCTTCTCTTCTGGCTGGAGAAGTTGACAGCTGTGGAAAGAGTCTGAGATTGGGAGCCAGGCTCCAATCCCAGCTCTACCACCTGCCATGTGGTTTTAGACCGTGATTTCGTGCTTCAGAGTCTCAGGGGATGCTATTATCGTTACAGGCAAGGTCAGCAGATATTCTGTGCCTTGCTTGTCTTCTGAGGTACTATCATCATCCACACGTGCCAAAGCCCAGCACAGTATCATTATTTGGCCACAGGAGACAGGAGAACATGAGCCTCAGGCAGATGCTGGGGCTCCGTACTAGGTCCTGAGCAGAAAAAAACACCCGTTGACAGCCTTACTCTGTGATGGCTGTTTAATGTCAACTCCCCGATAGACTGAAAGATCCACGAGAACCGGGTTGGGGCGGCTCGTCTGTCCTTGTAACCCTGGTGCCTGGTACAGAGCAGGTACTCTGTAATTAGCAGTTGATGCATGCGTGCTGGATGGGCTGATGGCAGGCTGGGGTCATCTTCCCTTTGCCGTAGTGGGTCTGGAATCCCCCTGGAATCTTTACACAGAGACCCCCACAGCCTCGATTAAACAGTGGCCGTGTAGATCTCCCATCTCGGGCTGATCATCAGACTGACTTCTAGATGCTTGTTAAAAATACAGATTCCTGGGCCCTGATGCCTGGGGATTCTGAGTCGGTGGTCTGAGATGAGGCCCAGGAATATGTATTTTTATCAGTCTTCCACAGTGGTCTGCCGGCACCCGGGGATGGGAACCTCAGCTCCAGTCTGTTCCCTGATCTCAGGCAAGGACTCCCCCAGGCTGCCTGCTCTGGCACGGCCACACAGGAAACTCCAAAGCTCCCTCAGACACTGTCGCTTCCCCACTAACTCCAAGGAGGAGAAGAAGGAAGGGCCCGAGGAGGGGAGGGAGGAGAGCCCAGCACAGCCCAGATGTCCTGAATTGCCACTCTGTCCGTAGGGCAGCCCCACTTGACACGCAGCGCCCCTGACGAGGAGGCCGCAGCCGTTCAAGGAGTGCGGGGCGGCTCTGTGGAGCTGGCCTGTGGCTCTGGGCCCGCCCCCCTGGTGGTCTTCTGGAGCTTCACTCCCCTGGGCTCGCTGATTCCCCGACCTGTGGCTGTCACCAATGGAGCAGAGTCCAAGGTGGAGGCCGGGGCCTCCGTGCTGGGGGCCGTGAGTCTTTGGAACAGCAGCCTGGTGCTTCAGGAGCTGCGGGAGGGCGCCCGTGGCCACTTCCTGTGCCAGGCCCTGCACGCGGCCGGTGGCCAGCTCCACACCACCTACTCCTACCACACTCTGGCCGTGCTGGGTGAGGAGCCTAGCTGGGACGGGTGACCTGGGTTGCTCTGCATGCTGTTTAGCCTCTATTTGCATGTGCTTCTCATTGCATTGGGCCGGGCCTAGGTTCCACTGGTCCTTGCCTCCGGGGGGGGCGAGAAAACCTGGGGTCCTAGGAAAGGGATGGTCAGGGCCCCATGGGCAGGCCAACCCCCAGCCAGCAAGGGCTGAGCCGTGAGACACAGCCGGGCATGGCCTGGGTCTGTGATAACAAACACAAGGCCTCTCCTTCCCCTGGCCAGTGCCCGTATCAAAGCCTCAGGTGAGACTGAGTGACCCATCCCCAGTGGAGGGGACCTCCGTGGTGGTCACATGTGCGTTACGGGAGGGCACAGAGCCTGTGACTTTTGCCTGGAGACATCAGGCACCTCGAGGCCCTGAGGAGGACCTGGTGGAGGTCACAGGGCAACTGCTTCAGCTGGACCCAGTCAACAGGACGCACCTGGGCTGGTACGCGTGCAGTGCCCACAACGCCGTCAACCGGCTGAGCAGTGATGGAAACTTCCTTGATGTCGTCTGTGAGTCAGATCGGTGGGTGTGGGGGGCACGTGGTCTGCACTCTGCCTCCTGCCACACCTCAGGGCCACCAGGAGGGCCACGGCCCTCTGAGAGGCTCCAGAAGGCAAGAACATCAGGGCACTGGGCCCGCTGGTACAAAATACAGGTCTAGGACAGGAGTTTTAACCTTTTCAAGCTCGTGGGCCCCTCTTCCCAGGAAAATGGGCATACGTTCAGAGTCACAATTTTATGCATATTTACGGTAAAGGGGATGGCCCACAGAGCCTGCCTTTGGGCTGAACCTGAAGGTCTCTCGGGACCAACTGAACCCTAAGGAAACAGGGAGGAGGGACACAATAGGGAGAGAGGGCAGCAAGTTGGTCCAAGTTGGTCCAAGTTGGACCACGTCAAAGGCCAACGGTCCCAGTCCCAAGAAGCCCCTCCATCCTGGGCAAACTGGGAAGGTTGGCACCCCCCTCCTGCCTAGCCAGCTCTTGTCGTACCCCAAACTCGGTCCCTCAGGGAAGCCTCCCACAGCCTAGGATGATTGCCTCCACGGACCCTGAACACCTACACTGGACGGTGCCTATGGCCCGCAGACTCTGAGCTCCTCGGGGGCCTAGCCCAGTGGTTGACATAGTAGGTCCATAGCACGAGCTTGTTGGATGGTGAGTCAGTGACGATTACACGAGTGAGTCAGGGAATGAAGACTGGAGAGATGTGACGAGTCTTCCTTGCCCCCCAGATGGTCCAGACAATCCTGTGATCACGGTGGAGCCACTGGGCTTGACCGAGGAGGGTTTCTGGGCCGGCGAGGGGGAAGAGGTGACCCTGAGCTGCCGGGCTGCATCCAACCCCCCTTGTCACTACGTGTGGCTCCGCGACCACACTCAGGTCCAAGTGGGGCCCGCCTACACCATCGCCAGCGCCAGCCGCGCCCACACAGGCCTGTACACCTGCCTGGCCCACAACAGCCGCCTGGACACCCACAGCCAGACCACCGTCAGGCTCACCATCTACTGTGAGTGTGGGGGAAGGGGCCGCTCAAAGCCAGGACCACCACAGCCCTGTGTTCTGGCAGACTCCAGGCGCCCTGTGGAAAGCGGTGTAGACGTTGTAGGGGAGGGAGGTGTGGGAGTCAGGAGGTGGAGAGCAGGGGGACAGGCTGAGAAAGCTGTGGGAAGGGACAGGGAGAGAGGAAGCCCCTGACCCTATGTCGACCTCATCCCCAAGTGATTCTTCCCACGGCCTTGGAGACTGAACTGAGGCACAGAGAAGGGTAGAGAAATGACCGTGAGGCAAAGCACCCAGTGGCAAAGAAGAGGCAATGGGGAAACTTCCCCTCTGGGGGCTTCCACGGGCCTCTGGGATTCCTCAGGGAATCTGAACTCCCGCTCACCCCGTCAGCTCCTGCCCCTGACCTGAGAGCGCAGCTCTTTGCTCTTCAGCCCCTCAGAGAAATCGAGTCGTTTCCCTCCCACCCACTTCTCGCTCCTTCTCCTACCCTTGACCCTGTGGCCTCCGGGCCTCTAAACTGGGCCCGGGGGCCACGGTGCCCTGGCAGCGGAGTCTGTCCAGCCCCATCCTCGCCCACTTCTCCGCCCAGATCCCCCTGAGGGGCAGCCCTCCTGTTCTGTGCTCCCCACCCTTGGGGCCGTGACCTTGGTCTGCGCCTGGCCGGGGGGGCTTCCAGCTGCCCGGCTGCGGTGGGAAGGGCCCCGGGGAACTGGCCCTGCTGCTCTCAGCAATGTCACCTGGAGTCGTGGCACCACCCAGCTCCCTAACGGCGGCGTTTTCACCTGTGCCGGCGAGCACCCAGCCCTGGCGCTGCCTGCCCTCTGCAGGATCACGCTGTGTGAGTGGACATAGGACACAGCAGGGCTCGGATGTTCCAGGCAGGGGCGTGGGTGGGAGCCAGGGGAGAGCCTTAGAGGAGCCCTGGGACCTGGGATGCGGCTCCAGATCGCAAACTCCAAGACTTGCCATGTAGCAAGGAGGTGGGCAGCACTCAGCTCTGACTCTTCCTTCCAACCTCCTCTCCACTCCAGCCGGGCGTCCAGCCACACTGCCCTGTCCTCCGCAGTTTGGGCTTGGAGCCCTGTGATGCCTTCCTGTCTCCCAGCCTCCAGGGTCAGCAGGCTGTCATTGACCTTACACCATGCTTCTACTGCCCTATTGCATGTTGGCCTTGAAATGTGCCTTTAGCTTTCTTCCCGCTTTGGAGATTTTTACCCACCCCCCAAGACCAAGTTCAGATGCCATCCTATCTTCAAAGTGCTTCTCCCTATAGCCCCACAAAGTTTGTCTTCCTACCTGTACTCTAGCATTCATCAAATTATATTGTCATTGTTTGCTTGGTGTCTGCCCTCACTATTTCTCTGGTACATGGCCAGCTCTCAATAATGATGAATGAGTGAACGAGTTACTGAGTCAATGGAGGAATGAGTGAGTGAGCAATAAATGAAGGAAGGAGGGGTGGGGTGGAGTAGGCCTACCAAGCCCTTCTTCCTCCTGTAGAGCCAGGCTGAGCCATTATTCCCTATCCAGGGGAACCCCTCCGGAGCCCCACCTGCTGGACCACAGCCACAGTTGGAGACCAGTTCATCGTGCTGAGCTGTGAGTGGCCTGGAGGCGAGCCCCGTGCCATGCTGAGCTGGCTGGATGGACAACAGCAACCCCTGGGCACCACTAGCCCCTCACTGGCCATCCACCTCCTGCATACCCAGGACGATCTGGCTGGCCGTGAGTTCACCTGCAGGGGCAGTCACCCACTCAGGGTCCCTGACCCCCACTGCCGGCTCCTGCTGGGTGAGTAGGGGCTGGTGGCTTGGTTCTGGGGCTGAGGTGGGAGAGCAGCCCTTTGGAATCGTGATGAGGGCCTCTGGGGGGGTGTCAGTGAGTCAGGAGACTGAGTCACCTCACCTCCCAGAACTCAAGTTGTTTCGATCCATAAAGTCAGGGGGTTTGGTCTGGGTCTGTGTTGCCCAATAAAAATAGGTGAGCCGTATATATAATTTAAAATTTTACATTTAAAAAAAGTACAAAGAAATAAGAGAAACATTTTATGGAACTCAATATATCCAACATATTATTACTTCGATGTTTAATAATAAACAATTATGAATGAGGTATCTTATTCTACTGCCCTCAAAATCCAGTGTATTTACTTACAACCCATCTCAGTGTGGTCTGGCCACCTTTCAAGTGTGCAACAGTCCCGTGTGACCAGGGGCTACCGCTATTGGGCAGCACCCTGTCTAGCCGGTGAGGGAATTCTGTCTCCCTCATTTGCATCAATTTGCATGAGGGAGTCTGTCTCCTTCATTTGCCTGAGGGATTCTGCCTCCCTCATTTGCATCAATTTGCATGAGAGGTGCCTGATTATATTCCTGCCTTGCATTAGTGTTTCAGGTGTCAGAGGTCTCTCTCTTCCTCTCTCACTGCTTCTATTTGTTTCGGTCTGGTTTCCTTCTCTGTCCTCATCTGGCCCTGCCAGTCCTTTTTATTGCCAACTCCGCGAAAAAGAGTTAAATACTGAAGTGAAAAATGTGAGAAAACACACAGTCACATATAGCAGTTCACACAAAATGATTTACATCTTGGTCTCCGGGGGCTTGGTGACAGCCTCCCTGGGTTCTCAGAAGGCCCTCATCTGGGAATATTTCCCTCCCTTATTATTCAGTCTTGGGGTTGGAAATTCTATCCTAGGAGATTCACTGACACCTGAAACTCTGGGTCTTTAGGACTCAGTCCATAAAAAGCATCTGCTCTGGGCCCAGCCCAATGCCCTGGGGGTGGGAGCTGGTGGGCTATTAGGGAGGTATTAGGAGGCCCCATGCCAGGTACTAGGAGGGAGCTGGTTAACACAGGGGTGAATAAGGCAGGGGCCCCACCTATAGGAGCTGAGACTAGAGTTGGGGCCTGAAGGCACACTGCTATTATCAAGAAATCTGGAAGCAGATTGTGGTAGGACTCTGGCATAGAACGGGATCCTGGAAGAGGCAGCAGACTGGCCCAAGACAAGCTTCACTGCCAACTCCACTGGCCCCATCTCTCCTCTGTTTCCCCTCCCTATCCCCTCCACTGCTGGCCAGCACCTTACCCCCAAGCCTTCCCACTAGCCCAGGCGCGGGGGACACCTTCCATCCAGCCTTACCCTCTCTGTCCCTGCAGAAGCCCCACAGGTGGCAGTGGCTAAGCCCCAGGTGTCCGTGCTGGAAGGGGGAGAGGCCTGGCTGGGGTGTGCCCTCCTGGGGGGCACGCCACCTGTCCAGCTCCTCTGGCTGGGACCCCGGCGACAGCAAGTGGAAGCTGGCCCTTCTGGATTCATGCTGCACCCTGAGGGGGCCCAGCTCCACCTTAGCATCCGGGACGCTGACCCAGCACGCCACAGGGGCTCCTACCAGTGCGTGGCTCGCAACGCCTTAGGGAACAGCAGTCGGAGCGTCCTGTTGGAGGTCCTGAGTGAGTGAGGGGTAGTGGGTGTTTGCGTGGCAAGGGGCACGGGGAAACCTCCAGCCGTAACCCTGCAGGTGGAAAGACGCAGGAATCCTCTGCTCCAAAATTTAAAAAAAAAAAAAAAAAAAAAAAAATTAATGTTCATTTTAGAGAGAAAGAGAGAGTGTGAGCGGGGGAGGGGCAGAGAGAGAGGGAGACAGAATCTGAAGGAGGCTCTAGGCTCTGAGCTGTCAGCACAGAGCCTGACGTGGGGCTTGAACTCACGAATCGCGAGATCCTGACCTGAGCCGACGTCGGATGCCCAACCGACTGAGCCACCCAGGGGCCCCCTCGGCTCCAAAATTTAGACCCGTTAACTCCTCAGGCACAGACAGGCCCTCAAAAGCGCAAACCCAGATGGGCTTATGTGAACGTGAACCTGATGAACCTGATGCGCTCTTGAATAAAGGCCAGCAGCACTCCATGCTGTCAGAATAACGTCCTCAGTTTGTAGGTGACGACACTAGGGCACCATAGACTGAAACTACACAGGACCGATCAGGTCTACAGACCTCAGTGTGGTGCCGCACTCCTGGCTCTCTCTCAACAACATTGGAATCAATTTGGGGGCGCAAGCACACCGACATATGTGGCTATAGGTGTGCAGGTGCCGTATGTGTCCCCGCCCTCACCCCCAGGATACCCAGCTCCTCCCAACGTCACCATCAGCCGCCTGACGTACGGGAGACACCGGAGGGAGGTGCAGCTGCAGTGGGCCGTCCAAGGCCCTGGGAACCTGACGGGCTTCCTGGTGCAGCGGAGGGCCAGTGTCCCGAGCCCAGGAGCTGGGGCTTGGGAGACAGCAGCCAGTGACATTGAGCCAGAGAGCAGGGGCCGGAGGCTGGGGGGCCTGGACCCAGGTGTCCGTTACGCCTTCCGCGTCCTGGCCCTGAATCACCACACGGCTGGACATCCCTCTGAGGTGAAGATACCAGGTGCCGGGGCTAGGGCCATGGAGGGACTCACCTTTTCTCCACCAAACCGAGCCCCGCTTCATTTTCCTCCTCACGGGGCCTCCCCTGCTCCTTTCCTCCGCCTCCCCCCCACTTGAAGTCCTCTCTCCTGGTCTTTTTCCTCTTCTCCACCCTCCCCTGCGGTAGTCACGGCTGTCTTTCCCATCCCTCCCTGGGAGGCTCCGGAGGCCCCGGGCCTAGGGGTAGGAGCCACAGTTCTGCTTGAATCCGGGGAAATAGGCAAGGGGGAGACACAGGATGCCGGTGATTTGAGAAGGGTAGGGGCCCAACTCTGTGCCTCAGTCTCACCTCCCGGGGCACAGGTGGGCTCTCAGCTTCCTGCTGCTCTGTCTCCGTCCCGGGAACTCCCTTTTTTCCTGGTGTCCTTCCCTTTGGCCCCAAGCTCCAAGATAACTGGCCTGTGGCCTTCAGTGCCACAAATGGGGGACTTGGCTGGGGACTCGAAAGCACGCAGAGCACCTCTTTCCTTGGGAAAGGCCTGACTTACAGATTCTCTGGGTCAAGTCTTGCTCTTGATTGCTCACCGCAGGGCATTGCCTGCATGCCGCCCCCTAAGCCATTGTCACGTTTCAGTAGTGGCACCAAAGCCATGTAACCAGCGCTCTCCCCTCCCAGCGGATCCACCCTTCAGCGCCTATCCAGCAGTGCTGGGTGCAGCGGGCACAGGAGTGGTGGTGGCAACGGTGGCCTCTCTACTGGTGTTCCAGTATGCTGCCCGGCACCCGGGGACCGTCCCCTGTGAGTGGAAAGCTGAAGGGCGGGGTTGCTTGAGTCCACAGGTGGCCAGGTCTAGACCTATCCAAGGAGAGACGCAGACTTCCCCTGGGCAAAGAGTCTAGGCTCTTCCTTAACTGTAACTTCTCCTCAATGCTAGCGGTTCATCCGGGCTCCAACCCCCAACCCCAGCCATCTGAGGCCATCCCCATCTATGTTCCCCAGTCTCTAATACAGGGCCTACGAAGGAAGGGAGGGCTACTCTCCAGGGACCTGTGGTGGATTGCTCAAGTTAACACCCCTTCTTTTCTTCCTACAGGCCTTGGTCGGTTGCTTGTTCCCATGTGAGTGTAGAACCCTCGTCCTTCTGGGCGGGGCGGGGAAGGGCGGTTGTGTGTTGGGATTTTCCTCTAACTGGAAAGGAAGGCTGGGGAACTGAGGCTGTCACTGACTTCACTCTCGCACTTCACCCTCAGGGAGCAAAATCATCAATATAGGGAGTCGAGGGAAGGCCTTGAGGAACAGGCAGGTAAGCATGCTTCCGTCCCAAGGACCACTCATGTGTAAGGACAGCAGTCCTGAGTTTCATGCATGAGGCTCAGTCTCTTGTCCTGCGAACAGGCGGGGATGCCCCCGAGGCATCGGTCTCCTCTGCTTGTGTCTGTCCTTGGTAGGCATTGAACCCCCACCCGCCACCCCAGGTGTGGAGCCTGTGCAAGAAGCCACGGATGCTCCAGTTAACGTCACCATCACTGTGACTGCAACCCCATGAGGCCCCAAGGGTTAGGTGCAAATACGCACGGGGACAGGTGGGAGTGGAAAGATCCCTCCGTGTAGTCGGCCCTAGAGCCAAGAAAGCGAAGACCCCAGCTGCCCCACCCCCTTCAACACCCAGCCTTCACAACCAGGACAAGGCTGCCGTGCCTCTGGAGGACTTGCTTCCAAGAGGAGTCCTGGCCCAGCTTGTGGAACCCGGAGGTGGAAGGATGAGGAAGACCCACAACTGGAGAAGAGACCAGGCGGGTGTCCGAGGGCCGGGGAGAAGGATGGTTCTGGGGACGGTGCCTGGCGCTCTGCCGAGCAAGCCAGCTGCTGGCGCACGAAGCCTGTGAACCGAGAAACTGCTAAATAAATCGTACGTGATGCTCTCACCGGTGGAGGCTTGTTTCAGTTGCAACTCCCACAGGGAGAGGCCGGCCCCAGCTTCAGCCGGGTTCTCCTACTGGCGGGAAGCTAGGAGATGGGAAGCAAGACCTGTAGGCAGGCGTGTGCTGCCTTCATTCCACTGTAGCAAGGAAGGTGCCCTTCTGGGAGTTCCTTACTTTCCAGATCTCGAATTCCTCCCCCAGGAACGCAAACTTCGGTTATGGGACCAGCTTAATCAGAGGGGTAGTGGAGCCACGTGCCAATGCCAGGGTCTTTGTCCGTCTCCGACCTTTGGTGCAGGAGTGTCGCAGAGTCTGCAGTGGTCACAGGGACACACAGTCGCTAGACTCCGGGAGTCTGTGCCGACACGACAGAGCAGAGGTATTCCAGATGCAGCTTCTTGCCACCAGGCCCCGGGGGATGCTGGCTGACAGGGGACCTTCCAGAGTCGTACCCTGTCAGCTGCCAGCATGACTCACTGGCTCCAGCGTGCGTGTGCATGTGTCTGAAATCTGGGGGAAACACAAACGAATGCTTGTTCAACTGGGCTACAAGAGTCAGGAGTCAGAGCTGCCTCCGCAGGGGACTCGGATGAGAAGAAACAGCAAGAGAGCCAAGGGATGATCTTGCCAGGAATAAGGAAAGTGGCGCCTGGAAGGAGACAGGAGACGGACAGAAACTTAAGTTGCTTCTCAGGTTCTCACAGACTTAGACTTTATTAGAAAAGGGATTTCAAGTTCTCTCAAGGCTCTCAGGACTGGAGCTAAGGTTTAAAGAAGGCTTATTTCAACATGGGGAATAAACTAGAACAAGGCCCCACCCCATGCCAAAGACCCTGCTGGCTCTCTGGTCACCACAGCCCAGACACTTTGACTTGTTAGGGCTGCGCCTTGAGGAGGCGAGCTGTCTACCCAGGAGTTCACACCGATGTAGCTCCAAGTTAATGGTAAACACAGACCACTCTCCTCCCCGCGTTCCTCTCCCTCCCTCCTGTCTTCCTTCCAAAGAGATACTGAGTTCCCCCCCAACCCCCGCAGGCGGTCTGCCTCCTTCCGCACAGCTCTTTGGCTCAGGCATTTTCCCAGCCTCCCCATAAAACTCTTGTTGTCCTAGATCCTGTTCCTTCAGGGCCTGTATCTCTTCGGTCAGAACAGGAGGGATTAACTCGCTTGGCTCTGGGGCGCGCACAGGGATTTTCAGGGGAGGACAGGGATGGAGGTTCCAAAGAATTTCAGAGTAAGACATACACCCACCCACCCCCATCACAAGCTATAAGCAGCTTTATACAAACAGGGAGTATCTCAGGATCCCCATTTTCACGTGCTACTCTACAGGAAAGCAGCATTCCCTTTTAATATAAAGTCGTATCAACCAGATAAAACCTGTCAAAGCTACATCACTTAAAATATGTACAGTTCCACACAGAATATTACAACCTGAAGGAAAATAAAAACACACTTTTCAATATGATACAAAGACATGCATCTCAAAGTCATTGCTGTAAAAGGGCAACACAGGTGGAATTCAATTCTGAAATTAAGCTCTTTGCAGTACTGTATCTGGAATGATCGTTGCGACACAGTCGGCCTGATACAGACGTACCGGTGTTCACAGACTCACTCAACATAAACACAACCCAGAAATGCTTTCCTAAAAGACCACTTCAAAAGGCTGAAAACATTGCAATTTCGCTTACATCCTGTACGGCACCCATCACCAGACTATTGGTACGTGATGGAAAAAAAGGAGATAATGAATCGATACGACAGGAGCGGGGATGTTTTATGCTAAAACAAAGAACCACAGAGAATTCTAAGAGGAGAAGGCACATGAAGAGGCCTGACCAGTGACATGTTCACTAAGCCGAGGGAAGATCACATTCCCTGGCGGGGCGGGGAGGGAGGGGGGGTAGGAAGAGGTGAGGGGTGTCCTGGGGAGAAACGGGGACTCTGGAAAGACCCAGAGCACACAGCTCTGCCCCTGCAGGACCGAGCACAGCTTCTCTGGCTGTGGGGTCAGGGCATCGGAGGCACCATGCGGCAGGGGAGGAGAGCATACAGAACTGGACCGGTTCCATTGAAAGAGGGAACCACATGCTTTTGGAAAGCAGTATGGAAAAAAATGGAAGGAGCCCAGATTACGACTCCAGATAAACTGGGCTAAAGTTCAGGCTCTGTGGTGGGTGACTGGCTATGTTGCAGATTTGCTGTGAGGGTTACCGAGATAGCAGAGGCCAGCATTGAGCACGGTGCCTGGTCCACCGCAGCTACTCCACAAATGCTAGGGCCATCTCCCACCCTGTGCTATGTCCTCGGACTTCCCGGGGAAGCGACAGCAGGCAGGACGGTTGCTGGTTGACTGTGCAGGTCATACAAGTTCAGAATAACTCAAGGTCAGGGAGAATGCAGAACTCCTGAACAGTAAGGCAACTGTATATATATATATATATATATTTATATATTTATATTTATATTTATGTCTCAATATATAAAGGCATTTTTTTTTATAAATAAAATACAATAAAAGGGATAACACTTAAAACAGCGTTACTAATAATATAAATAAAGCAGTCCACAATGAGTTTGCCCTAAAGGTAAAAGTTGTCTCCTCTACCGGGTGGACAAATCCCATATTCAAACTCAATCTTTAAAAGCAGTTTATGACCTAAGGCTCATGCTAATATACCTCTGTTTCCTGAATCAAAATGACTGCCTACGAACATTTACTCCCAGTTTTCTCAAACTCCCTTTGTGACCGCATGGCTGTGAGTTGGTTGGCAAAAAACACAGGGCATGTTTTCATATTCTGTGCACTAGGACTCCGTCCTTTGCTAATCACAGAAGGGATGCAGATATCCCCCTCCAAAGCCAAGTGTATCTACACCACATGAATCATAAATCCAGCATACTATAGGTATGGACATCTGCAATGCAGAATTTGATTCTACAGCACCCCTAATACCGGACCCTGAAATTATATTCACTACATTCCACTCGAAGACATTCTCGCATAGTGACCCAGCTCAAACAGCGTATTTCGCTAACAGCTCTATTTATAAAATATATAGACATATGTAAGGCAATATTGATGCATTTACATAAACAGTTGATTAACATAGTATTCTAGTCTATTTCACTGCAATTTTTGGGAAAGAAGTTTTTTTCATTTATGCTGAAACTGTTTGACTCTACATAAAGAGAATCATTTTGTTTTTTTTTTCCCCCCAAGGGATGCACAATCCAAAAATAAGCAGTGATCCATTAAAGCTTGACTCAAAAGCTATTAAAATAGCTATTAAATAGTAGTAGTGTTTTTTTGTGAGCTTTTGTTTCTTTTTTTTAGATGTGGAGAAGAAAAGCCTTCCAAAGGCAGCTGCAAATGTCCTCGTCACTCAGAGGGAGCAGTAACTGTGATTTATGAGCTCTGCTAACCGAAGCTTCAGGTGCCTGTTTACAATGACGACATTCTGAAAAAAGTCAGGAAATTTCAGACCATACCCCTTTCCCTCCAAATTAAATCTTTTCTGACATTCACGTCTTCCAAGCATTGCCCATGTTGGAAGCTGGAAAATAATAATTTTCGGGTGGCATGACACCGGGAGCACAATGTGGGTCTTTCTTTTCAAGTCGCCACTTTAAACTTATGTTGTTCCTACTCTCAGAACAGTCAAAAAGAGCTCCACAGTGATGATTTTATAAACCAATCCAATTTTAAGGTAGTGGGACCTGAGGACATTCATTCTTCTCTCTGGCCCTGGTTCCCTCTCTGCAAAATGCAATAACCCCACAGACCTTAACCTCAAACCATGTTCATGACACTTTGTGACTAGTGTCTAGAAAACGGAACATAACTTGTGCCCATGTGCAGACAGTCAACAGGTCCCCTATCACTTCTGTGGAAGGCACTCCTAAAATTCAAAAGAGACCTGCTATTATAAACACTAGGTGACAGCTGAGGGTGATTCCAAATGTTCTCAATAATAATAAACATAGTATCAAAAGCCAGCTTTCCATCTGAAAACTTCGAACAGCCAGATCAGTTCCCTCTCGAGCCGTATCGGCCAAGAGGCTGGATCCTTGCAGGAGGAGCTCTTCTGGTCACTGAGGTTCTCGGAAACATGGAATGATACCACTGCTCTCAGATGATTGAAAACTACGCAAAACTAGGTTTCCTACTGAGGGGGAGGGAGGAATAGGAATTGTTAAGGCATAAATAATAAAAAAGGGCACACAATTTAAGATACATTCGTATGACCTTACTACTACAAAAAATAAATAACGATTTTCTCTGATTTGAATGAATGTCCTTCACGCAGTCCATCCCCAGGCCTGTTTTGTGCAGGTGCTGGCTTGAAGTGGGAGCATGACCAGTCGTATGCACATCCTCAGGTTTCTTGGGGTTGCTGAAGGACCCCTGAAGGGCTGTCTAGAGGAATGCCGGGAGGAGACCACGCTGTCTTTTCAGTACAGTCCTTTGACCCATGTGGCAAAATAAGAGGATTCCAACTTAAAATTTTGTTCTCTGTTTCTGAATGGACACAGCTGTCTCCTGAAAAACACAAAGGTTTGGGAGCATTAGGAAATCATAAAGCTGATTTTCACAAAACAGTCTAAAAATATTACTTTGATCAATAAAGAAAGAATCATGAGCAAGAGTAGAGCCAGTTGTGTTGAGTTTGACTTTGAGAGAGGAAGTAGGTTTCAAAGATCTAAAATAAAGCTGAGCTCTCATGGACAGTTGTACAATTCATCTGAGGGCTAAAAGCAAAAACCCCTTAAAACCCTGCAAATAACCACTTTAAAGAAAGGCTACAGGGGCGCCTGGGTGACTCAGTAGGTTATGCATCCGACTTCGGCTCAGGTGTGACCTGAGATCTCATGGTTCCTGAGTTCGAGCCCCACGTTGGGCTCTGTGCTGACAGCTCAGAGCCTGGAGCCTGCTTCAGATTCTGTGTCTCCCTCTCTCTCTGCCCCTCCCCTGCTTGCATGGGGTCTCTCTCAAAAATAAACAAACATTCAAAAAAAAATTCTTTTTAAAGGAAGGCTACAAAACAAAAATAATAAAGAAAGGCTACAGGGGTGCCTGGTGGCTCCATCAGTTAAGCGTCTGACTCTTGATTTCAGCTCAGATCATGATCTACAGTTTGTGGGTTTGAGCCCCACATAGGGCCCCACACTGATAGCGTGGAGCCTTTTTGAGATATTTTCTCTCTCTCTCTCTCTCTCTCTCAATCCCCTCCACCTCAAAACTAAATAAATAAAATATATAAACATTTAAAAAGAAAGAAAGAAAGAAAGAAAGAAAGAAAGAAAGAAAGAAAGAAAAAGAAAAGAAAGGCTACAACTCCAGAATTAATGCAAATGTAAAAGAGGCCCATGATCACAAAATGCATTGGCCCACAAGTCTACTGTTCAGGTACAAACTGAATCAAAGCCTATTTGGATTTATTCTCCAAAATGTAATGGGATTAACAGCCTGAGCTGAAGGATGTGGATAACAGAATTTCACAGAATTCCCTGTATCGTCAACTTTTTTGAAGTACCCACTAACCCCACCTACTATTTAAGAAATATGTGAGTTGATCACAGAAAAAAGCAACTTCCTTCATATAGGTCTTAAGTAACTGAAGACTAGCTTGAAACTTAAGATTTCTTTTTTCTTTCTTTTTTTTTAAAGCACATAGTTTAATGGAACTTGGGAAACATTTTTCACATGTTTATCATTTTTATGTTTGTATCACAGATGGTTTGGAATTATTAAAAGCATCTTCACACACAGTGATTCTGTCCCTAAGCTATCAAATATGACTGGATCAATGGCATTACTAAGAACCTTTTATTTTTCTAGTAGGGATAGAATGGTTTCTGACTATACCCTGGGAAATGTATGGGGAAATGCATTAAATTAACATACACAATTCTGCTACCAGATAATATGTTGTCTAACTAGACAGAGAAATTGCTGTAACTATATTTTACACGTGTGAGAAAAGGAGTGAGCCCGTTATGTACTCTGAAATTATGATGGGATTTTCCCCCCAACACACACCAGTGGGTTAGAGCACTCCAATTTTCACAAAAATGGAAAGACGCAGAAACGATCCCTTTCCCCCCATTTCCATTCTTCTTGCAAATGACTTATGTGAACTCTTGTATTTTTGTAAACTATAGAAGACAGATCTGGGAACAGCTTATTCTGTGCATTCTAAAAACAACCATATGAGGGGAAAATTGTTTTAGATTACGTGAATAGTATTTGCACATGAAACTTGAGATTGCTAATGGCTCCCGGTACCTCTGCTGAACTCTGCTGTATCTTCTGTGCACTCAATGTCGATGTCATTTCTATCATCCTGACAGCAAGTATGCTGAGCAGGTCTTGGTGCCGTGTCATCTTTGAAGCTCTCCTCAGGTGACTGGCTACAGTCGGGGGCTGTGGAAGCCAGACATACGGGCACCTTCATGTGACTGAGGGGCTTCATTTCCAAGCCATCGTGAGGATAAGGTGCTACCACTGGGACCACAGGAAGGGGGCTGCTGCTGAAAGTGCTGCTGGTTTTGGTGAAACACCTACAAAATACAACCAAAAGAAACAGAATTGTGCCTTCAGGGATCAATTGTTAAAATACACTTACTCTGAAATACCATTTGGTGTTTTGTAATCACAGACTTTCATTAAGAAAGATCAGTGCTTACAAATAATGCAATGATTCACGCTGATTTGCAAGATCAAGAACTCAGAAATTGCAGTTAAAGTGGAATACAGCAGGAGACTGCACCACTTAAGAATAAAGCCATATAGGATGACCAATCTCACAGGCTTCCTTTGCCTTGGTCCTCTGTCAGAAGTTGTCTTCCATTTCATAATTAACTGGTTCCTGAATACAGCACACAGAAGAAAAAGGCCATTAGCCACTGGAAGGAATGGAAGAGAACAGAGAGGAAGAAGAGAACAGAAAGCTAAGAAACCTATGGCCACGTGAGAGGACGAATCTTATGAAAGCCAACAAAAACACACGGCTTTGAAGTCAGGTAATATGTTCCCTCTTCCCCCTTGCAGGGCGGGGGACACTACAAGGATCAGATGTTCGAAATCCAGGTTTTGTATATTTTTAAATTTTTTTCCTTGAAGAACTGATTGCTAGAATTTATTAACAAGGAGCATTCACTTCAATCCTGACTTACTTTTATTCCTGCCCTCACCTAAGATACGCGTTTTCTTTTTTTCTTTCGGTTCTTCAGATTATATCATTTCTATTGATCTTCTAGTTCACAGATTCTGTCTTCTGTCATTTCCAGTCTGCTGTTAACGCCATTCAGTAAATTTTCCATTCCTGTTAATTGTACTTTTCAGCTTTGGAATTTCCTTGTGGTCTTTTCTATAGTTTCTATTTCTCTGCTGCAATTCCTCAAGTGTGAATTCAATGTTTTTATCCTCCTTTAGGTGCTTGAACCTATTTATAACAGCTGCCTCAAAAGTCACTGTCTGCTCATTGTGACATCTGTGTCACCTCAAGGTCTGTTTCTGTTGTCTTTTTTCCTTTAAGTATCACATTTTCCTTTATTTTTTTAATTTTTTTTTAATTTTTGCTGGTTTTCTATTGGTCTTGAACTCTATCCTCTGACACCTCTGTTTGGGTCCCTGACCCAAGACTGGAGAATGCCCTCCGGCAAAAATTCACAAATAAATGTCAGCCATTGTCTTTCAAGTTTAGATTTATTCAGTTCCTGCCTGCTTCAGGCTATTCTCCAATAATTTCAAACTGTCCAGATTTCATCACTATTATTACCTATAGATGATCAAGCTATTCCATCATAAACAGAAACTGGAATAACAGAAATATATTTTTTATTTCAATAATTGTAAGAAAAGTCTTAGGAAGACATTTCATTCGGCTTTGATTTGGGCATGTTAGGTAGGAAACACACAGAACTGACCAGCAGTGTGATGGAGCTAGGCGATGTTGGGGAATAAAAATAAGAATCTTTTGGATTTCCACTTTTTTACCATGGGATGGTACATTTCTGGGGCATATGCAAATGAGTAAAAGAAGTCCATGCAACTGTTACGAGCATCTCTGTTGGTTCAGGTTATTGGAAATACTAACTGCTAAGCAGGAAGAAAGATCTGAACCTGCAAGACAGGAAGATATCTGTCAGTTAACCAGATCCTTCATTTAAGTAAGTCCAACATTAATTTCAAATAGAGAAGTATACTTACTATAAATTTAGTGGAATCTGGATACTAGTCACCTGGAATGGAAAGCCAAGTATGTGAGGTATTCATTTGTACAGAACAGTTTGAGTACAGGATTATCAAATAGGACTCTATTTTAAGTTTTAATAATATATAGCAAGAAATACATACCTGATTCAAATAAAACCTAAGTGTTCCCATGCATGTCTTAAGCCAATAAAAAATGAAGGAAGCACTAGTAAGAAGAAAGTTTGCTGGAGGCAGAATCAGAGCACTGGACTAGACAGATCATGACTCCAGGAGAGTATGGCATTCCTTATTTGTCCCGTTCTACATTTTATTCAACTCTGAATTTTAAAAACTTTTCTGGGATGCTGCTAAAAGTGAGCACTAATCTCCTGACAGCCATTTAATAATGTCCATGTCATCGCCCTCTTTCCTTCTTGGATTTTGTCAGGTCTCTTCCTCTGTCCCAATACCCAGGGAACCTGAGAATCCCTCTGAACATATTCAATTCGTCAAATCGAATACAGACTGTTAAGTAGGGTATTCACCCAAAATGTGGGGCATGGTCAGAGGCAAAACCAAAACACAGACAAAAATAGCCTTTCTGAATTCAAATACTACTAATGAAAATTTAACGGGTATTCTCCATTTATATAAATAACCTTACCTAGAAGAACCCTTTATTCTAAAAGCATTTGCTGAACACCTTCTAAATGTCAGACACTGTGGTAAGAGACTGAAAATATAAAGGTAAATAAGGCAGATTCCCAGCTTCCAGTCAAGCAGAGATGGGACAAGCAAACAAACGGTTCCAGCGTGATGCAGTAAGTTACACAGGAAGACGTAAAAGACACTGTCTGTGAGACGGTAATAGATGTGTGCTTGATGAGAACAGGGCACGTCCCATGTGCCCAGCCAGAGACTAGTGTCTATTCTTTCCTACTGGTTCAGACCCAATTGTTTTATAATCGAAGAAATTATATTAGGTCACAATTACAGAATTAGAAAGTAAGAAGGATTCTGGTTTCCCCAAATTGGAAATATCTCTAGTTGGGGGAATCTACATGGTTTCCATGATTTGTTGGAAATAACTTTTAAAAAATTAAACTGCTGGTTTCTGGCTATGACTGATTAGTTTGTATCAGAACAATTCTCCTGCCAAGGACAACTACAAAGGATGGAGAAATTTTTATTTTAAAACTTTTTTAATGTTTATTTATTTTTGAGAGAAAGAGAGAGAGAGAGCACGCGCATGCACATGCGAAAGGGGCAGAGAGAGAGGGAGAAATCAATAAGGTAGATCTGAATCTGAAGCAGGCTCCAGGCTCTGAGCTGTCAGCACAGAGCCCAATATGGGGCTCAAACTCATGGACGGCGAGATCATGACCTGAGTGGCAGTCGGATGCTTAACTGACTGAGCCACCCAGGCACCCCAAGAAATTTTTATTTTAAATCTGTTGAAGTCATCAGAGGGCTACTACCCAAGCAAGCACCTGAGCGGCTGAGATTTCAGAGAGAAGGTAAATGTGAACCCGAGTTTCAGCATCCCCTTTTCCTCTTGAGGCATTTCCCCAATTCAGTGCAAAAAGAAAAGGCTGAGGCATGAAGCAGAAAGTGCTGGCTACAAAGCTAAGAAGCTAAGCAGGACTCCTGGCACTTTCATGGGGCTGAGAAAACAGAAATTGGAGTTCAGAGCCTCCCAAAGAGAAAAGACTTTTTAATTAGGACCCTTGAAGGCTTATGCTGTAAAAATAACGGTGAAGCAGAAACAGACAACACTTTTACAGACGTTGAAACTCAGCAGTAAATAATCAGCTCAGTCCCTGATCGGGTTAAAGCAATCTGCCCCTTGCCAAACTGCCTGCCAAAAGCAGTCCCGTCTGGAAGAAGAAAACTTCTTCCAGAGCCTCTGTGAGTTTTCATACGCAGTGCCCAGAATTCAATTAAAAATTATCAGGCATATCAAGAGAAAAGAACGAGAGAAAAATAAGTGATGCAGATACTGAATTAGGAGACAAAGACTTTAAAAGACTTGGATGCATATATTTAAGAAAAAAGATGACAAGATGAAGAGTTTTAATAGACGCTTAGAGTCTAGTAATAATTAGAAGCAGGCACTGCATACTATTCAGACTGAAGGGCAGAGACAAAAGGATGGGAAATATAGAGAGAAGTTTTAAAGACATATGAAGCATCGTGAAAAGAGAACAAGACAGAGCCATATCTGGAGACAGAGGGCTAAGAATTTGCTAAAACTGACGAAAGCCCAAGCCGCAGATTCAAGAAGTCCTATGAACCCCAAGCAGAATACATATTCACACTTTCGAATGTGAATAATTAACCACAGAGTTTAATGCGAATAATTAAACTGCCGAAGGCAAAATACAATTTGCAAATCATAAAAGCGGTCAAAAGAAACAGACATTATTACTTTGGAAGGGAACAATGACAGTTGCACAGATGATTCTTCACCGGAAACGACAGAAGCCATAATGCAACATCGTACAAGTACAAAAAGAAAGTAACTGCCAGCCTAGAGTTCAATAAACAGTAGAAAGGATCCGTCAGAAAGGAAGATGAACTGAAGACATTTTCAGACCAAAAC
This sequence comes from Panthera onca, assembly GCF_046562875.1. Classification (NCBI taxonomy): domain Eukaryota; kingdom Metazoa; phylum Chordata; class Mammalia; order Carnivora; family Felidae; genus Panthera; species Panthera onca. The sequence continues at coordinate 92,335,607 of NC_138348.1, read as the reverse complement.
GCTGGGACAATCTGTCACCCTCAGACCTGTATTATAAGAAATCCCAAAGGGAGTTTTTCCAAGTTGAAGGAAATGACTACCAGCACAGAGAAGAAAGGAAATACTGAAAAGAACGAACAGTAACAAAAAAATGTAGTGTCAGGAATTCTGAATAAATACTGACTTCAAAAAACAGTAGCTGTAATGTCTTAGAGAATTTTATGTATCTGTAGAATGAAAACGTGACAAAAATAACACAAAACCCTGAAGAAGGAAATGAGTGAAAATGGTCTAAAGTGTTTTATTGCCTAAGAAGTGGTCAAAGTACTGATGTATACGGGACTCCGATTAAAGTCATAATGTCTAGCACCAAGCACATAGTTTGTGGCACATTAGTAGGACCTCAAAAATGTTGAACTAATAAATAATAAACATTAAAACATCAGCCATTTTTTATATCCTTTTTCTCAAGTAAGTAAATTCATCATCAGAGGGGGCGGGCAACGATTAAACTAACTGGAAAACATCTTTTAACAGACCATGCTCAGCACTAAGATAAGACATGTCCACTTTAGCGAGAATGAATGGATATACTTACACCTTAGGATTTTTTGTAGGACAATAGCAGTTACGTCTGTCCTTGTTCCATACTGGCTCTGTTGTCTGGGTTTTCTCTCATCTGCTGGTTCCAAAGATATCTGACTTAAACTTCAATCTCCTTGAGGACAGGAGATAACTGTCTCAGTGTTAGAGTAACCTCTTAAAACAGTGAGACACACAGCATAGGCAGACCCTTAAAAACAACCCCCTATGGTGATGTTGTAAAACAAACTAACTAATAAGCTTCTGGCTTGAGGCCCCATGTGTCTGCAAGAATCTGGAAGTAACACAGAGGTCCTAGAAACCTAAAAGACCACAAAGTATCATCAGGGCAGAAAGAAGTTTTCACTTAAAAAAAGCAAAGTTAAACTGTAGTTAAAAAAAAAAAAAAAAATACTTGCCAGAATTAGAAAAACCAGGGCACCTCCCTAAAAACAAAATAGTATAAATTAATAATTTGTTGAGGTAGCTCTAAGAGGAATTAATGTTAACGTAAAATAATGTTAACACAAAATAATGAAGACTCACCAGATAGTCAGAGGCCTTAAATTCTTCTGTTGCTTTCCTTTTAGTTTCTTTTTTTCTGCTCACTTCTTCAATTTAAAGCAAAGGATGACATGTTTGTTTGTTTGTTTGTTTGGCTCCATGCCCAGCGAGGACCCCCACACGAGGCTTGATCTCATGACCCTGAGATCAAGACCTGAGCTGAGATCAAGAGTCAGCTGCTCAACCGACTGAGTGACCCAGGTGCCCCAAAGGATGAGCTTTTTTGATGAAGTGCAAGGGCGATTTGCTGGGAGGCAGTGGAGGTGAACTACATGGGTGGGGCAGGACTAAGGGGATGGCCAAGACAGAGGGGCCATGGCCAACTGTGACGGATGATAACCTGCTTTTCTGTGCCGGAGAAAACACATAGATGAAATATGCAGCTGTTTTACAAGAAGTGACGTATATTTAGCAAGAAAAAAAAGTACAATTTAACCGTTCCCTATTCTTTGGTATCTATTTTTCAAATAAGTGAAACAGAAGAGGACAGCAGTTTACTTTGTTCTGAATTGTGACTCTCAACAGAACAGTGTTGACGTTGATCATATTGCGTTAGATTACCCACTTTTCAACATGCTAAACCACACTGATAAAATTTTCTAGTACACCAAATCCTAACCCCTAATCATCAGGAATTAACCTTTTTTTTTTTTTCAATGTTTATTTTTGACAGAGCGTGAGTGTGGGAGGGGCAGAGAGAGAAGGGGACAGAAGATCTAAAGCAGGCTCCAGGCTCCGTGTTGACAGAGGAGAGCCTGATGCCGGGCTCGAACTCACAAACCATGAGATCATGACCCGAGCCTAAGTCGGACGCTTAACCGACTGAGCCACCCAAGCACCCCAGGAATTTATCATCTGGATAACTACATGGAAATCATTTTTCTGTTCCAGGTATCTACATGTATCAACATAAAAATGGCTTTAACTTGGGGGTTATGTGCTAAGACACAAGCATAGATGACAAAGTATATGAAAAAAGAATATCATAGGGGCAAATGGGTGGCTCAGTCATTAATCCCTCTAACTTTGGCTCAGGTCATCATCTCATGGTTTGTGAGTTCAAGTCCCATGTCAGGTGAGCACCAGCCCCACTTCAGGTGAACCCCGCTTCTCTCATTCTATGCCTTCCTCTCTTTCTCCCTTTTTCCCTCTGTCCCTCCTGGGATTCCCTCTCTGCTCCTTGCTTACTTGCACCCTCTCTCTCTCTCAGAAAATAAAAATAAATTAAATAAATAAAAAATAAATGAATAAATGAAAAAGGACTATAATACCTGTTCTGAATAGAATTAAGAAGATAACATGTGGAAACACTTTTGCTGATTAACACTTGAATTAAAATCGCTAAAGCAATCGGGTAATCACAAAAATAGTTATGTATATACATGTAAACTTCAAAGACCCAAATCTATAGGCAGTGAATGAGAGAACATGTCAAATGAGTATGTCTACAAATATAGGACATTTATCAAGCTGCTCTTACAATGCACATTTTACAGTTTATACAGGCACAAAGAGTTTGTAATTTCACTACCTTAGGCTTCTCAAATAATCCTTCAATTGCAGTTATTATTGGCTTAAGGTAGAGTGAAAGTTTTCACTGAGCTGTCTCTGACTCAATGAAACTACTTTGCTTAATTTTCAATGTAAAAACACTGGGTAAATAGAGCCCTGGGCATCTTGCCACGTACAAAAATGTGTGCTAAAATTAATTCAGGTGGTCTGGGGCCTGTTAGTTTACTAAGATCTCTTTCGGTTAACAGGAAAGACCTGGCAAATTGGTAAGATAGAAAAAGGACAGTTACGGTGTCATAAAAGTAATGAAATAGTCTTTAACCAACAATCTGGATAGCACACACTAGGAAATAGAAGATTGGAACAGTGGCACAGGACTGTGCTTCGACGAGTATGTTGTTTAGTATTTGACTAAATATATTTTGGACATTCCAAAAAACTATATGGGACCTCTGAAATATTTTCTAGAGAAGTGGCCCATTTCTGTTTACACAGTTAAATATTTGTTAAGTGTGACTGATTATGTACAGAATGGCTCTGATCAGGTAATTGTATAAATTTTGCATTAAGTTTCCTCTTTTTTTTTCTAAATTTTTTTTTAATGTTTATTTTTTTTTTGAGAGAGACAGAGACAGAGACAGAGACAGAGACCAAGCAGGGAAGGGGCAGAGAGAGAGGCAGGCACAGAATTGGAAGCAGGCTCCAGGCTCCGAGCTGTTAGCATAGAGCCTGACGCGGGGCTCAAACCCACAGACTGCGAGATCGTGACCTGAGCCGCAGTCGGCCACCCAACCGACTGAGCCACCCAGGCGCCCCTTAAGTTTCCTCTTTTGATGATCCCTGAAGGGCAAAGACTGACTATCCATGGATCTCTTGGATGTGTGATACTCATTTTCGTGAGTATGTTCTTGAAACTTCTGAAACACTCACATCTTGGTGGTGGTTTGTGTTAATACTCAGCTTACTGGGTGCCTGGGTGGCTCCGTCGGTTAAGCATCTGACTCTTGACTCCGGCTTTAGGTCATGATCTCCAGTTCATGAGTCTGCACCTTGAGTCAGACTCCATGGTAAAAACACAGAGGCCGCTTGGGATTCTCGCTTTCCCCCTCCGTCTGCCCCTCCCCTGCACACAGGCTCTCTCCCTCTCAAAATAAATAAATAAACTTAAAGTAAATACTCAGCTTACTTCTGTTTCCTCTTGCCTCAGTGTCTCTGTCACATTGCTGACCCAGCCCTTATTTTTGGAGGCTCATCAGTTACTATGCAACAGAAGCCTGACGACATTCCTCCAGGGCCACGGCTGTCCTCCACTCTCATTGTACATTCTTTGTTGGATGCAACGACCCCAGTGTCGGAGTGGGAGTTGCCCTTTGGGAATTACTTTACTGTGACTGTCACAAAATAGATGACAATAAACGACTGAGTAAATTACTGAACATGGCAAGCTCACACACACATTGTCTTACAAATAAAAGACCAAAAACACTATCCTAACCACCTGACTCCCGGACGACAGGCCACTGTTCTCCATATTATAAGTAGGAAATATAGAACTTCCTCAGAAGGATGGTACTGATCAATTTTAAAAACTGGACACAATGTGGGAATGCAAGCTGGTGCAGCCACTCTGGAAAACAGCATAGAGGTTCCTCAAAAAACTAAACATAGAACTACCCTACGACCCAGCAATTGCACTACTAGGCATTTATCCACGGGATACAGGTGTGCTGGTTTGAAGGGACATATGCACCCCCATGTTTATAGCAGCACTATCCACAATAGCCAAAGGATGGAAAGAGCCCAAATGTCCATCGATGGACGGATGGATAAAGAAGATGTGGAATATATATACAATGGAGTATTACTCGGGAATCAGAAAGAATGAAATCTTGCCATTTGCAACTATGTGGATGGAACTGGAGGGTATGGTGCTAAGTGAAATGAGTCAGTCAGAGAAAGACAAAAATCATATGACTTCTCTCATATGAGGACTTTAAGAGACAAAACAGATGAGACTCATAAGGGAAGGGAAACAAAAATAATATAAAAAAACAGGGAGGGGGACAAAACAGATGAGACTCATAAATATGGAGAACTGAGGGTTATGGGAGAGGTTGTGGGAGGGGGGATGGGCTAAATGGATAAGGGGCACTAAGGAACCTTCTCCTGAAATCATTATTGCACTATATGCTAACTACTACTTTGGATGTAAATTTTAAAAAATAAAATTTAAATAAATAAATAAATAAATAAATAAAATAGGTCAAGGGGATGAAAAGTACAGCCAATAATAATATATTAACATAATATATAATAACAGCCAGTGATAGTCAATAATAATATAATAATAATAATATAATAACATCCAGTGACAGATGGTGACACTGTTGTGAGCATTACATAATGTATTAATTATTGAATCACTATCTTGTACATGTAAAACTAATGTAACATTGTATGTCAACTATACTTCAATAATAAAAAATTTTAAATAACAACAAAAAAAAAAACTAGACACAATGTTCTGAATTTTTTTTTCTTAGGGAATTGGGCAGATTACCACAGATGGAAGAGAAACCAAACCTTAGGTTTTATGTGTTTGCTGCCTTTGGTTTTTATGGCTAGTTCTGAAGTAGCTACATGATCAGCAATAGATAGATGGAGTCATAACAAATTCACTTCCTGGAGCAAAGAATTTAGACGTCCTCAACAAGCAGTCACTTTCATACTTCACAAACCAGCTGGGTAGCTCTAATCGTAGGCCAGAAAGAGCTAGTGCTATAATGCAATGTTTGCATACTCATCTTGACACATTATTTTTATCTGCGTCTATCTGATTATCAGTGAAAGGTTCCAAACTGGTTAAAAAGTGTCCCCAAGCTCAGCAACACACAGACTTTCTTTTTTAAATTTTTTTTAACGTTTTTTTAATTTATTTTTGAGACAGAGAGAGACAGAGCATGAACGGGGGAGGGGCAGAGAGAGAGGGAGACACAGAATCCGAAGCAGGCTCCAGGCTCTGAGCCATCAGCCCAGAGCCCGACGCGGGGCTCGAACTCACGGACCGCGATATCGTGACCTGAGCTGAAGTCAGACGCTTGACCGACTGAGCCACCCAGGCGCCCCAACAACACACAGTCTTTCAAGGTTGTCCTCATGCAAGAGCTTGGAGATCATTCATACGATCTGTGCTTCCTAAGGCACCAGTCCCAGTCAAGTTATTTCTCCTTTGACCATCAGCCACGTATAGCTTGCACTTTTTCTTCCCAGGTGGATTATATACATTTCTCCAAGCTGGTTTTTACTTGGCTACTTCCTGCCCACTTCTAATCTCTCTAGGACCCTTAATTTCTTGTTTTTTCCTGATGGGACCTCTCAATTCATTCATCTGTGAATTCCATCAGTGTCCTCTCTACTCTTTTTCTACACATTATCAAGACTGATGACAAACAGGCAGGATTTAACCTCAATCCTTTCCCATTAAACTAGCCAAGCAACTGACAAACCCCATTTGATTACATATCCAGAACTGCTCCACTGCCTTTTAAATTGAGAAGAGAAGGGGAAAGACAGAAAGCTTTTGATTTATTTGACTAAAATCTGTTACATTCTTGAAATGCACAAGGATTTCTCAATTAAGTCTTCAGTGCAGGGGATTGGCTCCCCACAAAGGTGCATTAAATACGCTTCTTTCTAGCTGTCCATCGTGAGCTATTACATATCGCTCTTAAAACCCGAAAAGGGTTCAAATTAGCTGAACATGATGAAGCAGGCAGTCATTTACAACATGCCACAAAAGCACTAGCACATCAAATAAAACTCTACAGACTGCTGGAGTGCACATTCCCCTCTTACCTGTTCTCAAATTTTCACATCAGTACTCCAATTTAGACAATAAAGGCAACGTTTTCTCTCCAGATAGTTATGACCAAAACAGACGGATGGTAAAAGGGGTCTAAGGCTGGCACTGATTTGTTTCTTAAGTGCCCACTCTACAAAACGTGTTTAAGTTTAAACCCAAGAAAGCACGGCAGGACACCGCACAGGTAAGATTCCACCAGGGACAGGTCCCACACAAGACTTCATCCATTAGGCATCTGTGGGATACGAGAGCCACCCTGGGTAAAGGAGAGTTTGAAAAGGAGTCTAAAAGGATGACTCCCAAGGGTGTGCTAAGGGGTAAACCGTTTCTCCTCATCTCCTGCAGTGATTCCTACTTAGTAGGTTGCACCACTTACCTAGATACCCCCCTGCCTGCCTCTTCCCTCAACTGATCACTGGTGTCTTAAAAAAATTTTTTTTAATGTTTATTTTTGAGAGAGAGAGAGAGAGAGAGAGAGCGAGCACAAGCAGGGGAGGGGCAGAGAGAGAGGGAGACACAGAATCCGAAGCAGGCTCCAGGCTCTGAGCTGTCAGCACAAAGGCTGGCGCGGGGCTCCAACACACGAACTGCAAAATCATGACCTGAGCCAAAGTCGGACGCTTAACCAACTGAGCCATCCAGGGGCCCCGGGTGTCTAATTTTTTTAATTGGCACCTCCTAAATCTCTCAAACTCATCTACTTCTCTCCATATCTACTGCAACCATCCAAGGGCACTGCTTCTCATCTGGGCTACTGCAATAGCCATTTAACTGGTCCCTTGTATCCTCTTTTGCCCCCTCCAATTTATTCTCCAAACTCCATCCAGAATGTTCTAGCACAAGGCTGTCCTACTTAAAATCTCTCACTGACTCGCCATGGCTCTTATGACCTGCTTTCACTTACCTTTGACCTCTAACCCCTTTGCTTGCCAGGTTCCTGCCACGTTAATCTTCCTGAAGCTTGGTAAGGATCCTAGCATTCTGCTTTGTGGCCCTGCATAAATGGTACCTCTTGTTTGCCTGGAAAGTTTTAAACCTATCCCCTTCTCTTTTCCCTAGTTTTACAAATTCTTCAGAGCTTTAGAGCAAAATGTCACTCGCTTAGGGAGATCAGTCCTTTCAAAGCCATTCTTCACTTTTCCTTTAAAGCATGCAGTTTTGAGTGCATGGTCATTTTTATGTTTCATTTATATCATTTTGGGAAAGGTATGTCTCCCCATCAAACTGTAAGCTCAGTGAAGGCAAGGACAATGCCTGGTGTGCTCACGACATATCCCCCAGGACCTAGCTTGGTGTTTGGCCCACTACAGACCTTCAACAAATGTTTGCTGAATGAATGAATAACTGCTTTTTCCTTTCACTCTCCTTATTTTATCACATCCCTTTCATCAGCTCCTTGAAGACATTTCAAGGCTATAAGCAAAAATAATGAAAGAGAGAAGAAAGTCTTATAAAAAGGATGTCTAATCACTTTAAATGCCTAGGAAATAAGGCAACAACGGTACCTTAAATAATTAAAAATATAAAAATAATCAATTAGCCAAAGCTACCGTCTCCCTTGGTGATCCCATCCATATTTAAGTTTTATCACTTTTCAAAAAATTCTTTAATGTTTATTATGAGAGAGAGAGAGAGAGAGAGAGAGAGAGAATGAATGAATGGGGAGGGGGTGGGCAGAGAGAGAGGGAGACACAGAATCCGAAGCAGGCTCCAGGCTCTGAGCTGTCAGCACAGAACCCAATGCAGGGCTCAAACTCACGAACCATGAGATCATGACCTGAGGCAAAGTTGGAAGCTTAACCGAGCCATCCAGGCGCCCTAAGTTCTATCACTTTGATGCAAATGACTCTTAGATACGTAGCACAGCCCTGATCTACCCCCTGAACCCAACGTCAACATTTTCATTTGTCATCTTGGCTTAGATATCCAGCTGGAACTTGGAACTCTAAATGCCCAAAACCAAATCCATCACCTTTTCTCAATGTCACTTTATTTAAGTTCCTTATTTCTATGACTATTACTGTGGCAATTACCATGCCATCCACGCTGGAAACTTTCTCTTCATTATGCATCTTCCTTTTTTTCTAGATCCGTATCAGTCAGTGGTCAAGTCCTAAAGATTCCCACTCTAGAACCTTCCTCATCTCTTCCTTTCTACCTTCACTCCTTACATGAAAGCCAAATCTTCGTTATGGAAACAAACTGGTCTCCTCCCTGCAATCCCACCTGTGTACTGCAACCACTAATCATAGCCTAAACGCATCTCTTGAATACACTGCTCCCCTTCTCAAAAACCTTTCAGAGATAATTATGATGCGACTAGCCCATTGATTTTCAACATTTAACCAATATCCCCCACTTCTTTGTGTGTGTCTTAATTAATTAATTTATTTCTTTTTGAGAGAGAGAGAGCACTCAAGTGAGTGAGGGGCAGAGAGAAAGAGAGAGAGAGACAGAATCCCATGAAAGGCAGAGAGAGACAGGGAGAAAGTGTGGAGCCCGAAGTGGGGCCCGAGCTTACCTGCTGTGGGGCTTGAACTCACAAACCATGAGATCATGACTTCAGCCAAAGTCGGATGCTTAACTGACTGAGCCACCCAGGCGGCCAATGTCCCCCACTTCTGATTAACATAAAAATCTCCTATCCCTCCTGCACTGTTATTACTGAAACAACAGGGACTTTTTCCATTCCTTAAATGTAGAACTACGAGATTCAACATGCTTCTTCAAACCCTGCTCACTATATTTCGAGCTCTGTTGTAAATCACTATGATCAGACCGTGGGCTCTCCAGAGGTAGGACGCGGGCCAGTACCCAGTACATGGTAGGCACTCAATAAATGTTTCTTAAGTAAACTCCTACACTGTGACATTCAGGGTCATTCAAGATATAAATTCAATCCACTTTTCCATTTTATATCCTGCTACCCTCTACTTGGACTTCACCAGCCAGATTCTCCAGTGGTTCTTAAAGCACGGTCCCAGGACCAGTAGCATCTGTCCCAGTAGGGATTCATGAGGAATGCAAATTCTCAGGCCCCACTCTCTAGCTACTGAATCACCAACTCTAAGGGTAGAGCCTCCTCATTTGTGTTTTCACAGTGCTCCAAGTGATTCTAACGTATATGCTGAAGTGTGATAATCACTGAACTGCACTATTGGCATACCTTTGCGATAATGAGGTTTGGTTCCAGACGACGGCAATAAAGCAAATGTCACAATGGAGCAAGTCAAATGAATCTGTTGGTTTCCCAGTGCATATAAAAGTTCTGTTGACACTATACTATAAAGTGTGCAATAGCATTATGCCTACAGAAATATATATGCACAGCTTAATTAAAAAAATATGTTATTGCTAAAAACTTTAACCATCATCTGAGCTTTCAGTGAGTCATAATCACTGATCAGATCACTATAACAATGAAACTATAATAATGAAAGAGAACTATGATATGATATTATAAGACTTATAATATTATAAGAATTATAATAATGAAAAAGCGTGAAATATTGTGAGAATTACCAAAATGTGACAGAGTCGCGAAGTAAGCAAATGCCGTTGGAAAATGGGCACTGAGGGACATGCCTGATGTAGGGTTACCACAAAACTTTAACTTGGACAAAACACAGTATCTGAAGAGTGCAATGAAATAAAGCACAACAAAATGAGGTATGCCTGTATCCACCCTCAGATAAATGTTCATATAACTGAACTGAAATTTTGCCTCGTTTTGCATACACACTAGTTCAACTGGTGTTAGGAAATGCAAATGTATTCTTAGTAATGTCAATATCCTAAAGGTGTAAATTAACTAAAATTGTGCATATTTGGGGGAGTAAATCATGTATCATCTACGTCTCAGCATCAGAAGCTTATTACAAACTTTGCCATCTTGGGGGATCTTGAGAAAAGATGTCTCTTTTCAGTTTCAAAGTGAAAAGAGAAGCTTTACATTTAATGATTCCAATTTTCCAGAGTTGAAGGTAGGTACTTACTGATACTTATCTGGCCAATCATTAAGTATCAAAATCACATAATGGCTCCTGGGAGCCAGGTGAGACATTTGGCTAACCTTGAAGGCAATGCAGACAAGCCAAGATTTGCCCTGAACAGGTAGACTCTTACGTAGGAAGAAGTAAATTTAAGCTGGGGTGAAACAGAAGCTGGTTTTCTCAGGCTAAAAAGAATGTATCCATATTCCCAGGTAAAAGGCAAACCCCCGACATGAAATTCAAGAAGTTATCAACTTGAAAAGTTAATAGAACTATTAACTGTCCACTGTCTTAAAGGGAAAAAAAAAACCAAACATGTATAACAAAACCCCCAATACTATACACATACACTCACTCACACACACATAAAAATGGCTATGAGTGAGTGCAAGACAGTAGATACTGGTCATATTCATATAAATGGGATGCATGTTGGTACCAGGATGATAACATCACCATAAAGACATGATTAGCAGCAAATTACCAAAATCTATAATCAGAGTATGCTGGGCTGATCTTACATTTCCTAGGACAATTTTTCATTTTTCAGCCAAGGACATAGCTATAGAGAGATTATATAACTTTCCCAAGATCATAGATTTGGGCAGTGGGAAAGCCTCTGTCTACTTATTCTTAGACCAGAGGTTCTCTTACAACATTACTCTGATGCCTACAGTTGAACTGAGACCTGCTGAAGAGAAACACAAAGGACAATACATTACATTTTCAGGCAATACCATTCGTTTTCATTAAATCTATTAGATTACTTACCAGGTGTATGAAGCATCTTTAGCATGTTCCTAACAAATTGTGATAAAGCCTAAAGCCAGTTCAGGACAAAAAATGAGGCTTCAGTGTTATAAAACATCTTAAAATTTAGCTGGGTCATATAGATTTTATTTAAAAATGTAACAAGCAGGGGCTCCTGGGTGGCTCAGTCGATTACGTGTCTGACTCTGGATTTCGGCTCAGGTCATGATCTCACAGTTCGTTGAGTTTGAGCCCTCTGCTGGGCTCTGCACTGTCTAGGGATTCTCTTTCTCCCTCTCTCTCTCTGCCCCTCCCCCACTTGCACATGCGCTGTGTGAGCACACACGTGTGCTTACTTACACTCTCTCTCCCTCTCTCTCAAAAATAAACATGAAAAAAATGTAACAAGAAATCTTCGTACACAAAATAGGCAGCTGACTCTTGCTCACATACACACCCTAAGATGGGTTAAGTAAAAGATAAAGAAAAATCTCGAGGAAGTTTTCGTTGCTTTTGCTCTGCAACTCAAAACACATGCTGAGAAATGGACTGTTAGTTCTATACCTGACCGTTTCCTTCCAAGCTCTGGTTTTGGTAAATCCCAGACACAACTCTTAACCTTGTCGTTGATTTGAAAAATATAGGTCCCATCCCATTTCAATAATGAAATATCCAAAATCCAGTCCATACTCCAGTTATCTTATGTAGTAACTATAACACAACTTTTACACTGCAGAATTTTAGACCTGGGATGGGCTTCTGAGACCACGTAATCCAATACCATCGTTACGGAAAAAAAAAAAAGAACTAAGGTTTTTGCCAGACAGAACTTTAACACAAGGAAAAGTCTGACAATCCTTTGGAGTTACTATATACAGAGGTAGCCCGAAAGCTTCCTGAATCTTGTCAAAATTTAAATGAACATGTTACCCTACATATTTCTATCTTGTTTGAAATACTGAGTGTATATACCTCTTAAGAGGTTTTTGAAACTCAGAAAATTAAAAGAAAGTGAGATTTTGCTACTTAATTATCTTGAGGTTTTAAGAATAATAATTTTAAGAAGCGCTGAATAATCTGGTAAGAAAATTTCAGTAAAATTACTATGAAAACACATTACTATATACACAGGGTTTTTCGTTTAACATTCAAACATGCTCTCATTCATGACACAGACGGAAAAAAACAGATGAGAAAAGACAAAGTCTATATGCAGAGAATGCCTCTACTTTAAAGATTTCAAAACATCAAACCTTTTAATAACATCTCAGTGAGAAATAACGTCTTGAATATTGTCCATATAGCTAAATAACCAAAGCCCAGAAAAGTAAAAACTGTAAAGCAGGGCCAAAAAATTAGTAATGGCCTTAAACTTAAGTCTCCATATTCTGAGATTTATATCTTACATAAAATTTCAAGAACTTCCTTTGCCAAAGGGGAGAAAAAGAAGAGTCCTTCCTATACCATAGTCACAACAACCTGTGCAAATACAGAGCCACTTACCTATTGTTGTTCCGACAATTTCGACAGCTAACGCGCTCCAGCGGGTCCGTCTGAGGTACTGCTGTGTACCTCCCACCACCCTGGTCAGGAAGGAAGTGCAGGGAAAAAGAAAAAGAGAAAAGCGTGAAGGTGTCACAGACCAATAATCAAACAGCCTTAAATGTAAAAGCCGGCCCAATAAGAAACAGTTATACACTATATTTTAACCAACCTCTGAGCAAAATGTTATGCTGATCGTTAGTTACCAATATTCACCAATGAATTCTGTACAATATTAAGACTATACCCTACAAGCTAATCGCCATGTTTTTCCCAAGTCTTTTTGTACTGGAAGGAGCCAAAGAAATGGAGACATTTAGTCACTTCCCCTTCAGGGTTTCAAATCTACTGGGCCCAAAATACACTGTACATTACAACCTCCTATTCATTTTTACTTTTCTAGCAGTCATGGAAGAATTTTACGTGATGCCAGTTGGAGAAACAGGGTGGAAATCTGTTTGAATGATGTCACAAGATAAACCCATCTTCATTTTCCTGTAATTATTTCGATTAGGTCTGTTCACTTGACTACACTAAGTTTTCAAACATGTTATATTTTTCCAGATGGAGTAGATTCTCAGCCAGCAATGACTTGGAGGGGAGGATTAATATTTTGATGTTGCTTTTGGCGGAAACTGCCTGGCAATTAAGAAAAATGCCCAGATTAACACATACCTCATTGTAAAACACTCGCTTGACATATACAATGGCAAGAGTTCTTCCAAACTGGGTGTTGGGAACTGAAGCAGGCTTACGGTCAGAGTAAAAATTCTGCTTTCAGACGAAAAACAGCAGAACCGAATTTGATAAGGGTGGGAGAGGCTGTCACACTGCACCCAAACCCAGGGCAGTTCTGCAAGGTTAAGGAAAGTTCAGGCCATTGTTTTTCCCAGAATACTTTCCATTTCCATTCATCTCATAACAACGGCCAGAATCTAAGCAAACCAAAAGTACTGAAAATGTCTCTCCACATTCCTGATCCAACTAGCAACAGGAATTTTTGGGAAAACATTGAGAGAAAGAATATCCTCTGCCACATTCAGATCATGAGCATAAGCTCCAAAGCTTCACAAGATCAAGTTCACCTACGGGGTAATGTGCTCATTTGAGTCACTAAACACATCAAAGTTAATTCAATGATTTTTATGATCACCAGCATTTTTAAAAATTTCCCTATTTCCTCCCACCCAGAAAAGAGGTGTAAGAAAACTAATACGTGAAAACCACAGATGTCAGCCTCTAAAACTGTACACCTAAAGGAGCAACTATTATTTAAACAGAATTTCGCCGTTCAGAAAAACCCAAACTCCTGTGTCCGAATCCTAAACCAAACATCAGACTTATTCTTTTCTGCTTATGGAAACAGCATATGCTATTCAAACTTTAATGCTCTCTCCTTTAGTTTCCTGGACAATGTTACTAGCTTGGACTAGGAGTGGAGACCCAAAAAAGTTTAGAAAGTCTGAATATAAGCCATGTCTTTCCCCACAAAATAATGAAATCATTATTCTCTTTTGATAATGAGATGCACTCAGACAAACGAGGTATTTTTCTACAACACATTAAAACTAGATCACATGAAAACCCAGCAGATGTCCAGCTTTAAGATACGAATATATATTACAGTTTTATTCTCCAAATGTAATATTTTAATAAGTCTTTGTTGAGTTGAGGGTGAAAAAATACCTCTAAACTCCCTTCAAATTTTAGCACATTGTGGGTTATGGCAAGTTTATCTGTAATCAGAACAATGACAAAAATGTCAGTGAGTGCTTAATTTGATCAACTAAACATATTATCTATTTGAAAAATAATGTGGATGCACATACATCCTAACGACATCATAAATCAAACTTCCTAATGTAGAGAACCTCTTTAACCAGCATAAATGCAAAATAAGCTAGTTACTCTAGTCCCGTTTCAAAAAATTAAACTAGATCACTAAGTTATCCCTGAAATAAAGTATTTTTAAAGGTCCATCACTCCTTGTGGCTAAAGGATGGTAATATTATAAAAGGCAAAAATCTTACAGGTAACAGCCCTACCGCACATCAGGCACAAGAGACAAAAGAAACTCATTATAGGCCAGAAGTCACAATCTGGTGGCCTGCAGACATGTTCCACGTGGCCTATGCACTGCTTTCAAAAATTGGAATTAGTTGCCAACGTGTAAAAACTCTCGCCATTTCACCTGGATTTACAAGATGTTTTGGAAAAATCAGAAAACCGGTAACCCCAGGCCCTCTGTCCGTGCCAACACCAGGAATGAACTGCAGCTGGTGTTCTCCAGATTGCTCCCACCTCCAACTGCTCTCTTTCCCAGCTTGCTTCACGCAGTTTCACGATCTGCCTGACTCCCCTGGGCCTGCGAGTTTTCAGATTTTGCTCTAAATGAAGCAAATTTAAAGTCTCAGGTCCAATCTATGCCCTGTGGTATTTCCAGCTCTCAAGAATAACTTCCGGCAAGTTCGTTACTGGTATTCCACTTTCACCATGAAAGAATTTTAAAATATAAACCAAACTGATGAACATAACTATCACCTGACAACAGAAAGTTTACACAGATTACTCTGGATTAAGGGGTTGCCACTGATACATACTATTTCCAGTCCAGTGAGCCTGTAAGGTTTCTATGGTCACAAAGGCCAAGTAGGCCAACCATGTTATTGCACCCTGGTACCGTGGGGCCCAGGGAGGATTTATTTATTTGTCTGTTTGTTTGTTTATTTATTTAAAAAATTTTAAATGTTTATTTTTGAGAGAGAGAGAGAGAGACTGAGCGAGCAGGGGAGGGGCAGAGAGAGAAAGGGAGAAACAGAATCTGAAGCAGGCTCTAGGCTCTGAGCTGTCAGCACAGAGTCTGACGTGGGGCTTGAAACACGAACTGCGAGATCATGACCTGAGCCAAACTCAGATGCTTAACCGACTGAGCCATCCAGATGCCCAGGGAGGCTTTATTTATAATTAGGTCTCTTACATTTACTAGGTGACGAGGATGTTCAAAATCCACATGCGTCCTGGTTAGTGAGCTTGTGTGTCCCGCGTAAAGCCCTCCATTCAAGTTCCCATTCATGACTCCATTGACTCCATTAGAGATCTTATGGTGAACATGGGAGCAGCCATTGCTGAGACCTCCATTACTTAGGAAGCTTCCATGAACATTCCCATTTATCCGATTTGTGCCAGGCAGAGTAGTGTATTCCACCATCTGTCCATTAATATCTGACCCTTGGTAGAGATATCCTGGAGGGTCATATTCTGTTAAAAGAGAAGAAGCAAAACAAAACAAATGAAACAAACAAAAAAACCAAAAACACACAACAGTAAGACACTAAAAAAGACAATCTTCTTGGGTAGGCAGTTTGATTAATGAAACAAACCCCTAAGAAACTATAAATACAAGAAAATAAAACGCCCTAAATATGTTCACTGTGTTCACTTAACGCCTAATTATGAGATATGCTTTGAGAAAGTTATTGCTATTTCCTTGTAAGGAGATAGCTAGGAACTTTGAGTTAATTAAGACTCTGTTAATGGGAAAAGAAATTAACCAGAGAGAAATTACTCAAAAGAATTAATAAATTATGTAAGTTGAAACTATCAAAGTCCTGGCAACACTAAGAAAAAGTGTTTAAACTCCCGCACGCTTCAAAGTGCCGAGAGAAACCGTATAAAAAAACAACAAAAGACAGGGCGCCTGGGTGGCTCAGTCAGTTAAGCGTCCAACTTCGGCTCAGGTCATGATCTCACGGTTCGTGAGTTCGAGCCCCACGTTGGGCTCTGTGCTGAGAGCCTAGAGCCTGCTTTGGATTCTGTGTCCCCCCCCCTCTCTCTGCCCCTCCCCTGTTTATTCTCTCTCTCTCTCTCTCTCTCAAGAATAAATAAAACACTAAAAAAAGGTTTTTTTTAAACAACAAAAGGCAACCTTTAGGTAGGATATTTTATTATTGTTTTGAATTTGTTAAATGTTTATTTTTGAGAGAGAGAGAGAGAGAGAGAAAGAGCATGAATGGGGGAGGGACACAGAGAGAGGGAGACACAGAATCTGAAGCAGGCTCCAGGCTCTGAGCTGTTAGCACAGAGCCCGACACGGGACTCGAACTCACAAACCACGAGATCATGACCTGAGCTGAAGTTGGATGCCCAACGAACTGAGCCACCCAGGAGCCCCTAGGTAGGATATTTTAAATAGTAATAACACTTTTAAATGAAAGGATGGAGTTATGTATACATTCACTGACTATCCATACAGTTCCTTGGTTAATACAGTCCATGTGGAAGTTGTGGTTTACTAAAGGCTAATTATTCCATTTCCTTATACTAAAAGCATTAAATAGTTGCCTCAATTCTGATTTCCACGGGTACACTTACTAGACATATCTAGAAAAAGTGAAATAGTCCTTAGAGAATATGGTACCTAAACTCTACAGTACTTATTGGCAGAGTTCAGATAAATTCTTTGAAGGTATTAGAACATGCCAAGATTGGATTAGGTGTTCTTCCTATTACTGAACTTTTTGCACAGGTGAGTTATTATCAGTATATCTGATTATCTTTTCCACTACAACTGTAAGTTGACAGGGCAGGAGCCATGTTTACTTTTTTACCAGCGTTCATTGCTTAAAACAGTGCCAGGCGCCTCAAAGATAGTTAATGAGTATCTTCTGAATAAATGACTGAATGAACATCACTATCATAAGCTTCTCTCTTTGAACATATTACCAAGTCAGAAAGGGAAATGACCTTAACCAGATTAATCTCGCCCAGACAACCAAAGCAGTACTTTTCCTTTAATGATTCAGCTCACACAACTAAAGTCGATGATACTGAAACCATTTAGAAAAAGAGCCAATCAAATGATCTCCAACCCTTTCAGCCTGGTACCACCACCACTACCAATTCTCTCCCTACTGTCTCCTGGAGGGCACCAATTCGATAAAAACAAATCATCTTTTCTCCCACTGAGCTATTAGCTTTAATTCTCTTATTCTGGGGCCAGTGAGAAAACCAAAAAACCTCCTCCCACCAAAGACTAAAGTCTCTGCTGGATCTGATTCCCCTGATTATAACGGTTGGGAGAACAAGAAAGGGGCAAAGGAGAGGGGAAGGGAGAGAGGTCGGGAAAGAGAAAGGAAGAGGGGTTCTGGGCTAGCTGTTTTCATATACCATCATCACTGACCGTGTAAACACTCTCATTACAAGATACACTTAGGGGGAAGAGATACCAGTCTCGAGCTGTTTGGGTACACCAGGTACTGAAACAGGACCATGTTACCTTAATTTGTGTCATTCAGTAAAAGCAACTTAGGAAAGTATTCTTTTCCAGACTTTCCAGCCTCTTCTATTCCTGCTGACAGGTCTTGTACCAGTAAGAAGGCGTTCCTGCAGCAATCCCAGAGCTCCCGCTTCAAAAACTCTTTGCTCTTTGGTGGTCCGACAAAGCCAGGGTTTCCCAGCACTAAGTCAGCTATTTACTTAGAGACCTGCCTGGTTTTGGCTTTGCTGTTTATTTCTACTGGGCAATTTAATGTGATGCTCCACTTATTCTGGCTGACAGCTAGAACAGTTTTAAAGTCCCCTCCCTGAATGAAGAGTATCTAACATGTTTTATGCCATGACACTCATGCACAAAAGTATTAGGGATCAACATGCATTCTGACAATATTTTCCCACCCATCTTTATAAAAGGACAAGGAAATATTTCTGAATGGCTTACTCTGTATGGTGCTTTGCTGGCGGTTCTTCCACAGGCACATTGCGATGAAAGCCATGAGAATGAGGACCATGACACCCAGCACGCAGCCAACTATCAGATACAACATATCGCTGCTTCTGGTGGGGCTGGTTGCAGGCCCAATGTTTCGTCCACCTCCTGGGGAATTTGGAGGGGTACTCAAGTCTTTGACAGGATACTCAGAAGCTCCAGGAACACGTTTCACTAGTTGAAATATAAAGGAAAACATGATGTCAGAGCGAACACAGACTCCATGAAATGGTTTACTCTCTGAAGGAGGTCTGGTTAGGAATGCAAACCAATGTGTTTACACTTGTTACTGAGATGATGTGACCACCAATGAGTCACAAAGAGGGCTCAAAAGTTGAAAAATCGGATGTGCCAAAGTCTTAGTCCACAAATTCTAGAGAAATCATAAAATCAGGGAAACAAATGTACCTACTTGAACCCAAGCTCCTATACGATTATCTGCCCAATCATCCTTGTAGAAGACTATCAAAGAGTTGAAATACAAATATTCCAACTTACGGATGGAACAAATATTTCTCTGTGATATACTCTGAGCTGAAGAAGACTCAAAAGTACATATTTTATGTCTCTTTCATGTGATTACTATTACAAGATACGGCTTCGGACTATTCGAACAATCATCTGCAATTCCGAAGACAAGCATTTCAAAACCAATACCCTTTGGAGTCCACGTACATGCAGTCTTTTTACCTAATGCATTGATATTCTGAGTAAGAGTGACAACAGAAGCTAGTAACAGGTGGACTCAAATCCCATTTTCTCTGTCCTCAGAAAACATGTTCTTAATGTTTTAAATGTCATAGAGTAGCAACAGAGCATAGTGGCTGACAGCCCGGCCTCTGGAACCACACGGCCCAGCTTTATATTCTCAGTTCTACCATTTATCCTTAGCTGTAGGACTTTAACGTCCACAGACCAGGGTCTGTAGGTGGAAACTGGAGATAACAACTGCTCTATCAGAAGGTTGTAATGAAGGGTAAATGAGTTAATCATGTAAAGCACTTAGAACAGAGACTGGCACATAGCAGTGTTCGATCACTTTTGTTATTATTAGTTATTATACTTCCTGTTACGGCTTGTACTGGGGCAGAGTGGTCTTTAAAAACAATCTGAGTCAATAAGTAGTACAGTGGGGTTCAACTTTCTAGCAACTTTACACAGCACAGAGCTGGGAATCCATAAAAAAGAGGCCACCTTCCAAAGGAAAGAGGTCTCTAACAGTGAAAACTAGATGACTACTCGGCAGAGACTCTAAAAGAAACTCCTACTTTAGGTAGTATGTTGGCTTAGACAATTTGAAGGTCTCTGCCAACTCTAAAGGAAACAAATGAGTTTCTGAGGCAAAATAGACATTACAGATCATACATTAAAGATCATGATTACCCATGGGGAAGTCCGTCAGATTTATCTACTCTTCCTTTAGTTTTTATTTATTCACAATTCTACCAAGCTTGATGATTTTGCCAACTACTGCTAAAGTTAATAAATTCTGTGGTGGAGGTGACACAGACTCATCAACATCAGTAAGAAGAAATAGGAGGACGGGGAGGAGGAAGGGAGGAGGAAGGGAGGAGAAGAAGGAAGGGAAGAGAAGAAGGAAGGAAGAAAAAGAAGGGATGAGGAGGAGGAAGGGGGAGGAAGAGGAGGAAGGGGGGAGGAGGAGGAGGGGGAGGAGGAAGGGGGAAGCAGAAAAAGAAAAAAAGAGGAGTGCCTGGGTGGCTCAATTGGTTAAGCCTCGGCTCTGGCTCTTGATTTCAGCTCAGGTCATTATCTCATTGTTCATGGGTTCCAGCTCTGCATCAGGCTCTGTGCTGGCAGTGTGGAGCCTGCTTGGGATTCTCTTTCTCTTTCTCTTTCTCTTTCTCTTTCTCTTTCTCTTTCTCTCTGCTGGCTCCTCCCCCCCAAAATAAACAAATAAACTTTAAAACAAAAAAAAAAGAAGAGGAAGAAGGAGAATGAGGATGAGGAAGAAGAAGAGGCTAAGAGCATGGAACAAGAAAAGTGAGATGGAAAACATAAAGAGAAAACAAAGAACTAAGAAAAATTATGATAGTCTCTGATATTTAAGAGTAGGGGGAAATGGGCTGGCTTCAACACCATTCCTGAAAAACCTTACTAAATCACTAAAGATAAGACAATCACCGTTAACAAGAACCCTGAGGGGAGCCTGGTTAAGCATCCGACTTCGGCTCAGATCATGATCTCATAGTTTGTGAGTTCAAGCCCCGCGTCGGGCTCTGTGCTGACAGCTCAGGGCCTGGAGCCTGCTTCGGATTCTGTGTCTCCCTCTCCTCAGCTCTTGCCCTGCTCACACTCTGTCTCTCTCTCAAAATCAATAAAGATTTTTTTAAAAAAAATTAAAAAAAAAAACAAAACAAGAACCTTGAGTCATTTATTTTTTTTTATTTTAATGTTTTTATAATTTTTGACAAGAGAGAGGAGTACGAGTGGGGGAGGGGTGGGAGGTGGGACAGAGGATCTGTAGAAGGATCCACCAAAGCAGGCTCTGTGCCGACAGCAGAGAGCCCAGTGTGGGGCTTGGACTCACAAATCCTGAGATCATGACCTGAGCCAAAGTTGGACGTTTAACTGACTGAGCCATCCAGGCACCCCTTGAGTCATTTCTTTAAAAACTGAGATTGTGTATTATACATTCTATTTAAACAGGCTGGGAATTGTGTAATACATTTCAGAAAGTTATTCAATATGAACAGTTAATGTTTTAAAGAGCTTTTTTCATTTTTTAGTGACCTGGAAGTCTGTAGGTAGAACCTTTTATTCCCCAGCAAAGTCAATTAATGAGGCATATACTATTATAGACACATCTATGCTTAAATAATACAGTTATTACACTGTTGTCTATCTTTTATGTTTTGCCTGGCTAGATTCTTAAATGTCTTGGGGACAGAGATGATAAATTCCATTCTTATTTAATTTTGCCCTACATATTACAACACTCTAGAGGCAAGTAACAAATGTCCGTTAACGTATCATAGTGACTAATACAAAAAGCCCCTCAAATATATACTACCCAAATTAAATCCAAGGTAAATTTAAATGTCTGTATATTTATATACACATGTTTAATGTGGATTTAATATGTGGGTTTTGCAGCAGAAAGTCATATGACTAACTTAGCATTAAAAGATGGAACAATGTCTTGTCTTTATAATTCAGTTTATGTGGGGCATCTGGGTGGCTCAGTCAGTCAAGCGTCCGACTTTGGCTCAGGTCATGATCTCACGGTTTATGAGTTCGAGCCCCGTGTCGGGCTCTGTGCTGACAGCTCAGAGCCTGGAGCCTGCTTTGGATTCTGTGTCTCCCTCTCTCTCTGCCCTTCCCCTGCTCACACTCTGTCTCTCTCTGTCTCAAAAATAAATAAAACATTAAAAAAAATTTATAATTCAATTTATCTGAGCCTCAGTTTCTTCATTAAAAAAAAATTTTTTTTTTAAATTTTATTTGAGACAGCAAGCAGGGGAGAGGGACAGGGGGAGAGAGAGACAATCTTAAGCAGGCTCCACACTCAGCGTGGACCCCA
This sequence comes from Panthera onca, assembly GCF_046562875.1. Lineage (NCBI taxonomy): Eukaryota > Metazoa > Chordata > Mammalia > Carnivora > Felidae > Panthera > Panthera onca. The sequence continues at coordinate 92,313,519 of NC_138348.1, read as the reverse complement.
ACATGGGTTCAATCCCAAGACCCTGGGATCATGACCTGAGCTGAAATCAAGAGTTGGACGCTTAACTGACTGAGCCACCCAGGCACCCCAGTTTCATTTTTGAATTGGTATCATAAAATCACCCTAGCAGACACACTGAAGGCTGCCCAGCCCAGTCAGCAGCCTTTTCCTCCCATACTTGCAAAGCCCCAATTTTGTTGAGCTGTCCACTCAAACCCAAACAACTAAAGTAGGTCCTGATCAATCATTTCCCTCCCGGGAATGGTTTGGGGAGTATGTGACTGAGTCCTGATCACTGAGACCAGCGGGGGTGGGGGACGGGGGAGGAATATGGGAAATTTTCTCTTGTTCTTAAAAACAGACACAAGTTAAAAACAGTCTCTTTTTCTATTAGATTAACTGAGACTGGACAGGAGTTTGTAAATAGCCACATTAGCTGTTTCTATTACGTGTCGTATTATCACCTTTAAAAACAGATAATAGGAGTACCTGGGTGGCTCAGTGGGTTAAGCGTTCAACTCTTGATTTTGGCTCAGGTCATGATCTCACAGTTCCTGAGTTCGAGCCCTGCATCAGGCTCTGCACTGACAGTGAGGTGCCTATGTGGGATTCTCTCTCTCCCTCCCTCTGCCCCTCTCCAGCTCTCTCTCTGTCTCTGTCTCTCTCTCTCTCAAAATAAATAAATAAACATTAAACAAAACAACTAGAAGATATTTTATAGTCAATCTACATATGGAGGCAGAGTTGGGAATTTCAATTTAGCAGAGCGCACTGCTAATTCTGAATTTAACCACCACACTTAAGTAGATAGAGTTACACATAACTGTCATTCAAGAAACCACTTGAAGGGTATAAAGCACTTTTCCCTAAAATTATGCTTTTTTAAAAAAAGTATTCTAATTTTCACAGCCATCTCAGCAATTACTCAGCAAAGATTTCTGATCTCTTTGTGGAGAAAAAGAAAAAAAGAAGAGGAGTGAGTTGCTTGGAGCCACACAGAAATTAATGAATATGATCAATGTTTCCGTAAACTAGGTTTTAGACAAGTGCTCTAGTCAACGTATTATGTTTTCCGTTGGGACAGTCTTCACGCCAGGAAAAAAAAGCATGAGTTCTCATTCCTCTCTTACCTTTAGTTTCACAGATCATCACGTTACTAAACTCGCTTTCTCCCCCTTCGTTGAAGCACTGCATTTTAATATCGTAGGAGGTTTCTGGCTGCAGATGGCCAATCATGTGCCACTGCTTTGAACCTAGAAAGGAGAAGGAAAAGACAAGCTTTACGTATCGCACGACCCAAAGGTAATTTCGAAACGCGGTTGGAACAGCCTCCTATCGCCATAGCGTCTGTTTGCGTGATGAAAATGTCCTTCAGCGAAGCACTTCAGTAATGCGGCAAGATAAACAGCATTTCTGTGACATGCCATGAAACAAATGACAAGAGGTACATGGAATTAAAGCTATACCCGTGCACTGGCAGTAATATTTTGTTTCGTTACCAAGAATTAGTAGTAGGCCTTTCGTAAAATCCATGTTAATTTTATGCATAAGTTAAGGGAGAAAAACCCCTCAAGTCCTCTGGTGGTCTATTTTAACCTAGCAAGTCAATCCAGTCCGTCCACCCTCCAGAAAGCAGTACTATAAATGAGATCAGCAAATGGCGCCCGACCCAGAATAAGCGACCATTTATTTACAAGACAGGCCTCAGAGAAACTCTCAGTTCTGCTGGACTGGATGTGACGTGAACAGACGTCTAAGTGAATGTCTGAACAAATGGTTGAGAATAATCAAAAAGCAAAATCTACTAGCGGAAACTCTTGGTTCCTGCTCCACTATTTCTTTTCTTTTGAGTCAGGGTCTCCAAACCACACAAGTATCTCTAATAGAATGATTTCTGTTATCCATGGCACCCAGCCAACGTTTCATTTAGAAACACTCCCCAAACTGAACCAACTCTCATGCGAACCACTCTCCATTTTTACTTCCACGGACATGTGATGAACTTTAATAAACAGGGACACTTCTGGCAGATTTAATGAACTCTTCCTGCACCTTTAATCCCTCTTAGAACATACCTCTTCAAACTGTTTCCACAGTTCCTTAGAAGCTCAACTATACCACCTACTGATTTAAGAATTAATTGAAGGGGGAGGAAAAACAAAACCAAACCACACAAGCAAGTCAAATCTACTCGGCTGACAGGTCCAACAGCACTGGGTTCCTTTCTAATTCAACACAGACAAAAATATTTCAGACCGGAAACACAGCCCCTTTTCCAGGTCACCACTACAAAACCCCTCATTCATAAAGACCCATAGTTTACCCAGAAGAGAATCTGCTTGTTTTAGGATCAAGGGACTGTGAAAGGCTCAAGAAGTAAGGAATTCTATGCCCCCTTTGTAAGTGTAAAGAGGACCCTAAAATAAACTTGACTCACAATCTTGATTCAAAGACTGGAATAGATCTAAGTTCCAAACACTTTCTCAAAGACTTCTATTTTTTCTCTGTCCTTGGGTCTTTCCTAGCTCAGCCCTACACTCACCTAACTATAAACTATATTCTCCTGAATAATGACCACACTAGATTGGAAATTTTCCTTTCAGAGTCCTAGTCAAAACGTAATTAAACTGCGCTTCCAATATGTTAACTAATAAGAGAAAAACAGGTAAAAGAACACATACCTTGTTAGAATAATACTCCACTGTTATGGTAATTATTCAAATGGCTAAAATGACAGGAAGCACTAGCAGAGAGAGTTTTCCTGATCACTGATGAGTAAGACAACAAAGTACATTATTAGGTTGAAAGTCAACCAACCAGCATACCCTTTTCTTAAACGGGTCATTTTTTTTTTTCTTTTCTTCTCAAAGAATATTTTAGAAAAGATGAAAAGCCAAAGCACAGGCTTAACAATTAGGATGCCTGATACTTTAATTTTTTGGAAACTCAACTTTATAAGACAAAAATATTCACCACAAAAGCACTGGTATGCTGGAAACATTTACGGTTTACTCCAATGTGGAACTTAATTCAGAAGATAGGATAACTTGATGTAATTGCTCTTGGTGTATTCTTTAACACTGTAATTGAGTTTCAGATTTTTTCCAAAAGCTTAAACAATTCTGAGTCAATATACATAAGTAATCTAAAACTTTGCCTTAAAGAAAACTTCATGGGCAAAGGGTAAATACTTTTGTTCCTTGGTTTGGGAGAACAGGCCAATAGTTTCCAACTGCCACAAAAAGAATTTCAAATGCATAAACTTGAAAATAAGGAATAAGCAAATTACACAGCACAGTGAAGCCCACTTAAACATCTAACTGCTCCGTCTACGAAGTTTATAAACAAGTTCTCTGTGAACCGTAAGGCAAAACTCACATCTGCAGACACGACTACTGGATACAAAAGTTAATTTCCCAGTTCCACACACCATATTCACATCACAAAAGCTTGCAAAAATTTCAAAGATTGAACTAGGGAATATATTTTAAAAACTGTTCACCGGTGGATATTTCTAGAGAGTAGAGAACCAGGGGAGGTCGGGAAAAGAATGGCACAGAGCGAGACAAAGAGAGGTGTTCACTTTGTTTACATTTACCTTGTTTAGAACTATTTCATAGCAAATGTAAATCTCTGTCAAAAGATTTTAGAAATAAAAGTGACAGCGTCACTCTCCTAACCCAGCTAAACTAAAATGACGACCTAGCTAGAACTCAAATATAGAACAGTTACTAATAACTCTTATCATTTCTTCTTTTTGCATAGCTTTTTCAGAAAGTGAAATGTGCACAGGGAAAAGTCCCCATAACGGAACAGCTCGCTGAATGTTCATGAATTGAACATACCCATGGTACCAATACCTACCTAGGTCAAGAAAGAAAATATTACCGGCACCCCAAAAGTACCCCCCATGCTTCTTCCGGTCATATCTCCCTCAAGACAGCTACCGTCTTAACTTCACAGAATAGTCTGGCCACTAACAAGTATCTTACCTCATTCCCCCAGTGCTTCATGTTTAAAGTGGGTTTAGAAACTAATTTGTTTCCTACTTTTCCACATTAAGAGAAATAATCACTCTTTCATTCAAAAAATATTTACTGAGCACCTGCTACGCACCAGGTATTAAAACTCAGATGATAATGTTTTACTATATTACAAAAGTAATCTGCTGGAAAAACATTATTTAAATTACACTATTTAAAGAAACTTAATTTAGCGTATTTAAATGAATTTATTATAAGACTACTTACAACAAAATTTATATGCAGCGTTTGACATCAAGAAGTCATATGAAAACAACCTTGGCCCAGGGCCATTTTTTGACATGATCCATCGTGATGTTAATAGTTCAAAGGATCAGAATCTTGGGAGGGGAAAATAGCCCTTGGAGGAAGGCTTCCTCCCAAAGCAAGAATCCCTTCTAAGAGATCACTGAGAAAGAAGCATCCAGCTTCTACTGAACACCTCCAAAATTAAGGAGTTTCTGAGTTTGTTAAAAAAGCCGTGTTGGAGGTTTCTTCTTTATGCTACTTCCTTTTAGCTGCCCCTCCCCACTGGCTGAGTTCTTCCTCTACATAACAGTCTTTCAGTATTTGAAGGCAGCTGTCACATTGCTTGTTAGTCGTCCTTTTTCCAGCCTGATCATCCTCAGATATTCCACTGTTCTTTTCGACTCCATTCATTCATTAAATACTGAACACCTCACCACTGGAGGAGCTGGGGATACGACACTAGAGAAAAGACTCCTTGCCTACAAAGAGGCTAACGTTTAGCGGTGGGGACGAACGAAGTAAATAATTTCATACACACACGCACACATGCACACATACTCCTTACACACCAACTGTGGTGAATTCTAGGGCATAACCACAAAGGGCACAGTTAGAAATTACACCAAGGGTAACTCACATGAACCGGCAGAGGTTACCTGAGGAAGTAACATTTCGACCCACAAGAGGAAAAACTAAATAAAACACCAGAAGAGGAACACAGTAGGGAGTAGGAACTGCCACGTGTCATAGTACTGAGGCCAGAGAGATCCTGGTGCACACAAGGAAACTCAAAGGGGGCCGGCGTGTCACGGAAGACACGTGAGAGGGGAGACGTGTGTCAGACTGGAGGAAGGTGCAGGCAGGGGCCAGCCAGGTCATGTGGGGCCTTCAGACCACATGCGAAGTTCTAGATTGTATTTTAACTGCAAGGAAAAGGTAGTTTCAACACCCTTCCCTATCTTGGCTGGTTTTTTGTCTCTATATATTCCAAGTCCTCAGCATCTCTCGAAGCGGAGAACATGCTTAAGATGCAATCATTCCAGTAGTGACGTTAATGGAACTGAGACGGAGACATTGTTTTACATACAGCTAGAAGTTGCAAGTGATTTTTATACTCACGTTACTATTCACTTAAATAAAACAGAAAACAAGAATTTTTTTCAGATGAACTACTGACAAGTCAGATCTCCCCCAGGGTTTTTTAACTGTTTCTATAACCAAAATGGAAGATACTATATATATTACCTTGGAAAGATGGGTCTCTCTTTGGGAAAAAAAATCAAAGTAATAGTGTCTATGACATTTCATATTTTACCTATCTCAACCTGGGATGATGTTTTTCATAGTATTTATAAACTTTCTCCACCCAAAGCTCTTTACGCCAGCTTGCCGGTGGGACTTACCTTCTACAACATCCCTCTTGTAATCACTGTCATTGTCACTATCTGTTGGCCGGTAGTAGATATAAAATCCTTGAATGGGAGTATTATTGTTACTTGATGGAATGTACTAAAAAATAGAAGCAAAGACTTGTCAAAGACAAAAATGAGTGTAACTTTCAACATCCATGATGTGAAATATCTGTGTGGCAATACTTTTCCAGCTTCATTTTGTAAACATCCTTGATGGCCATTTTAAATTTAATTCAAAGGTATTGCGAGCATTTAATTTACTGGAGGGCTGGGCAAAAATAATGTAATATATTTCACCAGGTTCTAAGGCATAAAAGTACGTTTGGTTCAAAATAAATAAATCTTGGGGGTGCCTGGGTGGCTCAGTTGGTCGAACGTCCAACTCTTGATTTCGGCTCAGGTCATGATCTCGTGGTTTGTGAGATCAAGCCCTATGCCGGGCCCTGCACTGACAGCATGGAGCCTGCTTGGGATTCTCCCTCCCTCTCCCTCTCACCCTCCCTCCCCCTCAAAATAAATAAACATGATAAAAAATCTATCACTCAATCTTGAAATGGAAATTAAGTTAACACTTGGCTGAGAGCTGAGAAGACTGTCCCACTCATCACAGGTGCTTTTAGATAAATATTCTATGCCCTTCAACTTTCCCTCACTTAGAAGTTAAAAACATTTGCTATTCGTAATATCATGTCATGAGGATATCGAATCAATCGTTACCATGGCCAAACTAGACAACCGTCTCATTAGAAAAGCTGTCCCACTTACCGTCCACTTCAGCATGATCTGCGTATCACTGACAGCTTCAGTGTATGCAATGTGGGGTCCAGTTATTGGACGGTTAGAGAAACGATTGGGGAACCCAGCCACCTGATAAGGACGAGATGCCGAACTCCGAAAACTCTCACCATAATGGTTGATGGCAATAACCCTAAATTTGTATGTTGAACCTTTTGAGGGAGGGAAAAAAAAAAAAAAGGAAAAAACAGAGTTTTTAAAAATCTGCAAACAACCGAACGTCATATCATTATACAAGATATGACAACTGTGCCTAAGTATCTATCTACAGTCACGAAAACACACTCTGAAGTCTCCACGGTAAACAGATTTCAATCCACTTGCCAGCTTCTGTCAACTGGCAGCGGATGTTCAAGATGTTGTGTTCCCGGGTCCAAGAGCTTATTAGGAGCCACTGGGAGACAAGGCCATGAAAGATTAATGATGTGTGTCATGGTAGGGGCAGGTAGAGAACAGGAAAGAGCGCATTTACTTTTTTTTACCATCACGTTCTAAAATCATAACCATCAAATGCAGTATTGGTTGAAGTATCTGTGTTCAAAACGAGGTTCTTTCCCCTTTGAAAGAAACAACTGAAGCGAAGTTTAACACAGTGAATACACTTAGGAAGGGGCGCTGTGTGGGTGACAGCAGATGTCACTTGATTTCACCAATAATGGGATAAGAGCGGACAGATTTAAGCCACAACAGAAGGTATTTATTTGTATTACATATTAAGAACTTAAAAAAAAAAAACAACACAAAAACCTCTAAGGATTGTGAGTTTCTGACGATCTAGATCTAAAGAATAAATTAGACTCCCCCAGCACGTTTCCTGATGGCTCATAAATAACCACGGGGCTTCTGAAGACGGTGTTTTCTGTCTGTAAAATGCTACCCAGCTTCGCCCACATTTAAAACTGTCACCTTCTCCCAACTCTACCTGCAGGTTCTGAGGCTCATGTTACCTGTCTAGACAAACACCGACATCTGTCACTAAAGTACATTTAAAAAGGCCATAAACAAAAATGGTCATGGAACATAAATAAAAGCAACCAAAGTGGATTTGTGATTACTGCTTTTTCCTTGTGTGGTTTAACGTCTCACATACAGCCTTCAAGATGCTGGGGTGGCAGCAGGGAAGTCGGGTGTTCTGCTGAGCAAAGCATGAGTGGTCTCCCATTTCCGTTGAGAGATTCATCATTAGAGCCAACAATTTTTGTCAAACAACCAGCAATTTTCCTTTTAAAATATGTAATTATAGCAAAACACCTTACACACACACACAAAGATGTCACACAGCACTATTTCTACTGATTAGCAGTTAGAAAGAATCCAAGACCCAGAAGAAAAGAATGTGTTAAGTAAATCACACTACACTTATACAGCAGATATACAGTTCTTAAAAACTTGAGTTTTTGAAGAATTTCTAATGATATTGGAAAAGGCATGTGATAGAGGGAAAATGGGATCACAAAACAGTATTTATGGCACGATCCTGGTTTGTATTAAAAAAAAAAAGGCTACAAAAATACACCAAACTGTAAACAATGCTTATCTCTGGCTGGATGGGTTTCAGGTGACTTATTCTTTTCTTCATAGTTTCTCTTCCGTTTTCGCACAACAGGCTTGTATTACTTTAACAATCAGAAGAGTACGAGACCACTATAAATATCCATCTCAAGTCAGCAGTGGATGGCAAAAAAGGAAATGTTTGAATTACTACCTGGCTCTAAGCTACGAACTTCCACAGAAAGTTTGGAAGGAGGGATATCTTCAGCTGCCACCAGCCAATCACTAGTCCTCATCCGTTTGTACTCGACCTTGAAGGCAGTGATTGGAGAACCCCCATTGGCCCGAGGAATCCAAGTGACATAGACGGACGTCTCTGATGCCGTAGAGATGGTAGGCCGATCAGGTGCCTCTGGAACTAAATACGGAAACATTTATTCCAATAACCCCTGGTGTCAGAGACAAGAATAACTCAAACTAAAAGGGTCATTTTATTAAAGATTTGTCACCAAACTAACTGCCAGAGTTAATAATATTAAGACTATCTTCCTGTTATCTTTTAAAAGCTAAGGGGCAATGAAATGACCAGATACAGGAAATAAAGGAAAAACAAAGTCATCTATAAACTTGATAATTAGCTCTAGAAAATGGAAAGTTAATGGGCATGATAATAGTGACCATGCTACTTTAGATTCATGGCTAAATAGTGTATAAGTAATTATTACCTGGTGCTTATAATTTATAGTAAGCTTTCAAAATTAGGTGTTATTTAAATGTTTTTCTTTACCCACCCAAGCTACATAACACACATACAGATTATTAGCTATTACTATCATATCCTATCTTAACACACCTCAAGGCTATAGGAACGCTACTCCAAAAACACAGACTGCAGGCAGTAAAGAGATAAAATTTGATTAATAAATCAACAGTGATATTAATGGGCAAAGAGAATGCTACGTGGGATGGAAGCAGGAAGACAGGATATGTAGTTAAATAAAGAAAAGGGGGTGGGGCGCCTGGGTGGCTCAGTCAGTTGAGCATCCGACTTCGGCTCAGGTCATGATCTCGTGGTCCGTGAGTTCGAGCCCCGTGTCGGGCTCTGTGCGGACAGCTCAGAGCCTGGAGCTGGCTTCACTTTCTGTGTCTCCCTCGCTCTATGCCCCTCTGCTACTCATGCTCTGTCTCTGCTCTCTCTCTCAAAAACGAATAAACGTTAAAAAAAATTTTTTAAAAAATCAACAAAACGGCTCTCAGTAACGAGATGAGCCACCTAGTCATCCACACAAACTTTAGAAAAAGGAGTCAGAGAACGAATGTCTAGCAGTTACAGGTGACACGGCCAAGGGGAGGGGAGGTCCTGGCCCACAACCTGGACAGTCTAGACTCCCGTGGCAGGTAGAAACGTCAGGATTAAGTCCACCAGCCATTTAAACCATGTACCTAACTCTTCTTGCTGACCAAGAAGACCACACGCTTGTGGTTGTAACTGTCTTCCCACTTGGTTCCTACCAGGGAAGAATGCCGACAGAGACAATCTGGTCTGTGGGACGGTTTCAGTGCAAATTAGTAAGTCGCCATTCTGGTTTACGCTGATCACCTATGAATTCTGCAAAGGCGAGCTGGGTCTCAAGAGACTGACTGTCGTTTGGCATGCTAACAATCAGGTGTCCAGAGTTGAAGGAGGAGGTCCAGCTCCGGGCCATGGTGATGTTACCTGGGTGAAGTCACTAAGCGAACCCTGTCTGTCTGGCCCGTGCCACATTCCTTAAGCAACACCACTCTGTCTCAACTCGACACCCCTTTAGCCCGAACAAACACATAAGAAAGAACATAATAATGTTGCAGATGGTACTTGTATGGAGAAAATGGTGGCATTTTAAAAACAAAGCGCTTGATGGATTAAAAAGAGGAAAATACTCAAAGCAGGCAACTTTTGAGTGATACTTACTGTATTCCTTTCAAGTTAGAAAGCAATGGAAACAGAATGAACAGTACTGTTAGTGAATCTCTCTTTTGGTCCTAGATAACCAACCACTTCCTTATATTGATGCATAGGCGGTTAAAACTCATCAAAGAACACCAAAGATCAAACAGAAAGAGAAGGTTATTAGGGAAAAGAATCGTTACAGAAAAGAATCTTCAATATGTAAAAGAGAGAGCATGTGGCAGTTATGGGATAAAAGAAAGACTGTAGTTGGGAGTTCAAAAATCTGAATTTTGAATAGCAGTTCTGGAGAGCTCAGGCAAAGCTACATGGCATTCTTGAGTCTCAGTTAACTGATTTGTAAAATATGCTAATCCTTCCCCCAGGGTTATTGCGAAGATTCAAGAGATCACTTCCTATGGCTATCTCTGCCTGGGTGATTCCAAACTCATGACTTCCAGAACTGAACCCTTAAGCTACACCTAACTATCCTTATTACCTATCTCGGTAAATGGGCCCTGGTTGCCCAAGCCCGAGGCCCCACACTTTTGCCTCTCCTTCAACGTGGACTCAATCTCCTTTGTCTGACAGCTGTGTCCCTCTCCATCCACACTCACTATTTTCGTTATTTCTCTAGCCTCATCTTTGGCCATTTCTCCTTTCCCCCTCTTTAAAGTCTTCTATGGTTCTTCACAGCTTTCCAGGAAAAATTATTATTATTTTTTTTTAGGAAAGATTAAAATTTTAAGTACATCATACAAGGTGCCCACCTGCCTCCCCCCCTACTCTGGTGTCACTCCCAACAGTAACCAATCACACCAAATTAAAACCCTAACCTCTAAACCTCGACACAAAATCCAACATGTCAATTTTGCATCTCTTTGCACAGGAGCTGTCTTGCATTTCTTGTTCCTTCCTCCATTCTTGTCTTTATAGCATTCTTGCCTTTGAAGCTCAGCAGAGGGAGCCTCTCTTACCACCACCTGCCTCCTCTGCATATTTCTCTCGCGATCCCAGAACGCCAAGGGTAGACTCTCAGCACAATGAATCCAAATCATTGTTATGGGTTAATGTGTATATATTACCCACTATATTGTTGCGGACTTATTGTCTAGATCATTCACGATGCTGTAAACTCCTTGAAGGCAAGATTTATTTTGCCTCTGCTGCAACAGCATTTGGTCCAGTATCTACCACAAGGATGTTAAATAAGTCATAAGGTTTTTGTTTTTCAGATGTCAACTTTATTCATATATAGTTGATACTCGGGGCGCCTGGGGGGCTCAGTCATCTGAGCAGCTGACTTCAGCTCAGGTCATGATCTCACGGTTTGTGAATTCAAGCCCCCCGTTGGGCTCTGTGCTGATAGCTCAGAGCCTGGAGCCTGCTTCGGATTCTGTGTCTCCCTCTCTCTCTTCCCCTCCCCCACTCATGCTCTATCTGTCTCTCTCTCAAATATAAATAAACATTAAAAAAATTATATAAAGTTGATACTCGTGTAAGTACTCTATTAAGGGAGCTGAACTGCTCCTCAGAGGCTAAAGTACTCAAGCAGAAGAGGCTCATGACATTGAAGAAGCAGAGGGGTTCCAGAAGGGTGTTCAAATGTTATGATCTGCTTTTGTCTGAGGCCAATTTGTGAAAGACTATACAAATAGGGAAGAGAGGCTTGAACACTGTTAGAGCTCAGCAATGAAATTTTAAGCCCTCCCTAGACATCCTGCTAACACATATTAACACAGCCACAAAGAGCACGTTATGTTGTAATTGTAGAATTAGTACGTGTGAAATTTAAATACTAAAAAGAATCTTTTGAAAACTGTATGGCTATGACATCTAAAAACCATACAAGTGGCAAGATATAGCAATAAAATGGAATATGGCATGTAATCATTCAAAACACTAAACCATACTGTAGGCACCACCACACGTTTTGATAAATCACCGAAAAAAAAAAAAAAAGTCAGACTTTCAGAGTTCAAAACATAAATTTAGTTTCTTTGCCAGAGAGGAGAGAGAAAAATCCTTTTTATGAGCTATAAAATCTTAGTACCAGAACGTTTTGGGTCTGAGTTTATTACCTCAAAAAGCAATCATGACACTGAGTTACCAAGATCGGAGCACAGGGCATTAAAAAAATGGTAATGGGGGTGCCTGGGTGGCTCAGTCGGTTTAAGCATCTGACTTCGGCTCAGGTTGTGATCTCATGGTTCGTGGATTCGAGCCCCGCATCGGGCTCTGTGCTGACAGCTCGGAGCCTGGAGCCTGCTTCAGATTCTGTGTCTCCCTCTCTCTCTCTGACCCTCCCCCACTCGTGCTCTCTCTCTCTCAAAAATAAACATTAAAAAAAAATTTTTTTTTTTTAAAACATGGTTGAAATAGGACCTGAAAGAGCTTTATGGTAGGCTATAATCTGAACAATAAACAAACACTCTCTCCCACTCCACCCCTTAAATAATTTGAAACATGCCAGTTACATGTGCAAACAAGAAAATCAATAAAAATGAAGGTTTCTACTTTACCTCCACTATGCCTAGAGGAATCTGTAAGTACCACCCCAAAGTTGTCCGCAGCCTCCGAAACAACAGGACGCCTAGGGATGCCCATGGGTGGAGAGGACGCCTGGGTGTTTTTTGATGAGGTTGTTTTCTCTAGAAAAGTTAGAAAACACATAATCACATACTGTAACATAAGCTTCTGTGTAGATGTAGAGTTAAGGAAAGATACTAAACTCAACTGGTGTATCAATATAAATACATGAACTTGTCTGTTACGGGGTCTGAGTTTAAGACCTACATTGTCAATAGTCAGCTAATCTGAGGAATTGACTTAAAAAAACAAATTACTTTGTCAGGGCACCTGGGTAGCTCAGTCAGTTAAGCAGCGGACTCCTGATTTTGGCTCAGGTCATGATCTCAATTTGTGAGATCGAGCCCTGCGTCAGGCGTGGAGCCTGCTTGGGATTCTTCCTCCCTTTCCCTCTCTGCCCCTCCCTCCACTTCTCTCTCTCTCTTTCTCTATCAAAATAAATAAATATTGTTTTTAAAAATTACTTTGTCTTTTTCTAGTAGCTTTAAGGGAAAACTAAAATGTGTCTTTCTTCATCAGGCTAATTTAAATTTACACACAGAATAAACACCACAAGTAAAAAAGCCAAATGCCGAAAAGCTTTCAAACTATTCATCCCTTTTGCTTCTTACTGTACCTATTTCTTCATTCTAAAACATAAAACTCATTCTTAAAGAGCTTCTGTTTCTTCGTGAGAAAATTATCATGTTAAGCTTAAAAATTCCAAGAGGCAAAAAGTGAAAATGGGTGATTATCTTAAAACTGAAATGTTCTTCTTATTCAGTATTTATAGGTCAGATTCTATAAACAGCTGTGGACTGATGATGAACATTAACTCAAAGTGCAGTTCAAACAAGAAATACTCATTTTTCTAGCTACAGTCAGTAATTAGTATGAAAGGGTCTTTTCCAAAAGCCAATAAATAATTTCTTCTCAATCATACCTCCTTTTTATTTTTGTAATGTACTAAAATACTCTGCTACCCAGTTCCCCTCTCTCCTCACTGAAATCTTTTTGTTCATTGATGGCCAAGCTATAATGGCATCTTTTCAATCAAGCCTACCCTTAACGAGCTACCCCACTTGAAAGAACATCCTTTCTTTGTACTCTCTCAGTCCTTCCCAGTACTCACACCCTCGCCCTTCTGCGGTCTATCCTTACCCTACCCCCGTTGAAACACACAACAGATTATGTCGCACAACTCAGCTCAAACCCTCCAACGTTTCCACTTTCTCGGAGTCAGTCAATGTCCTTGCAGGATGGACAAGGCACTGTGTGGGGTGGCCGCTCTGTCATCTTCCTGAGCGCCCTCCCCCACGGTCACAGTCCCTTGGCTACCGTCACAGTGGTGCCCTCAGTGTTCCTGGGGTACACCTGGCACACCCCACCCCAGAGTCTCTGCACTTGCTATCCTCTCAGCCGGGGTGTTCTTTTCCCAGACATCCACGTGGCTTTCCACTTTAAACCTCGACGTTCTGCTCTGCTGTCGACTGCTCACTGAGGACTTCTCTGGCCACCTGCTTACATTGTGACAAGTGCTACCCCACGCACTTCCTATAGCCACCCCCTAATTTAGTTCTCTTATTAGCATTCACCACTTTCTAATGTACTTATAACTCAGGTGGAAACATCTCCCAACTAGACTGTAAGCTCCATGAGGGCAAGGAGTTTGTCCCTTTTGTTTATTGCCTGACACACAGAAGGCATTCAGTAAATATTAACTGAACTGAAATCCTGCCTTGCAGTTGGTATTTATGTGTCTTAGCCTACTTAGCAAAGTAGAGGTACCATTAGGATGAATCTTATCTTGATCATCTTTGTTTTCCCTGTATCACCTACCCCAACGCCTTACATATCATAAACTCTCAGAAATACTCATAGAACTTTGGATGGGATGGAATAATACAACCATCCAAGCATGGCCAACAAAGGTACTATACTAAAATTATTTAATGGATTTATATATAAGAATCTCTAGGGGCACCTAGAGTCGGTTAAGCGTCCAACTTTGGCTCAGGTCATGATCTCATGGTTTGTGGGTTCAAGCCCCTTGTCAAGCACTGTTACTGACAGCTCAGAGCCTGGAGCCTGCTTTGGATTTGCTTGCTCTTTCTCTCTCTCTCTCTCTCTCTCTCTCTCTCTCAAAAATAAAAAAAAAAATAAAAAAGAATCTCTATGACCCCAAAGGACACTCAGTAATAAAGAGACATCCACACGGCCAGCTCGCTCCTCCTGAGGAAGATTATACTCACCTTTGCTGGTTCGGAAGGTAAGCATGGCGGGCTGCCCTTCACCTGCTGTGTTTCTTGCCACCATCAAAACTTCATAGAGACTAGATGGCTCCAGTTCTGTCAGATGGAGCTCATTCTCACTTCCCGGGACTCGAACTGTGTGCCAGCTTCCCACCAGGCCAACGCCGTCATCTAGCTGCTCAAGAGAAAGTAAGTCATTAAAAAAAGGAGATAAGGGGCAGAAAAACCTTCCATTCCAATTTGAGAAAATCTTCCATTCCAGATGAATGTTGGTAAGGAATATACTGTTGGAAGAAAGAGACACGATACTTCTTCACATTAAGAAATATAAGGAGACCCGTAACATGAACTTAGGAATTCTCAGGAATAAAAAGACTCCTTCCTGGCTCTCCTACTTACCGCTCATTTGTGGCCTCAAGCAAGTTACTTATCTCCCAGAGTTTGCTTCCTTTACTTGTAAAGGAAACAATACTCCTTTCTTACTTGGCTAATGGGAGCATAAAATAAGTACATAATAATCTGGACTAATGATAATATATAATATACATAATAAATATATGTTAAGTTAGAATACATATGCATATATGAGTTACATAATTATGCATTTTATATTTCCAGCATTCTTCATGTCTCACCACTTCCACATGTACTGGAGGAAATAAATGTTAAAAAGATCTGGGGCGTCTGGGTGGCTCAGTCAGTTAAGCGTCCAACTCTTGATTTCAGCTCAGGTCATGATCTCACGGTTTGTGGGTTGGAGTCCCGTGTCAGGCTTCATACTCAGCTCAGAGTGTGTTTGGGATTGTCTCTCCCTCTCTCTCTGCCCCTCCCCTACTTGTGCGTATTCTCTCTTGCTTTCTCAAAAATAAATAAACTAAAAAAAAAAAAAAGCAAAAAAAAGACCCAATCCATTGTGTCTTAGTTAATAGAACTAGGAAACGACATCACACAAGTTTTTGTGTGGGTAAGAATCCCAGTGAAAGTTTCTTCATCTTGAATCATTCAAAGTTTCTACATCTTGAATCATCAGGTTAGAAACAGTGAATAAACTTTCAAATATCACCATGTTAATTGTTCCAGATATTAAAAATATATACTATTAAACGATGCGCACCAAAGTGTCTTGGACAAAAAAAGGTATTTTAAATATGAGGGTGTCTTTTGTTCATTTATTAGTCTCATAAACAAAGAAACACTTTTTTTCATTTTGCTTTAATACAAGCCTCTGGAAGAAACATTGGAAAATCAACTGAGAGGATCAAGGTTCACTCAAATAAGTCACCAAACAACATAAGATTCCGATACAATTAAGAAGACAACTTGAAATAAAAATAATTGTCAGAGATTATACCAGAGGACTTTGATGTTTCTAATAAGAAACTGCTATATTTGTTAAATAAACTGTGTTTTACTATCTCACAAAGGGAAGGGGTGACTTTTTAAAAAGTGGTTTCTAGAGGTTTACACTCAAGGGGTTAAAGTGTTTGATAAAAAATGTCAAAAAAAATGTCAAGAAGTCACTGGGTTCTTGGAATTCCTATTCTGGGGGATACTGTGTATCTTTCATTCTTACTGCTTACTGGTAAAACCAGCATGGCTGTTGGGATAGCTCTCCCAAATTCATAATCCTAGAACACTCCTGTTTCCTGTTGCTCTATAAATGTCGAAGATAATAAGCATGTGTTATATACACACAACGTTAAGATGAGAGAAGAGAAAGCTGATAAATGAGAAGACATTACCTTTCGATACTTCACAAAATAGGCATTGATGGGCAGCCCGCCATCCTTCCCCGCCCTCCAGACCAGGTTGTACGTATCAGATGTGTAGGTCTGCGGAGGGCTCAGAATGATGGGGGCATCAGGGACAGAGGCACCACTAGTGTTTTTCTCTGGCGATGATTCCACTGCGCTGGAGTGTTTCTTCCCTGGAAATGAGCTCAATAATCCAGCTTCTGAACCATCTCTTTTATCATTCTGAGTGGGATTGGAAGGTGTAACTGTTTCTGCTTTTGTATTTGTTTCAAAAGGAACTGCAGGGAATGGAAGAAAGAGAGACAGAGAGAGAGAGAGAGAGAGAAGAGACAGCTTGAGGAAATTCATTATTTCAGTGCCTTCTTCACAGTGATCCAACTGCCCACAAGGATACAGACAATCTGAGCCCCAGAAGTGAAAGCAGGTTAACAGCTCAGTTTGCAATTCATGGAAACCTCCAACCTCCAACAGTAATCTCTTATTGAAAAAGCTGCGGTAGTGAAGTGATTTTGAGGATGTTATTTTTCCTTGTCCTACGCTAGTATTCCCTCTTTTACAACAACAGTTTGCTAGTTTAACCTTGAAAGATTTTAAGCTGGAGAACACCGAGTGGTAATTCCAGTTGGTAAGTGAAATACACGAAGCAATGCATTCCCTTAGCGGCAAGGTGAACTCAATAGTAAGGAAACAACCAACAGCTAGGCTGTTACCTGCTGGGGAGCCAGTCTCCAATGATACCCCTCAGCATCCACACCCTTGGACGGTCCCCTCCCTGCTGAATCAGGCTGGCCCTATGGCTGGCTTCAACCAAAGTGAGACTGTGCTCTTCCAGGCTTGAGTCTTCACAAGGCCTGGCACTTCTACTTCTGTGTCGCCCCATACAGACATCCAAGCTAGCCGTGTGGAGTGGCGGGGGGAGAGGGGGAGAGAAAGGGAAGGAAGGGGAGGTGGCCGGTTATTCCAGCCTTCACAAAAGTGTCACACATGTGGGTAAAGCCACTTTGGCTGTTCCAGCCCCAGGTACATCTGACTGCAATGGCGTAAGAGACCCCAAGCAAGGCCGGCAGAATTGCCCAGCTGCGTCCAGTTAACCCTAGAAACTGTAAGAGATCATAAAGGGGCTACTGTTTCAGTAATCTTTGGGGGTAGTTATGCAGCAACAGATAATGAAAATACCCTACACAAGCAAAACAATTTACATTCGACAAGAGGAAACAAGGTAAAAGAAGGGCTTACCTATTTCCAAGCAAGCCCTCTTTCTGGATAGAACTGAAGACTGGCTTAAGAAATCGCCAATCTAGGGGCACCTGGGTGTCTCAGCCGGTTGAGCGCCCGACTTCGCCTCAGGTCATGATCCCACAGTTCATGAGTTCAAGCCCCACATCGGGCCTGCTGCTCTCAATGCAGAGCCTGCTTTGGATCCTTTGTCCCCCTCTCTGTGCCCCTCCCTTGCTCGCGCTTTCTCAAAAATAAAGAAACGTCAAAAAAAATTGCCAATCTAAAGAAAAATGAAACAAGCAAATAGTCTTAATGCTACTAAAAGCATACAGAACACAAGAGAAGGGAAAAATATTTGCGCTGAAAAAAGAAATAGGTTGCACATCCCATCCCCCAAATTTACTGAGCACATATTATGGGCCACGCATTGTGTTAGACATTTAATAAATATAATCTCCTCAAGCTCTCAAAACAACATTCTTAGGTGGACAGTAATATTCCTACTTCACAGCTGAGGAAATTAGGGTTCTGGGAGATTAAGTGACAACAGCCAGCAGAACTCCGGTGATCCTGCTCCAGAGAAAGCAGTTGATGAAAACAAATACACTCCGAGCACCATGAAACCCAAGTGCTGACAGCTTGGTTTCTCTCAAGTGCTATTCAGGCTGGCAACAAAAAGGTCTCCTCTTTTTGACCACTTTTGTGGAGGAAGGGAGCAGAGGAAACGATGTGAAAGAGTTTCTTTTGCACAGTGAAGTCAGATTCCTGGTAAAAGGTGGGTGTGTTTTGAGAAGCCCTGCAGTTCAGGAGGGAACCGACACAAACCACGGCTAACGGCGTAAGGTCGGTTTTCTGTTTAGAGGAGAAAAGGTGTCTCCGACGCGTCCTCCATTAAAGAAGCTAGTGAGAAAATAATCCAGGAGAAAACTAATTAAGTTCACTGAGACAACTTCACAGTATTGCTTCTGGAGCAGCCGTGTTTATCTAGTGAGTCAGGACGTGGGCTGGCTGGTAAGGGTGTGCGGCTGGTGCCCACTGGGGCGAGAGATGGGCTCTAGCAAGTGGAGGTAATTAGCTGTGGCTTAGGGTAGCGGAGAATGACCTTTTCATCATTAGGAGTTTCACGGAGCCTTTGGGCTGCTTACCACTGGGAAGTGGTATCTGGCCGTACAAGAGTTTAAAGACCACAGGCCTCAATTTATGCAGAGGCAGGAGACAAACTTATGCCGCAGCCTGTGTCTAACGGTATCAGTGTCACAATTCTGCTCCTGCTATTCTGGATGCGATGAGGCTTTTCTGCCATGTTTATTAAAAAGGGGATTCGAGAAGAGGGGAGGAGGAGGAAGATTCAATTCTTTTCTCTCTGCTATTTCCAGTAATATAATTTGAGTACTCACATGATATAATTTATAAGGCCTGAACACCACTTTCAAAAGTTTTTTCACTTACATTATCTCAACTTGTCTTCAAAACAACTCTGTGAAATGGTCAGATGAGATCACTTCTTGGCCTTTTGGCTAAGATCAAGTGTGAAATGATCAGTTTAGACATCAAGTATTGGGGCGCCTGGGTGGCTCAGTCGGTTGAGCATCCGACTTCGGCTCAGGTCATGATCTCACAGTCTGTGAGTTCGAGCCCCGCGTCGGGCTCTGTGCCGACAGCTCAGAACCTGGAGCCTGTTTCGGATTCTGTGTCTCCCTCTCTCTCTGACCCTCCCCTGTTCATGCTCTGTCTCTCTCTGTCTCAAAAAAATAAAAATTAAAAAAAAAAAAAGAAAAAAAAATAGACCAAGTATTTTTAAACGTAGAACGCTTTTTGAATTAGAAGAGGCTGATAAAATTCTGCTTTTCTAAGTACTATAACTATGGCAGTGAATTTAATGACTCAGAGCTGAAACTAAACAAGGAATATAACCAAACTTGTCAAAGCCGTTCCCACTGTGACCACTCACACCAGCATCCCCTACCCCGACTATCCCAAACCAATTCCCATTATAGTTTTGAAGAGTTACAACCCACTCTACAAATATTTGTACATCTCAGACCTCAAAACCCAAGGTCTCTGGAAAGAAAAAGGAGGAGGGGGCAGTCATCTCTCTCTTTGCCCTTGCTTACCCTCCAAAAAACAAGTAAATGGCTCTCAGTATGCTAGAATTTAATAAGGCTCAGATTCCTGTAGAAAGAGGTGGGTTGTTATGTATTGTGAGCTTTAGTAAACCTGGCTGGATCTTAATAATTATAGGGCGCGCAAAAGAGAAAATATAAGAACATTTCGGAAGGAGGTCGGTGATGGGGTTACTATACATGAAAATGGTATTTATCAAGACATAAAATCCTGGAAGGGGTGGGGAAGACCTTAAAGACCTAAAAAATTCTAACCTAAACAAGTTAGCCTATGTATTTTCTAAAGGCTTCAGATCTTTGATATTTAAAGTGAGGCAGTGAGACAAAAGATCCAGTTCCATCAACTGTGACTATCACATCTATGCCTCTTGCTATCCTACATTTATAGAAAACAATCACTTTAGCCAAAAGCTAACCAAGCATCACCTGTGTTACACCTGTCCTACAGCTAACAATTTGAGCAGAGCCACTCTGATTTTCGCTTGGCAGAGCAGATATATAAACACACACACGTATACATATTCATATTTACACGTGTATGAATTTATACAACACCCAACTACCCTCTTCATTGGAGGATTCTTAACATGTCTGAAGTGAGTAGCTATTTCTTCCTTCCCTAACTGCTACAGGGAATAATCCTAATTTACCAATAATCAGACAGTAATAATTATAATCTAATACAAATGGATGTCCTTGGCCTTCCCCACTTCTCTTTCTACCTCCAGCTTCCTCTGGAGCTCCAGGGGCCTTGCGTGCCTGTGTTGGAAATACCTGTGTGCACACCCAATTTCTGTCTACTTTACGTTCCTTCCTCTGCAAAAGACCATCCCTTGGCCGCTCCTCTGGCTTAAGGGTGCCTGCACACTGGTGGTGTGGTCTACACTCTGGAGGATGGGTCAGGGAATGGGACCTGTGTGGAACCAGACTGTGAACTAATTAAAGCAAGGACTTCCAGAGCCCCAGACCTGCTATACACAAGGAGGAACACGGGCTCCAGGCTCCAGGGACTATAACTTAACCCCTTAACCACATGGACTATGTGACCAGTGGGAGCTGAGGACCCAGGCAGAAGAAAGCTGCAAGGAGCCCTCTAACGCACTGGCCCAAGGCAGGGAACTCAGTTGCCAAGACTAAGGGCAGTACTGTTTTTGACACTCTGCTTCTTGCATGACAAATAAGGTGACAGTCTCCACTCAACTGACTACCTGCTGGAGCATTGCTGCTCTAAATACCAATGTAAGGCTTGAATTTGAATTAAGTCAAATTTGAATTAATTTTAACAATATCGATATTCTATACACTAAGTACTTCAAAAACTGTATAAAGCTTTTAAGTCATCCTCACCAAAAATCAATAAAATATCAAGAATTAATGTTATACATCCCATTAGAAAAATAACTTTGAATAGGAGGTACTGTTTGGTAGTACCATGATTCTACTTTCTCAATGAAAGCCAACCCTTTAGGGGCGCCTGGGTGGCTCAGTCGGTTAAGCGTCCAACTTCGGCTCAGGTCACGATCTCACGGTCCGTGAGTTCGAGCCCCGCGTCTGGCTCTGGGCTGATGGCTCAGAGCCTGGAGCCTGCTTCCGATTCTGTGTCTCCCTCTCTCTCTGCCCCTCCCCCGTTCATGCTCTGTCTCTCTCTGTCTCAAAAATAAAAGTTAAAAAAAAAAAAAAAGAAAACCAACCCTTTAGACTCTGGATACTGTACTTATCAAAGGCTCACCTAAAAAATGTCAGCAATGATCACTTTCAGTAGCTTAGACAACCAAAAGCATTAATCATGAAAACAGGTCACAACTCGGGCTTGCTCCCATATGAGAGCTTTCTATAGAACAACTACAACCTTAACCAAAACATCAGAAATGGAAACCAAGGTTCATCCGGTTCATGGTAAGGCCAAATACCCAAAACCACAGTTCTGTGTTTCACTATTGCAGAGGGAAAAAAAAAAAAAAATATATATATATATATATATATATATATATATATATATACACGTGTGTGTGTGTATATATATATATATATATATATATATTCATATATATATTCAGAGATTGCTGGACTCATGAAAAAAACATACTTCAAAGCACTTTATCCCCTACAATCAGAGGAAGCTAATCACCCGAGAAAAAGTATTAATGGCAACTCACCAACTGTGAGGACTGCCTCCGACTGTGTGGCACCATGTTCATTTGTGGCTTCGCAGATGTATTTCCCAGCATGCTCCTGAGTGATGGCCTGAATATACAGAGAGCTTGAGCCAGCTCGGGACATGATGAAGTAGACAGGCTCCAGGTCATAGCCCCCAGGTCGTAAGTGTGATTTCCGGGATTTTGATCTGAGCACTTGAGACGGATGGCTGGTTATCAACCCGTGCCTGTCATACCAACGCATGACTGGGACTGGCACGCCAGTGGCATTGCAGGACAGAGTAACAAAGTCTCCATCTACCACCTTTGTACTTGCTGGTGCTGTAATTATAACTGGCTTGAGTCCACTGCCTATTAAAACAGTAATTCACACACAAATACACACACATAATTAAGATTATAGTACCTACAATGCAAAATAAATTCATCTTCTTGCATAAATGTTATCCATGTCGTGCCCAAGTAACAGCCTTAAAAGCATCTTTCGTACATGTATTTCTTAACAGTGTTTTTTTTTAATTGAAGTATAATCGACATACAACATTAGTTTCAGGTGCACAACATCATGATTTAACATATGGATACACATTGGCAAATGATCACCACAATAAATCTGGTTACCATCCCCTAAACAATGTTTTACATGCAGAACAGTATGGAGAACACATTCATTCACTGAAACAAGTGTTTGCAAAGACATGGGCAAACAGGGATATATGACAGTAATAACTAAAACAAAGATAACCCCCTCCTTGTTAATTCTCTTCTCAACTTTCACCACGTAAAACTGTCCCTAAAAAGTAGAATTCTTAATTGTGGGCTCCTGGACATTTCCTACACAGACTTCCTGTCCTTTAGGGAAAAAAAAGGGTTTCCTATACTCATTTGACTGCTGTTAAGTATAAAACAGGTGAAGCCATGAAAAAGGTGTCAAGGAGCATAAAACAAAATAATATTCCTTCACAAAAATAGTTCATTCCAGGGGGAACCTCTGATTACAAAAAGCCTGGGAGAGAAATCTGTTCTGAGTGAAAGTCGACGAGTGTATTTCTTATCATGTTACACAAACAACATTTTTTGTCTCCAAACTAACTCTCTTTCCTTTTGGTCCCAGGTATTCTCTGGAGCCATTTTTAAGTGTGCCTACTATGGAATATCGATTACAAATGGAATTTTCTCCAGTGCATCCTTCTCTTTCTCCAGCCCTACTTCCTACCTTTGACAAAACCAACACTCGGTATGGTTAGATTCCCGAATCTCTGCCAATCTAGAAAGTGTAAGATGCTGTCTCACTGGTCATAAACTGCACTCTCCTGAGTACTAATGAGCTTGAACATCTTTTCACGTGTTTATGTGTCACTGGTATTTTTCCTCCTCTTTGAAAGGCTTTTTGTCCATTTTTCTGTTGGGTCATTTATCTTTTTTGTAATGGTTTCAGAGTTCTTTGTATATTCCAGCTAGTGTTCTGTTATTCGTTATATATGCTGCTAATATCTTCTCACAGTTTATTGCTCTTTTAAAAAAAAATTTTTAACATTATTCATTTTTGAGAGAGAGACAGAGCATGAGTGGGGGAGGGGCAGAAAGAGTGGGAGACACAGAATCAGAAGCAGGCTCCAGGCTCTGAACTGTCAACACAGGGCCCGACGCGGGCCTCGAGCTCACGGACCGCGAGATCATGACCTGAGCTTAAGTCGGACGCTTAACCAACTGAGCCACCAAGGGGCCCCTGCTTTTCTTTTCATTTTTTTTTTTTAATTTTTTTTTAACGTTTATTTATTTTTGAGACAGAGAGAGACAGAGCATGAACAGGGGAGGGGCAGAGAGAGAGGGAGACACAGAATCTGAAACAGGCTCCAGGCTCTGAGCAGTCAGCACAGAGCCCGACATGGGGCTCAAACTCACGGACCACGAGATCATGACCTGAGCCGAAGTCAGGCGCTTAACCGACCGAGCCACCCAGGCGCCCCTTTTCTTTTCATTTTTAATGGTATTCTTTATTAATAAGGATGTTCTAATTTCAATGTAGTCATATCAATCTTTTAAAAAAAATTAGCCTAAAATGTTAAGTTATATCCAATCAGATAGATGTCTCCTGCATTTTCTTCAAAAACTCTGCCATCTTGCCTTGCACAGATAGGTCTTTAATCCACTGGTAATTTGTCTTTATACACATTATGAGTTAGAGATTTCATTTCTTTTTCTCCATTTTGATGAGCAATTATCCCACATCCACACTTGAAATGGATGTCCTCCTCTTGGTAATCTGCAATGCCACCTAAGTCAAATCCTTAGGTGCAAATGTCTTCTTGGTGGGTCTTTGTCTTGTTTCAATAGCCTATCTGTTCCTGCACCAATACAATATATCTTAGTTACCACAGATTTTTATATATGTTCTAATACCTGTAAAAATAAGTCCCTGTGTTTTTCTTCTTCTTTCAGCATGCCTTAACTATTCTTGGGCCTTTGGTCATGCATATAAATCCCAGAATCAGTTTGTCAACGTCCTCAAAATATCCAAATAAGATTTTAATTGGAATTGCATGAAGTTACAGGAAGTTTCTGGAAAGACCTGACAACTGTGTAATACTGAATTTCGGTATGTACCAACTGGTATATCTTTCTAGGATACCTTGGTCTTTTTAAATGTTGCTAATATTAAAAGGTGACTTTTAAATTATATTTTCTGCCTGTTGTTGGCTATAGTGGTTAATTTTATGTATCAACTTGATTGGACGAAGGGATGTCCACATAACTGGGTGGGTCTGCGAGAGTGTTTCCAGAAAAGATTAGCATTTGAATTGGTGAACAGAGTATAGCAGATGGCACTGCCCAACGCGGGTGAGCAACATCCAATCTGCTGAGCACTCTGTAGAGCAAAAATGCAGAGTAAAGGTGAATTCTTTCTCTCTGCTTAAGCTGATCCACCTTCTCCTGCCCTCGAACACTGGACATCAGCGCTTCTGGTTCTCCAGCTTTTGGACTTTGGTCAAGACTTAAACCAACAGGCTCTCCACCACCCCACAAATGAATTACACTATTGGCTTTCCTCCTTCTCCAGTGTATAGAGGATAGACTATGGGACTTCTCAACCCCCATAATCATGTGAGCCAATTCCTATTATAAACCACCTCTTATTTATATCTTATATATCCTACTGGGTTTGTTTCTCTGGAGAAGCGTGACTAATGCACTGGTATATAGAAAGACACCGATTCTTCTTTGTTGGTCTTCGTCCAGATTCCTTGCTAAGTGCCTTTATTATTTCTAATAATTTGCCAGCAAATTGAGAATTCTCTGTATTGGCAATCATGGCAGTTATGGGTTTGATTTTTTTCTTTCCTATCCTTATATATTTTATTTTATTTACATATTTCGTGTCATTCTGTGCTGATCAGAGTCTCCAGTATGATGGCAAATAAAAGATTTTATTTATTTATTTTTTTACTGTTTATTTATTCTTTTTTTTATTTTTTTTTTAAATTTTTTTTTTAACGTTTATTTATTTTTGAGACAGAGAGAGACAGAGCATGAACGGGGGAGGGTCAGAGAGAGAGGGAGACACAGAATCTGAAACAGGCTCCAGGCTCTGAGCAGTCAGCATAGAGCCCGACGCGGGGCTCGAACTCACGGACCGCGAGATCGTGACCTGAGCTGAAGTCGGACGCTCAACCGACTGAGCCACCCAGGCGCCCCACTGTTTATTTATTCTTGAGAGAGAGAGACAGAGTGTGAGCAGGAAGGGGCAGAGAGAGAGGGTGACACAGAATCCAAAGCAGACTCCAGGCTCTAAGCTGTCAGCAAAGAGCCTGAGGTGGGGCCTGAATTGATGAATGGTGAGATCATGACCTGAGCCAAAGTTGGACACTTAACCAACTGAGCCACCCAGGTGCCCCAATAAAAGAGATTTTAAAGAGAATGCTTCCAACATTTCACCATAAAAGTGATGTTTCTTGTAAGTTTTTGTTAAATACTCTTTATCAGATTAAGAAAATTTCCTTTTATTTCTATTTTTCTAAGTGTGTCTAACATGGATATTGAATTGTGTCAAATGTTTTCCTGCCTCTATTCAATCCAGATGAATGACACTTTAAATTTTCTGACTGATTCCTGGGCTGACTCCTTAGTTAAGATGTATTTCCTTTTTAAAATATTGATGGCTTGCTAATATTTTCATAAGATTTTTGTATCTATGTTCATAAATGAGATTGGCCTTTGGTTTTCCTTTCTTATGCCATTCCTTTGTGATTTTAGAATCAAAATCATAAGGACTGGAGAGTTTCCAGTTTTTACTTTTCTCTGGAAGAGTTTGTGTAATATTTGGAATGGTCTGTTACTTGTAAGTTTCGTAAACCTCTCCATAAAACCTATATGGCCTGGTGTTTTCTCTGTGGGAAGATTTTAAACCCCTAATCAGTTTCCTTCATGAGTACAGGACTACATAGGCTTTTTAATTTCTCTTAAGTCATCCTTACTAAGTCGTATTTTTCCTAAGAATCTGTCTATTTCCTAGAACATTGTAAACTGTTGACATAAAGTTTATCACAATATATCTTTATCTTTTATTTTATCTTTACCTTTATTTATTATTTTTAATCTCTACAAGACTTGTACTTTTTATTCCTAAAACTGTTTATTTGTATTTTGCCACAAAGGTAGGTCCATTTTATTAGATTTGCAAAGAACCAACTTTTTTCTTTACTGATCCTCTCCATTTTATCTTCATTTTCTATTCAATTGATTTCTGCCCTTTAGTATCTCTTTTCCTCTGCTTCCTTATTTTCAGTCTTACTAGTTTTCTTTTATAAGCATTTAAGGCTATACATTCCCATGTAAATTCCATTTTTACTACATCCCACACAATTCAATCTGTGGCATTTTCACATTGCACTGCAGTTTTTTCTCTGTTATTGAGAAGCATAATTTTACATTTCCAAATACAAGCCAGTTAAAAATGACTTTTACTATTAACTTCTAAAATAATTGCACCAAGGTCAGAGAATTGGTCTGTATCACACTGATTCTTTGACACTTGAAATATTTATAACTCATAGGCAAAAGATTAATATCCCTAATATAGAATTCCTACCAATCCACAAGAAAAATGACCAACAATCTAATTTTTAAAATGGACAAAAGACAATGAACAGTCAGTACATAGGAAAACAAATTCAAATGACTCATAAACATATGATAGGAAGCCCAACTTCACTCACAGTAATATAAATACAGACCAAAAGGTTTTTTTTTTTTTTTAAACTATCAGATGGGCAAAGATTTAACACCTTGCCCTGGTGAGGATATGAGGAGACAGGCAGATACACATTGCTGGTCAGTAAGAATAAAAACCAGTAACAATTTTGCAGAGCAACTCGGTGATATCTACCAAAATTACCAAACAAAGATGCTTTCATTCAGCAAATTCATTTCCAGAAATCTATTCTATAGATATTTACACCTGTGCAAAATAATCTATGCAGAGGGACATTCATTATAGAACTCCTTAATAAGCAGTCATTTGAAAAAGAATGAAAACACTGTTTAATGAACCATCTGGGAAGATATCAAAGATATGGTAAATAAAAAACTCTGAGGAATACTACCTCCATTTACGGGGGGGAAAAAGATGTTATTAAGTGCACACAGACACATTGTGTGTGATTGTATATATACACACAAGGACATTAAAGACACTGATAAAACTGGTTAGTTCTAAAGGCAATATGGCTGGCCAGGGAATAGAAATGAGAGACTTTTACCATATGCCTTTTAAACTATAGTATCTTTTGGGGCGCCTGGGTGGCTCAGTCGATTGAGCGTCCGACTTTGGCCCAGGTCATGATCTCGCAGTCCGTGAGTTTGAGCCCCGCGTCGGGCTCTGTGCTGACCGCTCAGAGCCTGGAGCCCGTTTCAGATTCTGTGTCTTCCTCTCTCTCTGCGCCTCCCCTGTTCATGCTCTGTCTCTCTCGGTCTCAAAAATAAATAAACGTTAAAAAAATTTAAAAAAATAAAAAAAAATAAACTATAGTATCTTTTGAAAAAAATAATTAAAAAAAAAATTTTTTTAATGAAGTTAATCAAATAATATTGCCTCTTCATGGAAATGCCCATCTGCAACTAGAAAGGAACATGGAAAATAGGCATAGTTCCTTTATGGTAATGGAATTATGTTCTCTAGTGAAAATGATTTAATTTTTAACCAAAACAAAAGCCTATCTGTAAAGTAAAACTTCCTATGATTTCTGGACCCAAAAGCCTACCTTTTTCAATTTCAAGTCTCCCAGTAGACTGTATGAATCCAATCCCATTATCTGCTACACACTGATACAGCCCAGAATCTTCCATGGTAACACCACTGATTTTCAGTCTGTTTCCTACAGTTAGATGTCGTGGGGAAGGATGAACAGGTTGTGCGTTATGAAACCAGGTACGGTTTGGAGTTGGGTTCCCATGAATCTCACAAGTAAATTGTACTGTGGCACCCAGAGAGACTGTCTGATCCTGTAGTCCTTTAGAAATTGAAGCATTTTCTAAAAATAAAACATATAAATTAAACTCTAGCCCTTAAGAGGTACTTTTTAAATTATCACACAAGACACATAAAATCTCTCTACCAATAACTAGTTGAAATCAAATTGCATTGTTTACTCACATTCTCCTACCTGCTATGGTCATCAAGACAAAATTAGAAATGTATTTGAACTTCCTTCTAATCAAATAAACCATATGTTACTAATATTTCATAGTCTCTTTTTCTAGATCTTCCCACCCACTTCTCTCTCTCTCTCTCTCTCTCTCTCTCTCTGTCTGTTTCTCTCTCTCTCTCTCTCTCTCTCTCTCTCTCTCTCACACACACACACACACACACACACACACACACACACACACACATACAAATTGGGCTTCCCTGAGCATTTGTTTCAGGTGATTTGTTTGAAATAAGTAGTTTCCCATGATTTCACACTAAACAAGAGTCAAAAGAAGAATGTTTATTCACAGGTTAAATTCTTTTTATGGTCAATTCTGCCGTTAGGCTAGATGTTATACTGGGCAGGAAACTTCCTTTACTATCCATCAAGCCACTTTTTCCTAGACCAAGTAAATCATTTAGCAACATTGGAAACATATGCCCAAATTACATGATTATGCATATTAACTTAGACCTGATTATCACGGCACTTTAAATCTCATTTGCCATACACTTAGTTAATTCCAGGGTTACCTATGTTGCAAATAAACACATGCAGAAGGTTTACAGCAACTATATTTACTATGAAACCACTTACAACCTATTTTTTTCTGGCTTTCATGAAAATCTGTTTTGATAAAGGAAAACATTTTCTGGTGCTAGACATGACAGTGAGACAGGGAACTGGAAAAAAAAAGGAAGGAAAAGCTTTGAGATAAAGAGTATATACACAGCAATGTGGGTGGAAATAATGCAGATAATACAGTGAAAGCATTCCTTAAGGGAAAATAAAATGAAATAGATTTCTTTTTGAGGTGACCTTTTCTAGTCAGTACTGTTAGGTACTCCTACTAGGTCCAACACACTGACACAGCCTAGAATCTTCCACATCATTAGGAAGGAAGAACAAGCTTTGCGTTGCATAACCAGGTTGAGGGGGAGGTTCCCATAAACATCCCAAGTGAAATGTTCTGTGCCACCAAGAAATACTGCTGAAATCAGCAGTCCTTTAAAAAAAAAACAAAAAAACGAAGCTTCTTGTGACATCATACGTGAAGACATTATTTACGTGTCATTTATAGTTCCCAAATAGATCTTCCATTCAAACATCACTTAGACCAGAAAAATAGCCTGACCCGAAAAGCAATTTAAGAAGTAACGTCTTACCAAGCACATTAACCACGTAAGTCACATGTTTTACGTCTCCAGACTTGTTTCCCACTATACAAGAATAGTTTCCAGAGTCCACCGGGTCAATGCTGTCTGTGGCAAGATGGGAATGCAACCTTCGCCAGTTGCTTCCCGGCACAGCGTCCTGACCGTCCTTCAGCCAGTGCACTTGAGAAACTGGGACCCCACTCACCACACACTCCAGGGTGACGGGGCTATGAGAAAGCACAGCTAGTGCCTGTGAAAAGGTGGGGTGAAGAATGTGAAAATCGTCGGAAGAAGGGCCTGGAAAAAGAAGGGAACCAAAAAATGTCATTATTAAACATCCACTTCCAATCTGTTCCTTACCAAATCTGCAAGCTTTCTCATCTCCCCATTTATTCTTCTTTATGCCACAAGGTCATACATGGTAGCTTAATACATTTTTAGTGGAGAATTAAAATGAAAACACTTTGTGGCCCCTTAGGGCTATCTCTGCATTAGCAGTTTAGATATGCAGAATTTTTGACCAATCCAGAAACCACCACTTCATTGTGCTTTGACCACTGGTTCTAGCTGAGTTCGGCTACCGTAATCTCAAAATCAGCTATGACTACTGTCAGCTGAAAGAGAACAGCTATTAATTTTTCATAATTCAGTTAGCCACCAATTTGATTACCACTGTTATAAAGTTATATTGTCTCTACTATTTCTTTTTATTTGAGCAAAGGGTCAAGTTCTCCGTCTGGTTTCCACTCTGTCATCCTGACCAAAATTCTCTTCTAAAAATTCATTATCGGGGCGGGGGGGGTGGGAGGGGGCGGTGCCCGGGGGCCGGGGGCCGGGGAGGCTCCTGGGTGGCTCAGTCGGTTCAGCATCCAACTTTGGCTAAGGTCATGATCTCACGGTTCATGAGTTCAAGCCCCACATTGGGCTCTCTGCTATTAGCACAGAGCTCACTTTGGATCCTCTGCCCCCTGCCCCGCGACTCTCCCCTGGTCACACTCTCTCCCTCTCTCTCAAAATAAATAAATACATAAATATTTTAAAAAATTAATCAATGAATTAAAAATTCATTATCTTTTAAACACATGTACAGTACTATACTATAATGCATTCGTGTATTTAATTTTTTATAAGACTTTCTTATGATAAGCAAATAGGATCTGCAAGAAAAATTCACTCTGATTTTCCAGTGCTTTCTAAAGAATGCTTCTGAGGAAGCTTCTCCTGAGGAATGCTTCTGGTTACCGTTATTCTCCCAAATACTTACGACTGACAAGAAGCTTTCGGCCAATGGGTTCAACTTTTAATTCATGAGTGACAGGATTAAAAGCTGCACACTTATATGATCCCTTGTCCTCTGAAGATACATTCAGAATCTGAAGATTCCCTGATGGAAGGATTAAGTACTTCTCTGAGGAAAGAAGGGAATGCAGTTAGGCCTCTATATGAAAGACCCCAATGAAAACAAAGGCTGGCAGTCGTCCTTTCAATTTAGACATCAGAACAGCAGCAACAATCAGAGAAAATTTATTAAATGAAAGAAAGGGGAAGTCAAGGCGGGGGCGGGGGGGGGAGAGTCAATAGTTCTAGAGTAACAAAATCGAACCCATCAGAAACATCTGACCTCAGACCATTTGTTGAGCCCACTGAAAGCACAAGCATATGTAGAAAGAGATACAATGTCCACAGCCCCCACCTTGAGCAAACCTCTCCGGACAGCACTCACTGATCCGCCAGTGTCCACTCATGTCTACCCATTCATTTTTTTCTCAACAAATACACACTGGGTGCCTGTATTGATCCAGGCACAAGTGATACAATAAAGAAAGCAGACTGCAAGCCCTGCACTCATGCAGCCAACATTCCAGTGCAGGAAATGGGGGCCGCAAAGAAAGGGATAAATAACAGACAAACAACCAGAAATCTGTCTATTACAATGCTGTGGAAACTTTAAAAAGCAACTAAGTAAAGGGGACACAGAGCAATGGGGCATGGCATGGTATTTTACATAGAGCCATGATGAGGGAGGTCTTCTCAGAGGAAGAAATATCCGAGTGGAACCCTGAATGAATGGAGGGAATCTGGGATTGTAATCATTTCTACAGTGTAACCACTCATGCCGGTCTTCTTCCGACTTCTGAGAGTAGAGGCAATATAGCTTATGCATTTTTGTAGCCACAGTCCTTAGGACACGGAGTTCAACAGCAGGTTGCTTCATGACATTTGTTCTGTGGGTACCACTGGCTTTTTGTTGAAGGTCTCACCTGTGGAATGTTTCAGCCACTTTCCCCGGATTTTATAGCGCACCTCAGCCTTGGGGTTACTATCTGGTACTTTGCAGCCAATGAAACTGGTACTCTTTTCTTCCGCTGTAATAACCTGCTTTGTTGGTGAACCAAAATCACCAAGAACTAAAATACATAAGTAAATAAGTAGAAAATTAATTGATTAATCAATGCAAATGTGAACGCTCCCCAAGGAAGTTTAAAAACTAGAAGCCACATCTTGCAACGCGGCCGTTTGCGGCAGCTAACCCCAGTTCACAGAGGAGCGTGATTTTTTTATCTCAGGAAGGGGCTGGAGTAGAGATGCCCGGTTG
Source organism: Panthera onca (assembly GCF_046562875.1). NCBI lineage: Eukaryota > Metazoa > Chordata > Mammalia > Carnivora > Felidae > Panthera > Panthera onca. The sequence continues at coordinate 92,281,110 of NC_138348.1, read as the reverse complement.
AGGCCTAGAGCTAAGTCACGGCACCCTTTTCCAGAAGCCAATGCTTCCAGGAGACTACAAGACAAACAAGCAAGCGGCCCTTAAAACATGGATGAGAACCATAAAGCATAGTCATTCCCATTCTGTCAAGAGACATCCTTTTCCAATCCAGTCCCTCATGAACACCTACTTTCCCTACGCATCTTTATGCTGTTTGTCGCTACTCACACTGCAATAAAATGGCTTTCAGGAACAAACCCAATTCCTCTCACTACTAAGAGTTCGCTACAGATGGAGCCTGCGTGGAAGGGTTCTTTATGATCAGCAGTGCTGAAAGCATCCAGCCGCCTGCCACTAGGAGTTCAGCCTTCCCGTGTGAGTCCTGGAGCTGTCCATGGGTCAAAGCTCTACAAAAACATTTACTCTTCTCAGTTACGACAAACTCACTACTCCTGGGGGATCCAGATTTCTTCTGTAAATAGGGGTGCCCCGACAAAGACATCTTCCATTACTGGAAGCCATCACCATTTGAAAGGCAGATGGCTCAAACCTACTAAGAAAACCACCACGTTCCAGATTTTCCATAAGTTAAATACCCGACATTCCTTTCTCTACAGTCAGTGATTTCATTCCTCCTTCTTTAGCCTGGTTTCAATTAAATAAACTAAAATCAATCAGTGATCAAGACAAATAAAACAATTAGATGTGAGCGAGATACGGGACTGCATGAAACAACTGAGTGTCAAAGTTGACAACAGCTTTTTTGTTGCTGCTGCTATTAAAGGACCTCTAAATATTCGCAAAGAAATTCAGAATTTGCATTAGAAAACTCTCCTAACCATGTAAGAGTTACTTCCATGCCCCTGTTACACGGGAAGACAGGAGGCCAAGCTCACGGAGGTTCAAGTGCATTTCCCCCAGCTCAACAGTGAGAGTCAAGGCTGAGATGAGGACGCTATGTGTTTACTCCAAAGCCCACGCTCTTCCCTCTATTCACACATGCAAGTACCAGCATTCTAGTTTCTAGGAAAAAGCATAAATCTGAGGGATAAAATTAAACTCACCAGCAGTAGATACTGTTGCAGGGCCGCTCACAATTGCTCCGATGCTATTGTTGGCAACGCACTGGTAGGAACCCGAAAGGGAGGGATTAAGGGACAGAATAGTCAAAGTCCCCTGTTGCATCTTAATCTGTTCCATGTTTCTATCCAGTCTTTTTCCATTATGCAACCATGAGATATGAGCGGTCACAGGCTTAGCAGAACAATGGAGTACTACGGGTCCACCAAGTCTCTGGACAGCGGACAGTGGCTCAGAAATAAAAGATGGTGCCAAGTCTACCAGGAAACGTTCCCACGTGCAAAGAGGTGGGGAGAACAGGAGAGAAAGGAGGTAAGGGGAGAGAGAAGAGTACATTGAATGCATTTCATCTGAATCTATGGAACCAGAGGCAATTCCGTATTTTATCCATACGTGTTACAGTTCTTAATGCTTGTACAAGTTCTAGGAACATTCTGATATGACTATTTTTGGAAGTAAAAAAGGGCAACGCGTGAAGCTAGGACTTAAGGACCAGGGTAGAATAGATGAAAAACCTTATGGTGTAAATCCGACAAAATACCAATTCTTTAAGTGAGAAAAAGCAAACTGCTCTGTGTATGAAGTAGCTTCTGAGAAATGGAAGTCAAGAATCTGAGGGGCTCCTGAGCGGCTCAGTCAGTTAAGTGTCCAACTCTGGCTCAGGTCATGATCTCGCGGTTCACAAGTTCAAGCCCCGCATCGGGCTCTGTGCCAATAGCTCAGAGCCTGGAGCCCGCTTCGGATTCTGTGTCTCCCTCTTTCTCTGCCCCTCCCCTGCTCACACTCTCTCTCTCTCTCTCTCAAAAATAATTTAAAAAAATATATATGAAAAACTGAAGATAACTTGCAAAGTAAAAAGAATTCTCTCCTACATTACTAAGCACTTGATTTTAAAGAGTAAATTATTGTATAAATAGTGGCTACGGTCTTCTTTCCTAGAAAGAAAGAATAGAAAATAGAAAATAACATTCAACTTTAATAGAAAATAACATTCAACTTCTAGGAAAGCAGAAGCAGAACATTAGGAAGCCAGGCTGAAATACAGTCTACCCTTTTTTGGAGCATCGATCTTAATATTTTTATTTGGTGTTTAGAATAGTTTCATTTGTTAGACCTTTTCCTCAGCAACTTGGGGGAGAGGGTGAATTCTTACACTAACATACAAAACAAATCCCCCTCCACCCCCCAAAAGAGTGGGGGGGACAAGAATACTGTTAATCTGGGGGAATAAAGTACTTCCAAAAAAAAAAAAAAAAGACCAATAAATTCCTGACTCTACTTTCGCAGGATATTTAATTAGATATGAAGATTAAGGGAAGTGCCTCTCTTGACTAAATCTGAGGTGGTTGTTTAGCAAAACAAAAACAGAAATAAAACCAGCGAGCCAAGATTTTTGCTTACAAATCCAATATAGTTATAAAATATTCTTAACAGAGACAACAAATATTACTTAATGAATAAACATCACTCGCATTTCTATATACTTACAAAGAAATCTCTCCACAGACCTAAAACTACTAGAGATGCATGTGGGCTTGGGCTTATAAACACATTCAACACTAAACACTTTTAAGCTTTTCAGTGACCCAGAAGCAGAGAGAATCTCAGACAAGCTCAGGCGAGAAAGTGGCAGATCTGGGATTTGAACCAAGTTCTCTTGCTCCAAGACGAGCACTGATATGTGCTGATTCTAAAATTTCTTCGGTCGTATGTAGTCAGCATTTTATTCCTGTTATAATCTCCAAAATCAGATATTTGTAACATATCCTCTTACGGAAAAGAGCAGGCTAGGACAATATTTGTTTTTCAGGCAACAAGAGGAATGAATTTATAAGGACAATGATGGGAAGGCCTGCCAGTGCCCAGAAGCACTACTAAGAGATCCTTAAATTGCTGAATTAATCAGTTTTTAAGTAATTTGGCGGGGTCAAACAAATCTTAGAAACGTCTTTGGAAATCATTATTATCAGCAAAGATTTGAAGCTGAAGTCTGTTTTGTATAGGATTAGGATTAAGATGAGGAAAAGCTTCAGTTAAGACATGACCATTCTTGGGGTGCCTGGGTGGCTCAGTCTGTTGGATGTCTGACTTTTTTTTTTTTACTGTTTATTTATTTTGGGGAGAGACAGACACAGAGCGCAAGCAGGGAAGGGGCAGAGAGAGAGGGAGACACAGAATCCAAAGCAGGCTTTAGGCTCTGAGCTGTCAGCACAGAGCCCGATGTGGGGCTCAAACTCACGGACTGTGAGATCGTGACCTGAGCCAAAGTCGGACGTTCAACTGACTGAGCCACCCAGGCACCCTGGGTGTCCGACTCTTGATCTCAGCTCGGGGCATGATTTTGCAGTGCAGTGAGTTCAGGCCCCACACTGACAACATGAAGCCTGATTGGGGCTCTGTCTCTCCTCTCTGCCCTTTCCCCACTTGTTCGTTCTCTCTCTGTCCCTCTCAAAATAAATTAAGTAAAAACTTAAACAACGACAACCACAACAAAAAGACATGACCATTCCTGGGGACTGATGACAAGCATTGAGCCATATAGAGAACTGCTGAATCGCTATATTATATTCTGAAAACTAATAGAACACTGCATGGTAACTATACTGGGATTAAAATTTAAAACCTGAAAAAAATAAAAACACAACCATTCTTCAGCTCTTACCTGAATTCACGGAAGGACACAGAATCGCAAGAGTAACAACATACAGCAGTGTCTGTAAGGGCCGAGGATCTGGATGCATAGCGCCAGATTACAGAAGCAGGTAGGACAGACTTCCAGGCTTTGGCTCACTAAAAGACATCCAGGAAAAAAAAAAAAAGAAGAAGAAGAAGAAAGAGAGAAAGAAAAGATCATCTAAACACCCCAAAACAGCTGAAATCTTGTATCTGAGTAGTCAGGGTTGTGAGCATGATGGCTGCCGTCGATTTTGAAAGCTCTGTATAGAGTGCGGCAAATACAAGGCACTTAATGGTCCGTATCTCCCCGATTCACAAACCAATCTCCAGACACTAAATAAACATGGAAGCTCTGCTCATCCTTCCAAGGTACTAGGATGCCTCTTATTGTACAGAATCAATCATCTCAAATGAACATGTTCAACTGCCTTTAGTGCATTTGTTTGCACATTTCACAAGGATCGAAAACCCAACACCACCAAAATGCCCCACCACCCCCTTGACAGTCCTAAAATAGACACAGTAATAACAAAATAACAGCAAACGTTTACATGGTGCTGAGTATGTGCCAGACAGCATTTCAATGTTTTGTGTATACTAATGAAATCTTCAGACAACAACCCCAGGAGATAGCTACTGGGTTTCTTCCCTTTTTTTCAGATGGGGGACTCAGACTCATGGATTGTTCAAACAGATTTAAGGGCAGACTTGTGTGGGGATCAAGCTTGGCATGTCTGCAGATCATCCAAAGACCACTGTGGTGAGACTAGATGGGACTAAGCCAGGAAGGGAAGAGGGAAACCAAGTAGGAGGTAATGTAATCACTCAGGAGGGAGGTGAGCACACGGTGGGGCAGACCAGTGAGTCAACTGTGGAGGTGGTGAAGAGTAACGAGATTCAGAATATATTCTAAAGGTAAAACCAACAGAATTTGCTGAAGATCTGGATATAGAGTATGATCAAAAGATGTGTCAAGGCTAACTTACTATTTCGTGTAACAGAATCAGTAACAGTTCTGTTTACTGAAGAGGGGAAGGCAGGAAAGGGGGAGACAGACTGAAGAGGAGGTTAGTCAGCCATTCCGTTTTGGGAAGGTAAGTCTGAGATATCCATGAGGCATCCAAGTACTACTGTCAAGTTCACAGTCGCAGACAGGAGTCTGGAGCTGTGTAGAGAAGTCAGAGCTGGAAATACAGATGCCAGAACTATTAGAGCCTTAGTGCTAGATGAGCTCTAAGGAAAGTATGACAGAGGAGAGGAGAGCCCAGGCAGAAGCCTTGGAATACTTCAACCTTTAGAAACCAAACAGACAAGGAAGCAGCAAGGGAGACTAACAGCCAATGAAATAGGAAGAAATCCAGGAGAATGTTGTGTCCATGGAGAAAAATGGAAAATATTTCTAGAAGAAGGGCATGTTGCAAACACTGCTGAAAAGTGAGACACCATCTTGAAGACACGTTGGGGCACAGGTGATACAGACAAGAGTGGTTTCAGTGGTGGGGAGACTAACATCTGATGGTGGGTTCAGAACAGAACGGGAAGGGAGGAAACGAAAAAAGCACAGACAACTCCTTCAAGGACCTTGCTATACAAGGCCAGCAGAGGGGTGCTGGGTGGCTCAGTTAGTTAAACATCTGACTTGATTTCCACTCAGGTCATGATCTCACAGTTCATGAGATTGAGCCCCAAGTGTCGGGCTCTGTGCTGACAGTGCAGAACCTGCTTGGGATTCTCTCTCTCTCCCTCTCTGCCCCTTCCCTGCTCATGCATGCATGCACTCTCTCTCTTAACATACATACATACATACATACCAAAAAAAAAAAAAAAAAAAAAAAAAAAAACGGGCAGCAGAAAAATAAGGAGAATTGCTGTAGACACATGACAGTCAAGGGAAGGTTTGGTTTTGTGTTTTTGTAACACAAAGACAGTATAGCATATTTAGGTAAAGCTAAAAAAAAAAATAAAAAACAAAAACAAAACAGCACAGGCAAGGATGTGGGTAAAAATCACTACCATGCATTGTTGGTGGAAATATAATCAGTAAATTCTTTCTGGAGGGAATTTAGTGATATCTATCAAAAATCATTCATCTGTGCAACAAATACTTAAGGAATGCTTATTAATTACATGCCAGGAAGTATTCTAGAAGCTAGAGAGAGAACAATGTAAAAATACATGAGTAGGAACAAGTAACACAGACAAGGATGTACACCTTATCTTCTAGTGGGAATGATGGACAACACACACGATAAAATTACTAAAATTAACAATGTCTATGCCATCCTCCAGATATGATCCATTCTCCCTCCTCCGTGCTGCCTCTACACCTTGGACATATGTCTATCATCCCACTCATCATTGTGTTCTATAATTTATCTGGTTACATAACTTTGTCGTCCTTGAAGGCAAGAATGGCCTCACATTTAACTCTGTAAATTCTAAAACCTAGCAGAAAATAGGCACAGAACATTTTTTTTTTAATGTAAGTAATACCTTAATATAATGCAATTCCCAGAAATACCTTAAAGGGTATTTAGTGAGAACTTTCATGTCATGTGAATTCCGCATATTCTAGTTATATTTTTTCCTTTATTTATTCACGCATATATATGATTTCTTAAATCAAAAATAAAGTGTCTACTATAGATAGGCCAGGCACTTTGTTAGATGAGGGATCCAAAGAGTAGTTACTCTGTCTGCAAATTCTCCCAGACATTCCTACTTGGCCAGGGTTGGACACAGCTTCTGTGACTATGGAACACAACAATGTAGCCAAAGAGCTACAGTAATGACATTTTAGAACTGTGAATTTTATGTGCATATTCACTCCTGCAAAGGTTAATGCTAACCATTGGTAACACTGGGTAGAAATACAAAGGCACCTTGAGTATGACTTTAAACAAATCAAAGTGTCACAAAAAATTGAAAATTAAAAAAAATAAAAAAGAAATCAAATAATGTCTCCCGGGATCTGCTCACTTCTCTATGGCATGCAATCCCAAATCTACAGGTTGCAAACTTAAGTGTATCTACATCACAGACTATCAGTTCATGGATTGCCTTCTACGTTTTTTCTTGCTGACCTCTTTTAAAAGTGGGAGAGGATATTTTGGTACCACTCATTGGCGGAAGGGGCCAGCTGTGTGAAAGCTTTTTTCGGTTTATTTGAATTCTCACTTGGTTCAAGGGCAAGGACTGACACACCACTGGTGAGCAGTCAAGGCAAAGTAAACATTCAAACAACTTGTTAACAGGAGACGCTGTCCTGAAAGAATGAGGACAAGGAGGGGTGTTCTTCCTTTTGCCAAATCTTTCCGCAACTATTTATTTATTAAAAAGCGGTGAAACAAATTCCAGAGTCAACTTTAACCCTAGCACACGATCTGCTGAGTTATTTTACAGCTGTCCTTTAAATCTTCACAGTTCATTACTACCTAAATAGTTATCCCATAGGACCATCCTTTTTTAATTCTATCTTTCTATTAGGTTACTCGCAACATGCTGCCATTTGACTTTGGAGGTTGGAAAGAACTTAGGACCATAACGTAAATATTTGTTGACTTGGTTTACATTTATCCAAGGAGAAAGCTTGCTCCATCTGTTAGAGAACCATGGTAATGAGGACCCGGACCTGGATTCCATTGCTATAGGAGTCAGGTACCTTAAAATTACATTTAACAGGGGCGCCTGGGTGGCTCGGTCGGTTGAGTGTCTGACTTCGGCTCAGGTCATGATCTCACGGTCCGTGAGTTCGAGCCCCGCATCAGGCTCTGTGCTGACAGCTCAGAGCCTGGAGCCTGTTTCAGATTCTGTGTCTCCCTCTCTCTGTGACCCTCCCCCGTTCATGCTCTGTCTCTCTCTGTCTCAAGAATAAAAAAAAAAAAAAAAAAAAAAAAAACGTTAAAAAAAAAAAAATTACATTTAACAGCCACCAAGAGTAATGTAGGTCCAATCTCACCCACAAAGAGAGTGACATGATGTATAAAACAGAATCTATCCATTAGCACTACTGGAAAACTGCTCAATGCTATGTCACTTTCAAAAGTTCTATCTTTGTTTAAAAAAAAAGAAAACGTTTAATATTGGTCTTCTAGTTTTTGAACTAAGAAGGTACTGGAAAACAACTATGGCCTTTAACACATATGTCACTTTTCCTACCTACAGAAATTTACCTGGGCAAGAGACAACAGCTTTAATTTCCTCTGCACAGAAATACTTATCCTATCCTCCTCTTACCCTCTCTTCTGATCTGGAAACAGTGGGCAACAGAGAAAAGGTCCATGGTAGGATCACAACAGCCCAGTCCTCCACACATCATTTTTGCCACATCACTTGCCAAAGGCTGTCTGACCTCTTGTTCTAGCATGTATAACATTCAAATATTCCCATGCAAACATTAAAAACAGGGGCGCCTGGATGGCTCAGTCGGTTAAGCGTCCAACTCTTGGTTTCAGCTCAGGTCATGATCTCAAGGTTCATGAGTTTGAGCTCCATGTCAGGTTCTGTGATGACAGCACAGAGCCTACTTGGGATTCTCTCTCTCAGACTCTCTCTGCCCTTCCCCCGCTCATGCTCTCTAAATAATAAATAAATAAATAAATAAATAAATAAATAAATAAATAAAAACTTAAAAAAATTAAAAACAGAATTCTGGTTTAAATCATACTGTCATGTTTTCAGCTTCAGTGTTTTTCTCATTTAAAAATTTTTTAAAGTACCCAATGTGGTTAACATAATGCCAGACGGTATTTTTAAACAAAATATTCAAGTTTTCTTCACATATTCTCCATTGAATATGTTACTTTCACAAAGTGGGAAATTGTTAACAGAAAGTTTCTACAAATGCTCATTGACCAAAACAAAAAACAAAAAAACCCAAAAAACCCTACACATTCATAACAGAAAATCTGGGAAATGCATAAATGATGAACCAAAACAAGTCAACACAATTCTACCACCTTAAGATAACACATCAATATTTTGATGCATTTCCTTCTAATCCTTTTCGTATATGTGTTTATGTACATAATTGCAGTCATAACATGTGTGCAATAGTTTTAAACCTGCTTTATCCATTTTTTATCTAATGATCATTTTTACTTATTAAATAATTCATAAACACAATTTATAATAGTGATTGATAACTTTATTGAATAGACATACTTTAGTCACTCTCTTCTGGATAATTAGGTACATTTTCTACTTTTTATTTATTTTTTTTTTAATGTTTGTTTATTTTTGAGAGAGACAGAGCATGAGTAGGGGAGAGGCAGAGAGAGAGGGAGACACAGAATCCAAAGCAGGCTCCAGGCTCCGAGCTGTCAGCACAGAGCCCAGCGCCAGGCTCGAACCCATGTAAGATCATGACCTGAGCCGAAGTCAGATGCTTAACCGACTGAGCCACCCAGGTACCCCAGGTACATTTTTGATACGTGTGCGTACACATGTGTATTTCCTTGCTATTACAGATAATGCTGTCATGAATCTTTGTCCGTAAATCATTAATCACTCTTCTATTTATGTCCTTAGGATAGATTTTTTAAAGTGGAATTACTGAGTCAAGGAGTATAAACATTTTTAATACTCCTAACTTATATACTGGCAAGTAGTTTTCCCCCAAAATGGCAATAATGCATAACTCTATCCCCCAGTAAGCACCATCAACACAGTAGGGGGGTAGACTCCCAGTCACCAGAGTATGGTTTACATCCCTACTCTGCGGTGAACAAAGCTTGGATGTAACATATGAATTTGAGCAATTCATTAAAATATCTGTGAAGGCATAGAGCAACATTTACTGCCTAATCTTATGAGAGACTTTTAAAAATAATATTCAAAATATACATAAAACTACAAAAAAATAAAATAAAAGGAATGGATGCTGCAGGCCACATTCATCAACCTTGTTAATCTCTGAACTTTAATTACAAAAAACACCACGGACACAAAAATCTCTGCTTTTTACCCAAAATTTATTGTAAAATAGGATACGGGTCACTGTTGTTATACTGGGTGATTTTAATTTGTAACATGCATTTCTCTAAAAATAAATTTGTGTGTGAAAACTGCTGACAGACGTTTTTTGGCAATATTTGCTGGCATTAAAAATAGTAAATTACCATTCATTTCAAAGCTTTGTTCTCCCTTCCCTACTGCTTTTCTTGTCCAAAAAGCATTTAAACACCTCTACGTCCCTAAACTACTAGAGGCAGTAAAATAATTCAAGGCATTGGATTTTTTTTTTAAGAGAGAGGGAGAGAGACAGAATGCAAGCAGGGAAAAGGGACAGAAGGGGAGAGAGACAGAGAATCCCAAGCAAGATCCATGCTAAGCACCGAGCCCAACACAGGGCTCAATCCCACGATCCTGGGATCATGAGCTGAGCCCAGATCAGATGCTCAAAACACTTGAGGCACCCAGGTGCCCCAAGGCACTGGATTTTAAACTGGATTTGTTCTTGCCTTACTATAGGGCTTTAACAAAGACATGATCAATTCCCATGTGAAAATCTGAACTCTTGAGATTTATCCAACTCACTGGTCCCAGAAGAAATTAACATGACCATGAGGAAGTTCTTCTACCCTGATCATAACTTCAGTTACGGCCAACGTAATTCTATTATTTTCACAGCAGTTCTGAGTGGCTGATTAAGTGTCTGAGAAGATCCTCCCAAGAAAGCACCTGGTAGGACAATCTCTCCAAGGAAAAGACTATAAGCTACAAAAAAAAAAAAAAAAAAAAAAAAAGAACAGCTAGGCGGAGTGCCACCATTAAACCTACAAATCGGGACAACCCTTTCGTTCATGCTATAAAAATCGTTGGAGGACCCTCCACTTTTGCATGGGATGAGTGCTGTTCCTGGAGTCTTAGCTTGATGTTCCCAAAGAATGACTGGTATCTCCTAACTTATAAAGCTTTCTTTAAGCCTCTCCTTCACATCTACACAGAAGGCAATCTGTCTTGTATAGCAAACTACTTTTAGGCCAGGCCCAGGATTACCAGCATTTCTGTTGGCAAAAGCAAGCTAAAGGTATGCCTGGTCTTAGAATAAGAAAGGAAATACTTCCCTAACATTTACTTAACTTATTGTTCAGGTTGTGAACTTAATGCTTTTATAACCTCTTTTCAACATGCTGCCAGAATAATCCTTTGGGAAAAGTCTTTCCTGAATTTCTCGATTTGATTCTTTTGTTTTTGAAGCAATGCCTTTGCTTTCCTAAGGATGATCAAAGCTGTCTCCCTGAATCATCCCCCTCCCCAGAGTCCTATATCAAATTTTCTTATAGTTCTCTTTCAGGTTCAGGGAATAACTGTGATTAATCTGTGAACAAAACCTCCACTTAGGACCCGGATAGGTTTTCAAAACAGAAAAGTCTTTAAGTTGGTTTCCTTTTTTAAAAACAATTTCCTTCTTGAAAAATAAAAGATTGGTCTTTATTTGCAAATAATCTCTTCCATAACATGCTATTTCTCAACTGTTGATTTTAAAAAGTGGATCTTCTGCAGTAACTAAGCAAAAGAAAAAACAGGTTTACCGAAAAATTTTTGAATACTAATCAAGATTAATTCAGCACAATTTCAATTACGGAAGTCAAACATACACTTCTTCTTTTTCCCAGCCCACTGAGCTACCCTGACCTTAATCACATCAAATTGTAAATCTCCCATAAAAGTTTTCCTCATTCTGAATATTTGAATAATTTGCCTAAGCAGCTAATACCATTTTCTACACAGACTTCTCAAAGAACCCTACCTTTTCTACGAGACATTCATCCAATCAAAGAATTTCATACATAGGGAATCTACTTTGGGCAAGAACCTACAAGGGGTACAAAGATAAGGAAGATGAGGCAGGCATCAGGCATCATTCCTGAACCAAAGGATTCTGCAGCCTAATTGAGAAAAGAGGGCACAATCATAATTGGCTTTGGAACAAAGTATCATTAAGTGCAATGAGCGTGTGAAATATATTCAGAGTTCAAAGCAGAGGAACCCATCTTTTATTCAACAAATATTACATCAGGCTGTGCTGGGAACTCAGCCACAGACAGATAGGACGTCTGTCTCCCTGAGGTTCATGGTCGCGTGAGGGAAGGGACAACTAAGAAGCCACCCAAACACAGACTCACCTAACAGAACTAACATTTTTGCCACAAGGGCTCCTGTGGTTATTTCACTTTTTGGATGGCTTTTTATTCAGCGTCAGAACTTTTTCAATTAGAAGCAAAAAAGGAGTACTTCGATATTACAGCTTCGGGCAAAGACACACCCACCAGTTTACGTGACCCCACAGCGTTTAGTCGGAAAGTATCGTACAGGAGAATTGGAATGGCCCGCCGTGTTTGGATGAACCCAAAACACTGTGCTCTGTGTACAGATGCCATGTGAGTGGGAGATCAGTGAGCATTTTCTGCTAATCTATCTGTGCTGTGAGCACCATTTCTGAGAGTTGGGGAGCACTCCCATGTTTAGCCTTTATTTTGCCATGAAGTGTTTTTCTGTACCGTAAGCTTTTAAGTGCAATGTAAGTGAAGACCACTGTGAGCCTTAAAAAGACTCATTGTCTGAAAGTCAACTTCCTGTCTCTCCGCTGTCTCGAGAGGAGGACTTCCTCATGGTCCTCCTCCTCCAGCCACCAGCCTCAAGTCTTCTCTTCCTTGGTTGAGCACAGTAAACTCACTGCACTGTATTTAAGAACATCCTGTACTTACTTACTTTCAAAATACTGTTTATCACCTGTACAATTTTTTTTTAAACAAATTTGTTTTTATCGCTCAGTTGACTTTTTTTTCCACCCATGAAAACCGTGGCTATCTTGGATTGGGATGGAATACGTCATGATTATTTTTTCCCATCGAAATCAAGGAAATGATTTTTGCTAAGAGGTAAAGCTTTTAGGGAATAGAGGTTTTCAAGAATTAAAGTAGTTAAGTGAGGGGGGGAGGTGGCTGAGCCACAGACTAAAGCAGAGATACTGCAGGAAACACAGAAGGGTCACTTCACCTGGACTTAGAGAAGGTTTAAGAAGACACCTCAGAACAATGATCAGGAGAATTGATAGAGGGCTCTGGGGGGTGGGAGAGAGGAAAAGCAAGGGGAGGTGGTACTCTGAAACATGAAGAGCGATGTGTGTGCAGAATTAGAAAGAGCAAGGAGGTGGGGCGCCTGGATGGCTCCATCGGTTAAGCATCCAACTCTTCTTCAGCTCAGGTCATGATCTTGCGGTTCATGAGATAGAGCCCAGTGTCGGGCTCTGCACTCACAGTGTGGAGCCTGCTTGGGATTCTCTCTCTCTCTCTCTCTCTCTCTCTCTCTCTCTGTCACTCCCCCGTTCTCACGCTCTCTCTCCCTCTCTCTCAAAATAAATTAATAAACATTAACAAAAGAATAAGGAGGGGCACCTGGGTGGCTCAATCGGTTGGGCGTTGGACTTCGGCTCAGGTCATGATCTCACAGCTTGTGAGTTTGAGCCCCCACATAGGGCTCTGTGTTGACCGCTCAGAGCCTGGAGTCTGCTTTGGATTCTGTGTCTCCCTCTCTCTCTGCCCCTCCCCCGCTCACGCTCTGTCTCTTTCTCTCTCAAAAATAAATAATAATAAAAAAAGAGTAAGGAAGTATGGCTGCAGATAAGAGGAGAAAATATGGGGTACCAGGTAAGGTGGCATAGTTAAGCAGAAGCTGCAGCATACAGAAGAAAAGAAATCAGGTCAAGGTATCAGCTTTTATCATGAGAGGGGAGTACTAATGGCTCCTAAGCAGGCAAGGGACAAGATCTGACTTGTGCCTTTGAAAAATCATTTACACTGCAATGTGGAGCATGGCCGAGGGACGGAAGAGAAGTTAGAAGGCCCTGGCGAATGAGGGTGGAGATGTGTACTAGAGAAATACCAGGGGATAGATTTAAAAGATTTAAAAAAATTTTTTCAACATGGACATATTTACCAGATGTTATTAAGAGGTGGCATTGATAGAACTTAATAGTGAATGATTTGGACTGGAAAAGAACCGGTCTCTTAGACATCTTTGAAATTCACTACCGTCCACTCATCTGTTTCCCCTCCCCAGTGCTTTGACCTTAAGTAAAAGAACAAGGCTGCTGTCCAGATTTCTACTTGGACAAGTGAGTGAGTGCTTGACATGTGTTCACTTAAGCACAGGAAATACACGAGAAGCAGCAGGGTTTTCCACGGCTTGTTGTCGCTGTTTTGATGGCAGCGTGAATGCAGAGTGCATCCCGTAAGGCGTAGAGAAAATGAGCTGGGTTGGGCATAAGTGGAACTCTAAGAAAGAGACCAAGTAGGCACAGAAAGAAGCCTGAAGTGCTTCAGAGATTGGAGGGGGACAATAACAGAGAGACGAGATTGTGCTCCCTTTTGAGGAGGTGCTCCCTTTTAATCCTTATTAAAAAAAAATCCACTACATTGGAAGGAGTAGCAATTCCTCATTCAAAATAATCCACCTTATCAATACCATGAATACAAACTTTTAAAACGAAAAAGAAAATGGGGATGAAATAGGGATGGACACTCGAGTTTCTTAAAAATGAGTTTCAAAATGTCACCGAATTTCACACACATATACCCTTCAAAGGTACTACCGTTTAGGGTGATCAGACACATTCCTCAACTGCTGACTCCTTCATGATCGCTCCAGCCTTTGATCTGCGACAGTCCTCACGCTGTACACACGGGGCCTCAAAAAATGAGAGTAACAGCTGTCACCCATCTTTCAGTGATTTCACTGGAGGAGCCGGTAGGGGCAGGAGGAAGGTGAGGAAAAGCAGCAAAGTGCTCTCCTCAGTCCAGCTGCAGCAAATATGCCATCTAATAGCATGTTAATCTATGGGGGTTACTCTCCTTCTCTTAGAAATGAAAGCATCCCTTAGAGCAGTCATGTGCAATTGACGATGATGCATGCTCTGACCTGCCAAGTAGCTCGGAGGCAGTAGGAAGAACATATAAATCTTACAAACATAGAGCTGCAGGACATCAAACACCCAGGTCCACATCAGTAACTTGTGGCCATCTCTTCTTACCAGAACTCAGACCCCTCCGTACGAAACGCAGCTCTTCACGGTGCCCATTTTACACGCACGGTGATGATCGCACCATCATTCAGATCAAACTTCTCGAAAACTGTTGACACCTACAGGCTTCACAACCCTTCCCCCCACGTCCCCGGGGCCTCCATCGAGTCAGCCAAGCGTACAAACTGATCCTGCTGTCTGCAAAAGCATTTCCTTTCACTGTGGACCATCAAGAGTAGAGGGATAAAATGGAAGTGACTTGGAGTTATGGCACCAAAAAGGCCAAATGAGCAAAGAAATAATCAACTCCACATGAGCCACTTCAGCTCCAACACAATGAAAAGGGCCTAGGACTAACCCCAGGAAAGGTCACGGAGATCAAAGGTCACCAGCAGAAAAAGGCAACAGTGAGCAGCTGCCGGCAATGGGAGTCAGCGTGGTCCTAATTACGCTCCAAAAGAGAAGGGGTCTGAGTGTGGATTTCAGGTCTCTTCACAGTATTTGTGTGTTTAAAAAAGTCAAGTGTTCCTGTTCCACTGTCTTTCAAAGAGCCTATTTCTTCCTGCTTCTAGAACACAGGAAGCCAAAAATCACGGAAACAGGCTAATTCTGACACCCACCGTGAACTGGACAGGAGCATTATGAATATTCTAAAACACAGCTGCAAACAGCGAAATTCTCCAAGGAGACTTGGGAGAGATTATTAAAAAGACAAAATACAGCAAGTTTCAAAAGGATTGCTTTGCAGGCACCAAAGAGTCAACACTTGCCACAAATCAGTAGATTTTCAAGCTTGTCACTGGCATTGGCTTCACGGGGAAAAAAATAATAGGGTTATGGTAACCACAAAACAAAAGCTAGCTAAGAGCAAAAATGTTTAAGTTTGCGAAGAACTAGTTAAACTTGAACAGACTGATCTTACAAAGGTCCAGACGGACATTCGGCTAACTTGTTTTGATGAAGGATGAGGAGGAGGAATATGAATGCATTTGAAAGGGGGCTTTAGAGGAGTGTTGGGTAATAAATTTAATATAGTTGTTATTATGTCCAGGGCATTGCTCAGAGCTTACCAAATGAAACAAATTTTTCCCTGGCTGTTACAAAAGACTCGCCCTCAGGGGTTTGGTTTAGATTTCATTTTAATAACAAGGAAATAAAACCTCAAGGAGAAATTCATTTCCATGAAATATATTCTACTGTATACAATTAAACCTTTAGGACAAAGCAAAATAAGGAAAAAATTAGAAATCTAAGACAAATATCTGTGCTGTAAATAAACTTGAATCAACGCTGGCTGGGCACGGGATCTCCATCACAATGACTTTTATATTATGTTACCTGCTGAGCTGGAAGCTTCCTAGCGACCTGGAACATAGTGACACTGGTTTCCAAGGACTTCATTCCATCTTTAACCATGGCTGCATAAAACAACCGAAGGAGTTTGGATTTCTTAGGCGCCCCTGCTTTGTTCAACTAGTGACAGGAATTAGATCAGACACAGCTTCATCAAAGCTGTCATAGTACCATGGAAGACTGGCCGTGCATTGATAATAGGACTCTTCAAGCACATTCATAAATGGACATACAAGCCAATCATAGATTACTATGCAGTCAGTACCTAATTACCTCAAGTGGACTGTTAAGTCTATAGAAATGTGAAAATACGCATTGGCCTGTATGAAGAAAACTTGCAGCCCCAGAAAACTTTGATAGGCAGTTAAAGTCGAAGAAATGCTCAAGATACAATGCCCCGATGAACTAGAAAATAGAAAAATCAATTAACATCATGGGATCTTTGTAAACACAGCACAGTATGGCATGTCCTTTTAGTCCAAAGAAGCAGCCAAAGAAGTAGCTGTATGTAGCCTTAGGCCCAGCCTGTCTACCAGAAATGAAGCAAAGCTGGCCACCAGCGTTATGTAGAAAATAACAGTGGCTACATTTCGACATGAAGTTAAGCAACAGTAAATAGGATGGTCAAAAGAAATGATCCAATGACACACTGAAACAGAAATCTCTCTCTCTCTCTCTCTTCTCTCTCTCTCTCTCACACACACACACACACACACACACACACACACAATAAAATACTGGGAAAACCATAGTAGCAGACTGACCCAACTTATTGGGTCACATGTGACCTAATACACATCAACTTATTCCAGTGACACTCCTCTGTGTAAAACTGTTCTGAAAATTCTTTGTTAAATATTTTCAGTGACAATGTGTAAACCAGGTGTAAAAACCATTCTCATTGTTATGATAACATCTGATGTTTAACACTATAGTGTCCTAACTCCAACATTATCGACAAATTTATTCATTAGTGGCTATTTCCCAATAAATCAAGAACTCTAAATTTTTTTTTTACAGTGCTATAACCAGTAAAGATAATTCCAAAGGAACTCCAAATTTCGTGGCATAACAACGTGAGACTGAACACACAGCTTACAGATTCTGACTTAGACATACAAGTTCTGGTATTATTTCTTAAAATTTTTTATATTACACTGTATTCAACGTTTCCTATATACACAACATAGCAACACCTTACATGTGTAGAATACAATTTATATGTTGATACATCTGTAGACCCTATACTTTTAAGGACTTGTCATCATTGGCTTCTATGAACAACATGAGGGGGGTTTTGTCTCATTTTGTTTTGTTTTGTTTTGGTGAGATTTACAGGAGAGTTACAGCTTCACTGTTTATACAATGACATGATTAATGTGGGTCTTGGAATTATAAGAGTGTTGTGGGTTGGATCCTTGGTTTAATAGTCTAAAATCTCTTCACTTGACCCATTTTCTAAGCCAGACTGTGAGTACAGTTGGAATCTGCAGCCTAAAAACACAAAAAAAGTAGTTTCCCATTCATTTACACAACAAAAATGTACTGCATGCTTATATTCAAGGTAGCTGGGGAAAAAAAAGATGGGCGGGGGGCAAAAAGTAGAGTAAGACAATAGGGACTACCATGATCTCATTTCCTAAATTTCTGACATCTTTAACTCTTGGATTACATATAAACAATAGCATTTAAAACTGTTTTTGAGGTATAAAAAAGTTTCAAGAAGTGACAGGAGCCCTCATTTTTAAAATATTATGTTTAAAAACTACTGTAAGGCATTTAAATATATTTTAATAAATATATTTTAAATATATTTTTTAAAAATTAAGTTAGTGCTCTAAATGGATATATTTCTTTTTCCTAGAGAATGTCAGCCAGGTAGAACATTTGCTAATTTAGTGTGGCTTAGGTTCTGTCTGTAAAGGGGAAAAGAACCGCGTAAGTTTTTCCAGCTTTAGGATTCTATGACAAACCTTTTACAAGTGCTGTGTTTAAGTGAGGGGGAAAAAAAAAAAACACTTAAAAGCTCAGGTGCAACTCTTATACAAGTTTTGCCTCATCTCTGGCAAACTCCAAAAAAGACTGCACTTAATGAAAGAGGGAAAGGGGTGGGGGTGGGGGGGAATCCAGCCAAGGTATCCAAAATCAACACATTTTCAGCTCTAAAAATTAAGTCAAAAGCATATATAGCTCACTTCAGTTTGCAAACAGAAAAAGAGTATTTGTGTTAACTCAAAAAAAAAAAAAACTAAGTTGAAAAGAAAATTTTTTTACACGTTACTTTAGTCGGAGACTATTTTACGATTTCATTGTAAAAACCTATAGAGGTAGCCCCTTTATTTCATATCCAACCAAAAAAACTGGAGAAATTTCCCTGGCAAATGCTCTTGCATTGTGAAAGTGTCCTTCACCGTTTTACAGTCAAATTATCTCTAACGTACTCGTGGAACTCTGGAAACACTGTTAGAGAGACATGTAAAAGTTGTTGGGAACATGTAAAACAATGGAAAAGTTCGGTCTTCTTGTGAACACTCAGTATTTATCTTCAACCACTGCTCATGAAGAAAATGGCCTTCCCAATTTTAACACTTGGGTTATCAAGCTTTCCAAGAATTTACATTTAAAACATTTCATAACTCTACATAATCATCTCCTTTTTCTCTTCCTAGCTTCCCTGCCAACCTAAGTAAGTCTATCTTAAGAGGAAAGGCCCAGATGGCAGGTGTGGGTGTTCCAAAACATCAGATATTATTTTGTTTATTTGAATTACATTCTTTGCTTGAACAGCCTCGGGGCGCATATAAAGCATACTACTAATTAAAATAACCAACAGCAGTACCAATAAAACATCTAAAAAGCAGCCTCTATATAGAGAGACTTTTAGGTGCTTGCCTCCTGACCTCAGTACAGGGAACAATGAAGGTGCACTGAAAACCAAGTGAGGCATTTCTATTTCTTTTAGAGAAAGATAAAAAGCCAACTTAAGGTTGTGGCAAGAAGGGAACCCTCCTCGATGCTGATGCATCGTCAACCCTTGGGCACATGTATCTCAGACAGACAAACATCTGGCACGAGAAATGGCAAAGAAGCCACATCCCAGGACAGACGACTGCATACTGACAACTTACTAGATTTAATCTACAGCACTGCTTCCCAGAAATTCGGATTTCAATAACCAGTGATACTGAAAACTAAGGCAATGCACCTGGATGATCCCATGCAAGCCTGCCAACCATTCGCCAAGAATACTTTCTTAGACAAATTAAAAACTGCCATCCACTATCATCTCAGTGGAACAGAACAAAAAGGCAGGCAAAACATAGTTTCAGAATAAATTTAGCTGTAGAAAGCAATCACTACATGTCTTTTGGTCCACTGCTCCTCATTTTACTCCAAATATAAAATCTTCATTATAAACTATGCTGCTTTGAAGACTGATGTTGAGAAACAACTAATCAATAGACCTAAGTTTTCATTGTCTTAACTCAGTATATTTAATATTATTATATATATTATCATCTGTCATGTATTACAAGCATAGTATACACAATTGTTACATAGTATATTATAATATACATATAGTATAATAGTCAATACCAACCTTTGGTTACAATATAGGCTAAATCACGCGCCCCCTAATGGAGCATTGAACACAGACATCCCCATAGCTTTTCATCCTGAATCTCAACCAACAAATGTCCCTAAAACAGCATTTTTAATCTTCTTGGTATTGACAGGTTTCTACCACTCAAAGAACGTTGACCTCTGGTACCAGAGTGTCATCCCTTCTCTTCATTAGTAGCATTCCCCTCCAAAACAGGTCAAACTTTTAGACCCTGCTAGGAAAACGGTGTTTCAGACGCAGGAAATTTACATGTATACATCCCTACATTCAACTAAAAAAAAATCCATTACTCTCTCTCCACACACCGCTCTAAAACTTCATGCTTTAAAACTTCTTTCCTTCTTCAGTAATGGCTTTGATTTTCATTTTAACCTGATTTCCCCCGGGTCAAAATTATGGCCAAGGAGGATTCCTTGAAGAGAACGTGCACAATTTGACTTCATCTGACTCTTTATACTGTGAAAAAAAAAGAACTAGGCTAGATACTTACAGGTCACATAAATGTGAAAAATTCCTACCTGACCTGGATTAACCACTAGTTTGTCAGTTCCATGAGGGGAAGGAGCCAGGTCTATTTTGCTCACCACTAGGTACCATACCTGGGAAGTTTCTTGCACAAAATGAGTGCTTAACAAATGTTGATGAATGAATGAATGTACATTGAGAGAAACCCAGCAATGTTTCCTGTGAATTATGAAGTTATTTCACAGACTACTAATTTAATATGCTTAAAAACATTCTAGTAAGCCAAAAGAGAAGATACAAGAATAGTGTCCCACTCCTAAATAGCAGTTTAAGACAATCAACACTAATGCTTTATGACCTGTTCACTGAGTTTATTTGGTCTTTGATGGAAGTGAACACCCATATTTTCCTATTTTTTATTATGTCAATTTTTTTTAAATCAATAGCTAATAGTTATGTGCTGTATAATGTGATAGGTACTTAAGCCAAATGACTAACACAGTGCAGGACGCAGCATTACAGAAAAGCCACGGGCAAAAGGGAGAAAACAGTAAATAAAAGATGTTATCAAAAGTTCTTTTCAACCTGAAGAGAAAAGGATACTATCGACAATATCAGAAGCACTATTATCACTTTGCTCACCCACAGAAATAACCCAGTAGAGTCCGCAGAAACATTCACCATGAACTTGAAAGTCATACAGGCATAGGGCCAACAATAGGTAAATGCAATTCTCTGCTTTTACTACAGTTAGGAAGGGTTTGTAGTTAAAACAAAAGACTTCATATACTTATGACAGAGATTGGCATTATAGACGAAAACATCAGGGCTTCTTACTGTACATATTCATGTTTCCTGCAATGTGGCATGAATTTCTGTAAGGTCAAAACCATGTAAATAAAATCCTGCCACATAAAGTTGTTATTAAATTTAGGAAGATAACTCTCAAGGAGGTGTTTCAAACATACTTAGACAGTACTGGCCAAATTCATTGGGTGAAACCACAGAGAGTAATATAAACTCCCTTAAAACTATCGAGTCAATCTGTCCCACCTCTTGCCAACACTTTTTAAAGTACTGAATTTGGCAAAAAAAATACCTAAGGAAAACAAGCACATTTTTTAAGCAAAATGCCACAATGCTAATTTATACACACACATGAGGTGGATTAGTCACTCCCTGTCGATACCGGACAAAATCAACTCGCTGATTTATCTGCATAAACAAATGTTTGTCTTTATACGTATTTATAAAATTAAGATTTTAAAAGGTCGTACAAGCACTTACTAGGTCCGAGTTACTGGAGAAAGACTCAAATGCTTCAGTCAGTAGATCTGTCATCTTTCTGCCCCAGCACCAAAGAGCGATGATCCAGTCCCAGTGGTGATGGTAGGTCACTTGGAAATGATTTAAGGAGGCGGGGCTCTACGTGCAGCATGAAAAACCTTGCCAAATAATTCTGATACTCTACCCCACCCTTGCCTCTTGCTTCCACTAGGCAGGGAGTTAACTGGCTTTACTGTGTGTGAAAGTAAATCTACTTGTACATCTTACCAAACAGCTGTCTTATGAAATTAATTATTCTAAAGGATAACAACTACCAATTATTAAGTTTATTGGTGAAAGATTTTACATGCATTATTGTTGATCCCCACAACGTTCCTAAAGATGGGTATTGTTTCCATTTTACAAGTGAGGTAACAGTAAAGAAGAAAACTCTAGTAACCTCCCCAAGATTCTAGAGCTTGTAAAGGGCAGGGGTAACATCTGAACCCAGGGTAATCCCAGGCCTACGCTTACCTCTTACCCCTTTCTACCTACAGCTTCCTAATTAAAAGAAAGGCCTTGAGTAGAAATCTGGTTTTATGTCCATTGATGTCCGTGAGAATCCACGGTCACTTCCCATTCTGGAGGGATTCTCAAAACTATCAGGTTTTGGTTTTCTTTCTCTTTTTTTTTTTTTAATTTTTTCAAGCTCCAGCAACTTTTATTCTCTCTTTCTCGATTTTAATCTGCGAAATGATTGTCGGAGGAACGAAAATTATTTTTTATAAATTTCACTGTGTTTCTGCGCTTCTGGAACTCAATTACTGTAAACTTACTGTGAATCATTAGCCAGACAATGAAGGCAGGACACAAGATTTCAGTGCCTAATTTGCATTCGTGTTTTTGGGTCATGTCTGTGACACGTGAAAGTCACATGAAGTTACAGAATACAGAGTACAAAGGAAGTTCTGAAACAGGTAAGAGGAAAAGCAGATGTGAATTATCTTCCAGCTCATGGCGGCATAAGTGTGACAAACTCGAAAAGCATGTGTCATGGCACACAGCCTTATACGACATCATGAACACACAAATTACAAAGATCCCCTATCACTCTGGCTCATCGGCAATAAGCAAATATTAATACATACAAACACTTCATTGAATGGGTTGTTTAATTGCTCAGTACTATATATATAGCAGTGCACTTTTAAAGTGATTGCCCACAAAATATTGGACCAGTAGTTAAAAATAAGGTCATTATTAAAAAAAGAAAAACCGTACTAATCATGCTTAAAATTTTAAAACAATCATATGAAATAAGCAAGTGAAATATAAAACAAGCAAAAGTTTCTTTCTACAATACTGACAATCTAAAAAATGTTTTAAAGATTTTACATTTTTTTTTTTTTTTTTTTTTTTTTTTTTTTTTTTATTTTTGGGACAGAGAGAGACAGAGCATGAACGGGGGAGGGGCAGAGAGAGAGGGAGACACAGAATCGGAAACAGGCTCCAGGCTCCGAGCCATCAGCCCAGAGCCTGACGCGGGGCTCGAACTCACGGACCGCGAGATCGTGACCTGGGTGAAGTCGGACGCTTAACCGACTGCGCCACCCAGGCGCCCCTAAAGATTTTACATTTTTGAATTATATTGGTTTTGTGGTAATTATTTTGTAAATTTTAGTTTTACAAGAAGTTTGCATCTAGTTTCTTTTGTATATAATTAAGAGATTCGTAATAAAAATCATTTAATCAGTAATAGTTTATAAGAATTTTGCCCTTTGACAAAGTTTGAGCGCTGACCCCTTTTTAGCAAAATACATTATCATCTCAGTTAAGACACTATGTTCACTAATCAAACACACAGCTATGGGGCGCCTGGGTGGCTCGGTCGGTTGGGCGTCCGACTTCGGCTCAGGTCATGATCTCACAGTCCGTGGGTTCGAGCCCCGCGTCGGGCTCTGTGCTGACAGCTCAGAGCCTGGAGCCTGTTTCGGATTCTGTGTCTCCCTCTCTCTGACCCTCCCCTGTTCATGCTCTGTCTCTCTCTGTCTCAAAAATAAATAAACGTTAAAAAAATAAATAAATAAAAAATAAAACTTAACACTTTAAAAAAAAAAAAAAAAAAAAAAAAAAAAAAAACAACAAACACACAGCTATTTCCTTGATCACACACATCCCTGAAAATCTGAGTTGAGAGTGGGGTTGGGGGATAGAACAAGAATTACAGTTTCAAACACAAGATTCACAGTCCCCCAAATCAAAACAGTTAAAAGAATCCTATAAATGCCACCTACCTCCAAAGCCACCAAGACCACCACCCTAAGAAAACTCTATAAATGCAATACAACCAAGCTTTATCCTCTATGTTATAGGACCCAGAAGGAATATCTTTTTTTAACGTTTATTTATTTTTGAAAGACAGAGCATGAGCGGGAGAGGGGCAGAGAGAGAGGGAGACAAAGAATCTGAAGCAGGCTCCAGGCTCTGAGCTGTCAACACAGAGTCTGACACAGGGCTCGAACCCACGAACCATGAGATCATGACCTGAGCCAAAGTCGGATGCTTAACTGACTGAGCCACCCAGGCACCCCTGGGAATACCTTAAAGTCTGTGCATTTGCAGAGTTGTGGCACAATGTTTTCTCCTGCAAACGCATTCAGTATCACTACAAAAATTACCGTGTTTCCCTGAAAACCCTGATTCCAGTGATAGAAATACAATAATGAGGCCAACCAGTGGACTAGAAGAAAACAGATGGAGTTTTCAGCGCTTAACTCAAAGAATACAACAACAACAAAATGCATAAGTGCCTCCTTCCTGAAGCATTATTACTGTCACTGTGGACAACAACCAAAAACAAAACCCTACGGATAAAGAGGGAATGGCCAGCCAAAAAGGGAAGACTGCCCACCACCTGTCATGTTCTGGTTCCACAATCCCCTCTTCAATTTTTTGGATGCACCTCCACCACTAAACTTCGATCTTCAACAGTCACTTGAGGGCAACATACTTAAGCCGGCCAGCTAGAAACAAAATAGGGGAGTGGCTGGGGTGGGACTGACAGTGTGCATAACTGGCCTATCTCCATGTCAAATATTTGCATCTGATGATTCCACATCTATTCTATTTCTCTCTTGGAAACAACTTGGGGATGGCACTTTATTGGTGGTCTTTAATGCTACCAATCCCAGTTAAGTGTTCATCTGTTCTGACCATATGTAAGTCCAAAAGAAAAGTAACAAATTTAAAAGGACGTAAGAGTCAAGCTCATTATTTAAGTATACATATAAGAATTCCAGAAAACACCGGGATTTCCCATAGATAATAAGATTTGCTGGGGATGGGGCGCCTGGGTGGCTCAGTCGGTTAAGCGTCCAACTTCAGCTCAGGTCATGATCTCACAGCTTGTGAGTTTGAGCCCCACATTGGGATCTGTGCTGACAGCTCAGAGCCTGGAGCCTGCTTCGGATTCTGTGTCTCCCTCTCTCTCTGCCCCTCCCTTGCTCACGCTCTGTCTCTCTCCCCTTCAAAAATAAATAAACATTAAAAAAATTAAAAAAGAAAAAACATTTGTTGGGGAAATTATCAACAGAAAATTAGCAAAGGGTACCAACAATAGTCCTTGCTTCTAAGAACATGTCAGTGAAGGTAGGTATGAAGTACATCTCTCACAAAATAAATTTTATTTTCTTGGTATTAAACTGAAGTATGTTTACACTGAGTTTGGGGAGATAAGAAGGGAGAAGGGGAGATCACAAAGTTACAAAATTGAACATGTGGAACAAGAGAGTCAAATGGTGTTCACTTGTTTGGAAAGTCAAAGGAATGTTCCCAAAAGTTCCCCATTAGCTCTTACTAATTGAGCCAATTGAGTACTAGCTCAATACTCACCCAACTGCGCTCTTTGCTATGCACTGGGTTCTAACCAGTCCAAAAACATATAATCAATTCCAGCTTATTCCCCCATTTGTGGCTCTCCAGAGTTTAATCCCCACTCATTTGATTCTGATTCCACAGTTTCTAATTCACTGTGTCACCATAATACCCCCTTTTGTGGATATGAGCCCATCTCACCGATATCAATCATAACAATCAGAGCAGCAACACTCGCCCTCGAGAACCATCTACCTGATCACATGAACACTAAAATGAGATGGCCAAGAGCCTGATGAGCTATCATTCATTCCCATTATACAGGTGAAGAAACCAAAGCACAGGGAGTCATGTCACTAGACTGTAGTGCAAGCTGGCTTTGACCCCAGGTACTCACTCTCTAGAGCTTACCCTCATCCAAACCCCTATGATACGATGTCTAAAAATTCCCAGAATTTTACAGAAAACTAATTCATTCTCAATTCAACTGTTCCATTAATGGAAATTCCACATGCTAAGTTTACCTAAAACAAATTGTGGGGTTGGGGGAGCTGTCCGCCAGTCCTTAGTAGCCCACCATCTACTAAGCAGCATATGAATGATAAAAAAAACCAATTCTCTTCATTAGTTGAGCTAAGCACCCTACATAGAATAATGATGTAAAGCGTGGCAAGAACATTCAGCACATTCCAGTCACACCTAGTATCAGTCTGTTGGGAAAGAAACAAATAATGCAGCAAAGAAATGAGTCACAACACCCCACAGCCCAAATATGCTCTAACAATTGTCCAAATCATTTTCATACCCTTAGAGAGCAAGGGGTTGAAAAATTAAAATTAAAGCTGAAGACTTTCCAAATAATTCAATTTCACAAGAGAACAAAGAAGAAAATTATAGGTTAAAACTTCCACTATACTAAAGAATATCAAAGAAACATCAAAGAAAACCATTATTTAAAAGATGTTAAAAATATCAGGCAGGAACCCTAATATTTTAAGAATTTAATCACGTAAAAGCCAAATTAACCTGCTGACATAAAAGTATTATTTTAAAGCCATTTAACCATTACCTAAAACAACATACAAATTAATACATATTAATCACTGTACACAAAACAACATTATAGGCTTGGCTTATACTGGGCAATTAGAGATCTGAACAAGTATTCATTCTTGTTCAGTTTTTCTTCTTTCAAAAAAAAAAAAAAAAAAAGACTTACAGACAAGCCTCATCAATCATTAAGAGGGCCTGGTTCTGGTATTATATGAGCTCTGTCAACTTTAATCAAATTGCTTGCCAGATCGTAGATAAGTAATGACTTGCTTAGGTTAAGCAAGGCCAGAGTTTTCCTTCTGTAGTATATACATCTCCAGAGTGAAAATAAACAGCCTCACACCTCTTACTGGAAGCTGGTCTCTGTTGCTATCACAACTCACTCTTCACTCCAATGAAGGAGGAGCAAAATTTGCCTTTAAGAATGTCTATTTTTCTTTCTTCTCGATCTTGTCATCAAAACCATTTTTAAACTATTTCATTAAACAGTTAACGACTGGCTTGATTTTCACCAAAATAATACAAATTAGCTGTCATTAAATGCTTTAGCGTTAGCATTTGTTTTAGCCAACCTTATACAGCGACACAAAACGAAAGAGAAGTTAACAACTGGTCAAAGCAACATTAAAAGGATCATGTAAAACTGCAAAGTTTGAGGGGTGCCTCGGTGGTTCAGTTGGTTGAGTGTCCCGGCTTCAGCTCAGGTCATGATCTTGAAATTTGTGAGTTCGAGCCCACGTCAGGCTCTGTGCTGACAGCTCAGAGCCTGGAGCCTGCTTCCGATTCTGTGTCTGCCCTTCCCCTGCTCATGCTCGGTCTCTCAATAATAAATAAACGTTAAAAATAAAATTAAAAAAATAAAATTAAAAAAAACTGCAAAGCCTGAATTCATTTTCTAACAAATCTAAGAAATGAAAAACCAAATTATGTCTTGATAATCATCCGTCATGTTTTGGATACAGGGGTATCATCGAACAACCATTAAGAGAAAAGAACATCTCAATGTAGATTTGATGTTCATTCCACAAAGACACAAATGTAAAATGAGATTTACTTCTAAAAAGCTCCTTTGCGGGGCGCCTGGGTGGCTCAGTGGGTTAAGCGGCCGACTTCGGCTCAGGTCATGATCTTGTGGTCCGTGAGTTCGAGCCCCACGTCGGGCTCTGTGCTGACAGCTCAGAGCCTGGAGCCTGTTTCAGATTCTGTGTCTCCCTCTCTCTGACCCTCCCCCGTTCATGCTCTGTCTCTCCCTGTCTCAAAAATAAATAAAACGTTAAAAAAAAAAATTAAAAAAAAAAAAAAGCTCCTTTGCTATTTTCCTGATTTTACATAGAATTGGAAAGGGCTTCCAAACTTCATTTCAGCTGGGACATTCTGTTAGAGAAATTTCCAAGCGCCTGCTTTAAAGAAATGTGCTAGAAAGCAAGGATCCCTGTGGCTAGAAATAAAAATAAAGTAACCTCTGTAGAGGAAAGAGTTCAAAACTACAAGACACCAGGGAATCAATTTTATCTTAGGCAAAATTCACTTCCATATCTTCCGTGAAGTCAACAGAATCCAGAATGCAGAGTCTGTGGTTTAGAAATGTCAAAGAAATGTCAAAGAGAAAACAAAACAAAACAAAACGTAGAAGTATTTTATTCTCTTCCTAAGCACAGACAAATGTGCAATTATAATCTAATTTAAGCTTTAGAAGAATGACTACAGTTTCAAAGAACCTCCTTTCCCAGCATTAGAGAGATGTTAAAGATCTAACTTTCAACTACATGAAAACTCTCATAAACACGATCCTAATGCTCAATCACGTATTGTCCTCATGGTTTCCACTCTCATGACAATTTTACTGTTTCGTACATTTAAGCAGAAAAACAAACACACACCGCCATCAGAAAGAGGAGATCATTCTGCGTCTGGAATAAAAAGAACCGCAAGGCAGGAGTCGTCATCGCTGGAACACTTCACAAGGCGCTAAGTGAGCAAGGCGGGTGATGTGGTTCTCCACTGCAACCCCACACAGGACAGCACTTCCTTTTCCCAGGCTGCAGCACACCAGACAGACAAGAGTCCTGGTCTGCAAAAGCAATACAGTCACTCCTTCGTCACCTGTTGTTAAACTGCCAGAGTTTACATCCGCTCCAGGTAAATCAGATACAGAAGAGGTTAGCATTTCTCAGTGAATTAGAAAGAACTTCCACAAAGCAAACGGGGACTTCCTTTGTGTACCAAATATCAAGCGAAAGGATTTTTTTTTATCCAGAAAACTCGCATTTCACATGAAGGGGGCGGGAGGCGGGGGTGGTAGGAAGCCTGCATTGCAGAAAGATAAAACCGAAAACTCAGTTTCTCTTTCTTGGTTGTTGAAGGGCCATGGGAGTTCGATAGGGGGTGCCTGCTGATTTGATTCCACGACCAGCTGACATCTGTGACCACAACTAATTAAGTATTCTGTATGTATGCGCAGCCAGCTAAGAAAACACTGAATCTGATCTTTGTCCTGCAGGGTTAATCATTTCCTCATCTTTTTTCCCTGATAATCTCCTATCTCAAAGAGAAATCCCAAAATAAGTAAAACACTGACAATTTCTCTTTAAAACGATTTGTTACTTTCCCGCGGAATGGGATACAGTCAGGGCTTGGAAGGTTCACATTTAGAAACCCACTTTGGGAGCTGGCTACAAGACCCCTACTGACAACAGTAAGATGTATGTAGTCAAATCCCTGGGCTAAAATTTATTTGATGCCACAAAATGCTGATATCAATCTCTGCACGAGCTGCATTGTATGATTAAAAACCCCACTGTGGCTGCTGTCATAGTAACAAATGTGAAATTACTTTAAGACCTAACCACTACGACAATAGCTCTTTTAAAATGCATCCTCAAACACAAAAGAGAAATAACAAATAATGACAACTGTGTTTGCTAGCCTAATAGGAGACCACAGTTAACAACCCATCTTATAATGACTCAAATTGGTTTTTGTTAGCCACGGGATTTAAAAACCTTAGCTCCAAAATGTAAGAAGTGTAAGAAGAAAATTATGTGAAAGACCTATATAGGTCTACAGTCAAAGCCCAACTCAAACACAAAATAATCTAAAACACGATCAGTAGAGATTGAAATTAGAAATTCAAGGTAGAGTTCTGATGTGTTTTAATCTCAAAATGGATTTGACCATAAATAAAGAAAATATGCCTAATCATCAATAAATAGAAATCAAACAAACGGATAAAGAGATCAGAACCATCCTAATCAGATTATAATAGGACTTGGAAATACATCTTAAGCAGAAATATCTATTTAGAATACAGTTTGAAATATACTTTACCCCATCAGAACTATAGAGTCCTTACTATAAAACTAAACTTGTAATTCCACTTTGGATGAACATCCAAGATTTGATGAAAGAAATAAAATGAGCTTGTTTAAAAAGGTGATCACAGTAAGACGAACCCACAAAGTAAATCATGGACAGAATGGAATAGTTAGACTTTAGTATGGTTCTGTTCAGGAGTTTAACAATCTATCAAGAACAATAAAAGTATCTTCTCAGTATTGAGTGGTCCCAGGATCTACTGACCTGCTATTCAGATGCCTGGACACAAAACTGAAATCCTGGTATATGAGGGGTCGCTAGGTCATGGTAACAATCCAAAAATCTAATTTCACAACGAGAGTGAACAGGGGAAAACGGGCGGGAGGAAACACTATACTCAATCAAATTGAATCGACTGGCAACACGATGTTATTTTACCAGTGTTTATAAAAAGAATTAAATGGCACCTTTTCTACAAAACTGTACTGTCGCATTTGTAATCACACCCAGACATTTACCCTCACGTGACTATTTTCATAAGCCAATTGTCAGGTTTTGTCAAGACATCGTGAGCTATATAATATCAAGCCAAATAATGAAGTTTAACTCCACTTTATGGATGAGGGTTCCTCATACCCACCCCTCCTACTCTCCTAGTCACCAAACTGAGAGGAACAGTTTAAATTATTGAAACAGAGGTGAATGATAAACAGCATGGCCGTTTCAACTGAAACTATGTTCACTCCCTAATTCTTCTTGCCTGTTACTCACTGTGTTGTTATTTTGCTATACACACACCCTGAGGCCAAAACCATGAAAATAAGCCAAAATAAATGGACAAGAAAAATGTCTTCTCCCTAGCTTACGATGCTATTTTTGTTTTTATTGGAATAAAAGAGGCTGCCAAGTTCTGATGTCACTACAGTAATTTCATGGCCTGATAAAGTAGTATTTTATCCATTAAACATCTGTCCCCCTTGCCAAATTTACCTCCAAGCAGGCCGTGTGTACAATTACTCATTAAGCCAATAACTGCCAGGCATTTCCCTGGCAAGAGACAGAAGCCAGAATTGCACTTTTTAGTACCTATATATCCGAGAGAACACCTGCGATAGTGAGTATTTTAAAACCAGACAAAACTTGGTATCACCTCTCCAGACACCAAATGTTGCACAGAAGAAAAATACACATTTTAAATATATATAATCGTTTTAAAAATTCATCCATTTAAATTTTTTAACACTAAAAAATTCAAAAATTGAAAAAAAAAACTGTTAAAATATCATGCAAACATTCCAATAATGAGACATTTAACTTTTTTTTTTTCTTTGTCTAAAGCGTTCTTTAATCTTCATTATTTGAAGCTGTGGTCTACCTGAATTTGACATGAAGAATCAGACTTTAACTGGATTTTTTTTTAACTTTTTTAATGTTTATTTATTCTTGAGAAAGAGAGAGAGAGAGGCAGAGAGACAGAGTGCAAGTGGGGGAGAGGGGCAGAGAGAGGGGGAGACACTAATCCGAAGCAGGCTCCAGGCTCTGAGCTGGCAGCACAGAGTTCGACGCGGGGCTCGAACCCATGAACCGTGAGATCGTGACCTGAGCTGAACCGACTGAGCCGCCCAGGCACCACTTTCACTGGATTTTTAAAAGCAGACTGTATGTTGAAATCACACATGGGTCTAGAGAGGACAGTTTAGCATCTTGCTACTCAGTAGGGTCCAGGCAACATCATCAACACCATTTGGAAACTCGCTACAAAGGGAGAATCTTGGGATTCACCCCGGACTCATTAAATCATTTTAAACAGCCCCCAAGAGGGCCACCTGGGTGGCTGTCAGTTAAGCAACTGAGTTTGGCTCAGGTCATCATCTCGGGGTCCGTGAGTTCAAGCCCCAAGTTGGGCTCTGTGCTGACAGCTCAGAGCCTGGAGCCTGCTTCAGATTCTGCGTCTCCCTCGCTCTCTGCCCCTCCCCAATTCATACTCTATCTCTCCCTCAAAAATAATAAATAAGCATTTTAAAAAAATTAAAAGAAAAAAAAAACAGCCCCCAAGAAATCCAAAAGCACAGTGACACTTCAGAAGCACTGTGGTTAACACTCGGATACATTCAGCCATTTGGGTATATAGTACTCGTTAGGCATAGTGCGAGTAAGGGGGTGAGAGGGATGATCACACATAGAGGGGACAGCACATCATCTGTCCTTAAGGAGAAAGACGAGGATGAGCAGACATGTAAACAATCAGAGTTCCCAGCCTGCAAGACAGAAAGCAAGGGACATTCAAGTGATTCAAAGTAGCTACAGACGACAGCAGCATCCAGTAGGTAGAGCACCTGTACACCCCACTGAAGACCTGGGCCTTAAGAAGTGAGCGATTCAGGGTCTCCGGAGAAATCGATTTTAAGGAGAGCAGTCACATGATCGGCTTTATGTTTTAGCAAGATTGCTACTCTGGTAACACGGAGAAAAATGGATGATTTGGAGTGGGGGCAAAACCCCCACTGGAGATAGGGAGGCGACCCAGAAGCAGTTTCAGCAGAAGACCAAAAGTTGGGTTTTTTGGTCACACATTCGAAATCTCCTCTCACCCCTCTCCCATTTTGGAAAGGCGGCTGGAGGGGTAAAAGGTAATGGTAACAGAGCAGACCTGCTTATAGGTTACAGGGAGGCAACGGAGGGTTTATTTATATATGTGCATGAACACAAAATAGTAAAAGCTCAGTAAACTCAGTATACTATACTTTTCTGCCTACAAAATAAAGATTATTTCAGTGATTCAGGATTCTACATTACCTTCAGCCATTGTTAAGTATCAATTATTAACACGAGTTAACATATATTTACAGATACAAGATATGTACATGGTTAGATTAAGTAACTATGGGCCTCAGAAAATATCCCAGATATAGTTTTTTCGCTTGGGTAAGTCACTTTCTCCCCCCAGGATGAGTGATTTCTCTTCCTCGAAATTCAAGTACAGAAAAGTAGGGTGGAGGAGAGAAGGCAGAGAGAGAAGATGTATATTTATTCATTTTTACAGTACACCTGTTGTAAGAGTGAAGAAATACACCTGGGCCAGCAGATGGCCTCAAGAAACTTCTCAGATGTGTACCTACATCAAGAGGGAGCAAATACTATACTTGGAAAGTATTATCACTGCTGATGCTGGCCACATAGAATACTGGGAAGTTTCCATTTTCTCTTTATGTAAGAAAGACAGAAAAGAGTAGCTGACATTTAGTTGTTAGTGATATAAACGAAGAATTACATTTAAAGTGAACAAAGCCAGCAAGCTGAGGCAGTCCTCAACTTTAAACTCGTGTTGGTTTGAGAAAATGTATGGACACAGCGGCTGTTTGGACATTTTTGACACATTTTTCTCCCTCCAAAATCATGCATGTATTGGTTATGTAGAATCACTACGTAGTAAAAGCCCATTTCATGGAGTCTCACTACTGCAAGGCTCTCAGAGGTCGTGTAGGTCAATCTCTCACCCAAGGAAGAGATCCCTTCCCCAGTGTCTTTAGCAAATGTCCAGTCATCAGGGTCTCGTGTCCCCTCAAAAGAGCATTCTCTATCATGAGGCAGCTCTATTTGACAGACAGTTCTCCCTTCTTTTGAAACAAAATCTGCATCTTTTGAGTACCCCATACAGGGCAGAAGATGAATCATTTATCACTATTTCAACCCCCATCCCCTCGAAATCTGGGCCACCCGGGGTCTGATTTAAGAAGGAAAGGGGGTCAGCTTGCCCCTCTGGGATCCGGGGGAAGCCATCCGTGCACGTGGCTGTATGCCAAGAACGACCTTGCGTCAAGGACTATGAAGCAATAAGACTTAATGAAATTACAAAAGCTGAAGAATACAATGTCTCCTAAGGAGAAAAGTGGCTTGTGCTCCAGCAGGACACCCAGAAAATCCTTCATCAACATTTCCAAGGACAGAAATATAATAAACCATTTACCTCAACCACAACCCCCTCAAAAGGAACAAACAAACAAAGAACCTTCTAATTCATCAACATCATCTTGCATTCTTGTTTCACTGTTTGTTGAAATAAATTTTATTTAGCACATCAGGTTAGTAGCCAAAAGTCTTCTTCTTGAAGCAAGCAGCCCTGTTCTTCAAAATTTTTCTGTAGCATCACATCCTACTCCACTTTCTTCCATTTTTGGTGTATTTTTGTTTTCAAAAGAATATTACGTTATTTTGTTTTCTTCTAAGACTCTCATGCTAGTGCTAGCTGGTGCTCTCTTCTGTACGTGTCTAAGTATTGATTATGGCATTAAATCCTAAGCACGAAAAGATATAAGCTACCTTAGATGATCCTTCTTCTCTGTTTTGGGGCACTCTTCCTTCCCTTCTAAACACACACACACACAGAAGGACAGTTAACAACAGGTTTGGTTTATGTAATTATGACTGAGAGCAACTATTCAACCCCATTTTAATATTTATGTACAAAAATAAGGTCATGGTAAATTTTCAAGCTAGCCACTAGGATCCGATTTTCAAATAATGTGAGAAGAAGTGTCCTTTTCTTTTTTCCCAGTGACCACATATCCAATGTGCCGATAAAATGAACTACTACCAATTTCAAAACACACAAAAACTTTAAGTAACAATTTAAAAAGCACAAATTACTACCATACACAATAACATGGATGAATCTCACAGACCTTATGAGCAGTGCAAGAAACCACATACAAAAGAGTACATGCCATAGGAATCCACTTTTACGAGTATAGCTGGAGAACAGGCAAAACTAATCTATGGTCAGATGAGGCGCAACAGTGGCTGCCTGATGGGGGTGGCAGGGTTGTCTGGGAAGGGGCACCAGGAGAACTTCCAGGTGAAAGAAATATTCTAGATCTTGATCTGGGTAATAGTTGCCCACCCATATGTGCATATGTAAAACTTCATCCAGCTGTGCACTTAGTGTACATTAACTGCACGCTCATGTGCATTTTTATATTACACAATCAACTAGGGAAAATGCAACATTGTTTCCAAGCACCTTTCAGTTCAACTGCAAAATTAAGAGCACATTACATCTATAGCTCTTGCATGTACCCATACGATTACTAACTTCTGAGAATTCCTTACTATGTTAGTCCTTAAACCAACTCTGGATCAGAGTAATATGTACAGAAGGAGTTAAGTAAAAGTAATAGGAGCTAACACTCACATGTTACAGTTTTAGCATATTCCAAGCGATTTACTTTCATTATCCCATGTAATCCCCACAACCGTGGTAAGAGATACTATTGTTATCCCCATTTTACAGATGAGGAAACCAAGACTTCGGTCAAGCTCACTTCCCCAAATAAAAAAAGGTGAGCGAGTATCTAACAAGAATAGGTAGCTGAAAAGCAAGCTTTGTAGATCAACTTTTGAAGGCTGTTTGTAGCAGGGTAATATAAAAATAAAGTCAACCACACAGTTCCAAGCAACAAAACGGTAAGCAGAATATTTCTACGCTCAGTCATATAACCTGTATATTTCTTTACCCTCTGACGTAAGATACAAGGAACTTCACTGTCCCTTAATCCTATGATTGAAAGGCACATCATTCTGGCTCTCAAGAACTGAAGTCCCGATTCACATTCCGACCAATATTCGGCAGAACAAAATGTGCTTTAGGGGTAGTTTTTTATGATCTCTGGCCATCAAAATATATCACACAGCAAAAGCCACTAAAAACCTGTGAACCAAGACTGGCACAATGCTAACTTGCAGTGTCGACCCCAATGCATGCAAGGGTCCTTTCAATTTGGTCGTGCTAGGATTAAGGTGAGAAAAAATTAAACAGTCTCTAAAAGGCTTCTTTATTTTCCCAACACTCAGTATTGTGAGAATTTGGGAGAAGACTACATGGTAATAGGATGGAGAGAACTGTGACACACAACAGGATTATAATCAGGAACAAAATATATCAAATTGCCCAGCAAATACACTACTGAGTTCTGCATCAGTGGAAAACTAGCACCAGAATTCAAATTCATTTTTAACTCTTCTTGGAATATGGAAATTGATTAATGATACTATCCAAGATTCAGAACTGCCCTTCCTGGAAAAGTACACAAGAAACAAACTGGGCAAATATCCTGAAAAATGTTTGTATCCAAAAATTATTTGGGGCAGCTGCGGGGGCGGGTGGCTGGGGAGGAGGACCCACTCATGTTTCTCAAAAATTTTGCTCCAAAGACTTTATAGAATGTTTTTGGTAGATATATTTTCATTTACTTGTGGCTGCAAGCAAAGTCTGCAAAGCAATGCCTTAAAAAATACTAAAGATCAGACCTCTCAATAAGACACCAGGAAAGAGACATATACCCTAAATGAATTTAAATCCTTCAATAATGTAACAAGAATGCAATGAAATCGTATAAAAACAAAAGAGAAAAGTGAAATATGCCTATTCAAACAAGCATTTCATCTCTGCAAAGCAATGTGCTTCACATAAAAGTCTGATTTTGCCCTCAGTTTAAAAAGTTATTAGAACAATACATCAGCCCTTACCAGCAAGACCAAACTGTAACACAATTTTATATATTTATCAAAAGATCATTCAGAGAAAACTTACCAAGTCTTCAACGTGTAGACGCTTGTGCTTCAGAGGGAGAGCAGAGAAGTGACTTTTTGTACTTAACAGTGGCGTTCAGTTCAGTGCTAAAAACACATCACCACAGTCCTGCTCGTAAGAGAGTCCTGACTAGCAATCTGCCTTCGGGTTGGGCTGTTTTCTCTTATAAGATAAGCTGTTAAGTCATGCCTTGATTTTAGATCTGCTAACATATGGAGTCTTCTAATGTAGCCTCTCTCCACCCCCTCCTTCCACCGCCCCATCACCACTCAGCTCCAATCCCTCTACACACACACACACACACACACACACACACACATACACACACACACACACACACAAAAGGCACTGCAGGGCAGAAATTCCTCAGGTGCTCGCTAATGTTATTCCCAGGGTCTTGGAGCCGCTTCGGGGATCAAGAGATCTCATAGCCCCTGCTGGGGTAAGGAGCAGCGAGTCTGTTCCATTTAATCAAATACAGAATGAATTTTCAGCTCTATTCACTAGCTTGTCTCCAGGGCTCTCAAAAGGCACCAGGCAGCTAGAATCACACACATGTGGCTCTTTTAGGCAAGTATAATTAGTTTGATTTTAAAAAGCCACATTAATAATATCACCTCAGGACCATTATTCAGGGGACAGATGACAATGATACTGTATGTTTTAAGCCTGACAATGGGGGAAAGAGCACAAACAATGACGGAAAACTTGAAGGATTAAAAAAAAAAAAACCAACAAACCAGTTTTTCACTTAATTGTAATCCAATATTTTTAAAGTGACATTAAGTATATTCCATATACCATCTTTGAAGTTTAATTGAGAAGAATCAAAGCCCTCCTTGTCAGCCTCTTAAAAGTAAATTAATACCATATAGACGACAAAAATGTATAAGTGAAATGTTTATAAATAAATAGGATATTTACATACAATATAAAATCCTGAATAAAAACAATAAAACATTATCTAATCCAATTAACAAAACTTCTTGGGAAAAAAAAAAAGCACTAACTGAAAATCACCATAAAATCAAGTCTTCAAAGCAATCTATTTAGCAACCAGACTCCAAATTCTCTTTCTAATCTAATTAGTTCCTATTAAGTAGTAAGACCATATATCTTAAAGAAAGACTACCTTATTGAGGAGGGCACCTTTTGGGATGAGCACTGGGTGTTGTATGAAAACCAATTTGACAGTAAATTTCATATATTAAAAAAAAAAAAAAAAAAAAAAAGAAAGACTACCTTGGAGACAACTCCTCTGCTCTTGTGATGTGTTGTCTTATTTTTCCTTCTGCAAAGTACAAATGCTAATTACAAGGCCATAGCTAATGTAATTACATGTTATAAACAACCAATTTTTCAATTAGTTATTTTTAAGTTCCTATCCCAGTCTAATTTCCCTAAGATAATGTTTAATTCCTGAAATCATTTTCCCAGGATACACTTGGACACAATCACCAGTTTTTAGTCTAAGTTTTTGCAAAAGAAACCTTCCTAGAGAAGAAAACTTTTACTTCAACTTATATTTTGACAAACCCATAAATGAAATCGTCTAGAAAGTTATGAGAGCATAAGGGCAAAGCGGAAAAGAGAAAAGCAGAAGACCTGGTCAACAAATTTTACCTGACCGCTTTAGAGCAAAGCCCTATGACAAAAGTTTCCACACAAAGCCTCCATCGATATATACCTTGCTGACAGGGGGCGGGGGAATCCTATCTTGAAGTGAACTTAATTCCTTACTTGCAAAGAAGGCAAAGGATAAGACTGATTTTAGAAGCCAACCTACACAAGCTAGATCAGTATGTTCCAAGTCCTAAGGGTTCTTTGTACTTCCCGGCTTGAGAGTCAGAGCTGTTTAAGTACTTTCCACAGAAGAGGAGGTTGATGAGAACCATAGCAATCAATCAAAGCATCCCAAGTGAGTTACTACACAAACAATAGCACAGCACTTCTAGTAACTGATTTTCCTGGTTGACTAAACTATTCAAACAAAGACAGATTTCCAAATACTATATCCGAGTTTTTGCATGAAAGTTAAACAATATACACTTGTGTGTTTTTTATAGAAATATAAATGTTTCTGCTCTACCCACTGCCAAGCACACACCCAGGGCACGTCTTTACAAAATGAAACAGGTTTTCTCCATCCTTCTCATATAACTTAAAGTATGAGGCAGTTTATTTCAACATGTGTATAACAGAAACTACAGTATTTGGTGCCTCTCTGGGTTCCTAAGAATGCTTTCTAGTTAAGCACTAATTTAAAATTTCCAGAATTTTTTTCTTTCATCTTGTCCTAAAAAGTTGAACTACATTCCCCCTCCCATTTTCAGCTAAAATAGACTCCTTTTCAAAAAATGAGCTGTAAAATGTAATAAAATGCTTAGAATTACACTGAGAAAAAACCCATTTATTTCCCAGGTCCCCTCCCACCTTGTCCCTCTGTGACACTGCCCTTTAGGGACACCAGGAGTTAGCTGGGAGTCTGAGGGCAATGGTACCAGTGAGGCATGGAAACAGAATTGGCCTCTTTCATTTTTGCTGGCCACTGGCCTGAGAATAATCTCATGTTAGCTTTTAGTTCAACTTTCTGTTTCTCAAGGTGTTTGATTTAGGACACAGAGGCTGACTTTCTGTTATGATGTTCTCTAAATTCTAGATCTAAAGTGGAAAGCAGCCGGCCCTTAAGGCACCTGCCACCCTCTGTAGTCCTCACCAGGAAAGGCAGGCATTCTGGAGAAGAACTCCTTTTGGAGAGCCTTCCACCTGATTTGGTGGGGTTAGGGAGAACAATGAAGGCAAGGGCAAGGGAGTCTATCTATCCCCCTCAGTGATTTATTACTGAAATCCCTAGCTGTGGAGAGAAAGCAACAAAGGTCTGGAAGCTGCAGACCGAGATAAATAGCGAGCTGTAATGTATTTAGCAAATGATAATGCAATCCACAGAAAGCTTTACAGAGAAGAAGGAAAAATACACTCCCTGGGGCTGGGAAGTCACTGAGCCTGGGAAGGCAAGAGAAAGATACATTGTGCAGGAAATTTCTCTTGCTTCTCCCTACACATAAATCACTGTCTCTCGCGGGGGCTCTGCGGGATGGAGGTTGAGAGAGGCGAGGGACCCCGCTCCGCTCCCTTGGGAAAACGTGCTGACGCCCCTGACTCCCGGCTACGCTGGAGCTCACCTGCCCCAGCGGATCATAGTCAGAGAGATTTAATCGTGTTACTGACACCTCACCCCGCCTCCTCCCACGAGGTGGCTCAGCGTCCCCGAGGACGCGGAACGTCGCAGCTCCCCGGTGGGCATCCGTCAGCTGCCCTCCCCAGAACCCGCACGCAGTCCGGGATCCCCACGCCTTGCGGGGCGCACCGACCTGCCCTCCCGCGGACCTCCCGCTCCCAAGCCGCGTGGCCCCCAAGCCCGGGGTCCCCGGACCACCCCTCCCTCCGATCCTGCGGCGGGCCCACCCCCGCACCTCTCAGCGGGGCAGACTCAGTCCCCGGACCTCCTGCGCGGCAGCCGGCTCCGAAAACCGCCCCCAGGTCATCCCCCGCGCGCTGGCGGCGGCTACGGTGGCGGCGGCTGCGATCCGAACGGGCCCCTCCATGCACAGAGCAGGGCAGCAGGAGGGCGCGGCGCCTCGCACGCCGGGGCGGGGACGCAGGGGCGGGCGGGCTGGCTAGCGCGGGGTCCCCGCTCTCCTCGCACCGAGCCGCGCGAGCCGGGCACCCGGGACTCAGGGGAGGGGAGCTGGGGAGGGGCGGAGCCACCGGGGCGCGTCCCCGCGGCCGCGCTCCTCTCCGCTCAGGCGCGCGGGCGCGTAACCGGCGGGCTCGGGGCCAGCGAGCAGCACGCGAGGAGCGGGAGGAGGGAACCGGGCCGCAGAGGCCGCAGCGCCCCGCCGGCCCGCGCCCTGCCGGAGGGTGCGCGCGCAGCCTGCCAGATCAGCGGCGGGGGGATGGGCCGTACCAATCTGCGGTGAGGGGGGGGGGGCGCTCCGTCCAGGAGCTTCTCCTCGTCCCCTTCCTGCTTGCTCTACGGGAAAGCGTCCCCAGGAAAGTTGAGTACGGTCTCTGCTTTGGTTTAGGACAGTGAGGCTGAGCGGCCTCAGCAACTCACGGAGACTCCAAGATGCCTGCACTCACATTCCCCTCACCTTGCTTCCCCGGGAGAGGCGGCATTTCTGGCCCGTCCACAAATGGTCTCCACGCTCCCCTGTTTGCCCGCCCAGGTCCCGCCCCTCGCTCCTTTACCTAAGTTGTGTGTGGAGGCAGTGAGTCCAACCCTTCTTTTGGCTCCTACCTGGGCTCTGCCTTCGGATTCCAGCTTCCCGCCGCTTAAGGCTCCTGAGCCTTTTCAGCACTTTCTGTGCGTCCTTTCTTAAGCAGCTGCATCCCGCCGTGCATTCATATACACGCAAGCAGGTAGCAAAACTCAAGAGACTAGGAGAGGCTCAGTGTCACCTGGTGAAACTATCCTGGTCTTTGGTCCCAGAGTCTTCCCACCGCGTCCTTTGGACCTGCCTCGAGTTATTTGATCTCACTGAACTTAAGTTGTTAAACATGAAAAAGGGAAAAATAAATTCTATTTAAAGGTTGTTGTGAAGCCTAAGTATGATACTTGGTGAAAAGCACCTGACATTCACTGGGCATTTGAGAGCTGTGACTTCTATTACTAGCAGTTCTTTTTTTTTTTTTTTTTTTTTTAACCACTGTCATTACTTGTTAATAGTTTAACTACAAAGGAGTCTAGTGAAAGTTCAAAAACATTCAGTACTGGGATGACTGGCTGGCTCAGTTGGTAGAGTGAGTCTCTTGATCTCCAGGTTGTGGGTTTGAGCGCATGTTGCGTGGGTGTAGAGATTACTTAAAATCTTTAGGGGTGCCTAGGTGGCTCAGTCTGTCAAGCGTCCAGCTTTGGCTCAGGTCAGGATGTCATGATGGCGGTTAATGGGTTCAAGCCCTGCGCCTGGCTCTGTGCTGACAGCCCAGAGCCTGGAGCCTGCTTTTGATTCTGTGTCTCCTCTCTCTGCCCCTCCCCTACTCACACTCTGTCACTCATGCTCTCTCTCAAAAATAAACATAAAAATAAATAAATAAAACAAAATCTCTGAACACACACACACACACACACACACACACACAACATTCAATAGTGAATTTCAGGAGAAATATGCCAGTCTCCCTTACCTTCTTACTTGAATTTCACAAAGAAATGCTTTGAAAGTGGTAGGGTTCAAACAGTTTAACTTTCTGCTTTTGCTATGTCCAAGATCTTTGTGAAAGCATTCGATCCTATGAAAGTCAGGATAGGAGGCAAAAAAGAAGCTGTGACTCTAGTTTGTGTTCCATTGTCCCATGTTTTACTTCAAGTCACAAATCGGTATGTTATTAACTTAAGGTATAGTAAATGATTTTTCATTCAGCATATAAATCTTATAAACACTGAGAGAGTTCTGTCTGAATAGAATGGAAGTCTTGCAGATTTCTTGTGACACTCGTTAAGAATCGTAGCCATCCCCCATACAGTATATAGTATATACAGTATATATATAGCCATACAGTATATAGTATAACTGTATACTAT
This sequence comes from Panthera onca, assembly GCF_046562875.1. Taxonomy (NCBI): domain Eukaryota; kingdom Metazoa; phylum Chordata; class Mammalia; order Carnivora; family Felidae; genus Panthera; species Panthera onca. The sequence continues at coordinate 92,239,226 of NC_138348.1, read as the reverse complement.
ATATACTACACTACATACTATAGTACTACATACTACTACATACTACTCTACATACTACACTACAGTATATAGTATAACTGTATAACTGCAGTTATACTAGAGACACTTACAGGTTCCTCTCTTGGAGCCCATATGACTCTGGGAACCCCCAATCTCACAGTGCCATTTGAATATCACTGTACCTATTATTCCTCATAATCAGGCTGAGAAATAATCATGATGATGTTTATTGATAATGATTACTTTTTCTGCCTTGTTCATAAAGTGGAGAAATCATTTCAGATATAAAATAGTATTTCATAGGGGCATCTGGATGGCTCAGTTGGTTGACCTTCCAACTCTTGATTTCAACTCAGATTATGATCCCGGGGTCATGGGATTGACCCCCATGTCAGCTCTGTACTGACCATGGACCCTGCTTGGGATTCTCTCTCTCTCTCTCTCTCTCTCTCTCTCTCTTTCTCAAAAAAAAAAAAAAAAAGAAAGAAAGAAAGAATGAGAAATGAAAAAAGGATTTCACCAATGAATCATTTATTTGTTCAGCATTTGCTTTAAAAATGCTAAAAAAAAAACAAAAACAAAAAAACCAAAAAACCAGGGGCACCTGGGTGGCTCAGTCAGTTAAGCGTCCAGCTTGGGCTCAAGTCATGATCTTGCAGCTCATGGGTATGAGCCCTGGGTTGGGCTCTGCACTGACAGTTCAGAGCCTGCTGAGGATTCCCTGTCTCCCACTCTCAGTCTCTCTCTCTCTCTCTCTCACTCAAAATAAATTTTTAAAAAACTTAAAAATACTAAAAACAAAACAAAACAAATCAAGGGGCACCAGCGTAGCTCAGTCAGTTGACCATCCAACTCTTTTTTTAAACATTTTATTTATTTATTTATTGTGAGACAGAGCAAGGGGGAGGGACAGAGAGAGTGGGGGAGGGGCAGAGGAGGGGGGGAGAGAGAATCCCAAGCAGGCTCTGAGTGTCAGGCGGAGCCTGATGCTGGGCTCTAACCCACACTTGAACCACACGTGTAACCAGCTTAGCCACCCAAGCACCCAGAGCATCTAACTCTTGATTTCATTTCAAGTCATGATCTGATCAAGGGATGGAGCCCTACATCGGGCTAAAGATTTCTCCTATCTCTCCCTCTGCCCCTCTCCCACACTCTCTGTCTCTCTCTCTCTCTCTCTCTCAAATAAAAAAAAGAAAGAAAGAAAGAAAGAAGGAAAGAAAAAGAAAAAATAAAAAAAAAATACTTAGTAAGCACCTACTCTATGCTGCTGCTAGGCAAAGAGGTACATGGAGAATTATGACATAGTCCTCAAAGAGCTCACAATCTAATTGTGATCCAGGTGCATAAATGGGTAAGTACACGGACATGTCTTCAGTATAATGAACAAGGAACTGTGGAAGCACAGGGCAGTGGTGCTAACAGTGCCTGGAGTTTGGGGGAAAGGGAAGGTGGCTTGTCAAGAAAGGCTTCCTAAAAGAAGTGACTTATGAACTAAGTCTTAAAGGATAGTAGGAGTTGTCTAGGTAAAGGTCAAGGAGTGGAAGGGCAGTTTGGCAGAAGGGACATTATGAATAAAGGCATAGAGGTGAGAAACAAGGCAGCCCACTGGATCTTCAAGCTCTTCTCCTTTTTTTTTTTTTTTTTTTTTGAGAGTGTGTGAGCGGGTGAAGAGCAGAGAGAGAGGGGGACAGAGGATCCAAAGTGGACTCTGCTGACAGCAGAGAGCTTGATGCAGGGCTCAAACTCATGAACCAGGAGATCACGACCTGAGCCAAAGTTGGACACCTAACCAATTGAGCCACCCAGGCGCCCCATAAGCTCTTCTTTGTGGTTGAAGTGTAAGGGGCTAGGTGAGGATTGGTAAATGAAGGCACTGCAGAATGAACCCAAAGTCATATCACAAATCATACCAAGAAGCTGGTACTTTATCCTATAGGCAATGGAGAATCAATGCAGGGTTTTACATGGGAGTGTAATATGGTCAGATTTGTCTTTAGAAACATCACCTAGCATCAGTGATGAGGATGGACTGAGGGAGCCAAGTCTGAGATCAAAAAATTTGGAAGCTTCAGAAGCTGTCTAGACAGTCCAGTTGGAGCAAGAGACTGAACTGCTCCAGTTGAATCAAGGACAGTAGTAAAGCAAGAGCAGAGAAGAGAGGAGAGAGTCCAGAAACAAGAGGAAAATTTGGCAGGACTTGGAAACTGACTGCGTGTGGAAAGTGAAGAAGACAGGGGACTCAAGGATGACAACAGCCTTCTAGCTTGAGTGGATGATAGTCATGCTCCCTACCCCCATGGTACCTGGGAGAAAATAATGCCCAGCAGGAGATATAGGTTTTAGGGAAACAATGATGTGTTCAATTTGAGCCTTTTGAATTTGAGGTCCCTGTGGAAACTCTAAGTACAGGTGTCCACAGATTGATAAGTCCAAGCTGGACATATAGATTTGAAAGTCATCAGTATAGAGTATATTTATGTCACAAAAATATTCCCTCAGAAAGAATATGGAACCCTATAAAGTTGTAGCCAAGGGTCAATTTCTAAAACTCTGATAACTAAAGCCCTTGATTATCTTGATGAATTTGGACGGAAGGTTGTTGACTGACTTCAAGGTGTGACACATGAAAAAGATGCTTGAGTAAGGTGGTAAGGGTTTGGAATAACCATTAGGAAAAATGAGAGTTGAAAACTAAAAGTTGAAAATCAGTCCCCGGAGTAATGAGTGATGCTGAGAGCCTGGCTAAGGTTGGGGATCATGAATCTGTAGGGGAGGCATCTGCATGATTGTTTGATTTCCTCTATCAAAATTTAACCATTCAGGTGTAAGGGGGAAAGCATAACACTGATCCAAATTTGCAGCTTCACTGGGGGATGTGCAAGAAGGAGAAAAATACATGGTAGTGGTAAGAAAGTAATTTAAATCATCAATCACAGGATCCAAGGTGTCAGCTGGAAAAGAATGATAGATTGGAATAAAAGGTCAGACAAAAGAAAAGGAGATTTCCGTGAGGTTGTTACAAGATTGAGGAGTAAAAAAGACAAGAGGTCTTTGGTTGTGATTACTCACCATTTCCGAAGCGCAACAATTACGGTAATGATTATAGATCTAGCACGCTACTGGATGCTGGTGGAGGAAATGGTGCAGAGACTTCAGGTCATTATAATTTATGGGATCAGAGCTGGAGACGTGGGCAGACATTGAAGAGCCCGAGAGAAATGTTCAAAGAAATACCATGAGCCCAGTGCCCGAGTCCACAATGACTGGGTGGGAAGGTTGATAGATGCTTAAGTGCCATGGATGTACACTCAATGAATTTTAGGCCTGAATTGGGTGCTTTTATAATACAAAATAGATACCAAAGCTGGTTCTCCAAGAATAACATGATAGACTAAGTAGAGCCAAGCAGACCTATATCAAATTCTGACTCTACCTCATTTGACTTGGTCAAGTTATTTGAACTCTTGGGAGTCTTGTTTTTGCTTGTCATTTGTGAAATAGGGATGATACTAACACCCGACTGAGGGTTGATCATATGGCTTCTTTTCAAAGGAAGATTAATTGAGTTAATACCTGTGAAATACTAGATGGCAAAAGCAAACACTGAATAAAATGTAGCTATTATAATAATAATAGTTAATGCTTATCTAGCACTTGTTATGCCAAGTATTATTTTAAGCATTAGTCCTGTATTATAAATGAGAGAACTTGAGGCCGAGCAACGTGATGTGTCCTGACCAGGATCACACACCTAGTTAGTGTAGACCTTGTGTTTAGACCCAGGTAGTCCGGTTCTAGATAGAGGCTGGACTCTTAATTACCGCACATTAATGTATCCCCACAATAAGAATATTTATTGTTATTGCTATCACTTCAAATGATTGTGTCAATCAAAAAACGTCTATTGAGCACCTTTTAGGTGTAAGGCACTAGATTAAAGAGGTATAAAAAAGGGGCGCCTGGGTGGCTCAGTTAAGCATCCGACTTTGGCTCGGGTCACGATCTCACAGTTCCTGAGTTAGGTTCCTGAGTTCAAGCTCCCCGGCGGGCTCTCTGTTGTCAGCGCAGAGCCCCCTTCCAGAGCCTCTGTGGCCCTCTCTCTCTGCCTCTCCCCGACTCGAGCTCAGGTGTGCGCGCTCTCTCTTTCTCTCTCTCTCTGTCTCTCAAAAACAAACATTTTTTAAAAGAGGTATAAGAGGGGCGCTTGGGTGGTTTCATCTGTTTAGTTAGGCGTCCGATTTCAGCTGAGGTCATGATCTCATGGTTCGTGGGTTCGAGCCCCGCATCAGGCTCTGGGCTGACAGCTCAGAGCCTGGAGCCTGCTTCAGATTCTGTCTCCCTCTCTCTCTCCCTCTCTCTGCCCCTCCCATGCTCACGCTCTGTCTCTCTTTCTTTCTCAAAAATAAACATTTAAAAATTAAAAGAAAAAAAGGTATAAGAAAATACCTAGATTTAAACACATCTATGGACCTCCTCAGGATCCCTTGGCTTCGCCTGTCTCTAGGACACTCGGCTACCATGGCAACGTATTTGGTGCTCCTCCCACTATTCCTGGGCCCTGCACAGCTTAGGACCTTACCGCCCAGCATCTGCTGAGATGGCCAGGTGACCCAACCCAAGAATGCAGGACGTGTTTCCCCCATGAATGTGAGAAGGACATGGAAAAAGAGCTCAACAGATTTCCTTCTCCTTCCCTCCACCCGGTGGCATGAGTTTTCGGTAAATCTTATCTGGAGACGTCCCTGGTGACGGAACAGGAGCATCTGTTGTGTGACCTCGGGGCCAAGCAGGAGCACCTGTTGTGTGACCAGCTGTGACCTTGCATTTGTTTCCCGACTTTTCGTACCACATTTCCATTTTCCCTCACTCTCACCTGGAATTGACTTAATTGCCCCAATTTCTGTTTACCAGAGAGACTCTAAACATAAGGACTTATGTTCATAAAACTTTAGAAGGATCAGACCTACCTCTATATAAGATGTAAGTAACAATACAGATAAGTATGTGATAAATACTGAGTGAGTAGGATGCAGCAGGGCACAAGTTTGAGTCCTCACCTGAATCTGAGCTACGTGATCTTGTATTTTCTATGCCTCAGTTTCCTCATATGTAAAATGGGGAGAATTATCACTGTCCCCAGTGTATGCACTTTCATACACTGATGGTGAGAGTAAAAAATGGTACAACCTCCAGGGAAGAACATTTGATGACATTTATCAAAATTTATTGTGATTTTGCCCTTGGATCCAGTGGTTCCAGTCTTAAAACTTATCCTACAGATGTTCTTGCACTCACGTAAAATGCTGCATGTAAGGCCCATTCGTTGCAACATTATCTATGACACATTGAAAATAACCAGAGTGTCCATTACGAGGAACTATATCTACACAATGGAATAGTATGCCGCTGAGAAAAGAAAAAAAAGACACTCTAGATAGCTGCTACGGAAGATACTCCAGATTCTACCGTTTGTGACAACACGGATGTACCTTCATGCTGAGTGAAATCAACCAGACCCAGAAAAACAAATGCTATATGATCTCACTTGTATGTGGAATCTAGGTAACAGAACTCATAGAAGCAGAGAACAGGTTGGGGGTTACTGGAGATGGGGTTGGGGGTAGGGGGAATTGGGTGAAGGTGGTCAAGAGCACAACCTTGTAGTTATTAGATAGAGAGGTCCTGGGGACGTAACACACAGAGTGGCCACTATGGTGAAAAATCCTGGCTTGTGTATTTGAAAATTTCCAAGATAGTAGATGTTAAGGGTTCTCATCATAAGAAGAAAAATTATAGTTATGTGAGGTGATAGATTTTAACTTATTGTGGGGATCTTTTCACAATATGTCCATTTATCAAATTGTTATGTTTTGCACCTTCAACTTATACAATGTTATATGGCAATTCTATCATAGTAAAACTGGGGAGGATAAAAGTACTCTAGGACACACCATGAAATGGAAGAGAGGGAGGGCGATGTAAATGCAGAATGCTGTATATAGTGGAGCATCTGGGGGGCTCAGTTGGTTAAGCTTCCAACTTCAGCTCAGGTCATGATCTAACGGTCTGTGAGTTCGAGCCCCACATTGGGCTCTGTGCTGACAGCTCAGAGCCTGGAGCCTGCTTCAGATTCTGTGTCCCCCTCTCTCTCTGCACCTCCCCAATTCACACTCTGTCTCTCTCTGTCTCTCAAGAATGAATAAATGTTAAAAAAATTTTTTTTAATTAGAAAAAAAGAATGGTGTATATACTGTTATGTGCTATTATGTAGAGTTAGGAAGGAAAAACTGGGAATATATATTTGTATTTACTGATCTTTTGCATAAAGAACCACTGGAGGGATGCAAAGAATAACTTAAAAATGATTAGCTCTGGTGGAAGGTGGGTAAACAGTATTGACAGAAACAGAGATAAAATTGAGGCTTTTAAAAAAAGGTTTTTTAATTTATTTTTGAGAGAAAGAGAGCAGAGGAGGGACAGAGAGAAAGAGAATCCCAAGCAGATTCTGCGCTGTCAGTGACGAGCCCGACAAGGGGCTCGAACTCAAGAAACTTGAGCGTGGCCTGAGCTGAAATCAAGAGTTGGATGCTTTACCAACTGAGTCATCCAGGTGCCCCAAAGCTTTTTATAATATTTTGATTTTTGAACACGTAAATAGGTTACTTATACAAAACAAAAACTTAATATGAAAATAGTATCTGTCTTTCAAGGCTTAAACAAGATAATGTGTTGAATTCCTAGCATAGTAACTGAAGGACAGTAGGAGCTCAGTAAACTGTCACTACAAAAAAACCCCCACCAAAGCCAAAAAAACCAAAAAACAAAAAACCAACATTCAGCTGAAATGGAGAAATAAAGGCTTCAAGAAGGAAAGAGAACTTAACCTCAGCTCAGAGGCTGGGGAATACTCAGAAAGAGGTAGAGAAATGGGGTCCATGCTGCCCAACGAGGAAGTGCAGGGGACAATGGAACAAAGCTATCAAATCAAGGTTGCAGGTAGAAGACTCTAGATAGGGGATGACCCGGGGGATTCCAGCAGAGGAGCAGTGAAGTTAGTGAAGAAGTTAGTGAGACAAATTGGGGCCACATAGGAGAGGATTTGAATTGTAGATAAGACCTTTATTCTTGGGTAATAATAACTAATTGTATTATATCTTACTTTAGGAACTCAAATCTTAGTGTCTGGATCCAATACCAGCTCACATTAATGTTATAAGCCTCTAAAATATCCTTGGGCTGGGGGTGCCTGGGTAGCTCAGTCACTTAAGTGTCTGACTCTTGATTTCAGCTCAGGGCATGATCTCACAGTTCATGAGTTTGAGCCCCACATCGGGCTCCCCAATGGACAGTGCAGAGCCTGCTTGGGATTCTCCATCTCCCTCTCTTTCTGCCCCTCCCCTGCTCACTCTCTATTTCTCTCTATCAAAATAAAGAAATAAACACTTAAAAATAGAAAAAATATCCCTGAACTAGAAACAATCTAAAAGACATTGCAAATGTGAAAAAGTGTCCCTTTTGGCAACAGCAAGATTGGTCAAAGTGGATCATCATCAAGCTGGCTCAGTCTGTTGAAGGTTTGCCAAGTAAAGAGTGATTTCACATGTTTTGCTTTGGGTCATGGCTTTGGATTTTATGTGATCTTATTTGCATAAGAAAAACATTAATCCATTTAAAATTGACAAAGAGAAGGGAAAATGACCATCTAAAAGTCAATTGGTTTAAGGCCTTTCTCTTTACTCTCTGCTAAGGGTTCCAAAGTTCAAAACAGCAGCTAAATCCCCACAATAAGCTGGACCCAGAGGGTTAAATAATAACAGAAGTCGCTTGTTCTATTTGGATAATTTCCAAATTTATACAACAAAGTTCCCATTAAATATGCGGGAAGTTCTAATTATTTATGATGTAATTTAATATTGACATGCTATTAAATGACCTGACCCTCCCCCAGACTTTCAGAGTTTTACATCTGAGGACTGCAAGGTAAACTCTCTTACCATGACCAGAGGTTGGTAATCAACAGTTTGGCCCTGCAAGGTATTGTTTTCTTCAAAAAGAAATTCCTACAGCTTGACTGTATTCTCACTGTCTTATACATTTCCTGAATTGTGTGCAAGAGGATTTCACAGAGAGGGAGAGTTCTATGGCCTTTTTTATGCTGAACAGGCTAAGCCCCGGAGACTCACCGCCTAAACCCATTACACACAGATCACCTAACTCTGTGACGGGGTTTGTGATGCTAGATTAACTTACCCACACACCAGGACAGAAGAAAATGACTTTACGCTATCTTCTTTGCGCTAGCAAAGAATGTGGAGATCATTATACGGAAAATGGAAAGACAGGGAGGCGCTGAACAGATACGGATGCCACCTTCCATGCCATTGAGTTACATGCGGCAAAGGAGCGCCTGTCTGAGATGTGAAAGAGAATGACCAGCTGGGGATATTTGCAGAAGGTAGCAGCTAACGAATGAGTTATTTGAGGCTGGATGGTCTCATAGAAAAAGTTATTGAACTAAGGAGTGGAAAACCTGTTCAGTACAATTTATTCCCAGATCCCTCATCCTCCTGTCCACTGTGTGAACGTGGGGCAAACATTTCATCTCTACGGTAGAATTTCCCTCCTTTCTCTCAAAGAGGAGAAAGGAGCTACAGTGCATCAAGGTCTCTGAGAGCCTGGCACTGTCAGAGCAAATTCTGGCAACTTCAAAGCTCTAGCATGAGTTGGAACAAAAAGATTTTGACATAATGTCTTAGCTGCTGCTGGAAGGATTTGGTTTTGAGTCTCTTCCGGACATCAAACACCTAGGGCAGTCTAACTGGGCTAGTCTCCGGGGGTGCTGGAGGCCTTCTTATCAGTTGTGAATATTCCTTATGGCAGCAGCAGAAAATGTTAGGAAAATTAACTTGCACTTTGGACAAATTACTTAACATGCTTTGTTCATCCGTCTTCCCATCCAAATAGGTACGATTCACAATGAGAAACAAGAAAGGTACCATTTGCTAAGACTGTGGTGAGGGTTTAGTGACATAATGCATACAAAGAACTTGGCCCAGAAACAAGGACATAATCAAGAGCAAAGATGAACTGTTATTATTTTGTAGGGATTTTTTATTTGTTTTTTATTTTAGAAAGCGGATGAGCAGGAGAGGTGCAGAGGGAGAGAGAGAATCTTATTTTTAATGTTTATTTTTGAAAGAGAGAGAGACAGAGCATGAGTGCGGGAGGGACACAGAGAGAGAGGGAGTCACAGAATGAAGCAGGCTCCAGGCTCTGAGTGGTCATCACAGAGACTGACGTGGGGCTCGAACCCACAAACTGTGAGATCATGACCTGAGCCTAAGTCAGACGCTTAACCAGCTGAGCCACCCAGGCACCCCAAAGAGGAGAGAGAATCTTAAGCAGGCTCCACAGCCATGGGACTCAATTCAGGACCCTGGGATCACGACCCGAGATGAAATCAAGAGTCAAATGCTCAACCAACTGAGCCAGCCAGGCGCCCTGGCCTGTTACTATTTTTATCATCATCATCGTGGTAAAAATCATTCCCTCCTACAGACCAAAGTTGTCTCTAATCGCTTTAGCTGTGAGCACCTATCATGTTAGGTAGACAATGAAAGAGCAAGCACACATGACCTACTGGTTTGTGTGATGGCCTTTCACAGATTAGTAATAAGGGTGATGCTTGCTGCGTATACCGTATAGGTATTTATCCACAAGGGGCATAAATTTGGAAGACTGGTAAGGATCAGAGAGCTTGGCGCTCCGTAAATATTACATTGTGCTTGTTAACAAAATGAATGCAAACATATATTTGAAAAGGAAATCTCATTAATCATTACTTTTACTCTTGCTTTTGCCTTATGTAACAAGGTGTTTTCTTTTGGTTAATTAAAAGTACTTATAAGGGGTATCAGTGCTGATACCCTTTAAGACCAGGGTTCTGAACGGAGTCCTCTGCACTTCCGCATTGCCATCCAGCCTGATGGATTCCCTGGGGGCTAGAGAGACACCCCCCCCCCCCCCACCACCAGGGCCCCGCAGGGAGAGGATGCCATCAGAGGGGATCTGGACTCTGGCATGTTGGAGCAGAGTTAACAGACTAAAGAAGCTAGTGGCTCATGTCTTGGGTGACTCTCCTCCCAGCAGTTTTGAGTACAGCCTGTACGTTCACATTTATGCCAGCGAAGTGGGGTAGAGGGGGGAAGCAAAGAGGGAGAGAGCACCTGGGAGCTGATACCTGAGTGAGGGAGGCTTAGGAAGGGGCAGCAGGGATGGAGAAAAATTGAAATCAGGGGTCATTTCCCTTTCTCCTTCCAATCCACTCCTCCCTCTCTCTTTGCTGAGCCATTTTGCTGTTACGAAATTACATGATGCTGTTACTCACCGCCCCTGGCCTCCTTGCGTGGGAACTGTTAATGAAGGGAAAGCAATGGAGGAGACAGGTTTTCTCCAGGTTTCTCCAGGTTGGAGATGCACACTGGCTATGGGCTTCCCGGTGTGTTTTTGGGCTGCAAGACTTGAGTGAACTAATTCAATCCAAGGTGTCAGTGACTGATAGCTTTATAAGTAGTTCTCCCAGTATCTAAGGAAATGGCTCTCCGGGAGTAGATTTTTGGATACTGTAAGTAGATTCCTAGGGAGATGTTTTGGATTTGGGGGACCATCTATCTCCTCCACCTCTCAGGTAGCCGCTCTTTCAGGTGACAAGCAATGCTTTAAGGGCAGAGATTAGCAACCATTCCAACCTGGTTCCAGGCTGGGAGGGGGCACGGGAAAAGCTGGAGAAGAGCCCATTCATGTGGCCGCTCCCATTCTAACTCACACCCCCACCTGCATTCAGGAATACCTCTTTCCCCTTTCCTCTGTGGTATTCATTTCAGGCTTTTTTTTTTTTTTTAATTTTTTTTAATGTTTATTTATTTTTGAGACAGTGAGAGACAGAGTGCAAGTGGGGGAGGGGCAGAGAGAGAGGGAGACACAGAATCTGAAACAGGCTCCAGGCCCTGAGCTGTCAGCACAGAGCCCGACGCGGGGCTCGAACCCACGAACTGTGAGATCATGACCTGAGCCGAAGTCGGACGCTTAACCGACTGAGCCACCCAGGCGCCCCTCATTTCAGGCTTTGTCAAAAGCTCAACACTGAGACAATTAGCCTCTTCCCACAGCCAGCAGCCAGCGTCTCTTGGGCCCCTTCACCTTAATGGTGGCACTGTGCCTGAGGATGTGTAGCATTCTTCACAAATGCCTGAGGGGGAGGGCGATAGGCCTTTGTAGAAGAAAGGAATCGAAGTGGGGAAGTTGAGACTTAAAACTCAAAATCAACCAAACCAACACAAAATGTCAGGACTCCAACTTTTTTCCAGAGTGAGATAATTTTCTTTATTACCTACCATGAGCCATGACTTTGGGGATTATATGTGCCCTCTTAAACTCAGCAGGCCCTGGCCCCTGCCCCCACGCACAAGGATGGCTCAGAGATGGCTTGCTCCTCTCAGCAAAAGCCTAACCCCTTGCAAGTCAGTGCCTCACACTCCTGACCAGGAGGCATGTAATCTCAGGGGTCCTTTCCAGACAGAGAAGGCTGGCTGCATAGTCCTCTAACATGGGAAATGTTTCAGGACCTCTTTGAGATGCTCAGGCCATCTGGATTCCTGTCTGTGAGCCATGTGATCTGTCTGCCGAGGAAAGTCACCAGTGAGACGGTCATTCCCAGGCTTCTCCTCTATCAACATTTGCAGCCACAGTGTGGAAAGTTAGCCCTTTGTTTTCCTCCAGTGCCTGGATCTGTGCATATTTCCACCCTTAAGGTGACCCTAAGAGATGGCTCAGAGGGTGCCGAACTTAATAAGCGCTTGGCAAAGTGAGCCAAAGGCACGAAGGAGGTGGAATAGATCACTGTCCCTCTTCTCTCTCTTCCTGTAGTTCTCTCTCTACCTTTATTGTTGTTTTGAATTTTTTTAATGTTTATTTAATTTTGAGAGAGAGAGAGAGAGAGAGAGAGAGCGCGCGCGCGCACTAGGGGAGGGGCAGAGAGAGAGGGAGTCACAGAACCTGAAGCAGGCTCCAGGTTCTGAGCTGTCAGCAGAGAGCCCGATGCGGGGCTCGAACCCACAAACTGTGAGATCATGACCAGAGCCAAAGTCGGTTGCTTCACTGACTGAGCCACCCAGGCGCTCCTCTCTCTCTCTCCCTTTAAAATGTTGACATTGCCATAGCTCTCAGGGTTAAAGTTCACTGATTTTTAAATAGAATAAATGTATTCGATGACATTTACTAAGCTATTACTAAGCTATATTGTCAAGCAAAACATAATGTTTCTATGCTTGGTTGTGTCTGCCTCCTATTTTTGCTTTCCTGGGAGAGATCACCATATATTTTCCTACCTTTTTTTTTTTTTTTTTTTTTTTTTTGAGCCACCAAAGACCCAGGCAAATCAACAAATGCTTATCAAGCTTTTTCTGTTTGTTCATCACTTGCCTAATACAACAGCATCTCAGCTGTGGAGATAAAATACGATAAAATACGCACTTATGTAGTCTCTATTAAGTGCCAGGCACAGAGTGCTAAGCATTTTTTATAAGCACTCATTTAATATTCCTGTGAGATAGGCATTATTTTTTTTTTGTTTATTTATTTACTTTAAGAGAGAGAAAGAGCAAGAGAGGGGAGCAAGTGGGGGAGGGGCAGAGAAAGAGCAAGTGGGGGAGGGGCAGAGAACGAGGAAGAGAGAGAGAATCCCAAGCAGGCTCCTCACTGTCAGTGCAGAGCCTGACGCGGGGCTCGAACTCATGAACCATGAGATCGTGACCTGAACCAAAACCAAGAGTCGGAGACGCTTAACCGACTGAGCCACCCCAGGCGCCCCGAGATGGGCCTCACGGTTCCTAACTTTATAGGTGAGGAAACCAAAGTTCAGAGAGACTGAGTAACTTGCTCAAGGTGACACGACTAGAGAGGATAGAGCTGGATTCGAATCCCAGTAGTTGAACTTCAGAATCCACACGCATAACTCAGGCTATGCAGCCTTTCCAACGGGGCTCCGTGACGGTGAGGAAGCCACGCAAAGCAGCGTATAAACGAACGCTCGTTTGCTATGGTGTACACTGAGGTTATGGGTTTAAAAAGCAGGAAAGTGATGGTTCTTGGGAAAGAACCACAGAAAGAGCTGGGTTGGCTGATGGAATACATTGTTCTCAGGCAGCGTGAGGCAGACAACCCGGGGATCCAAAGAGAAACTAAGAAAGACAGAAGGTGGGAACCTTGTCTGACTTCAGAGTCAGGAAAATAGCAAAGTTCTTTTCCACAAAGTGATGGTAAGAATAGTACCTCCCTCCTGGTTTCGTGAGGGTTAGAACAATGCCGTGCATGTAGCAGGCTCAGTGTCAAGTGTTGGCTATACTATTACTATTATTGTTCTTGGATGAACTTTCACTTCGAGCCTGGCTACAGTTGGGGAGAGGGGAGCCTGGCTTATATTATGGTGTCTTAGGTTAGTGGCTGGAATACACTGAAAACCTTTGTTCCTTGGCAAAGCAACACCATGCTCTCATTTCAAACCCACTTATAAATTCTGCAATGGAAAAAACGAGGCTGGCCCTTCGGGAACTCACTGTAAGGGCCTGAGGCTCACGCCATAGTCTCACTAAATCCACTGGCAGAAGACCTTTGGGCCACCCAGCCCCACCTGGAGGAGGAAGGCGGTTAAACGGGTGATCTCACCACGTCCCCTTTGACCAAGGAGAGGGCCGGAGTCTGTGATCCCGTAAACAGACTCCTAGGCCTTGCAAACCATGGGCGTTTTTGTGGATTGTTCTTTGTTCAGAAAAAGCCAGAGCAGTCTCGAGAAGCCTGCAGAATGTTAGAGCTGTCGCTTCTAGAGTAACGTAACTCTGTCTGTTACCCAGCCGATCAGCAAAGCAAAGCAAAGCAAGGTATATGTCTCCATGAGTCTCCATGAGTCATTTAATATTTAATATTCACAGTGTTGGCAGTTTTTTGACTGATGCAAACGTTTTGCAAACAGAACCCGGGCCTGTTTTTCTCCACGCTCCCCCCACCCCTGTCGAGTGAGAGGTTGGCAGAGGCAGTGCTAAACTAGTAGGGCCGATGAGATACTATCTCTGTCTCCTTGTAACACAAAACATTTATTTTGCAGCGAGTGAACACAAAATTGAAAGGGCTCCAAGACTTCTGGGAGCAAGAGGCTTGATCTCCCCTTAGCTGGACCGCCTGGTTTGTTGACTTTCTGCCTTTTGTCTCCCCCGAGGCAGTGATAAGCTCCACCTGAGACCTATGCAATTAGGAAGGCAGTTCTAGAAGCAGCAGATCGTCCCCCACCTCGGGCCCCAGAAGTTAGGAAAACTGTCTAGGCGGCTGAGAGGACGAGAAACGTACAGCAGAAGAGATGAGCTCTGATGGGCAAAACCAGGTTTGGTGATGGCCTCCCGCTTCTCCCGCTTCTTCCCAAAGCCCCAGATGCACGCGTGGCTCAGGGCCCACTCAGCAACCTCAGCAGTCACACGGGGCACTTTGTGGAGGGCCTCATTTCCACGCAGCCGGACCACTGCGCCTCCAGATCTGTGACCACCGAGGCAACGTCACGGCGGACTTAGTTCCCTGGCTGTACCAGCCTCAGACGCTGCCTCAGTTGAAATCCCGGATCTTACTAGGCATGTGCCCCTGGGCAAGTTATTTAATTTCTGTGTCTGCAAAATGAAGATAATAATTGTACCTACCCCGTGGGCTGTTGTGACAATTAGAACGTAGGCTCAATGTAAGTGTCGGCTACGCTATTACTATTATTATCGGTGGGGAGGGAGGAGTAAAGTCCTGCTTCGCAGTCCGAGTCATGAGCACCTGCTCTCAGTGGCATCACTGTGCCCGCAGGCTGGGCCCCGGTGCTTCTCCCAGGGCTCTCATCTCATGAAGGAGCACCTTCTTCTTACCTCCCAGCTGGCTTTGTGTTGTCTCTGAGGCTCCTGGCTTTCAGAACCAATTTCTTCACTCCTGCTTCTTACATGGGGCTTCCAGCACCAGCCTGTATCGCTCAGTCTGTTCAGTGTTTAAAAACACAATCTTTGTCCAAGGTGCCTTAACCAAGTGGGTTAAGCATCTGACTCTTGATTTCGACTCAGGTTATAACCCCTGGGTCATGGGATCAAGCCCCACTTCGGGCTCCATGCTGAGCATAGAGCCTGCTTATATGAGTCTCTCTCTCTCCCTCTGCTCTTCCCTGCTCTCACTCTCTCTCTTTAAAATAAAATAAAAATATTTTGGGGCCACCTCAGTGGATTAAGTGTCCAACTTCAGCTCAGGTCAAGGTCTTGGGGTTCACGGGTTCGAGCCCCGCATCAGGCTCTGTGCTGACAGCTGAGAGGCTGGATCCTGCTTTGGATGTTGTGTCTCCCTCTCTCTCTGCCCCTCCCCCGCTCATGCTCTGTCTCTCAAAAGATGAATAAACATTAAAAAAAATTAAAAATAAAATAAAATAAAATATTTAAAAACAAACAAACAAAAACACAACGCCCCCCCCCCCAAAAAAAAAAACCCCACAATCTTTGTCTAAACTCTGCTTTCCATGGGCAGGGGGAGATGGGTGGCTCAGTTGGTTGAGTGCCTGTCTCTTGATTCTGGCTAGGGTCATGATCTCAGCTAGGGTCATGATCTCGCAGTTCATGAGTTCAAGCCCTGCATCGGGCTCCACCCTCTCTCCCTCCCCCCTGCACCCCCACCTCATGTTCTCTCTCTCTCTTTCTCAAAATAAACTTAAAAAAATTATTTTTTAAACTCTGCCTTTCAAGAAAAGAGAAATATCTAAAGGGTTTGTCCCCGGAGGTGATTTATAACCACACTGCCCCAGTCTTGCTCCAGAAAATGCACCATCTCCCCGTTCAGTTTTTCATTTAACTCAGATTTATTGAGTGCTGTTAACATCAGAGTTTCTCAGCCTGAGCAGATATTCTGGACTAGATAATTCTTTGTTGAGGGGGCTAGCCCGTAAGACATTTAGCAGCATGGCCCCGGTCGTGACAATGCAAAATATCTGTAGATTTTGCCCATGTCCCCAGACATAAGGTTATCAGAGTTAGCAAATGAATATATAAAGATTTTCTTTTTAATCTGGAAGCTTTACTCTGGGGCAGATTGCCATCGGTCGAGAACCACTGGGCTAGACAGACCCTGTGCCTGGTGCGTTCACAGCCTCGCACCCACATGAACCCTGGGTAAGACAGTTATTAGCAACCCATTCTGAAGATGTCGAAACTGGGTCTTGGAGAGGGACGTAGTTTCGCCAGGGTCCAGATGCATGAGTAATTTCAGTGTGCTTTCCATTGTATTCCAGCAGCTGAATGGGGCTTGACCTTTTATAGCTTCGTCCGTGTTTATGAGCCTTGAGGGGCCCCGTTCCCACCTCACTCCACCCCTTCTGTGCTGATGCTCTGATAATTGGGACATTGACTGTACAAAGGGCTGAACTAGACACTGTCCTACAAACCTCTCCACCCCACACAGCTCTGAAAGCCTCTCTTGGAGAGAAGGCAGAGGAAGGAGAGGAGGGTCCCTGCCTCCCACAGCTCTGCAGCCAAAGCCTGGAGAGACAAAAGGCAGCGCGGGGCTGTGAGGCCGCCGTGATTATTTCCCTTGCTCTATCACCCAGCTCAATGGGGCATTCTGGATCCCTGCCCTCCAATACTCCGGGGCCTTATTAACAGAGCTCAGCTGTTGTCCAAAGCCCTTACCTCACCCAAGAGGGCTGTATTTGCATGATAATGCCCTCTTTGGGGGAATTATTGCTTAATTAAAGAACAGCAATCACTTTAATTAGCATGTCTCCTTGCTCCCTGGTACTTTCAGGGATTCAAATGAGCTCCTCATTAGGTATTGGCACTTGGACAAATCTGGGGCTTCTGGCTGCGCAGGGAGGCTCCCAGGGCAGGCAGCCCCAGCCAGGACCTCAGACACGGGGAGGCCCAGCCCTGGTGGAGAGCACAGCCGGGGCTTTGTGAGAAGGACAGACCGAGCCTGGCCAGCACCCTTGGGGCCGCAACCCAGCGCGCAGAGAAGGGCCAGGCCCTGATGGTGATATCTGCAGGCTTTCTCTCTACCTCAGTTTCTCCGCCTGAGCTATGGTCCTCTTTTCAGCTCATTTGCCCAACACATTTAGCTGCTTTACCCATTCTTCTCCCCTGGTGAATGCTTTGAGGTTCTTTCTATCACCTTAACCCATCTCTGTCTCTGTCTCTGTTGCTATCTTTCACACACACACACACACACACACACACACTCACACCCCACACCCGAAGAACCTGTTGTAATCTCAATGCATTTCAGATTCTTCGCTCTCAGCTTGGGAGTGCAAGTTTCTCTCTTAACTGGTAGTGTACAGGGTTAGCACATGAAACCAGACACAAACAGGCAAGAAAAACCACCTGTCTTGATCCAGAAATGGCCTCTTTCCCTGGGCAAGATCACTACCTTTCTTTAGCTTCTCTTCTCTGACATCTGGAAAGCTCTCCAGGGACTACTCCGTGCCCCTGAGTAGGATTTCCAGAAATATGGAATATGGAATGTGGGTTCTTACTGCCACAGCTCACCCTTTCCTGACTATTAACAAAACAAGTTTTTTTGTAGGTCCTACAGACAACCACTTTCTATATGCTACAAGTAATGTCAGCCTAAGAATGCTTTGTTATTTCTCTTCATCTTTTCTGGGAAATCTTTTCCAGAATAAGGACAATTATATCCCTTCCAGAAAAAATAATCTCTTTTGCCTGGATGTCAGTGTGCCAAAAATCAAATGACCTTTATCCTCCTTCCTACATCACATGCATTCTCTCTGTCTCCCCCCTCCAAGATCTATATCTATAATATTCTGTTGATTGCAAATAAAGGTAAAAGTACATGTTTCAAAAATGTAGGTAGAGGTAGATAGAACCCTAGATTTGCACTCAATAGATCTGTCTTCCTGGCTAAGCTTAGCTGCATAGCAGAAACCTCTCTTTCACCGGTTTTCTGGGACTCTCGAGAACTGAGTAAGAACTCTTCCAGGGGCCAGCCTCCCATCAGTTGGGGAACATCTTCCGCCACCGCCTGGCATTCGCACACCAGTCTCTCTGCCCCCCTCCATCACACTTGCCTCTGTGCCCCCAGCGTGAGCAGCCCGGGGCTCCCCTACCTGCGGAGTCCCCAATTTTGCCTGTGTGGGAGGAGAGTACAGGGCAAGGAAAAGGTGACTTGGAGCTCTTTTGGGGACTCAGGCTGGAGAGAGATGGGGGAGGAGTGGGGTGTCTGAGGAGAAAGGGACTCACTCGCTGGCCCTCTCCCTGGGCGTCATCCTGCGGGGAGAGTAACAACAAATCAGAGGTAAATCCACTTCCTGGCAGGAAGCTGAGCCTGAAACTCGATGAAGCCACAGCAGTTCAAAGGGAGAGTGACACCCAAACAAGAGAGCAGCTCTTAATCCCCCACAGAAAGATGGGAATGGAGAGCTCAGGCCCAGGGGGGGAGACCGCGGCTTTGTTTAACCAGGATTGAAAACACAGCCCTATTGAGAGGCTGGGACTTTGAGACACAGACCCCGAGGAGCACTTGCCAAGTTGAAGGCAGCCCAAGGCTGCCAGCTTTCACCTTTTCAGTTCTGGGCTTGGCAGTAATGAGGCGAAGAGCCAGGACTTTTAACTGGCGAGGTCAAAAAGGTTTCCTTATTAGACAAACAGGGGTTGAGAGTGGCGGGGGGGGGGGGGGGGGGGGCGGTGCGCCTCTCAGTCTCAGCTTGGAACCATGATCGTCCAGAGAAGAGCCCGAGCTGGAGGTGTGATGGGCAGTCTCCATCCACACCCAGCCCCCACCTCCCACCCTGAGACCCTGGGACCTTCGTCTCTGCCCAACCCCACTCCTGCCATCTCACCACACCCTTGAAGAGGTGTCAAGTGGGCCAGAAGAGGCCCCAGTCAGACAGGAAGTGACAAACAGGTGGCCGTGGCAGAGGCCTGCCCTGAGGCTCGTTCTTGACCTGTGGGTCAGCGCCTGGGATAAGGTAAACGTGGAGAAGGGTGGCCCTCTATGAGAAGGAGGGGTCCCTCCCTCCTGGGTGGTATCAGAATAGCTCCTTATGCAGCTGCTGTGGCCCAGCCCTGGCCCCGGGGGGGGGGGGGGGGGGGCGGGTTCTGAGGCCCTTCACCCTGCTGGCTGCTCACTAAGGCTATTTGTCAACTGGTGCTCTGCAGAGACCTCAGGTTTAGGAGGTGGTGCCCAAGGGCCAGTGGGAGATGGGGAAGGGGAAGGTCCAAGTTGAGCAAAGGGTGTCCCCCCCCCCCCCACCGCCGCCACCCTCTTATCCACACATCTCAACCAGACAGTAGCTTTTTCATTTACTTAACATATATTTCACATGACATTTCATTTTGAAGAAGCAATCACAGAGCCCGGAGAATTTGAATAGCCCTGCCCTAAGGAATAAGAAGACGTTGTAGAGGGGAGATTCATACATTCCTATTTTCATAACAATATTTCTGCATCGTTGGCATCCAAATGTGATTCATTAAATGAATGCTTGCAAGGCACCTTATTTCTAGGACCACTAGCTCCACAGAAGATTTGAGGTTGCTTACAAAGAGATGTGTATAATAAAATAGAGCTAAAAATAAATGGGAATACATTACCAAGACCGGCAAAAACACACAAGAAGTGAAATCAAGACTAGGGGAGAGAAACACATATATGCAGGTGATAAGATTCTATGTATTTACTGTTATTGGACTCCAAAGTGGCTTCTGAGCTTCCTGGAAGGCAGGGGAGGGGAGGGAGAGAGAGAGAGAGAGAATCTTGTATCTAATTCTCTTTACCAGAATAGAAGAAATACACCAGCTTCTGAGGCTAAGCAAAATTCTTTTAGAAAAATTTTCAGAAAAAATTTCTCACAACGAACCTCCTATAGGAAGGGCTGTGTCACAGAACTGAGTCTCTAGCTGGCTCCCTATGGAAATAGACTTCCGTGGCTGACTCTGGGGTTGGCCAATGAAAACCAAAGGCATAAACATTACAATGCAAAGGTAAAAACAGGTTGGTGAAGATACAAAATAAAGCAGTCCCAAAGAGTGGCCTGGTGCTGCTTTAGTTTGCTCCTAGCATAACCCATCTGTTTGAATTTGGGTTCCCCCACAAATAGACCTTAAGTAAAGGATTCAAATGCAAGTCATTTGAGATACCAGCCCAGTAAATAAACACTGGTAGGGGAGTGGGCGAGTGAGACAGAGAAGGAAAAAGAAAAGGTGTGTTATGTTATCAGGCTAGTTACTACTAAGAGATATGAGAGCTTACCCCACTGGGGGATGCTAGGATATTAAACAAGCCTGAGTTAGCCTACATGAGGGGTGGGATCTGGGGCATTTATGCTCCCACCAGTCAGTGGCTGAAGGCTGGTGCTAGGGAGCATTAATTCCCCGACACTTCAGTCGGCCGTGCTCACCCGCAGAATGGGCCCCAGCAGGCAGAGAAAGCCCTCAGGAAAGAGATGCGGGTGCCGGCATGGGACCACAGACTAGTGTGCACGCTGGCCAAGGAGGTGTGGGCAAAGTACTGACAGCATCTACTACACTCTCCTGCTTTGGTCCCATCGGCCTGGGGGATACACGGTGATGCCCTAACACCAGTCCACATTCTCCTGGCTCTTGCTCAGACCTGCTGATGCAGGACTTCCAGTTCTCTACAAAGTCTTCCCATAATTATTCTTAGGAGAATTCGGGGAGTGTCTCTCGGGTGCTCATAAGGCAACCCAGTCCTCTGGGCATCCACTGGGCACTGCTACCTCTGCTGGGAAGGGCTTATACTAAGTCCCAGGTCAGCTGCCTTTCCTGCTGGGGCCTGGCAACATCACAGGTGGCACTGGGCTTGTTAGGCGTCATGGCCTATGCTGGACATTGACACCCTTTCCCTTCAGAGTGAGACAAGGATCTCAGAAGCTCTCAGAACACCACACTGTGCTCTCAACTAGAAAACAGATAATGCCCTTCTCGCCACTTAGGTTATTTTCTATCAGAGGTCCACTAAAGCAATACAGTCTTATGTCCTAATATCGACAAAGATTGCAATTAAAACAACTCTTGATTGTTGTATGAAGCTGCTCCTTTTTCTTCTTTAGGCCCAGAAACGGCAAGGAACAAACCTCAAAAGTATCGTGCACAAGATTATCCCTCCCCTCCAAAAAGTTATATTCAGAAATACTCTTTCTGCCCCTTCAACACCAAGATTTGTTGCTGGGTCAAACCTGTCACCCTCTCTTTTCCCTTGGGATTATTTCCTGGAAGGCTCTTGGTCACTCATGCAAATATACTTGTCAAGGACTTAGCCCACCAGTTTGCCAAATTTGCTTAGACATATCCCAACTTGCAATGGTAGATATAGCTTAGAACACAACTGGGACCCTTGCTTCAAAAAGATAGAAATTTTAAGGGTGCCTAGGTGGCTCAGTCAGTTAAGTGTGTGGTTCTTGGCTTCAGCTCAGGTCATGATCTTGCTGCTCGTGAGTTCGAGTCCTGCGTGGGGCTCTGCACTGGCAGCTCGGAGCCTGCTTGGGATTTCTCTCTCTCCCCCTCACTCTCTGCCCCTCCCCCACTCATGCTCGCTCTCTCTGCAAATAAATAAACTTAAAGAATTTTTAAATTTGGAGAAATGGATAAATTCTGTGTTCTTCAGAGAAACTGTCATGAATGTGATCTTTGATGACAGCTAAATGGCAGATTGTTCACTATTATATTCCATAAAGAGATATTCTTTGTTTATGACTGAGAATAGGTCCGTATGCATGGAAACCAGTTGAGTGGCGTATAATTTTGATATTGTTTCGAAGGTGTCTAACCAAGACTCTGACCCGTGTGGAGGGTCTTTCCAGCTCCTCCAGAGGAAGGCTGGAAGGGTGCTTGCAAGTAAAGACAGACTTTTTCTCAGAAACCGATCTCATTTTGTGATAGTCCACGAACAAGTAGTCAGTTAATTTCCCAAAGTTCTACACGATGGAGTGCTTTTCCACCTGTCCCGCCAAGACATCTTTCATTTCAAAAGCATGTATACTGGAGTCTCTTTTATTCAAGTGTTTCTGAG
The DNA here is from genome assembly GCF_046562875.1 of Panthera onca. Taxonomy (NCBI): domain Eukaryota; kingdom Metazoa; phylum Chordata; class Mammalia; order Carnivora; family Felidae; genus Panthera; species Panthera onca. The sequence goes on along the minus strand of NC_138348.1, from coordinate 92,217,122 downwards.
CCCCTATAGTTTCTAAGGCTATGTAGGGAAGAAAAATGTCATTGAGGTGTGAAAATATTCTCTAGCACATGGACCACTTATAAAATTAGCCTCCTGCTTCCACCTAGCATTCAACTCTATACCCTGTCTCCTAACCCTGCCTAGCATCCTCGTCTGGCAGGCTCTCCCTGGTGGTCTGAGTGGTAGATGGGGTGAACACTTGACAAAACGATGCAAAGACAATGGCAAAACGTGCACGCAATGCAGGATTTCATGAAGTCAATGAAGCAGTGTTCGGTAAACTACTGAAGCACCCACAAAGCCCTTTTAGAATGACAGATCACGGTTGATTGCAGAGAAAATTGACAAAATTGTTGCCTGGATAGGTGCTCTGAAAGAGAATTTTTGAATAACGAGGATTTAGCTCCCCTGAGAACATGGATGGACCTTTGGAACATTTTTGTAAACATTACCATTTTTATGATCACGCTGGGAAAGTCAAAAGGGAAAGAATGATGTGGTACCGTGCTGCAGATTTGTGTATCGTGCCCTGCCAAAAATCTTCCCAAAACGTAAATCATTCTTTGTTTTTTGGTTTTTTTTACTAAAAAAACTTTTTTAATGTGTCTTTATTTTTGGTTTTTTTTTTAATTTTTTTTTAATTTTTTTTAAAGTTTATTTATTTTTGAGACAGAGAGAGACAGAGCATGAACGGGGGAGGGTCAGAGAGAGGGAGACACAGAATCTGAAACAGGCTCCAGGCTCTGAGCTGTCAACACAGAGCCCAACGCGGGGCTGGAACTCACGGACCGCGAGATCATGACCTGAGCTGAAGTTGGTCGCTTAACCGACTGAGCCACCCAGGCGCCCCTTAATGTGTCTTTATTTTTGAAGGAGGGGGAGACAGAGTGTGAGCAGGGGAGGGGCAGAAGAGAGGGAGACACAGAATCCAAAGCCGGCTCCAGGCTCTGAGGCATCAGCATACAGCCCAATGCAGGGCTTGAACTCACAAGCTGTAAGATCATGACCTGAGCCAAAGTCAAACGCTTAACTGACTGAACCACCCAGGCTCCATAAATCACCCTTGTGTTTTAAAGAAATATGACATTCCTAACTTAAATTTTGTTAAACTTGGGGTAAAAATGAACTTAGTTATATTTTTTGTTTATTTTCAATATAAAATTCTAATCTATACCTTTTCTCCCTACTATTTATTATGAAATGCTTGGTCCCCATTTTAAGAGGATTCCCTTTCAATGACTATTTTCCAGGATCCTATGGCTTCCAATAACGAGACTCTGCCTGAGGACTGAGACAGGTACCTGAAGCAGCTTTGTCATTAGCATGAAATTCCTTTAAAGTTTCACATTTTATCTTAACATTTCATGAAAATATGTTTATACTCTGTAACATACTCCTGAAAAATTACTTAGCTGTTAAATTACACTTTTCACTAAAAGTCTTCAGTAAAAAGGATGTTCTTAGAAGAAAGAACCATATTTATCCTGTGGCTTTATCTACCCCTATGGCATGTTGCATATCTTCCTCAGGATGAATGAACTCCATTTGAAAACCTGGCCATAAAGAATGAGCGAAATCACTGGGCCTTGACAATGCCCAGAGGGAAATGTTGCCAGTCAACTACTATCCCCAGCCACAGAAAAATCTCAAAAATGCCCCCTTAGAGTATCTAGCTTAGAGCAATGGTTTGATCACTCTATAAGGAAAATTAATTGCAAACGTAGTCTTAAACTGCTGGATTGATTAACCTGATCCATGGGATTATATTATGTGAGCCAATTCAATAATTGGCTCACATAATGGATGTTGTCTGCCAAAAATAATAATTCTGTCACTCTTTCTGAGCATGGTGAGATACCAGAACCCTTGAACCCCTGAGCATAGATCATGTCAAACAGAAGGCATATTGTATCTCCATTTAGAGGACTCCTCATCCTCTTTTTTCTGAAGCAGGAATATCCATCTATAGATAATCCTAATCCAACATGCATTTTTTATTTTTATTTTATTTTTTAATGTTTATTTATTTTTGAGAGAGACAGAGACAGAATGCGAGTGGGTTAGGGCAGAGAAAGAGGGAGACACAGAATCCGAAGCAGGCTCCAGGCTCCGAGCTGAGCGGTCAGCACCGAGCCCAACGCGGGGCTCGAACTCACGAGCTGTGAGATCATGACCTGAGCCGGAGTCAGACGTTCAACTTACGAAGCCACCCAGGAGCCCCAGGGTATACATTTTTTAAATTTAAAAGGTGGCGTGGGACAAAGGAGAATAAAAGAAAAAGGAAAGGCATCGGGATGGTGTTTCAGCTTAGAATGTTCTAGATTGTTATTTGCTCTGCCAAGAAATGATTCCTGTGGACTTTGATTCTTATGGTGGTATCAGAATGCCGGTTTTATATGAACACCAAGAACTAGGGATCTGTATTGTTCTTATGTGGTCTGTTTCCTGTCCACTGAGTCAAGACAATGAAAGTCTAGTAAAAACATCACACAATCTGATAATGGCTTTGCCAGATTCCTTCACAACCATAGAGAGAAAAACCAGTGATCAACACGGAGTGGCTGTGCCTGAGAACTCCAATTCCCCCCCCACCCCCCACATAAAATATTGGCCTGGGAAACACAAAACTACAATTTGCTAAGAAGACAATGTGCACAATTTTTGTAAACAATTTATTTTATCGTATTTCTATAACAGAAAGGATATTCTGTATTTCAAATGCTGCCAGAAAAAAAGAAAAAAAAGTTGAGTAAGATGAAAGCAAAGACGAACCCACAGGCTTCAATTACAGGAGAAAATCTGAGGGGCATCTGGTGGCTCAGTCGGGTTGAGCGTCCAACTTCGGCTCAGGTCATGATCTCGCGGTTTGTGAGTTCCAGCCCCACATTGGGGTCTGTGCTGACATCTCAGAGCCTGGACCCTGCTTCGGATTCTGTGTCTCCTTCTCTCTCTTACCCTCCCCTGGTCTCTCTCTCTCTCTCAAAAATAAATAAACATTTATAAAATTAAGAAGAAGAAGAAGAAAAAGAAGAGGACACCTGAGCCATGCACACTCATGTGGGAGCTGAGCCTTGAACTGCCATCCACTTCCTCTGCACAGCCTGCCTGAGACCATGGATGTTCAAAGAAGATGGGCTAAGGGGCATGCTTGTCACTCATACTCTAAACCTAATCCAGCTTAATGTGATCTGTTTTCACAGAGAGGGAATGAGCCTTATGTGGATTCCACAACCTTCTGACCGTGCGACCTTGGCAAAATCATCTACCCTTTCTGTCTTCACACTTGTAAAAAGACAGTAGTAACACCTACCTTGCACGGGCCGTCAGGAGGACTAGAGATGATGCATGGTCCTATTTCTGATAAAATCGAGGTAAAAGAAACCATGGTTTTCATCACTAGCAGATATTTCTAGACTTCATTTTCAAGACTCTCTAGTTCCCAGAGAAATGCCTTCATTACACAGTGTTTTAAGGTTTTGATGTCAATCTTTTTTGAGGATTATCATAAGAAGGTATCATAAGAATTCTGCCTCGTTTGCAAAATGCTAGTTAAAGGTATCGTTCATTATGTCGTCCATTTAGAATCCTTGTGACACTTTGCTTGGATACTGCAAATTGCTCTGAAGTTAGTACCACAAAGAGGTTTTCTACTTTTCTTTGCTTTTTTTTTTTTAATTTTTTTTAACATTTATTCATTTTTTTTAATTTTTTTTAAAATTTTTTTTAATGTTTATTTATTTTTGAGACAGAGGGAGACAGAGCATGAACGGGGGAGGGTCAGAGAGAGAGAGGGAGACTCAGAATCGGAAGCAGGCTCCAGGCTCTGAGCTGTCAGCACAGAGCCCGACGCGGGGCTCCAACTCACGGACCTCGAGATCATGACCTGAGCCGAAGTCGGCCGCTTAACCGACTGAGCCACCCAGGTGCCCCATGCTTTTTATCAATAAGAATCAGTGCTTTCATTTTTGTTTAGTTGCCAGGAAGTCTATCTAGAGCTAAACTTAACTTTTCTTCTTCCTTCCTGTATGGTTTTTGTTTTTTATTTTGAGTTTAAGCTTTATTTCATACTATTAATACTTTTATTACTACTGCCACTATCCCATCTCCATTTAGAGGACTCCTCACCCTCTTTCTGAAGGAGGTACTTTTTCTAAAGTACCTGTAGTACATAGCATTTAGATAGTGACAATGTCGAATTCTACCTGAGCCCTGTGATCCTGGAAAAGAGTGAAGGTTGAGAAATCTCCCCCAACTTTCATGTTCCAGAGGATGGTTTACTGCAAAAAACCACCCTTCCCTGTACACTCAGCAAAGGCTGGACATAGATCCTCAAAATTCTCTTTCTCTGCCTGATAAACAATTATGTGAAACGCTTATCCCCGCTGATCAATCAGAACACAATGCTTCTTCATCAAACTGGTTACATTTCTGCCCCTTCCTCCAGGCCCCTGAACTTTGGCCCACCCTCCACCAGCCTACAATTGTCCTGAGAATAGGCTGGCCTGGGGCGGGGGGGGGGGGGGGGGGGGGGGGGGGGGCGCGGGGAGGGGCGAGTAGGGGAACTTTCTCTGATCTACTGTCCCTTATGCCGTCCTTCATCCGTCCCAGTCTCCTGCACCTCCCTCTTTCTGGCCTTGTTTACTTCTCTGTACAAAAGAAGATCCCTTTTTCCTGAACTCTTGAGATGCTCGCAGATCTATAGTCAACAGTGTTTTCCCTAGTGCAAAGTTCTTTCTCCGAGACAGCAGAGAGCCCAATACGGGGCTTGAACTCATGAACCTTGAGATCATGACCTGAGCCAAAGTCGGATACTTAACCAACTGAGCCACTCAGGTGCCCCAAGGACAATATTCTTTTATTATCAGCTTCCATTTGATTTACAAGTGAGGAAACAGAATCTCAAGAAATGACTTGTCAATAAGTGAAGTGAGGATCTGAAACCAGACTTTCTGTGCTTAAGTCCAGGGTTACTCTTGCTATAGATTTACTAATCTTTTTGGAAGTGGACGAGATATAAATAGATGCCCTGCACAGAATCGTGAAGCGTGTTTCCTCTGGGCTTTCTGGTCTTTTACACTTGCCCAGATGTGATTACTCACATGCATTATGATGGCTGCTGTTTGTTTGTTTGTTTGTTTCAAAACATACAGCTGTTCTGGTCGTTAAGAACATTCTGCCTATTAAGCTGAGAGGCATTGCCACGCGAAACGTCTCGCACAGAGAACTGCACCGAGGAAACTATACACGTCACTGGGCACTATGTTGGATGTGTTACTGAAATCATATTTTGCCTAGTTCCAAACGAATTTGGGGCTTAACTTTGTTACTTCATTTAATTTCTCAACCGTTTAATGAGGCGGGTAATTATCTTCATTATCCAGATGAGAAAACTAGTTTTAATCCTTTGGTGGTTCCAATAATGATAGTTACTAGATGTCAGAGACAAAAAAGAACTCTGGGAATTAAGAACTATTATCCTCATTTTTTGAGGAGGAAATCAGAGAAATAAGATAATGGAAATAATTTGCCCAACACACTGCAGAGCCTACTCTTTACCAGACTCTTCTGAGGTCTCTCTTCTTTTCTTCCACCTTCTGTGTCTCCTTCTGTCTTTTACCATGTCTTTTGTCTAATCAAAATTTTTATAGCACATAGTTTAAAGATACCGAGAGTTCTGCGAAGCTTGGTAAGAAATACGACCCTGCCACTGCCAACCCCTGCTTCTCAGAACTAAGAACCTCTTTAGCTCTTAAAGACTGACTCTTGGGGCACCCGGGTGGCTCAGTGGGTTAAGCGTCCAACTTCGGCTCAGGTTATGATCTCATGGTCTGTGAGTTCGAGCCCCGCGTCAGGCTTTGTACTGACAGCCTGGAGCCTGTTTCAGATTCTGTGTCTCCCTCTCTTTCTGCCCCTCCCCTGCTCATGCTCTGTCTCTCTCTCTCTCAAAAATAAATAAACATTAAAAAAAAAATTAAAAAAAAAAAAGACTGACTCTTTACCTTCAGAATGCTAAATAGCAAGCATGTAGTACTCCTACATTTTTCAACGTTGGGTGTTTCTTAAATTTCCTTAATTTAGACAGTTTGAGTCCGCATTATGGAAGAGAAGGATTTCTCTCTCTTTCACCCAATCTCGCTGCCCCCACCCACATCCCCACCACACACACATGGTTCCTGCCCCACTCGGCCTGTCATTCCCCCAGTGTACCAAGATCATAATTTTGGTTAGATCAACATTCAACATTTACCTTATCATGAATATATAAGTACTATTTACAGCCAAGTCTTAAGCATGTGATGATTATTTTCCTGTTTCTGCAGAATTTTCCTCCTGGAGTTAAAGATCATTTTGATTTTTTTTTCTTTTTGGCTCTCTTGTTCCATTTTCTATGTGTATGTCACTAAGTCTCAAACTCTCCCCAAATCAAGCCATCGCCTCTCAATCATCTCAAATGCTGAAACTCGTCAGGTATTTTATCTCTCTCGTTTTCTTGGATCGACCATTCCTGGAGCTCCTGGCTGGGCCAGGCTGGACTGACTGGGTGCTTCCCAGGCCTGATTGCAAAGCTGTTGCGTTGGGACCTCCCTTCACTAGCTAACTGGGGCTCACCTTCCCTCTTGTACAGGGTCCCCTTTTTCCTGGGTGCCGAGTATTCTTTCTTGGTTTAACTCCTCAGTGTTTGGTGGAGCATATACTTCACAGTAGCGTCCTGAGACAGAGTGCGTGGCAGATAAAGTTGGGAGACTTCTCTGAAAATGTCTTCATTCTGTGCTCACACTTGATTGAGAGTTTAGGTGAACAGAACATTCTAGGTTGGAAGTAGTTGACTTCTCCACTGTCCTCCAGCTTCCAACGTTGCTGTCAGGAAGTCTACTGCTATCCTGATTCCTTCGTGCCAAACTTCCTTGTCCTCTCTGGCTCATGCAGGATGCTCTCTTTGTCCCTATTATGCTGAAATCTCACGATGACGTACCTTTCTGTGTTTTGTGTGTTTGTCTTCTTCATCGGTTGTTCTGGACATTTCAGCGGGCTCTTTAAGTCTGGAAACACATATCTTTAGGAATGGAGACTTTTTTTTAATGAATTCTACTTTTTATTATTTTTAACCTCCATCTTCTGTACTCTCTGCTTTTAGAATTCCTATAGTTCAGATGTTAGTTATTTTGAATGCATCTTACAATTTTCTTTCTTTCTTCTCTCCTAACTTTTCCCTCTACTAATTTTTCAGTCATCTGTTGATTTTTAAAAATTTCTCCTATTATCTTTAATTTCTAAGTGCACATTTTTTGTTCCCTGAGAATTTTTTTTAAATATAGCATCCCATTCTTATTTTTTTAAGGTTTATTAATTTATTTTTTTATAAATTTTTTAATGCTTATTTATTTTTGACAGAAAGAGAAAGACAGAGCATGAGTGGGGGAGGGGCAGACAGAGAGGGAGACACAGAATCCAAAGCAGGCTCCCGGCTCTGAGCTGTCAGCACAGAGCCCGATGCGGGGCTCGAACTCACAGACCGAGAGATCATGACCTGAGCCGAAGTCAGATGCTCAACCTTCTGAGCCACTCAGGAGCCCCAAGGTTTATTAATTTATTTTTGAAAGAGAGACAGCACAAGCAGGGGAGGGGCAGAGAAAGGGGCGGGGGGGGGGGTGGAGACACAGAATCCAAAGCAGGCTCCAGGCTCTGAGCTGTTAGCACAGAGCCCAACACTGGGCTCGAACTCATGAACCATGAGATCAAGACGTGAGGAAGGCAGACAGTTAACAAACTGAGCCACTCAGGTGCCCCTATAGCATCCCATTCTTATCCTTTAGAGGCAATATCACTTTTTTCTAAGTATGTGAATTCTCCTTTTCCCTGCATATTCTCTGTTTTCTCTAAGATATTTTTGTCTTTTATGTGTTTGGGCCTTTGCTTTTCACGTTAGAAGCTTTCTTCAAATATCTAGTGCTTTGTGGCTTGCTGCTTATGACAGAACACCAAAAAGCTGTATAATGGTGCTTATCTGTGCGTGGATAGGGCTCGGGATTGCAGATTACACTGTATGGTTTTTTTTCTTTTTTAGTGTCTTTCAGTTTTCACTTTAATGGAGTTCCAGGAGAAGCTGGCTGGGCCATTCCCTTGGGAAACTCTTGATGTCACTTGACAAAGTTTCCCAGAGAAGCTTTATCTGGTCTCCTGCCTGGAGAGTAGAAGTCTGGCTTTCACCATTCAGAGGAAGGAGGCCGGGGGTCTCAACATTCAATGTGTAAACTTGCACTTAATTCCCCTGTTTTCAGGTACCTCTGTGCATGATATCCCCAGCCTAGAAGCCATATGTTTTATCTCCCCTAGAGAAGGAGACCTTTCCCTAAGAGAGGTCTAGTCTTTGCTAGAGATGGGAACAAGGAGTAGGGGGAAGGATCTGGGGCTTACCTGCTTTCAAGCAAAGCAAACTCTCAACGAGCATTTTTTTTTTAGATTTTTTTTTTTTTTTAAGTAATCTCTACACACAGCACATGTCTCGAACTTACAACTCTTGAGATCAAGGGTCATATGTTCTACCGATTGAGCCAGCCAGGCGCCCCTCTACCAATTTTCTTGTCACTTCTTACTTTGTCCTTTCCCCTTCCAAAGATTTTAGATCACTAATCCCTGAGTCTCTGGGGGTTCAGAGGTATAAGGTGGGGTGTTTGTGTTTGAGTTGGGATTTAGCTTTCCCAGACCTGCTTAGACTGTGACCACTTGCTAGTATCCTATGTATTAAACATGTTTTCTAGCCTCCAGAACTGTGTTGCTGTTGTCTCCTTTTCCATGTTTTTGTGAGGTTTTGCTTTTTTTCCTTTTTTAGTTTCCCTTTAGTTTTCATGTTAATGGAACTCCGGGAGGAGTGACGTTAAAGAGTATGTTTAATCTGTTATTTTTAACTGCAAGTTCAAGCCAGTGCTTGAATGTGAACTCCACTGTTCACCTGCCAAGAAACAGCCCCCCCCCCTTGAACCAATTAATGATAACAATTGTTAACCTTTTATGATGTGTCAGATACTATTTTAAGCATGTGGACATTAACCATACGCTAGCTGGGGTCGCTGTGAAAACGTGGTGGCCCCTTAATTTTGGCTTCACCTCCAGTAGCCATTTAACTAACTTCTCTCTGCCTCGATGCCCACATCTGTACAATGTAGCTGCTAAACAGTACTTACCTGCCCTTCGGGGTTATTGTGCAGATTATACAACACACGTACAGCTCTCAGTGCAGTGTCCAGCAAGTAGCAAATATCCAGAAAGACAAAAACACACTAGGATGGAGAGAACAGAAGAACCCTCCTCACATGAAATCACGTGTGTGTATGCGTGTGTGAGAGGTGTGACTTTGGCGACTCTGTCCCGGAGACAGACCTGGGCTGGGAGAGGAAGCTGATGTTCTGAGCCCCCAGGAATACCCTGAGATGCCCAAGTCTGCACATGTGTCCCCCTGCCCCTGTGATCTAACATTCCTCTGTGTGTGTCTCTGTCTCCCTTTCTTCATAATTGTACCTCCTTCTGTGTCCCAATCCCTGGGCCAATATCTTTCTGTCTCTAGATGCATTTGCTAATTTAACTAGCATGGACGCCTTATAAAGAAAGCTAGCTCACAGGGCACCTGGGTGGCTCAGTCGGTTAAGCATCTGACTCTTGCTTTCGGCTCAGGTCAGGATCTCACGGTTCATGAGTTTGAGCCCCACATCAGGCTCGTCACCGACGACGCCTACTTGGGATTCCCTTTCGCCTTCTTTCTCTGCCCCTCCCCACTTGCACTGTCTATCTCTCTCAAAATAAATATAAACTTGAAAAAAAAAAAGCAAGCTTCCTTTGCAAACCGGGAAACTGAGGCACAAAGAGGCGCCATGCCCCAAATCGCAGGGCTGCAACCAGGACTCAGAGCAGTGAACCTGACCCGGGGTCCCTCTTCATGCAGCCTGGCCGCATCCTCCAGTGTCTCACTTGTCTGTTTTTTTGGCTCATTCTCTCCTCCACCACCAGACCTACTGCTTCGTTTTCATTCACAGTAGATTTTTTTTCTCCTCCATGAGCCCTTCTCAGGCACAAACCTCCTGCCTCATCACTTTGCCTTTTCTCTTGATCCCAATGGGGTTTTCAAACGAGTTGGGCTCAGAGGAGCCTAATGTGTGGATGTGGACAGGGCTGGAGGAAGAATCTTTCTCGGGGTACAGTTCGAAGACTGCTGTCCTGGAACCAGTGACTCATTCAGCCCCTCAGAGGAGACAATCAATAAGTTACTTGTCCCAGGTCATGCGTGGGTACATGGCGGAGCCCTGCTCTCCTACCATTTCCCCATCCTGTTTCCACCATGACCCGGGATGTCAAAATCCTCACATTTGTCCTAAGGTAGACTATCTGCAGAGCTCGTGACTTGGCCATGTCAGCCATAATCAGGTTCAAGGTATGCCTGTCTTCCTCTTATCTTGGGTAACTTGCACCTGTTTTAAGACCAACGCATGGGGCGCCTGGGTGGCTCAGTTGGTTAAGCGCCCGACTCTTGATTGTGGCTCAGGACGTGATCTCATGGTTTGTGAGACTGAGCCCCTCATTGGGCTCTACACTGACAGCACAGAGCCTGCTTAGGATTCTCTCTCTCTCTCTCTCTCTCTCTCTCTCTCTCCCTCACTCTCTGCCCCTCCCCCACTCATGAGCTCTTTCAAAAATAAATAATTAAAAACTTAACAACAACAAAAAAGACCAACGCATGTTCTTATGATCTTATATCCCACTGCCTGGCAACTAAGAAAATTGATCACATCTATGGGGAGAGCTCCTGTGCTGACCATTCACCTGCTTCCTCTCTCGGGATAACTGGTCTACGGGATCATGGTAAACCAGAATTCCTGCTTTTTCTATCAGTAAATGTCTTCTCATTTAAGTTCCTAGTGGTCTCCTCTCCCCAGCTACTTCCCTGTCCGTTAGCAGATTCCATGATTTCTTTGTTGACTGTAGGAATGAGGTGCAGAGGACCAGGTTAGGGGGTGTAATGCTCATCTCGACTACACACTGAGCTTTATATACATGACTTTATTTCTTCCTCGATCCAATCTCCATTTTATATTGTGAGAAACCAAAGCCCTCAAAGGTTTATTAAGAAACTTGTCATAATGCTGCCAGGTCACCCAGCTGGAAAATGCTGGAACCAGAATTACCCTCACATCTGATTTCAGAGCAAGGGAGACTGGATAAAGAGATAGGATTCTGGCAGTGATTTGGAGGGAAGCTTATGATGAGGAGGCTCAGAAGAACCTAGAAAAAGTGAAATAGTGGAGAGGTAATGGGAACAAAACCACATTAGTCTGGATGGATGGATGCTGTAACCTGAGCACCTTGAATTGTAAAAACATGGCAGCGGGTGGGGTGGGGTGGGGGGGAGGGGGAAGCGGGAATCTCAGGCATTTGGGATTAGTGCCAGAGGTTTCTACTCCAGCAATTACCCAAGCATCTGATGCCCATCAGAGCCTCCAAATCTCTGGCCAACTCCAGGATGCCAGGCAGAGGCTCCGGGGCTAGCAGGAGTTAGCACGGGCACAATCTGGGTGCTGTGGGGTTAGTGTCAGCAGAACCCAGGAGCAAGGAAGGGGACGGGTTGAACTGCCAGTGCTCCCCACATGGGGCAGAGCCCTCCTGGAGCAAACAGCTGTGGCTCCACAAGGAAGCTGCTCCAAAGGCTGAATTGTTCTCTTTCCCATCCTCTGGGACTCCAGGACCAGGACGAGGGGAAGGGGGCATTCGGTCAGGAACCTGGTTTACATTTCAGAAGGAGACTCTAATTGAGTCAGACCTGGGCCTCTTCATTTCTCATTACCACCCAGAGCCACTGAGTGCCTTTAATTTTCCAGGGGAGCCAGCTCTTTCTCTCCAGCAAGGCTCTGGGTTAACCCATTCCGGCCCCTCAGATGTACGTGTCAGTGCATGATGCGGAGTAGGTGGTGGGAGGGGGCAGTTCACAGCATCAGCCAGATGCAGAGAGAGTGACCACCCCTCCATTCCTCTGCTGCAGGCTTGTACTTCTTCCTCGCGGACGCCATCTGGCCTGGATGCCCCTTGTGTCCCCACCACTTTCCTGTCCCTGCAGCTAGACTGACAGATACTTAAAGTCCATCTACTGGACAAGTTGAAGATCAGGATTCTAAACACCACTTATTTTCCTGCGTGTGATCTGGTACCGGTCATGAAGTTTCTTTGTACGGTGTATTCCTGGACCTTTTCCTTCCCACGTGTATTCATTTGTTTGAACACAAAAGCAGTATAGGCTTTTGGTAAAAAATGTTTTTTCAATATGTCGGTACACAGAGGTCAACCTGTCAAATTGTTAATATGGTTTGGTGTATTAACACCAACTTTGCAACTTTCTTGGAGTGAATTTTAAATATATAAATACATAGAACGTTCTTTTGGTTTGTTTTACATAAATGAAATACTACTCTACAGACTGCTCTGGAACATGCCTTTTTTTTTAAACTTAATATGTCATGAATATTTTCCATCTAGAGATATCTTCTAGAGAACTATTTATCGTTCTACTTCGATCTTTTAACAGCTGCATAGGATTTCATAAGAGGCACTGTAATTTATTCACCTGTTTCCCTATTAATAAATGCATAGGTTGTTTCTAAAATTTCATTACTACAAGCAATGCTCTAATGAACTTGCTTTGCAGTAGACTCAGCTTGGGGATTGCCCAGCTCGTGATTCACACAGTGGCAATGACTGTGATGTTCCTTTGTCTTGGGGAACTGTTCCCTCCTACCTACCTTTTACCTTTTACCTACCTCCTTTTACCTAGAGGCAGAATGTGCTGGGTCTTTCTGTTTCCAGGGCCACCATGATCTGTCCTAGGGTGGTGAGCTCCCCTCAAGCTGAAGCAATGCAGAATCCCTTCCCAGAATCTCTCCTATAGTATGCAGGACAGAGTACCCCTATTTTCTTTCTGCTTAGGAAACTGGGCTGGCAGAAACCCAGGAGCTGAACCCTTGGAAGATGAGAGATTTCTCTGGGAAAGTCCTCTCCCCTGTCCTGTTAGTGACTTTTCTCACCATAGAGATTCCCTAGTATCTCCTCACTGACAATGCATCTGTAACATGAGCACTACCTTCTCTGAGAAGCACCATTCTTAAGCTATTATGGTGATTTATATCTCCGTGTGGCTTTCTAGGTCTTTCCACGAGAGCAAACATAAGGCAGGGGAGATAACTCAGGAGAACACTGGACATAGGCAATTTGTTAACATGTATTGAACACCTGTCATGCTCCAGACATAGGGATAGGAAGTTCCTACCTTCCTGGTCCCCACCTCATGGGGACCCGGCTCCCTGACATCCTATCCATCTCTACCCCTGCCACTGTCCACAGTGACTGTCATATCCACGTGAGCATTCCATCCAACATCCTTAAACTTCTTGCCTCCAAATGCCTCCCCCTCCTGCCTTCTTTCTTCCATTTCTGCATAAAATAGGGTAAGAGTACCTACTTCACAGGGCTCTTCTGAGGATCAAATGATTTAGCGTGTACAAATGTCCTCCCTAAATGGCAAAGCACCGCTCCTATTAACACGTAGGACGAGAGAAAGTGCAGGAAGCGTAGAGGAGGCAGGAGGGGAGGGGACTGTGGATAATTGGGATACAGAGGAGGGCAGGCCCGGAGGACCCCACACTGATAGAACTGGCCAGTGGGAATAGATGAAGGGCTGAGGAGGGGAGGAGAAGAACTTTGGAATGCAGAAGGCATCCAGCCTTCAACCCAGGAGTCAGACCCCCCTCCCCAAGCCCAACATTATTCATCTCCCTGGAGGGGGTGGCCTCAAGAGGTTTCCATGACCTGTTCCGAGCAGCGAGCAGCGTCTGCCTGAGGCCTGGCATTCTCTCCCATGGGACATCTGTCTGTCTATGCATCCGTGTCACCCCGGCCCTAAGGAGCAGGCAGGAGGTTCGGCGGGGGCTGCCTTCTCTCCCCTGCCTATCTCTCAGACTTCTGCGATGGACAGAGATGCCCGAGGAGATGCTGGGAACACTGCTGGGGTTGGTGGGGGAGTGGATTTGGACCCTCCACTCCCCACCCCACCTCCACCTCAGGGGCCACAGCTGGGCAGTCAGGGCCAGGGAGCTTGGGAGATTCAAGGCTCCCCCAAGGCGGGGCTGGGATATCAAAGCTGGAAGCGCAGGGGCATGTCAGTCTGGCTTTGTGAGCCGGGCTCCATCAATGCATGAAAGCCTCGCTGTACAAACTGCATTTGCTGCGCTCCCAACCTGCATTCCCGATTGGTCACGGCCTGGCCCCAGCTGCATTCCTGGGCTAGAGGAGGCAGAGGGGCCTGGCCCCTTTGTTCTTCCCAAATCAGAGCTCAGAACCATGACAGGCTGATCACATTACCCAGCTGAGGTCAGCCTGGCAGGAATGACCCCCTCCTGCACCGCCCCCACCTCACCATGCACCGCACCCCACCTTGCTCCTTACCTGTACCCTTTTAACACGCCGCCGTGGGTCTTGGTTGAGGAAGGAAAAACTCCCAAACCACGGCTCTGTTGCTCCTTCTAAGGACCACTCCAGATGCTTGGAGCAGTGCCCAGACCCTCACTCCAGGGCCTGTCCAATTTCGGGACATCTCTGAGGGCTTGCAGCTGTTCTGGGGTGAGCCCAACTGCCCTATTTATTGTTGGACCCCTCAGAACCCACACAACGTGAAACCAGGTGGCATGTGAGACTCAGGCTCCGTATCCGAGCAAGCCCAGTTTTCATAGGTAAGATGCTTTTCTGTCATAAGCCCCGTTTCAACCAAAGCTCACTTCACCTGGCATTGCCATCTCGCCACCCCCCTCCTTTCCTAGGCCTCACGCGACCTTTGATGTCTCACCCAGCCGGCTTGCATCCTGACTGTGCCACTTATCTGTTGTGCGACTTTGGATGGCCCACTTAACTTCTCTGGGCCTCAGTTTCCTCATTTATAAAACTAGGGTAACTGTGAAGTTTTAAAAAGATATTGTCTGATACGTTTCCGTATCAAAAGCCAAACGTTGCTTTTCCTGCTCTATTCTCTTCCCCCTGGAATGAGTGGCCTTAAGCCGAGTTTTCATGAGACAGCAAATACCCTTTTCTCCTTACTTGGAGTCCCTAGAGCCCCAAAAGCGAGGGTCGAGCTCTCTGGAGACAGCTGTACGCAAATTACTTGTGTTGTTCTGAATAGTTTTATATGCCAGTCTTTGTCTAGCCGAAGAGCTTGTTGGAGTAACGGGAAAGCCTTTTCACTGTTATTCATTCAACAAACATATATTGAAGGGAGCTGTGGAGGCCACTGGGGAGCCGGCAGTGGAGAAAGCAGTCAAGGCTCCCGCTGTCCCAAAGCCCCCCCATGGGACGGACAGGCCCTAATCCATCCTGCATGGAGTCCCAGTGACTTTTCTCCACAGATGTGATGGAAAAATCTAGGCCAGCAGGAGAATGTATCTGCTGGGGGGGTGGGCGGGGAGGGTGGTCACTGAGAAGCCTCCTCTGAGTAAATGACCTTTAAGCTGAGATCCGAAATATGACAGGGGACGAGTGGGAGGAAGAAAACAGTCCCAGCCCAGAGCTGAAGCGTGGCTGCGAGAGGGGTGGGTATAAGGCCCTAGATCATATTCCGAGGGAAATAAGGAGCCAGTGTGAGGTTGAGAGCAGGGGGACAGCATACCCTAGTGTGAGTGGGCAGAGAAAAGAAAAAAGGAGGTGGGGTGGCCAGGAATGGAAGTTGTAGGATCTGTCAGGAGGCTGGAACAGGCTGGAACAGCAGTCTGGGCTGGAGGTATGATACTTTTTTTTTTTTCCATTTTCATGGTTATGCTAGTTTTACAAATGGGGAAACTGAGGCCCAGAGAAGTTAAGTAAGTCATCCAAAGTCACCCAGCCGGTAAACAGCAGCGCCAGGGTTCAAAGCAGGCAGAGGAAATATCTAAGCCTGTGTTCCTATAAGGAGGCCTAAGACACGAAGGGGGTGGTAAGACATCACTCCTACTCCTAGTGGGCTGTGGTTTAAGAGGTATAGACTAGTAGCTTGGGCGTCACAGGGGCAGCGGAGACAGAGAGAGGAAGACAGGCCCATAGGGAGAGTCCCACAAACACCATGTGTCATGGGGACCTGGCTGGCGGGGAGGACCACGCATTGGCCTGGTCTGAGTTATACAACAAACATGAAAACCCTTAGAGGGGTCCACCCGTCATGACCCATGGGATATTTTCAGAGCTTCTCAGCACCGGGACTCCTTTTATTCTCACTCTCACCCCATGGATTGTTCTTAAGGATTTTTGTCTACAAAAGAAATCGAATTCATTAAATTGCTAATTAACTTGTTGCCTCGTGTTTTCCTAATCAAGGCCTAACCGGGGATCCGGGCTTCTGATTACAGGAGATCATGGCTGTTGTCAC
This sequence comes from Panthera onca, assembly GCF_046562875.1. Taxonomy (NCBI): domain Eukaryota; kingdom Metazoa; phylum Chordata; class Mammalia; order Carnivora; family Felidae; genus Panthera; species Panthera onca. The sequence continues at coordinate 92,200,702 of NC_138348.1, read as the reverse complement.
ACTGAGATGATTTAATTCCAGCCAAAGCGAGGAAATGTGATGTTTTCATCAGTCCGAACCACCTTGTTATTTGTCTTCCCAACGAACTTTGTGGAACGCATGTGAATAAACTGCGTCTTGTAGCAGGTACAGACAAGGAAACAGCCAACACAATAGGGTGTGATAACAACATCCTGTGGGTAAGCACAGGTGGGATGGGAGGTCCAGGAGATATGGAATGCAGCCTTTGGAGGTATAATGGACTGAGTGTGGCCCCCAAGTGTGTACGTTGAAGCCCTAACCCCCAGTGTGATGGCATTGGAGGTGGGCCTTTGGGAGGTGATTGGGTTAGATGAAGTCATGAGGGCGGGCCCTTCGTGATGGGATTAGTGCCCTTAAAAATTATTTTTAATGCTTATTTATTTTTGAGAGAGAGACAGAGAGGCAGAACGTGAGCAGGGGAGGGGCAGAGAGAGGGATACACAGAATCTGAAATACGTTCCAGGCTCTGAGCTGTCAGCACAGAGCCCGACGCGGGGCTCGAATTCACAGACCGCGAGATCATGACCTGAGCCAAAGTTAGATGCTTAACTGACTGAGCCACTCAGGTGCCCCTGGATTAGTGCCCTTAGTAGAAGAGACACTAGACCCACTGGCCCTCTCTCCATGCACATGAGAGCAAAGGCCATGTGAGGACACAGTGAGAAGGTGGCAGTCCACAAGCCAGGAGGCAAGTCCTCACCAGGAACTGAATTGGCTGGCTCCTTCATCTTGGACTTCCAGCCTCTGTGAGAAATAAATTTCTGTTGATCGAGCCACCCAGTCTATGGTATTTTATTAAAGAAGCCTGAACAGACCAATGCAGGAGGTGTGGTAGATATCCTCCCTCTGCCCTTCTAGATCTGCTCTGCACCTGGGTCACCCTGCTCTGTGCCCCAAGGTCTAACTCAAAAGACTGCATCAGTGGGGCTGCCCTTGTCTTGAGCTTCCAGATGGGCTTCCCACTGGTCTCACCAATGGGAGACCCTGGCCCTAGGAGGGTGAGGTCAGCTCCTTCCTGGATCGACCACCGTACGTGGGCTGAGGCTGGCATCCACTCCTGAAGGCCACAGCGCCTCTCAGGCAGCCCTTTTTATGGCTACAGGACTTACAGGGTTCCAGTAACTGCCTCGGGAGAATGACCCTTGGGATGCTATCTCCAGCTGTATCGCCACCCCTAGTTAGTGTCCCTTAATCCCGCCGAAGGCTTTGTCGAATAGCCTTCTTAAATTCTCCTCAATTCCTGGGTTTGAATGAGCCATTTTTCCTGCCGAGTGCCTGACTCATATAAAAAGTCAAGGAGAGCTTCCTAAGGCGTGATATCTAGGTTGACATCTGAAGGATGGGTAGGAGTTAGCCCTATTGCAGAAAATTCTATGAGGTTTTTGATAAACCTCCGTTAATAACTCCAGGGACACTTGGGTACTTGGTGTGTCCAGGCTGGGAGTCACCAGCCCCAAGCTCTTTAAAGACTCGCAGATTCAGGGGCACCTGGGTGGCTCAGTCGGTTAACCGTCCAACTATTGGTTTCGGCTCAGGTCATGATCTCATGGTTTGTGAGTTCAAACCCCACATTAGGTTCTGTGCTAAAGGTGCAGGGCCTGCTTGGGATTCTCTCTCTCCCTCTCCCTCTGCCCCTCCCCACTCGCTCTGTCTGTCTCTCTCTCAAGAATAAATAAACTTTAAAAAAACTTTTTAAAAAAGGCGCACAGATCCAAATGCAGGGTCTAGGCATTCTCCTGTCAGTCACACCTTAAGGCTGGAAGAGAGAAAGTTGGGGGCTGCACCCACCATAGGTGGCATCCTCCCACTTTCCCTTGAGGACTCCCTGGGATATGAGTGGGGCCCCTGCCATTCCCACCCCCGTTTCTAAGTCAGCTCCCATCCTTTCAGAGAGTTGGCCCTGGTGGGAGGCTGGTGGAAATGATATCTTGGGAAGGAATAGCCCATCCGTCCCCTGTCCCCTCCCATGGTCCCTCAGGCTGAGGGGACAGCTGCCTGAAAGATCAGGTTTCAGGCAAAACTGGCCCAGCTCCTCCTACATGGCAATCCTGGGCATTGGGACACCTGCCAAGGACCCACCCCCATCCCAACCCCCTCTGGTCCCGTGACGGGGAAGAGCTGTGTCTGTCCAGCTCTTCCCTCCCACCCGCCCGAGGCTAGTCTCTCTCCCACTCCCAGTCATCACCAATTAGATGATTCATGTTCAGGCTTCTCTGAATCCGGCCTTCCCACCAGCCTGCTTCGGCACCTGCCCATGCCCTCCCTGCTTCCCCAGCCGCTCTGGGCTTCACTCAGTATGCCTTGGTGGAGAACGCCCTCTGCTTATTCCTGCCTGTGGACTTTTGCTGGGTCCCACCACCCTTCCTCCTCCTGATTCTTGCCACCTTTGGAGGCTAGCCGATGTCCCCTGCCTCATGGAGTTCACGGCCTCCGATACCATCGGCCGCCATTATCCGCGCTCCTAGATGAGTAGCTGAATGCTACTGAGCACCATTCATTTGATAATCACATCAGCTACTCTCCTTTTCTATTTCAGGCACTTAGTGATGAGCCAGTCTTCACAATAACCCCATCAGGCAGGTCTGGTCATTATCATGTTACTGCTGAGGTCACTGAGACCTCAGGAACTTTCTAGGCTGGGAAGTGGCAGTGAGCAGACTCAAACCCAGGTTCTTGTGTCTTAAAGCCCTTTCCTACCACTGCTTCCTGTTATGTCTCCCCAGGAGAATGTACATTCTCTGTGGGTAGAGACCTTATAACGTAGCGCTCCTGTATTCCACACACTGTGGGGCAGCACAAGGCACAAAGTGTCCCCCCTCAGAGCGGCGGTGGCTGCCACTGAATACTTCAGTCAGATCATGTCGGTGCTCTGCTCAGAACCTATCGTCTTCCCTGCTCCCTCAGGATACAAGCCAGCATCTCTGATGGCCTACAAGGCCCTATGTCATCTGACACACACAGACACACACACACACACACACACACACTCCACCAATTACCTACTCTGCTCAAATCACACTGGCTCCTTGCTGCCCCTCAGTGTTCCAGACGTGGCCCAGAGTCCCTCCATGTGTAACTGGCAAAGCCAGCCCCCAGGACTCCGGGCTCGCAGGTCAACGTTCTGTCCACCGTGTGAGGCCACCTCCCAACGGCCCTGTCAGAGCCCTGCTTGCCGCCAGAGACAAGGCAGCAGCGTCGTTTCCATTGCAGCTCTGTTCCCAGCTGCGCACTCCAGGGCTTGAAGACCCCTGCCCACACCTGCTAATGGAGATTTCGAAGCTTCCAATCTGACTCCCGCCTCCCTCGTACACTGTGCTCCTCTCCTCTGGTCCCGCAACCCCCAGGTGCCCTGTCCTCTATCTGCGCCTCCCACCTCATCGCGCACCAGGATCCTTCCCCACCTGGCTTGGCTTGTGCTGTCCCCTCTGCCCAAAACGCCCTCCAGATTTTTGCCTAGCCAAGTCTCAAGGTCCTGTTGAAGATGCACCTCATTTGGAGCTTAGCCAATCTCCCCCGTCCCTCTCCATTCTAAGAGCAAAGTCCCTCTCCCTCTGCTGTTCGCCAAGGTATGCTGGTTATCTGTCTCCCCCACCAACGCCATGTGGTACTTTTCTCAACCAGACTTTAACCTACCAGCCATGACTCACGTGTACGTCTGTCTCCACCTTTACTCTTGAGACCTGGCCAAGGCAGAGAGAAGCTCTTGTCCACGCTGTGCCTCGTGGTGGCTGGCGCCCAATTCATACATGTGGATTTGAAAGAATTCCGTTCTCGGAGAGGAAACTGAGGTTGAGAAGAGAGACGAGCTGACCCTGGTCGTGAGGCAAAGTCCACAGCAGGTGCGACCCCACTAGGCTGCCAGCAGCTCAAAGGACCCCCGGGCAGGTGTGAATCTCAGAGAGACAACAAATACATTTTTAGCATAAGTGTGGTAGGCAGAATTTAAGATGCCTCCATGACTTGCATCTCTCGGTGTCACTCCTTGGACTGTGATGTCGTGTGGCACAAGAGCTGTGGTCGCGATGAGCATCATCTAATCACAGTGAGCCCCTCAAAAGTAAAGTGTTTTCTCCAAGTGGTGGCAGAAGGGAAGTCAGAGATTTGAAGCAGGAGACGGGTTTCACAATCCTGTGCTGGCTTGAAAGTGTCAGGGGACACATGACAAGGAATGTAGGCGTTCTCTAGGAGATGAGGGCACCCTCTGGCTGACAGCCAGCAAGGCAACAGGGACTTCAGCCTTATAATCACGAGGAACTGAATTCAGTCAACAACCCACCTGAGCTCATCCCACAGCTTTAAGAGCACCTTGATTTCAGCCTGGGAGACTTTGGGCAGAGGACCCGGATAAGCCATGCCGTGCCAGCTTCTGACCCACAGAACTGTGAGCTAATGGGTTCGTGTTGGATAGCTACCTTTGTGGTAATTTGTTACATAACAATGGGAAAATAATATAAGTATGTCCCAACTATTGAATGGGACATACTTATACTAAAAAAAAACAAAAGCCAAAAAAACAAAACCATTTTTTTTCTGTAAATCGAATTTCAGTGGGCCTTTTGTATTTTTATTTGCTAAATCCAACAACCCTAAATCCCAGTTAGGTCACCAGGACAGACCAGTTCAGAGCTGGGCCATGGAGCCAGTAGAGATTTCCCCAGTAGGCACAGAGTTCCACAGGCTGGAAATCGTCTGCACACTCTCTACCACCAAAGCAAAAAGAGAAGTTTTCTAGGGGGCCTGCCCAACACCCTGCACACAGGGTAACAACATGCCTCTAAAACAAGGTTTCCTTTTTTTTTTTAATGTTTATTTATTTATTTGAGACAGAGAGAGTGAGAGCATGTGAGTGCAAGCAGGGGAGGGGCAGAGAGAGAGGGGGAGAGAGAGAGAATCCCAAGCAGGCTCCACACTGTCAATGCAGAGCCCAATGCAGGGCTCGATTCCACGAACTGTCAGATCATGACCTGAGCTGAAATCAAGAGTCAGACACTTAACCGACTGAGTCACCCAGGCAGCCCTAAAGGAAAGGTTCTTAATCTGGAATCTAGACCCCTGGGGCATCCATAGATAGAATTCTAGGAGTTTGGGAACAATGATGGGGGGAAAAAATCACACCCTTATTTTCACTGTCCTCTGAAACTTATTATTTCCTTTAATTAAGCATATAGGTATTATCAGAGCTTCCAGTTTTATTACGGATAGAAATCACGTTGAACTTTTTGGTAATATCACAAAAATAGTTTTTGTATTCATCACTATTTTGAAATGATAATAGTTATTCAATATTGCTATTTAATGGGTTAATACAGAAGCACATAGATTGCCATATCACCCATTTTTAATGTTTTGACAACTATGTTTTGATATAATTGGTTGCCTTTGTAAATCTAATGTATTTTTCTAAAGAAAAACATCATTCTGAGAAGGCACCCATAGGCTTTCCCAGACTGTGTCCTTAGACGAAAAGTCTAGAGCCTGGTAGAAGCGAGCAATGGGGCACAATGGACAAGGTATCAGGATATCAGTTCACTTGGGTTCAAATGCCAGCTTTCATGCATCGTTGTTGTGAAAACCTCACTTAACCTTTCCGAGCCTCCATTTCCTCCTCTTTAGAACAGAGGTTCTGAGAAAGTGAGAGAATAGACGTGAACCACCTAGCACAGGCTGGTCCTCAGTAGATGAATGCTAGTTGCTGCTATTAATGACGATTATGACCAATAACTATAATCGTATCTGTGATTATAATATAGCATAATACATTACGATGACTACAATCACGTATCATTGGTTCCTCCCTTCCCCCTGCGCCCCCTCCCTCCCCGTATCTTTGCTTAGTTGTTCTTGGACTCCTGCATGAACGGTGGTTTCCTGTGGCCTCCAAATAGCTTTGCCCCTTATAGCCTCAGCCCCCGCCCTGGGTCCCACAGACCCCGTGCCTGGCTCAGCCCACACATCCCTACTGCTATCTACCCATTGCTCTAGCAAATAGGACAAAAATGCACATCCCCTTGGTGGTGGTGGTGGTGGTGGTGACGTCCTACACTTTGCTAAGTGGCCTGCTGTGCTCAGTGCAAAGCCAGGAGGACAGATCCCCACCACAGTCCAAACTCACATTCCTGAGGCGGCACAGGGTGACACGGCCGGAAAGGTGCAAAGGCATTCTTTGCCTAGGCCTTTCTTTGCACACCAGGGCCCTTGACTGGGGGGCTGCTGGAGCAGTCCCCCCACCCCCGCCAAGGACCCTCACCACAGCCCTTCCTGTTATGGGGCACTGGACCCAGCCTTGGGTGTGGGCAGGAGGGCAGCCAAAGCCTGAGTCACTGGGAGGGGACAGTTGAGTCTTGAGATGTGGTCTCCGTGGGGACGACTGAGGACAGAGAGGGGTGGAAAGCCCCTCCCTCAGGCCAGCATCCCTTCCAGCAGCACTGGGGGGTGAGCGGGAGCCCTGCGGGGCCTCAGCCCTCACTGCCCTTCTTCTGTCTTCTGCGCTCTGTCTCCCAGGCCCACCGCCTGCTCTGGAAGCACCAGACTGCCCTTCTTCACAACTCACTTCTCGCTTACCCAGAGTCATTGGTCCAACGGGAAAACAGGCCCACAGAGGGCTGCTGACTCCAGGTAGCAGGGCAGCATGAGGAGTTAAGTCTATTGCCTTGGGCTTTAGGCAGAGCTGGGGCTCCTGATTCTTTGGGACTCTCTAACTCAGTGGCCCCAGATTGTCTGTTGGTGGGGTTTTAGTATCTTCTAAAGCTCTGGGAACTCCCCTTCTCATGTCATCCACAGAGCCCTCCAAACGGAGGCTTGCACAAACTCCATACAGAAAGGGGTGGATTTGACCCTATGACTTGGTTTCCAGCACGCTGACAGGGATCCCACTGAACTACTCTCACAGCCGCCCTCTTGTGTTCCCAGGAGGGACCAGCCATCCCACCCCTTTCCCCTGCTTTCAACTCACAATCCTAATATCTTCTCTTAGCCAATAGTACTAGCCTTTCCCGCTGTAGAGCCAGACAGGGTTAGGACCAGTCCTGACAAAAACAAGAAGCCTATTAGTCTTAGGAGGAGGGTATGGAATTATCCTCTTTCCAGGGGAAGGAGAACGCTATCAAGTACCTTCCATGAGATCTTAGACACTGTTCAGGGAACTTTCCAGAGAACCTCTTAGTTACTCCTTACAAGAACCCGCAAAATCAGTATTTTCTCCATTTTATAGGTGAGAACACTGAGGTTCAGAGAGTTCTCTGTTCTCTAACATTCCCAAGGCCGAGGAGTGGAGCTGGACATTAAGCCATGCCTGTGTGGTTCCATAATTAATGGTCTCTCCCAACAGTAGCTGTTCTTATGTCTGCCAAACCCACTGTCTCCCCTGAGTCTCTGCCCACTTGGTCCTCCCTCAGTTTCCCATCTGGCTTTCCAATTTCCCACTGGGACTGGAGGTCATCTTGAATCCCTTCCCTCATGATTGGAGCCCCAACACACCACCTAATTCTCGGCAGTCCCTTCTACTGGGACGTCTTTGGGGCCCCAAAGCTCACAGGACCCATGCACCCAATTGGCTGACCTCTCAAGCCATGCTGCTGCCATTCTTTTGGACTGTTTTCCTGCTGCTCTGACCTATGCATAGGATTGAACCTCCTTGGAATGACACTGGCCCAAAAGAAGGTTGACTTGCCGCACCATTATGGATACCGCCCTGGGACAATAGAGCACTGCTCTCAGGGCCCAGCCCCACAGCTGCCTAGCCCAGCCTCTCCCTACTCTATTCCTCCCCTCTCCTCCCTCCAAGCAGTCCCACGGGGGTGCTAGCTCTGCCCCGAGATCTGGGTCCATTACAACCTCCGGGCCCACCTTGCTCAGTGAGTAGGGTTCCAGCACGATGAGAAACAGAAGGACCAATGCGCAGGTTGGGAAGGTGGTCTGGAAAAGTTGCTCCAAAAGGGTGTAGATGCAGGAAACCTGGTAGAGAGAAGCTGACGAGAGGTGTCCAGGTCTGGCTTCCTGGGCATGACGGGAATGAGACCTGGAGTGGAGAGGGGGCCAGGAGACGCCTTCAACTCCCGTGGAGCTCCCTGTTTACATTCTGTCTGCTCACATGGCCTTTTCCAGACTGCTGGCCCAGCTGCCTCACACACTGTTGTTGTCAACACCCTCCCCGTTGCCTGATGCCCCCATGGAGGGACACGGCTGTCTGCCATGGCTCCGCCACACCCTGCAGGCCTGGGAGAAATGACCGGGAATGGCAAGGGCCCCAAGGAGCCCAGAATTCCTAGACACTTCCCAGCCCTTTAGCTGCTAAGCCTCTCCCTTCTTGGGGGCCCCTTACCTTTTTCTTGTTTCTCTCAGGTGACTTTTAGCTCCCTTTCCCCTCTCCTGCCATTCTATACCTATCTCTTCCCCAAAACTCTAGGGAACGAAGACTTTGAAAGGTGAGGACACCACAGGCTCCCACACAGGGAAAGTCGGATCAGAAGCCCCCAGATCCTCGTAACAAAGGTTTCCTAGACCGAAGCCCTCCCTTCCTGCAGGGCCTTCTGCAGGTAGCCTGTGTAAGCCTACTTCAAACCAATAGCCCAGGCTGGCTGAGCCCTTTTTCCACCCAAGGCCGACCTCCTGCCTTTCCCGTGTGATGTGGTTTTCCCATCCATTCTGGAACACCAAGGATTGCCAGGAGGGGCTGAGGGAGGGTCTAGGGTGGGCAGAGCAAGGATGCAGGAGCAGTATTTCTGGGAAGGAGAAAACGGAGAGGCCCAGAGACAGGCTGAGGACAGACGGAGACGAAGATGAAAAGACAGACAGGAGCTGGGGGAGACGGACAGAGAGACAGAACAGCACCAAGAGGTCCAAATTGACACCACATGGCCGTTATGCTGGACCCCAGGGCCCAGCAAACAAGGTTTCGTGCTGAGTCAGTTACCATGGTGACAAACATGCAGGAAATATCCAAGATAACTAGAATAGTGGCAAAAACATGTGTTTTGTATAAAACTTCCTCCCTCCCCGCCCCCCCCCCCCGGCCCCCAATGTATTTGTTGCATTACTTGGGATAAACTTGGCTTTTGCACAATCACCTTCCCTGAGAGGCCTGGCGTAGGGGTTTCTAAGGTCATGGGGTGAGAGGAACAACGGCCCTAGGGGACGGATGGGCCTGGGGGAGATTTCTGCTCAGGAGAGTAGGGTACGTTTCATACCTTTCACCTCACTTCCGCCTCTCTGAGTCCAGATTTAGGTTCCCATAGCCTTGTGCTCCAGAACGCAAAGGCCCAGAAGAGTCTGAATTTCTGTTTGAGGTCTCATAGTAAATCTGAGGGTTGGGGAGGGGGTGTGTGGAGGGGACCTTCTTGGCAAGCCCCAAAAAGCATCCCAGCAGAGTTCAGGTTGTGGGGGGAGGCCAAAGCTTAAGGGAGGGCACGTGAGACAGCATAGGAGCCAAGTGCCCTAAGCATGTTGGCACTTCCATGGGGTGAGCCCTGCCCTCACTTCCAAAGCAAGGGCAAGGGCATCTGGGGGGGAGAAGTAGAGAAGCAACAGAACAGGGGCTCTTGGGGGCAGGGGATTCTGGGGAAGAAGAGAAGGATCAGCTTTGGTTTGGCCGACACACAGGACAATCTGGGGATGGAAGAAGGTGGGAGGCATCCCAGAAGACAGAGGTGCCTCTCGGAAAGCCCCCCACTAGCTCCCTCTGCTCCCGAGGCCACCGTGAAAGGCCCAGCTAGAAGCCAACCACGGCGATCGCTTGTCGCCAGCTCCCCGTGGTGAGAACCCAGGGTTTCCAGGCAGGTCCTGCCACGCCGATTGCACAATCTCAGGCCTCCCGCACGACTTCCCTGCGCCCGAGTTCTCGCTTCTGTTGGGTGGAGCTAACAAGAACTTATCTCGAAGGGCCTTAGGAGGCACAAATGTCACGGTGCACATGGGAGCACTTGGCACCTCGTAAAGCTCTGTGCTCACGTGGCCGGTGGCTGCCGTGACTCAGGCAGAGGGGAGTGGACAGGCCAAGGCAGCAAGGAGAGGTTGCAGGCAAGGTTCATGTGAGGAGACTTTCTGGTTTCTCTAATGACATTACACCCAGATTTTCCGATCTAAACAACCCACTTCGGGTGTGATTTCCCATCTCGGAAACTTTCTGGGAAATGATCTGCGATAGAAATGGTTTGGGAAGGGTCCACCTGGACGCAGTGGACCTTGCGTGGTTTGCAGCATCCCCCTTGGGAATGCCAGCACCAAACTGTGGCCTGGGGGCACCCAGCAGGCTGTTATCTGCCGACCCTTCCTCCGATCCTCTGCGATGACCATAGCACCAGCCCCTCCTTCATTGGCAGCGCTGAGCCAGGCCTGGAAGCCGCCCTTAAATGACCTCCTCGGGTCAAACGAGGCGGACGGTTACCAGCTCCCTTCGGAACGTAGCGATCTCTCAAACCGAGACCAGAATTGCTTCCTCTTTGCTGTTGGGAAGAGTGCAATCCGCCCCACTCACATCCCAAATTCAAAGCCTTACTTTGGTACCACGCTGTGAGGGATGTGGATGGAGAGACGGGAAGGGGAAAGCAGGAAGAACCGGCCCTTGGTATCTAGCTCACCCAGTGACAGCCAAGCACGGCTTAAGGAGCAGGAATCCTACTTCCTGGATCCAGGACCAGGGCGGGACTACTGAAGGAGACGGAGCCTGGTGGCTCCTCACAGGGGACATGCCAGCTGAGGGAGCAGAGAGAAAAGCAGACCAAGGCTGGGCCTCGGCGTGGGCCCCCCACCCAGCCCCTGGTTCCCCAGGAGGACAGCGGGAGGTCTGCTGGGCAGAATACCACCTCCCCAGCTGGCCGCCTTTTCTGTATCTGGTTTCACTCTCTCCCAGCTTTTTCCATATTGATTCTCTTTGGCCCTGGGGCGATTTTTCCAGCTCTTCATCTGTTTCTATGTGGCACCAGTGAAACAGGCAGCCCCAGGGACAGAAGGCTGATTCTGTGTGTGTGTGCGCGCGCTGGGGGCAGAGGTGGGCAGTGGAGTGATGGCATAAGAAATTGGTGGCCCTGAGCCTGGCAGTTCTGGTTGAGTCTCGGAACGTTGCTGGACAAGTCCAAGGGCTAACGGGAGCCAGAGAAGGCTGGGGCTTGGAGGGGAACAAAGTGCCCACTTACCCTCTTTCTTCCTAATTCCTCAGGGTTTTCAAGAGGAACAGGGATAAGGTGTAGGTTACAAAAGAGCCTTACCCTGGGAAGGATGAGCCCAGGCTTCCTTTCCTCCCTCACAGGCCCAGCTGGGATCCCAGCCCAAGCATGCTGGGGGTGTGGGCAGAGCACTGAGGCACCAGGCCTGCTTGAAAGACTCTGGGGTATGGTGTTCCGTGGCCCTGGGGCAGGAGGCAGCCACTCCTCTCTGTTAGCCAAGGAGCCTTCTCCAGGGGATTAACAAGGCCTTCCTGCCACCCCTCCTGGCTGGTGCAGGAGCCAGAACACCACACCTGGCTGCCAGCCAGCCTGTGTCTGGGGAGCCAGTGCTCTCTCAGAGACTTGCAGACACACTGCTGGGGCCCAAGGGTGGGAGGAGAGAGGTAGAGGCTTCTGGGGAGTCCCTGGGGCCACCCAGCTGGGAAGTACTGACCCCGAAGGGCAGCCAGCTCTAGCTTCTGGAAAAATAGGCCTTCCTGGCCCACAGCTGAGGGGTGGACGGGGAGTCCGGAGGGTCTCTTGTCAGTCTGCCCCTGGCCTCTCTCCTGATGACAGGGAACACGGAATCAATACATAACCTGGGAGACCAAGAGCAGGGGTCTAGAAAGCTGTGAACTTCTCTCTTGCCCTGATGTATCGCCTGTTGGGAAGCTAAGCGTAAGCCAAGGGGTGGCCATGCTCTTGGACAGGGATGAGAGTGGGCTGACGTTAGGGGGCAGGGCACGTGCCTCTGGGCCCAGTGGGATGAGAAGAAACCAGTCTGTATCTGCAAGGCTTCTCGAAAGAAAACATTGGGTAGCAGCAAGGAGACTCTGAAGTCACTCTGTAGATGAGGAACGGGAGGCCCAGGGAGGTTAAGTGACCCGCCACAGGCCATCAGTGACTGGTCAGCGGGGCCCAGGTTCGAATCCAGTGTGATTCTGTCATTACATCACACCCCTTCTTTTTATCCTCCACCTTCTCTCGGGGCCTGCAACCAGGAGACACCCCCCCCCCCCCACCAACGCCCCGCCACGCCGCCCCCCGGCATGAAGGGAAGACGGGCCAGCTGCCCTGGTGGGGAAGCAGGCCTCTTTGGCCAACAGTAGCTCTACCCTGTGTGGGAGCAGGGTCAGGAGCAGAACAGCTGCTGAGGAAGGCAAGCCAGAGCCTGTGTCCCTGGGCCGGGCGGCTCTGGTTCTAGAACCAGCCGTGCCCGTAGAGTGGGACCATTCAAAGTGGTCCCCAGACCAGCTCTAATTCTACGGAGCCTGCACTTGTCTCTGCCCTTGTCCTTCCCTGCACTCTGCTAAGTAAACAAACACAGCTCTCAGGCAGCTCTCTGCTGGCAAACACCCCGACTTAGCAACCGCCCCTAGAATAAATAAACACTCCCTCACTGCACGCTTACACACACTCATTCACATACGCTCGCCCGTGCTCCCCGCCGGCCATGGAGCCCCCACTGGGCCCCAACCTCACACACACACAGGCGTGTGACTGAGACTGCCACCCGCCACCGGGGTGCTGGGGACGATCGGGGACCTCAGCTGCAATGAGACCCTGACCCCAGGCTCGAGGCTTGCTCTGGCAGTCCACAAGCCTGCGGGGAGGGTCGGGGCTAAAAGCCACCCAGGGTAGGGAAATGAGAAGACCTTTAGAATAACAAAGTAACTAGTTCAACAAACGGAAGCCCTGGGAGGGAAGGAGTCTTGCCGGAGATCTTAGCAATGGGCCTTACAGAGGCAGCGGCAGCACTCTTGACCAGGACCCTTTCTGGTTCCCCACCAAACGCCTCTTCCCCTGCCAATCCTTTGTGGTCAGTTTAAAGGGGACAAGCACCGTCCAGATGGCAGAATGAAGAGATGACGCTTGGATGGTGAAGTCCCTGCCTCGTTCTAGACCGACGTTCTCAACTAGGCCTGGGCCACATAGGGGAGGAGCCCTCTCACCGCGTTGTCACCACGACCTTTGCCTTGACCTTGGAGCTTCCCGGGAGCTGCCCGTCTTCTCCTTGGGAAGAGTGACTTCCTCTGGCATCCAGCTCACAGCTACACCCCGGGTACCTCTTCCTCAGTCAGGGGGGAACGTCAGTGTCTGTCCCAACCAGGGGAATAATAAAGGCAAAATCATCCTAGGCCAAAGGCACTGGAGGCTAGCAGCAGGAAGTTGTGTTTGATATCTAAGAAAAGCAGGACAGCCGAGGCGTGAGTAGGTGGTGGTGTTTAACGCTGCGTTGAAGCCCAGATCACAGCGGGAGACAAGTGGTGACAGCCACAGACAGACACCAGGCCTCGCGCGGGGTAGGGCAGCCCAGCAGAAGCATGTAAGCGTCAGCATTAGGCATGTCTTGTTTCAGGTCCCAGCTTTTCCATTATTAGCTGTGGGACCGTAGGCAATTTACCTAACTTCTTCTGTCTCTTCAATGCCCAAAGGCTACATACAATGTCTCTAGCACGGGCAGTGTTGCCTTCAACAATGGTGGATGCATGTGGCATGATTTTGTTTTGTTTTGTTTTGTTTTATTGTATTTTATTTTATTTTATTTTTTATAAAAATTTTTAAGTTTATTTATTTATTCTGAGAGAGAGAGAGAGAGAGAGAGACAGGGCTAGTGGGGGAGGGGCAGAGAGAAAGGGAGAGAGAGAATCCCAAGCAAGGTCTGCACTGTCAGTGCAGAGCCCAACGTGGGGCTCGATCCCATAAACCATGAGATCGCGACCTGAGCGGACACCAAGAGTCGGAGGGTTAACCGACTGGGCCACCCGGGCACCCCATGTGGCACAATTTTAAATCCCAGCTTTGCTCTCTTCATTGTATGAAAAATATGTACATATTAACCAGGTTGGGAAACAAGATAATATGTGTAAAAGTGCATTCTATTAAAAATGACGTACGTACAGGTGGGGCGCCTGGGTGGCTCGGTCGGTTAAGCATCCGACTTCGGCTCAGGTCATGATCTTGCGGTCTGTGGGTTCGAGCCCCACGTCGGGCTCTGTGCTGACAGCTCAGAGCCTGGAGCCCACTTCAGATTCTGTGTCTCTCTGTCTGTCCCTCCCCTGCTCACTTTCTCTCTCTCTCAAAAATAAATAAAGATTTAAAAAAATTAAAAATAAAATAAGATAAAAGTGACATACAGGTGCACCTGGGGGGTTCGGTCGTTTAAGCATCTGGCTCTTGATTTTGGCTCAGGTCATGATCTCATGGTTTGTGAGTTTGAGCCCTGCATCAGGCTTTGTGCTGACAGTGGGAGGCCTGCTTGCGATTTTCTCTCTCCTTCTCTCTCTGCCCCTACCCTACTTGTTCTCTCTCTTAAAATAAGTAAATAAACTTAAAAAAAAAATTTTTTTAGGGGCTCCTGGGTAGCTCAGTCAGTTAAGTATCCGACTTTGGCTCAGGTCATGATCTCATGGCTTGTGAGTTCGAGCCCCGCGTCAGACTCTGTGCTGACAGCTCAGAGCCTGGAGCCTCTTTAGATTCTGTGCTTTTTTCTCTCTCTTTGCCCCTCCCCCACTCACACTCTGTCTCTGTCTCTCAAAAATAAGTAAACATTAAAAAAAAAAAGTTAAAAAAAATTTTTTTAAATGACGTACAAAATTGAGCCGTTATCATTTAAAATAGTTTCAGATCAATCTGACCCCAGTATATTTCTAAAGTCCAAGTCTTATTCCTCAATGACTGCCTATATTAATTAGAATTAGAATTAGTTACAGTCAGGCACAAATGATCATTAATATAGCAATAAAAACCGAGTACAAAACATTAGTCCTGTTAGTCAGGGGCATGTTACTTGTGCATTCACTGCAGCTTTGCCATAATGAGAAACAAACAGGGATTGAGAGCAAAGCTCGGAAGTGGGCCTGTGGCCCCAGAATTCAAGTGTGAGCTCTCCAACCCTGGATGTGGGGGGTGAGGACCCCCAGGGTAACTCCACCTGTCCGTCAACCTCAGTATAACCCTCATCGGCACTCCTGGGCCTTCCTTTCTTTCTGTCGCCTTTCTTCTAATTTTTTTATTTTAGAGAGAGAGAAAGAACACAAGAGCAAGGGAGAGGGGAAGAGGGAGAGAGAGAGAGAGAGAGAGAGAGAGAGAGAGAGAGAGAATCTGAAGCAGGCTCCATGCTCAGTGCAGAGCCTGACTCGGGGCTCCATCCCACGACCCTGGGATCATGACCTGAGCTGAAATCAGGAGTTGGATGCTCAACCCATTAAGCCACCCAGGTGCCCCACTCCTGGGCCTTTCTAAACATTCCCTCACTTCTCAGCCTCCTCTGACTCTGGTTCCTGAGCTGCTGGCAGCGTGAGCAGATAACGAGGTCTCAACTCAGGGCAAGGAGACTCAGTGCAAGGCAAGGAGGGTGCCCCAGTTAGGGCCTGACGTGCAAGAGGGCTGGGGTATGAGGGAAGCATTCAGATCAGAGATAGGGGTATAGACTGGGGTGCTCACCGGGGCTGCCCAAGACAGACCTAGCAAGCCAGCCAAGTCTGAGAAACCAAGCACTGTTGAGCGTTGCTGGCTCAAAGTCTGCAGTGGTCGGGAAGCAGAACTCTTAGCCAAGAGACCAGGAAACCGGGCATCAGATCTGGAAGAGTCTGGGCAGGGCTGTGGGACTCTTAGTAGTAGGAGAAGATTTGGACACAGGAGAAGAGACTACTGACCCAGGAACACCAGAACCTTACTGGCCAAGCGAAGGCCTCAGGGCCTGAGTTAATATGCAGAGGCCCACGTGAGCACAGGCTGGATGGGGGTCTGCTGGACACTGGGTGGGGCAGAGTCCCTCCACTGAATGTTTATCAGTGCCAATGACTGCAAACAGTCGCCTGCATTAAGGGCATGGCTTGCCCCTGTTCTGTGCCACTTCCTAGCTTGGGACAGTTACCTAACCCTGTAAGTCTCAGTATTGGCCTCCTTAAAACAGGGATAACGACTCCTACCTCGTAAGGTGATTGTAATCGTATAAACTAAACAGCATAATGGACGCTGAAGTGTGGAACACTTTGCCTGGCCTTATTGAAATTGCACCATAAAAGCTAGGCATTATTGGGACGCCCGGGTGGCTCAGTCTGTTAAGTATCTGACTGTTGATTTCAGCTCAGCTTGTGATCTCACAGTTTCTGAGATCGAGCCCCACATGGGTCTCTATATGCTGAGTGTTGAGTCTGATTGGGATTCTCTCTCCCTCTCTCTGTGTCCTTCCCCTGCTTGTGCGTGCTCTTTCTCTCAAAATGAATAAACTTTTTTTTTTTTTTAAAGCTAGGTATTATTGGGGCACCTGGCTGGCCCAGTTGGATAAGCATCCAACGTAAACCCAGGTCATGACCTCACAGTTTGTGGGTTCGAGCCTCTCATCAGGCTCTGTGCTGACAGCTCAGAGCCTGGAGCCTGCTTCAGATTCTGTGTCTCCCTCTCTCTCTCTCTCTCTCTGTCTCTCTCTGCCTCTCCCGCTTGTACTCTGTCTCTCTCTCTCAAAAAAAATAAACAAACATTAAAAAAAATTTTTTTAAGCTAAGCATTCATGCTCATTAAACATTTATCAAGCATCCATTACGTGTCAAGCCCTATACTTTGTATTGGAGGCACAAAGATGGAAAGATATGGGCACTGCTCTCAAGAGATGTAGACGTAAAGAGGTGAGCAGGGACTCCTACTTCAAATTAGCAACTGTGGTATAGTAAGATGGCTATCCCACTGGGGGCAGATGCCAAGTGCGGTGGGCGGGGGGGGGGGGGCAGGGGAGAGGGAAAAGGCATTCAAGTTCGCCTTGAGAAATCTGGGAGAGCTCCCAGGAGGAGACGGCATGAGCTGCACCTGGAAGGAAGAACAGGTGTCTTCCTGGCAGACGAGACAAGAAACAGGAATGGGGGCAGAGGAGGGAGTGAGTGCAGAGACACAGCCATGAGAAAGCCTGCTGTGCTCTGGGAGAGAACAATGGATTTCAGTGTTGCTGTAGCATGAAGACGAGTGGGAACGAGAAATGAGTTCTGGCTGGACCAGCAGACCCAAACCAGATCATACAGGCTCTTTTTTTACACCATGCTTTAGAATTCAGAATTTATCCTGAGGGTGATGAGAAGCCACCGAAGAACTTTAAGTAAAGGACTGATGGACAAGATTTGTTTCATAAAAATATTGCTCTTGCTGCTATGTGTGGTGTGACTGAGCATGATGAAGAGTGGCTGAAGGGGCGCCTGGCTGGCTCAGTCAGTTGGGCAGTACTTCAGCTCAGGTCATGATCTCGTGTTTCGTGGGTTCGAGTCCTGCATCAGGCTCTGCACTGACAAGTCGGAGATTGGAGCCTGCTTCAGATTCTGTGTGTCTCTCTCTGTGCCTCCCCTGCTTGTCTGCTTTCTCTCTCTCTCTCTCTCAAAAATAAATTAAAAAGAGTGGCTGAAGGGAAACCGTCAGGAGATTATAACCACAGCCATCAAGAAGTGAGGCAGTAGAAATGGGGCTAGAACAGAGGGCATGGGTACTTCAGGGGTTAAACTGGCAGGACTCGGTGACTGATTGGACGTTGGGAATAAGGCAGAGCCCCGGGGGAAATGTTGACACCCATCTCCTAGATGGGGGCCCTCAGAAAAGTGAGCAGTTGCCAGGGCAGAGACAGTCCTGCTAATGAGCCCTGCTTTATCCCTGAGAATTTAAGGTGGAGTCCAGAAGAGAGACAGTGGCTGACAGTGCAGATGTGGGGTCACGGGGACAAGGGTGCAGCTTAGCCGGAAGAGGGCGAAGGCGCAGATAGTCATGGAACCATGGGCAATCGCAACCAACATTTACAGATCCGGTGGGGGCGCGGGTCACAAAAGAGATTAAACAGAATCTTCCAAAGTAGCAGAAAGAGATTCAGAAAAGAGCGGTATCACACAAACCAGAGGAGCAAAGTCTATCGACATTGAGAGAAGGGTCGATGGTGTCAAACGCCACTAAGGAGCCAAGTCAGAAAAAGGCTGCAAAGTGCCTGTGGTGGTGATTTGGAAGAGTGGCCTTCCGGTGTAGACTGGATGCCTGGCCACAACGGGTCGAGGAATGAATCTAAGATGGAGGGAGTCATCATGGGTCACTCTTTTGAGACACTTGACCGAAAGGGAAGACCTATGGGGTGGTAGCTAGACATGGACTTCAGGTGGAAGGAAGGTTTAGTTTTGTTTTGTTGTTGTTGTTGTTGTTGTTTACTATGGGAAAGAATTAAATAAGTACCTATGCTAAGGCGAGATGGCATTTGAAGGAAAAAAGAGGGGATAAGGGAACAAGGTCCCAGAGGCCATGGTGCCTCTACCTGAAACACTCTTGTCAGAGACAGACTCTGAGATTTTCATGCAGGAGAATTACTGGGGAACAACAACACCTGCTTAGTGAGGGGGCACAGGAGGCAGAACTGGCAGAGAGAAAAGTTGGAGATGCAGCTGGAACAGCAGAGAGCCCTGAAGCTGGGCTGGCCCTTCAGAAATGGCCGTGATTGAGGAGGAGCAGTGCGGGGGCAGATAGGCTTGTCAAGAGTGACAGACAAGGGAGGAAATTCCTTCTTGATGGACTCCCTTTTCTCTGGAAAACAGAAAACCATTGACAAAGAGGGTTTGGGGCCTCTAGAAGAGGAGTGAAAGTCTGGAATGGCCTTGGGGACTCACCCGTTGGGACCTCGGTGTATTCTTGGGGGTGCAACAGAGATCAGAGGCCATAAATCTGTGGTGACACCATCTTTCAGGCCCGGTGACTGTCCTTAGTAGGGCTCAGCATATCAGAAGTATAAGCAGAAGGGGAGCTGGGGGTTAGATGAATTAAAGTATGTTTCTGAGTTTTTGGTATGTTGCCTTCCCTGCCGTGCCTCCCTTCCCAAGGTGGGCCTAGGGGAGGAGTCTAGGGTCATGGCCTCTATTTGAAGCTTCCTTCCTTCTCTTGGGGTGGCTGTTTACTTTGTCTCGGCCAACTTGCCAATCCAAACGTTGAAAAAAGGCAGAGTACATATCAAGCCATTCCCAGAATCAAACTCTAGTATAATTTAGAGACCAATGAGTCAGATACATGTGGATTACATTTTCCTCTAACTACATACTTGGTTAGAAAATCCTAGACTGGGGTTTGGGAGTGAAGGATCCTGTTTGGGACACCCAAGTCATTATCAACGGGGAAATGTGTGTTCCTACCCAAGTTCCTGATCATCAGACATGGTCTGAACACCTCTGCTCAAGGTGGCATAAATTCCCATGACCGCAGACCACTGGAACAGACTTCTGGGAAGCAAGACTTGGCACCTTGGAACAGCCCAATGCAAACTTGATGCGGCCAGCCTGGGGTAAAACTGGCCCTGGATGGCTGGCTTCTGTTACCTTCACCCACCCTTTCTGTTTAAGTGGGGGCAGGTTTGAGACCACAAGGCAAATGCCAACATGCCTCAAGGACCTTAAACTCAAGATAAGTTCAGATCACGTTAGTGTTGAGAGGCCCAAAAAAAGAGGATCCCCAGGTTAAGTAAGGGGCTTTTCTGGAATGAATGGGTTGAAGGTGATGTGGGGAAGAGGAGGCCAACATTTTTTCAGGGACAAAATAGTCAAGAGACCCTAGTCCTCACTCTCATTCTGTGATCTTGTGGAGGTCGCTAAAGTCACTATCCCCTGGGGGTTTTGGTATCCCCGGAAAAAACAAAGCTTTGGATTAGATGATGACTAGGGCCTTTCGGATCTCACGTATCTAGTTCTGTGTCCTCTATGCCTCAATTCAAACTCATTCTTGTCTGCCTCGTCCATCTTCACTTTTCTTCTTCCCAGGGGGCGTCAGGGTGTCTGGTGAACTAAACAGTCTTGGCCTTTGTCTTTCTGTTTCTTGCTTAAAATTCTGTCAGTCTTCTGTCATCCATCTATCCATCTATCTGTACATACATGCATACATTCCACAAAAACGCACTGACATCAATTTCCCCCCACCACTCCAGCTAGAGCTGGGCCACATTAGACCCATGGCCACCTCCTGGAGAAGAAACCAGGAAATCCCCTGGGGGCCTCAGGTTAGAGTTAGGTTAGTTTAGGGGCTGGCCCACTTGGACCCCAAACTTCCTCCTACCCTGCCATGTAAGGGAGAAGCCTCTTTTTCCAGCCCTCATTTCCTTGCTCTTACCTTAGGTAAAAGGAAGGAGTGACCTACTTCTTGACCCCACAGTGAGGATGGAGAAGGGAAAGAGATGGGCCAGGGTGATGAGGCTTTGTGTCAGGTGGCTGTAGCTGGCAGCTCTCCATTCCTTGATCTCAAGGCCACATCCTCTCAAAGGAATGATGGTGGGAGGGAAGCCAGTAAGAGAGCCTTGAAATGGAATGCTAGAGCTTTCGGGATGGACGGGTTGCCACAACAGCTGTCTTGCAGATGGGGAAGAGCATTTGAACCTTGAGTTTATATTTCTAGAAAAACTTCCCCCTCCCCCTCTTCTTCTCCACTCAACTCCCTTGCTGTATTATGGGGCTTTTGTGAGGTTTAGAAAAATAAACAGAATCTAACCATAACTGTCTGAAAGTGCTAAATTACCAAGAAAGACATAACAGATTAGCAGTGCAAATTAATCCTGGGTGGGAGATGGCCAGCACACCGGGGAGCTGAGAATTACCCACAAGAGTGGTGGTTTCCCTGCTCTTGATCCGCCCCCCGTCCCCTGGGATGAGCCACTTTGGAAACTGCATCTTCTCGGGTGACTCTGAAGGCTGAGTCAAATTGTCTATGGAGATGAGGTTTAGAAATGGGAGGCTGTATCCATTTTGAAACCAGCCAGCCTGAGACTTGAAAAGCCCCTGCTAATGGCCATCTAGTCCCTTCTTGCCTTCGGGTAAGACAGCCCCTAACCCATCCTGGCTGGGGGCCAAACTCTCTTGCTAATGATTCAAAATTCATAGTATGTTAAGAGTTGAAAGAGATATAAGAATACTCATCCAGTCCTTCACTTTACAAATGAATACAGTGAGCCTCATGGACAAGAAGTGACCTGCTCAAGGACCCTCAGCTGGTAAGGGACAGCTGGGACTAGAAGCCATGTCTCCTTGATCCCAGTGAAGATGCACTTTCTTTCTTTCTTTCTTTCTTTCTTTCTTTCTTTCTTTCTTTTTTAATGTTTATTTATTCTTGAGAAACAGAGAGAGACAGAGTACAAGCAAGGGAGGGGTAGAGAGAGAGGGAGACACAGAATCGGAAGTAGGCTCCAGGCTCTGAGCCGTCAGCACAGAGCCCGACACGGGGCTCGAACTCACAGACTGCAAGATCATGGCCTGAGCTGAAGTCGGACGCTTAACCGACCGAGCCCCCCAGGTGCCCCGAAGATGCACTTTCTATAAGAGCATCTCCAAGTCCCCAGCTGACTGCCCATTTCCTCCCTCCTCAAAGTGCTGTCCCTTCATTAGCTTCCCTGAGTTCTGCTTAATGAATCTGTATACTTTCAGCCAGTCTGCAAATACAGCTTCTATGATTTTGAACCCCAAAACTTACAGTTTCCTCAGTTCAAGTCAGTAGCCTGCATTTGTTGAGCTCCTACTATTTGACAGGTGCAGCATGATTAGCACCAGCCACACACAGATGAACAAGGCCCAGTCCAGGCCCTTAACAATCTGCATACCGTCAGCAAGGAGCATAGAGAGTTCTTTCTGCAAATAAGCTGAATTGCCTCCTGCTAACTCCCGCTATCTTCCCCCTGAAATCTTCAGGATGGATGCAGACTGGGTTAGGAAGTGGAGGTTACTGAATTAGGCTGCCATCTGTAGGGTGCAATTCTGGGTCTGCAGGAGAGACCTCCCAGGATATAGGTAAAAGAGAGGTTTCTAGTTTACTGACAGAGGTAGGGTCAGATAACCTGGATTTGAATCATAGTTCTATAACTTCTCCGCTATAAGACCATAAGCAAATTATCTCATCTTTCTGAGCCTGTGGAACCCACTTCAAAAGACTGTTATGCAAATCAAGTCAAGTACGTAAATACCTTAGCTCTAGGCCTGGCACACAGGCCTCAATAAATGCTACTGGCCTTCCTTTCTCTCTCATTAAAAAAAATTTTTTTTTTAATGTGTATTAATTTTTTGAGACAGAGAGAGACACAGCAGAGCAGGGGAGGGGCAGAGAGAGCGGGAGACACCGAATCCGAAGCAGGCTCCAGGCTCCGAGCTGTCAGCACAGAGCCGGATGCGGGGCTCACACCTACGGACCGTGAGATCATGGCCTGAGCCAAAAGGGGACACTTAACCGACTGAGTCACCCAGCCGCCCCTGGCCTTCTTTTCTCTTGAGTCTTGGTCTTATATGACTGTGTGTCACCCTACTGATGCCTCCTGAAGGGTCCCGGTGCTTGTTTGTTGAGAACCTACTTCACCTTTGATTCCCTTCCAGGCACAAGAAGGGGCTGACTTCCCACCTTCTCCTTCTAAAGGTGGCTTCTCACCTCAAATGTACCTAACTCAGGTCCTCAGGCCTTGACTCAACACCGTGCCCCTTCCTGCTGGCCATGCTCCTTCCCTCGGCTTCCCTTGGGCAGCCAAAGTGTGGGCTGCCTTGATCTAAACCTGTAAGTCTGTTTTGCAGAAGTACAAGTGAAGGGAGGGTGTGGGGAGACACATTCCCCCAAAAGATAAAACTCTCTCCTCCTTGGTGTTTCAGGAAAGACGCAAAGGGTTTCACCAGAAGATACGTGTCGGACACTCAACCCTTCATTTATGGTCTGTGTGACCTCAGCCTTGCTGAACCTCAGTTTCCTTACCGGTAAAGAGAGAATACAAAAGCTGTTTCGTTTAGTCATTGTGAAGATTAAATTTGAAAAGATATGAGAACGATCGTCACAAAGAAGAAAGTACGACGTGGCTGTTGCCACTATTGGTTCTCCTCCCACTCACCTAATACCTCTCAAGTGAGGACAGGCCTGGGCCAAATCTGGGGCGTGGCAGTTTTATCCTTGTTCAGCTGCAGAGTCCCCCCCCTCAAAGCGTCCTCCTCTCTCCACCTGAGCTGGGGGAGGCCGGAGGTGAAGGGCGGATCTAAGAGCGAGCCTAGAGCCGTCTTGTCAATCTGTCTTTGGTGGGGAGGGGACGGGGAGGAGGGGGCGGGGCACGATGCTCTTGGCAAGGAGCTGTGCTCCAAATGCCGAAGGTGAAATCCATCACCGGGGGCCCAGTGCTAAGATAAGATAGAGGACCGTAAATCAAGTCTCCCTGAGATAAGAAGGCAGCCTGGGGCCTAAAAAATGCAACTCTCCTGCCAGCTGCCCACTTCTGCAAAGTTACAAATCTGAGGGATGTGCTAGGTGGGGAAGGAGCCCAGACCCCAGGCCTTTTCCTAGAAAAGGAGGAGGAACATCAACCTCAAGCTTCTGTCTTTCTCTTACCAAAAGTCCCAGCCTAAAAGGAGAAATGGGAGTTTTTAACAGAGTCCCTCTCCACCAACAAAACAAAACAAAACAAACGAACAAAAACACAAACGCAGGACAAACAAACAAAAAACCTGTGAGGTCAACCACTGGCATCAGAGATTAAAGGCCAGAGTCCTGGGATCATGCAGCCTGGGTTCAAATCCTGACTCTTACACCTTCTGTGTAATCTTTTGTGTAATTTTAATGTTTATTTATTTTTGAGAGAGAGAGAGAGAGAGAGAGTGCAAGCAGGCAAGGGGCCGAGAGAGGGAGACACGGAATCCGAAGCAGGCTCCAGGCTCTGAGCTATCAGCACAGGGCCCGATTCGCTCGAACTCACAAACGGTGAGATCATGACCCAAGCCAAAGTAGGCCACTCAACCGACTGAGCCACCCAGGTGCCCCCCTCCTGTGTAATCTTGAACAAGCTACTTCATCTCTGTGAGCTTCATTTTCCAGTAGAGATCATCTTAATTTATCCCTGTTTCGAAGACTAAACACGATCATTTTCGCAGAGCGTTTGGTAAAGAGTCTGGCACATAGAAAATGTTCAATCGGTAGTAGCTATAGTTACATATGAGGCTGGTAGAGATTAGGGGAAAATCAACCCCTCTCTGACTTCCTGTTTTTCTCATTTGCATAGTCATCGCCTTAGAATTCACCGAATGATGGCCCCAAAATAGAATGCGGTCGCGTCAGTCCCATTAATGAGCGTTGTTGAGGACTGGACCCTGTCCTCGTCATCCCTCCCTGGTCTTTGACATGAGTATCGCCACATGTGAAGAATTCCTCCACGTCCCCCCAAATGCGTGTGTTTAAGCATGCACATCTAGCTGAGGAATTTTGACCATGCTTAGGTCACGAAGAAAAGACAAAAATCATTAACAGACCCCTAGAAGCTAAAGATAGGGAAGGAAGTGGCCCAGAGACACGCAGGGAGGTGAGTGAATAGTGACAGAGGCAGGAGGCCCCTCAGCCAGAGGGATGGTTTCTGCATCTGAGAGGGGCACTCGTGCCCGTAGACCTCCCCCCAGCCTCTCCGTCTTCCCCTCTTTCATTATTAGTCAGGGCATAACTGTTTACTTTGTACCCGGGTCCACGTGTGGGGTTTGGGGGCAGAAGGTCGTATCTCGGTGGCAGATCTAAAAGTGCCTACAGTCCGTCGGGGCGGGGGGCGGGGGCGGGGAACCGGGCCTTACTGCTGCAGAAGCCCACAGCAGAGTTGACATGGGTTCTTGGAGGGGAAGAAGGGCAGGTCCTGAAGGACCCTGAGAAGTAGGGAAAGGCATGTGGACAATTGACACAGTGGGCGAAAGGGAGCCTCTGTGGCCTCTTGAGCAAGGATGTGATGTGATGAACATGGTGTGGGGGTGGGGCAGACGGACAGGGACAACACAGCGGGAGTTCTGTCTTGGCTCAGCCACTTCCTAGCTGTGCAGGTGACGCAGGGTGAGTCACCTAACCTCTCTCCTGGGTTTCTTTCTGGAATGGTAAAGCCTAACTTTCAGGTTTGTCATGAAGCAGGAGGTGACATCTGTGAGGCCACTTCATGCCCACGCTCGGATTCGGTGGCTGGAAGGGGTGGGGGGAGGTGGGCACTGCTGGAAGGGGGATTGGCCCGGGACACCTGCAGCTCTTCGAGCAAGGCAGGCGGGCTGTGATGAGGAGGGAAATTGCGGACCCTTGTTGGGATCATCTTCCTCTTTTTTGCTTTCCTCCCGCTGCCCACCTGCGCCGGGGGGGTCGCGGACAAAGAGTCCCTTAGATGTAAACCCTCTCTTGGCCTAAAACCGACAGTAAGAGGCAGACAGCTAAGGAGATCAGGGAGTGACAGAACATGAGTGGATATACAAATAGACAAGATTAACTATTCCCCTTGTATACACAAGAGGCTTTGCTAACACTCAGCCAATTAGAAAACTAATCTAAACAGCCACGGGCTTCCATATCTCTTCAGAGCTCTTTCAAACAGCTGTTCGGTTTGTACTTGCTGCTGTTCCTAGCAAGTGCCCGGAAGACTTCGCCTTGGGTCTGGTTCCCCACTTGAGCCTCAGGCCTCCTTAAGCGCATGAACCCAGGTCAAGTCTATTACGGGCTTCTGCAGTAGTGAGGTCAGGTTCCCTGACTCCCTGAATCACACTGCAGGCACCTTTAGATCAGGGACCAAGATAGGAATTTCTGCCCCCATTCTCTGAACCTGGGTACAAAGTAAATATTTATGCCCTGCTTGATAATGAAAGAGAGGATGGCGACAAGGTTGGGAGGAGGTCTAAGGCTAGGAAGGACCTCTTTCAGATGCAGGGCCCCTTCTAGGGTCCAGGTGCTGTGATGTTCACAGCTCCTTCTACGTCGCCACTTGTGAAAGCCTGCCCCAGGCCTCCAAACAGGGACCTTAAAGCGGTTTCCATGTCATATTGCCACTCACCTGGGAAGGCTAGAATGAAGGGGGTAAGAACAAAGCCTTTGAAGTCTGACAAGTTGAAGTTCCAAAACGTCTGTATCTCTTGCTACTCTGAGACTCGGTTCTCTCACCTCAAAAGAAGATAAGCATTGTATCTACTTAATGGAGATCAGGCACAGTTGCTGGCACACCGTGAGCCCTCAGTACATCGCATTTGCCATTATCGTTAGAACGACTGTTATTGTTTAGTCTGAGTTACCTGCGCTCGTGAGACAATCTGACTTTTGCAGACTCTCGGGAGGTTCCTGATGGGCCCTGTATCCTGGTTTTCATTACCTTGTGATATCTCTTCCCCTTGAGCGTGGGTGGGACCTGCCTTGCTTCTAACAAACAGAATATGGCCAAGTGATGATAAGATGTCACTTCTGTTATTAGGTTCCATAAAATCGTGACCTCCGACCTGCCAGCAGGCTCTGTTTCCTCTCAGCCTGCACACTCTGAGGAAGCAGGCTGCCATGTAGGGGAGGCCCAGGCAAGGAACTGAGAACAGTCTCTGGCTAGCAGCAAGGTAGGGACCGAGGCCCTCCATGTGGCAACCTTCGAGGGACTGAATTCTGCCAACCACCATGTGAGCTTGAAAGTAGAGCCTTCATGGGGCGCCTGGGTGGCTCAGTCGGTTAAGCGGCCGACTTCGGCTCAGGTCATGATCTCGCGGTCCGTGGGTTCGAGCCCCGCGTTGGGCTCTGTGCTGACCGCTCAGAGCCTGGAGCCTGTTTCAGGTTCTGTGTCTCCCTCTCTCTCTCTGACCCTCCCCCGTTCATGCTCTGTCTCTCTCTGTCTCAAAAATAAATAAACGTTAAAAAAATTAAAAAAAAAAAAAAGAAAGTAGAGCCTTCCCCAAGTAAGTCTTCAGACAAGCCCCCAGCCTGGGTCCAAACCTTGGTTTCAGCTTTGTGAGCCGCCCCGAAGCAGAGGACACAGGCTGTGCCCAGCCCCCTGGCCCACGGACACTGTAAGAGATGATAAACATGTGTTGTTTTAAACCACGAACTTTATGGGAATTTGTTCCACAGAAAGAGATAACTGATACAACTTCTTTGCATTCCTAGCACAGCACTTGGCATAGAGCAGGAGTCAAGTGTGGTTTGAGTGGATGGATGCACGAGTGATGGTAACAGGTAAACTCATCAGGATCCGAGAAAGACCTGGCAGGGCTGGACCCCAAACAGGGCTCTTTCCAAGCCCCCGCTGCCTAAACCTTTTGTCTCTTTCTCTCCCTCACTTAAGACCCCAGGCCCCTCCTCCCTTCTCCGGCCCCCAGGACCTTGCTCTGCTCTGGTTCCTGCTTTTGGTCATTTTCTCCAAATTTTTATTTTCTTTCTTAAAAAAAATAAAATAAAATAAAATAAAACAACTCAGCTCTCTCTGAAATATCTGACCCTGGTGAATTGGACTAAGTTTTGATGGAAAGCAGTCTTGTCCAGAAAGCGTGTTACCCACCCTGCTTAGGAATGTGGTTGTTGCAGATATTAAAACAGACCTGCAGGCGTCTGCAGTGAGTGGGGAGCTCGTGCCAGGAATGACCTCAGCCGGCACAGCAGGGCTTTTACCTATGAAAAGCTGCTGCTCTGGGCTGGATCCCTCCATTCCAACAGGACCCTCCCTTCTCCAAACCCTTCCCCTTCTAGGACCCCGTGCTGCACCCTTAGTTTAATGCCTGAGCCATAACTTCCCACCCGAGGCTGGTACCAAAAGGCAGGAGGGCGACACCATCAGGCCTGCTCTAAGGATGCTGGGGGTGACTTTGTCCAAGTGGCTCCAAGTAGCTTTGGCTGAAGCATGTGGGCCTCGTGGCTAGCAGTCCCCTTCTCCACTCCTCTCTTTCCAACTTCACCCCTCCCTCCAGACAGCTGAGAGGGATCCCGTTCAGGTTGAGAGGCCTCAGGCGTCATTCCTTCTGCAAAAGACTCATCTCCGGGAAGTCTTGGGCACTTGGGGCAGAAACCAGAGCTGTCACCATCACCTGGAAGGTTCCTCACCGTGTAGCTGAACCTCCGCCCAGGCCTTGGATTTTGCCCTAATTCAGCTCCTCTCGCTGAACCTGAGCAAGTCTGAGAGGAAGGAGAAACTCTGGTCAGTTATTGGATTTCCCTCTTCTACTGAGAAGCTCAGAGAACTAGGAGAACCCCAACTCTAACTATTCCAGCCTCCAAACTCAACAGCTAAGCCCCTGATAATCCCAACCACCAGAATAACAGTGAATCTTTGCCTGACCATTCCTGTATGCAAAGTACTTTTACATATGTTATTTTTCACAAGAATCCTACAGTTTTAGTTCCCACTTAACAGATGAACAAACTGTGGCTCAGAGAGACTAGGTAATGTTTTCCCAGTTACATGGTGGATGAGTTGTAGCGTAAGGACCTAAACCAAGGTCAGTCCAGATTAGTGACGGACTGACCGCTGGCCTTCGAGTCAGGAGATCCCAGTTTTAAGTTCTGGCTCTGACACTAATGAGGGTGCACTTTGAGTGGGTTCCCTCACTTTTCCAGGCACTGGGATGTGAAACTGATACATTAAATGATCTTTGAGGTCACTTCTAGCTCAAAACTCTGTGGCTCTTGGATTCAGTTCCTGCTTAGGCTCCCTCTGGGGGAGGGACAATTTCCCAAGCGATTTTGAAAATTGGCCTGTCGCACTGTTAATGCCACCTGGAGCTTGGGCTGGGAGTGGGGGGCACTTGGCTAGTTGGCTGCTGCAAAGATGATAGGGGGAGCCTGTCCCCCGACTCCACCCGACAGGTCCCTTCATTCCCGGCTCCTTTTCCCAGTCTTCTACAACATGTCACTGCGACTCTTTTAGGTGAAACTGTGAACTCCTACAGGCCTCTGTCCTTGATTCTCATTGGCCGATGGTTACTGTCCAACCCCAGTAACCATACCAGACAGACTGGCACTTCATTGATCCCACAGGATGTCTGCAAGCCTGGGCTGAGGGTTACTCACAATCCCCGTGCTCAGGGAGACCCAGGGGCCCCACAGCTGCTGCCAGCTGTCCGGCCGAACAATGCAGATTCTGTCAGGTCTCCGGGCTGAGCTTTCTTTGAGGGGGTGTTCCAGTTGTAATATTAATTGGAGGCATCTCAGCTGCTTCCTGTTCCTTGGCTCCCAGCATGGATTCCTGAGCAAAGACAATCAGTCCAGCTTTCTGCATCCGACCGCAACCCCCAGCAGTTGGGGGTGGGGCCTGAGGCATTTCATCTATACATCTCAGAGCAAGCAGTCAAGCTTCCTGGGCTGGAAGGAACCCCACGGACCAAGTACACCTGGGTCTCTGCTTCCGGGCACCGAGGAGGGAGTACACGCAGTTTTCAGAAAACTTTGGGTGACGTGGTGGCCTCCTAGGTGGCATCTTTCAGTGTTAACCACTTTAACAGGGATCTTCTAACAACCGTCCTTCCTGCAGCCAAACCATTTGCACAAACTACTTGTACTACTCGTACCAGATTGAACTCTCCAGGAAGACACCCCCTGCTGTCTGTCTCCCAAACTTAGCTGTCCCCCTCTATTACCTTGCATGGTGAATGCTGTCACCTCAGCTCAAATACCATCCCCTCCCCCATTTCCACAGCGACCCCAAGCCTTCTCTTGGCTTTAGATCTCTGCCGCAAGATTTATCATCTCCCCAAAACTGCTGTGAGTGATCCCATGAGCTAGTCTATTCATTCCCGTCTCTTTCCTTCCATCTTCCTAAATACCGAGTACCGGTTCGATCATTTCTGCCCCCACACTTACCTGTGCAGATATTTTCTCCCGGTTTTGTTTTCACGGTCATGCAGTGTCTCTCCCGCCTGCTCCATAAACTAGGGGCTCCTCCAGTATTTAGACCAGGTCTCCTCCTCCTCTCCTGAACTATTGTTGGTGCTCGCATTGCTGATTGACGTCAGGAAGTTCCACCTGAGAGCTAACCTTCTGACTACAGTTGGAGCCCCCCTCCTGTTTGCTGGGGGCATGGAAATGTGATAAGGCTTTGGCTAGCTGCCAACGGACTGGCTGGTCCCCAAGGCCAATTTGGGGAGATGAAGGGGCAAGCGACTCCTGTTATATAAAAAGTGATTCAGAATGCACCCGATTCACTCTAACCCTCTTCCTTACACCAAGCATCCTAGGTCTGCCAAGGCTGCGGTACTAATAAGACATCCCCAGGAGGAACTTTATTACTTGAGGGCAGTCAGACCCAGAGACGTGTAGAAGGGAACTGGCTGGGCAGGAGACACACAGGAGATCAGCAAAGGCGAGACACGAGCCAGGCGTCCAGCTCCACCTCTGCCACCCCACAAAGAGACTGGTTTCTTTAAGGCTTTTCTTGAGTTCTAATGAGAAACAAGTTGGATCCATGATGGGTGGGGGTGGGGGGCGTTTGCAGAGCAGAGTTTATAGGCCCTTGCATTTTCTTAACGGCTCCCTCCTCACACATTCCTCTGCATTTTTCCCTTTTATTAACGTGGCATCTTTCCCAGGCCACTTTATGGAACCGTGTGTGTTTTTACTTATGCCCTGATTGGGTCTGATCGTGCTCCTCCCTATGAAGAACCTTCAGATCTTGTTCAAGCCTCTCCTTACCGCCCCCCCACCCCCACCCCCTGCAAGGATGCTGGCATTTCAGTCTCTGTGGGACTCCTGAGCTCATCTCTCAACAGAACCCCACTCACTGCTTTCAGTACTTTTCTGCATTGGAGTCACAGCTCATTTGGACCCCAAATAATACGAGTAATGATACAGCCCAGTTTGGTTAGTCTCACCCAAATCTGAAATGTCTGACTTCTGGCTCTTGCCCCAGAATCAAACCTGCCCCAGAAGATGTAGAGGAAGATTTCCCACAACGGGGGATTTTCAAAGGAATGTGCGGCAAGCCCTGAAGGCCGTTGTTAAAAAGGAGCTGGAAAACTGTTTTGAGCAACAGCAGCTCTGCTAGAACACAGCTTTCCAAGAGGCCTGTTGGTAAAGGCACGTCATGCGTGTTTGGATAGTCAAGCTTTGGCGTGTTTATTAAAAAAAAAAAAACAAAACACAACCCAACACCCACTCATGCTACTTTCAGGAACTGTGCTCTTAGCCTTTCTTGTCTCTTTCGACTATCAGTTCCGAGAAAGCCAAGACCAAGGTTTGGAGTTGACTTCTCTTTGTGCTCCAGTTTGATCGCATCCCTGCATTGGTCTTCCGGTATCTGGAAGATGGCTCTGTTGCACTCACACATGAAGCAGCAGGCATGGTGGCAATCCTGCGATCTTTGAAAGCCTACTCACCCTCAAAGCGGGAGTTTCTTCTTCCCTAAAATGAGGCAAGTAACACATGTTCTGCAGGGTTTGAGAATTCAGTGGGGCAATGTCTGTAAGAGGCCCGGCATGCTGGAGTTACTCTGTAAATGGTAGGGACTGATGTTCCAAAAGAGGTAAGGACCTCTTTTTTGGGAGAACCTGCTTTTGTTTCCCCGTCTCTCACCGCATTGGTCCTGGCCCTCTCCCACTGTGGCAAAGTCTGTGGACAACATCAAGCTCCCTGTTCTCAAGGGCAAGAATCTCCCCCGAGTCTCTTGGGAGACGTAGTTCTGGGGTCACTTTCCTGTTGTCAGCAGGCTCTGGAAGAGGCATTAGCCCCACAAGGCTTCATGTGGGAAGTTTTTACAGGTACCGCTCATCTGGCTGACAGATGTAGCTTTGCAGCAAGACATAGCTCTGTCTTCCAGATGGGAGGGTGCTTGGGAATCCTGAGGTGGGACTGGTTTCTCTCTGCTTGGAGCCAGTGTGGGACATGCTTCTGGGTCTGTCACCTCCTTCCCAAACCCTGGAGTCCTTGAGCCAACGTTCGTGGAGCTGTGTCTTTATCCCCTCAAACCCACATTCTGGCAATTGGTTGGCCATCTTTTCATTGTCTTCATCACCCCCAGTCTCCTCTAACACACACACACACACACACACACACACACACACACAGTGGTATTTCTAGAGGAGAGGAGGAAAACACTGGCTGCTAGCAGTGTGGATACACCATATGTACAAGTTACAACACTCTCAAGGAGGTGAAATAGCAGACAGAGGGATTGTCAGCCGAAGGCACCCAACTGCATATGAGCATTTTCCCTAAAGGAAGATGGAGGGAGGGAAGGACAGTGACGTGACTGGATTCTCTTTCCCTCATAGCATCACCTCGGGTAGGAGCAGCCTCTAATTCACCACCCTGGAATCTCCATCACTCTGCCTTGACAGAGGGGGAATGTGCCTTGCCCATTAGCAGCTGTTTTCGGACCTCTTTTGAGGTGGGCTTGTTTGGGGACTTTTACACTAAAGTGCTCCTCTGGTCAAAGTGCTTTTGCTCACGAGGGGCAGACACCCATTCACATAGAAAAAGTAAATAGAGAGCTGTATAGGAGCAAAGAGATTTCAAATAAATCAAGGAGCAGACCCCGTGGTTCTCTCTCTTCTTGGGCCACTGTCTCAGCTTTTCTCTGTGCATAATTCTGCTTTGCCTATGGTTTTATTTGATGGCCCTATCCCAAGTCCTCATCAAACATGAAGGTGTAGTTTAGCTCCCTCTGACTACATGGCCTTTTTATGTCAAACTCTTAAGAGAGAAAAACGGAATGGCTCTTGTCCAGCCAATGCCTCGGGCAGCTCTTCTTGGTTGAATTAACTGTGGCCGAGCAGTGGGACTCATGGCACAAGAAGCGTGTAAGGTAGCAGAGGCTGAAAGAGGGGAAACAATTCTCTGAGCAGCAGACATATTCCTCCCGGGCTAGGTCTAACCCTCCCCTGTGGTTCTGGGGTTTATCCGAGAGGCAGGTAACAGGCTCCCTCCGTGAAACCATCCATCTCAGCACAGGCTGGGAGTGTGCTCAAAGCCGGGGGCGGGGGGTGGGGGGCGGCAGGAGCTCTACTGAAGCAACTACCACCCTCGTGGCATTCTGGGGACGTGGGGAAATGTCTCAAAAGAGTGCCTAAAGGGGTGCCGGGGTGGTTCAGTCGATTGAGCTTCTGACTTCAGCTCGGGTCATGGTCTCACAGTTTGTGAGTTCGAGCCCCGCATTGGGCTCTGTGCTAACAAACAGCTCAGAGCCTGGAGCTTGCTTCGGATTCTGTATCTCTCTCTCTCTCCCCCTCCCCTGCTCATGCTCTGCCTATCTCTGTCTCTCAAAAATAAATAAATGTTAAAAAAAAAAAAAAAAAAAAAAAGAGTGCTGAAAGAGATAACGTCCTGCGAAAATGGCACCAGACTGGGAGTGCCTGATCCTGGCTTCTGATTCCGGCCTCGCTGCTAACCCACAGAATGGCCTAGGAAAATCACTTTCACCCTCTGGGTCTTAGATTCTCCTATAAGTTTATAAATAAACAAACAAACAAACAAACAAATAAATGGTGTTGAATTAAATAATCTAAAGATCCTTTCCAACCCCTAAGAATTTCCTGAGTCTATATCCTTGCCCCTTGCCCCCAAATTTCCAGAAGTGCACAGAATGGAATTCTTTGACCCATGACTTTGGTGGGGTCTCTACCAGCTGCCTCTCTCCCATGACAAGTCAACCATCCCTGGTGATTAGTTCCTGCCAGAGGTTTTCCAGCCTGGCCCTACAGCCATCCAAGAAAGTCAAGACAGGGACTTCCTAGGAATTCTGATCTCGAGCAGCATATTTATTTCTGAGCTTCCTAGAGGCCAAGGACAGGGCCTGCATATTCATTCTCTGGCTATACCAGAGAGGGAAGGCTGGGCATCGAGGACTTATTTCCAGCTGTTCGGTCAGGGACCCTGAAGACAGGGGAAGCTATAGGAGGGGGATCAGCGACAGCCCTAGGAAGGGCAAGGACAGTAAGTCACATGTTGTTGCAGAGGAAGAACAGAAAATGTGGGCTCCAGGGGGAAGATGGCAGGGGAAATCGCTTGTGTCTTTTGGCAGGAAATGAACAACATTCAAAGAATATGCAAAATGCCACACTAATCAGCACCTGTTCACTTTGGAGCCGGTGGCTTGGGCCTGTGGCATCCGAGACTGAGCCCGGCTTTGGGTCTCCCCAGGGGAGGAAATACAGTACATTGGGATCCACTCGAGGGTTGAAAGAGGCACTGGTTCGAAGTGGGGTAGAGAGAAAGACGGTGACCTCGGCTTCCATTGCTCCCTCCTGGCCCCAAATGGTCTGTTACACACCCCAGCTCAGCCCCAGGCAGATGGCTGCAAATTCTGTGGGGGCCTCTGCGCATTCCCTTGGCTAATAGCCACATTCCAGAGCAGCATATGTTTCATCTCAAGCCCAGAAGGTTTGCACTTCCAAGTGGAGCCAAAGAGAAAACCTTGGCTCAGGCTGCAAATTTCTGAGGAGAGGTGGGGGCGGGGCTGGAGTGGGGGGAGGCCGTCAGGGAGGCTGGGGCTGTCATGTTGAGGAACATCTGAGTTCATGCAAAGCTGGGTCCCAAATCTGTGACACCCTCATTACTAACTCAGAACGCCTCAGGGCACCTCCCGGGGAAACCGGGGACCAGGGCCCCCGCCTGTAGCTCTCATCTGAAAGCCTCTCCTGCCGCCTGCCTGTTCCTCCAGTCCCCCGATGTCAGCTCCACACCTTTGCCGATCTGCCACCCCTCCTGAATCTGTGGTTCATAACCCAGAGGGAGGAGGGAAGAAAAGAGGGTGACTCCTGATCTCTCTCTGCTCTTTCAAACAAAGGTGCCCAGACCTCATCGCCCCTTGCCCCCGTCTCTGCCCGAGAGGTGGGAGCTCCTCTGACCTCGGGCCGCTGGAGGACACCGAGTCCAGGGGACGATTCAGGAAGGACCAGAGTTGGATGGAAAGGGGAGGAGGAGAGGGGAGCAGACAATAAGAAGGAGCGAGAGATAGAGGTTAGGGTGGGGGCTGCAGGAGGGTCTGGGGCTGGAAGGGGAGGGAGGCGGGTCTCCTCTGGTGGGTGGGGAATGAGGAGGGCCATGGTGGGGGTCCTGGCCCTCTGGGGGTTCTGCTCTATGGTAAGCTAAGGGATTTCTGACAGCAAAGTAAACTGTGGGGTGCTGAGTTTACCCGGCTCCAGTAAGCACTGTTCGCAGTGTTTAATGTTTCCCTCGCACTGAACTGCAGCCAGCCCCTGCTGTCTTTGGGGAGGTAAGGGATGCGGAGGTGAGGAGAGGGCTGTCAGCACAGCCTGGTCCCTGACCCCGGCCCAGGACGTGGAGACTCAGATGGGGACTGGCAAGTCCCGCTGTCATAGGCCCGAAGTTCCCCATCAAGAGAAACTACCAGCAATCCCTCTCTGTCCCACCTCCTCCCACGTGGGTCCCAGCCCAGCCCATGAGCACACAGCCGTCCTGTTTACTTTTCTCATTGTAGTCTATTAAATGCCCGCCTGCGGGGCCGCACTCTCTGGCCGACCTGCCTATGTGGACAGACGCAGAGGACACACAGACCACAAAATAAATCAGGAAGATACCGGCACTCAGCACCCAAGAACAAAATAAACTAACCCTGGCATGATGCCCAGTACAGCGTGCCGGTGGGCTTTGGGCTAAGTAAGGATGAATGAATTGAAATATCAGGGAGAAATAGCTTTACTTCCCTTCAATCCAGGGAGGCTCCTGGGAAGAGAACGGCTTCTGAAAGTCTCTTAATATAAAATGGATGAGAAAAGTTTGGAAAGAATTGCATTTCAGGGAGAGCACAGAGCAGGGGGCAAGAGAACCAGGCAGGTGTGCATCCTGACAGTGAGCAAGCATCCAGGCAGGGAACAGATTAGGAGACAGGGGAGGCGAGGAAGGACAGAGTGGGCTTTGGTCACAGAGCTTGTCCCACAATATTAGCAGAGGGGCTCAAGTCCTGGGCTGCTATTGCCCCCTGCCCTACACCCCAGGCAGAGAATCAGAGGTAACTCTGGACCTTCAGAACGAGGGGAGGTGGACATGTGATAGAAAAGAGGAAGGGGCCAAGGATACCAAGAAGGACACACAGACCACAAGAAGCAGTCCAGACTGAGGACCAAGACTTGGGATCCCCAGCAAGCTGTGTGTGTGGAGAGGAAGGGGGAGTGTGGCCATATTATCAGGGTGCGCAACACAAGGTGTCAGAACAGCCAGGGTGAGAGAGGTGGAAAAGAAAAAAAAAAAAAAAAAAAAGGAGGTCCTTCACTGCTTGGGGGCCAGGCGACTGTAGGGTTTGAGGATGCAGGTCAGAGTAATGGTGGTTATGCAGATGTGTAAACATGTCATCGAGCAATTAACCCAGACTCCTGGATTTCGATTCCTTTACCTCTCCAGAAGTATTTTAAAATATCCTTCTAAAAGCAGAGAGGAGTGTGGGGTGCCTCGGTGGCTCAGTCAGTTGAGCATCCAACTCTTGCTTTTGGCTCAGCTCATGATCTCACAGTGGTTCATGGGTTCGAGCCCTGAGTCGGGCTCTGCGCTGACAGCAGGGAGCCTGCTTGGGATTCTCTGTCTCTCTCCCTCTCTCTCTCTCCCTCTTTCTGTGTCCCTCCCCTGTTCACCGACTCTCTCTCTCTCTCTCTCTCTCTCTCAAAAATAAATAAGTAAGCATTTTTTTAAAAAGGCAGAGAGGAATATATTAGTAGCTTCACATGGGTTCCAAGGAGCCTAAGTTGTTCCTGGGAAGCAAGTACAGGGCAGGGAGGTGGGCGTGACCTGGTCAGCAGGTGGGCGGAAGGAAGCTCCCAGCAGGCAGGGCTCTTAGCCCACTCCCTGTTTCAACCAGAGCAGCCCAGTGTCATCTGCCGTATTTGTTTTCACTTCCGTGGAAGAGCTTCTTGAAGGCAAGACTTAACCGTTACAAACCTATAAAGGGGAGTTCGCAAACCACGAAGGTATAATTTCTCGTGGAAGCCCTCCCCCCGACCGCCACCGGCTTTCAGAACTACAGTTCTATGAAGGGACGTGCAGTGAACACATGGAACAACATCTGGGCACAGATCCCAAATTCAAGCATTCTGGCCTCTTGTCAGATCGTTTGTTCTCATTTTTTGGTTCGGAAAATATATGATCAGCAGGAATATTTGCAACTCGCTGCTCTTTTCATTTGCTTCAGGGAGAAATAGCACAGACCCCACCGTTTCCCCAGCTGTGCCTGGGGCCAGCATCACAAGTCAATAACAACACTCTTGGAATAACAATTAATAATAATAATACAAGAACATAGTCTCGGGATCTGTCTAACAGAGTGCCCCAGGCAGCTACCCCCACGTTGGGATGAGGTGGTACAAGAGCTAAACCTCGGTGCCAGTCCGGGTTTGCCTGGTTGTCTGATTCCAGAAACTCTGAGCTAAAAGGACCACCGGCATTACAACCCACCCCAACCTCCTGTCTGGCTTCCTGGATCTGGAGGACAAGGTGCCGGCCCATATTTCCAACAGGAGACCGGGGCCGGCCTTGACTTTCGAGGAAAGTCCTTCAAGCTCAACTGTTAGCTGCCTGGGCCCTGGAGAGGGAGGCACGCAAATGTGGGGAATATGGCCACTCCTGTTACTGAAGAAAAGACCCTCAGGAAAAAATTTTAAAGGACTTTGAACCTTGTTTCAAGGGAAAGTATAGGGGCCCCCGGGTGGCTCAGTCCGTCGAGCATCTGACTTTGGCTCAGGTCATGATCTTGCAGTACATGGGTTCGAGCCCCACCTCAGGCTCTCTGCTGTCAGTCTGTCAGCGCAGAACCCACTTTGGATCCCCTGTCCCTTTCTCTCTGCCCCTCCCCTGCTTGCACTCTCAAAAATAAATAAAAACATTTAAAAAAAAAATTTTTTTAAAGGGAAAGTATAAAGGGGGGCAGAGACGGAACCAGAGTCCAAATCCAGAGCTGGCTTGGGAACAATCAGTCTCCCTCCACGGGAGGCATCCAGCAAGGGGGCAGGAAGCAAGTAGCCTTGGAATGACCTGGGAAGGGGGCATAGTAAATGCAGCAAGGCAAAAAAGATTAAAATGGGAGAAAGGGTTTCGATGGGTGGTTTTCAACTTTTTAAATATGCAGAGCTGTCTTTTCAAAAGAAATCAAACTCAGATTCCCCAGGATGGATATAAACCAGTAAAGGGAGCTGCTCTGCTTAAATGTGGAGGACAGGTTCCCCCACCCACACCCCATCATGGTTCACTCCGTCCCTCCCAGACCGAGAGGGGTGCTGTTACTGCCTGGGGTCAGCAGGCTGGTGAGCAGCTCCGCCAGGTTTAGAAATCACACGTGTTTATTGGAGACCTGATGCTCCTATAGTTCCCTGCCCCGTCACCAGCAAAACAGACCACCGCTTTGCTCCCCATTTAGGTCCAGCGTCTAGAATCGTGTCTGGCACGTGCCAGGCCCTCAGTAAGTATTTGTGGAATGAGTGAATCTACTATGGCTATTCTTTACACGGACTCAGAGCCGCACGGTTTACAAAGCACTTTCATGGGGGGGTTTCGGTGCTGATGTCTACCTTTAGCGGAAGGCTTTTGTGAGCTGCATCAGCCCAGACCAGTCCTTGGGGAGGTGGGGGCGGTGGGGGGCAAACTGAGTCTCGGCAGGTGTGATCTCTTACCTCTCCGTGGCTGAGGGGCTCCAGATCCCGGAAACTTGAGCCTGCCTCTGAGAAGCTTCATTCCTTCCCTTACTTGGTCACTGAGCTGCGATCCAGCCTAGAGACCCTCCAATTCCTTGCCTCCGCCCGCTTTCCTCTGTGTGGACCTTTAGTACAAACACTGGAGAGATCGGGGAGAGAAGAGTCCCAGCCGGAGGCAGAGGGTGGCCTGGGGGGGCTCAGGGAGAGAAGGGCCTCCGGTCCCCCCACCCCCATATTCTCCCATGTTTTCTGGGAAAAGAGGAGTGTATTCACTGCAGTTCCTCCAGGACCCTCTGTCCCTTGCACCCCACCTCCTGTCCCCTTGTCCCCCCCACAGGCCTGCCAAGTTTGGGACATGAGAACCGGCCAGGTTCCCCTTGGGGAGCCCGGGGGGCGGAGCCAGGCCTGGCTGGGCCTCCAGGTCGACTTGCCCTGGCCCCAGGGTTTAATAAACTCCGAGAGAGGTTTTCAAAGGCCACTTGATCTTCCCCATCAGGCAGCCCCTGTCTCCCTTTCAGAGCCGCGGGACTGGAAAGAAAAAAACCCTCAATGAACAAGGCGGCCAGAGAAAGCCGAGCCGCGGGGCACCTTCTATGAATTTCTGATGAGCACACGGGCACTGACTCCTGGGTCCCAGCCCAGTGCCGTCAAGGATGTTAGTTTAAGTCATTTCGCACGGTTCACTGGCTCTCTGAGAGCGGCTTGTCTCCAGCCTGGCCTTCTCTAACAAGCTCTTTTTACTCGGGGCTTCTCTGAGCAGAGACCTCAAACAATAGCAGCTTTCAAGGGGTTTGGCCCTCCTCTGGCAGCTTCCCTGTCCCACCCCCAGCCCTGCTCTTGAGCCTTCTCTCTGGCCTCCCTCCGCCTGCCCACCTGAACGTCCCAGCCCAGAGCCTGATGCGGAAGTTGGTGTTCAGGGAAAACTTGCCCCTTCTTTCCTTCTTTCCTTCCTTCTTTCCGTCCTTCCTTCCTTCCTTCTTTCCTTCCTTCCTTCCCCACTGTCCTTGCCGGGTCTCCCTATGAGCAGGCAGAGTGAGTAAGGAGCCATGCCCTCAAGGGCAGGGCACCATGAACGCTTTGTGACTGGCAGTCCCCGGAATTGTGCAGTAGAAGGGCCCTGGTCAAGAGCATCTCGCCCTGGTTCTCTTAGGCCTATTAGGCTCCCCTTGACACTTTGAGAAATGTCTTCCTCCCTTGAACCTGAGGAGGGTGCCGGCTTCCTCCACATTCGGGCACTGTCAGCCTGCCACACAGGCTCAGGCCTGGCAGGGTTGGTGGACAATCTCAGGGAGGACACCACGTGTGGTGCACCTCACCGACAAGCCAGAGAGGGGGACGAATAAGGAGCAGGGTCCCTCTGCTGGGGTGGCTCCTGTCCAGACACAAGGCGGGGGGCATGTTTCCCGTGAGTCAAGGGCACGCTCTGTCGTCCCCATTCCTGTTGTCCCCTCTGTCATTCAGGGCCATGAGGAGCCCACTTCCAACCCACCCCTACCTCTGGTCTCCTCCCTAGGGTGACAGGTCTCCATGAAGAGACTCCTGATTCATTAATCAGAGATGAGAGCCACTTACATATTTAGAACAGATCTCCAGCCAGAACAAATCAACAAACAAAGTTCATATCAAGAGAAGTCGGTATTTTGGCTTAATGAGAAAGGTCACGCTGACTCACAGTTGGCACTTGGATCTTTTGATGGTGACCTTTGACCTGGGGAGCTCCAGAAGGCTTTGAGCCACCATTCCATTGACATTCCATTCTGGGAGAGGCTCTGCCTCACTCCTAATGCACCTGCCAGCAATTAAATGTCCCCTCCCCAGTGGGCACTGCCTTTGGACCCAGGGTATTTCGCCTTTCAAGAGCCCCAAGCAGCCTGACTGTACGTGTCCCTCACAAAGCTACCTCCCTTACCTTCCTTGCATCTCACACCTGTCACACCCCTACCCCCACTTTTCATAACCCACCTTCTTCAGGAAGTGAGTCTGGCCAGAAATAGCATGGCAGGCTGAAAGAACAGTGAACTGGCAACCCAGGACTCGGATTCCAGCTCGACCTCAGTCACTGATGTGCTGTATGGCTGTGGCGAGGATGTCCCTTCTCCACCATCACCTCCTCGTGACAGTATTGGACTGGACCAGTGTTTCTTACGGGACGAGATGCTCTTGACCAGGGCCTTTTTTCCACTGTGCAATTCCAGGGGGTGCTAACCACAAAGCGTTCGTGGCACCCTGCTCTTGAGGGCGTGGCTCCTTACTCACTCTGCCTGCTCAATGGGAGACCCGGCAATCCCCAGATGTCCATGATCAAAATCCCCTGAAGGATTTGCTAAAATGCAGGCCCAAAGCCTCCAGCAGAATTTCTGGGCATTAGGCACAGCCTGCATTCTAACACGTGCCCCAGGTGTGCCTTAGGCCCACTAAGGGTTGAGACCCACTGTCCTGGTCTGTTCCAAACCATGACTTTCACCGAGACTCCACCTCTGCACTCAGTGTGAACTTGCTCAGTCTCTGTTCGGGGATTGATTTTCCAGGAAGTGAGAGATCTTTACACAGGCTCGTGGTAAGGCCTTGGGAGGAGTCCTGGTAACTTTGTGATCATACTTGTGAATTCTTTTACTTAACAAGAACCCCACCACTACCGCATAATGAAAGATCAGGCCCCCCAAAATGTGGCCTGGCCCTTGTTGAGCTAGTTGACGGGTGACTTGTTATAGGGTGAAGCCTTGATCACCCCTCTCCCTCTGGTGACAGGCCCGTCCTGTCCTTGGCTTCTCTTGCCTTCCCCAGTATGCTCAGCACAGTGAGAGCTAGGACTTCACCTTTGACAATCACTACGGTAATCCCAGAGGCCAAATCCCAATGGCACTTTGTGGCCAGAGGTAGAAATGATTCCAGAAACAGAGGTGTGTCCCAGGCTGACTGATGCCTCCTAAGTCAAACGAGTTTCATGCTCATGTGTTGG
This sequence comes from Panthera onca, assembly GCF_046562875.1. Classification (NCBI taxonomy): domain Eukaryota; kingdom Metazoa; phylum Chordata; class Mammalia; order Carnivora; family Felidae; genus Panthera; species Panthera onca. The sequence goes on along the minus strand of NC_138348.1, from coordinate 92,159,261 downwards.
AACAAGGTCAGAGGGAGCCAGCTGGAGAAGGCAGGCCCAGTTTTTAAGCTAATCAGCTATTTTGCACATCAGACCAGAGTTGGGCTCAAATCTTTAGTTGGCCTTTATCAGCTAAGTGCCGCTGGAGACTCTTCTGTCCCAGGACTGTGGAGAGGGTAGCTAAGACTCTGGATATAAAGGCCTTTCATATCCCATAAGTACTAACCATTTGCAAGATATTGCTAATCAGGGAGGACTTGATACAACCCACAATCAAAGAGTTTGGGACATTTAATGTTGTGGATTGTGCCCCAAACCCTCCAGTGCAGCTGTACTGCAGAGGAGACCAGGGCCCCGTGTTGGCTAGGCTCCCAGGGGTAAGATTCCTATCCAGCCTCGCCCACGACCCCTCACTGTTGGCACTAAACAGATGTCCTGTCATGCACTGCTCTCCCACTCTTCCTTGGCATGGGCCAAAGAGCTGGGCAGGGAAGTGGCAGGGGGAGAGCAGGATGTGGGTGGGGAGCCTCTCTTCCCCTCCCCCCCCACCCCCTGCAGACCTTGGAAAATCAGGGGAAGGAGGAGGAAGAGAAGGAGGAAACCACATCTGGTTTGAGTGAGGTTCCCAGCAGGGAGAGCAGGACCCTGGGATGCCAGAGGAGATGGCCCGCTGGAGCTGGGGAGGAAGGGAAGCAGGGAGGGCTGGCATGGGCCCCAGCCAATCTGGGAGAAAGGAGGGAAAGTCATTGGGGCCAGGGGAAAGCAAATAAACAGAGTGGTTGGGACAATAATAATAAAGAAAGGAGTCATTAAAGAATGGAGATTGTGTCACACCCAAGACAAACAGAAAATAAACGGCCAGTAGATCCACTCTGCAGATGTTTGGCACTGAAGGGTGACAGATTCAAGATGCATGGAAGACACAGCAGCAGACCAGAGCTCCACCAGCAGCTGGAGAGCAGGTGGACAGGAGCCCCAGCCAGAGGGGTCTTCAAGGCTGGAGGGGAGCCAACCCCAGAGACCATTTCACCCTCCTCCAGCCTCAGGCAAGCCTGCCCCTCCCCTGCTCCTGGCACAGCACCCACAGGCACAGGGTGCGAGATAGAGGGGAAAGATGTCTTCCCCGGGGCCAGGCTGGGTCTCCCTGCCAGGGCGGCCTCTTTCTTCCCGGCCACAGATCCCCCCTTCCTGAGAGAGGCATCTGGAGTCTCTGCGTTTTTAGTTGGAATAAGATCTTCAAGTGGCCCCAAGGAGATAGGCCTTTTTACTGGTTGGTCAACAGCTTGCCACCATGTTCATTTTAATGACTCTTTGGGGACTCGGACTTTTCCTTCCTGACATCTCTGGCTTCTGAGCTGACCTTTGACCTGTACTCATGTGAGGGCTGGGGGAGTTCTGTCGGTAGAGTATTCACTCCCTCATTTACTCAGTAGTCTATTTTGTGCCTGACACTGCAGTGGGCACCTCAGGGGTTACAAAGATGAGTGAGACACCATTCTTCCCCTAAAGGCATTTACAGGCCAAAGATAAAGGAATGAACATTTTTTGAGGGTCCATTCCATAATCAGCACTCTGCTCAGTGCCTTCCAATGGCCTGTCTTATTTATTTTTCACAGTAACCCTGTTTGGTAGATATCATTACAGAGAAGGAGGCGGAGGACCACCGTGATTCAGTGCTTTTTCGACGGTCACAAAGCCCGGAAAGGGATCATCTGGTATTCAGACCCAGGTTCATCGGGTCCCAGAGCCCAATGCTCTTTCGCTGACACCATAAACAACCATTGGTGGAGCAGAATTTGACAACCGCCAAATAAAACCGCGTGCTCTCAAAAGATAGAGGAAAGGGGTCTCTTGCCTCCTCTCCACCCTGCTCCCTGCCCCCTTAATTGGAACCAAATTTCATCTTTCTGTTCTGTGCTCCAGCAGGGAGGAGTCAGCACATCCCATCCCCAGCCAGGGCCAAGTGCCTGCAGGTGTCTGAGGAATGCTAATGGCCATGAATTGGGGGAGGATCCGCACCAGGCTCTTCTATGGCATTTGCTTCCCATTAAGCCCTCTCCCCTTCCTCTGCAGACCCTCCCTCCCCCTCCAGCAACGTGCAGCTTTCATGAGCCAATTACCATGGCCAGGTTTTTCTGTTCCTCTGAAGCCACTGGCACTGCTAACAAGTCACAGATGCAGGGGCAGGCCCCTGCTGTCCACTTCAGAGCAGGGGCCTTTTTTTGCCCTGAAGGACCCCAAGTAGACAGAAGGAAGGTTGCAGACTCCAATTGCAGTCCCGCCCCCAAAGGAGGGGGAGGCCTCAGTGGGCAATCTGGTTACGAGTGGCCTCAGGAAGATGAGAGGGGGTGGCATGCACCATGTGGAGTCATGGTGACCTCAGAGACAGAGCAGGGGACCCAGACAGGATGAACAAAGACTAGGTTTGAGTGAAGGCACAGAGCAGGGAGGGACGCCCACACCCTTTAGTTAACAAGTATCCAGAGTCTAGGTAATTTTGTTCAAAACAAAAGGGGTTAAAACCTGCTCAGAAACTAGGCAGGCAGGCCAGAACCCCATATTTTCCTACTGCTTTCCAGCTCTCCTTGCCATATTCTCTGCCTCTTCCTCAGCCATGGGTCCTCAGTGATCCATAAACTTTCCCTGACATTCCTGCACAAAATTGAGCCCTCCTTTCCCTTAGTCCCTCGACACATTGGTTGTGCTTCTTTGAGTCCAGTTTCACTGAGATAGCATAGCTGAGTGTGAATTTATTCTTATGCGCCTTCCCCAGAACTCCTAAAATATCTACAATCTAAGGATGAATGTCTTCCATCAATTCTGGAAAATTGAATATTGCCATTCCCCCATTCTCTCAAATCTCCTGCAAACCCCTGTAGGGGTCGTTTGGAGCCTCTTAGCTTCCTTTTAGCTTCCTTCATATTTTCCATCTTTCTGTGCAGCCTTTAGGGTAATTTCCTCCGATCTCCCTTTCAGTTCACTGATTCTCTGTTTAGCTTTGTCTAATCTGCTATTTGACATATCTCATGAGCTTTTGTTTCAATGATTATCTTTTTCCCTTCTAGAAAGCATTATTTATTTGCTTGTTTTACAAATTTGCCTGTTCTCTTTCAAAATATCCTATCCTGTATGGTTTGTATTTCTTTCTCATCTTTTTAATCATCTTAAACATAGATGTTTTAAAGTTTCTTCCAGATTGCTCTATTATTTTACTTTATGAGAATGCTAAACTATTTTAATATGGTGTCTGACTTTCCCTAATGACATATCATTTCCTCATGTGGTTTGCAATTTGTTTTTTTGTCAGTACAACTTCAAAGGTGACTGTATGTTGCTGTGAGAATGCTGTTGTTCTGGAACACATTCTTCTGGAGTAGTCTTGCACTTCCTTCTCTTGATGCTCCATGAGTTTTATTGGTCTGCAACCTATTTTCACTTTAATTTCTCAGCTTAGGAATTCCAATAGTGAAAATTATGACACTCTAGTTACATATGGTTTGGGCCTGGAGCTTCCTTTCTCACTGGAGATGTGTTTCTAATCAGAGCCCTTCAGTGTCCTACCTTAAACCTGTGAGTGATATTTTTCTAATCCTGATTTCTTTGAGGATTTATTTCTTCCAGGATCCCAGCTCTGGCAGAGGTCTTTTAGCTGCCTGCTAAAATGAACTAGAAGATGACAAACTAAAGATCATGTCACCTGCCCCCATTTCAGCATCAGAACCCTAAGTCCCTAGCACCCAGGACTGCATCCAACCTGATATCCCCATCATCATGGCTTTAGCTCGTGGAACGTACCAATCAGACTTTAAGTTCTGTGTTTCCCTACTGGCAACTTTTTCATTGTGTTTTGTGTTCTAGTTCATGAGTTTTTGCAAACAGATCGAGCCTGTCTAATTCATCTTTGTTTCTCCTGTAGCACTTAGCACAGTGCTCTGTCAGAGGCTTCTGGCTTATGCACTGAAACATACAAAACCCTTTCCTCTATGCAGGATCCCATGAGCCAGGTTGGGGCAGGAGATCGGAGGAGGAAGAAGGCAGCAGTGAGTGCTGGCCCTGGAGTAGGACACTTCCCTGCTCTCGTTCAAATTCCTGTTTCTGGGGCGCCTGGGTGGCTCAGTCGGTTGGGCGTCCGACTTCGGCTCAGGTCATGATCTTGCGGTCTGTGAGTTCGAGCCCCGCGTCAGGCTCTGTGCTGCCAGCTCAGAGCCTGGAGCCTGTTTCAGATTCTGTGTCTCCCTCTCTCTCTGACCCTCCCCCGTTCATGCTCTGTCTCTCTCTGTCTCAAAAATAAATAAACGTTAAAAAAAAATTCAAATTCCTGTTTCTTTCCTCATAGGTAGTGTAGGTCATAAATAGAGATTTCAACCAAGAGTTAGAACTGGTTCTAGTCTCATCTCAGGCACTTATGAGCCAGGTGAACTTGGGAAAGTCACTTCAGCTTTCTGGAGCATCAGATTCTGCATCTGTAAACTGGAGGCAGGGGGTGGCCTGGGTGACCTCCAAGACCCCATCCAGGTCCAACAGCCCACGAAGTTGCAAGGTAAGAACACACACTGGGCGAAATGGTCAGGTTCTCACTCAGGTGTCTCACAGTTTTTCCCCACCCCCCAATCACCCCCAAAGGACCCTTGCTCCTTTCTACCCAGCCTCCTGTCACCCAGCCCCCTGCTGCCACGCCAGGGTACTCCCAGCGGAGGCCTGTGTCTGTGTCTTAGGAAAGGGGGGTGGGGGCTGTCGTGGCGATGAGTATTGCCCCCCTGTCCCGCGGTGGGGTGATGAGCCTTGGGGGGATCCGAGGGGAAAACAGAAGACAGAGTGACCTAGTGCCTGGGTGTGCAGAAGCCCCATCTGCCCCCTGCTTTAGGGGTTTCCTGGGCCTTGGACTGGGGACCCTGCATCTTAATGAGCCTCTTGAGTTGGTTCAGAAACAATGAATCAAATCCAGCTGGAAGCTGCCCTCCGACCCAGCTAATGACTTGTTTATTGTCAGAGCAGCAGTGCGTCATATAAGGGAATTTCAAAGTGTCACTAATTGGCAGAGGGCCAGTAAATAGCACCATATAAATCTCAAGGCACGTCCACTACAGCTGAGGGTTGCAGACCAGGTACAGAAGAGGCCAAAGGAAGAAGGGTACCCCCCGGGCAGGTTGTGGGTACCGTATGCTGCTGCTGTGCTACCCTGGGGAGACTGGGGGGCTTGTTCAGTGATTGAGGAAAGGAAAGAAAAAGCCCCGTGATGCATCGAGTCCTATCTTTGGGGACACAGTACTGCACACCCCCAACCTCAAGACGCTGTGCTAAGAGAAGATGCCCTCTTTCTGAGGAAAGGACCGAGGATCTCACTTCACGGAGGATCAATGGGTTCTGTAGACATAAAATTTAGCCACGACACAGGAATGTTCTACTGACAGAAGAATCTCAGCCGGACCCTTACTCCAGTGGGCCTCTTAGTGACAGAGCTAGGAGGACCAGGGCGGAATGATGGAGGGTATCAAAAGGAGCCTCTCCTCACTCAGCACAACCCTTGAGCTCCTACCCGGAGCAAGGCCAGAAGTCAGGTCAGAGATGGGTGGTCAGTGAGAGAAATGGATGTTCCTTCCATGCTCACCACCTCCCCTCATGTACACATTCCTGCTGCCTGTCCCTCATCCATCGACAGATTCAAGCCCGTGGACGATTTGGAGAAGAGGAAAATAAGAGTGAAGGAGAAAGGAGAGAGAGCATCAAGCGGGCTGTGAAAGGCAGGTTGGAAGGGAGGCATGAGGTCAGCCTTTCAGAGCGACCTTACCCTGTTCACGGGGGTGCGGGGGGAAGGGGCCCAGACGGGCACACCTGTAAACACTTTGCCCCGACGCCCCTCAGCAGACAGGGCAGAATCAGGCCGCTTTGCCTGGAGGCCCTGCTGGAGAGCGGTGGGGGAGAGGGACCGAGGGCTGATGTCTTGGGGTAACTTCTGTCTGGGGTAATGGGCACTGAAGTTAGGCCCAGCCTAATGCCGGCTACATTTATGACCTATGGCATCAAGAAGCCACGTGGGGAATGGTAGAAAGGCAAAACCTGTACGCCGTTGAGCTGACAGGAAGTCCGAGGACACCTGAGGTGTCAAAATGAGAGGTAGCACAGCCCAAATTTATCGGGCATCCATCAGGGCCAGTGGGGACCCTGAGAATTCCTGGTACAACCTAGCTGACCTCTCACAGGTGGCTTCCATGATTATAATCCCCATTTTACAGATGGAAAACTGAGGCTCAAAGAATCAAGACATACCAGGGCCCATCTGGGAGGTCCTGAGGCCTAAAAGCTACTCCCCACCTCCCTCCCTCATACAAGTATCTCATGTTCTGGGCACTGGACTAGGAAATCTAGAACTCATGTGAGCCTTGCTCCCTGTCCTCAAGCGGCTTCAAAGCTAGTAGTGAGGACTGGCACCCAAAAGCCCAAGAATAACATAAAACAGGATGGGGGAAAGAACTAGAAAAGAGGAGCTAGCAATAGCTGTGTGAGAGGAGTTGGAGTGGATTCTGACTTGGCAGGAACAAGGAGGGCTTCACCGAGGTGGGATCTTGGCTAAGCCTGGAGAAAACACAGACTGTTAGCCAGTGAGGACAGCCAGCAGGGAGGGCTCACTGAGGTGGCCTCCAGAGGCACTGGCTCCATCTTCCTGCACACCCTGGCCCAGTGCAGCACTCACAGCCCGCCAACCCTGAGGGCCGGTGTCCAGCTCCCGGAAGAGCCCCTGGGACAAGGCACTTGGGCAAAAGATAACCCTCTGAGGAAGTTACTCTACACAGGTCCACAGGACCTCCCCACGGCCCTGACCTTGTATCCCAGGTCCCCCAACTTTCCTCTTCTGGAAGAACCCTTCACGATTAGGCTTTTGTCTAACTTAACCAAGCACCTTGAGTTGGGGAATTTAAGAAAGCTTGGGAGGGGCGCCTGGGTGGCTGAGCTCGGTTAAGTGTCTGACTCTTGATCCCAGCTCAGGTCCTGATCTCACAGTCGTGAGGTCGAGCTCCGTGTCGGGCTCCGCACTGGGTGTGGAACCTGCTTCAGATTCTCTCTCCCTCTGCGTGCATGCACACTCGCTCTCTCTCTCTCTCAAATAAACATTTCAAAAAAAAAAAAAAAAGAAAGAAAGCTTGGGGAATTTCTCTCCCAGTGTGTCTCCTTTTAAATATTTTTAACATTTAAATTTTGAATTTTATTAATTCTTTACCATAAGTTTTATACGAGGTAGACATAGAACAAAAGAGTAAAAAGGACATACGATGAAAAGTATCCCTCCTACCCTGCATCTCACCCTGAGTTCCCCTTCCTGTTCCTGGTGTTACCAATATTCCTAGGGCCTTGTGGATCCTTTTAGAGCCTGTCTACCTGCACATCTTCTTAAAAAAATTTTTTTAACATTTATGTATTTTTGAGAGACAGAGAAAGACAGAGCATGAGCGGGGGAGGGCCAGAGAGAGGGGGAGACACAGAATCCGAAGCAGGCTCCAGGCTCTGAGCTGTCAGCACAGAGTCCAACACGGGTCTTGAACTCACAAACCAGGAGATCACGACCTGACCCAAAGTCGGATGCTTAACCGACTGAACGACCCAGGTGCACCCCCCCTTTTTTTAAAATTATTATTATTTTTTTTAACATCCTGCCCATCCTCTTTAGAAGACAAATAACCTTTTTCTGCTGAAACAAACTTTCTGGGCTCTTTTGCGACTCCCCTGCAGGGGGTAAGAGGGAAGAGTACGTAATTCCCAGCCCATGTGGAACAGCAGCAAAATCCTCCCTGGGACTCTATACACACAAATGCACACGGCTTGTCCTTGGGATGATAAAAGCTAACTTGCGTGTGTTCCCTGCGTTCTCTCTTGTAATGTTCACAGGAACCTTATGGTATTACCTTCATCACCTCCCTTTTTCCGACGTAGAAACTGAGGCTCCGAGGGGTTCAGAAATGTCCCCCTGGTACCCAGGTAGTGAGTGGCAGCATTAGGATTTGAACCCAGCCCTCTCTGACAGCACATCTTTGATGCTTAACCACTATACATCTACTTCCGGAAAAAAGGAAGTAGAAAAGGAAGTGGATTTTGGAGACTGAAGTCTTTGGACGGTGCAGGGTGTGAGGAAGTTACACAGAGAGATGTTCCGGGAGAAATTCACTGTTAAAGAACAAAAGTTTAGGGGCGCCTGGGTGGCTCAGTCGGTTAAGCTTCTGACTTCAGCTCAGGTCATGATCTCAGAGTTCGTGGGTTCAAGTGCTGGGCTCTGTGCTGACAGCTCAGAGCCTGGAGTCTGCTTCAGATTCTGTGTCTCCCTCTCTCTCTAACCCCTCCCGCGCTTGCTCTCTCTCTCTCTCTCTCTCTCGAAAATAAAAATTTTTAAAAATTTTTTAAAAAGAACAAAAGTTTAACTGAGTAAATTTGAAGATCTGACAGGCTTTATTAAGTGATACACAAGTGGGACAGCATCCCATCCAGCCAGTAGAAGGGAGCTTTTGGAGGAGTTGTACAAAATAGAAGGTTTTGGGGGCACCTGGGTGGCTCAGTCGATTAAGCGTCCAACTCTGGATTTCAGCTCAGGTCATGATCTCACAGTTCATGAATTCGAAGTCTGCACTGACAGTGTGGAGCCTGCTTGGGATTCTCTCTCTCCTCCTCTCTCTGCCCCTCCTTGGCTTGTGCTCTCTCTCTCTCTCTCTCTCTCTCTCTCTCCCTCTCATAAAATAAACATTTAAAAAAATTAAAAACAAAAAACAAAACATAAGGCTTTTATAGAAAGGAGGCTGGGGCAAGAAAATTATTAGCAAAAGAAAAGTAAGGATTGTTCCAGGCAAGGGTCACCTTCCCTTCGGGGGAAGGGCAGGGAGGTCTTAGTAGGTAAATTACCTCATCTTCCTCTGAGGGATGGAGAGGGCCCTTGTGACAGATTACCTCACTGGTGACGATCAGAAAATTCCTAACTGGCCAGTTAAGACATACATTTCTAGGGAATGTTGAAATTTCAATTAGTTTAAGTATTAAGCCCCAATTTGGCCTAAGCGACGCCATTTTGGGCCTGCAGTTTTCTTTTTAAGGCCACCTGCAAAGAACATTCCAAGTCTCTTCCTGAGATTTTTTTCCACCCAGCTCAGGTTTTGCACTGAATTTTTGGGAGGGAAAGAGCTGCGACAAGGAACGGGACCCGCACACACAGAGAAATACACCTTCTGGGCAAACCGAGTTTACAGGTCTCCCATGGGCAAACGCCAGGAGGAAAGGGATCCCCTTGCAAAGGCCAGCAACAGCTTTTTGGGAGGAGGTACCGAGAGACCCACCGACCTCGGATCTGACCCAACAGTAGCTGCATCCTGCATCCGTGGACCCTGAGAAGACCTAGCTAATCCTCGCCACCCCCACAGCAGGGGAGAAATGCCCTGCTCACTATGAGGACACAAGGCAGTGTTTTCCAGTGGCCTCACAGGGGCCTCTGTGTAGACAGGCCTCCAGGAGAAGCTCAGGCCATCACGCAGGACAGAAATGATTGCACTAATAAGGAGGAAGGTGGTCTGCAAGGACCCTGCCTTGGCCCCAGGCCTCCAGTTAATGAGACTTCACAGGGAGAAAGAGACTCTAGGGTGAGCGGGGGTGGGGTCCAAGGGGCTTCAGAACAGCTGGAGGCCAGCAGTGGCTGAGGCTGTTTATTAGGGGACAAAGAGAGGCCTTTGCTCCTCACACAGAGGTCAAACTCAAGGTATCCTGGGGAAGTGGCAAGGGAATTTATGAAGTGAGGAGGCGGCTGGTTTGACAGCTGTCTGCTGGCCCCTGCCCCAACACTGTTGCCTCAACCCCCGAACTATCCCGGAGAGCCTTCATCTTGAGGAAGCAAGATTCTCACCAGCAAGTGGGGCAGATCCCCAGGATTCCAGTCCACGCGAGGGGCCTCTGGGAGATGGCGCTCACACGACGGCACAGGTTGTAGAATGGGCTGGAAAGGGAGAAGACAGTGACCACTGCTCCCTTTTGTGTTCCCAAAAAAGTCCAGAACCACCACGCACTCCCTAACCCCCTCCAGCTCAGACTCGAAGATCGCCCCCAGCTCTGGACACCCTGAGAGATGGGACCGCCTCTGGTAGGGCTGGTGGCAGTCTCTTACTCCTGAGGACAGGCAACTGGGTCCCAGGTTTGTGGCCACGAGGTAGGAATGGGCAGACTGCCCCCCATCCCCACCCCGCAACTGTCAGACATAAAAGGGGGGTGGTGAGCTTGCATCAAAGGAGAGGGTGGACTTTCTGGGACCGAGCAGGAGAGAACTCGAGCACTGCATTCTGGAACACTGGAAATACAGGTGGGAGGAGAGACATTACTTGACATTCAAGAATGTAAATTCAGACACTTCAGTTATGTGGCCAGGTTTCCATGGAAAGCAGATTCCTTTTCTAATGAAAGGAAGGGGTGTGTGTGTGTGTGTGTGTGTGTGTGTGTGTGTGTGTGTTTGGGGTAGAACAGAAGATCCCGACAAGAGAAGTAGTTATCTGCTTTGTCTACAAACTACATTTAGACCCCATCCTTCTCCAGCAGACACCCTGATATCTACACAAAACACATGCACATGGGTCCTTTAGGAAGACTGAAAACACAACTCAACGTGGTCTTCTCTGACCAAGTTCCCCCACCCCCAGAGTGTACCTTAATCACCTCCCTGCAAGGGACCTATTTTTCCTTGCCCCACCACCCACCCGACTCGCTTCTCAGCTGGGAAATATCCTGACACCCACCTCCCATCACCAGTCCTTCCTAGCCGCCCCCACTTTGGGCATTTTGGCTACCAGGCACTCCCTCCGCCCTCAGCCTGACCTTGCTGTGCAGAGGCTGGGGCCCCCGACCCGCCACAGGGTGGCTGGAGCTGCTGCCGCCAGGGCCCATTCATCAGGCTTGCACGACCCGCCCTCCCCGCCAGCCCCCTGCACACCCAGCCTGTAAATGTCAGCCCTGCCTTCAGAGGGCCCACCAGGGGGGACTCCCAGGGTCTATCTGCCGCCAGGCCCCACTGGCAGCTTCTTCGGTGTGACAGCTCCTGGGCAGAGGAAAGGGATGATTCCTCCCCTCCCCTCTTCCTTTCTCTGAGGCTCACAGCCCCCTCCCACCTGGTGACCCGCTGGGACCTACAGAGACCAAAGCTACCAGTCAAAGATAAAAAATGCCTGGCTATTGACTAAAACACAATAAAGGGCCAATTTGCATGTTATTTACGTAACCAGTTAGTGCCCGAATGGCCAAGGCCCCCATCCCCGCTGCAGCCTTCACTGTGGCCCTCATCCCCCGCCTCTTCTCCCCTTCTCTTCGCCCCCAGCTTCTTCAGCTACTCTGAACAGTGGGCTCGACCCCGTATCTAAATTCCCCACTGCCCTGTTTCCTCCTGCCCCACCCCGTCCTCAGGGTAGGAGTCCGCTCCGAGTATCCCTGTGGATGGCCGGGCTCTGGAAGGTGCCTCTCCTCTGGCGTGTTTTCACAGCACCGTGAGAACAGTCGGATCGCCCCTCTGGGCCCCTACAGACCTGCTATGTTTGTGCAGGAGTTGGAGGACGCCAGGACAGCCTGATGCTCCTGCAGCTGGGCTGTGTTTGGGCTCTGACAGGGGTGAGGGCAGGGCAGCAGGGCACGTCCGAAGGGTGGAGGAGGGCAAGGGGGCAGCAGAACGGTTGGGGCCCCACAGTCACCGCTCACACATGGTTTTTTCTCCCCACAACCTTCTCTGCTCCAAGTCTGTGGGCCCCGCGTCAGAAGCTTACAGGACTGCCAGAAGCTTTAGTTTATACACAAACAGCTGCATTTTCCCACTACTGTTGACTGCAGAGGGAACCAGCCCCACTACCCTCCCGGCTCACTTGGCCTCATGAGTGGGTTTAAGCTCGCTCCGCTGCATAGCCCATGCACGGGTCCATTACTCAGTCTCCTCCTTGTTTTCCCATCCCCCTGCCCCCCAGTTTTCTCCAACAACCCTCATCCCACTCAGAAACACACACAGAGAGGTAAAGAATGGAGACCGGTCACTTCAAATTCAGTTCGACCATTTGTCAGGCGAAGGAACCACGGACGATGTGCTGGGGGCTCCGTGCACTGTCACCTCCGTTCTAGGGCTGGTAACCCACAAGCGCTGCACACCCTCCACGCGCCCCTATCACCAAGGCCACTGCCAGCGCCCTACGCCTGGGGACTGCTACAAGATGCTACAGACTGAGCTCCATTGGGATGTGTCAAGGAAGCTCACTGCCCTGGGATCCTGACCAGCGAGTCAACCCTGCGGCTCGCAGGCCCGGAGGGCCACCTGAGGACGATGTGCGGCTCTCTCTCCCAGGCAGGTCTAACCTTGTCTCTTCTGATCTCCAGCCTGCCAGGAGCTAAAGGGAGTGATACTACCCCCTGGGGACCAGAGAATGGTGACCCTACCCTTCTCGCTCCCTCTGACCACCGCATAGACCCCTTGGAGAGGCAGTGAGGTAGCAATGGAGCTAGCTGGAAGCATTCCCCTCAGGCTTCTCAGTGGTTGCTGCCAGGTCCCTGGACCTCTGGCTCCCTAAGTAAACATGTTTCTTCTTCCCTCTTAAAATCGGGTGAAGTCGGGGCGCCTGGGTGGCTCAGTCGGTTAAGCGGCCAACTTCGGCTCAGGTCATGATCTCGCGGTCAGTGAGTTCAAGCCCCGCGTCGGGCTCTGTGCTGACAGCTCAGAGCCTGAAGCCTGTTTCAGATTCTGTGTCTCCTTCTCTCTGACCCTCCACCGTTCATGCTCTGTCTCTCTCTGTCTCAAAAATAAATAAACATTAAAAAAAATTGTTTAAAAAAAAATCGGGTGAAGAACCCCCTTCCCATGGCTGTGACAGGACTAAACACGTTACCCACATAAAGTACGTACCGTGGGCCTGGCACATAGTAGGCGCTCAGTGATGATGGCTGTGGATATCTCAAAGCAGGCCGGGCCTCAGAGGGTGGACAGGGAGGAGGGGGGTGGGAGGTTTGAAGTGGACATTGCTGCTTCCATCACTGCTGGTGACTGAGAGTCACCTCTAGGAATTCCACACCTCCCTTCACAATCTTTCTTCAGAAAAAGAAGAACCAAACTTTCTGGTCTCTGGCCTAGCCCCGAAGCCTCCACCCCTCACCCCTTGATTCGACTTCTCGGTATAGCATAAGGGGAACGTAGACTTTGGAACGTAGGTTGAAATCCCAGTTCTGCCTAGAGCAGGCTGTGTGGCCTTAATAAAGTGACTTATGTGACCTAATTGTCCTCGGCTGTAAAATCATGGCCGGTAGTATCTGTCTCACCGGTCAAGACCCTGTACGTGAGTGCACCTGAGGGCCAGCAGACCCTTGCTTTCTGTGACCCAGGGGCAAGTCGCCCCGCCTCTCAGAGACATAGGTCTCTCTGGAATCTGCTCCAAGAACAAGCAGTAATGTTCATAAAGGCCTCAGGGTGAAGGGCGGGACCAGAGGACTCCAGGATCTGGATTCATTGTAGCTCTTGCTCTGAAAAAAAGTTGGAGCCCCATCAATTCCCTGCTCCAACTCCTCCAAGGGTGAGCCAGATCAAGAAATGGCAGGTCCAGCCGTGAGGACCATGGAGATGAAGAACGGCTCAGGGACAGCATTTCTCAGACCTCAGTAAAATCACACAGTCACATGGCCAGCTTAGCCACCTGGCAGGCAGGCTCTGCAGTCACTAATGAGGCATCTCTCTCCTGTGTGTGAGGCACACACACTTGGCCAAGGGCCTTGAACCATGCCTTGCCTGACGTGACCTGCACACACACACACACACACACACACACACACACACACACACACCTGTGCCCTCTGCCCTACCTCTAGGCGGAGCTACGGGTCACCCCCAGCTCCCGAGACCCAGGCTGGGCCCCAGAGCCTAGAATGCCCAGTGGATGGCCCTAAGGCTAAGCCCTGCTCTGTAGGGAGAGTGGAAGAGGGAGGGGTGGCTCGGGGAGAAAACAAACTTCAGACCCATTATCCCCCAGCCCCACTCTCTGCTCTCAGCACAATTAAAGGTCTCTAATCCGGAATGAAAAGCCAACACAACTCTCCTCTTGTCTCCAGCTTCCTCTAATCAGGGCCATGGGCCCTGGCTCCTGTTTTCAATACAAATATTCAATTAAACTTTCCTGGAGGTTCCAGTAATTGGGTCCCAAAGGGGGAGGTTCTCTCACAGAGTGAGACCTGGAGACAGTGAGGCCCAGGAGGTACAGACAGCCACAGCAGAGGAAGAAAGGGCGCCCCCCTCCAAGAGGGGGTTCAGATTTGCCCTAATGGTCAAGAAACAGTTTTCTAGAACTCTGTGCCCACAAATTCTAGTTTCCTTTGAACCAGCCTGAGAAAGGAGATGAATCTTTGGGAAGGAACAGAGCTGGGATCTGACTGGACCTGCTGTGGACGCCATGACTTTCCACACGTCCGTGTCGTAGCAACATTCTGTCAGCCACTCTTGTCCCCCAGGGCCCAAGTCCTCTCCTTGTTAAAATCACCATACCACAGGCCAGCTCCACCTCCAAATCCTTGTAAGTCTCCTCCGTCTCTGACACAAATTGCTGCTAGTAATAATCTCTTCCTTTCCCGCAGTTGCTTTTCTGGAGTACCTTCCAAAGCACAGGTAATTCTCTCACACCTGTGACAAAGAGGGTCCAAGGTCACCCTGCAAGTTAGAGCCTGAGCCTGACCAGTCTCCCGGGCTCCTGGTGCCCTCCAGGTTATTTCCACCCCGTTGGCTCCAATCAAGGCTGCACCATGGATGCTTGGGCTCCAGCCCCAGCCCCACCGCTGACCTGCCGTAACACAAAGGAAAGAAACCTCCCTCCTCTGACAGCTTCCAGGAATCCATTTCCTCCAGCAGAAACTTTTCCCTGCAAGTCCTGAGGACACTTAAGGACCCAAGACCCCAGGATTCAAGAAGAAAGACCCAGGACAAGGCGATGTTTAGAACATAGGGGAGAGGTGAGGGTTACTAGTTTTTATTTCTTTTTTTCTTTTTTCTTTTTGGTTCCATCTCCAGCCAGGCTGGGGGTGGGGGAAAGGGGGAGACTAGAGAAGGAGCCCAGCTGGCCCTCCTAATTACAAAACTTAAAGTCCTCTTGACAGATCTGCCTGGCAGTGTGGGATTGATTCCTCTTATCCCAGCACTGGCTGCACCTGGAGGCCTCTGCTCATGACCTCTAGACGAAGGACAAGGTTGACTGGAAAAGGAAGAGGGGAGGGGAGGGCTAGGAGCCCCCTCATCAGAGTGGAAAAGACAGACTCCTGGGCAGCTGACTGGAGCTGGTGCGGGATCAGCACCCTGGGATGGCACCACACAAGGAATGGAGGGCCCTGGGGGCTGAGGCCTCCATGTAAGGTAACTGTGGGTAGATTTCACCTAAACTTTTCTTGGTTTGTTGACTGTCTGGGACTTCTTCAAAGCCTAAGCTATAAGACTGTCCCCAGGATGCTGGGTCAGCATCTCTGGATCCAGCAACCCCAAACTTTGGAAGGATTTGAGGGTTATGGTTCATCCCAAAGACACTCAACCATCGTGACCAGAGCAGGGCCAAGGCCTCCAGCCAGACGGGTAGAGGCTGCCCCACCAGAGCCAGAAGTCAATGTGTGAAGTCTGTTGGGGGAGAGGGAGAGTGGATTGGGAGATGCTCCCCATGGCAGGGAGCCCGGGAGGCCGGGGCTGAGCCAGGAGCTTCTAAGGGAGTCTGGCTTGGGGATTTACGAGTCTCTTGTTTCCATTAAAAAAGACTGGAGGCCTCAAGTGCTCTGGAGAGGATCGTGATCCTGAGCCAAGGCACAAGGCGAGAAGAAAGCCGGCTTTCTTGAGAGGCACCATCCTGTCCCTTCTGAGGCCAGATTCAGGCCTCAGATGCCTGACACTTTGTCCCAGGCTGGGGCTTGGAGTTTCTCTATGACTTGGGACAAAGGACGTACAGAGGAGAAGGAAAGTACCTTGAGCCCAAGAAGGAGACTCAGGTGCTTGAAAAGTGGCAGTGAGGGTCAGATGTGCTGAGATCCTCAGGCCATTTGACTCGGGATGGGAAAAGTCACCATTTGTAACCTTGCTGTCTCTCCAGGATCACTTTTCTCAGTTTGTTCCAGAAGTTGCTCCTCTGTGACCCAAACTGTGCTCCCGTTTCCCCTCTCTCTACAACTTCCTTTTTCCCTTTCCATGCTAGGATTTGGGTCTCACGTCAATCCCCTGGTTCAGATTCCACACACATCCCCATTTGGGCACCGGATTGTCAGGCAGGAAGACACTGAACTCTATGGTGGCCAGCGTGACCTGTGTGCAGGTGACACTGACTGTGGCTGCTCCTGCTGATGTATCTTGTATTTGTGGAAGTCTTTTTGTTCTTGATTCTGCTTAGGGACAGTCCCAGAATCACTGGGACTCTAAAAAAAGAGATGAGAAGGGCCCCAGTGACCAGTTACATCAGGAAATGAGCTACAATGTTAGTGGAAAGAAAAGAGCCCTCCTGAAAGTCTCTAGACTAAAAGTGAGAAGAACGTTTCTGGGATCTTTGGGGGCAGGGAGAGGAGCCAGAAAGAAGCAAGCGATGACACTGGTGTGTGTAGATTAAGAGGCTCACAGCCATGGTCCCATTAGATAAGGTGCAAATCCAGCAGGAGACCGGAACTATTGATTGAGGTTATCTTCAGTGGAATAAAAACACCCTGGAGATGGCTGAAATCCAGCCCGTAATCAACAGGCATACCGACTGTAAGATATTTATAGCAATCATCTTCTCTGTGACAGAGAAAAAGAATTGCAGGGAGAAGTATAGAGACCCCCCAGACTCCATTTGTGCATGGTGCCTCCACACTTTTGCACAGGTATTCCACCCACCTGCAAGCCCTCCCTTCCTTTACGTGCCTGTTCTTTGCTTCCCACTCTCCACTAAGTTAGCTGGTCCTTCTCTCTGCTCACAGGGGTAGCGTGAGAATTAAGTGAATTGATTTATGTAAAATCCTTGGACAGAACCTGGAACCCAACACTCAAAGATTATTGTTTTCATTGTTATTAGAGCACAGTACCCTTCACCTACCTCTACACGGATTGGTGGGTTGGTAGTCATATGCTTGTCTATTGCACCCACTTGACGGTGAGTTCTTGGGCAGCAGGAACCATTTATTAAGTGTTCTCATATCCTAAGAACCTGGGATAGGGGAGAGTTCAGAGCCTGGTATATAGTAAGTGACCAATAAATGTTGAATGAATATATAAATGAAAAAATGAACACCTATGCACTTTTGAGATGTGTGATGAGCAAAACACGTGCCTGCTACCAGAGGTGGTCACATTCCCTTGGGCGTGTGTTCCTTCACCCCTCACCCACTGGTTCAGGCTCTCCGCCAACAGCCCGTGGTCCACGCTCTTAGGGGAGAGTTCATTTTGCTTTTCTCCAAGGCAGCCAACATCAACAGCAATGTGGAGATGAAAAACAGACCAGGACCAATGAAAGCTGCTCCTTCTCCAGCTGAGGTTCTAACTGTTTTAATTCTGCTAATGAGACCCAGCTAGGAGTAATCAGGAAACATCTAAAATTAGCTGTTTTAATTTGAGCAAGAGGGAAAGGGACAACTCCGAAGGGGGCACAGTCTCTAGTGGAGAGAGTGGGATCCCAAGAAACTCCAGAAAAAACAGAGCAACATCTGGTGCTTCCACACCCAAGAGAGTGCCCCGGATGGACTCGGGATCTCCATGACTCAGCACTTACCCACAGATTAGAACAATTCACTCACTCGTCAATTTTCCCAGAATCCATTGTGTTTCCAGTTAGCGGCCATGGCTACAACCTGGAAAAAATTAGCCGGAGTTTGGTTATGGGAGACCTTCTTCCAACTCAACTTACCACTTTCTACTGCATCATTTTGATTCTCATTTGTCACCAGTAAAAGGCACATGGTAGGTGCTTCACTGCCTTTGTCAATTTTGTTTTTTTATATCTTCTGAATCTCTATGAGAAACTGTCTACCATTTATTTACTAATCCATCAAGCATTTATTGAGCACATGTTATAAGCTAGATACTGAGGTAAGGACAAGGGCTTCACACAAGGAGGAAAGAAATACAGTTCTGCCTTAAGAAGCTCAGTCCACTGGGGAGACAAAATGGAAACAAACAACCGTGCCATCATGGAATAATCGCTACGTGTAAGTAAGGTATAGACCGGGAATAATGGGAGCACAGGCAGAGACCAATCCCGGTCTGCCTAAGAAGGAGTTGGAGGAAGATTTTGCTTGGCACTTAGCACACATTGCCTTGTGTTACTAGTTTCCTTTTTTCTTTCCTAACTCCCCAGATATGAGCAACTTGCAGCCAAAGAATGACTTCTAATTATTGATCTTCCCATCTTCACAGAACCTTTCACACAGTGAGTGTCCGATAAATGTTTTTCCTTGGAGATTGCTTAAGAATGTGGGCAAGTTGCATTACAGCAAATGGTGACTGTTTCCGTTCCTTTGAGAATCTAGAAAAATAGTTGCAACTGCAGGGGAAAAGAATTAGGGCTCCTGGACCAACTAATGGATGACCCAGTGGGTTACAGGAGCTCCCTTCTTTGAGATGCTGCGGACACAGGAAAATTGTTTGTGTGTCCACGGCAGTTGAGATCCGGTACCCCCTAAGGACATGACAATGGATTAGATGAACTTCCAAGGGCTTATTGGCCCTGAGGATTCTCTTGTGTTCCGAGGCCCCCAACAAAAGGCAAAAGACAAGTCCTATGAGGAGGAGAATTTACATGTTAGGGGAACACAATCCAAGTCCTTTGCTTCCACAGCGCTTCTCAGCTGGTCCCAACCCATCCCTCCAGTCTCTTCCTGATTATTCTCCCTGACGTGCCCAAGTTAGGGGCCATGGTGTCGCTGTCACTCTGAACTGCCCACTGTTTTCCAGGCATAACGGCTTCTTCACAACCCCGTGCCCTCTTACGTGCCTGGGACATCGTCTTTCTTCTTCACCTGACAACGCTTACTGATCAACTTACACGTCACCTCCTGAGGAAAGAGTTCCCTGACTTGCCCCTGGAGCCAGCCGGTTGGCTCTCTTAGCTCCTCCAGCATCTTACCTATATCTCTGTCGTGACACTTACTGGGTTATACTGGGAGCATATTAATTAGACTGGATTACAAGGACAAGAGTGATCTTGGCTTCAAAGCCTGGACAACCTCAGGGAGCTCACATACTCAGAAAGGAGCTCTGGTGTTAATAGCAGTGTCAGCACTGAGTTATTTCCTAAAAATCCAAGTCCCTGGACCCTCTGCTGGGAACTCCCCAACAATATCACTTGCTGTTCCTTCTTCATTCTCAATAAAATCTCCCCCTTCCCTTGCTACTATGCAATACTCCAAATCCTATAAATTGAAGCCCAAAGTAGTTGTCAGCTCTGTCCACTTTGCCTTGCCTCAGCTGCCACAGCCTTAGTTCCAGGAGTTCGTGCCCTGAACGCACGGGTGCATCACCTAGAGAGCTTTTACCACCTTCCAGCGGTTTCCTTCTGCTCTTAGCTTAGAGACCACATCCTCGCCTGGACCCCAAGACTCTCGCCAGCCACTCCAGCCTCGCGTGGGCCCCTCCCCTAAGCTCACCATGCTGCCCTTTCTGCCCCTTACATGGGCCATGCCCTTTCCTCCTTGGGGTCTTCTCAGAGGTTGTATCCTCCAGCTGGAGAATTCTTTCCCTTTCTCCCCACCTGGGGAACGCCTTCCCCTCTTCTCCAAGAGGCACTAGAGGTTAAGAGGTCTGGATTCAAATCCTGGCCCCAGGACTACATCCACAGCATCGGTGGCCTCGAGCATGTCACATGCTGTCAAAGCCACGCTTTTCATCATCGTGTTCAATGCACACTTTTTTGGTTTATTTTAGGTGAATCCGAATGCCTCTGTCTGGGTTCCTAAACAGACCCCTGCCTGGAGCCTCCTCCCCTCTTCCAGTGTTTGGGGCACTGGATCACCTCCAGCCTTCCCCAAACTGGGCGATTTACAGCTAGAGAATCGTGACTTCCTCTCTCTCTGCGACCCCCCCCCCCCCCATAAAAAAAGCAGAAAGCAAGTTGGACATCAAAAGCCTCTTTAAAACCAACATTTTGATGACTTAAGAGTAAATGAATGAGAACCATACGGCTTGAATTTCCTTTATGATACACAAGGGCTCTTTCTGGACTCACTTTCCATCGCTGCCAAGCTAATGATGAGAGTGCAAGCGGCCCAAGCCCCACATCATCGACAGATGGCTCCCCATATTTGGAAAATCTTCATGTGGCCGAGGGAGGAAACTGCCAGCCCCCCCAAATCAGCTATGCGCCCAGTGGTGCTCTTGCCTCTGCTTCTACGCTCCATCCCCGTCAGAAAGAAATTCCACGCCCAGTGGCCCCAAGGCCCGGGGCAGGCGGGGATGCCTTCCTGGAGCTGACAGCCGGTGTAGCAGAAAGAGCACAGGACCTCAAAAAGATCGAGAGGCCTGGATGCCGGGCCAGATTTACCACTGGCAAGCCCGTATTACCTCCCGGAGCTTTTGTTTTGTCACTCGAAGACGGAGATAATGATCCTGCGCTCTGATAACGTAAGGATAAAAAAGATGACATACAACACATTGTCACCCAGCAAATAGCCAACACTAATGGATTCTAAACACAATAAGGGCACCAGAAGTCTTGATGTTCTATGGGTATGTAAGTCAGTAGCTGGCTTCTTCTGTTCCCTGCCAGCGGGTCGGGGGGGAGTTGAGAGGAGATCCCAGCTTCCGAGGATGGCGGAGGAGCCCAGGAGACTTGGCCCTTGTTTTGACGCTGTGATCACAGAAGAACCATCGTGGAGACGCAGAGTTGCAGCGGTCAGTGCCCTTATCCTCAGAGCAGTGACGTCCTTCATTCCCAAGGTCCAAGCTCACTTTCAGAGTCACAGGTGCATGGCTGTGACCTGACTGTCATCTTTAAAACCCTTCCAACCCTGACTGGCTCTGGCAGATAAAAACATATCTGAGTCACAGCTGGACAAAGCTGGCCGAGCTGGAGGCACAAAGTTCCAGACATCCCACAGCAGAAGAAAGGCCCAGCTGCATTTCCGTGAGCAGAGCCAGGCCCAGGTGGGTGCTGGCCTGAGCTCTGTGGGTCCTCCCTTCCTACTAACATCGGTCGGTGGTGAAAACCAGTTCAACATCAAGCAAAGCCAAGCAAGGGCATAGGGGTGAAGGCTGGAGAGAGGTGGCATAAAATGGTGAGTAGCTGCAGGCAGGGTGGCTTAGGAAAGGCTTGAGAGCCGCCTCCTTCCTTCTGCTTCCGCCTACTGTTTGCAAAATCCACTCACTGATTTTCTACCGTCTGTTCTGGGCCAGGCTAGGAGCCTGGAGACTAGAAGCAGGGTCAGAGTGGAGAACACGACAGCTGAGGCCCCTGGCTTCCTGGAACTTCTAGTCTAGCAGAAGTCTGACAAGAAAGTGAGTCACTTGGGGTGCTTGGGTGGCTCAGTCGGTTAAGCCTCCATCTCTTGATTTCGGCTCAGGTCATGACCTCACACTTCATGAGATCAAGCCCCACGTTGGGATTCTCTCTCCCTCTCTCTGCCCCTCCCCCACATGCACGCATGCCTTCTCTCTCTCTCTCTCTCTCAAAATAAACTTTAAAAAAAAAAGAAGAAGAAAAATGAGTCGCTTTGAGGGTACTAAGATCAAGGAGATGGGCAGGGTGCTTCAGGAACACACGCCTACTGGGCCTAATGGGAATGGGTCTGGGTAATCAGGGGAGGCTTCTTAGAGGCAGTGATAGTGAAGCTGAGACTGAAGGATCAAGAGCAGTTTGCTAGGCAAAGGGGTATGGGAGGGTGAGGGTGAGAGGAGGAGCTGAGAGTGTTAAGAGCTGTCTAGGTATAGGGAACCACATGTGCAAAGGCCCTAGTCAACACACTGACTTCAAGAGATTTCTTTTTTTGGCTCCCTTTTCCCTCCCCGCATTCTCAGGTTTGCAGATGGATACAGACTTGAGTGTCAATGTCTGAGTTATTCTCCACGGGGTTCCTGGTCACCTTGCAAACTGGTCCATGTGGCAAGATACAGTTGGGATAGATGAGGTCACCTCACCTCACATGTTAGAATTTTCACTCTGACACAGGGAGATCCCTACTTCCATATGCTTCTTTGTGTTTATTGCTTCAATCGTATTATCCCCATGTCTTTCCTTCCATAATTTTAAGGATTGATTGGGATGAAGACATAGGGATTATATACCGTCGTGGTTAAAAGCATGCGCTGGAGTCAGATAGACGAGTTCAAATCCCTTTTGCACAATGTATTCATTCTTGTAACCGTGGCAAAAGGAATTAATCTCTCTAATGCTCAGTTGCTCTGTCTGTAAAATGGAATTAATAAGAGTGCCTACCTCCTAAATTATGAGGATTAAAGAGGGAAATTTCCATGTCAAGTGATCAGATTCGTGCTGGCACATGCTGAGTATACAGCATGTGTTGGCTCTTTTGGAGAAGGTCAGAGACTCTCAGATGGGGCGGAGAACAACTGAAACTCCTTGGTCAAAAAAAATCTGTGGGTGCCTGAGGGGCTCAGTCGGTTAAGTGTCTGACTTTGGCTTAGGTCATGATCTCAGGGTTCACGAGGTCCAGCCCCACGTCGGGATCAGTGCTGACAGCTCAGAGCCTGGAGCCTGTGTCTCCCTCTCTCTCTGTCCTTCCCCTGCTCGTACACACTCTTTCTCTCCCTCAAAAATAGATAAGACATTAAAAAATTTTGTAATAAAAAAAAAGAAAAAGAAAATCCAGATCTTAGTAGGTTGGACCTAGAGGGCAAGTAAGGCAAGATAAAATTTAATAAGAGGAAATGCAAGGTCCTGCCCTCAGATCTCTCTCTCGATCTTATGCACATACACATACACATCCCCCCCACACTATACCACACACACACACACACACACCCCACAGACACACCCCACAGCCCCCCGCCACACCTACCCCATATACACACCCCACTCCCCATACATACCACTACCATGGACACACTACCCCTCCCCCCACACACACACATCACAGAACTTTATAAGGGTGAGAGAGGGAAGCCAGCAGAACACATGTGGGAAGAAGAACTTCCGGATTTTAGTAGGTCGTGGGAACAATGGAAGGCTGCTGCTAAAAATCTCAGGTTGCATTCTGTGGAGAAAAGCAGCGTCTAGCCCAAGGAGTGTGCTAATGCAGCTCTGCTCCGTGGGTCAAGCTGCCCTGAAGTCTTGCTGTAAGCTCTGGGGATCACATTAAAAGAGATCTACTCCAAGTAGACACCGGGATGGTGCAAGCAGTGCAAATCATGGTTCAGGAAGAATGTTTCAAGGCTCTGGCATTGGTAGCCCAGAGAAGAAAAGGTCAAAATGCTGTCTTTCATTTACACATTCAAGTATTTATGGAATGGCCCTTAAGTGCCAGGTAATATCTATGTTACCATAAACATTACTATGGCAGTCAAAAAGCTTCCGTCTTCAAGGTAATACTCTGGTGCTCAGCCCAGGTCCCCTGTTCAAGGCTGACAAACCCACCACCCCCAGCTGCTGGGAATGTGGGGCGCTGGTGGCCTCTCTGGGAAATGCCCCGGTCAAGGTCGTGCTTCCTCCCTGGGGCTGGCCTAATGTGGAAAACGAAGGGCCCGGCCATCTTGCCGCAGCGGGGACGGCTTCAAAGAGCCATCCCGGCTCCAGAGAGGCGATGATGGGATGGGCTTCTCCCTGCTCAATCCCACCGTGCTCATTTTCTTGCAGGGGTGTCTCGCCATTAGAATCTGGCCGGTGGGTGAATGCTGACAAGGAAGCAGGCCGCGGTAATAGTTGACGGAGCTGGGAATAGGGTGCAGCACGGAGTGCTACGGAAGTGCCCAGGCAGTGCACCTAGTCCAGACTTGGGGGGTCAAGAAGGCTTCCCAGAAGAGATATTCTGTGAAACGAGATCCAACATGGAGCACGGCCAGGGTGGAGAGAAAATGATTTTGAGCCTCCAGCAAGTCCCGATGCAAGAGCAAAGACCTAGGCTCCTCATTGTGAGCCCGAGGCTGGGAGGAAGGTCTCAGGGGAGTGGCCCCACTCAGCCTGTGCTCCTCCGGGGTCTCTGCCCAGAGCCGGGGCCCCTTGCTTGCAACTGCCAGCCTCACCAGCTCATCCGAGTGCCCTGGGACAGGGAGGGGGCTCACTTTTTGAGGATCCAGTTTTCCCGTCCCCAACCCCCACCCCATCCTAAGTGAGGCTGAGCTCAGAGATTAAAAACTCATTCCCTTACAGGAAATGAAGAGCTGTTGCCAGGACCGCCCAGCCAAGAAAATATGAACAAGATGCTTCATGCCGCCGATGAACTCCCAACTCTTACAGCTCCAGGGAAGGCAGGGAGATGGGCCACTGTCCCAGGCACTCCCATATTTGTTCTCAGCTGGGCTTCACCCCGAGTGTGGGAAGTCCCTGGCTGTGGTTGCTATAACGTCCTGGCTCCCATGGCTCTAAATTGCCCCGTTCAAGAGGCAGAGCAGCATGGGAGTGATTTGGAGAGGGCACTGGGTTCTAGACCAGCCTTGCAACCAACGGGTTGTATGACCTTGGGTGAGTCAGTTCACCTCTCCAGGCCCAGGTAATAAGATTGTTGGATTCCTGGATTTCTAAGATTTCTTCCATCCAATTCTCATTTTTGAGGAAGGAAATGGAAAAGTTTACCGATATAACTGGAATCTCACAGCCCACCAGCTGAGATGTCCAACCCCCCAGTCCAATTTCTACTTCTCTTCTTCCAAGGAGAGGGGAGGACCCTGGGGAAATGAGTGAAATGTCTCTTCAAAACCACTCTGGTGTTTCCCCCGGCCCACAGGTCAAGGTGAAGACTCATGAAAGCTTTAGACAGACAAGGCAGATATTTCCTTACAGGTTGGTACGCTTACTTGGGTAGCTTCCTGCCCGGATTCTCTTGCCCAGACTCCTGTCTACATTCTCAGTACCACGAGCCCTCTTCAAAGGTCCCACATTGCTCCCGCCCTATGTGCCAGATGAACCGTCCTAAGATTTAGGTAATAGATGTCCTTGATGGTGTCTGGCATTTCTTCATCAGGAATTGGATCAAATAAGTTGGCAAACACTTATTGAGTAACTACTAACTGTAAATCTACATGCTAGAGACTATGGGGCTAGCCAAGAATAGTCTAGTCCCTACAGTGAGTGGGGCATAGACAATTGAGAAACGTGTGTTCTCTTGTCCTTTATTGTCTCCCCACTTCCAGTTGTCAATTACTAGGTGTTATCCCTTAAATTAGGGGTGTCCAGATGGCCACATTTTCCAGGATGGGTGAGAAGCTCAGCTATGACAAGGCTCCCTCAAACAGATGCTCCCAGGCTAAGATGTAGACTTCTGTAGATGATAACAGACAGCTATTATAGTCCTCTCATGAGTGACTCCAACAGCTTGATGCTGTGGTTGAAACTCACAGGTTCGGGAGCTCACAAATACCTTAGGAAGTGTTAAAGTTGGCTTCCCTCTATCCTTTAAGTATAAGTAGGACAACTACTAATGTGCAGGTTGTGCACTGCACAAGGGCACCAGTTAAGGGGTGAATGTGGCTTAGGCTGGACTGGACTAGAAGAGTGTTGAAATTCACCCTCTGGAAATTCACAGGCAGACACCATATGGGCTATTTGCAGCCCTGCCCCCAAGTTCCATTATGACCTAGAGGCCACCATAGAGGCCAAGTTCAGCTAAGACTACAACCAATCACTTGCCCTTCATCTTTAGAAGGGTCTTAAAGTGACATCATACCTGCTTCTGAAGGATTGCAGAGACAATGCCAGCTAGGAGATAAGAGTCAGCTCTTTACTTTGAGAAAAGATCCCTTCCCAAGAGTGAGCTCTTCCCTTCCTTCCCCACTTCCTGCAAGTTCTCAGTCCAGCCCTCACCCTGTCGTCCATACTCCTAGCCTCAGTGTGGAGCTGCCTACTAGATCAGTCAGACAAGTAATATCATTGTGTTAGAGATAGATAGATGGTCACAAGAAAGCCCCAAAGAATAATCCAGAAAGATAAAGGACAGAAAACCAGAAAAGAATAATATTACCCACCATTGACGGAAACATTTACTTTATTCAAGTTATGATCCAAGTGTTTTATAGAACTGTTTCATTAATCCTCACCACTACTGTGAGGAAGTTAATCACATTATCCTCATTTCACAGATAGGAAACTGAGGCTCAGGGAGATGAAGTGGCCCGGCCAAGGCCCATAGCTAATAGAAAGGTGGTAAGACCAGTACTTGGCCCAATGTCCATTTTCAACCTTGCATCTTTATAGAGACCTCCTCAAACGGAAACAGGGAAGTTCCAGCTCACCCTCTTAGAAATAAGCAAGGAACCTGGGAGTCACCCTTGTATCTCCCCTTCCCAACCCACCACAAGTCCAGAGGTCCAGAGAATTTCAGCTGCCCCACTAGACCGTAAGCTGTATTTGAACAATTCATAGCAAGTGATGGAAATAATCTGACTAATTAATTGGCCGATGGAGTGGGTGAAGGGCAAGAAGAGTAAGAGAAGGTAGAGAAGGAGGAATCTTGGCCCAACGAATCCCCAAGACTCACCTCCAGACTTCATAAAGCGGATGTCTCTGCCTGAACTGTTTACTTCTCCGTGCCTCTCTGAATAAAGTGCAACCCTCTTATTTATAAAAGAGATGCTTCAGCCCACCGAAGTCCCCCTGAGCCTAGAACAATCCCAACCCATTGGAGATTATTAAAAAAAAAAAATCAAAAGACTGCCTCACCTCATGCCTGACTGACTCAAGACAGAGCATAAAAGGATGTCCTATTGCTGAAGGAGGGTACAAAAGAGTTGAAAATGGAAGGGGCCAAGGATGTGCATATAAAACAAAATAAAAGGAGCGGATATGACAGGGAAAGCAGAGATCTTTCTATTCGTCAAACACGACGGTTCTACACCTGATAATAAGTGCTCATGAAATTTGTTCCACAGCTTTCTCCATCATCTGGGTTACTCCTCACAGCATGTTCTTTGAGACAGTAGTTGTGGAGATACTCATCTCACACATTGTTAGAAAGGAGAAAACTAAGATCCTGAGACATGAGGGACCTGGCCAGGGTCACGTGACAAATCTATGACCCCACATTCCTTGCTCAGGAGTGGGGACGTGGGCAGAAAGAGAGGAAAAGGAAGACAGAGAGAGAGGAAGGGCGCTTTTCAACAAACAGCACTGGGAGAGCTGGATGTCTGCATGCAAAACGAAGCTGGACCTCTACCTCACATCATATACAAAAATCAACTCAAAATGGATCAAAGACCTAAATATAAGACTTAAAAAGAGAAAACTCTTAGAAGAAAACACGAGCATAAATCTTTGTGATCTCGGGTTAGACAATGGTTTTTTAGGTATGACACCAAAAGCACATGTAACAAAAAAGGCAAAGAGATAAATTAGATGTCACCAAAATCAAAAACTTTTGTGCCTCAAGGGATGCCATCAAGAAGGGGAAAAAACAACCCACAGAAGGAGGTAAAATTTTTGCAAATCATATATCTGATAAAAAAGAACTTACAACTCAGTAATAAAAAGACAATCCACTTTAAAACTGAGCAAGCGATTTGAATAGACATTTTTCCAAAGAGGATATACAGTGGTTGATAAGCACATGATAAGATTCTCAGCATCATCAGCAATCATAAAAATTCAAGTCAAAACCACAATGGGATACTACTGCACATCCACTAGGCTATCTTGAATCAAAAAAGACCAATAATTACAAGTGTTGCCAAAGACATGGAAAAACTAAAACCCCCCCTACACTTCTGGCAGTATTATAAAATGGTGCAACCTCTTTGGGAAACAACCTAGCATTCTGCATAAAAGTCAAAAAGTGGAAACAATCCAAGTGTCCATCAACTGATGAATGAATAAACAAAATTCGGTGTATCCATACAATAGGATATTATTCAGCAAGAAAGGGAAATCAAGTACTGTTACATGCTACAGCAGGTTGAGCCTTGAAAACATTACACTGAGGGGCACCTGGGTTGCTCTGTCTGTTGAGCGTTGGACTCTTGATTTCAGCTCAGGTCATGATCTGGAGGTTGTAGGATCAAGCTCCATGTCAGGCCCTGCTCTGATGGCACGGAGCCTGCCTGTGATTCTGTCTCCCTCTCTCTCCCTGCTCATTCTCTCTTTCTCTCTCTCTCTCTCTTTCAAAGATAAATCAACAAACAGTTTTTAAAAATTACACTAAGTGAAAGAAGCCAGTTAAAAAGGACCGCATACTACATGATTCCATTTATATGAATGGAATTCATTGGTCCACAATGGACAAATCTTTAGAGAGAGACCATAGATTAGATTAGCGGTGGGCTGGGCAGAAAGGGGGCTTTGGAGGTGATGACTTAGGGTTGAGCGAGTTCTTGTCAGAGTGTTGAAAATGTTCTAAAATTAATTGTTATGGTTGCCCAATTCTGTGACTGTACAAAAAAAAAACCCATTGAATTGTACGCTTTAGTTAGGTGAATTTTACGGCATTGTGAATTCTCAATAAAGTTCTGTGAGTGTGTGTATAAGAAGGGGAGAGGAAAATGAATCCCCTGGCATTGCAAAATATGATGTGGGAGAGCATTTGTGCATTTTCTAAGAATGCCTTTGGCTTTCAGCGGATTCTGCAAAGGGTTCAAGTGCCAAAAGACGGCCTGTTCTCAGGCTGACCTGGAGTGGGGACTCACATCTCCCCAGCTGCCCCGCACCTCCCCTGTGGGGCCCATCCGTTTTGTTCAGTCTACTTAAGCCCCGCTCAGCAGTGCAGAGTCGGGTTCGCCGCAGCTCCCAGAGCAGTCACGCGGCCACGGCCTGGAGCCCAGCTTTGAGCCCTTCCAGCCCCTTCACCTCGAGGACCCCTGTCCCCCCACACCCCACCCTGTCGCCCTTCCCTCCAGGGCCAAAGCTCCACATCCTGCTGCTGCTGCTCACTCCAGCCATCAACTGGAAGTGGGAACTCATGGCTTCCAGAGCCCCCAACTCTGAAGGCGGAGTGACCCAAAAGTAGGGTGACTACTTTTGGGTTGCCTACGGACCGTCCTGGTTTAAGCCTGTTGTCCCGGTGCAATTATTGAGCGCCCTCTTGCACTCTCAACAGCATCCCGGTTTGGAAGAGACGTTTAATTGTCCCTCTGAGGGGGGATGGGCATGGCTTCCTGGGGATGAGGGCCACTTCAGGGGCCCCCAGGCCATCCCCTGCCTGCAGCGTTCCCTAAGGGCCTCGGCAGGAGAGGACAGGTCAGGGCCTCACCTCCCATGCCAGCTGTCTTCAGGGGAGGGGGCATCTCCCCACAAATCTCTTCAAGGGCAGAGATGCTGTTCCTCTGTTACCCGGCGGTGGGGGGGAGGGGGGGGCGCAGCCTTCTCCCTCAGCCCAGACTGAAAAATCCCAACTCCTTGACATTTATGTCTCCTACCTGTCATCAGCGCCCAGTCTTCTCTGTTCCTTACGATCCCAAACCCTGTCCCTTCCACTGTATATTGCTAGTGCCTGGCTAATGTAAGTGCTCCATAAATGGTTACTTTCAGTAAGTCATTGTCAAGAGAATGAAATACTGGCAAAAGTACGGGCCTAGACCTGGGAACGGGCAGCTCTTGATAACACCCTTTCTGGAAGGGCGCAGGGGGTGGGGGTGGGGGGCAGATCCCACTTAACCCCTCCGGATGCAGGCAGGAGGTTGGCGGGGCAGAGGGAAGGGAGCCCTTCTCTTTCATAGCTGTCCCTCTCTCGAATTGCACACTTCTCTTACCCTTTTTAGCTACTCCCACTTACCTGCTCCAAAGAGAAAGGAAGAAACTCTTTTGTTGTCTGAACGGGCACCCAGTGAGGAAGGGGATGCTGTGTACTTTCTACTGAGAATCCTTTTCTTTTTTTAAATAATATTTACCAACCATTTGATAAGAATTAATCAAGCATTTTTTACAAGCCAGACCTGTGCTAGGCCCCGGGGGATACTGTCATGAATAAGACAGACAGACAGATGTCTCTGCCCGGAGGGGTGGTCTTTAACCATGAAGTCCAAAGCTGGCCCCAGGACTATATTGAGAATGCAATGAGACAATGATTTCTGGGTTCCTGGATACCAAACCCCTCAATGTTAATGGCGACCTTTACGTAGGTCCGTAAAGGCAATGGGCTGGCATCTGCTTAAAAACAGAACTTTTTGAGTCAGAACCGTTTTCAGATCTCAGCTCTGTGCCCTTTCGGGCAATCTTTTCCATCTTCGAGCCGTTATTCACACTTTGTCACGTGGAATGTAGGTAATGCCATCTACCTTGGGGGGCCCAAGGGGCCAACGGCTATAAAACACTTAGCACCAGAGAACCTGAGAACCGGAGTTTCCTACCACCGGTGAGCTGAAGATTCCGTAGCTCAGTGACATTCCCGTGTGTTCCGAAACAGCATTTGCTGAACTTGGCTGAGCAAAAGAATCACTGTGGGAGATTTTCTTAAATTTTTTTTAAATACAGGTTTCCAAACCCCAACCCACACCTACCGAAGAACCTACCACAGAACCTCCGGGGATGGGGCCTGGGAATTTGCAGTTCTAGAAGTTTCCAGGTTTGCCATGGACGCCTCTCAGATCTAGCCTCCTGCTTCTGTTTTCCGAAGCTCCTGTTTAGGGAGAGCAGAGGTGCAGGGCTGCGATGAACCTAGCCTTCACCCCTGACTCCAGCTCTCCTTCTCTCCACCCTGGGGCTGAGCATCCCCAGTCCGGCCTTCCCCAGGCTGCATGCGGTGGGTTCCTTCTGAGTCAGGCGCCTGCTCGTAAAGCTCCCGTTGAAAGGCAGGACAGACAAGAGAGGTCAAAGTTCACACAAACTGCTCCGCCTTCTGTTTCATTTACAAGTGGCAGTCACCTCATTAAACCCAGTCCCCCTCCACCCCCGTCCCCCCCTCTCACCCCACGGCCCACCCCACACATGCCCACGTCTGCCCCTCCTCCATTCAGCCCTGCCTGGGCGTCAACACAGACCTTGGTTGGAGAACAAGTGGTCAGACGCAGACAGGTGACTTCCTGGAGATGCCCGCTCACACCCATCTTGGCAAGTTCAGGCCCCCAAACTAGCCCAGGGGCCGGTGTAGAGATCGTACTTGACGAGTGTTTGTGAAACTCGAGAATTTGTAAATGCATGCAACGGGCATCTTAGCAGCCACGGCTCAACCCGCACTTGGCAGTCAGTGCCGATGCCTCAGGCAGAGTCCTGAGGAGGAGGTGGGTGTGGGGAAAGAGGGTCGCACATCTGGTGCCAAATCCCAGCTTTGCTGCTGTGTGCCCTGGGCTGACTTTCCGCCTCTCTGATCCTCAGTTCCTTCCTCTATAAAGGCAGGGTTCCTGAGATGATTCAATGAGGTAGGCCATCTGAAAATCCTGGCTTAGCAGCTGGCATGCTGTAGCTTTCCAGCAAACATGGTCTCCCCGAGCCCGTGAAGGCCACAGAGTTAGCTTCAGTCATGTCAACCGCATGATGGCGTGGCGGAGGCGGCCAGACCATGGAGAAGGACCAGCAGTCGTGTAGAGGGTTGGCCGGTATCCCCTGAGACAGGGATGGTCAAGACGACGTCTGAAGGAGAGACTGCAGCCAGGCCAGGGGGCCTTGGGGGAGCAGAGGAGCCAGACCGAGGAGAGGCAGACACGTGCGAGGCCAGATCCGAGTCAGGGAGGAGCCTGGCCCATCTGAGGACCAGCGGGAAAGAGATGAGGTGGCCGTGAGTGAAAGCAACAAGGTGAGGGCCCAGAGAGGTGAGCAGGATGCATGCAGGTCTCCTCCAGGACACAGGGAAAATTCCAGACTATCTGAGGAAGACTGGAAGCTTCTGAGAAAGTGGGTGATGATGTGGCTTGGTGTGCCCCATCCTTCTTTCTAGTCTTCAAGCTGCTGTGTGAGCCATGGAGTGAACCCAGCTTGGAAGTCAGACCCCGGGATTGTCCTCAAGATCCCAGCGGACGGAAGCCCCTGCTGCCCGCCCCTCCCCCATTTCTCCACGGCAGAGGGTTGTCTCCCCACTGCCAGCAGGACGCTCTGGGTGTGGGGCCTCAGGTTGAAGACAGCCTTTGGGTGATGGAGGTGTCAGTCCATCCTGTGCTGGAGGGGCTCAGGGGAGGCAGCCCTCCTGGAAGGGGAGGTGAGGGGCTGGTCTAGAACCATTTATAGAGCAGCACCTTTTGTCCTTAAGTTGTTTATCTGGGTGGAGATGGGGGTGGGGACTATCAGGGGCTAAAGCCTCCCCCCCCCCCCAGCTCCCCAGCTTCGGGGGGCCAGGGAGAAGAGCGCCATGCATGCTGTGGTCTCTGCGAAGGGAAGGGTGTCCCAGGGCTAGGATGGGCGGGGTGAGGCTCCAGGGGAAAGGGGAGGCTGGAGAGAGCAGGCAGCCGCCACCCAAAGGGAAGGGCATTCACACAAAGGAAAGACAGACCTCAAGAGGCAGAGAGCCGGAAACAGAGGGGAAAGATCCAAGTCGAAACAGAAAGGAGAAGGTACTAAATAGAGGAAACAGCAGAGAGATGGACACATACAGAGGCTGAGAGAGAGAGACCGAAAGAGGAAGAGAGAGGGATAAAGAGAGACCCCAGCAGAAGATACAACAGAGCAGAGAAACAGGTGATGGGCAGCCTGTCGTATCTCAGAGCCCGAACCTGTTAGGACAGTTCTTGACCTGGATCCTGAGGGTCAGGACAGAGGTGTGTGCCCTCCAATAGACACCTTCCTCTCCCTTTCTCCCACTGGAACCCTAGGGGCAGTTTCAAGCCTCCCCATAGTCTTTGTGAGATCCGTTGTGCAGACAAAGACTCCTCCGGGGCAGTCTGGCTGGCGCGCTGGGTCTGTGAGCAGTCCACCCGAAGCCAGCCCTGGGCAGCAGGGGAGGCTGTTTGTGGGGTGTCAGGAACCCCCAGAAGGATCCTAAGTGCTGCCGATCAAAGAGACTCCTCCAGGCCCCTTCCAGGCCCACCTGGGACACAGGGGGGCTGAATGGAGACCTCGGACCCAAGAAGAGCCTCGTCCTTCAGTCACCAGCTGACAGCATCCAGGGGCCTCAGCCTTCCAGTCCCCCACAGCACTGGCCCACGGCAGCCCCTGCCCTACCCACCACACTAGGCTTCCCTGGCCTCTGACCCCTTGACTCCCCCATCTGCAGGTTAGAGTCCGGGCTCCTGAACCCAGCCCACCAGGCCGGCGCTTCCTCCCCAGCCCTGCCCCTTCCTGCCCCAGGCCCTGCCCTCCAGTTAGACCACACTACCTGCAGACCCAGCTGTAAACCTGCCCTCTTTCCTTCGGGTGCCCTTCCCCACCCTCCACTGGGAGACCCCACTGCCCGGGCTGCACCTGCATTTGCTGGTGATCTCCTAACACCCCGGAAGCATCGCCCACAGTGTCTGGAATGGAGACCCAGGACAAGGCTGAGCATCGTGTGTGTGTCCACCCCTGCCCAGCAGAGCCCAGGGCCTGTAGGTGTCGGGTGGATGGATGTGGGGGAATGATTATAAGCCACAGCTCACCAGTCACCCCGGGAGTTGGTTCCCACTTCATGTTTGGCTTTCCAGCTAGACTGCAACTCCCTTGGGTGCAGGGGCTGCATCTCACTCTGCTTCTGCCCCTGTCCGGCTTTAGACACTCGTGGACCAGAAGAGGAGTGGAAGCCACGCTGTGGCCCCGGGGGCCAGGCTGAATTCAGGGCATCACTCAGAGCTCACGGGCACCAGGAAGGTTCTAAGTTCACCTGGGGCTTCACCCCTTTCCAGGAACTGCAAGGTCAGAGATGCTCCCTCTCCTTCCCAATACTCTGAACCCTGGCCCAGAGCCCCCTCCAGGTTGACCTGGGGACAGGCCAGAGGAGAGGATGGAATTGGAGGCTGGTGATGAGGGCACTTGTCTATGGAAAATACTGAGGCAGTTAGAGGAGGCAGAGAGCCACTCAGATGCACATTTCCTGCTGAGGTAGTGCCCACATTCCCCCAACACACCAGCACGTCGGGAGAGAGACCGTCCTGGACTGCTCGTCCAGCTGCTTCCCAGGGAGGTGGCCCGTCTTGCCCTGCCCGTGGGCATAGTCACTTGGCCTGATGCCTTTGGAATGAGCTGGGCTGAGGCCCAGGGCCTAGAACCTCGGTCCCCAAAACTTCCCCCACAGAAACCCAAGCCTGTTAAGGGCTCTGCTTGATGAGGGTGTCAGGCCGTAAGGCCCAGGAGGACTTGGGGACCGGCGAGGCCTGGCCTGAGGTACTTCTGCTCCTCTCTGCTTAGGGCTCAGCTCCCACAGAGGCTCAGACTCCTCCCAGGACAGGCCCGTGCGGGGCGGCTTTGCGGGTCACCCGGGTGCCCACCCACGAGGACACCTCCCACCAGCTCACACAATTCCCAATTGGCCTCCAGCGTTTGACAGGCTGGTTGGCATCTGCACAGCAGAAAACAGAGAGGAGAGGACAGGGAGGGCAGACACCGGACCGATGCCAAGATGGTCGCTGTCACCAGCTTCACCTTGAAGCTCGTCCCTGTCCTCATCAGGACGAGCTCTCCGGTGGAGTTCAGTACCTGGCCCTGAGCAGGTGCCAGGTGGGGGTGGGGGAGAGACACAGTGTGCTGAGTCCAGGTGTGGGGACGCAGGACAGGGACAGAGCCCCCTGACAGGAAGCAGCCCGTGACCAGCGCTGGTCAGGTACATACAAAGGTTGCTGTGTCCCCACCTGCCCTCCTCCCCCTGGCGGGCCCCGGACCCTGCTCTTCCAGTCCTGTCTTTCCCAGGTGTCCTGAGCTGCCTGGCCTTGTCAGCAATTGCTGAGACAGGATACCAGCACTGACAGCTCTTGTCACAGCCCCCCCAGGCCTTATCCATGCCACAGAGGCGAGGACAGCTTAATTCCCTGACCCAGACACAGGGCGCTTGCCAATAAGTATGGGGCCGCTGCTGACCCCCGCCCCTCCCTCCCTAAAAGTGGGCGCAGGGACAATGCTTCTGGTGTCCCTCATGCCCCAGGGCCCCCCCCCCCGCCCCCGCTCTCCCTCCTCCCCTGCCTCCTTTTACCCTCCCTCTGCACCAAATAGGCACTAGTGTCAGCTAAATGGCCCAGGGATGATTGATGCTGGGCGCTGGGCTCTGTTCAATGGGGAGGAAAGAAAGCTTTGACATAGCAACCTCAAGCTCCCCTCACCCTGATTTTGGGACAGGTAAAGGATGTGGGGGTTCCCGTAGCCCTGGTGTGCAGGGCTTCTGACCCTCGAGTCAGGAACCAAAGAACCCTGGCTTCACGTGAGCACTTCGAACCACCCTACACTCCTCAAGGAGCCCAGACCCTTCAGAGGCTGCGGGTGCTGTGTTTTCCTGCACGACTGCACCCTTCCAGCCTGGAGACTGCCGGGCTACCTGCCGCATCCTTCCCTCCCTGCGTTCTGGTCTCCAGCTCCATCTTTGGTGGACAACCCCATCTGGGGGACCACCATCAGTGCACCCTGTTTCAGGGTGATCTCCTGAGCTGCTCCAGAGGCTCCTCACATTGGCTCCTGGGGTTCTGACCGCTCAGTTCCCAAATCAAGGCCTCCACACGTCCAGCTTGGACCTCCAATCTCTGTCTGCAGTGGAGAGGACATGTCTCCCTTTCTCTTCCTACTTCTCCCCAAAACGTAGTAAGAATAGCATAGTTGGGGCTGTTTTCACCTCCTGGAGACTCTAGGAAAACATACTAGGGGTCCAAAGAGTCTAGCATGACACCTGCCTCCTTTCTAGAAACATCGTTGAGAATCTAAGGCTGCATCTGAAGTTGGGCAGCAATGATGGGTAAGAAGGTGGGTTCAAATCCCAGCCCCTCGCTTCCGGGCCTCAGGCAAGCTGCTTCACTTGATTTCCTGGTCTCTCAATTACCTACTTTGGGGAACTATTCTGAGGCTTTAATAAGATCTCACAGATAAAATAGACGGCAGGGTGGCCGCTGCACTCTAAGTGCTCAGCGAAAGGGAGTGGCCATTGCTCTAACTGTAATGGCTGGTATGATCACTCACCACCCAGGACGGTGGCAGTTGCCACTGGGGCTCCGGGAGGCTCTTTTTCCAATGACAGACAAGACTCCTCAACGGCGTCCAAATACTGAGTTACTACTCTGCCCTCTCTGAGACACAGAACATTCTCAGGCAGGGACTGTGTGGGGCAAGGGGACGAGGGTGATACTTCTCCCAAATCCATAATCTCGGCATAATCAGACTCAGGGTCCTGCAACCAGAGGGGTGTCAGAGATTGTCTTAGTTAGAGACAGAGATCGTAGGCTTTGTCTCATCCTGCTCATTTTACAGGTGAGGACACTGAGGCCCAGAGGGAATGGGACACACCCAGCTCACGTTGCAAGCCTTGCTCTCTCCTCAGGGCTGTGTCCATCCCATTGGGGACCTGGGAAGGGACTGCTCTGGTGATGTCTAGGACACCTGGTCATGGGGGGAGATGCAGACTGAACACAAGGGCTCCAAAGTTAGGCTTGGGTCAAAACCCAGCTCTGCTGTGTAAGCAGATGTGACCTCAGGGAGTCCATTGACCGATCTGGGCTTCATGGTCCTCGTCTATAAAAGAGAAATGAAAATTCAGGAGAATAGTATATTCTTCACAAGGTTATCATTGGGGGCTTTAAATAACCTCAGGTAAGTAAGAGGTTCTGGGTGGGCAACGAACATCGAATATTGCAATTACTGTTACAGTCAGGTTTCTGGAACTCCCTGTAGGAGAAAGGAAAGAAGGATAAACCTTGGGTTTGATCGTGGGCCCTCTGTCTTGCTTTCTGTCCCTCTTTGGCTTTTCTTTCCTAGGCTGGAGAAGTAAGGGGATAGGGGAAATCTGGTTTATAACTCCAGGAAAAAAAAGAAAAACAAAAACAAAACAAAACACGGGGAAACTTCTGGAAAATTCTGTAACTTTAGACAGGAAAAAGGCCAGACTCCAGGGCTGGGCCAGGATGAGCTGGCAGCTTTTCAGGCCTGCCTGGAGGAGGCCCTGGGGTGTGTGTGTGTGTGTGTGTGTGTGTGTGTTACTCAGAGAACTTTGGGGAACTCAGCGGGGGCAGTGGACCTCTCCTCCCTGTCCATCCTTCTGTCTTCCTCCTCCTCCCTCCCTCCTGCTCTTGACCTCACTCTCCCCCACCAGGGAGGTGGGAACCCTCAGGAGTTGGCGAGTTATCTGCAGTGCCAGCGTGGGGGACCAGGATAGGCAGCACCTGTTGGGAATATACTTACGGTGGAGCCAGTGACCTCTGAGGCCCCTCCCGGCACTGGACTCATGGCACTCAAGGGAAATACTCTTCCCTGACTTTCCTGCCTGAGGTAATTACCACAGGCTCCGTAGAGTCAACTACAGACCGAGTAGGTGGGTTTAGCCCTCATCCTAGGCACCCCCACAGTCCCTCTTCGCACCCTCCTCCCCAAAGCGGGCATGTGAGCAGGCCAAGGACACCATGAAAGGCGGGACAAGGGGCTACATGCAGAACACGGGTTTGGGACAAGGAGCCCAGAGCAGCCCAGAGGCTTGGGCAGAGACCTGGCCCCAGACAAGGGAGAGATAAAAGGGGCGACAAGACAAGCTGGCGTCTTCCCGGGGGAAGGCTGAGATGGGAGAGGAGATTGTCTCCGGCAGGCCCTCCCCGGGGCCCTCACCTCCTGCTCCCTGCCTGACCTCGTGGCTCACATCAAAGAGGGGACCTCTTTCCCTTGCTCTGCTCCCTGAATGGGTCCAGACCATGCTGCCTGGGTCCTTGGAGCTGCTGACAGACAGGCGGTAATCGTTCCCAGAGTGCTGAAGGAAGGCTTGGTGCGCACGGGCCTCCGCAGTCAGAACTGGCCTTCATTGGCTCTCTGTAAGGGGAGGCTGCCATGTCCGCTGTCCCGCTGCCCACCCACCCCCCCCGCCACCCTCGAAGCTCTCCCAGGACAGTCTGTGCTGGGAAAAGGGGTGCACAGTCAGCCTTGACACCCAAAGATGCAGGCGGAAGGCACAGGAGGGGCAAGGGGTCTGGGGCTCCTACATCAGTGTCAGGAAGGCAGTGGAGGAAGAAGGGGTGAGGCCTGGCTCTGAAGGAGCTTATCACTCAGGAGGAATGGGGGAGGGGAGACCAGCTGTAGAAGTCACTCACACTTCTGATGTGCCCAAAGTACATTATTGTCCCAGAGGCTGCCAGACTTGTTACCCTGATTTTTCCTCCATTATTTGTTTATTGTCTTTAAGTTTATTTATTTTGAGAGAACAAGTGCAAGCAGGGGAGGGGCAGAGAGAGAGTCCCAAGCAGGCTCCACGTCATCAGCATGGAGCCCCGTATGGGGCTCGAACCCACGAACTGTGAGATTGTGACCTGAGCCGAAATCCAGAGTCGGACACTTAACTGAGTCACCCCGGCACCCCTTCCCTCCATTATTTATTAAATAGTATGACATCAGCCTGTTTTTATTAGTCAGAGTCATACATAACCATCAATCAATGCTTCTGATCAACAAAGAGATTGCAGCGTTTTCCTACAATTGAGCCAAAGTAAAATCAACAGAGACCTAAGAACTCTTGACGTTTTAGCTAAGCGGTGCGACCACGTGGTGGGTAATTGTATTTCCAGTAGACGTTTTGGTAGTTGAGAACAACTTGACTATGCATTCTACATTTCTGTAATGAACCTGTCGTACTTTTCTAACTGAGTGTTTATGAATCAAATTCTATTTCAAATTCACCAAGGGAGCCCAAACCACATCCTGCCCCCACTGTCTCTTTCCACCAGAGAGCAGAAAACCCCAGATTTTCTACTTAAAAAAAAAAAAAAAAAAAAAAAAAAAAAAAAAAAATTAGGGGACCGAGATTTACAAGCCTGGGGTAACCAAAGTCAGGGTTATCATAAGGTTAAAGAAAGACAGCAAAAAACTTCTGGAGGATACTTGATCCTTGATGAAAACCTGTTCCCCCTTTTTAGAGTAGCTCAGCCGGAGAGGAATAAAATCTTGGAGACTGCTGCCATCTGGTGGCCTAATCAGAAACTGCAATTATTTTTCTGTTTTCATTTAGTACTGTACTAAAACTAAATTGTAACCTGTGAGATTATCTAGATTCCACCAAGTACGACTTTCAGAAATGGAAATTTACCACAACAGTTCTATGGGGGAAAGAATAATTTTTCTTTTTTTTTTTTTAATTTGAGAGAGAGAGAGCGTGCGCATGTGGGAGAGGGGCATAGGGAGAGAGAATCTCAAGCAGGCTCCACACTCAGCATGGAGTCCGATGTGGGGCTCAATCCCATGACCCTGGGATCATGACCTGAGCTGAAATCAAGAGTCGGATGCTCAACCGACTGAGCCACACAGGTGCCCCAAGAATAATCTTTTCAACAAATGGTGCTGGGGGCAACTGGCTACCCCCACGCAAAGCTGGACACCTTCCGTAGATCATATACAAAAATTAACTTAAAATGGATCAGACCTAAATGCAAGAGTTAAACTAGAGAACTACTAGAAGAAAATATAGGAGGAAATTTCCCTTATTTTGGGCTAGACAATGTTTTCTTATATATAAAATGCCAGCAGCACACCCAACAAAAGGAAAAATGAATTGTACTATATCAGAAAGACTTCTGTGATCTAGGTGATGTAATCAAGAAAGTGAAAGGACAACAGGAGGCAAGAAGACACTTGCAAATCATATGTCTGATCAGGGACTGGTACCAGAATAAAGAACTCTTGCAACTTCGTAAGAAAGGACAAATAACCTAATTTATTTTTATAAGGAGGCTCCATGCACAGCACAGAGCCCAATGTGGGACTTGAACTCACAACCCTGAGATCAAGACCTGAGTTGAGATCAAGAGTTGGATGCTTAACCAACTGAGCCACTCAGGTGCCCCAAATAACCCAATTTTAAAATGGGCAAGATGTTTGAAGATATTTCTCCCAACAAAATGTATAAATGGCTAGTAAACACACAAAAAGATGCTCGATATCATTAACCATCAGTGAAATGCAAATCAAAACCACAATGATAACGCCAACATATGGAAACAACCTAAGTGTCTATCAATGGATGAACGGATACAGAAAATGTAGTATATATACACAGTGAAATAATGCCCTGACATTAAAAAAGGGGAAAATCTTGCCATCTGCAACAATATGGAAGGACCTTCAGGGTATTATACTAAGTAAATGAGTCACACAGAGAAAGACAAACACTGTATGACCCCGCTTACATGTGGAATCTAAAACAAAACAAAGAGCTCATAGATAGAATAGATTGGTGGTTGCCAAGGGCCAGGGCCGGGGGGTGGGGGGGTGGGGTGAGTGAAATAGGTGAACAGGGTCAGAAGGTACAAACCTGCAGTAATGAAATAAATCCTGGGGATGTCATGGACAGCATGGTGACCATTGTTAATAATAACTGTATTGCATAGTTGAAAGTTATGAAGAGGGGCGTCTGGGTGGCTCACTCAGTTAAGTGTCCAACTTCAGCTCAGGTCGTGATCTCACGGTCTGTGAGTTCGAGCCCCACGTCGGGCTCTGCACTGACAGCTCAGATCCTGGAGCCTGCTTTAGATTCTGTGTCTCCCTGTCTCTCTCTCTCTCCCCCAAATAAATAAATAAACATTTTTAAAAAAGGAGAAAGTTTCAAAGAGCGTAGATCTTAAAAGTTCTCACCACGAGAAAAACATGTATTATTATGTATGGTGATACATTTTGCCATACACAGAAAAATCGGATCGTTATGTCATACACTTGAAACTCATATGTTATACGTCAGTTGCACTTCAATTAAAACACAACACAGGAAATCACTTCACATCTACTGGGATGGTGATAATCAGAAAGACAGGTAATAACAAACGTTGGTGAGAAGCTGGAACCCTCATACATTGTTGCTGGGAGTCTAAAATAGTGCCAACTCCTTCGGAGTACTGTCTTGGCAATTTTGCAAGTATTAAGCAGTGTTACCACGTGACCCAACAATTCCACTCCTAGATCCCTAGGAGTACCCAAGAAAAATGTGAACATACATCCACGTAAAAACTTTATAAATGAATGTTCCATAAGAGCCCAAAAGTGGAAAAATCATTAACTGATAAACGGATAAGCAAGAATTGGCAAGCTTACATCATGGAATGCTATTCAGTGATAAAAAGAAATGAAATGCTGATATATGTTACAACATGGATGAGCCTTGGGAACATTACGTTGAGCGGAAGAAGCTAGGCACAAAACGCCATACATGACATGATTTTATTTATAGGAAGTATGCAAACTAGGCAAATCTCTAGAGACAGAAAATAGATGAATCGGTGGTGTCGCTGGGTGTGCGTGGGAATGAAGAGTGCCAAATGGGTGTAAGGTTTCTTTTTTAAGAGTGAAAATATTCTAAAATTAGGTTAGATGGTGATCCAATTCTGGGAACATAAAACTATTGAGTTAAATGGGTGAATTTTATTGTATTGTGAAGTTTATCTCAAAAAGGAGGTTTTCCACATGGCAAATTTAATCCGTTTCAACCTAACCTATTACAGTAATTGGGCTCTTATAATATGTCAGAAACTATTCTGGAAACGTACTATAAATTCATTTAATCCTTAAGACATCTAATAAAGGTACTATTATTTGACCCATTTTGCAGGTGAGTGAACTGAGGCTCAGAGAAGTTAAATAAATTACCTACTGTCACAGCAAATAAATAGCAGAGCCAGCATTTTAACCCAAAGCCCATCTGGCTTCAGAGCCTGAGGACTAACTTCCCCCCACCCTCCAGTGCTACAGCTGCCTCTGTTCACTAGTCGCTTTTGGAGGGTTTACAAGTATAGGGCTTGGAGGCCAGAGACACAAATTTGAAGGACTTGGTGACTGCCCACAAGACGGTTGCATCTGGGAGGAGGCAGACAGAATTACAGGCAATGATTAAGATGCTCTGTAGTAAGTGCTCAATGACATGCTCATGGTGCTTTGGGAACACAGGGTAATGACCATCTTCTGGATCTCCTTCTGCACATGCGTGAAACACGTGGACTTGGGAGGGCTACCCCCAAACCTGTTCCCTCCCTATTTATTGCTAAGTCACCTCATCTCCTTCGTTGCTCAAACAGACTCCCTGGGAGTCTAGACTCAACCTCTACCCCATATTCGGTCATTTCTACTCATTGGTCTTCTGGGCTGCATTTTAAACCTGTCTAGTCCACCCCAGGGCCTCGCCCTGGTGCAGGCAACTGTCACATCTCACCTGGACTGTTGCATGGGCCCTTTACCAGTCTCCCTACTCCTCTGCTTATCTCCCCCCAAAATATTCTGCACACACCAACTGACGAGTCCCATAGGGTGATCAACAGGCAAACAGCCCTGCAGGTGTGAGAGTGGGAATCAGTCTGGCGTCGGGGGTGGGGTGGATCTTAAAGAGAGCTGATATGAATAGTGTGGGGCTTCTGATGTGTCGACACCTCTAGGGTGGAGTGTTTGTGTGTATGGACGTACCGATGGGAGCTAGAAGGCATGGGTTACTTGTGCATTTAGGACATGTTTGGGTACAAGTCGCTGTGACTGCATCTACACAGCAAGTGAAAAAGCCCATGAAAGAAGGGCTTTGCCCTGTGTGATCAGCACCCATTAAAATCCATTTTCACTTCTGTGGACTGTAGCAGATGGCAGTGTGCTAAGTGGGATGCAAGGAAGTGAACAGAAATATCTCAAGGTCACTTGCCTAAAGGACCTTAAGGGTGCGGCAGATGGAGGCATCTACATAGACGGGCCACCAAGACTGTCACTCACTAGGGGACAGAAAGGTGAAGGGATCCGGAGGGAGCTCGGGTGGAGGGGGAAACTGAATGTTGGAAGGAATTTGCCTGGCCTTTGTCCTTGGCTCCTTCCTGGGAGGGAGCCTCTAAATCCACACACAGTTTCCCAAGTGATAGGAGTGGCTTTGTTATTTGGGATGGGCCCTGATAGTATGTGCTAATAAGTGATCCTGTGGAGCTTCCAGAATGGGGCTGGCCTTGTGAAAAGGTTAACCTTGGGACTGGAGGGTTGGGGCTTTGAGACGGAGAAAAGAGCTAGATTGAGTTCAGTCATCTGGCCACTGCTCTAATCAGTCCTGCTGAAGAGCTGAGCCCCAATGAACACTCAACATGGTACCTTAAGTGACCTTCCTGGCTGAGAACACACATCCATGTGCCAAGAGGGTGCCGTGTCCTGATTCCTCAGGGAGGGGACATGGTAGCTTTAAGTTCAGAACCTTCCCAGACCTCGCCCTTTCCTCCTTTTGGCTGTCCTGACTTGTATCCTTTTATTGCTACTAATAAAGCAGTAAGTATAGCACTTTCCTGAGTTCTGGGAGTTGTTCCAGTGAATTATTGAGCCTGAGAAGGGAACGGGAACCTCTGAATTTGTGGCTGCTAGGCAACGGGGTTCAGGACATGCTACCCCAAAACAGGTCCCTTGGCACACTGAATATTTTAAGCTGAAGAAGCTTGAGAAAATGGCAGAACCAGGAGGGTTGCTTTGACCTCTCACCCCTCATTCAAATGAGGTCATGCCCTCATTTGGGAGGTGCCCTCTCTATACCCAAGGAAAGGAGAATCTCCTTTGTCCAAAGACAGAGAGACGCCAAGAATTCTAACATGCTTTGCTAGGTTTTCCCTCGGTTTACGATGACCTCACATTTCTTCACCTACCATATTCCATGACCATCCATCCACTCATCACACCCAGCATAAAAATACACAAGTCTGGGGACACCTGGGTGACTCAGCTGGTTAAGCATCTGACTCTTGATTTCAGCTCAGGTCATGATCTCACAGTTGGTGAGTTCGAGCCCTGCATCTGGCTCTGTTGCTGGTGGTGCGCAGCCTGCTTGGATTCTTTCTCCTCTCTCTCTGCCCCTTCCCTGATCGCTCACTCTCTCTCTCTCTCCCTCTAAATAAACAAACATACATACATTAAAAAAACACCACCACAAGTCTCATTTTTTGGATCTTCATTTCCTTATGAAGACCCCCATGCTGTGTAAAACTCATTATCACATAAACTTGTATGTTTTTCTCCAGTTGTATCTGTCAGTTTAATTTTTTAGATCCAGCCAAGGACCTAAGAGGGTTTGAAAGAGGACTTCAGCTGCCTCCATTTTGATCTCAGTCTGTACTTCCTAACTGCTTAAGTTCCTTCCAGCTTCTCTCTTAACTCAGGCCAAAGATCCCAAGGGCAACGCATCCCGTGATGGGAATTGAAACTACCCCCTGAAGCAGTAACAGCTGTCCTGACACCAGCAAGACCCCAAGTGATCGACTCCAAGACAATGATGGACCTGACCTCTACTGCCCACCTGCATGTACCCACCAACCTTTGCCCCACATTTTCCTTCTATCAACCTGGAAGTATTTTTGGCACCTTGGAGACGGTCTTTGAGACGCTGGTCTGCGGTCTTCCTGGTGTTGGCCTCGCTGAAATAAATTCGTCCTGTTTCACCTCCACCCTGCCTTTGGGCCGGACCTGGTCTGTTGGGACCCTTCCAGCCGTGAGCTCGTTTCCCTTGAGCCCGTTAGAGGTTGACCAAA
This sequence comes from Panthera onca, assembly GCF_046562875.1. Taxonomy (NCBI): domain Eukaryota; kingdom Metazoa; phylum Chordata; class Mammalia; order Carnivora; family Felidae; genus Panthera; species Panthera onca. The sequence goes on along the minus strand of NC_138348.1, from coordinate 92,114,716 downwards.
ACTTATCCCTCCCTTATGTTGGTCAGAAGGGTGGGGGATTGTCTGGGATTCCAAGCCTGCAGCTGGTGTCTGGAGAGGAGTCTTGGGGGGGGGGGGGGGGGAGTCACTGCACTTAACTTGTGGAGACTGGCCTCCTCACCCTGGGCAGTCAGTATCGGAGTTACACTGCACCAAGCCAGCACTTTCCACCCCACTGAGGAAAAGGAGTCTGCATCCCTAAGGCATGCTTTGCGGCAGCAGATAAAAGGTTGTGTCTTTGTATATCCTAGCAGGCACTCTGGCTAAAAGGAGCCCAGGGCAACAGATGGGGCAAACCTAACAATGTGTTTCGTGATGTCCCTGTCCTAGTTGGAACCACCTTACCCTCTCTGACTTTAGGGAAACTTAGGGACCTGGGGATGGTCTCGACACTCCAGTCTGCATTTGGTTTCTGGTGGGAACTATCCTATCACAGTCGTAGGGAGTAGAGCCAGTGCTCAGGAAGACGTGGTAGGATTAAAGAGGAAAGCACATCTCCAGAGAAGGGGTTCTAGAGCCGAACAGGGCACCACGTTTGTGACCACCTGGGTTTGGGGACAGGTGTTTGCTTACAAATCTTATTTAGTGAGCGATATACTTGGAGATTTCACATAAACACAGCTGATCTGCAAAGAACATGGGTTTGCACTGCATAGGCCACGGATTTTCTTTGATAAATACAGTACAGTTCTGTAAATGTATTTCTTTTCCTTATGATGCTCTTAATAACATTTTTTTCTCTCTTTATTGTAAAGAATACAGTATAGAATACATACAACATACAAAATATGTGTTAATCCACTGTAGGCTATCAGTAAAGCTTTTGGGGAATCAAAAGTTATGCGTGAATTTTTTACTGTGAGGCGGAGCAGGGGGGAGGCCGGTGCCCCCAAACCCCTCAATGCTGTTCAAGGGTCAAGTGTGTCGGGTTTCTTGGAAAAAATTAGAAAATCTGTTTCCACATTGCAACACCCAGCTGGAGCTAACACTTGCCCTCTCTGGATGGTGCGTGTGCTCCCCACCGGGGCCTCACACCTCGCCTGCCATTTACATCTGCTTTTCTTGCTTATCCAACACCCCTTCGCAGGCTCCAGTCACTCCTGCAGCAAGGCTCCTGGGCTCCAGCAGCAGAGCGCCCTGCATTCTAGGACACGGGCCTACAAAATGCAAGACTAAGCAAATGGAGCAGAAAGGTTCTGCTCCATTTGTCCATGAGGACAGTAACTCACTGCTTCTGAATCTATCAGAGAACCATTATATGCTCTTTCCAAACACAGGAACCTTCCCGATAGATCAAGAACTTTATTGTTGGACGTAACCAGTGTCTGAGCACAGATTCCGTGCCGTAGTTCTCCTTTTCCGATCACTGACCCAATCGGCCCGGTCCTGGGCTCTCTTCTATCTTGGCAGGGAGACTTCCCGCAAGCTCTTCCAGAGAATGGCCAGAGCATTGGTAAATATTCAGTGTCCGGTAAAAGCCCAGAAGCAGCTGGGTTTCTTCCACTTATAGCACCTGACCCTTCTGGAGTCTGTCTCCGACGAGAAGCTAGCAGAGTCCACTAAACAGTGAAGAATTCAGGGGCCAAACTGCCCAAGGGTCTTCACTGTGCTCTCAGACGTCCAGCTTCATCGTCCCCACTTTGATCCTGACTTGGCATCCGTAAGTCCAGACGTCTCAGGGAGCACAGAAAGTAGCGAGGAGGCTTGCAGACCAAGTTGAGTTCCTCCTTCCTGGACCCCAGGGCTGGCAGGACCAGCTGGCGGGCATGCAGGTGAAGGGGGATGTGGCGGGCCTTCGCCTGTTTCAGCCCCAGCTTCTTCAGGGTACCGACAGACAGCTTCTGTACAAAGACAAAAGAGCTTCTTGAGAGCCAGGCCAATGGCTCATCCTTGAGCAGCACGCAGGGCCAGAGGCCTTCCACCTAAAGGAACCAACACTAACTCCCCTGGAAGACACAGTGGTGGACGGCCCGTCAGGGACATTGCCAGGAAGGTTCAGAATCCAGGTAAGAGAAAAACCACACCAGAGAAGCTCATATCAGCCAACGCTCTGGTCTTCCTAGAGAACAGGCTGTAACATCGAGAGATAAAAAAGCTCTTCAGCAATAGCGTGAAAGGCTGCTCAGAGCCTTCAGAAAGTCTGCTCCCCCTGCCCCCGACCTCCTAACAAAATCCGAGACTAAGGAATAAAGCACAAAGGTTTTGCTAACAGATGGTACAGCTCCATAAGAACAGTGGCTGTTTCTCTATAAGCTCGGGAACTTACACAGCCTTGTGGTGACTCACTTCAGGGCTTAACAAGGGGAAAGCATTAAGTTCTCCCCCTTATCTGTTGCACCTTGGGTCAAACCAGTATCACCTGGGGGGCCAGCTTATTCCAGTCTGAGTACTTGTGATCACCAAGGATTGGGCAATCCAATCCAAAAGACAGGTGAACTCGAAGCTGATGTTTTATGCCTTTAAAAAAAAAAGAGAGAGAAAACTTGAGGAGCGACAGAAACCATACCACCACTTCCAACCATGTTAAATCAAAGCACAGTAAAACCGGCAAAGCCACACCTACAATGAAGTATAAAGAACAACAACAAACTGTAAGCTACCAGGGAGCAAACATTATACATACCGTTGAGCCTCTAAATTCCCCTCTCCACCCTCCACGGTTCCCCTTCCACCACATATAACCTGGGCTTTTTTTTTTTTTTTAGCTTTATTACATAATGCTAAATAGTATTGCTTTCCACATTTTCTCACTGTAGCAAAATATACAGAACAAAAAATGTATCAGTTTAGCCATTTTTAAGTGTGCGGTTCTGTGGCACTGAGCACATTCACTGGTTGTGCAGCCATCACCGCCATCCCTCTCCAGAACTTCTTCCTCCTCCCACGCTGAAACTCTGAACCAATTAAACAACAGCTCCCCATTCCTGCCCCCGTTCCCCCAGCCCCTGGTAACCACTATTCTACTTGGTCTTTGAATCTGAGTACTCTAGGGATCTCATACATGGCACCATACAATATTTGTCCTCCCGTGTTTGGCATCTTTCACTTAGCACAAAGTTCATCTATGCTGTAACACGTGTCAGAATTTCCTTCCTCGTCAAGGCTGGATAATATTGCATCGTATGTATAGACCAGATTTGGTTTATCCATTCACCTTGTCCATGGACATCTGGGTTGACTTCACCTTGTGGCTACTGCAAACAATGCTGCTATGAACACTGGTGTGCATGTATCTTCTCGAATACCTGCTTTCAATTCTTTTGGGTTTATACCCATGAGAATTGCCGAATGGTAATTCTATGCTTAATTTTTTGAGAAACCATTTTTGCAAATTTTTAAATAAATGTAACCGAACTAATTATATCCCTCTGCTACCTAGTGTTTTTTCTTTCTTTCTTTCCTTTTTTTTTAAACAACAATCATCCCCATTGGAGCTCCCAGCCTCAGATTAGCACCAGAAGCACACTCTTAAACATGCCAGCTACAATCCCAGCCCTCCCACAATACCAGCTGTTCAGAAGAAGGGCAGAGTCCAGCACAAGGCCCCGGACAGAGCTGAGCGGCCCTGGGGTTTCGCTGTCCCACCGATCCCACTGCACAACAGTGGCCCCTCACCGGTAATTGGCTGGAGCTCTAAGAGGGCGGAGGACAGAGTGCTGCTTAGCACCTGGTATTGAGTCACAGCTACATGCGCGTTGCGGCTCGTTCGTGCTCTCACCATCTTCCCATTGTCCATGCGGTAGCCTGGGGACAGCGTCATCTGAAACCAAAAAAATCAAGATATGTCGCAAAGGAAGAGCAGAAAACCCATCCCTCTGGGCCACAGCTCACCCACCTTGTAGTGCTGCTGCAGGCCTTGCACCTCCTTCTCAACGATGGGGATATCCACAACTCCCGCTGAGGGCACCGGGACACGCACAGCGATGGCCCTGGGAGTGACACACAGACCCTCACTTAAGCCACAAGGTGAGGGGGAAACTCCTCGGATTTGGCTAGAGGCATTAGCACTGGACCTTCTGTGGTCAGTTCTTAAGACGGGACCATCCCAAATGACCTCTCGTCATAGCACTTAGCCTGAGAGCTTGATACAAACACATCCGTTTTTCTACCAAAGTAATATTACATATATACTAATTACTAATATCTACTAATTACAGAATATTTGGGAGAAAACAATAGAAAATTTATCATAGTAGCATGCTCTTTCATTCTAGCCTTTAAAAATGAATATTTATAGTTTAAAACAAAACTGGGGTAATATGGTTTTGTATCCTGGTTTTTCTTATTATCTTTAAGTTTATTTATTTATTTTGAGAGACAGAAAGAAAGAAAGAAAGAAAGAAGAAAGAAAGAAAGAGTAGGGGAGGGGCAGAGAGAGAGAATCCCAAGCAGAGTCTGCACTGTCAGCACAGTGCAAACTCACAAACTGTAAGATCACATACGACCTGATCTGAAATCAAGAATCGGATGCTTAACCTACTGAGCCGCCCAGGCTCCCCAGGTATCCCAGTTGTTTGGGGTTTTTTTTGTTGTTGTTTGTTTACCATTTACAGCTTATTTATTTGTTTTTAAAGAGAGAGAGAATGGGGGAGGGTAGAGAGAGAGGGAAAGAGAGAATCCCGAGCAGGCTCCACACTGTCAGTGCAGAGCCCGATGTGGGGCTTGAACTCACAAACCATGAGATCATGACCTGAGCCGAAATCAAGAGTCAGCCACTCAACCGAGTGAGCCACCCAGAGCCCCCATGTATCTTGGTTTTTAAAAGATGGCTAAGTTCTGGCTGCACGTGAAGCGTATGAACAAGTAAACGAATTCACAGATCTGCTCCTGCCGGATTTGCCAGATACACAAAACCGGGGGAACTGTGCTCCGTGCTCAAGGTCACAGAAGCAACTACCACCACGAGATAACCATTCCAGATCACGTTTGTTGGAGGTCTCCTTTCATTACGGGTAGAAGACTCTCTAATCTGTCCCTTTGCTTACGCATCTTTCAGGTAAATCACAAAGGAATCCTCCTGGGCACTTGGTGGCCTATCACTGACTGCCCCTCATACATTTCACACCCTGGACTCCTCATGTTGGGTTGGTAGCAGTTTGGGCTGTTCTCTGACATAGTTTATCACACTTAGACTGAGTTTTAACTGCTAGCTCACTCTTCCTAAGGACCTAACATTACTAATGTTCGCTCACTCCACATTCAGTGAATGTAAAGAGGCATTGATTTAGGTAGGTACTAGTTCTGTATAGAAGAGCAAGACAAAAATCCCTGCTTTCAAGGAATTCGAAATTTAGTTAGAAGATTCAAACAAGTAACTGTAACAAGTCACTATCAGTTAAGTCAGCAAATACTAATTGGTTGCCTACTATGTTCTAATTCTAACTCCTACTTCCTGCACTTGGTATTTAATATTTAAAGTCAGCATTAACTGTGTTCCAGTCAACTTTCCAGCATTATCTGTCACCATTCCCCACTCCAGACTAGACCGCATGTTCTACCCTTTTGTGCCTACCATTCGTACAATCTATAACACGTTTCTCCATCTTGTCTTTCAAATCCTATTCATTCATCAAGACACAATTAACTGATTTCAATTCCTCCATGAAGCCCGACCCTCAGAATGGTTAGTGATTCTAAACTCTCATAAACAATTTTCATAAATAGCATAACACTTTTTAATAGATTTAACATCTGGATTACTTATATGCATGAGAATAGCCTCAATTTTCTGCCTTTCAGCTTTTACTATGAGTTACATACTGGGTCAAAACGCTTTACATGCATTGTCTCACTTAATTCTCTCCTCAACTCTATTATTCTCATTTTTCATATACAGACAAAGCTTAGAGAAGTTTCATAACCTGCCTAAGGACTCCCGCTGTTAAATGGCACAGCTGACAGGTGAACACAGATCTTGCTGAGCTCTGAGCTACTCTGCTAAACTTCCTCCATTATCTATAATCTCTTCGTACAGCAGTTCTTACGTTTGATTCCTCATCAGAGTCACTTGTGGAGCTTCTGTGGGTGGGCCTCAGCAGAGATTTTTTGAAGGCTCCCAACACTACAAAGTAGCTGCGAAATCTGTAACACCAAAAGAACTAATATCCAAAAGATAAAAAGAATACCCATGAATCAAATAGAAAATAATAAACAATCCAACAGAAACTGGGCAAAAGAAATAAACAGTTTGTTCACAGAAAAGGAAACTCAATAAACATGAGAAGCCAATACACATGCAGGCAATAAGATTGCTGGTACACGGGAAACAGAAAACTTTTTTTTTTTAACTCATCAGAGTGGCAAACCTTTGAAAAATGAGTCGGTCAGCTATAAGGGGAGGTGGGTACTCACTACTCTATTGGGAGGAAAACCTGGCCCACCTAAGAGTAGTAACTTTCGAATATTAAATGTTTCGACCTAGCAATTCCATCTTTAGGAATCTGTCTTAAAAATATACTCACATATTTTTTGCAATTGGCTCAGAAAAATGGGAAGTTAACCAAACATCCATTAATAAGGAAATTATGATATAGCCATACAACAGAATACTATAGAGCTCAGAATGTACACACAGGGGTATCTGGGTGGCTCAGTCGGTTAAGCTTCAAACTCTTGATCTCGGCTCAGGTCACGATCTCATGGATCGTGGGTGTGAGCCCCCATCATGCTCCCTGCTGATAGCTCAGAGTCTGCTTCGGATCCTCCCTCCCTCCCTCTCTCTGCCCCTCCCCTGCTTGTGCACTCTCTCTCAAAATAAATTTAAAATAACTTTAAAAAAAATACAAATGAACTAAAAGCACACACAAAATGCTCTCCCAGATATATTTCCCAAGTGAAAAAAAGCAGGATCCAAAGCAGTGCAAAATATATTGCCATATAATAATTCATTTATACATGCCCGGTATGACTCTGGAAGTTTACACAAGATAGTAGAATACTGGTTGCCTCTGGAAGAAAATTCAGCAGATGGGGGACAGGAGTAGGTTATAGTTTTGTTCATGTATCTTTCCTCTATTAAAAAAAATGGAGGTGTGGCTCCTGGGTGGCTCAGTCAGCTAAGTGTCTGAGTTCAGCTCAGGCCATGATCTTGCGGTTGGTGAGTTCAAGCCCCACATCAGGCTCTGTGCTGACAGCTCAAAGCCTGGAGCCGGCTTCAGATCCTGTGTCCCCCTCTCTCTCTCTGCCCTTCCCCCCACTTGTGCACACATGCTCTCTCTCTCTTGCTCTCTCTCTCTCTCCCTTTCTCTCTCCAAAATAATAAGTGAATAAACTTTAAAAAAAAAAAATGGAGGTAAACTTAAATGTACTAACATGGAAAGATCTCCAAGACAGTTAAGTGAGAAAAGTAAAGTGCAGAGATGCCTGGGTGGCTCAGTTGGTTAAGCGTCCAACTTCAGCTCAGGTCATGATCTCATGATTCATGAGAACACTGCCCGTGCTCTGTTCTTTCTCTTTCTCAAAGATAAATAAACATTAAAAAAAATAATAAAAGTACAGTGGACACTGTACAATGTAATACACACACACAATCACACTGTATATACTAGACATGTACGTAAACGCATCGAGGGAGGACCAGGGGAATAAAAACCAAACTATCCCAAGGGAAGGGACTAGAATGACAGAGTGGGTGGATTCTCCAGGAGTTTTTTTTTTGCTTGATCTTTGATTATTTCACCACAGGAACGAAATCATGTGTTACTTGTGTAATTATCAGTAATTTTTATGTACAACCGTAATTAGGAACCACTATTCTATCAGACTCCAATAGGCTAAGCACTTAGTCTGTTTCCTACACTCCTCATATGCCCACAGGTCCTAGCACAGTGCCTTCTCCTAACAGGAGGTCCTTCCGTACGAATGGACAAAGAGATAAAAGGATGCCCTCATTGATACCAACTCTACCACCAGCGATGGGCTTCATACCAGTACTTCTTTACCACCTGACGGGTTCTAAACAACTCTTGAACTTGATGTGCCATTTCCTTCTCCCATGCCAACACCATTACACCTGTGGTTTCCTTGTCCAGCCGGTGGCACAGATGCAATGGCTCTGCCTTGTGGCCACGAAGCATTTTTGCCAGGATAGGCAATACATCGCTGATGCAGAGCTGGACCCCAGGGCCACCTAAGAAGGGGAGAATCAGAGGTTTTAGGGGCCAGTAAAAGATCCCACCAAAGAACTCTGCTTGGGAAAAGAGTCAGTGCTTTCTAGAGCCTTATTACTGAAATGTGGGCCAGGAACTAGCAACATCAGGATGCCCAGGGAGCTTGCTGGGAAGGAATCTCAGGCCTCCAACTCAGACTATTAAATCAAAATCTGCATTTTAACAAGATGTCCACGTGACTCACACTCGTATTAAACTTTGAGAAGCAATGTCCCAGAGCATGTGGCTTTCTCCTCAGACATATATATACTTATTAACCTACTTGAATACTCGCAATAAAATCAGCAATCAAAATGAGGAAGTCGGGTATTTCACTATATAAACAAAGGCTTGAGACTCTGCCAAGTAAACTCAAGTGATACATACAAGACTGTGAAGCTCTTCTGGGGTATTACAGGCATCACATCTTCCCGTAAAGAAGATGGGACTTTACGTGAGACATTTCTCGCAACTATTCTATGCCTAAGTAGCCGTTGAGCTTGAACAGATTATTTAGTCTTTCTAAGGTGCAGTTTTCTCATCTATAAAATGCAAATATCTGTATAATAATTATCTAATGGGGAATGAGAAGGATCAAGAGTGAAAAAGAAAACACACAAAACACATGGCAATGTCTGACTTAATTCGTTCTGTATGCTTTTATCTACACCTCCCCAAAAAGCATTCTTCTAGTTCAACTATGCTTTTTCCTCCAGCACATCCCTTTCCCAAGTGCATTTTTTTCCTATCACTCTCCATTGGTCACACTCCAACTGTCTCAGACAACTACATTCAACAGTTATTCAAAAACATTTCATTGTCCATCGAGTTCTAGGCATCTTGGGGTTTTGTTAGGCATACTCTGACACACACACACCTCATATGGTTTTTAATTCCTTTTTAATATATTATGAATGCATAATTTATTATGTATTTTTTGGCACCTGAATTTTATAACAACATGAGTATCTTCTATATTTTGTAATTTCTACGACATCTTTAAAGAAAGTTATCTTCTACACAGGTTTATATATGTCTTTGTGGGTGCGTGGGTCCTGAGTATGTTTTTAGTAGTGGAGGCCCGTCTACAGAGCAGTTTAATTTCTGCTTTGGCTGGAGCTCCATTATCTTATCGGTTTTCATACTGGTTTCTGTGATTGGAGTTTCTGCATGTTTAGGTGATCCCTATTTGATCCTTGCCATGCATAGTAAAAGATCTGATTTGTCTAAGGCTATTCTGTCTCCACTCAGGGCTTGAGGTAGGTGACTGATTTATGCTGCAGTTTTGGGCTCCTGGATTGAGATTTTCTGATCTTTGTTCAATGAAGATAGAATGCTTTTCTTGATCTGGACTTAAATGATGAAATTATTGTCTGGATCATGTGACAAAATTGTGCATTAAATCAACCTGGTTAAAAAAAAGACAACTGAAGCAAATTCAGAGCCACTATATTGAAATACTCCTACTTACAGAGGTAATAAACTATCAGAATACATTACCCATAAGAGATTTACAGGCTGAAAATACAAACAGTATTTATGAAAATTAGTGAAAGTGGGAAAATTGTTAACAAAGACTAAAATATAGTGGTGTCACTATCGAAAGGGGAAGTGAAGGGAACCTTAATATATTAAGTCCCGTTTTTTTCTTATGTCATTTCTTTTTTCTCAGTTTTGATGGAAAACAACATGAAGACAAGAACCACACAGCCTTAGTATCTCTCTATAAAAATCCCTGTGGAGGTCTACACACAGCACATTCCATATATCACTGCTGACTGCCAAATGTTTGGAATGCAGGGACTGACCTATATATCCCAGTATCCTCAGTAGTGCCTCAGACAGAACTATATATATATATGTAGTGTCTTACAGAGTGCTCCCCCAAAGCTTAATTATTTTGAATGCAAGGCTTCAAGAAGCCCCACAAGTAATGTGTCCGAATTGTCCATAGGTGTAGCGAAAACAGAACCAGCAGCACCCCTCTCCTTCCCACGTGGTCCTTACCATGCACGGGGAGACCGTAGGGTTTATTGATGACCACGAGATCCTTGTCTTGGTGCACAATCCCTCGGCTCAGTGCCTTGGCAAGCACGTTGGGGTGGACTCGCTGCAGCTGCTGTGTGAACCGCACGAGTTCCTGCACTCTCCGCTGAACAGGGTTTGTGGGCACCTACGGGGAGAGAAGGAGCGACAGGAAAAGCCTGGTGAAGATCTTCAATAAGCCTGGGTGAGAATCTAGGTTGGGAATGACTATCTCTGCATTGGACTCGCGCCTTCCCCGAATAATTTGAGAGCAGCGGTGCGCGTCTGTCTTAACTTGTCCCATCGCAGTGCTCAGGAGCGAGGCCGGCAGAAGCCAAAGACACACCCCGTAGGAAGACACAGACCTCTTCCCTTTCCATTTCTCCCCATTCTCCCACATGTCCTCCACATTTGCTTAACAGCTGTCAGAGGACCCTCCTACCTCACTCCCAGCCCAGGAATCCAATTAACGCACTGCCTCTTGGGAGTTGTGGTCCTTTCGAACTCACCGGTTGCGTCTTCGTCTTTTGTTCCTGTTTCTGGGATCGGAGTTTCTCCGCTAACTTCTGGGCATTCAGAGTCCCAGACGCAGCAGCGGAGGAACAAAATGGCTGGCAGGCGAGAATGAAACGACTCCCTAAACACTGCCCGGAACCCCTCACCCAAAGGCCCAGAGCATTACAGCTGGGCGCCGCCATCTTGTCAAAAAGGGAGGGGCGAGCCAAGACCACGTGCGAAAGAGGGGCTTGGGGGAGGAGGGGATGGGCGGGCTCTCGGGATCACGTGAGCATGAGGCGGGCTCTCGGCCGAGTCACGTGGGGCGGTGCGCGCAGAGTGCGGCTGCGCCGGCCGGTAGCTGCAGCTGGAGCGGTGGCGTTTGGAGGAGACTCGGTGAGTGTGTTGGGAAGCCAGGCTCGGGCTGGGAAATGCCGGTTCATCAACGTTTTAACGTTTTCACGAGTCTGGGGTTTCTGTTCTCGGAGAGCATTGCACTGGGAACCGTTTCTCCCTTTGCGAGAAGATCCCACTCACAAACACCTCCCCGCCCCCGCGCCCCGTGGAAGCGATGCCCCATAAACGCTCGCCCCAGAGCCTTCTTGGGCGCTTACCTCGTCCCTCTTGGCAACCACATCCCTGGTGTCCGGCGAGTCCCCTGAGGGACGCGTCGTGTCACCTCTCATTTCCTTGCCGTTCGACCTTCGGAGATGCCCGGATCTCTGTAGCCTCTCCACCCCTCACCTCCTCTTTGTTTCAGGTTGTAACCTGTCCTTCTCTCCCGGGGATGATGGGGAGCCCCGCCGTTACCCAGGGGCCCCAGCCCGTATTTCCTCCTTAGGGAATACCTTGAGTTTCTTATGTTACTCTTCAAGAATTCATTTTTTGTTTGTTTGTTTTGGAGTCTCCTCTCCCCCTATGCTCTCCCTGCTCCTTCCAAAGACTGAAAATACAGTACAGAGCACGCACCTTCCTTTCCCTTTGCTGCTTCCTTCATTTTTTTTTTCCCCTCCCTACTTTGCAACCGCCCTAGACCCTCTCTCCCTCTCTTAACAAGGTGCGGTGTTGGGACTCTCATGCCCAAACTGTAAGCGACTCCCTGTGACTTCACCCCGGGGGTGGCCGAAAAGATGGACATCTGGTTGGGGGTGATAATGGGAAAAGTATCTCGGGACATACCTGCCATTTGTTAAGAAGCCTAGTGGCGAGTTCCGAAGAGCTGTTTGGAAAACCAATGGATCTGTACCGACACTAGAGGACACAGTTTTTAAGACTGCTTAGAATGAAGGTTCCCTGAGGAGTTGGTATAGGTAGTGGAATTAGGTTTGCGATTACGCCCCTTCGAAAGGGACGGGCAGAAGGGAGCCATATTGGGCGTGCAATAAAGTTGAACAAGTAAGTGGAGCTAACCTATGGAAAACTTTAAGTTGAAGAAGAGTTTGAACTAGATGTGATAAGTATTGAGTGTTTGAAGCTTCTTGAGCAGTAGAGAGACTCCTTGAAGTTGGAATTCTAGAAATGAATCTGGCAGTTGAATGCAGGACAGATTAAAGAGAGGAAGGCTTTGATAGCAGGGAAATCAGCTGGGATACTTTAGTCTAGACGATCAGTAAAGAGGTTATGCTTCATCCGGTGGTCTTTTCCCCTACACGGTACTGTTCTTTGAGTTTGAATTGCTTTTGAATACAGGTCAGGATGTATCATTGGCAACTGCTGTTGAAGCCTGAGTCCCTTGAGGATTGCTCACGTTTTCTTTGTGAAACCCACATCTGGCACAGAGTAAACTCACAAATATTCATTCTTTAGATGGCTGCATGCATCACAGACATGTGTTAGATGTGTCTGAACATTCGAATTGTCTTCTTTCTGTCAGTTTTTGACCTGAAGAATGGAAGTGTGGGAGTAAATGTATGAAGAATGGGAAGGAAGGCTTGTGTATGTTTCTGTAATAAGACAGGTGATCACGATATGAATTTGAAGAATCCTGAGGGAGGTTGGAAAACAACTTTTCTTCTTTTTTTTTTTTCTTCTTCACATTTACAGGTAAGACATAAGACATAGATCTATAAAAGGTGAGAATTACTATCTTTTACTGATATGTTCCAGATGCAGGTTCAAATTTTATTAATTTCAGTTAGGGACATGAAGCCTCCTTTTCCAAGGACTCTGAAATATGGATGTCAGGATTTAAATTCAGATCCTTGTGTTAATTATGAACTTGTTTTAAGTATAGTATTTTTATAATTTTGTGTAAGGGCTGTTTCTGCCTTAACCTCTGCTTGGCATTCAAGAAATGACACCTGTTCTTGCAGAATTGGCATTCTGTAGCACGAAACAAATGAAGAACCAACTCAGATGTCAATGCTGGTGACAACAGAGCTTGTGTTCTTGGGTTTCAGGGTAACCCAAGGTACAAACTGTAATACCGAAGAATAAAAAAACTGGTCACTTTTTTTCTGAAGAAGGAACTTTCAGGTTTTTCTTTTTGTAACTGTAAGATATTTGAAGAGTTCAAAGGTTTTGTTTGTTTGCTTGTTTTCACAGTACAACTTTAGCCAATATGGGTACAGAAGTTAGATCTTAATGCTTCTCCTAGGAGTCTAGGCATTTGGTCATTTAAAGTAGAGCCGCTCTCTGCATATACAAGAACTTATGCAAATATATTTTCTGTCTTTTGTTTTTGTAATGCTATATTGTATCTTAATGCTATATTGCCTCCTTTCTGTACAGACAGGAAGCAAGTCTGTACTGTTTTCTCAGTACAAGGAAGCAAATTCTACTAGAGGGGTGTGGTGGTATCTTCATTCTTAGAGAGTACAAACATGACTTTTTTGCATAGATTTTGGTATATGTCATAATGTGTTCCCCCAAAGTAACCATTTAAAGAAGCACTTGAGGGGCACCTGGGTGGTTCAGTCGGTTAAGTGTCTGACTTCCGCTCAGGTCATATTTCACTGTTTGTAAGTTCAAGCCCCGTATCAAGCTCTGTGCTGACAGCTCAGAGCCTGGAGCCTGCTTCTGATTCTGTGTCTCCCTCTCTGCCCCTCCCCCTGCTTGCATGCTCTCCCGCTCTTTCTCTCAAAGATAAATAAACATTTGAAATTTTTAAAAAAATATAAAGAAGCACTTGATAATTCATTTTTGAGGGTATTTCCTGCTGTGCAAGAACATGGTCACCTTTTTATTTCACAAATATAAACAAAGAGTGACTAACTAATAAAGGAACTTGTGTTTAAATATCACAAAGTGAAGATTGATTAGTGGCATGAAGGTAGATTCTGGCTCCTTAAATAGTGATTTGCTAGTTGCAGATTAACCAGCAATTCAGTTCCCTCAAGAGCAGGAAGTATGTGGATATCATTTTATGGTTTTAGATTCAAGGAAGCAATTAGCAGGAGCTCCCTGGAGGTGTCCAGGAAAGAGAAGTTGTTGGCAGCTGGGAGATCTGGGTACTAGTCCCAGCTCAGCTCCTGTGAACCAAGTCATTTGGGCTCTAAGCTTCGATTCGTTGAAGATTTTCCATTGACCCTTAAGTACTTTCTTAACAAACAGAATTTATTTCAGACTTGTCTTGCATACATTTAGCATAAGCACAGAGAATCAGGATTCTGCTCTTGTTGCCAGAGCCACTGAGCTAACATTTATATTTGGGGGTCACCCACCTCTTTGAGTGGTGCTGGAATATACCTTAAGATTTCCTAAGTGGGGCATAAGAGAGAGTACAGATAGAGAAAGGAAAAAAAAAAAAAAAAAAATATATATATATATATATATATATATATATATATATATATATATATTAGAAAACAGTGGTTTTCTAAAACGTTGTGTTATAACCTGTACTCTGGATGTTAGTTCTTTTTTCCATATCCGCAATTTAAAGAGATTCCGTTATCCTCCTACCCCTCGTTGTACTTTTATTCGGCTCTTGAATGATGCTCAAGACAGGTCTGGCTTAAACTAGTCTTCCCAAACTTTTCCATATCATGGTATGTGTGGAAATAATTGTTTCATGGAGGAAAACTGGAGGTGACCCACAGAGGACAACTGGCCTGGATGCTGAGGCTGACCCCACCTGACTCCACCATAGGCTGAGGGGATCCCTAGCCTGTAGCCTGTTTGACCATTAGGAAGGTCAGCATTACAAAATCAAGGGCTTGGACCCAAACTCTATTGGGAGGAATTGTATTATCAGTTATGTTTGTTAAGTCCGCTTCTAATTTATTTCTCTCTTATGTGCCTTTATGCTCTTAGCTAGTTTATATCTAAGGATCATACTTATCCTTACAAAGTGGCCCTTCTAAAAGTCTGTAAAAAGTAGTTAATTGATGAAGAGATGGGGAATGCTTTTGTCACAATGTTTTGACCTAATTAGATTATGGGCAGTTTTGCTCTGCCTCTTTAGAAGATAGAGAATTTCCTTAAAAAGTGTATTTTATGGTTTCCATTATAAAAGTAATACAAAAAATGTGTAAAATAGTAACAAAAAAAGATGGGAAAAAATCATTCATAGCTCTGTTTCCCAAATATGGTTAAAATGTTTTTTCTCAGGTTTTTTTAATCTTGCATTTTTTTTTCTTAATTGTAAATTCACACATTTATAGAAGTAGAGAATATAATGAACCCCATGTTTCCATCTGCCGGTTTCTACAACCAGCCAATACAGGGCCATACAGGGCCACTCTTGTTTTCCACCCTACCCTGATCTCCGAGATGGTTTTAAACCATTGGTAAACACGTCAGTATGTATCTATAAAAGGTAAGCACTGGTTTTTACCAAAACCACAACACCATTATCACCCTTTCAATATATTTCTTAGTATCATCAAGCAAGCAGTTGACACATTTTCAGTTGGGTGTCTCTTTTTAATAGTTAATTTGTTTGAATTGGGATTCAAGAAAAGTCCACATATCATGCATATTCTTTTAATTAGAAGAACAAAACTGTGGGCATTCAGAGGAGACGTGTGGCCTGTACCTTAAAGGTGCTTGGTACACTGGCTTAGAGCTTACACTTGGGAGTCAGAAAGATGGTTTCGGAATCCTGGCTCTGCTCCTTGCTGGCTGTGTAACCTCGTGCAAGTTACTTCTCTTACTTTAGATTTTTTACCCTGTGAAATGTAGATGTTGTCTGCCTTAGGACTGCTGTAAAGAGTAAGTGAGTTAATGTGGGGTAAAGCACTCGTGTAGAGTTTAGCACATAGTTAAGGCTCAAAAAATATTAGGTATGTCCTGCGTACAGTATAGCACCAGGTTTATAGATTTGTTTAAAAGGTGTTAAACAGGGTAGGAATCAAGGGGTATGGAATTTAGTCTAATTCTGCCACTTAGGTGATACACTTCAGTGTTTTGGACCTTACTTAAATTGCACACCCCAAAAAGCAGGTGGGGTGAACAATGATGATTTCTGAAATCCCAGTGCTTGCTAGAAGTAAGGCAGCTTGGTATTTCTAGAAAGAGACTGAAGTTTGCATCACGCTTTGCCATTTATAAGTGTTAATTCTCCTCAGCTTCAGTTTTTTCATATGTGTAACGGAATTAATACTACCTAACCTAGTATTGTTGCAGTAAGTGCTGAGATCAATATATATGTGGTGCCTAGCATGTAGAAGATATTCAAATTATTAGTCAGCATTTCATGATTATAAGTTAAAATAAGATCATTACGTGAGAGTATTTTCAGTTGTGAAGAAATATGTATTTTGTGGTGTTTATATAAATGAAGATGAACACAGTATCTTAAGGGAAAAGGAATATACATTGGAAGGGTAAACATGGAAACCATGTTTCTAGAACATGAACAATGGAAAATTGAGGGACTGTTCAACTTTTGTGGTTGGATAAAAGCCAGAGGATGTCAGGGTCCCTAGAGAAATTTAAGAAGGTATTTGCAACAACTTGTTGCTTAAGTTGAATAAACCTGTTTTCTGCATTATTTGAAAATTTGAACAATAAGTCAAAGAAGCAGATTGTTGTTTGTGTGTTTTTCAGTCGTTAATAATTGGAACATGCTGTAAGTGTTTAATAATACTGTTAGGGTAATGAAAATAACCTCCACTAGCAGTTAGTAGGAGAGCTGTAGTGTAACTGAGTTAGAAAACCAAATACAGGGGTGCCTGGGTGACTCAGTCAGTTGAGCACCTGACTTCGGCTAAGGTTATGATCTCATGGTTTATGAGTTTGAGCCCCGCATTGGGCTCTGTGCTGACAGCTCAGAGCCTGGAGCTTGCTTTGGATTCTGTGTCTCCCTCTCTCTGCCCCTCCCCCACTCGCTGTCTGTCTCTGTCTCCCTCTCTCTCTCTCTCTCTCTCTCTCAAAAATAAATAAACACTAAAAAAAAATTTAAAAATTAAAAAAAAAGAAAGAAAACCAAATCCACGCTGGCGTCTACTGATCCCAGTATACTAGGCAACATTTCCCCATTTTAATTTTGTTTTTTATCAAAGTAATTCACGTGTATGGTTTAAAGAGTCAGGTAGTGCTTAAAGACTTAATGGGAAAAAAAGCCATTCCCTCCATTCTCCCCACCTCATAATCTCATTCTTTAGAGGTAGCCCCTCAGTTATTTTTTTTCTTTCCTTAGGTATTATCTTCATATTTCTTTCTTTCTTTTTTTTTTTTTTAATGTTTGTTTATTTTGGGTGAGAGAGTGCGTGGCTGTGCACGGGAGGGAGAGAGAGAATCCCAAGCAGGCTCCGTGCTCAGCGTGGAGCCCCAGCTGGGGCTCAGTCTCACAACCCTGAGATCACAACCTGGGCCAAAATCAAGAGTTGGACGCTTAATGGACTGAACCACCCAGGCACCCCTCTAAATCATTTGATATGTTATTTCTTGCTTTTTTCTCCCTCCAGTGTTTTTGGCCTGTTGAGCTAGATGATTTGTCTCAGCTCCACTCTTGTGTTTAGGTTGACCTTTGCCTGTTTTTTCCCCACATACCTACATACCGTTAATTTTTTTCCAGATGCTCAAACATAATTGTCACATTCTTACCAGTAACCTTTTCTGTGAGCTCAGATGTGTCACTTGATGTTTCCTATGGAGAACTACTATCCAGGTATATCATTCAGGAACATGGGCTGTCACCCATGTCCCATTTCTTGGCTTACATCTTTATTTCCTAAGAAGTATTTGCCCACACACTTGTTTGATAGTTTGGAAATGTTGCAGAATTCTAGGTTGGAAATTTTCCCTCAGAATTTTGAAGGCATGGCTGTACAATCTGGTATCTGTAATTGCTCCACAGACATAGCAATTCAAATCCTTTTTTTATGAGACCTCATTTTATTGGGTTCCCCCCCCCCCCCCCCCCCCCCCCGCTTACTGGAAGCTTTGAGAATATTCTGTCCCTGATGTTCTGGAATCTCTTAATGACATACCATGGTGTGAGTCTTTCCTCAGCTGTTGTTCTGGGTATTCAGTGGACTTTTTCATTCTGGAAATACATGTCCTTCAGTTCTGGGACATTTTCTTCTATTTTTCCTCTGATTTCTGTCCCTCTCCATCTCTTCTTTTTCTTTGATTCTTTTTCATAATATCTATTCTTGCTGTGTGGAAAGGATAACTTCAAAGAGGACCCATTAAAGTTTTTCACTTTTGCTCTCTGCATTGGAGTAGGTTTAAGATCTATTGCCAGAATGAATATCAACCCCCAAATAATGGCAAGCCCTGCATGTGAGAAGAGCTTAGTGCTTCACCCCTCAGTTTTGTAGATTGCATGAAGCCATGTGCTCCGGGAGTGGGCAGGATCTAGCCTTGCTCACACTCCCTCCCAGTTCCCATTCACCCTGATTTCCTCACTGCCCTCAGGCACTAGGATTGTACTGCTGCTTTATTCTACTGTAGAAACCTCTACTGCTGCTCTTTTGATGAATCCGTGAGCTATTTGAGTACTGTTCAAAGTTCATTTTACTAAGATAAATGAAGAAAAGTTGAAAGAAAAATAAATTGAAAAGAGGGGCTGGTGTGTAATATAGAAAATTTACAGTGTAAAAGCAACTGCAAACTCTAGCAAAGTTTTTTTGACTTGATGAGCATGAAACCAGGATGCTTGCACTTTCTCCAAGAGTTTCTCTTGAAAACTGCCAAAATATCAACACATAAACCAAAATATCAGCAGTTGTTATCTCCAGGTAGGATTACAGGGTGGTTTTCATTTGCTCTTTGTACTTTACTGTACTTAACATATTTCCTGCAGGGCCTAGGGGGGACCTTTTCCTCTCTAGTCAAGGAGGAGGGGTGCTTTCTTATGCCAGATGAAGTGTCCGTGTCCCTTGGGCTCAAGCTGCTCAGCCCACTCTTGCTTCTCCCTCCAGGTCCTCCCTCCATCTAGCACTGACCTCCTTTGCACTTTTAACAAAGTATGTTTTTAGGTCTTCCTAACCTTTTTTTTGCTCACCTATTTTGTTTCCTCTGTTTTTTTCACTGCTACTTTTTAACACTGATGCTACCTGCTCAGCAAAGCAGTGCTTTTAAAGCTGTTTCTTCTCCCTTAGCCTGATCTTTCTAGTTGTTCTGGTGGCCTCTGTGGCAGATGATACCTTTTCTTTCTTTTCTTTTTTTTTTTTTTTTTTTAGCTTTCAGATTCTTGGTTCGGGTCTAAATAATGCTTTCATCTTGGAGTTCATTTCCAGATCAAAGAGAATATTTTTGAGTTAATTTTTGTTAGAAAAAAGCAAATATCCTGAAAAGAATATCAAGCCAGATTAAGGTTAGAAGCTAAAACCACTTTCCTGAGTTGCCTGTCATTTATCATTCTCTTGTTCTTAAGGATGGTTGAAATTGCTTTCTAAGTACATTCCTAAAGTATATGATAGTTCTTTCAAAATCAAAAAATAATTGTGTTGGTGCTTGCAACAGAAAGAGGGAAATAATCGCCTGTAACCCTGTGACCCAGAGATTACTTCTATGGGTCATAGACCTTAACACCACATGATAAGGAACAGATTGTTGAACTGT
The DNA here is from genome assembly GCF_046562875.1 of Panthera onca. Taxonomy (NCBI): domain Eukaryota; kingdom Metazoa; phylum Chordata; class Mammalia; order Carnivora; family Felidae; genus Panthera; species Panthera onca. The sequence goes on along the minus strand of NC_138348.1, from coordinate 92,095,076 downwards.
TTTTTGACCTTTAAGTTTGAAGTATGTCTTAAAGTACCTTAAAGTATGTGAAGGACTGTGTAACCCAGGTGTCTCCTGGGTCTGAAACACAGGAGAGATCTGAGCTGAAGATTGAGATATGGGAGTTGCTAGCATTTAGTTGGTATTTTAAATCATTGGAGTAACTGGAAGGGGAGGCGAGGGAATACGTGAAGTGATTATATGGAGAACTGAAAGCAGTTTGCTGAGGACCCTCAACATTTAGGGATTAGATGGAGGAGGAAGAAGAGCTTCCTCTAGAGGGACAGGAGGAAAATCAGGAAAATCCTATTTCCAGAAGAGAATGGAATTAAGTGTCAGATGTTTCCAAGACCTAAAGGAAGTTAAATACTGACTGTTTCACTGAATTTTGCCATGGAGGGATGTGTCCCCTTTTCTTGATCTTCCTTGAACACAACTGTTAATCTTTACTGTACCACATACAAACATATTAAACTTAGCACCAATGTGTCATAAATAGTTTACAGTTCTGTTTCCCCTAAAAGGTGGAGACTTTTGAAGGGTATGGCCCTTCAGGGTATGGTCTTAGTCACCTTTGTGGAACAGTGTTGCATTGTGTGTTCACAACATGCACTCTGGAATCAGCCTCCCAGTGTATTAATAGCTGTGTGACCTATAGCAAGTTACTTAACATCTCTGATTCAATGCCATTGTCTGTAATGTCTGGTGTGTGATGATACTAGTGTCTGCTTCACAGAAGAGTGAACATTTTAAGGTGTAGACACCAGTGCCTGGCTCATTGTAAATATTATGTAGTGTTTGGTGGAGGGGAGCTGGATGTGGTGGTAATAACATTGTTAGCATATGCCTGGCATTTAATGGACTTTTGAATGTGAAAATTCAACAACTTGGGACTAATACAATCCCTGTCATTTTCAACTCTGTAAGCATATACAGAATGTAGCCATAACCAGCCATAGGAAACCTGTAGAATAGATAGAATAGGAGAGTAGAAGTGGACAGAGTTCAGTGCATGTAGCTTTGTTTTATAAAACAAATCTATAGACTTTTTACAAAAGTACTCAGTTTCTTTTCATGTGGTGGGGAAGGAGAAAACTGAAAGACGAAGATTTCCAAAGCAGGTGAGTATTTTTATGTGTAGTGCTGAACATTTGTTGTAAATAGGTAGCCGGTGGATATCAGTCACAGAAGGTATTTGTGTGGCATAAAATAACACTTCACCCATTCATCTTGTTTTTACACCTTATAGAATTAAAAGTGTCTTTTAGACCTTAATTTGATCTCTTAAACCTTACATTAATTCATGGTAGGTGCATACTCATTCAGCCAGAAAATATTTGAGCATTTACTGCTCTGTATAGACACTTAACTGTATAACAGAATGTGCTAGGGGCTGGGGATAGGACTATAAATAAGACCAACTGTACTTGTCTTTGAAGAGCTTTCATTCTTAAGGGAGAGGCCAATAATTGCAGGTGTTAGAGATGCAGATAAGGAGCCAAATGGGGTGAGGGGGGCGGATGACCAGCCCCTGTAAAGTAACAGGTAAGCTGAGGCTTCAAGGATGGGATGGAGCCAGAAATACTTGTAGAATATACCACCCTGAGCCGTGTTCGGTGTGTGGGCCAGGACAGTGTGTGTCCATGTGGCTCTAGAGCCTGGTGAATGAGGGAGAGGGCTGGATGGGATATTGTGAAGAGGGCTGCAGATGTCAGATCAAGCCTGTCTTGTAGCCTTGATGTAAGGAGTTTAATGTTATTAACCACAGTGAGAAGCCATTGAATGGTTTTAAACTATGACTTAATCCAATTTGTGTTTTGAAATCCCTTTTACTGCTACATAAGCTTTTCTTCTTCTCTGGTCTGTGTAAAGAAAGTACTTTAGATAGATTTAATCTATAAAATACAGAAACTGATATCTTAGCCCGAAATACTGATGTACTGATGTCCTTGAGTCATTTGCCAGAAAGAGTTCTTGCCTTAAGAATCCACCCTTAAGAATCAGTTTACATCTTAGATATCAGAAACTTGAGTTATAAACATAAAATGATTCATGTATAAAATAGTTCAATTAGTGACAGAGGATAGTCTTGAAACCTTAAGTCTGAAATCCTATTGCCTGCTAGAATCAGATTACCGTCCCTCGTTGCCATGTCTGGAAAATGATAGTCTGAATGTTGATTTACTGTGCATACAAGTGTTCACAGGAATGTGACTTTTCCTATGTTTCACTTAAAAAAGAAACGGTCTTTCATGGTTTTTGCTGTATTAAAAAAAGCATTAATGGGAGGGACGTGCACCTGGTTATCTCAGTTGGTTAAACATCTGACTCTTGATTTTGGCTCAGGTCATTATCTCATGGTTCACGAGTTTGAGCCCCACGTCAGCCTCCACACTGACAGTGTGGAGCCTGTTTGGGTTTCTCTCGGTCTCCCTCTCTCTGCCCCTACCACGTGCTACCTCACCCTCTTTCTTTCAAAATAAATAAATAAAAAAAAAAGCATTAATGGGGTGGGTATTTCTCTTAGTAGGAAATGCTTTTTCTGTCATGGGAAATTCTTGTAGTTCTAATCATGAGCAGCATTTTGCATTTGAGTTAATTCATTCAATAAATATCTGAATGCCTCCTCTGTTCCAGGTACCGTTCTAGGATCTTGGGATATATTGTGAACTAAACAAAGATTCCTACCTTTGAAAAGCTTACTTCCCACTGGGAGGAGACAGATGACCAAAAATAAACATAATTAGTGTATTTATTATACTAATCATAAAAATAATTAGTACGTTAGAGGGTGGTATGTGTTTTGAAATAAAAACTAGAGCAGTTAATGCGTTGAGTGGAGAAGTTGCACATTTATTTATTTATTTATTTACTTACTTATTTACTTATTTATTTATTTATTTTTAACGTTTATTTATTGTTGAGACAGAGCATGAACGGGGGAGGGTCAGAGAGAGAGGGAGACACAGAATCTGAAACAGGCTCCAGGCTCTGAGCTGTCAGCACAGAGCCCGACGCGGGGCTCGAACTCACCGACTGCGAGATCATGACCTGAGCCAAAGTCGGACGCCCAACCGACTGAGCCACCCAGGCGCCCCAGAAGTTGCACTTTTAAATAGGGTGGTCGGGGTCGCATGATTGAGAAGGTGTGGTTGGAGCAACGACTTGGAACTTGGGAAGAGCATACCAGGCAGAGGGAACAAGGAATACAAAGAAAAGCCCCAAGGCCAGAGTGTACCAGGCTTGTTTGAGGACCAGGAAAGAGGCCAGTGTGTCCAGAGGAAGGGAGGGAGTTCCTTGGCTTTCTAGGAACAAGTTTCTCCTCAACTTCAAAAAAGTTCATAAGCCAAAATAAATGAATAAGAGGGCATAGAACTTCCATCCTTCAAATGTTATGTAGATGGTAATTGATGAATACCTAGATTCATGTCTTGAATCTGGTAATTCCAAAGTAACACAAAATTTAAGTTAATTTCATAGGGCAGCTAAACAAAAAAAATCTTTTCCTATCAATAAGAAATGATGTTGGATCACATGCTTTTAAGACCTAGCATTTAGTAGAAACATTCCAGTTTATACATTTCCAGATTAAAAGCCAGAAGGCTTTGTTTTATAGCAAAGATGGCAAGGGTGCCAAATGTTCTTGTCTTTAAGAAGGGCAGTGATAGCCTTGAGGTTTGGGCTTAGGGAGAAAGTGCCCTTTAAGAGCAGATTTGGTTTACTTCCCTGATTTCTTTCAAACTCAGTAGCTCTAAATCCTTTTAACATTTTTTTTAATGTTTATTTTGGGAGAGCGCACAAGAGACCGAGGGACAGAGAGAGGGGAGAGGGAGAGGTGGAGGGACAGAGAGATAATCCCAAGCAGGCTCCTTGCTGTCAGCACAGAGTTCAACTCTAGGCTCCAACTCCAGAACCTTGAGATCATGTGACCTGAGCCTAAATCAAGAGTTGGATGCTTAATCGACTGAGCCACCCAGGCACCCTTCCTTTTAACTTTTTTAATTAGGTGGTCTAATTTTCTGTTTTCTGACTCTGCGCAGTTTTCCTTGTTTTTTCTTAAGTTTCTAGTCTAAATAAATCATTACACTACATTCATAAGGTCCTCAGCAATAACAATCTAATAGAGTATAGCCTATGTCCCATGCATACCAAGTGTATTACATTGGTATATGTATTCAGTGTCCTTTTTAAAAAAAAGAAATTAATGTTTACTTTAGACAGAGAGTGCACACACGCTCACGAGTTGGGGAGGGGCAGAGAGAGGTGGGGACGGGATCTGAAGCGAGCTAGGTGCTGACAGCAGGGAGCCCAGTGTGGGGCTTGAACCCATGAATGAGATCGTGACCTGAGCTGAAGTCAGATGCTTCACTGAAGGGGCCACCCAGGTGCCCCCAGGGTCTTTTGTTTCCGAAGCACAGTGCTTTATAAAGAACCAGTTCATCCAGGACAATCACTGGAGTTATCCCACTCATACTTGCCATAATCTTTTCTTATGTTTCTGAATTTTGTTTTTCATAGAGTATCTTTGTGTACTTTCTTAAACTTCTTTATCATCTATTCCTTTCCCAATGTGTCATGGTTGTTTTTTATATTTGAGTCCTGTCTGTGAATTGGTGTTCGTTGTTTCTAGCCTAGTTTCCCCTGAGGTTGAAGTTGAAGTAAGATCACTGAAGAAAATGCTCAGAAGCATGGGTCTTTGACTTTCTGAAGCAAAACATTCTGCAGTTGACCCTTGAACAACACAGGTTTGAACTGCATGGGTCTCCTTATATGCAGATTTTTTTTCATCATGATAAGTGTACTCTTTAATCCCCTCCCTGCCCACCACTCCTCTGGTAACCATCAGTTGGTTTTCTATAGGTAAGAGTCTGTTTCTTGGCTTGTCTTTTTTTTCCCCCTTTGCTCCTTTGTTTTGTTTCTTAAATTCCACATATGAATGAGATCATATGGTATTTATCTTTCTCTGACTTATTTCACTTAGCATTATACTCTCTGGCTCTATCCATGTTGTTGCTAACGGCAAAATTTCATTCTTTTTTTATTTTTATGACTGAATAATATTCCAGTGTGTGTCTATCACTTTTTCTTTATCCATTCATCTGTCGATGAACACTTGGGCTAGTTTCATAGTTTTGACTATTGTAAATAATGCTGCAATAAACATAGGGGTGCATGTATCCCTTTGAGTTAGTGTTTTCGTATTCTTTGAGTAAATACCCAGTAGTGCAATTCTTGGGTTGTAGGGTAGTTCTATTTTTAATTTTTTGAGGAACTTCCCAACTGTTTTCCACAAAGGTTGTACCAATTTGCATCCCCATCAACAGTACAAGAGGGTTCCTTTTTCTCCACATCCTTAACAACACTTGCTGTTTCTTGTTTTGTTTATTTTAGCCATTCTTCCAGGTGTAAGGTGATACCTCATTGTAGTTTTGATTTGCATTTCCCTGGTGATGAGTAATGTTAAGTATTTTTAATGTGTCTGTTAGATGTCTTGGGGAGAAATGTCTGTTCATGTCTTCTGCCCCCTTTTAATTGGTTTTTTTGGGGTATTGAGTTGTACCAGTTCTTTATATATTTTGGATACTAATTCTTTATCAGATATGTCATTTGTAAATATCTTCTCTCATTCAGTAGGTTGCCTTTTCGTTTTGTGGATTGTTTCTTTCATTGTGCAGAAACTTTTTATTCTCATGTAGTCCTAATAGTTTATTTTTGCTTTTGTTTCTCTTGCCTCAAGAGACATATCTAGAAAAATGTTGCTATGGCCAGTGTCAGAGAAATTACTGACTGTGTTCTTTTCTAGGATTTTTATGGTTTCATGTCTCACATTTAGGTTTTTTTGTTTTGTTTTTTTTTTTTTTAAGTTTATTTATTGTGAGAGAGAGAAAGAGAGCGAGGGAGGGGCAGAGAGAAAGGGAGAGAGAATCCCAAGCAGGCTCCTTGCTGTTAGCAAAAAGCGCAACTCCGGACTTGAACTCGTGAACCATGAGATGATGACCTGAGCCAAAACCAAGAGCTGGACATTTAACCAACTGAGCCACTCAGGCACCCCTCATATTTAGGTCTTTAATCCATTTTGAGTTTTATTTTTGTGTATGGTGAAATAAAATGGTCTAGTTTCATTCTTTTACATGTGTATGTCCAGCTATTCCAACACCATTTGTTAAAGAGACTGTCTTTCTCCCATTGTGTATTCAGTCCTCCTTTGTAGAAGATTAAGTGGCCGTATAATTGTGAGTTTCTTTCCGGGTTTTCTGTTCTATTTCATTGATCTATGTGTCTATTTCTGTGGCAATTCCATACAATTTTAATTACTTCTGCTTTGTAACATAACTTGAAATATGGGACTGTGATACTTCCAGTTTTGTTTTTCTTATACAAGATTGCTTTGGCTATTCATGGTCCTTTGTGGTTGCGTACAAATTTTACGATTGATCTAGTTCTGCGAAAAATGTCATTGGTATATTGAAAGGGATTGCATTAAATCTGTAGATTGTTTTGGGTGATATGGACATTTTTTTTTAATGTTCACTTATTTTTGAGAGAGCACAAGAAGGGAAGGAGCAGAGAGAGAGGGAGACCTAGGACCCAAAGCAGGCTCAGCACTGTCAGCATGGCCCCCAATGCAGGGCTCAAACTCACGAACCATGAGGTTGTAACCTGAGCTGAAGTAAGATGCTCAGCAGACTGAGCCACCCACGTGTCCCAGGTAGTATAGACATTTTAACAATATTTGTTCTTCCAACCCATGGGCACGGAGTGTCTTTCCATTTCTTTGCATTGTCTTGAATTCCTTTCATCAGTGTTTCAGAGTTTTTAGAATACAGGTCTTTCACCTCTTTGGTTAGGTTTATTCCTAGATATTTTATTGTTTTTGGTGCAATTGTACATGAGATTGTTTTATTATATGCAAATTTGTTTTTGATAAATATAGGACACTACTGTAAATGCATTTTCTTTGCCTTGTGATTTTCTTACCATTTTATTTTCTTTAGCTTACTTCATTATAAGAGTACAGTACATAATACATATAACATATAACATACAAAATATATGTTAACCAACTGTTCATTTACTAGTAAGGCTTATGGTCAACGGTAGGCTATTATTGGTTTGGGGGAGTCAAAAGTTATGTGTGAATTTTTGACTGAGCAGAGGGGTTTGGGGTACCCCCCATTGTTCAAGGTTCATCTGTACTTTATGCTTACTGAAAAAAAGGAAAATGGTGTGCATTCATAGAACTGCAAATTAGAAGTGCTTTTGAAAACATTGCAGGGCTTTTTTTCCTTCTTCCTCCAGATAGGACTGTATATGAATCACCCAAGAATTTAGCATTCTTACCGTCTTTTTTGTTAAAAGGAAATATCACAATCTCTTTAAGCCACCAATCCATTGCCATTCTAAGTGGGAAGTTCAAGAGCCTAGCATTTTGGTAGACATTATAGCTTTATTGTATGACAAGATTAAAAGAAATTGAATACACTCAAAGCGAGCTTATTCTTAAAATCACTCTTTCTTGGGCATTCTGATAACTGAGTTTTTAACATAATTAACCTAAGATAGGTGTCTATTCAAATTTTTCTTATGTTTATTTATTTATTTTTGAGAGAGCGAGCGAGCACAGAGGAGGGGCAGAGCGAAGGAGATAGAGAATAACAACCAGGCTCCAAATTGTCAGCACAGATCCAAACACCAGGCTCAAACTTACAGATCCTCACAAACCGTGAGATCATGACCTGAGCCAAAATCAAGAGTCTGACACTTAACCGACTGAGCCACTTAGGTGCCCCTATTCAGTTATTTTTTATCTGCTATATCTGTTAAAGTTAACTGTGTACTTGAACATGAACTTGAAAGTAATGACTAAGTTGAACCTCAGTAATTTTTTTTGTTTATCTTAATGTTGAAGAACATTTTCTTTTCCTTTTAGTTAACTCTAAGAGTAATTGTAAAACAAATCTACTTTGTATCTTATATTCTGACCTTGTTTTTGCTGTGTAATGGAATTTGGATTACAAACCCATAATGTGGGGACCTCTGAGGTGTTTCACCTTGTGTTGATGTGAATTCACTTAATCATTATTTAAAAAAAAAATTTTTTTTTAATGTTTATTTTATTTATTTTTGACAGAGACAGAGACAGAATGTGAGTGGATCAGGGGCAGAGAGAGAGAGGGAGACACGGAATCCAAAGCAGGCTCCTGGCTCCAAGCTGTCAGCACAGAGCCTGATGCAGGGCTCGAACTCACGAGCTGTGAGATCATGACCTGAGCCAAAGTCGGATGCTCAACTGACTGAGCTACCCAGGCACCCCTATCATTATTAACATTCAATACACTTAGGGCTTTTTTTTTTTTAATGTTTACTAATGTTTTGGACAGAGAGCGAACCTGAGCAGGGGAGGGGCAAAGAGGGGGAATGAGAATCCCAAGCCGGCTCCCTATTGTTTATATCAATTATTTTCAATTATAAAACCAAAGTAGCATATCACGTGTAAGGAGCAAAATTGTTTTTTATTTTTGTTTTTTTTATTTTAGAGTGAGCATGGGCAGAGACAGAGAATCTTAAGCAGGCTCCGCGCTCAGCACAGAACCCAGTGTGGGACTCCATCTCACAAACCCTGAGATCATGACCTGAGCCAAAATCAAGAGTCGGATGCTTAACCGACTGCATTTGCCAAACTTCATGTTGTCAAAATAGAACTTCTTTTTTAATCGTCAAACTCAGTACTGTTTGAGTCAGAAATCCTCAAGAAAGTAAAAAGCAGCAGGGGGTGAAAATTAGGTGGCATAATCTTAGTAAACGTTTTTATTTTTATTATGACAGAAAAGTCTTCCCTTTAAGACTTGTCAGATTAACTCAAAGAGCAACACTCTGTAATGAGAATATCTTCTGGGGTCGCCCAAACTGGGATGAATCTACATTTGTATGCAGCAGTATCGTGTGTGCTCTTTTGGCAAGAACAGTAAGCCCTTGAGGGTTTCTCCACACTGTCTTCAGAGGAGAAATTTAGTTTTCAAGGACTCCATAGAACATAAAACCTTGCCCTTAAAGATTTACTTAATCTCATTTTCTTTGAATAGCCTGTGTCATTTGTGATGAAATTGTATGATTGTACTATTTGATACGTGGAAAATATTTTATTAAAAAGTCTCCTTCCGGGGCGCCTGGGTGGCTCAGCCAGTTAAGCATCTGACTTCAGCTCAGGTCATGATCTCACAGTTCAAGAGTTTGAGCCCAGCGTGGAGCTCTGTGCTGACAGCTCAGAGCCTGGAGCCTGCTTCGGATTCTGTGTCTCCCTCTCTCTCTGCCCCTCCCCTGCTTGCCCTCTGTGTGTCTCTCTCTCAAAACTAAAATTTTTTAAAAAGTCCCCTTTCTTAGCAACGCGTGTTCTTGTTTTCAGGATATACCTTCTCAGAAGCTTCACAGGAGAGAAAGCAGTGACAAAGAAGGAAGTTATTTTTTGCATGATAAAATCATCAACTTTAGTCACCAACTTCTAATTCAAATGAAATTTTAATTTGGGTGTCTTACTCTTCCTTCTTAAAACAATTTTGGGGGCACCTGGGTGGCTCAGTCAGTTGAGCATTCAACTCTTGATTTTGGCTTAGGTCATTCATGATCCCAGGGTTGTGGGATTGATCCCCCACATCAGGCTCCATGCTGAGTGTGGAGGCTGCTTAAGATTCCCTCTCTTTCTCATTGCCGCTCTCGCCACTCATGCTGGCTCTCTCTAAAATAAAATTTTTTAAAAAATTGAAAAAGAACAATTTTATTCCTTATATATATGTGATGTGTTACTTTGGTTTTATAATTGAAAATAACTGAAACAAATAACATCTGAGCTCTTGAGCCTGGAATACCAATGTGGTTGATTTTAGGACTTGAATAAAAAGACCATAGAATTTGGGGTAAACCTCTCAATTCCTTAAAGTTTTTCAGAAACCCTACCTCTGATGAGGTCGTTCTCATATTGCTCATATATGGGTCATTGCTTGGTAAAATGCCAAGAGTAAGTAGTGTCAGTCTGGCATTTTATCAGTGACTACATTAAAGCATATTTTCAGGAAATAAGTGTGACAGATCTTATGTGACAGAAGATAGAGGATATCAGGCACATACAGTTTAGATACAGAAGTAAGAGCAAACTAAGTTAACCAGAGGTAGAGGAAACACTTCAAGACTGGGGGGTACACAGAGGAATCCAGTCCTCACATATAGTTCTTATTATATATCAGTTTCACCTCTCTGTGTTATTAGGAAGAAATGGAAAGTTTTTTTACACATTGATAGGAAGGGGTGCAATCTATGTTATAGAACTGAATTTATCAACTACTTTAGTAAAATTAATTTGTTAATTGGCAATAAGCTTGTTGCTTTTGTATTACTTTTGTAGTACTTTATACTGGATATCTTTTCCTTCATTCCTCCCCCATAGTTACTGAAAACCAGATGTGTTGGAATTAGTCCAAAAGCCACAAGTAGAAGGATTTGGTTTCTTCCAAGTCAGAGGGTGACTATCTTTTTCTCTTAAAAACTGAAGTTAACCCTTTTCTGTGTTTATGCTAGAGAAATAAGCCAGTCTTTATTCTAGTCAAGGTTTTATATATTTAATGGAATGGGGGAGAGCTTACTGTAAATACAGCTGGTCTTTTATTTTTTTTAAGTTTTTTAAATTTTGTTTATTTTTGAGAGCGAGTGAGTGGGTGAGGGGCAGAGAGAGAGGGAGACACAGAACCTGAAGAAGGCCCCAGGCTCTGAGCTGTCGGTACCGAGCCTGACACAGGACTCAAACTCACGAACTGTGAGATCATGACCTAAATTGGATGCTTAACCCACTGAGCCATCCCGGCACCCCAGAGCTGGTCTTTTAAGGCAAGAGATGTACCACTTCCTCAAGCTAGTCATTTGTAGATTTTTTTATTTCCAGGCAAAAATGCCATCATTAGAATTTTTCTCTCCTTTTGATTTGTTCTGTCTGCCCATATACCAAAATGTATTATCCTGAGTTCCTTTTGGCCTGTCAGTTGTTTGAACTGAAGATTACACACTGGATGCCTGGGGAGAGACCACTAGGTCAGTGTGAGGAAAAGCAGGCTGGGAGACCTCACTCTCATTCTTCGGGGAACCAGATTTTGCTGTCATTGTAGCACCAAGAGCAAGAGCTACTGAGATTTTTCAGTGTTTTCAAATCCACAAGTCCTCTAGTTTATATGAAGTTAATTTCAGCCCCCTTTCCACTTGTCCCTTTTCTGTGTTTCTTAATGGATTTTTCCAAGGATGCTCGCCTTGATTTTTCCCTTTCATTCACAAGATAGAAGCATTCTATTTCTTGCCAAGCTGATGGGTTTCAAAGTGTATGTGTTCTATATGAAGACTTAGGCCTTAAAAAATTGTTAATGAGGTTGCTGTTACTTTCCTCAGCATTTACCAAATATCCGACTTTTATTTTGCTGAACTCTCTCGGCCTTGAAGGATTTTTCAGTGGCTTTAGCAGTAATTATAGTAACAAAGACGCTGCCACAGGTGATTGCCTTTGTCTTCTTGTGGCAGAAAAGCTTTTCCCCCCTCTGTTGTACATAGCAAGTCCCCCTAAAATGAAAACTCAGTGATCACATAAATAAGTGTGCGAGCTAGTTGATGCATGTTAAGAATTCCTTGTCGGGGCGCCTGGGTGGCTCAGTCAATTAAGCTTCTGACTTCAGCTCAGGTCATGATCTCACAGTTTTGAGTTCGAACCCCAGGTCGGGCTCTGTGCTGACAGCTCAGAGCCTGGAGCCTCCTTGGGATTCTGTGTCTCCTTCTGTCTCTGACCCTCCCCCACTTGCTCTCTCTGTTTCTCTCTCGCTCTCAAAAATAAACAAACATTAAAAAAAAAAAAAAGAATTCCTTGTAAGATTTTCGTAATCATTGTGAAAGCTCTTTATGGGTAACTGCATGTTGTTTAGGGTAAACACTAAAATGGGTTTGTTTGTTTTTTTACTGAAACAGTACTCTAGAAGAAATAGGATACGGTTTATGCTCCAATGCCACTAGAGTGTATATGTGAGATTGTATGAGGCATCCTTTTGCCTGAAGGAAAGATGTTATCCTGTTAGAAAACAGGATGTGTATATGATTACATCTAATGTGGCCATATTGAATTTCTTCTTATTTAGTTCCTAAATAAGAGGACCCAAAACATTGCAGTAACAATTCTTAGGACCCGTTGGCCATATTCAGTTCTCTTAAATTATGTAGATAGAATGGATCTTAAGAATAGTTGACTCTGGGGCACCTGAGTGGCTCAGTTGGTTAACTGTTCGACTTCAGCTCAGATCATGATCTAATGGCTCGTGGGTCTGAGCCCCACATTGGGCTCTGTGCTGACAGCTCAGAGCCTGAAGCCTGCTTTGGATTCTGTGTCTCCCTCTATCTGCCCCTTCCCTGCTCACGTTCTTGTCTCTCAAAAATAATAAATAAACGTTAAAAAAAATGTTTTTAAACAAACAAAAGAATAGTTGATTTTGTAAAGAAAAAAAGAAAGCTTAGTATTCAGGTGTAGACACCAAGAATTTACCATCTGTTAGAATCCAGGGAAAGTGGCCTAGCATATTTTCCAGGAGAAAATGACACGACCAGTCTATGTAGATTAGTGGTGGTAGGGGGTACGTAACAAATGGCATCTGTCACCAGAAAAAGCTGTTTCATTCAGCTTCTGAATTTGGGTGAGTGCCATGACTATATCAGCAGAGTGCCTGGTCATATAGCAGCTATCAAGCATTACCCAGAATTATTTTGTGTAAATCTGTCTGGAATGTGGGATCTCCTTTTTTGATAGTTTTGGTGTGCAAATTAAAAACAAACAGGGACACCTGGGTGGCTCAGTCCATTAAGCATCAGACTCTTGATCTCGGCTCAGGTCTTGATCTCAGGGTCATGAGTTCAAGTTCCACATGGGGCTCTCCCCTGGGCATGAAGCCTACTTAAAAAAAAAAAAAAAAAAAAGTGAGTTGCTAAAACTTGGAGGACACTTTTAGGTTGTAATAGAGTGGTTCACAGCATGAACTTGGAAGGCAGACTGCCTTGGTTTGAATTATGGCACCCAGCCTTTCTGTCCTTCAGTGTTTCTCATCCCTAAAATAGGATAATGTACTTGATAACTCTAAGCACTTTTCCAGTCTAGAGCCCAGGCTACACTTTAGAGTAGAAAATGACTTCACATAAATTAAAACTTAATGGAAATATTTCAGTATTTTAAATGGTGATTAACTTAGTAAACAGGGAAGGTGTTGACTAACAAATGATTTGTACATTTATTTATTTATTTTTACAAATGATTTGTACATTTAAATGAAGGGAGGATGACATCTGGTATGCTTACATTTAACAAAATAGCTGGATTGTAGAAAAATTGCTTGCATTTCATTTGGTTGTTTTCTATTTGCCTCATCATAAGAATTTCCTGAAGATTCTGGAGATTCTGGTTCAGTAATTTGGGTTTGGATCTTGAGAACATACACTTTTTTAAGTCAATTGATAGATTTTTATCTTTTAAAAACATACATTTGACAAACCGCTCAGATGATTATTAAGAGACAGTTTACAGAGTTAAGTATTGTGTGTCTTCTCTGAACCCCAGCTTTCTGACCAACAGAATCAAAGATTTGACTAGAAAAAAGATGGTCTGCTTCCTAACTCACTTTATGATTTTGAGATTCCTATCTAATGATTATGATATCAGAGAATTCCATTACATGTGATGCAATATGGGGTGAGGAACTGAGCCTTCTATTTACCAGAAAAATTAATTCAGCACACTTTAAAAAAATGTTTCCATAAAGAAAAAAGCTTTCTAATAAAATAATAACCTTGAGATAATTTGTATTGATTCAGTTAATTCTAAATATCGATAATGAAGCAATAATAAAGCACCCAAAACTCTGGTAATGTGTATTGTCTTTTGTTGGGTGTGTGTACACACTATTTAAAATACTGCTGTTTTAGAATTACTGGTCCTTCAATTTAGCAAATTTACTAAAATTGTGAGCAGTTAAAACTTCTCATTACAATCTTCATTCTAATCCATGGCAATTCTCTTTTGCTAGTTATCCCATCACCTGAGCACAGTCTGTCATTTCTCATGCATCTTTGCTTGACAATCCGTACCTTTCCCATTTATCACCGTGTCTCAGAGTCCACACTGTTGAGCTCGGGAGACATGCCTCACTGCCTGCCAGTACACACTTGTTCAGCAACAAGGAATGTCTAACAATCAGCAAATTAGTGTTGATTGTTCTATTCTTGACCCAGTGATTTCTTTAGCTGATAGTAGTAAGTAGATAATTGGGGGCTATTAGCACACTTATCCATGTGTTGTTTTTAATCCCCTAAGTCTTCCCAAGCCTATCTCATGGGAGAATAACAGGTATTTCTTAGGCTCCACAAAGTGATGGCCAGCAATTGACATGAATTGACACAGGTTTTTGTTTTGTTTTTGCAGGGTGGTGGGAGGGGTTGCAGGGGAGCCTTCAGGAACAGAAACAAGATGACAGTATGGAGCACCAGTCATAATTTCAAGATGAATTGAGTTCCTGAAGTTTGGGCTGCTCATTAATTAGTGGATTTCTCTTGAGCAGGGGATATCTCTAGAGCACCTTTAGGGTATACAGCTTATTAAAACTGTTTAATGTATATGCTGTTTTGAATGGTATATATTACAGATCTAATTGTGGTCTGTGGTGTTTAATCTATTTTAGAAACTGGATGGCTTCTACAGGGAGCCAGGCCTCTGATATAGACAAGATTCTTGGATTCTTCAGTGATGGCGCACCCCCCACCAAAAAGCCCAGGTAAACAAGGGAAGGGAATCTGAGGAACACAGTAAATTACCAAACAGACTTGCCCCACATCCCAGTTGTTTTCAGAAATTAATATTGGTCTTCATATAAAAATTAAATTATTTTTATTTTGGATTCAATTTTTATTTTTATCCAGGTCATAAATGTACATAATTTTAAAAGTCAGTACCTGAAAGCTTATAATGCCTTGTCCCTCTATAGAGATAATCACCTGCAGCCTTTTAATTGATTTCTTTAATACTTCCATTCATATTTTTAAATACTTTGTATGTACTGCTGTTTTTTAGTGTTTTGGTTTTATCTATTTCCAGTTAAGAAAGATGAGGATTAGGCTTGCTCTTCTGGAGCCTCTCCTCACATGTTGCCCCCCTCCCCAGTGTGTTTTATATCATAATTTTTGGTTAAGTCAGTTTTTAATAGTTACATTACATGACTGTATAAGTAGTTCATAGGTGAGCCTAATCGTGTTTTGAAATACACTTTTTTGTCCATTTTTCCCTCCAAGTTATTAAAGATTGTCTCTCTCTCTCTCTCTCTCTCTCTCTCTCTTTTTTTGGTTTGCTTTGTTTTCTATGTACCTACCAATTTGTCTTCAAACTCTGTGACAGAAGAGTAAATCTCTTAGATATGCTGACACTCATCAGTAATTTACTAGTTTAAATTGTTTCGTGGGGTTTTCCTTTTGGACCATATTCTGCTGAGGATAGTTCTCCAGGCCTGCTGAAAATGGCTGATATTTGCCATTTTCCTTCCCCATGACCTCAAGGATTCCTCTTACATCTCTCCTGTATTGGAGCCTCTCTTTCCTAGATACCATGTCACCTTTTTGGTGTAGTCCTTCATTTTGCTGAAAACTATTTTCATTAGCTTCCTTAGTAAGGATTCACATGAGAAGGGTTTTTGGAGACATTTGCAAATGTCTTTATCATATTTGTACATTGATTTGATGATTTGGCTGAGTGTAGAATTTTAGGGAGGAAGTCATTTTCCTTAGAGTTCTGAAGTTACTGCTCATTCTCTGCTAGCAGCTAAGTCTTCTGCCAAAATAGGGACTCTGTGCCGATTCCCAGTCATTTGTGTCATGTGGCCTCTTCTTTTCTCATTAGAAGCTTATAAGGATAGTTATTTTATTCTCAGCAACCTGAAATTTCATGGTGATGTACCTTCATATGAGTCTAGACATCAGGTAGCTCTTCAGAGCTGTCTACTGATAATTCATTTTTGAAAATTTTTTTTCTTATTTGATAATTTCCTTTACAGTTTTTTCTGTATTGTGTCTTTGTAGAACTCTTGGTATTCAGATATTGGACCTTCTGGAGTAGGACTCTAGTTTTTTTATATTTTTCTATTGCTTTTGTTTTTATCATTCTGCTGTCTCAAGTAATTTTGTTTTCTTCCAACCTTACAAATTTTTTATTTGTTATATTTTTAATTTCCAAGAAATCTTTTTGTTTGCTCACCCCCCTCCTTTTTTTCTTAAGTTTATTTATTTATTTTGAGTGAGAAAGAGCAGAGGAGGGGCAGGGAGAGAGAAAGAATCCCAAGCAGGCTCTGCACTGTCAGCGCAGAGCCAGATGCAGGGCTTGAACTTAAGAACTGCAAGATCATGACCTGAGCCAAAATCAGTAGTCAGATGCTTAACTGAGCAAGCTGCCCAGGTGCCCCATGCCCACCCCTTTTATGGCATTCTTTGTTTGTTTGTTTGTTTCATGTTTATTTTTGAGAGAGTGAGACAGAATGTGAGCTAGTTCTGGGGGGGAGGGGAAGAGAGAGAGGGAGACACAGAATCTGAAGCAGGCTCCAGGCTCTGAGCTGTCAGCACAGAGCCCAATGCGGGCCTTGAACCCACAACCGTGAGATCATGACCTGAGCAGAAGTCCGACATTTAACGAACCGAGCCACCCAGGTGCCCCATACAGCGTTCTAATGTTCATGTTTCATAGATGCCTTTTTTTTTTTTTTTTTTTTTTTTTTTTTTTAATTTATGGAGATAACTGTTTTCAGTTTTTCTTCTTTCTCTGGTATTGTCCCTTGTTTCCTGCAGGTTTCTTTCTAGGTACTAGTTTGTTTATATGTAACTCTCACATTGGGAGCTTTGTTCAAATGTAAGATGACCTTTCTTTGTCTGCTCATATTTAAGAGAAGACGCTAAAGAGCCAGTTGGAGAATCTGTGTGTGTGTAAAGGACTTGGTCTCTCGTGCTTCATTGGGGGTGTCAAGCATGGTTCTGGAGCTGAGGAATCGCTGCCTGTCAGAACCTGTGGGTCTTTTCTCTCATGCTGGCCATTATCCCCAAAAGAAGATGAGTGGATGGGGAATAGCGTGCAGGTATAAGGTTCACTGCCAGTGTCTGAGAGTCTTCCTCTGGGAGAAGGGGGCAAAGGAGAGTCTTGCCATTTCATATACTGACTTTTACTTAATCTCCTTCCCCAAGCTGTGCACAGTGTTCTCAAATACTCAACCTCTCTGGAGAGCAAGCCTCCAGTCTTAGAATTCTAACTGTTTCTAAGACAGCCTTGCAGTGACTTCTCTTATCTTGGCCCCACCTGCCCCTCTACCTTCAGACTTACTTGACATTCCCAAGGTTCTGTCGAGGGAATCAGCTCTTACCTTACAACTTCTAAAATTTTGTGGGCCTGTGTTGTCTGCTGTCATCTTTTCCTATTCTGTTTTTTATGAACTTACGCTTTCTAAAAAAATTACTTTATAATTACTTAGTGGTTTTAGGAAGAATCAGAAACGAAAAGTGAGGCAAAATTACACCTCAGACCTATAATGGATGAGGTAAAAAATTCAAGTAATACAGCACAATCAAGTGAGAAGTAAAAATCATTGTTCTCCCCAATCCCCAGGTTTAACCACTACTAACAGTTCTTGTGAACCCTTCTAGAAATTTTCTGTATGTATTGTTTTATGTTTCAATATCTTAATTCCCTTGAACTGAAACTTATTTTTCATCATCAGTTTCTGATATCTGTTATCAAGTCTTTTCCCATAGACTAAACTTTTGAGATTGGGGACTTGATTTTATTCATAGGAACATCATTAGTGCCTACCCTTATGTCTAGTACTTTGTAAGTTTTTCATATTTGTTGAATGACTGAATGCAGGAGTTGGGGATAGGGAAGGCAGTTCTAAAGTTTGGTTTCCCAAAACAGGTTTCCCAAGGCTGTTTCTTACGTTATGCCAAAATGCGAATCCTTTTTCTATTTTATTATTTTGACAAAAGATTGAGAAAGGCAATTTCTTGGAAAACACCTACCATTAGCAAAAATTCAAGTGAATAAACATATTTCAAACACATTTTAATGTAGTTTCCAGATTGTAGGGGGGGGGGGGCCAAAACACAAAAACTTGTGCCCCTGCTATCTCTTCAAAACAGAACTCTGTGGTGCTTCTCATGATAAGAAAGGAATGTTTTCTCTTCTTGTCGTATCTGTTGAATAGTTTTTTCTTTGTTTATTTAGGTAATGTGAAGGTCCTGTGTTTCACAGTTCTCTTAACTACTTTTTTTCTTCCTTCTTTTTTTTTTTTTTTTGCCTCAAGATAATCTAGAACAAAACCAAAGTGGAATTTGTTCCCATATTTGACTGTCTCATTCTCAATTTTATCTTAATAGTGTGTATGAAATCTGAGCTTAAATTTGGCTTTCTTTCATCTCTTCTTTTATATTTGCCAGCAGTGGGAATTTAATTTGTATGGATTTCTTTTCTGTCTGGAGTCCGTGTTTTTTTGAAATTCAGTGTTGGTTTAAAATATAAGTTAGTAAAACTCAGCTGGGCTGTAATGTGATCAGATCTTTTCCTACTGTTAGTGGGTTTTTTTAGGTTGAGAGAACTATGAGGGAGAAAATTGATTTTAAGAGTGTCTTTTAAGATTCCTGAAATAGGTTTTTCAGCAAGTCTTGGCACAAAATTCTGGTCTTTTTGCTTAAGATACTCAGGAGAGGATGGGGCACCTACCCGGCTCAGCTGGTTAGGTGTCTTGACTTTGACTCGGGTCAAGATCTCACGGTTCTTGAGATCAATCCTCACGTCGAGCTCTGTGCTGACAGCATGGAGCCTGCTTGGGATTCTCTCACTCCCTCTTTCTCTGCCCCTCCCCCCCCACTCATGCGCGCACACGTCCGCTCGCTCTCTCTCAAAATAAATAAACAAACATTAAAAAAAAAAGATACTTAGGAGAGGTATCAGAAACTGGTACTTTATCCTCTTTGCAATTATGAAAGTGATAGCTGAAAACCGTGATTTTCAACAGTCCTTCCGTGTGCTTTCTCTTATCTGTTGGATGTTCCAATCCTCTTCATTTGGTTGACTTTTTCAGGAAGCTGCTTCCAAGCTTAAAAACTAAGAAGCCCCGGGAGCTTGTGCTGGTGATCGGAACAGGCATTAGTGCTGCAGTTGCCCCTCAGGTTCCAGCCCTAAAGTCCTGGAAGGGGTTAATTCAGGCCTTACTGGATGCTGCCATTGATTTTGATCTTCTAGAAGATGAGGAAAGCAGAAAATTTCAGAAATGTCTCCATGAAGACAAAAACCTTGTCCATGTTGCCCATGACCTTATCCAGAAACTCTCTCCTGTGAGTACCCTCCTGTGTACCCTGGGATTTGATATTTTTTGAAACCATGGCACGTATGCCAAATGTAATAAGAATATTCACTTCTAGTTTATAGATTTGCATAACATTTTGCTCTTTTACAAAATGTCTGTTTATGGACCCTATTCAGGGTAGTTATCTTGACCCATTTGTGCATGCGTACGTGCGTGTGTGTGTGTGTGTGTGTGTGTGTGTGTGTGGTGGTGGTGGTGGTGGTGGTGGTGGTGGTGGTGGTGGTGGTAGTGGTGGTGGTGGTAGTGGTGATGATGGTGATGATGGTGATGATGATGTTGTTGTTTCTGAGTGATGTGGAAATGTTAGAGTTCGGAGCCAATGGCCAAGAAAGAATTCTTGAGACATCTTTGGTGCAAAAAGGTGGTTTTATTAAAGCACGGGGACAGGACCTCACGCACTGGGATCGTGAGGGGTGACTGATTATATATATACTACTTGGGAGTTGGGGGAAGTAAAGATTAGGGGAAGTTACCAAGGGGACTTTCATATGCTAAAGAAGACTCACGGGATCCTGAATGATAAGGGCCTCCTTGTCTTGTATTGTCTTCAACATGCCTTCAAAATCAGGATTCATTTAATATATTTATATATTTGCAAATAATAGAGTAGCCAAAGCATGTTGTAAATCTTTTCTTTTAATTTTATTTATTTTTTAATATACGTCCAAGTTAGTTAGCATATAGTGCATTTTAACATTTTTGTTTATTTTTTAATTTGCATGTTGTAAATCTTACTAAGTCATATTTTTGAAGAAAAAGAAGAAACATTTTGAAGAAAAATGGTTCATGACTCATTTCAGAAACTTAGTATGTTTTACGTCCTCTTTTCATTTCCTTATCCTTAGTTGTGATAAACTGTTACTAATTTAGAATAATGTAAATAAATAATAGGCTTTTAAAGGGCTCATGTGACCTCTGTCTGGTACCATATACAGAAATGAACTCAAAATGGATTAAAGACCTAAATATGGAGCTAAAACTATAAAACTCTAGAAGAAAACAGATTTAAAACTTAATGACTTTGAATCTGGCAGCAGTGTTTTAAACATGACACCAAAAAAGCACAAGTAACAAAAGATAGATAACACTGCACTTTACCAAACATAAAATCTGTTAGGCTCAACGACCACTATCTATAAGAAAGTGAAAAGAGAGCCCCCCCAGAATGGGAGAAAATATTAGCAACTCCTGTATCTTCTAAAGGTGTAGTATCCAGAATATATAAAAAAGTATTATAACTTAACAATAAAAAGGCAAATAATTCAATTTTTAAATGGCAGAGGACTTGAATAGACGTTGTTCCAAGGGAAACGGCCAATGAGCACACGAAAAGAGGCTCCACATCAGACGTCATTAGCAGAGTGCAAATCAGAACCACCTGAGGTGCTACTTCACTTGGGCCAGGACGGCCAGAGTCAGACGGTCAGATAATTAAGTGTTGGCGAGGATGTGGAGAAATTGAAATCCTCATGCACTGCTGGGCTTGTGAAATGGTGCGAACAATGTGGAACACGGTCTGGCAGTTCCTCAAACAGTTAAATATAGAGCTACCATCTGACCCAACAGTTCCACTTCTGGATACACCCAAGAGAAATGAAAACATGTTCAGACAAAAACGTATAAGCAAACATTGATAGCATTATTCGTAATAGCCAAAAGGTGGAAGTAATCCAGAGGTCTGTCAGCTGTCAAATGAATAATCAAAATGTGGCATATTCATACAATGGAATACTACTTGCCAATAAAAGGAAATTCAGTACTGATACATGCTGCAGCATGAATGACCTTAGCATAATGTATGCTAAGTAGGAGCCATTTACAAAAGACCCCATACTAGATGATTCCATTCATACAGAATGTCCAGAATAGGGAGACCTGTTAGAAAAAGTATAGTAGTTATTTGTTGAGGGCTGGAGCATGGATGGAGGGCAGCTGGGTGATATTTAAAGGTACCTGGTTTCTTTTTGATATGATGAAATGTCCTAACATTGACTGTGGCGACAGTTGCGGTATTTGTGAATCTAAAAATTATCATTGATGATGCTAAGTGAAATAAGCCATACAGAGAAAGACAGATACCATATGGTTTCACTCTTATGGATCCTGAGAAACATAACAGAAACCCATGGGGGAGGGGAAGGAAAAAAAAAAAAAAAAAAAAAGAGGTTAGAGTGGGAGAGAGCCAAAGCATTAGAGACTGTTAAAAACTGAGAACAAACTGAGGGTTGATGGGGGGTAGGAGGGAGGGCAGGGTGGGTGATGGGTATTGAGGAGGGCACTTTTTGGGATGAGCACTGGGTGTTGTATGGAAACCAATTTGACAGTAAATTTCATATATTAAAAAATAAAAAAATAAAAAAAAAATAACAGTAAAAAAAAAAAAATAAAATAAAATAAAAAATAAATAAAAAGGAAAAAAAAAAATAAAAATTATCATTGAATTTACACTTCAAATAAGTGAACTGTATGTCATGAAAACTGCATCTCAGCACAGCTGTAGAAATAAAGGTAAAAGGATAGAAAACAGGTATGATTCAAACACTGATCAATAGAAAGTGAGAGTGGCTATATCAATATCTGATAAAGTACACTTGAGAACAGGGAGGAAAGAAAACATAATTTCTTAATGTCTAAAAAATAATCCAAAATACTGTCATATAAAGAGTCAATTAAAGAGTATATAGCCAGAAAATACAAGGGAAAATGTTATTGGAAATGTGTCAGCTAATTAATTTAAAAAATGTTATCTTTCTGGGGGAGAAAAAAAAAAGAAGGAAAGAGAACTCATGAGGAAAAAGAGTACTGTGTCCGACTAGGATGATTGGTCTGTGGATGAAGAAGTTCTGTTTCCAGCTAGGATGCAGTGTTGTCATGCCCTCTATTGTCTTGGCCATAGCCTTCTCTAATCCATCACCATGGTCTCCTGAGAACAGAAAACATGATTTTGCTAGCTGGATGAGTTATGATTGAAAGTAATGAGATTTAAAGTCAGTGTCATTAAGTGTATACCTACCAAATGTACCAGACTGGGGCCACTAATTATCTTTGGATGAAGATTTATTATTAGCCTGAAAGCGTAGTTGTGGGTTAGTGTCAGTTGCATTAGAGGAGCAATTATCAAACCTTTTGGTCTCAAGACTTCCTTTATACGCCTAAAAATTTTTGAGAATCTCAAACAACTTTTGTTCTTGTGAAGTATATCTGTCAATATTCACTGTATTAAAAATTGAGAAATGTTTAGGGGCACCTGGGTGGCTCAGTCGATTAAGCATCTGACTTCAGCTCGGGTCATGATCTCACCGTTCGTGGGTTCGGGTCCCGCATCGGGCTCTGTGCTGACAGCTCAAGGCCTAGAGCCTGTTTGGGATTCTGTGTCTCCCTCTCTGTCTGCCCCACACTCACTCATGCTCTCTCTCTGTCTCTCAAAAATAAACGGTAAAAAAAAAAATTGAGAAATGTTTAAAAATAGCAAGAAATGTTTAAAATACTAATTCACTTAAAAATAGCAATAAACCAGGGCGCCTGGGTGGCTCAGTTGGTTAAGCATCTAACTCTTGATTTTGGCTCAAGTTATAATGTCACAGTCCTGGGATTGAGCCCCACGTCGGGCTCTGTGCTGACAGTAAGGAGCCTAATTGGGATTCTCTCTCTCCCACTCTGTGTACCTCTCCTTTGCTCAAGCTCTCTTTCAAAATAACAAAGTTTAAAAAAAAGTGACAATAAACCTATTACATGTTAACATAACTAACATGTTTGTGAAAAATATATTTTCCAAAACAAAAATAAATTAGTGAAAAGAATAGTATTGTTTCACACTTCTACAAATCTCTTTAAGGTCTGGCTTAATCAAAAACAGTTGGAGTCTCATATCTGTGTTCTATAGTGTGTGTTGTTTTGGTGTATGTGGAAAAAATCAGGTCTCACAGATACGTAGTTGAAAAAGAAAGTATTTTAATAGTCTCTTTAGATAATTATAGATATTTATTGTTGATACTACACTAAAAACTAGGTAAGTAGTGGCTTCCTTCCTTAAGATTAATAGCAATAGGGAACTGAAGTCAAATCCATATTAATAGGAATATGGAATCTGAACTTCTCCTATTTTGTTGCATTAAAATCCGCGATCCATCTTGCATTTATTTATTTTTTTTTAATTGTTTATTTTTGGGAGAGAGAGAACGAATGTGAGCAGGGGAAGGGCAGAGAAAGAGGTCGACAGAAGATCCAAAGTGGGCTCTGCGCTGACAGCAAAGAGTCCAGATGCAGGGCTCAAACCCGTGACCGCGAGATCATGACCTGAGCCGAAGTCAGACACTCAACCGACTGAGCCACCCAGGTGCCCCGCCATCTTGCATTTAGGATGAACCTTTCCCCCATCTTTCACCCTTTTGCAATATCGTGCATTTGTCATTTGGAAAATATTGGTTCGCTGAGTTATATATATCTTCTAGATACTGACACATTTCACTACAGCGGCAACAAAATTGCATCCATTAATGACACCACCCATCCCTCACAGAGGTATCTGGAAGCAGTCAAGCTCATGGTGGCAGAATAAGGTTTTCTAAAATTCTGGTTTTTGCTTGAAAGCTCAACTTTTGTCATTGGCAGCCATGACAGCAATGCTCTGTTGTTTTCCTCGAAACGGCAGGCTCACTTTATTTTTGCAACATTGCCTGAGAAAACCCAAATCTGAATAACTGTAGTGTGTCTGTCATTCATTCAAGTAAAAATAACGTTTGATGAGAACAGGTGGCCAGTTGAGTTTACAGCTCGACCACACAAGTGTTTTGCCTGGAGACAGCCATCATACTTCAGTCTGTAGCACCTGTGCTCTGTGCAGAGCTCCTGTTTCTTCACACAGACTTTTAAGCAGACATGTGCTCAAGGAGCAAGGTTTACTACAGTTAGTAATTTTTACTGTTTCGTTAAGGGCATTCTTAAGGGAAACTGAGTTTTTTTTCTTACTGTAGGTCTTTGGTAGTGAAGAATACAGTGATCACTGGCACAGCTTGGTTCCACTGTCTGGATTCACACTAAGGCACCAACAGTTTTACCCACCATTGCTTTTGTACCATCAGTGCAAATATCAGCACAGTTTAAAAGACAAAAATCACCTTAATATTATTATGAAAATAATTTTACTTTTCAGACTCATTAAAGGATATTAGAGATACATGGGGTCCATGGGCCACATTTTGAAAACCACTTTAATAGAGGATATGTAAGAAAAAAATAACAGGCAACCCAGAGGCTTTAAGAAAAAGATACACTGGGGCGCCTGGGAAGCTCAGTCGGTTAAGTGTCCGACTTCGACTCAGATCATGATCTCACGGTTCCTGAGTTCAATCCCCGCATTGGGCTCTCTGCTGTCAGCACAGAGTCTGCTTTAGAATCCTCTGTTCCCCTCTCTCTGCCCCTCCCTCACTCATGCATGCTTTCTCTCTCAAAATAAATAAATAAACTTAAAGCCAAATTTTAAAAAGACACACACACAAACTTGGAAATTTGAACACTAGGTATTTGATATTAAGGAATTCATATTACTGCTTTTTTTTTTAGGTGTGATAGGTGGTATTGCAGTTTTGTTTTATATGTAAAGGGGAGTCCTTATCTTTTAGGGAACTGTTGAAGTATCTGCATGAAATGATGTTTGGGAATCGCTTCAGAAGAAATTCCACGAAGGGGAGAAGGTGGCAGGGTGTGGTAGAGGGCTTAGATGAAATAAGATGGGCCATGTGTGGTAATTGTTGAAACTGGATGATGGGTCTACAGGGGGTATTATGTTCTTTTTACTGTTACATGTTTTGAAAATGTCCTTTTTTTTTTTTCTTTCTTTCTTTTTTTTTTTTAAAAAAAAGAATCTAACAGTAGTAACATGGCAGGGTTAATAGACCTGTCTACTGGGCCAGTTTTTTGTAAGGCGGTGACATTGTGCATTCAATGCAGAGAACTTGGGTTTCAGAATCAGACTTGGCATTTAAATGAACTAGGACCCTGGGAAAATCACTGAACTTCTCAGAATCTATTTTTGCACCTGTAAAAACTGGGCTAATACTGCTTAACTCATGTGAAGAACAAGTGAGATAATGTATATGAAGTGTTTGGCACATAGTAAATGTACTATAAATGGTCATAACCTTCGTTGGAAAGAGTCAGGATCTTGTTTCTTACTGTATCTGGTATCAGAAAGATGTGAGTTACAGGGTAAAAGGAAATGAAGTAGCACTGGATTCAATTCACTGTTTTAAATGAATGAGAACATGTCCTTAAAATTGTGTGGGAGTTTGGCATTTCCTTTGGACCATGGAACCTCCTTGTTTGTTTTCATTCCTTTGTCTTTGCTTAGACTGCTGGTGGGAAACTTAGTTCTAGGGTCACATGCTTTCAGGGAGAGAAGTGTTCGTTTTAAAGTCTGAGGAAATCAGTACAGCTGCAGAAGTCTCTCTCGTTCCTCTCAGTGTTGATATGCAAGATGTGATAATTTAAAGGAATAGAACTAAGAGATAGCTGAAATAAATGACCTATAACATTTATTCCCAGGCTTTGACCTTTTGTATTTCTTTCCTTAGAAGCAAGGAACTATTCCATACCCATGATTACCTACCTGATTGTATACTCAGGTGTTTTTATCTGTGTGCGTAATGATTAACTGGCTCTAGAATATACTATCATATGACTTTGTATGAATCAGAGTACAAAATGAAGATACAAAGCACAATAAGGAAGTTTTTAAAATCACTATAGTTTTTATTTCATTTGAAACTTAATTTTGCTTTTTTGAGTAGGTATTATGCACATTGCAGAAATCAAAATGATGTAAAAAGGTTTACATTATGTTGTGACATTTCACTCCCACCATGTCTTTGTCTATCTCCTCTTCCCACATTCACCCCTCCCCCATAGGTCACCACTCTTACTAGCTTTTTGAGCATCCTTCCAGTGTTCCTCTTTGTAATACAAGCAAATATTCTTACCTCACTACCTCCTCCATCCCCCATGTTAACAGGTACATTCTTTTTTAATTTTTTTAATAGATTTGTTTTAAGATTATTTATTTATTTTGAGAGAGAGAGAGCGCGCGCACAGGGGGGCCAGAGAGAGAGAAAGAGAATCCTAAGCAGGCTCTGCGTTGTCAGCACAGAGCCTCATGTGGGGGCTCATACTCACGAACCATGAGATCATGACCTGAGCCGAAGTCGGGTGCTTAACCAACTAAGCCACTCGGGCACCCCAGGTACGTTCTAAAGGTACTGTTCTGCACCTTGTTTGTTTTACTTAACAGTATATCCTGGAGATCTTTCCATACCGGCTTCCTTTATATGGGTTCTTGGCCATATCCGTCTCCTACATGTGGATACTTCGCTTGTTTCCAGTTTTTTACTACTACAGATAACAGAGCAGTGATAATCTTGTATATGTCATTTCATTTGTTTGAAGTATATCTGTGGGATATATTCCCCGAAATAGAACTGCAAGACTGTAGGGTAATTGGGTTGTAATTTTGGTAGATATTACAGGGGCATCATATTTTTGGTAAGTGTGATTATAGGTTCTTCACAGTTTCTGATCAGATCGTTCATTCTGATAAAGTGTTAGAGTCCCCAATTGGTTGTCTGTGGGTTGCTAGTATGTGATGTAATTATTAATGCCATTATGTAATGAAAATGGACAAGTTGAAAAACATGACCCACATTCTTAGCCACATAAATATGGTCTATAGCATCTAGTTAGCCCTAGAAGAGGATCTTTGAGCACGCTGATGAATGAGAAGCCTGTCTAGTGGTAGATACAGCATGGAATAGTGATTGATAGACAAGATAAACTTCAAGATGTCTCACCATCAAATACAGAAGTACTGTTTCACCCCTGTGCTCCAGTTTTTCTACAGTTTAAATATTTACCATTTTTTGGTAGGTATAATTTTTAAAGAATGGATAGTTTTTAAAAATACCTGGAAAAATTAGGAAAAGAATTTGGCACGTGGAAGTGTATTTTATGAATCTGCTTATGTGGTTCCATGGAAACGGATTTTTCTCTGAGCATTGTGCTATTAGAAAGATACACAAAGGAAACCAGGAAGGTAGGGGGACTACTTTGAGGAAAAGCAGAAGGAGCTCATTATCTACCTGTCTAGCTGCTAATGGCAATTGCTTGGAGTTTGAATGGGAAATATTGGCGCCTGTATGAACTAATTCTTGCTCTGATATTATCTACTGAAATAGTATTGCAGGAACAAGATAGGGATCAGGCATTTGTTGTAGCACATTACATAGTTACCTTCCCATTTGAAATTCCTGTGCCCCAGGGCCACTTTGTCTTTCAAGTTATAAAGCCACCTTCCTGGGGCGCCTAGGTGGCTCAGTCGGTTAAGCGTCTGACTTCGGCTCAGGTCATGATCTCACAGTTTGTGGGTTCTAGCCCAACGTCGGGCTCTGTGCTGATAGCTCAGAGCCTGGAGCCTGCTTTGGATTCCGTCTCCCTTTTTCTCTGTCCCTCCCCCACTCGTGTTTTTTGTCTCTCTCTCTCTCTCTCTCTCTCTCCCTCTCTCTCTCTCTTTCTCTCTCTCAAAAATAATAAACATTAAAAAAAAGTTTTTTTAATGAAAAAATAATAAAAATTACAAAAAATAAAGCCACCTTCCTACCTGAGGTTTGTATTATAGTTCCTCATTAGTTCTTGACATTTACATACGTTTAGAATGAACCTGGGAAAGCACTTACTCAGATAAACCATATGTAAAGAAGTAGGATGTCTGTTTTTTTTAACTCATTAGTGTTTGGTATTTTTAATAGTTGCAAAATGCATAATTTTGATAACCTTTGTTATACCCTAAGTATTTTTCCTAGCATATCTGTAAATGAATTCCTAAATTATGCTAGGGGAAAAAAACAGGCAGAGAGAAAAGTAAGCAGTTTTTCTTAAATCTATAAGCATCTGTAAAAAGCATCCAGGATTAGAAAAAGAGACACTAAACCACATTTTAGAGCTGTCTTTTAATCTATGAAAATGCTTATTTAGAGAACTTCTTTTTTTTGCATATGATGTAATAGTACCGATCACTTATTATGTGCTAGGCATTGTGCTAAGCATTTGGCATGTATCATCCTATTTTTCTTATAACTCTTTGAGGTAGACAGTGTTATATCCTTATTTTAAGTACAGAGTGTTCTCTTCAAAGATTTGCTGTATAATTGTTATTAAAACAAATGACCTACCAAAACACCTAGAATTAATTTTTCTCTTTCAAATCCCTCCCCAGAGAACTAGTAATGTTCGGTCCACATTTTTCAAAGACTGTTTATATGAAGTATTTGATGACTTGGAGTCAAAGATGGAAGATTCTGGAAAACAACTCCTTCAGTCAGTTCTCCACCTGATGGAAAATGGAGCCCTCGTATTAACTACAAATTTTGATAATCTCCTGGAACTGTATGCAGCTGATCAGGGAAAACAACTCGAATCCCTTGACCTTACTGATGAGAAAAAGGTAAAAAGTAAAGGATTAGTCTCTTCTTTGGGCTAATGATGGGTTGTGTCTTCAGAAAAACTATTTTCTAGTTGGTATATTATACATTTACTGGTATTTATGTCAAGGTAGAAAGGAAGATTCTTGTCTTTGGTTGGATTTTTATTTTTTTGGTTTTTGAGATAAAATCAACATGAAGTAAAATGCACAGACCTTAAAAGTGTTCAGTTCTGTGAGTTTTGACAGTTTCACCAAATTTCAAAGCAAGGTTATAAAAAGTCATTAGAACTGTAAGATCTCTTTAACATTTGCAAACATCAGGTGAGTGTAATACTGATTTAGATATCTTAGGATATATTCTTCATGACATTATTGGAAATGTATGAAAACTACTTTATGATGTCTGGAGAGCAACTTTCAAGCAAAGTGATAGCTGGGTTAAAGTTAATGTTCAGTGGAAACCTTGAGAGCCTTTTTTTTTTATTATTATTAATATAGTTCATACTGTACCCAAGCCATTTACCATGACATTATGTTGATCTAGGTCAACTAATAAGATGAGGCTTTTTTCTTAGACTGGTCACTTGAGTTTGTAATTTGAACTCTAGCACCAATAGGAGATTCTGTAGATCACCAACATTTACCTAATTGATGAAATACGGTGAAGCCATGAAAGGGAAAATATTTTTATCGCCATAAAAAGATGTCAGAGACATGATCAAAGAAGAAGAAGAAGAAGAAAAAAAAGAAAAAACCAGGTTGTAAAATGCCACCAGGTTTCATGTGCCCTGCTTTGTATTTTTGTAATTTTCCTTCTACACTTTGTTTTCCAAGGAACCTGTCTCTGTGTCCAACCTAGAGCCCAAATAACTAGAGTTTGGATAGAAAAGTGTTTCACCCACTGGCATTCATTGTCCCAGTACACTGTCTCTGCCAGAGAAGTAGCTACAATACCATTCTTGAGATTTCTTGTGATTTTGCTGACCTTGAAGTCAGGTTTTGAAAGGAAATCAAATGTTAAGGCTAGTATCAGACTTGCTATTTTCTTTGTCATTTTCATCTTGGAACCTCAAGATTTGCTTTATATTTTTAGTTCACACGAGGGCCATATTGAAGTCTAGTGGTTAAAGCCATTGACTGGTAGTCAGAATGGGGCCTAGTGATATTCAGATTCAGTATCTCTCCGCCTATTTACTATTTTTCCTAACCCATACCTAATTTCTCTAGAATGTTAAGAGAATAAAATTATGCTTTCTCAGGGTCTTGAGTAAATGGAACCATGGCATCCAGGTGGCTATTGTTATCATTGTCCCTAAGTGACTGTTCTTCATTGGTAACCTTTTAGGTAACTCAGGCGAGACCGAAGTGATTCTTGTGTTGTTCATCAGCTGCACAAGAAACCACCCTAAACGCTGGAGCTTCAAACATTTTATTTGCCCATGATAATGTGAATGAGTGATCTGAGCTGGGCTTAGAGGCTCAGTTTGGCAGTCCTGCGGGTTTTACCGGTTACCCACATGGTTGCAGTCATCCGGGGGCTAGACTAAGGCTGGGTGGTGTCAGGTGGCCCTTGTTTCCATGTCTGGTGGTACAGGCAGTGGCTGGGCCACACATCTCTAGCGGGCTAGCCAAGGCTGCTTCACATGGTAGCTTGGGTTCCAAAAGCAGCAAAAGAGAAAGGAGACTCACGCCAGCATTTTTGAAGTTGCTGCATGCATTGTGTTTGCTAACGCCACGTTGGCTGAAGCAGGCCAGTGGCCAAGCCTGGAGTAAGTGCGAAAAGGGACTACACAGGGCCTGGATACAAGGAGGCTTGATATCTTAGGGATCATTACTGAAACAGTCATCCATAGCTGTCATGTATATCACCAGTGGTAAGAGCCCTATCATTTCTGCAACTGATGACAAGTAATACCTAATTTTTGATGGCTACTTTCAAAGGGAAATCGCCAGACGTGCTTCTATCAGTCCTAACAGCCACACCCCAAATGGAAACTGAGGCCACATTGGGTTTTGCGTTCTTGCCCTGTGATATAAAGAGTTATGTCAGCAGCCTGATCCATCAAAACAGTCTCTTACTCATGGGGACCTTTAAGCAGGTGCTCAGCCCTGCCGACCTGGTTGAGCTATATTTGTGTTATATAGGTTCTAGAGTGGGCTCAGGAGAAGCGGAAGCTGAGCGTCTTACACATCCATGGAGTCTACACCAATCCTAGTGGCATTGTCCTGCACCCAGCAGGGTATCAGAATGTGCTCAGGAACACTGAAGTTATGGTGAGTAGTGCTGATCTTGCTGGTCTCAAGAAGGCCTTCCTGGGAAACCTCTAAATATACTGTTGGTCTTCATGGGATGACATTTTCCCTATGAGTTAAAACTGGAAGTTCAGACATTCTTTCTGTGCTTCTTAGCTTGTGGTTGTGCAGGCCATCTTCGGAATTTTGGAACGTCTCTTCAGGTATCAAGCCATGGGGTTTTACTTTATTCCTGATTGACAGCCAGCAGATGGCACTCTGTCATTGGCATCATCCTTGCATACAAAGAATACATTATTACCCTTCTTCATCCTTTAGTTTGTTATAGTATTAATAACCCTCTCTCTGCCAAAAACAATTTATGTACCTTTTTGCTGACCAATCACTCCTAGAACATACATTCTAGGAGACGGTGTGTGAACAGGGATGGGCTTATATTGAATTAACACACTTATTCACACTGCTCAGTGCAAAAATTGAAAAAAATTAGGTAGCGTGATAAAAAAGCTTTGTGGAAAAGCTTGTTGCTTTTTGGGGACACAAATTTTAGACTTGTTTATATGTATGTGTGAACACCAGAAACACTCTCTGGCCAGGGATATGTGGGGAAAATTCACTGGCCCCCAACTCTCCAACTCTGAGACTGGTATATACTGGCTGTTTTCAGGGCTGGATGATAGTATCTTTGCATGATGCAGCAAAAGAAAGACCAGGAAAAGCATAAGGGACTCTTTTCCACCTGTACTTTCCCTGACGTTGGTTTTAATTGCATCCATCATTGACATTGAGTGATCCATAAGCAGAATCATTTCTGATGTTTTTATATGTACGTATATATACATATATGTACATATACACACATATTGATGTTCTAAGTGTCTTAGCTTTTTTTGAGCAAATCTGGTGATGGAGTGATCTTCTCTGGTGATCCATGGTTCAGTTTGTAAAACAAAAAAAGAAAATATCCAGAAAATGGAAAGAGTAAGATATATTGAAAACTTCTCATTGCTTTATGGCCTCTGGACACATAGGTCTGACAAATAAACTATATAGCCATTTGACCAGTGCCAACCCAGTGAAAGCCTGAATAGAGACTAGTAGAATGCTAGGTAAAGATAAAATTTTGGACTAGTCATCAACTTACAGGAATATACAGGATCAGACTCCTTTGTGGAATGAATATACCTTCTTAAATTTTCATTGAGTGATCATCACACTCAAATGTAGTAGTTGTGAGCCTACTGACTTTTTTGTTTTTGACATGCCTTGCGTGTGTCTTCACAGTGTCATTTCATATGTCGTTTCTTTTCCTGCAAGAGAGAGATTCAGAAACTGTATGAGAACAAGTCATTTCTTTTCCTGGGCTGTGGCTGGACTGTGGATGATACCACTTTCCAAGCCCTTTTTCTGGAGGCTGTGAAGCATAAATCTGACTTAGAACATTTCATGCTGGTTCGGAGAGGAGATGTGGATGAGTTCAAGAAGCTTCGAGAAAACATGCTGGACAAAGGAATTAAGGTCATCTCCTATGGAAATGAATATGCTGATCTCCCAGAATATTTCAGGCGACTGACATGTGAGATCTCCACGAGGGGTAGATCAGGTAAGATGTATTTTGACACTGAGAATAACAGCTCCTTTTATGTATTTGTGGTGAGTAAAATCATTACCAACACAAGGACTATAATCCCAACCATATTATGAAGGGAGATCATGGTTAGTCTTTGCGTTACACTAAGCTGCCATTTGGATATTAGGAAAGTGGACCAAGACATAGTCAAGCAGTTTAATATAGAAGTGGGAAGAATAAAAAAATCAGCCTAATTGTCAGTGAAATGCAATTAAAATTTAGATTGCAGGGCGCCTAGATGGCTCAGTCAGTTAAGCGTCCGACTCTTGGTTTTGGCTCAGGTCATGACCTCATGGTCTCATGAGTTCAGGCCCCACATTCTGGCCCTGTGCTGTGCTGGCAGTGCAAAGCCTGCGTAGGATTCTTACCTTCTCTCTGTCCCTCCCCCAACTCATGCTGTCTCTGTCTCTCTCAAATAAACTTAAAAAAAAAATAGGGGCACCTGGGTGGCTCAGTCCATTAAGCGTCTGCTTTCCTCAGGTGACATGATCTCATGGTTTATGGGTTCGAGCCCCGCATCTGGGCTGTAAGCCCAGAGCCTGGAGCCTGTTTGGGATTCTGTCTGTCCTTCTCTCTCTGCCCCTCCCCCATTCGTGCTCTGCCTCTGTCTCTCTCACAAGTAAACATTAAAAAAAAGTTTTTTAATAAAAAAGTAAAATAATAAAATTTAGATTTCGAAATCAAAAAGAATGATAGATAACTCAGTTTTGGCTACAGCTATGAGGAAAGAAATGTAGTCACATCATGTTGGTGGGAAGGTAAAATTAGTACAGCTTTTCTGAAGGGGAAGTTTTGGAATATTGCTCAAAATTTAAAAACTTTTGACCTAGAAATCCCACTTGATGCAATTTATCTTACATATTTCTCCTAAGGAGATAATTAGACAATTGCACAGTTATATTACATAACTGCATAGAGATAACAGGTGCGGGAATGTAATCAGTTTTGAATATAATGGCCAAAAAAAAAAAAAAAAAAAGGAAGCAACCTAAAATATTCCAGTTAATATGGAATTTGCAAATACATCAGCATTTTTTGATGAAACACAAGCCATAAGAGGGAAAATTTTGTTGCCCAAAAAGACATCAGACACCTAGCACTGTGCATAAAGAACAGCAGGTTGTAGAATGCCATGGTCCGTCCTATTCATACAGAATTGTAGATGTATTCTATTTTTGTTTGTGTCTGTATTGAGAAATATCTGGAATGATGTTTATTAAATTAACTGTGGTTTCTTTTTGGGGTAGGATATAAGGTGTTTCTTTTTTAGTATTTTTCAGTTAGCATTTCCAACAGTGATAAAGATATGTATTATCTTTACAAATAGAAAAAACACCTAAAATATTATTTGGAAACTGTTATGGTGGTATTAAACATAGAGGTTAGTGGCACCACTCGTTATTTTACCTCCAGCTTTTTTTTTTTTTTTTTTTTTTTTAAGTTTATTTATTTTTAGAGGGAGAGAGAGAGAGCGAGTGAGCACGCATGCCCATAGGTGCGGGAGAGGGGCAGAGAGAGAGGGACAGAGATTCCAGGAACCCCTGCCTCCAGGTTCTGACAAAGCTAAATGGGGATAAAAGGTTTGGTTTATTAATGGCTCCAGACAAGCTCCCAGTACCCTACAAAATGCAGAATTTTTTGGTATCAGCTAAATTGGAGAATGCTTTTTAAATTTTTTTTTTTTAACGTTTATTTATTTTTGAGACAGAGACAGAGCATGAACGGGGGAGGGCCAGAGAGAGAGGGAGACACAGAATCGGAAGCAGGCTCCAGGCTCCGAGCCATCAACCCAGAGCCCGACGCGGGGCTCGAACTCACGGACCGTGAGATCGTGACCTGAGCTGAAGTCAGTCGCTTAACCGACTGAGCCACCCAGGCGCCCTGAGAATGCTTTTTAAAACTTTGCTGTTGTGGGGCACCTGGATGGCTCAGTCTCAGTCAAGTGTCTGACTCTTGATTTCAGCTCAGGTCATGATCTCGGGGTTATGGGATCAAGCTCTGCTTTGGGCTCCTTGCTGAGCCTGGAGCCTGCTGAAGATTCTCTCCTTCTGCCCCTCCTCCCCACTCATGTACACTCTCTCTCTCTAAAATAAAAATCCCACACACAACCCACTTTGCTGTTGTATGTAGTATATATTCTGAAAAGTGTATGTTAATATATATTTTCATTGTCAATCTGAATGCATCTTAGGGGACCTAAGGAAGTACAGGTAATTTAATATAGAGAGAAATTTTCCTAAATCTGATATTCCCTGATTTCTTTTCTGAATCACATTGTTTCAAGTGGAATTCTCCTATAATGAGAAATTCCACAAGCTCTTAGATATCAATGGCTATGCTTTGATGGAACCAGATTTGTAAAAGGCATCACCATAACTGAACACCAAAAACGATATCAACCCTTTTTCCCAAAGACTTTAGAACTGTCTCCCCTCTTTTTTTTTTCACGTTTACTTATTTTGAGAGAGAGAGAGAGAGAGCGGGGATAGGTCAGAGAGATGGTGGGGGGGAAGAATCCCAAGCAGGCTCCACACTGTCAGTACAGAGCCCAATGTGGGGTTTGAACCCACAAACTGTGAGATCATGACCTGAGCTGAAACCAAGAGTCGGATGCTTAACAGACTGAGTCACCCAGGTGCCCCCAGAAAACCTTTTTTTTAATGTTTTTATTTTAATTCCAGTTATATTAGTTTCACATGTACAATATAGCAATTCATCACTTTCATACGTCACCTGGTGCTCACCGCCACACATGCATTCCTTAATCCCTATCATCTGTTTACCCATTCCCTCACCCACCTTTCCTCTGGTAACTCTAAGTTGGCTCTCTGTAGTTAAGAATCTGTTTTGTGATTTGTCTCTCTCTTTTTTTCCTCCTTTGTTCATTTTTTGTTTCTTAAGTTACACAGGTGAGATCCTATGGTATTTGTCCTTTCTCTGACTTCTTTTGCTTAGCATTATACTCTCCAGCTTCATGCATGTCATTGCTAATGGCAAGATTTCATTCTTTTTTATGGCTGAGTACTATTCTAGTACACACACAACACACACCACACACACACACACACGCACACACACACACACACCCTCACGTCTTTATCCATTCATCAAGTGATAGACACTTGGGCTGTTTCCATTTCCTGGCTATTGTAAATACTCCTGCTACAAACAGGGGTGCATGTATCCCTTGGAATTAGTGTTTTTATATTCTTTGGGTAAATATCCAATAGTGTGATTGCTGGGTCATAGGGTAGTTCTATTTTTAACTTTTTGAGGACCCTCTATACTGTTTTCCACAGTGTGTGTACCAGTTTGCATTCCTACCACAGTGCACAAGGGTTCTTTTTCTCTACATTCTCGCCAACACCAGTTGTTTCTTATGTTGTTGATTTTAGCCAATATGACCGGTGTGAGGTGATATCTCACTGTAGTTTTGATTTGTTCTTCCCTGATGGTAAGTGATGGTGAACATCTTTTCATGTATCTGTTGGCCATCTATAGGTCTTCTTTGGAGAAATGTCTGTTCATGTCTTCTGCCTGTTTTTTGTTTTAATTTTTTTGTTTATTTAGTTTTTGAGAGAGAGAGAAAGACAGAGCGTGAATGGCGGAGGGGCAGAGAGAGAGGGAGACACAGAATTGGAAGCAAGTTCCAGGCTCTGAGCTGTCAGCACAGAGCCCGATGCAGGGCTCGAACTCGCGGACTGTGAGATCATGACCTGAGCTGAAGTCGGATGCTCACCTGACTGAGCCACCCAGGCACCCCTTCTGCCGGTTTTTTAATTGGATTATTGGCGGGGGGAGGGGTGTTGGGGTGTGTTGAGTTTTATAAGTTCTTTATATATTTTGGATACTAACCCTTTATCAGATAGGTTATTTGCAGATATCTTCTGCATTTAGTAGGTTGCCTTTTAGTTTTGCGGATTGTTCCTTTGGCTGTGCAGAAGCTTTTTATTTTGATGTAGTCCCAATATTTTATTTTTGCTTTTGTTTCCCTTGCCTCAGGAGACATATGTAGAAAAAAATTGCTATGACCAATGTCAAAGAGGTTACTGCCTGTGTTCTTTTGTAGGATTTTTTATGGTTTTTAGAAAATCCTTTCAAAAGACAAACCTTTGGGTTTGTCTCTTGTGAAAACAATTTGCTATTCTTTCTTTAGGGATGCATTTTCTGCTGTCCTGCCATGCTTCAGATTCTTCTGTTGTTGGCCCACACTTAGGACTTTTCAGTAGGCTTTTCCACTAAGCATATTGTATTGTCATCAAACAAGAGGTACCTACCCAAGCTCTGCATATTTCTCTTGATCTGCATTTTGAGACCTTCTACCCAGGGATGATGCTAAAATTAAAAGCAATAACAAAATCCCCCTGTTCAGCTGTTCCTGTTAAACAAAATCTTTTCTTGACAAACATCATTAGAAGTGTTGTAGAGTGGCACAAATCCTGTTAGCTACATGGGCTTCCTCCCAAAGGGGCTTTCCCCAAAGTTATCACTCAGTTGGGCATTCTGAACTTTCAAAAATGAAGGATTCTCAGTATGACCCAGGGGACTTTATTCGAGTGGTCAGCTTGAGTTTGTGATTTGAAATCGAGCAGAGTAGTTTTAGGTTAAAAACATTATTTCATTTTGAGACCAGTCAAGCTTATCTTCCATGCTTGGTTATGATTTGCATTTTTATAGATACATCCTAATAAGAGGTCTTTTGCTGTTAACACTGAAATTTGCTATGTTCTTGGCATTGTGCTGTGTACTTGATTTTGCATAGTGAAAGTTACTTGAATTCAAATGATTCTGTAGGACCTAGTACATTTATTTCAGAAAAATCAAGTAATGGGGAAGGAAAAAATAATTCTTTTATAATTCATTATTGTAATACAAGCAGTTATTTTGGTATATTTCCAATTAACAATTTTCCCTGTGGATTTTTTCATAGCTGTAAACGAAGCATAGTCTTGGTACACTTTTTTTTCAGTGGTACATCTCATATATTTTCCCACATGGCTAGTTTTCATAACCACTATTTTTAATGACTCTGTTATACTCCCGTGTGGATGTTAGTTTACCTAATTTTTCCCCTGTGTTAGCCATCTTCTACTTTTTTCTAGTTTTTTTTTCTATTGTAAGTACTGTAGTGGTGAATTATATGTTCATCCTTGCAAGTTTTCCTTTTGCCAGTAATTTCCTTAGGATGGGTTCTCAGTATAATTACTAGTCAAAGGGAATGAGAATTTTAGTGGTCGATAACTGTTGCTAAATTTTTTTTTTTTTTTTTTTTAACATAAGTAGGGGAGAGGGGTTTGGGGCGGGGGGGGAGAGACTCTTAAGCAGGCTCCACGCTCAGCATGGAGCCCGACACGGGGCTCAAACCCACAACCCTGGGATCATGACCTGAGCTGATATCAAGAGTTGGACGCTCAACTGAGCACCCAGGCATCCCTCTAAAGTTCTTTTTAAGATGGGGGAATATCAATACTAATTTGTATGTATGAGTGCTTTTATTTATTTATACTCTAAATGGTCATAATTCTGACTAGGGTTTTCTTCCATGTGTTCAAACTTTTTTCCTGCGCTATTATCTATGTCAGGGCTGTCCAATAGAATTTTCTGCAGTGATAGAAATATTCTGTTATCTTCCCTGTCCAGTATTGTAACCACATGCCACATGTGGCTGTTGAGCATTTGAAATGTGGTTAGTGTGACTAAGGAACAGAATTTCTAACATAAAAGTGTATAGCCACGTGTGGCCAACAGCACCTTACTGGACAGCTCAGATTTAACCCATTTTGTGTTGTCAGAGCGTCTGATCCTTTTCACTCTTCTACTTGGTTGAGTTTGCTCACTTGCATGCTGCTCCCCATCTCCATCCCTGGATTTTTACCTAAACTTGGCCTTTTTGAGGAGTTAGGGACAACATGCACACTTTGCCCATTTAATGTTTTCTTTACAGACAGCGTTAGTGCAGACTTACTGCTTCCATTATTTGATATAGTCTGAAGACTAATCCAGTTCATTCTCTCCACCTCCTTTATCTTCCTCTGTGATACGGTCATTACTAAATAATGCTATTCTTGTTAGACCATATGGTTTTATTCCCCATTAGTTGCTTGGTTTTCTTTCTACTATTAAGAGTTGGGGTTCTGGGTGGCTCAGTTGCTTGAGCATCTCTTGATTTAGGCTCGGGTCATGATCCCAGGGTCATGGAATTGAGCCCCACGTTGGGCTCCACACAGCATGGAGCCTGCTTGGGATTCTCTCCCTCCGTTTGCCCCGTCTCCCATTCACATGCTCTCTAAAATAAAAAAATTTTTTTAAAGTTTTGGCTTCCCAGTTTGATGCTGATTCTGATGTGCATTCTGTTTAGCAGGGATGGTGAGAGAAGGTCAGCTCAATGGCTCGTCCACAGCACACAGTGAAATAAGAGGTATACTATTTCCTGGTCTGTTTGTCAGTTTTCTTGGCAGAAAATGTTTTCCTGGGGTTTGGTTAAGACCTTAGAGAATGACTTATTTATCTCTCCTACCTGTTAAGGAGTCTGTATTTTCCTATCGAGTCTATCACAAGATTCCTAGTATCTGTGATGTCGTGTCTTCTGACGGGTTAAACTGGACTTAAATATTTATCTGCAGCTTTAGATGTACACATCAGTTTTGTGAGACTTCATTTTATTCTCTTTTCTTTCTTTCCACAGACTGTAGAACATGAGAGGGCTAGAGAGATCATCACCATTAGACCAAACCGTCAGGCCTGACTGTGGAGAGTATTTAACAAGTAAACTTACAAGAACCCAACACAGCTCTGTGGAAGTACCAAAACCCAGCGGTTGAAGGTTGGGGGGGAGTTGGGGGTAGGGGGTGTTCCAGCTCAATCCTTCATGCCCACTGGTTCTTGATCTTCTGCGTCCTATTCCAGTTCAAGAATCCCCAAGTGACAGTGGGACCCAATGCAGCTCCCCCACCCCTGGGTGGACATGCCTGTGTCCACACAGCAGATCAGTGCAACACCTCCACTGACTGTGGCTACAGCCCTGCATGAAGGACTTGGGATCTGGATGCCGTGGGACCGCCATGGCCCTTGTTGCAGTTTTGTACTCTATACTTGGTTTTTCAATTAAGCTCAATGGCTTTTTTAAAACATGACTCGAAGCTCTAGTTTTCTAGACCTTTTACAGTGTACAGTATTTTACATAACTGAGCTGTATTAAAAGCTTGTTCATTTACTTCCCAGGGCCCTGGCTCTACTTTTAGAGTCCCTTTAGAAAACAAACCTGCAGAGGCATTAGAGGAGCCTAGTTTTTGTCCCTTAATTTAAAAGTGCTCTCCTTTCACATTGAGGTGGGTGATCTTGTTCTCTGGACAACCATTCGTTACCAATTCTTGTTTTATTTCCCTTCGTACCGCAAGGCCCAGAACCGTAGTTAGCGTGATGTGAGATCTTAGCTTTAAATCCTGTGTAAAAGAATTCCGAGACATAAAAGGCAATTTATTTATGAAATTTATTTTCTTATATAAATTATGTATTTCTCTGGGCAGACAGCCTTCACCTTATTGCACTAATAGCACATCTGTAATACCAAGCTACAGGACAAGTCTTAACAAGAGGTTTGTATTCTTCAATGTAGCACTTGTCTACCAGGCACTGTAGAGAGAAAGAAGAGGAAAAGGCAGGATCCGCTCAAGTGGAGAGAGGGGTGGGGGAGAGGGGCAACTCGTCTACCCTTCTGACAGTTGGTTTTCTCCCAGGAAAGGGAACATGCAAAGCTTACATCTGGAGTTTGGGAGCGGGTAAGAGTTGGAAGGCTGAGAAGCCCAGTGCAGCACTGCAGCTCAGCTCCCTTTGATTTTGAGAAGCAGGAACTCCTTTCGTTCATTTGTAACAACTCACTCTGGCCTCTGCTGATGCTTTGAGGAAACAATGGGGATGGGGTCATCATCAGAATTAGCAGCAATTAAGAACAGGCCATACTCTGCCACAGTGTGGTGGGTATCATCTTGGCCCCCAGGGACCTGAAAGCTATGTATCCAAGGGAGAACCCAGAGTTGGCTCTGGAAGTCTCTTAACCTATTCGAGCTGGGACTTCAGACTGCTCGTTGTGCTCAGACATCCCTGTGACCGTACAAATTAGCAAAGCTCTGATGTTGGATCTGCCGACCGCTGGCCAGAGCTATAATGAGGCTGAGTGTGTAGGCAGAGTGAAGGGAATGCCTGGGGGGTGGGGGTGGGGGGCTGTCAGGGAAGGGAGTGATGGGCAGTGACTGTAACACGATTAGGCCCTCCTTGCAGGTGGAGGCTGGGCTGCCAGGGAGTGGGGCAGGGGAGCTGCAGCCCCTGGAGCTCCCCTCACCCTGCCTCTGTACTACACTGAAGAGAAGTCGCTCACATACTCTAAAGCACATTCTTGATGCAGGGGGCGCTTTGGGGGGAAGCAGTGATTTGGTTTTAGGCAAGAGCCACATTAAGCCTTCATGAGGGCAGCCACCACAGCCTTAGCGTTGAGACTGCGTAGGTCACAGTAGGTCTGGCCAGTGCCCACAAAGACGATGGGTTTGCTTGTGATGTAGGTCATAGAAATAGCAGCTCCCACCTGAAGTGGAGAAAGGGGATACCCAATCAACTCAAGGCCGCTTCTTTTTACCCCCTCAGTAACAGGAATCTTCGGAGCCAACAACATACCCTTATAGCATCAGCTCCCTTGTAAAGGCTGCCCTTCCTGCCCCCATCTCACTCTATTCTGTATCATCCATATTTACCTTGTCATCAATGGTATCAAATTTGGTAAGGACGATGCCATCAATGAGCCGAGGTGTTTGAGCCATAGAATGGTCAGCCAAGGCTCTGTTGAATTTCACCTGTAAGGGAGAAACATGATATAACTGTAAGAAGCACCCAACTGTCCAAAGATAAGGCTGGGAAAAGAACTAGGCCCTAGCCCTCACCAGCTGGTCCACGGCCTCATTGCCTACTAAGGCCTCCCCCACAAACAGCACCAAGTCGGGTGTGTTGACAGTAATGAGCTTAGCCAGGGCAGTCATCAGAGGGGCATTGTCTTGCATGCGGCCAGCTGTGTCCACCAGCACCACATCAAAGCCTTGGTTACGTGCTAAAGAGAAAAAAGTGGTCAACTCAAAACATCTGGAATATCCTGTTCATTCCCAGCTTTCTCTCAAGAAGTCATAACCTGGCTGTATTAAAAGCCTATGTGTTTACTTTCTTGGGCTCTGGATCTGGCTATAAGGTTATGTGAGCAAAAAACTATTCTGTGCTTGGCAATCAAGAACACTCAGGAAAAGATGGCAACAGGATAGAGGAGAGCAAACAGGTTTCTTTGGTGGGAATGTATTTTGCCTGCAGCTAGTACTCCTGTTACCCAAGGCAGAGCACTGCAAGTTCCCAATCCTGACTTGTTACAGAGCGGTAAGTTGGTAGGAGGGTAACCCTGACCTTCTGCCAATCCCAAGGAAACCCAAGGAGGAACGGGGCCCACACAAGCTCCCCCACGCTTTCTCTGCGCCATACCAAAGGCAATCGCTTCCATGGCGATTCCAGCAGCGTCCTTGCCGTAGCCCTTTTCAAACAACTGCACCATAGTGCGGCCACCGTGATTCTCTGGGGGGTGTAGGGCACTCAAACGCCGGGTGTGTGTACGCAGCTGCTCCACGGCCCCGGCACGAAATGTGTCACAGGCCGCAATGAGGACACTGAAGCCATTCTCTAACAGCCAGAAAGAAATCTGTGGAAAAAAAGCAAAGAAACCAGTCATCTAGAACGAGAATTGCTAAGACATGGAGAGTGAAGAAAATGGGGAGCTGTACTGACCTTGGCAAGATTAGTAGACTTCCCCACTCCATTAACACCGCAGAAGGTGACAACGTAAGGGCGCTGATGACGCTGGGCATCCATGATATCCCGCAGCATGTCAACACGACGCTGTGGCTGCAGAATCTGTACCAGGGACTCCTGTAGGGCTTGCTTTACTGTGGAAGTCACCGCTAAAAAGGGAGGTGGATCCATGAAACCCAAGGAACGTACTCAAAGAACACCCAACACCTAAGGGAGCTGGGACCTTGTCCCAGGAATCCACACCATAAGTGATCGTGTTCCAAGCACTTAAACTCATTTAGTTGATAACTCTTAAAGTCTAAGTTCTGTAATAGACGTCTAGAGGTGAAGGAGTTTGCCAGCAGCCATACATCTAGCAAGAATGGAGAACAATGCTCTTCACCTCCTAGTAAGTGTAATCCCTTGAGCACTTTCTGGTTTAGGGAGATACTTACTGCTGAATGTCCCCATCACCTTCCCTTCCAACTTGTTGGCTACAGATTCACAGAGCTGGACTGCAATGTCTGCTGCCACATTCTTAGCTGGAGAGACAGGAACAGGTGTGAGTGCCACGTCCACAGTAAACAACCCGTGGTACAGCTGAGAGTTCTAGGTGGTTCTACTCTCCATCATCTCTGTCCCGTACACATGAGTCCACCTGTTCTCAGAACTTACCAATGAGGTGATCACGCATCTTGTCCAGCACAGATTCCATGTCTGCACGACTCAAGCTCTTGGACCCCACAAGGCCCTTCAGCATCCCAAACATGCCACCCAGAGTTCCCTTGGTAGCACTGCAGGTACAGGAAATTATGGATACGTATAAAGC
Organism: Panthera onca; assembly: GCF_046562875.1. Lineage (NCBI taxonomy): Eukaryota > Metazoa > Chordata > Mammalia > Carnivora > Felidae > Panthera > Panthera onca. The sequence continues at coordinate 92,051,634 of NC_138348.1, read as the reverse complement.
CAGCGGGCAGGAATGAAGTTTCATCTGTTCTGGAGCCATACCTCCCACTCACGACCTGAAATTCCCCTACCTAGGTTTGGTGGAGTTTTGAGTGGCCCCCTCATCCTCTGAGCTGCTGCAGTCCAGATCCTGAAGCTGCCCCCCAGGCCCAGTACCTCGAATCTGGAGGGTACAGGGAAAGGAGTAAGAGGGGATCAGGAACTCTTGAGAGCTGAAGGGGAAGAAGCCCAGGATTTACCCTGTCCTCATTCCATCTCTGATTTGGAAAACTCCAAATGTAACCCATCCCTTCATTCAAAGCAACCAAAGGTACTACCCTCCTACTCTCTACCTCCTCCCCATTTGCTTACTAATGGTAACTCTCACTGGCCCCTATTGCCTCTTACCAAGTTGATATCCTCAGGTGGGGCAACCTCAGGGGCTCCGTTGGTGGTGGGGGTGCTATAATCCAAGACTTCCTTGTTTGCACAGCCACCCAGAGCCCACACCCGGGGTGCTTTTTTGCCCTTCTCCTTTGGAGCATCTGATTTCATGGACTTGCTGTAAAGGGTTACAGCACAAAGGGTTACAGTGAAGTAGGAAAGGAAACATCCACTCAAGAACCAGGGATAAGCGCTCCCTTGCCCCCACTGTGCCTAGATAACAACATTTGTGGTGAAAGTTAGAATGCTCACCTGGACTTCTCCATACCTCTCCCATGCTTCTGAATGAATTCCTCTCGCTTCCTACGTATCAGCTCTTCTTTGGAAAGTTCTACCCCATTCTCAGGCCCCACCAGGAGACCTGACTTTTCAGCAGGGACAGCTTTGCTGGTAACCAAAGGGCCATCAGAACCTGTCAGGAGAAAACTCACTGGAGAAAAACAACCAAATTCCTACAATGTGAAATAAAGTCTTCCAAATCCTTAAGAGGAAACTAGGGGCAAACACCTCGCGAATCACAAGGACGGGATGATTAGGTGACGGGCATCTGAGCAAGGGAGGTAAGCAACGACCAAGGGAAAGATGAAACAATTTCAGTCCATACTATCACATTAACTTTTCATGCCCTGCTATGTCCAAGGAGCTCAAACTCACTCTCCTTCTTGGCCCCCTTGTTTTTTTTGCTGTTCTTTGCTTTTTCTTTGGGTTTTTCACCCCGTGTCTCAATCATGGACCTCACAGGTTTCTTGGCCTTTTCAGAATCTTCAAATTTCTTCATGGTTGTGGGAGCACGGATCTTACTGCTCTCCTCTGCTTCACTAGAAAGAAGAGAATGATCGAAGTCCAGAGAAAGGACCCTCACACCAAGAGGCCAGTTACAACTGGGCAGCAAATTCCGTGTGTTTTGATAAACAATTTACTCCCCTGGAACCGCCCTCAGGAAGGAAGGGAGCTTATCAGGTCATGGAAATCAATTGTGCAGAGGGGAGGCCTCTCACCGAAGGAGCCGCAGGAAGTCATTTTGGAAATCAAAAGTGCCATTCAATAGACTTAAAGCACTTTGCTGTTGGATCTCTGTACGGTACTTGTCCCGAAACAGCCGGTGCACATCATCTATCAATTTGTCTACATACGTCAGCGTTAGGATCTTCTGAAAACCAACCTGTTCAGGGAGAGAAACAGAGCCAACAGATCTGCTTACAAGCCAACTCACTCCAGGCCTCCAGAGACTGGCTCAGCAGCCTGGCATGTTTCCCTGACCTGAGGGGCAGCCAAGGTCTCTGCCTGGGCTCAGGAGCGTCTTCCCTTTCCCTCTCCACTGTCTGTCTTCTCAGTTACTTCACCGTATACACTGGGCTCAATTAATGAGGGTTCTCTTAATCAGGATTAAAGAAAAGTGTAATCATTATCCTTCTAAAATAGCCCCACTTACCACAAACACCAGCTCAAACTGGTTGTCCAATTTGTACTTGAGTGTGAGTGCCTCATGGGTGAAGGAGTTGTTACCTCCCCTTTCCTGGAAGAAAGAAAAATGGAGTTCAGACTACCCAGAAAGACTTGAGCCCCTCAAGGATTACCTATGGGAAAGAACCAGACACTTCCCTCAAAGTCAAACCTGTCGTCCCCAGGACAAGAGGATGCTGGGGCACTGCTCTCTAGCAGCATCCCATCAGGGAGAAAAGGAGGTGCCAAGTTGGGGGGAGGGGGACGGTTAAGGGGAAAAGAGGTTAGAGGGAAGGAAAGACACGTGGGAGCCAGAAGAGACATAATCACACTATGTCTTATTTACTAGCAATCAGATTTACTAGCAGCTGTACGCTATTTACAGCTTTTTAAAAGCGTTTTTCCATTATCTCGCCCAGCACCCAGCCTTCGACACAACAGAAAATTAAGCTGCTAGGGGGTCAATGGAGGGAACTATGGGAAATCTCAAGAGACGCCGGGATTCGGCTAGAGTCCCAGAGACGGAGGGGGAGGGGGCGTCACAAAGTTGCTAGAGGTCCCAGGGGAGCGGGAAAGAGAAGCGGAATACTGGCAATGAGTGAGTGGCCAGTTTGGGGTAGGCGGAGAAGGTGGGAGGGGAGCGTGGGATCAGTTGAAGGGGCTGTGGACCAGTTCAGGGGGTCGAGCCTGTAGTTCTGATCCCGAGGGGGCGATACCTGCAGCAGCACAGAACGAATCAACGCATTAACGGGCCCGGTGCATGAGTCGCTCACGCCCTGGAAGCACCAGAGCACAAGCCCGCCTTTGGAGAAAATGGTGAAGAAGTCGAGCATGGCGGCAGCGGGAAAGGAGCCGGGGCCGGCGCCGGGAACTCAGGCCGCGATCGCCGCCGCTTCCTGCTGCGCCAAGCTCGGGACACGTCACACCAGCGGTCCCGGAAACCGGCTCAGCCGCACTTCCGCTCCGAGCTGCTGTGTTCTTTCTCCGCCTCTGCCCGAGGGCGCGCAACACTGACGCAGGCGCCAGGCTCGCCAATGGCGGGCGGGGGCGGACCTGGGCGGGGCTCTCAGAGAGGACGGCCTACAGCGCGGAGGGGCGTGGCCCTCAGGACCCGCTAGCCAATGGGCGCGCTCGTCTGAACGGCCTGCGGCGCGGAGAAGTGACGGCAGGGTGGGGCTGGCGTCGGGAGGTGGGGTGGGGTGGGGGGGGTCTCCCAGAGGGCCTGGGCTCTGAGTGGTCATGCTTCGCAGGACGTTGCTTTTGGGCTTGTGCCGGGGCCCCTTGGGCCGGGGTCTAGGCACACACAGAGGAGGCTCTATTCTGGGTAAAGTTGAGGGCCGCGGAGGGTATCGTGGTTCTTGGATGGCCCCAAGCTCCAGCTCTGTGACCTTCCGGACTCAGGACCCGGCCCACGATGTAAAGACAGTGGGTCGGCTGGGAGGAGGGGGTAAGCTTTCCTGCCGGAGCTTGTAAAGGCTGGGCTTCCCAGGAGGCCCCTCTCAGGTGACAAATTCCAGATCGTTCTATGCCTCAGCTTACCACCAGCATAACAGAGAGCCAGGTTGATTGGTTGCAGAGCTAGTTGTGCCTTAAAGTCCTGCTCACGTGCAGGATGCTGCACTTAGCGTGTGGCTGTTAAGGAGGGAAGAGAAAGTAGGTTCAGTGTGCGGCCTGGAGGTGCCTGGAGTGCAGCTGGAGAGGGAAGACTTCAATAGACCAGTTCAAGACTGGATAGAATCCAACTTGGACAAATGCCCTGCACTGCTAGTCCCCGAAGCTAGTGTAACTGGAGAAGTACAGTAAGCAGATGGGAACTGAGATCAGCCTTGATGGATATCGTTTACTGGCTCAGGGAAGGTGTGTGTTCCAGGTTGCGGAGAACCCAGCGAAAATTAGAAGTATTGGTTTTGTGCAAGAAGCTAACAAAAGCCACGTAGGTAGAGAGCAGAGATAGGAAACGTAGTGTGGATGGGTGAGGTAAGCCTAGATCAAAGAAAGATTCCAACATTGCCGAGAAGAGTTTGAATTTTGTATTGGAGTCGGTGAGACGACTTGGAGACTTGTGTGTTAGGTGTGAAAGATGAAAGGATTCATTGACTCAAGGCACTGATGGCGTACCAGGTTCCGTGCTAGGCTGAAGACTCATTGGTGAAGAAGGTAGGCATAGTACCATATGAAGCAATGACACTTAAACTCAAAATTGCAGATGTGTTGCATGAGGTAATGAGACCGTGTGACAGGAGATTCTGACAGTCCACGGAGTCAGGAAAGACCCTGAGAAAAATGAGAACTGAGCTGAAAGCGAAAAGAAGCAAGGAGTTAACCAGGCAAAGAAGCGGACACGGTTTCAAAGTCGAGAGAACACCTGTGTAGATTCCCTGCCACCATCGAGGTGTCGAAGGGGGCGGAGTGGGGGAGTGGGGAGAGAAAAAGGTAAACCAGAGCCAGAGTGTGCTGTGCCTCATCCATGTTGAAGATTTTGGACTTTTATTCTTAGAGTAACGGAAAACCACTGGAAGGTTTTAAGCAGGAGAGTATGTGATTGAATTAGTGCTTAGAAAATATTCTAGCTGTGATGCAAAAGAGTCAGGTGGTAAGAGGAGGATTAGTGGGAACAGTAAGGCTTTTGCGTTAGTCCAGGTGAGAGGTCATGGTAGTTCGGGCTAAGGTGGTGGTGGCGGAGATGGGGAGGAAAGGGGGACAGATTGGAGAGATCTTTAGGAGGCAAAGACATCAGGACTTGACAATAGGACATGAATGTAGCTTTGTCGGTGGTGACGGATATCCAGGATAAGGTGCCACTCAGAGGTATCATGCTTCAGAGGACACTGCCGCTTGGAGTGTGCCAGGACCTATTGGTCAAGGAGCCTGGAACCCTCCTCTCCGAGAGGAGAGGGAAATGCAGTTGAATATATGAGCCTGTGATTCAAGGGAAAGAGCAGTCTGCACAGGAGATAAGCACGCGTAAGTCACCTGGCCTAGGGAGAGAGTATAGATTGTTCTTTTTGAGAAGTTGAATCTTGCAGTGCTGGGTATGATGCGTGAGAAGGGAAGAGAGCCTGATGGCACACAGACCACATGGCGAAGCCGTGGAATACTGCTGGGTGCAGGCTGACCTTATAAGAGGGGATGACCGTGGGAACAGCCAGCTCAGTGTCTGTTTCTGTTTAGCCAACCTTCTCCTGTGCCCATCCTCTAACCCCCTACCACCTGTAAAGAAAATGTATGGCCTTCTGACCATAACTGCGTCCCACAGACCGAGATGGAAAGATGTCCGAAATCAAGAAGAAGATCCAGTCAATCCTTCCCGGCGGGGACTGGAATCCACTGTACGACACCAGCCACCTGCCCCCTGAGAGCTCAGATGTGGTGATTGTGGGGGGTGGGGTGCTTGGCCTGTCCGTGGCCTATTGGCTGAAGAAGTTGGAGAAGCCACGAGGTGCCATTCGAGTGCTGGTGGTGGAACGGGACCACACGGTGAGGTGTGGGGTAGGGCAGTGTCATGACTGGGGCACAGACTCCTGTTTTATTAAGGGTCAAGGGGAGGGGAAGGGAGGAAAGACTTCGATCTTTGGAGGTCTAAAGGGCAGGGACTGTACTTTGACTCTTGTTGAGAAACAGTCCCGGGTTCTTCCTTCAAATTAGAGACTTTGGCCATAGAGTTTTTGCTTTTAAAAGCACATTTCACAATGTCAGATCTTTTGGGCGCCCACAGGTCCGTCTGAGAGCCTGCATTCCGGCTGGAATCAACACAAACAGTATCCCCTCCCCCTTCCAGGTTCCTTTACTTCTGAGTTTTTGCACTTTAGTTCCGATTAGCCATTGAGAGTTAGCCACGAATCTTACTAGTTTGGTCATATTCCTCTATTTTCCAATTAGTAGATGAAGTGTTAATCTCCTGCCCTTGGACTTCAAGGCCATTACCGTTTTGTGCCACAGTGCCCAGCCCTTTTAGATGACTGGCTCTCTCTGCTCTGCACATCTGCTAAGAAGGATTTTAATAATTGTTGTCCTCTTTGGGTGCTGGTTGACTTGCATACAGGTTTATCCACCTCAACTCCTCTTAGATTATGAACGTGCAAGTAGGACCCCCCATTACCCCTAGGGGCTTCCGTTCCAGTATTCTGCTCCCAGGTGACAGGGTACTGGTCTCCCTCAGTTACTTTTGTCTTTCCACAGTATTCCCGGGCCTCCACTGTGCTTTCCGTGGGCGGGATTCGTCAGCAGTTCTCGGTGCCTGAGAACGTCCAGCTCTCCCTCTTTTCAATTGACTTTCTACGGAACATCAATGTATGTGCAAAGAGATTTGGGGACTGGGGTGGTGAGCACTCCTTTAGCCCAGAGAGAGGAGCAGCCCAGGTGGCCAGGGGGATCAGGGAGCGGAAGCAGTTCGGGCCACTAGGAGTTGGAACCACCAGTTTTCTCCCCAGTGGTGGTACCCAGAGGCGGGCTTCTCTGAGCCCTGGGAGCTATTGGTGAGGAGGCCAGGAAAGCTCTCCCTCCCTCCCTCCTTTAAATCAGCTTCTCTAAAGAACTTTTTTTTTTCTTTGCACACACACAGGAGTACCTGGCTGTAGCTGATGACCCTCCCCTGGACATCCAGTTCAACCCATCAGGTTATCTCTTGCTGGCTTCAGAAAAGGGTGCTGCCATCATGGAGAACAACGTGAAGGTGCAGAGGTGGGTGGGGTGCCTGGCACGACCACCCATCTGCTGCTCAGCTGTGTACATGTAGCAAGCTCCGACACCAAGTTAGGAACTGAGAAACCCGGTGGGGTGGGGATGGGGAGGGGGGTTGATGAGACAGGTCCCTGCTGTGTAGGAGCTCTGACAGGAGTCTGTCAGGAAGCACAGACACATGCAGACCTCCAGTACCCTGTGCTAAGTGCTCAAACATGGATACAGACAACACACTGCTGCGGTGGTTCCTAAATCGGCCAGATCACAAAAACCACCCGGGAAATCCCAGACCTAATAAGCCAGAGCCTCTAGGGAAGGGCCCAGGAATCTGCAGACTTTTCCTACAAGGGCCAGATAGTACACATTTTAGGCTTTGGGGGCCATATGGACTCTGCTGCTGTCATTCAGCTTTGTAGTTGAAACAGAAGCAGCCAGGGACAAGATATAGGCAAAAATAGAAATGAATCAGTGTGACTCAGGTACAAAAATGCAACAGGCTGGTTTGGGCAAGCCCTCTCCTAAGTGAGTCTTGTGATCGGTCAGGAGCATGTGTCTATAACAGTCTTGCGGGTCTTACTAGGGACATCGGGTAATGTCCCAGATGCAGTAGTTATTCATTTAGTCACCAAGACATCCCCATTTCACATGTGGGTAAACTGAGGCACGAGGTAGCTAGCAAGTGGTGGCACTGGGATTTGAACCAGGCAGTCGGGCTTGCGAGTGTGTTGTTTTAGGATCTGCGTTGCTGCCTTTCGAGGACAGTGTCCCATAGGAGATAATTGTGCTAGTGAGCAGGACTGTACTAGAAGGTAGACAGGAAGGTCATTTCAGGCAGAAGGGAAGAAGACAAGCGGAAGGGACACAGTGGTCTGCCCTGTTGTGAAAGGATACAGGATAGTTAGGGGATGTCAGGGAGTTTAGTGTGGTCAAAGGGATACCAGGGGGTAGGAAAGGAAAGAGGGGTCAGCTGAAGAGCCATGACTAGGACGCTTGGCCTTTACACGTTCAACAGGGAGGAAAACTTGGGGGTTTGGGGCAGAGAAGTTACATGAATGAATCGGAATCCCCACTTGTGGAGTCGGGGTCCATACTTCGCCTTCTCTGCACAGTCCTCGCCTCTGACACACAGGCACACAGTCGTGCATTTCTCTCAGGCAGGAAGGAGCCAAAGTTTGCCTGATGTCTCCTGAGCAGCTTCGGAACAAATTTCCCTGGATAAACACAGAGGGCGTGGCTTTGGCATCTTATGGTAAAACATGCTTGCAGAGGGGATCAGGGGTTGAGGGGCGCCTCAACGTTGGAAGTCTCAGCACCCTGTAACCCGCCTCTAGAACCAGTGCTTCCCCCGGGCCAGCAGAGCCTCCCTCGGCCCCTGCTAGCTCTCTGTCCTTCCACAGGATTTCACTCTGGTACACTTGGTCAACGTGAACCTTCCCTGGCTTCCCTAAAGAGGAGTTGGGGGCACAGGAAATCCAACAGGAGAGGAGGGTCCTAATCCCACCTCCTGAGTCCTCTTTCTTATCACAGGCATGGAGCACGAAGGTTGGTTTGACCCCTGGTGTCTGCTCCAGGGGCTTCGGCGAAAGGTCCAGTCCATGGGGGTCCTCTTCTGCCGCGGAGAGGTGACACGTGAGTCTGAGGCCCCGTGCCCACTGCTCCTTTCCTCTGCCAGCTGGGGCACAGGCCTAGATGGGGTCTTATCTTCACTCACGGGCTAAGCAAGGGTTGGTGGGGAATAGGGTTCTCCCTGAGGCCTGGTCCTGAGCATCCTGACTCCAGCTCCTAAGTAGGCTTTCTCAGGACTCGTGTTGCACGTGAAGGTTTCAGCTTGCTCCCATTTTGCATGCAGTCAAGGTCATCTTGGTTACCCCATATCTGTTTGCGGGAAAGCTCCGGTCTTCCAGGTTGCTTTCCTAATGAAGTGCACGGAATCCCAGTCTCGTCTTCTTCAGGCCTCAGGCGCTTCTTTTCTTTTTCCTGCAGGTTTCATGTCTTCGTCTAACCTCATGAAGACTGCAAGTGGGGAAGAAGTGAATTTGAAAAGGATCCACGAAGTTCATGTAAGTTGCCAGCCTGTGCATCTTCCTTACCAAAGTGCAAGGGTGGAAAAGGTAACGGCTGTCATTTTGGTCTTTCTCTACCCACTTCCAGTCTGGGTAAATTAAGGCTCGGGAAGAAATGTACCTCTCACAGGGCCCGGTATGTGGGCCAGGCCCTCCTTCCCCTTCCCTTCTGGTGCCTTCAGGTGAAGATAGACCAAAGCCTGGAGTACCAGCCCGTGGAATGTGCCATAGTGATCAACGCAGCAGGGGCCTGGTCTGGCCAGGTTGCAGAGCTGGCTGGCATTGGGAAGGGGCCACCTGGCACCCTCCAGGGCACCAAGCTACCTGTGGAGCTGAGAAAAAGGTAACTTCCCTCAGGGCAGCTGAGGAGGTCGGTGAGAGAGGGAAAGAAGCAATGTAAGAGTTTGGTAAATGTGCTGGGAAGGGGATTTCCTAACCTGCTGGTTGTGGCAGGTACGTGTACTTGTGGCACTGCCCCCAGGGACCAGGCCTGGAGACCCCATTCGTTATAGACCCCAGTGGAACCTATTTCCGCCGAGAAGGATTAGGCCATAACTACCTGGGTGGCTGTAGCCCCACTGAGGTAAGCTAAGCGGGGTTGGGGTGCTGGGCAGGGGACATAGGCCACTGTCATCGAAGAGTCAGGCTCTTTGGACGGCCCATCGCTCTCACTGACGTTGAGCCTCCTATGGGTTTGAACTGGGATCTTTTCTCCCCATCCCCTCCTACTGAGGGGCTCAGTGAGGTCTGGGTCAGCCCTTGTGTCCCAGGCAACATAAGCCATGTCCCCACCTCTCACCGTAGGAGGAGGAACCGGATCCAGGGAACCTGGAGGTGGACCATGATTTCTTCCAGGACAGGGTGTGGCCCCCTTTGGCCCAGAGGGTACCGGCTTTTGAAACTCTGAAGGTAACAGGAGACCCATGAGCCTGGAGCACCCGGGTCGGCTTGGAAAGCTTGTCCACTGCCACTCGCCCTCTGCCTCACAACTGCTAAGGACTCTTGGTCTAGGGACCCATCCCACTGACCTCTCGGTAGCTGGGAGAGGGTGCCGCGTCTGTCCCCAGAGCAGGAGTGAGGGTGGCACGTGTCGGCACCTTCCCAGGCACGCCCGTGTCTTGTACACCCGCAGGTTCGGAGCGCTTGGGCCGGCTATTACGACTACAACACCTTTGACCAGAATGGCGTGGTGGGTCCTCACCCACTGGTCATCAACATGTATTTTGCCACGGGCTTCAGCGGCCACGGGCTCCAACAGGCCCCTGCCGTGGGGCGAGCTGTGGCGGAGATGGTGCTGGAGGGCCACTTCCAGACCATCAACCTGAGCTCCTTCCTCTTCAGCCGCTTTTACTCGGGAGAGAAGGTCCAGGAACACAACATCATCTGAGCCTGTAAGCTCTTCGCTGGGCCCTGCCGCTCTGTCCGCCCCCCGTGGCCTCCCTACACTCTCCTGTCCCCACAGGGCTGGGTGGGCAGGCCGACTACGGGCTGTGAGGCCCAGACCAACAGAGAGTGTTGGAGGGGGAGACCCCAGGACTGACGGCCCGGGCTGAGGCCACCCGCCAAGGCAGTGCAGCCGGACAGAATACCTGAGCACGTGGCCCAAGACTGCCTTCTTCCTGGTACTGAGCCAGCAAAATCACCTATGCCCCTCTTGGCAGGCTACCCCGGAGCCCGGGCAGGGAGCCTTCCAGGGCGGCTGGTGCAGAATTAGTGACCGTTTACCTACTCATCAATCAATAAATGTTATTACTCTTTCCACTCAGTCTTCTGCCCCTTTTCCTTTGACCTCATAGCAGTTGCTTCTGAAGCACCGGTAGCCTTTGGTACCAGGCCGCACGGCCTTCTCCTCCCGGCAGCATTCTCCCGTCCTAGGTGTAGGCAGCTTGTTGGCAAACTAGTGCCTTCCCTTCCTGAGTTGCTGCAGAGGGAAGGGATGGTTCATTCGTTTATTCAGCATTTATTCGGCTCCAACTCTCGGCCAGGCCCAGGGCTACATATCAGAGATCTGCCACCAGGCGGGGCATCCTCTGCATCCTCACTGGAGCGTTCTTATCTGTGCCCGCCCCGCAGCCCAGAGCAGACCGAGTGCAGTCCCTGCGGTGCCAGGAAGAAGCGCAGGTCACGGACACCTCATCTCAGCTGTGTCTCCACAGAGCTCCCCCGGGGAAGCCGACCTCTGAGCTGAACCTATAGGATGAGCGGTTGAACACAGTGAAGGCACAGCAGGGACCGGGGGTGGGGTGGGGACCGCAGGCTGTGGGGAAGATTGTATACAAATGCCCAGGGCCAAGACTTCACAGGATTCGAGGCAGGATAAGTGATGTCTTGGCTAGATCATGGAGTGAAGAGGGGTAGTAAGGAGTAGGGCAGGGTCAGGGGCTGAAGAGCCAGGTGTGGAGCTCAGGCTGTATTCCGTGGGCTTTCCGTAGGGAAGTGACATGCTCAGATTTTCCTTTTTTTTTTTTTTTTTGAGTTTATTTTTTTATTTTGAGAGAGAGGGAGAAAGTATGCACATGAGTAGGGAAGGGGCAGAGGGGCAGAGAGGGAGAGACAAAGAGAATCCCAAGCAGGCTCTGCACTGACAGTTCAGGAACCGTGAGATCACGTCCAGAACTGAAATCATGAGTCAGCAGTTTCACCAACTGAGCCACTCGGGCGCCGCAGATTTTCCTTTCAGAAAAATCACTCTGACTGCCTTGTGGAGAACAGATTGTGGTATCAAAGCAGGAGGCCAGATGGGAGGCTTTGCTGCAGTCCATGTGGCAGAAACAACAGTGCCCACGCTGTCATGGCAAGAAGCTTGTGTATCCAAAGAGGTGACGGTAGTAACAAGAAACGGGGTCAAGCATGACACTCAGGCATCTGGCTTGGACAACTAGATGTATATCTTGCTTTCGTTGAGGTGAGGGATGCCAGGGAGGAGCCGTGTGGGGGACAAAATGAAGCAGTTTGAGACCTGTTGAGTCAAAGGTGCCTGGTAGAGACGTCTGATGAGGAGTTGAGTTTATTGTCATGGCACTCGGGATGATCCGGGCTGCGAACACCATGGAAGAGAAGGGCATCACCCCCACGAGGGGAGAAGAGTAGGGAACCAAGGGGGACACTGGACACTGACGTTTAAGGGATGAACCAAAGGAGAGGAAGCTGAAGAGGTGGCCAGAGAGGCAGGAAAAAAGCCAGGAGCATGAGGTATCACGGGAACCTAGAAGGAATGGGCGATGATACCCGCGCACGTGCACTGGCTGGATCGGTACCAAGTAGGTCAGTGGGGACCCGAGGGAGAGCAGTTCTGGGAAGAAGGTGGGGTTTGAGGTGACAGTTGTCCAGAAGGGAGAAGCGAGTGGGAGCAGAAATATCTAGGAAAAGTGTTCATTCCCCCTGAAAAGCGGCCTTTGGGGAGAAGAAGGAAACACAAGAGATGGACGTGACTGATTATCGGTTGTGTAAGGGAGGGAGGCCAGGGGAGATGCCAGTGAGGTAACAGGAGGAGCCCCTGTGGGGGTGGGGGTGGGGGACAGCCAGGACTGATCAGGTGAGCAAAAGAGGAAGAGCCACCAGTGCTGAAAGACAGGAAGGAACTTGGCCAGGGGCACAAGGCAGTGACAACTCAGGCCAACCCCAACATCTGTGTTAACCCTGTAAGCAAGCCTTGTCAGGTGACTGATATTCACTCCCCCTTCCTTCGGTACAAATACCCCCATCTATGGGTCAGAAGGAAAATGGGCTTCATCTGGCTCCTCACCCCAAAGCGACATCAAGATGACAAATACTGTACTTATTTATTAAGAACACATTGATGAATCCTCCATACTTCCACAGGTCTTTTTTTTTTTTTAATTTTTTTAAACGTTTATTTATTATTGAGAGACAGAGCATGAGCAGGGGAGGGGCAGAGAGAGGAGGAGACAGATTCTGAGGCAGGCTCCAGGCTCTGAGCTGTCAGCACAGAGCCCGACGTGGGGCTCGGACTCACAAACTGCGAGATCATGACCTGAGTCGAAGTCGGAGGCTTAGCCGCCTGAGCCACCCAGGCGCCCCCACAGGTCTTTTTAAAGTTTATTTTGAGAGGGAGGGAGAGAGTGTGAGCAGGGGAGGGGCAGAGAGAGAGGGAGAGAGATCCACAGGGCTTTATTCAAGCTTGTGGGAGAGCATTCATTGCATCTATCAAACCGTACGAGAGCTGGGGCCCAAGCCTTCTTCACCTGTGTCCCAACACCGAGCTGTCCGTGCCTCCTGGAGTAACTCTGCTCTGCACCGGAGCCCGAAGGGGATCCCGGGCCTCCGAGACTTTTCAGTCAAATGGGAGGGCTAACCCTCATCAGCCCAACTCCAGACAACACAAGGTTTGTAGGGAACAACACAGGGATTGTAGGGAAAGAGGCCAGAGGGGCAGGGTTAAGAAAGGATTTCCTTTGTAAGTTGCAGAATTGAGGCTTGCCACAAGAGGGGCGTTTGAGGATCGCAGCACGGAAAGGGGGGACCCCGCAGGTGGAGGGAACAGCAGAAATCAAGCACCCAGCAAGGAAAGCTGAGGTGAGTTTCATAAAGAGTAAAAGAAACCCAGAAGCCCTTCCTGTACCTCCTACCTACTTTATCTCATGGACTCCTCCCCACAGCACCGGGAACCAGATCCTAAAATTCGATGATGAGTAAAGTGAGCCTCCGCAGGCTGCACACTTCCAAGGTCGGAGGGCTAGTAAGTGATGAGCTCTGGATGTGAACCCCAGCAATCTTACTCCAGAGCCCTCCTGCCCAGCCTTGTACTACACTGCCTGCCGGGATTAGCCACTAATTCTCTCTGCTGGCTGGTGAGAAAAGGAGGAAATCAGACTGAAAGGGAGATGGTGAATCTTCCATTGGCCCTGTTAAACTACCGGCATCCTCCAAGCATTTCGTGCGCACGGTTGTAGGAGTGTTTCCCAAACTGGCGTGCCATGGACCCCTGCTCAGGAAGACCCCGATATTTCTCCTACGGTGAAACAAGTTTGGGAAATGCTACATGTTGTGTTCCCTCCCCCACCCAAACCGGGTTCATCACGGTGCAAACGGGCAGGTAAAGAAATCCTGCACCCTGTTTAACCCCGGACTCGGCCAACGTCTTGCTCACCACATTTGTGCGGCAGCTCTGTCACCCTGCAGAGCAGCGCTCCTCGCGCCCTTTCAGGAATCGCAGTGGGGCGCAGCGCAGGGGCCGGCATCGGCTTCCCGCCCCGGCTTCGGTGTCCCGGGCGGCCCCCTTCGGCATCCGAGAGCCACGTTCCCAACCTACCGTGCGGCCTCTGGACAAGTTCAAGCTCCGCTTTTCTTAACTGTAGAAAAGGAAAAAAAAGGTATGGGGTCTTGCCTTGCAGGGTGTCAAGAGGACGAAATGCGTGGAACACGGGTTTCTTTTCCTTCTCCCCGACGCGGGACAGTGTCGCGGCGGGTTTCCGGGGGACGCGGGAGGACAGCCTCTTCTCCGGGTTTCCGCCCGGTTGCGGGCTCCGGAGCTCCCAGGGCCCCGCCGGCGGGCAGCAGGGAGACGCGGCTCCCGGGCCGGGTGACGCGGCGGCGGGAGCTCCTCGCAGAGTCAGGGCGCGGGCCGGGGAGGAGGAGGGGCCGCGGGCCGGGCCTCCTCGCCGCTTCCGGCGGAGCCGGGGGAACCGGGCGGGCGGCCGGCGGCCAGGGGCCTGCGCGCCGCACTTCCCCTCGCCGGGGGCGGCCGGCACCGCGCGGGAGCCGGAGCCAGCCTCTCCGCCAGCACCGCGGCGGGGTCGCCGCCACCCACGCGCTGGTGAGCGCTCGCGGGGACGCGGGGACGGGGGGCGGCGCCGGGTGGGGGTCACCGCGGGTGGTGGGCGGGGCGGAGGAGGGTCCCCGGGGACTGCGGGGGGCCCCTGCGCCGGGACCCGCCCTGTCCCTGTCCCTTGGCCGGGACGCCGCTTTCCTCTCTCCTGCCCCCTTTTCCTGGCTGCTTCCAGCACCCCGAATAGGGAAACTGGGTGAGCAGGCTCTCCGAGAAAGTTGTCACCTTCTCCGTCGCAAAGGAGCTCGTGCAGGGAACCTCCCCCCACCCCCACCCCCACCCCCGCGCCCTTTAGTTTGTGTAGAACAGCCCGGCTCGGTCAGGCTGTTTCCATCTTTAACTGTAGAGAGAGGGTCTCTACCATGGTCTCCTCGCATCCTTCTTTGCTCTTCTGATGGGTCTGTGTGTGGGTGTTCCAGCGAGGAGATGGCTTTAGTTAGGGTTCATGACCTACGGAGGCCTTTCATGAACATCTGTCAAGGACTGGGATGGGATACCTGTGCAGTGCTGGAGTGACAGCATTGGACAGGAAAGGTTCAGCCCTGTCGTCTCCCTGGAGACGGGTCAATTAGAAATTACAACTCGCCCTGCTAAGTGCCACCGAGAGAGAGGGGCAGCCCGGAGTACTCTGGTAGCTAGGACACCTAAGCCGGGGGGAACCTAGGGGTCAGGATTCACTGGCTGTCGGAGAGAGTCGCATCTAGTTTGGTTGTTTGTGTTTTAAACATTATTATTTTTTAATGTTTGTTTATTTCTGAGAGGGGGAGGGGCAGAGACTGAGAGAGGGACAGGGGATCAGAAGCTGGCTCTGTGCTGACAGCAGAAGTCAGACACTTAAGGGCTTAACCGACTGAGCCACCAGGCGACCGGTTTGTTGTTGGTTTGTTTGTTTGTTTTTTAACTTAAAAAAATATATATTGCAGTGCGACCTTACAGCTTACCCAGTTTTCACACAGTGAATTTCCTGTGCAACCTGCATCCATAATAAATAAAATACCACTAGCACTCCAGAAGCCCTCAATATCCACTTCCAACGGCTACTTTCATCTAAGGGCAACTATTATCCTGGCTTCTCACATCATAAAATCGTTTTACTTGGTTTTGAACTTTTGACACGTGGACAGTATGTGAGATGCAGCCGTGTTGCATTTAGCAGTAATTCATTTACTCTCAACTGATGCATAATTTTGCACTGTACAGAGAGAGCACAGTTTATTTCTACTTTCTGCTGGACACTTGGATTGACGGACACGGGTTGTTTCCCATTCGGGTTTTTTTTTTTTATTTTTTGAAATAGTGCCACGAGGCATTCTCGTACTTGTCTTCAGGTGAACATAAGTAAGCAGTTCTGATAGGAATGTTCCTAAGTGTGGAATTGCTGGGTGTGTTCAGCTTTAGCATAGTTTCGTGCCAAATGGTTTTCCAAAGCGGTTATACGAATTTACACTCCCATCTGCAGTGTGAGTTCCTGTTCCTCCACACCTTCACCAATACGCGATATGGTCCCTCTTTTTCATTGTAGCCACTCTGCTCAATGCATGGGCCGTGGTGTTGCACTGAGGTGTTAATTTGCATTCCTCTTATGACTAATGAATCTGCATCTTTTCGTGTGTCTGGTGGGCATTTGGATAGCCTTTTTGCAAAGTGTTCCATTCTTCTACCCATTTTGTCAGTAGATTGTCTCTGTTTCTCCCTAGTTTGTAAGACTTCTTAAATATTCTGGATATGACATATTTATGGCATATGTATTTTTTTAATGTTTATTTCTTTTTGAGACAATGCGAGAGACAGAGTGCAAGCAGCGGAGGGGCAGACAGAGGGAGACGCAGAATTTGAAGCAGGCTCCAGGCTCTGAGCTGTCAGCCCACAGCCCGACGTGGGGCTCGAACTCACGAACCATGAGATCATGAACTGAGCTGAAGTCAGATGCTTAACCGACTGAGCCACTCAGGCGCCCCTATGGCATATGTATTTTTAAAATATCTTCTCTCTCTCTCTCAGGAGATTGCCTTTTCACTCTCTTAATGATATCTTTTGATGAACAGAAGTTCAGTTTAATGTTGCCCAGTGTTATCTTTTTTTTTTTTTTCTGGATGGTTGTATTATTTATGGCCAGTTGAAAAACTCTTTACTTACCCAAGGGGTGGTGGGTGGGAAGAATGAGTGAAGGTAGTCAGAAGGTACAAACTCAGTTATAAAATAAATAAATCCTGGGGATGTAAATTTACACCATAGTTACTAGAGTCAAAAAAACTATTGCATATTTGAAGGTTGCTAAGAGAGTGGATTTATTCTTGTTACAAGAAAAAAATGTGTAATTATGTAGTGATGGATGTTAGCTAGATTTATTGCGGTGACCATTTCATAATATATACGTACGTTGGATCATCATGTTGTGCATCTGAAACTATTATGTTATATGTCAATTATATCTCAATTTATTTTTTTTTTTTAATTTATTTTTGAGAGAGAGACAGAGAGAGCTTGTGGAGGAGGGGCAGAGAGCGGGAGAGACAGAGGATCCAAAGTGAGCTCTTCATGCCAGCAGAGAGCCTGATGCAGGGCTCGAACTCACGAACCGTGAGATCATGACTTGAGCCAAAGTCGGACGCTCAACTGACTGAGCCACCCAGGTGTCCCCATGACAATTTTAAATAAATCAGAAGATAAAGTCAGGAAGATAACTTCCTATATTCTCCTCTGAAAGTTTTATGGTTATTCTCACTTCTATCTACTTGAAATTAAGTTTTTTGTGTGGTGTGAAATAGGGTCAAATTTCTTTTTTTCTACAAGGCTATCAAAATTGATGCAGCACCATCTGTTAAAAAGACAATTTTCCCCATTGCATGGCGGTGTCAGCCTTGTCATAAATCAGGAGACAGTAGAGATGTGGGTCTGTTTCTGGACACCCTGTTCTTCCATCATCTGTCTGTCCTTGTGCACATTAGCACGCTGCCTTCATGGTTGCTTTATAATCTCTATTATTCTGGTGGTGGAAGCTCTCAGCATTGCTCTTCTTTAAGATCTTAGGTATTTTTATTTACTCCTCCCAAAGCCTTTTTAAGAAATATATAAAAAGCAGTCATTTTGTAAGCTCAATAGAGTACTAATGTAAAAGGGTATGTAATTGGCATAATTGGTAAACTGTATCCATCCACCAATTTACTGCTGACACAATCTATATTACATTCAATGCCTGCATATTTACATCAGATCTACAGCAAAGTAAATACAAAATAAATTCACCTTATTTTAGTTACAATGGGCTTTAGTACCTATATGATATAGTTTCCAAACAAAGAGAATTTTTTAAAACTAAGAAACTGGTGTTTTCCCAAGACCGAGTTGCTACTTTTTGCAAAAGACATTATTATGTTTCCCACTCATGTTTGATCAGTAAGATATGTTCCCACGTGGCTGAACTTCAGCTAAAGTTTTAGATTTGAATAACCAGTTAGAATACTTTTGACTTATAATTAAATTTTTAAAAACAGGTGCTTTTAAATGCACACACACGTGCGCATATATGTACTTTTTTGGCATTTTTCAAGTCTTCCGAAGTTACTGTTTAAAAATCAGTTTCCCAAGTTTTACACCCAGAGATTTAATTCAGTAGATTTGGGGTGGGGCACAGGAACTGGCATTTTAAACCATCATTGTATTTGTTTTCTGGGCTGGGTAACAAATTATTACAAGTTCAGCATTTTAAACCAACACTTATTTATTATCTGGTAGTTTCTGTGGGTCAAGGGCCCAGACAAGGCTTGGCTGATTCTTCTGCTGGGGTCTCACCTGGCTTACCTCCAGGTTTTAGCTGGGGCCACAGTGCCACTGGGGATTCAAATGGGGAAAGATCCACCACCAAGCTCCCTCAGGTTGTTCTTTGTTGGCAGAATTCATCTCCTTGCGGTTCTAAGACTGCGGTTCTAAGGTTTTCTTGCTGGCTGTCACCTGGAGATCACTTCTCTTCTAGAGGTTAATTGTAGAGATCACTCAGCTTCTAGAGGCTGCCTGCAATTTCCTGGTAAATTCTTCAAAGTCAGAATGGGAGTCTCTCTCTAGTCTGCTAAGTTACGATTAAACACGCACACGTATGCACATACATAAGTATGACACAATATTCATATACATGCTACATTCACGTGTACATATTTTTAAATATCTTTTTTTAAAGTCATCTCTACACCCAATGTCGGGCTCGAACTCATGACCCCAAGATTAAGAGTTGTACGCTCTACCGACTGAGCCAGCCAGGCACCTCACATGTACACATCTTATATGGTAAATATACGTAGTGTGTATATATACTTATAAATGCATATACAGACAGTACACATCATATATAAAGTAACTACTCTATAAATCACTCTGAGAAACACAATATTGTGTCTATCAAGCTATTAACAATTTAGTTGAGCACTGTATTGTTGTTTTTGTTTCTTTTTAGAGAGAGAGAGTGCAAGCAGGGAAGGAGGAGAGGGACAGAATCTTAAGCAGGCTCCACGCTTAGCGCAGAGACTGATGTGGGCTCAATGTGGGGCTTGACATGGGGCTCGACACACATACATGTGTGTGTGTGTTTAAGTGGGATCATGACCTGAGGCGAAATCAAGAGTTGGTTGCTCAACCGACTGAGCCACCCAGGTGCCCCGTTACACTGAGCACTTTTAAGTGACAGTGTCCTTCAAGTCCTAACAAATCCTGCCCGACAAGTGTTTTAGCAAATGTTTGAGAAGCAAACTTAGCCTTTGAAACCGATATTCTTTATTTAAAGTCCAAATCAAGTGAAATGTGATGATAATTTATTCATCAAAGAAGTGAAAAACTCAAACAATTTAAACCTTTAAACAGACCAGTCTTTTTTTTTTAATTTTTTTTTTTTTTTTTTTTTTTGAGACAGAGAGAGACAGAGCATGAACGGGGGAGGGGCAGAGAGAGAGGGAGACACAGAATCGGAAGCAGGCTCCAGGCTCTGAGCCATCAGCCCAGAGCCCGACGCGGGGCTCGAACTCACGGACCGCGAGATCGTGACCTGAGCCGAAGTCGGACGCTTAACCGACTGAGCCACCCAGGCGCCCCTAAACAGACCAGTCTTAACATTCAATGCTTGCTCCATTCACGGCCTGACATACAATCAAGGATAGTGCAGTAGTTTCCAACTGCTCTGTAACATCACCAAAAACTTAAGTGGCTTAATACAACATACATTTATTAGCTTACAGTGGCGGCAATCAGAAGTCTAAAATGGATCGGCAGGGCTATGTTCTTCTGGAGGCTCTAGAGAAAAATCCATGTACTTGCCTTTTCCACTTCTAAAGGCTGCCTGCATCCTCCGCCCATGGCCCCGTGTCACACAGACCTCTGCTTCTGCTGTCACTTCTCCTCTAACCCTCCCCCCACTCCTGCCTTCCTCTTATAAGGACCCTTGTGATAACATTCAGCCTTCCCCTCTAGGGTCATCCAGGATACTCTTCACATCTCAAGATCCTTTTTTTTTTTTTAATGTTTACTTATTTATTTTGAAAGAGAGAGAGAGAGAGAGAGCAAGCAAGGGAGGGGCAGAGAGAGAGAATCCCAAGTAGGCTCTGCACCATTAGCACAGAGCCCAATGCAGGGCTCTGATCTCACCAACTGAGATCATGACTTGAGCTAAAATCAAGAGTCAGATGCATAACCAACTGAGCCACCCAGACACCCCTCAAGATCCTTAATCTAATCTGCAAAATCTATTTTTGCCATGTAAGGTAGCATATTCCCTGGTTCTAAGGACTAGGATGTGGACATCTTTCGGGGACCATTGTCCTGTCCACCATAGAAAGTGAGTCCAGCCTAACAGAAATGTAAGATACATATTGTAATCATATGTCTTCCTATGTTTCAGTACATTCCCTATACCAATAGATATTGGAGACCCAATAGGGTATTGGATAATACTTAATACACTTTGTATTTTGTACAGTGAAACTTCATATTTTTCCTCACATAACACATTCTACATATAACGTTGCAAAAGGATTCTAAGAAACACTAAAGGGAAGGGGGGCTGGGTGGCTCAGTCGGTTAAGCATCCAACTCTTGACCTCAGCTCCCATCATGAGCTCATGGTTTGTTGAGTTTAGGCCCTGCATCAGGCTCTGCATGGCCAGCGTGGAGCCTGCTTGGGATTCCCTCTCTCCCTCCCTCCCTCTCTCTCTGCTTCCCCCTTGCTCATACGCTCTCTCAAAATAAATAAATAAACTTAAAAAAATAAAAATAAAAACCACTAAAGATATAATACTGTTGCTTTTTTAAAAGAAGTTTTCACTAATTTTTTTTATCAAGACTTTGTAATTATCTACAAGGTAGGTACTTAGGTGTCTATCCTTTTGTGAATTTTGTAAAAAGCACAAGGGAAAGTGACTACATGTAAGACCATACAACCAGTCCCTAAATAGACAGAGCTAGTGATTAGACCCTCCTTTTGGAGATTTGGGTTCGTTATCTGCTCATCTGTTTGACAACGATGTCTCCTCTATCTCAATATATATTACTAGTACTAAATCTTGTAAAGATTAAAGCATATTTAAGTGTGATAGCCTCACCACTTCAGCTGCACAAGAACTGAAAGATAACAAGAAAGGTGTAGTGGGGAGTTAGATTCCAGGAAGTAGACAGTGTATAGGGTTAATGGGACTTATCTGCCATCTTGCTGAATTATCCTGTGTCAAAGATGCTGTTATTTCCTGTGTTTAAACTTGTCCATAACATTAGTCAAAGGGCTTGTACCAACCCACTTACAGTGGCATATGCGGTTGGGCAATTGGATTTCTTAACCAAGCAATGAAAAAATGGCAGTTACCAAAAATCAGCATGTATGGCCAAGTCATGTCATAACATGAGAAACTGAAACTTTTAAATCTACATGTGTTAAGATTAAAGCATTATGTTAATTTCTAACCTTTAAGCTATCACTAAAAACATCAAATGATTCTCTAGTTTATAAGTCTATCGAGGCCACATAATGAATTTTAAAATTAAAACAAAATTGACAAACTGTTGAAATGATATAAAAGCCCAGAGACATTTTGTCTACTACTGGGGGAGAGAAAGGACATCTGGATTGGTTGAAATGAAGATGTTGCGGGACAGCAACCCCAGACCTGGAAAAGGACTTCAAAATCAGTGGCCATCAGGCACTGCCTTAACCTCAGTGTACCACTGAGGCTCTCTGAAATCCAAAGAATATGAGGTAGCAAAAGAACCACATATACATGCCAGACTTCACCTCTTTTGTGTCCCCTTGGCTAGCTTAGCAGCCGACTGCTCTTCTCTTTCGGTATGTCTCTGGTTCCTGTGCCCATTCCACTTCTTCTTTCTGCCCCTCTGGCCGCAGGCGTTTAAGTTCTCCCTCTCTTTTTTGAACTTTGATACAGTTTCATGAATCATCAGTATCTTGTCTGATAGTCATTGGCTTGGCATAAAGGTGTTCAGCATTTAGCAAGGAACAGAGCATCATCCTCACTATTGAATAACATCCGTTCAATTGGGAAACTTATCTTCTACTTTGTGTTTCATAGGACAAGTTCTCTTTGATTTCCCAGGAGTCTGTTTTGACCTCTGCAGATAGGTTGGAGTGAGAAAGCAAGCCTCTGCTTTTTTGACAATCCCAGGAAACATTGAAGAGGTTATAAATCCTTTGCATATCCCTTTAAATTTAGAAGCAGACTGACAATCCCACACCCCCCTCCCCCACTCCCCGCTGCAAATTCCAGAATTTGGATAACACTGATCTTAAGATTAGTTTGGGGAAAATTGATTACATTACTGTCTTCTAAACTGTGAACATCATGTATCCCTCCAATATCTAGATTGTTTTAAATACATGCTAACCCACACTATTTTCTGAACATTCTATGCCATGAACCATTAGCACGTCACATAAATTGTCTCATGTGGTCTTCACAATAAAGCTGAGCAGTTCTAGTTTTATTTTCATTTCACAGATGCAGAAGCCGAAGCTTAGCAAGATTAAGTAGCTTGCCAAAGGCCACAGTTAATAAGAGGTAAGCATCCAGGCACTCTACCTGCAGAGTCTGTAGACTTCACCACTATGCGACACTAGCTCAGGGAGTGGGGAAGGAAGGGAGGAAGCAGCGGGGAGAGAGGGAGGCATGGGTGTTTGGATGGATAGGTGGAAGGAGGGAGTCGTTCAAGGGAAGGCAGACTGGCGGAAAAATCTCCCAAGGTTTCTTGCATGTGCTCTTTCTCTGCTCTTCAGCATCTGCCTACCTGGATGCATAATTACTTGTCCAAATAGCACCTGTCCTTCTCCCATTTCAGCACTGGCACAGGAAGTTCTTGTTTGTAAAACTTAATTCTCCTTCTATTTTGAATGTTAGCCTTGCTGGATAGAGTATTCTTGGCTGCAGATTTTTCCCACTCAGCTCTTTGAATATATCATACCTTCTGGCTTGCAGTTTGTGCTGAAAAATCTGCTGCTAGCCTTATGGGTTTTCCCTTATAAGTAACCATCTTCTTTTGTCTTGCTGCTTTTAAGATTTTTTCCTTATTGCTATATTTTGCCAGTTTAATTACAACATGCCTTGGTTGATTTTGTTGGGGATTTTATTGGGGATTCTCTCTGCCTCCTGGATATGGATATCTGTTTCCTGCTCCAGATTAGGGAAGTTTTCAGCTACTATTTCTTCAAATATATTTTCTGCTTCCTTTTCTCTCTCTTCTCCCTCTGGGATCCCTATTATATGAATGTTATTATGTTTGATGAAGTCACTGAGATCCCTAAGTCTGTTCTTGTTTTGCATAATCCTTTTCTCTCTTGTGTTCAGCTGATTATTTTCTACTACTTTATCTTCTAGGTCACTAGTTTGTTCTTTTGCTTCTTCCATTCTGCCGTTCATTGCATCAAGTGTGTTTTCAATCTCATTTATTGCACTTTTTAAAATATCTGATTCTTTTTTATCTCTCTTTTCTCTGTGGTAAGGGTCTCCTTGAAGTTTTCCATTTTCTCCTCAAGTCTACGGGGCACTCTTACGAACATTACTTTAAATTCCCCATTAAACAGGTTACTTATACCTGTTTTTCTTAGATTTCTGGCTCTGGCCTTATTTTGTTCTTTCATTGGGGATAAATTCCTCCATTTTCACATTTTGTCTAAGTCTCTGCCTTCTTCTCTGTGTTAGAAGAGCAGGTTATGTCTGCTGCTCCTGAAAGCAATGGCCTTGTGAAGAAGAGGTCATGGAGTGCCCAGGGCCTGGGGCTTCAGGGAGGGTCTCTGGTGCGTGCTACATGCACTCTGCTGCTGTGTTTTGGCTGCTCTGTCCTTCAGGCCAGTTGTCTGCAGAAGCTCTCCTTGCTTGCAGTGGGCAGTGTTTGGTCCTGATCTGAGCATGGTGAGTTTTAACTAGGTCTGCTTGTTAAATGAGACCTGATACTACTTCTAATAGAGCTGAAGCCCGGCAGAACTCTCTGGTCAGGAGATGTGGTGTGGACAAGGGTTTGTGCTGGTCTTCTGGGACAGGAGCCCTCTGCCCCCTGTGCTGGGACTGAGTCATGCTTGCTGGAGTGGGGCAGTCCCACCAGACAGCAAGGGAGGAGCAGGAGAGCAGGGCTAGGCATAAGCAGGTTAGGCAGCCAGTGTCCCTCTGAGCTTCCTCCCCCAGTGGTTCCCTGTTTACACTGAGGTAAGGGGGAGGGGGGGGGAGGAGGAGGGAAATGGTGCTGGCTGGCTCCTTTGTTCCAGGAAAGTTCTCTGTGAACTGCCTCTCAGGAGAAGAGCAATGATCTCTCTTGTGTGCCCCAGGCCCTCTTCAGATCACTGTTCCCTATTGCTCTCCTGCTTACTTGCCCACTGGGAGCAGGGCAGCTCGCCCTCCGCCCTCCGGCTCTATCCCAGCCAAGCCCTCCAACCTTTACAACTCCAGCCTTTAAGCCCTGCTTGTTGCAAAATCTCATGAAATTCAGCTCCTCTTGCTTCCATAGCCAATGGCTTTGGGGAAACGTTCAGCTTGTCTCCTGACACTCATCTCCTAGAACTTCTCTCTCTCTCACACGGTTCTCCGTGACTGCAGCTCCCTCCCCTCTGCAGCAGCCAGGATCCCTTCCCCCCCCCACCCCAAACCACATCTCCATGCTTCCTACCTTCTTCTTGTGGCCTTTTCTCCCCCTTTAGTTGTGGAGTTTGCTCTGCCAGTCTTCAGGTTGATTTCTGGGGTATTTAGGATGACCTGAGAGTTATGTGTTCCTATGAGCCCAGGGTCCTCCTCCTCCCATGCCATCTTTCCCCGCTCTTCCAACACAGGAAGTCCTTACCATGGCGGCTTCGTGCCAGCCACCCTTCCCCACATCCCCAGGGTGCTCCTGGCCAGAGGCAGCACAGGACAATCCCTCAACTGGTCATGCTGAACTCCTTACTCTGTAAGTCTCACCACATCACAGAGATCTGGGTTTTTTTTGGAAGCCAGCTCCAGTCACAGTGGTAGATAAGGGATAGGGATGAGGGCTAGAGAGATTGAGCCTCTGTGGGGCATTAGGAGAGAACATCTAGAGCCCACACGCTGGGACTAGGAGTAAGGTAAGACCAGTTTTTGTGATCCTCTCTCTCTGTCTCTTATAGGATGGCTGTTCCATAAGATCAAGACTGAGTCCCCTCCCTTCTCCCACTTTACCAATGCCTGGTCTCATGGGGTTAGTTTTGAGCCCAACACTATGGCATCATCAACCTCCTCAGCTCCTCGCTCCCGGTCCAGGAAGCCTCTGGGCAAGATGGCTGGTGAGTGGAAATAGACTCCTAATTGTGTTCTTGTTCACAGCTATGAGTGTTAGCGAGGTGGAAGGCTGCCTGGGCCAAATGCAGCAGGAAATGCTAGGGAGGCTGAAGGTAGAGGCCTCCTGCCTTGACCTCAGAGCCCAGAAGCTTTGTGGTGAGTGAGGAGAGAGGCACGCATCATAGAACATTCAGTCGTATGGGCTCACAGCTTTTCCACGCGTGCTCGGCTCATTTCCTAGCCTGGAAACCATTGTGCTGAGCACCTAGCATCATGTTTCTTGTCATCTAAGTCTTTCAGAACCTATCAGAAGAAGGAGCCAGGCAGAGTGAGAAAACAAATTAATCTCCAGAACATTAAACTTTCTGTCCCTATGAAAAGCTGGAGGGGCGCCTGGGTGGCTCAGTCGGTTCAGCGTCTCCCTTCGGCTCAGGTCATGATCTCGCAGTTTGCAAGTTTGAGCCCCACGTCGGGCCACAGCTCGGAGCCTGGAGCTTGCTTCAGATTCTGTGTCTCCTGCTCTCTCTGTCCCTTCCCTGCTCATGCTCTGTCTCTCAAAAATAAACAAACATTAAAAAAAAATTTTTTTTAGAGTCTGGAGAAGCTGAGCTGATATCATTATGGAATACTTACAATATCCCAGACACGGCATTATCTCCATTAATCTTCAACGACAATTAAAATGAACCCATTTTCCAGGTGAGGAAATGGAGACAGAGACTGACTTGCGTAGGGTCATGTAGAAAGCAAGCAGTAGGTCCACAATCAAATCTATGCCTGGCTCCAAAGTGTAGGTTGTGAATCACTAAGCTCTCTGCTCTTCAGGAGCTCTGAGTAGTAATCCTCTCCCATGCTTTTGTTTTACCACTTAGCAACAACACTCTGGGATTCCTCCGGGCCAGACAGATGCCAATCCCTCCCCTCTTTCCCTCCCATAACGGGTTGCCCACCTTAATCTAAATCCACCTCCCCTCAGTGCAGAGAGTGGGTTTGGGAACTGATTGATTCTTCCCAGCTTATCACAGCTCTACTTACAGACTAGCAGCAGACGGTTGGCTAGTCAGCGCTAGCGAGAAGTTCTAGGTAGCGTAAGCAGAGGGTACCAGAAATCGAAGGGCCTGGAATAGGGCAAAGCCATCTTTCCTAATCAGGTGGGTGAAACAGTCAGAGTTATTTCCTTTCCCTTTTTAATTTTCATATTGTTGTTATACAAAGGGTTTTTTTTTTAATTTAGTTATTGAAGTACAATTAACATACATTATATTAGTTTCAAGTATACAACATAATGATTCAATATTTGTACATATTGCGAAACGATCACCAGAAGTCTCGTTAACATCCATTACCAGTGATAATTACAGAACTTTTCTTCTTGTGATGAGAACTTTTAAGGTTTCCTCTCTTGGCAACTTTCAAATACGGAAGACAGTATTATTCACTAGTCGGCATGCCGTTCATTACATTCTCATGACTTATAAAAGAGCCAGAGTTTTCGTGACTTCCAAAACGTTTGAAGATAATGGGACCTTCAAGGCCAGTCCTGAAGGATGTGCGAAATAGAGCAGTAGGTCTCTGAGAGCAATGTGGCATGGTGGCCAGAGCAGGGCGCTGGGCTGGGCTCTGTCCAGGGCAGCCTGGTGAGAATACCAAGCCTGAGTGGTGTTTCTCTCCCCACAGACTGGTTCAGGCAGGCCCTGTCGAAGAAGCCCAAGAAGATACTGGAATCCTCAGACGGCCCCTCCAGTGACGTCTCACAGCCGAGCTCTCAGGACCACCCCCCACGCCTGGACCTCAGCTCAACCTCGTCTCCAACACACGTGGTCGCCGGCAGCAGCGGCAGCAGCAGCGGCAGCAGCGGCCGCTGGAGCAAGGACTACGATGTCTGTGTGTGCCACAGCGAGGAGGACCTGGCAGCCGCCCAGGAGCTGGTCTCCTACCTGGAAGGCAGCACCGCCAGCCTGCGCTGCTTCCTGCAGCTGCGGGATGCAACCCCAGGCGGCGCCATCGTGTCCGAGCTGTGCCAGGCACTGAGCAACAGTCACTGCCGCGTGCTGCTCATCACCCCAGGCTTCCTGCAGGACCCGTGGTGCAAGTACCAGATGCTGCAGGCCCTGAGTGAGGCTCCCGGGGCGGAGGGCCGCACCATCCCCCTGATGTCAGGCCTCGCCAGAGCCGCCTACCCCGCTGAGCTCCGGTTCATGTACTTCGTGGATGGCCGGGGCCCCGACGGTGGCTTTCGCCAAGTCAAGGAAGCTGTCATGCGTTGTAAGCTATTAGGGGTAAGGGAGAATGGGAAGGTGGCTTCGGCCACAGCATCTGATCGACTTCGGCTTTTAGGAGACAGTCACTGTAGCCCAGTAGCTCAAGATGCAGGCTCTGGAAAAGGCTGGAAGTTATTCCAAGTCCTCTGTACTTGGGTTTCCCCACTGGTAAAGTGAGGAGAGTATATACCTAAAGGAGTATATACACTAAACGAGTGTTCAGACTATGGCCTGGCGCATGTAAAGTACTCATAACGGGCAGGGCCTAGCACCTGTCAAGTCTTCAAAAAATAGCCATTATCATTATAGGTATTAATAGTAGTAGGTATTAATGGTTTCTCTCTCTGAAGTCAGGTTGGAGATGTTCCCCCAGACCCAGGAAAACGCCAGGAGGGCCAGTGGTGCAAAATAATAGGAAAGAATTGTGTATCTGGGGGTGGGGACTTGCTATTACGGTGGGTTTGGAAAGTGAAATAGATAAAAGGTAGAAGTGGCAGGACCCACAGGTCCCGCAGGAAACAGATGCTGGGGTCTGGGAAGGGTGACAAGCCCTGCCATTCTGTTTGGTCTCTTTCAGATCTGCAGACCATCAGCTGACACTTCTATCACCACGGGACCCAGAAAGTTGGAGCAAAGCCGGAAATCGAGTTAGAGAGCCCAGGGCCTCACAGGGTCTTGCATTCTGGCAGCTGTGACGAGGTGAAAGGAACCAGTCTGTAGCACTTTGTATGTGATCCTGGGCTCAGATTGCCCATCAGGCACCCATTGCCGGGGACTCCCCCACGAAGGCCATGGGGAAGCTGGGGACTCCCCTCGAGGAAGGCATGAGGAAACTGGGGACTCCCCAGGAAGGCCATGGGGAAGCCAGAAATTGTAGGTGGTGGGAGGTGCTGATACCACGATGATCACCAGTGTTTTGCCTCCGGCCCAACTGGACACATGAAGCCCCGGCACATGCCTACATCTTCCCCTGGAAAGGTCACTTACCTGATTCATGGGCTAGAAAGCCTACACCGCATGCTTCAGAGGGGATGGTGTCCCCGGTTGCCTGGCATCAGGAGAAAGCAACAGGTACCGATCCTTCACACTCACACTACTGCCCTTCTCTTTCCCAGGGACATTGTTCACTTCAGAAATCTACACGAAAGATGCATTCAGCGCTGTTCTGAATTTTTATTGCACGTGTCATTAAGACACATCTAGAAACCATTCTGAATAGACAGGAGATGGCAGGGAGCAGCAGGGGTGGAGGCAAGGAGAAGCTCAGACCCTGTACCTGGGTCAGAAGCCCACCCACCGATGCTCTGACTCATGGGGGCTTCATCAAAGGTCTGACTAGAACCCAAGCTTCTACAAGCTTCTTTACGTCTGCACTGAGAGAGATGAGCTGTCTTCTTCTGGCAGATGACTGTGGGCCTTGTAGGACAAGGTTTCATTCACCTGTTCTCAATAAGTCTATTGTTGAACCGAAATGAATTTCGAATACATTCCCCTGATGTGTACTTTTGTGCCACTTCTCTCACTTCTCCCTACCACGTCCCCTCCTTTTACTGGAAAAATTCATATATATATATATATATATATACACACACACACACACATATATATACACACACACACACACACACACATATATATACGCATATATATATATATGTGAGATATAATTAATATATTAACATTAGTTTCAGGTATAAAACATGATTTGACATTTGTATATAGTGTGAAAACATTTTCTATTTTCATTATGCATTATTTTATTACATACAAAAAGACTAAAGAATGTACACTCCTGTATATTCCACTCAGCTTAAGAAGCCCAACCTTACAATCCCTATGGTACTCCCTTTGTGCCTTTAATTACATTCTCCTCCCTTTTCCCATCAGAAGCAATCACCCTTCTGAATTTTGAATTCATCATTGTTAGCTTTTCACGTATACATCCCTGAGAACATATTTACTTTTACATGGTTTTGTACTGTATTTAGTGGTATTATAATGTTCGTATTCTACAAATTCTTTTTTTTTTAACCATGTTAAGATTTATCCATGTGGATGCATGTAACTAACACCAGGAACTTCACTATGGTTCTATTATGTAAACATACCACGATTTAGTCACACATTCCTTTACAAACAGACATTTGGTTGTTTGCCATTTGTTGCTAGTAAAAACAATGAGTTTATGAACATTTTTGTGCGTGTTTCCATGAGCAAGATTTTCTAGGACTTAGCCTAGATGGGGAACAGCTGGGTAGTAAATACACATCTTCAGTTTCGGTAGAAAATGCCAAATTTTCTTCCAAATTGGTTGTGTCAGTGTATGTTCCCACCATTAGTGTGTGAGATTTCCCACTTTTTCATGTTCTTACTAACACTTAGAATTATCGGATTGGAAAATGTTTGTTGACCTGGTGGGTGAAAACTGGTATCCTATTCTTTTCTTCTTTTTAAACTGTTTTGGTGTGTGTGTGTGAGAAATTCTTTGTATGTCATAAACCGAAGAGAAAAATTTGACCAATACCCATATACCCATCACCTGGCTTCAACAATTACCAACTCAGAGCTAAGCTGATATCAACAATCACCCCACTCATTCCCTCCCCACCAGGTCCTTTTGAAGCAAATCCCAGGCATTATTTTATTCCTACATGTTAAACTATGTATCTTTTTAGAAGTTTTCCAAAAAAGTGTATCTTTTGAAGAACAGAATGCTTTATTTTTTAATATAAAACCTTTTACCTATTACTTTGTAGTCTGTGTTTTTGTATCTTATTTAGGAAATCCTCCCCTATTCCTGTATTTTCTTCTGGAGCTATTTCACATTTAGGTCTTTAATCCACCAGGATGCTTTGTTTGGGTTTTTGTTGTTGTTCTGGGCTTATAAGTCAAAGGTCCAATTTCTTTTTCCCATTTGAATGGCCATTCTTTACTGACTACATGTCTGTCCTTTCCTCCCACTGATTGTGATGTCACTGCTGTCATTATATTATCATGTGTGGGGGTCTCTTCTATGTGTTTGTGAATCCCTACATCAGAGGCACACTGGCTCACTTACTATGGTTTTTAAGGAAGTCACAGGTCACCTGGGTGGCTCAGTCGGTTAAGCGTCTGACTTCAGCTCAGGTCATGATCTCACGGTTTGTGAGTTTGAGCCCCACATCGGGCTCTATACTGACAGTGTGGAGTCTGCTTAGGATTCTCTGTCTCCCTCTCTCTCTCTCTCTCTCTGACCTTCCCCCAACTCATGCTCTTTCTCTCTCTCTCTCTCTCTCAAAAATAAAATAAATATTTTAAAAAATTCTTGATGTCTATTAGTTTTTTTACTAGGCTTATACTGAGCTGAGAGATTCATTTGGGAAGAACTGATTTTTCTTACAGTGAATTTTTCTCTCCATAAAAATGGTGTGTCTCCATTATCAATCTCTTTAAATGTATTTCAATAAAATTTTATAATCTTTTCCATTTTGGTCAGTCACTTTTACTAGATTTATTCCTTAGTACTTCATATTTCCTGCTGCCATTGTAAATGGTATTTTTATATTTTTTATCTATTACCAATAGGAAGGATGACAATTATTTTGCATATTGATCTAATAAGCAACCTGCTGAACTACTTATAAGACCATAGACTTTGCTGGATTTCTATAAAGACAACCAGGTGCCCTAATGTTAGCATTAGACTTTCAAATGTTAAGCCAGCCTTGTATTCCTGGGGTAAACTCAATTTGTCCATGATGAATACAATATCTTTGTTATAAGTCACAGGTTTCAGATTGCTAACATTTTCTTTAGAGTTTTATATCTGTTCACATGTACAATAGGCCCATAATTGTCTTTTCTTATATTAACCCTCTCTGGTTGTGTTACCAAGGTTACACCAGCTTTATAAAATAGTTGGGGAATAGATGAAATGGGTGAAGGGGATTAAGAGGTACAATTGCCAGTTATAAAATAAAAGAGACCCAGGGATATAATGTAAGGCATAGGCAATACAGTCCATAACATTGTTAACAACTTTGCATGGTGACAGGTGGTAACTAGACTTACAGTGGTGACCATTTTATAATGTATATAAATATCAAATCACTTTGTTGTACACCTGAAAATAATACGATATTGTATGTTAATCATTCATTTAAAAGATAGCTGGGGAGTGGTCCCTTTTTTCTATTCATTAAGAGTTTAAGCTTGGAATTTATTAGTCCTTGAATGTTCAGTAACCTCATCTGTCTATCGATTCGGGCCTACCATTTTCTTTTTTAAAAAAATTTTAATGTTCATTTTTGAGAGAAAAAGTGTGACTGGGGGAGGGGCGGAGTGAAAGGGAGACAGAGAATCTGAAGAAGGCTCTGAGCTGTCAGCACAAAGCCTGATGCGCGGCTCAAACCCACAAACCGTGAGATCATGACCTTAGCTGAAGTCCGACACTCAACCGACTGAGCCATCCAGGTACCCCCAGGCCTAGCATTTTCTTTATGGGAAGATTTAAAACCCCAATTTCAATGTCTTAAAGAGTTATAGATCTATTTAGATTTTCCGTTTCTTCTGGAGTCAATTTGGCAGAGTAAAACAGTAAATGAAAAATACAAGACCAGCTTGAATAAGTTTTCAATTTCAATTTCCTGGACCAAGTAGACAGACCAAATCTGAATTCTAAACCTGCATGAAGACTGGCCTGTGGTTATGAATATTCAGAGGATTTTTTTTCTTCCCACCACATGCAGATGTCGAGGCAGATAAATTTAAGTATCTCATCTCCTTTAGGGGGACAATTTTTATTTAGTTTTTAATAGTTGGCCCTTTCACTGAGGTGGTGGACCTTAGACATTTTGGCTCTAAGGGAAATGCTCTCTTCCAAGCCCCCGGGTCTTGTCTTCTGTGCCTTAAACATCACATTGAAAGCCCAAGGGTCTAGATTTCCAGAAATGACCAACCACTCTTAGAACTTAAGCTTCAGTGTCCACTTATCATCTTATAGATTCATGTTCCCACATTTTTCATTGCTGAAAATTTTATTAAGACAGCAGCAATGTAACCAAATGGATGTTTTAAATTTTGTACCCAGGTGTTTTTAGCTGACCTGTTTTTAGGATATTTTGTCTATCATAATGCATGAATGGAAATGTCTAGTCTTTTTTTTTTTTAGTTTTTTTTAATGTTTTATTTATTTTTGAGACAGAGAGAGACAAAGCATGAGCAGGGGAGGGGCAGAGAGAGAGGGAGACAAGGAATCCCAAGCAGGCTCCGGGCTCTGAGCTGTCAGCACAGAGCCCGACGCGGGGCTCGAACTCACGGACCCTGAGATCATGACCTGAGCCGAAGTTGGACGCTCAACCGACTGAGCCACCCAGGCGCCCCAAAATGTCTAGTCTTTAAAATAAAAAAAAAAAAAAGACTTGGGAGAGGTTTTGAGCTTTCTCAACAAGACTGAAGGACTGATGCTTATAGACAGATGAGGGCTTTCCAGTAATAACCTTCTAATACAGCAGTTAAACCTTCTGTTACGGTAGAAACAATCCATATCTGTGCTAGCCAATGTTGTAGCCAGTAGTCATAAGAGGCTATCAGGCACTTGAAACACGGCTGTATGACAGGGGAATTGAAATTTTAATTTATCTCAATCCAGTTAATTTAAATGTAACTATCTACATATGGCTAGTGGCTATTAGGTGGGACAGTGCAACGCCTTCTAATGTTTACAAACAAGAGGAACTAAAAAATCATCAACAGACAAATGCCTCTGCGCCAAGCGAAGACATGTGCTGCCACCATAAAGGTCTGCTGCACTCTGCTGTCTGGTATTCTAATCGGTCCTTTGACGGTTGAGGCTTCCTAGAAGTTCATTCTTTCCTTCAGCCAGGACTTGTAGGAGTGGAATTCTAACCTTAATGGATATTTAAATCAAAATCACATTGGTGTTGATGAATTTGCTTCTAATGAATAAACCTCTCTAAAACTTCATTTTATATTTCTCCTTTGCTTGGGGCACCTGGGTAGCTCAAGGGGCTGACTTCGACTCAGGTCATGATCTTGCTGTCCGTGAGTTCAAGCCCCGTGTTGGGCTCTGTGCTGACAGCTCAGAGCCTGGAGTTTGCTTCGAATTCTGTGTCTCCGTCTCTCTCTGCCTCTCCCCTGCTCACACTCTGTCTCTCTCAAATATAAATAAACATTAAAAAATATATATATATATATATGTGTGTGTGTGTGTGTGTGTATATCTTCTTTGCTCACTACATTCCAGCCACAAGAGCCATATTTGTTTCCAAAAAAATGTCAAGTTCATTACTGCTTTAGGGTCTTCAGCATCTGACATCTCTTCCTGAAATACACTTTCCCTGGTCACTTCACATGGCTGGTTCCTTCTCATCATTCCAGTCTCAGCTCAATGTCACCTCCTAAGAAGCCACCCCTGAACAACTTATCTCCTCCCTATCCCCAGGCTCTATCACATTGTCCTGTTTTATTCTATAAATAACACTCAATCACCTACAATTATCATATTTGTTTACCTCATCTCCATTTGAATATGAATTCTATGAAAGTAGAGATCTCCCCTGTCTTGTTCAAGATACACAGTGTCTGGCACACAGAAAATGGAAGCCTAGAGAGGGTAAGTGACTTTCCCAAAGTCGCACAGCTGGTCAGTGCTGGAGCCAGACTTCATGGCTCCCAATTCAGGGCTCTTTTTGTTAAAACATAGCTGACCTTCTTTTGCTCTGGTCTTGCACACAGTTTATGACTTCTGATTTTATATTCCGAGAAGGTGGGGATGTTCTCCAGGAAACTTGTGGACAAGCAGCATATGTTTTTGGTTGAAGATAATTATTCCAGATCCTAAGACTCCCTTACTAATGGCCTCTACTTCACAGAACAATTAGATTTTTCTCCAACTCATAATAGTATTTCTGGTAGAAATAACCCCAAACCAAACTGTCATTGACATACAGTATACTGTTATTGACTGACTGGAAATTGCAAAAATTGCCTCCCCCATTAGATTTGTCTGAAAAAAAAAAAAAAACACCTCAAAATAAAACTGACATTAGCGAAAATAGCACAATTTTTGATGGACTGTTTGATAAAATTTCTGTCAAATTATCTAATCCATCAAATGGACCAGCCAGAAATAACAGCCACAAAGGAAACTTACAAAGGGAGAAATGGATGG
The DNA here is from genome assembly GCF_046562875.1 of Panthera onca. NCBI lineage: Eukaryota > Metazoa > Chordata > Mammalia > Carnivora > Felidae > Panthera > Panthera onca. Next base: position 92,017,043 of record NC_138348.1, on the reverse strand, counting down.
TTCAGTTGGTTAAGCAACCGACTTCCGCTCAGGTCATGATCTCTTGGTCTGTGAGTTCGAGCCCCGCGTGGGGCTCCGTGCTGACAGCTCAGAGCCTGGAGCCTGCTTGGGATTCTGTGTCTCCCTCTCTCTCTGCCCCTCCCCAGCTTGTGCACACGCTCTGTCTCAAAAACAAATAAACATTAAAAAAAAATTAAAAAGGGAGAAATTATAAGTGAAAATTTTATATGGCAAAAAAAAAAGTAAAGAAATTCTGATAGATGATTCATATTCTAGCTGCAAATCACATCTCTAGAATAGCATAGCAGACTTACGGGCAAACTAGGTAACACAGGAGGCAGAAGCCCCTAGCCTGGTAGAAAAGAAGATGGTGGACATGCATTTCTGCCCTGTTCACTTACCTTTCTTTTCAGCACTGAGTAAGATGAAAATTTCTGTGAAATGAAAATGGGTGGAAAATGGGTGAAAAATGGAAATGGTTTAATGGCTCTCCTATCGAAAATCGACCAAGAAGTACGATTGGCTCAAGAGCTCTGTTTCAGAAACATTCCTTCCACGCTACGCAATGTTGGCATAATTCTTAATAAAAACGTCAGTATCCAACCCACGGTGTGTCAGGTGTCAAAGCACCCAGAGTCCAAAGGGTGTTTTCTAGCTCTGGCACCCATGGCGGCGAGTGCCCCCTCCTCTGCAGCATCATTAGCCGGCCTGGTTAGGGACTCGCTGCCTTCTTTCTCTTCCCTCAGCACCGGCCTCAACTCGGTCCGGTCAGCGCGAGGGGACAAAGGCCAGCAGCCTTAATTAAAAACGCTCCTTGCAGACAGATCACACGGACCAGCGCTCCGAGGTTCCCTAGGGCCGGGACTACTGCCGGCTTCCTCGCGGAGCACTTCGGGAGTTGTAGTCGTCACGCCCTCGCGGAAGAGACAAGCTGCGGCGGCCTCTGCGCCGAGAAGGGCGGGGCCTCGGCTGGGGTTTGCGCAGGCGCACAGCTCCAACCGGGAAGCATGGCGGACCTAACGACTCAACCCTGCAAGAGAAAGCGCGAACTGGACGCCGAGGAGGCGGAAGCTGCCAGCACAGAGGCAAAGGACGCGGGCGTTGAGAATGGTACCTCCGCTCCTGTGCGCTTACCGTTCTCCGGCTTTAGAGTGAAAAAAGTGCTGCGGGAGTCCGCGCGGGACAAAATCATTTTTCTCCATGGGAAGGTACCATTAGGCAACCCTGGGTTGGAGTGAGCCAATCATCGCCTTGGAGGCGGATTTTTTTTTTTTTTTTTTTTTTTAAACCCGAGCTCCGCCGGAAAATACCAATCGCACTCCTGGGGGCGGGGGGGAAAAGTGTACCACTAGATTGTGTGTGTGGGGGGGTGCTACGGGGGACAAGTTTACTCGTAGAATCAAGGAAATCAACAGGCGTAGGGTTAATTTTCTTAATAACTCCTTTACCAGAAGTAACTAACACTTGTATAAAAATCACGTTTCGAGTTCTCCAAGCCAGTCATCCTGTATTCTCTGAACGAATTAGAGGTCTAGGAACGCAGTGTTGCTGGATCATCTGTGGAACGACGTAGAGACTGTAGGAGATAGGATCCCAGGTGTGCAGGATTTCAGACCTAACAGAGGAGACAGTTTATTAAATTGCGAATTCAGTTGCACATATCATGCACTGACAGCACTGAGCTAGGTGCTGGGGATGTAGAGATGTAAGTTACTATCCCTGATTTTCAGAATGCAGAATATCTGGTAGATAGCTGTCCCTAATACCATGTGCTCAGCTCTACAGAAGGGACTGAGAAGAGACTGGAGACCATCCTGGGAACTAGTGAGGAGGCCCAGCCAAGAGTAGGTTACTAGGATTCCTCAGAACCCCTAGCAGGAGCTCTCATTTGGGGAGGATCAGGGGGACCTTGGCCTGGGCTACCGTGCCTCTGTGTCTTATTTTGTTTTGTTTTTTTTACAAAGGTTCTGTCTAGTTCTCTCAACCCCACCTGTCTTCAGTCTGCAGCACTTGCTGAAGATTTTAGCCATAAGAACCTTTGAGCTAGGAGTTAACTGGGATACCCAGATTCTAGTTTCTCTCTCTCTCTCTTTTTTAATGCTTATTTATTATTTCTGAGAGAAAGTGTTTGCAAGAACGCTCAAGAGAGCTGGGGAGGGGCAGAGAGAGAGAGAATCTTAAGCAGGCTCTGCACTGTCAGCTCAGAGCCCACCGCGGAGCTCGAACTCATCAACAGTGAGATCATGGCCTGAGCCGAAATCAAGAGTCGGTCGCTTAACTGACTGAGCCACCCAGGCACCCCTCTAGTTTCTTTTTTCAACACTGACTGTTCGTGTGACCTTGGGCAAGTCACTTAATCTCTCTAGACATATTTCTTCATCTGTGAAATGGGGAGAATTTGACAAAGGCCCTCCAAGTCTGAAGCAGAAGAAAGTAGAGAAGTTTTGCATCTTTGAGAAGTTGTGAATGCACAAGCATTTGGGTTAATGAGATGCCTGCTCTGGGAGAAGGAACAGGAGGCCCCAGAGCTACTGTTTCTGTTTCTGGGCTCACCGATGGTGTCTCTGCCTCCAGGTAAATGAGGCCTCTGGGGACGGGGATGGAGAGGATGCCATTGTGATCCTGGAGAAGACACCATTTCAGGTGGAGCAGGTGGCCCAGCTCCTGATGGGCAGCCCTGAGCTCCAGCTGCAGTTCTCCAATGATATTTACAGCACCTATCACCTGTTTCCTCCACGGCAGCTGAGTGGTAAGCAAGTGGTGTCTAAAGTGGCTTCATGTGGGGAGAGGGGTTTGGTGGGAAATTAGGGGGTGTGGTGGCTACTCTGCAAAACTGATTTGCATATGCTCTTTCAATAGTTCTCTGTGGAAGGTGGAGGGGATTTTGTGCAAACTGTCCCCGAGACACTCGGCAATCTCTGAAGACAGTTTTGGTTGTCAGAACTGGGAAAATAGGGGAGCCGCTGGTACCTAGAGGGTAGAGGCCAGGGCTGCTCATGAATATCCTGCGAAGCCCAGAATGGGACCTCATAACAAAGAAATGTCAGTGCTGAGGTTGGTGTAGTGTATTTTGGGGAGGTAGTGTGATTCGTGGTGTAGAATGTCTACCAATTGAATGATAGTGGTGGTCAACATTTAGTAAACTCTTACTACTGTGCCAGCCACCATTCTAAGTGTCCTATATGTATCATTGTATTTAGTACTCAGAATAGCCCTGCTGTGATAGGACTGAGGGAACTGAGATTTTGAAAGGTTAAGTAACTTATCCAAGATCACAGCCCATGGGGGGCAGAAAAACTAAGATCTTTCAGTAGACAGCGGACTCACGCACCATGAGCAGTGTGTGGGGTGCTGCAAAGATCAGTTATTTCCCTGAAAGAACTCACTTTCTAGTCCCTGAGAAAAGGAGTGTGATCGAGGGGGATGGACTTGGGAAGGGAAGGAATTCATTGGTTAAAAGGCAGAGATTTGTTTTGGATTGCCAGGATTTTTTATTTACTAAGAAGAGGAAGAATTTATTTCAGCTTCCATGTCAAAAGCCAGGCACGATGTGGGCTTTTTGCCTTTAGCTGGTCAGGTTTAACAAGCAGCTTTGTCGGAAGCATGAAGGACACAGGCCGACCTTGAAGGTTCCTTCCAACCAGGAAATTCTGGGATCTGCTTTGTAGCATGTGGTGGTTCTGTAATATCCTTCTACCTTTTATTTGTCCTCCAGCATTGAGGAACAATTTGCCTTTACAGATACCCTGCCGCAGGCTTTTTGGTAGGTTTGATCTTTTCTGCACCCCCAAAAAAGGGTGCCGTTATTTGTTGTCCTTTGGAGATCCATGTGAACACTTGATGAGAAACCGGCAGACCGTTCACAACTGAAGGCAAAACAGCCTGGTCCTCCGCAGAAAGCGAGCCAGATTGATTGGTGCGAGTTGATGGGAATGGACAGCTGTATTTACTTTCTCAGGAGCTGACATTTAAGCAAATGCAGTCTTCCACACGGGGTGGCAGAAGCATGACAGAAGGTTCTGTAGCCAAACACCCCTTGGGGCAGTCCCCAAACTATAGGCTCCGAGGTCATTATCCTGCTACCACCCCTTTCTCTCATCTTCCCCAATGCCTCTCTCTCTCAGCCAAAATACAGAAGGTTCTGCTGCACAGAGAAACCCTGTGGAATGCCCAGCCTTTCCTTTTCATGTAATTTTTCCAGTACTTCTGTGATCTTGCACGCAAGTGGTGGTGGCCACTGCCCTGTCTTTCTGTTTTTTGTCTTTTTTTTTTTTTCTTCCTGAGCTAAAGACTGCAAGAGGCAGTCAGTCATCTGCTCGCTACAGGTCTTCCTCCCCACTGACAACCCCAAATGTCTCTCTGCCTCTTCTCCAGTGCTGCCCACTCCCACCTGGCGGCCTCATGTGTTAGCTCATCCTTCGCAGGGCTCGGGGTCTTGGCAGAAACATTAGCATACATGGAGTGCATTATACTTTTATTTTCTCCCCCCAAACTAGGCATGGTGATCAGAAGTTATAAAATTTTTTTTCAGTGTTCAGAACTCCTCTCTCTCTTGTAGAGCCATACACCCTGTCCCTGGATGGTATTCTAGATCAGGGTTGACAAACTTTTACTGTGAAGGACCAGGGAGGAAATATTTTAAGCTTTATGAGCCCTATAAATGGTCTCTGTCACATATTCATCCTTTTAAAAGATTTTTTGTTGTTATCTATTTAAAAAACATTTTTTAATGCTTTTTTTTTTAATATGAAATTTATTGTCAAATTGGTTTCCATACAACACCCAGTGCTCATCCCAACAGGTGCCCTCCTCAATGCCCATCACCCACCCCCCATCAACCCTCAGTTTGTTCTCAGCTTTTAAGAGTCTCTTACGCTTTGGCTCTCTCCCTCTCTAACCTCTTTTTTTTTTTTTTTTCCTTCTTCCCCTCCTCCATAGACTTCTGTTAAGTTTCTCAGGATCCACATACGAGTGAAAACATATGGTGTCTGTCTTTCTCTGTATGACTTATTTCACTTAGCATAACACTCTCCGGTTCCATCCATGTTGCTACAAAAGGCCATATTTCATTCTTTCTCATTGCCATGTAGTATTCCATTGTGTATATAAACCACAATTTCTTTATCCATTCGTCAGTTGATCGACATTTAGGCTCTTTCCATAATTTGGCTATTGTTGAGAGTGCTGCTATAAACATTGGGGTACAAGTGCCCCTATGCGTCAGCACTCCTGTATCCCTTGGGTAAATTCCTAGCAGTGCTATTGCTGGGTCATAGGGTAGGTCTATTTTTAATTTTTTGAGGAACCTCCACACTGTTTTCCAGAGTGGCTAATGCTTATTTATTTTTGAGAGAGAGACAGCACGCGAGCGGGGAAGGGGCAGAGAGAGAGGGAGGGAGAGAATCCCAAGCAGGCTCCATGCTGTCAGAGCCCGATGCAGGGCTTCATCTCACAAACCACGGGATCATGACCTGAGCCGAAATCAAGAGTCAGATGCTTAACCGAGTAAGCCACCCAGGCGCCCCTTTTCTTTTCTTTTTTTTTAAACCACTGCTTTAAAAATGAAAATGCAATTTTCATTCAGGGTGCAGCAGCTGACGAGCCGGGTCACCTTCATAGCCACCTGACTGTGCACCTCCCACTCGCTTGCTGTGCCCGGCCCATCCTCGCCGCCCCCTTGGCCCCCTGAGCTCACCCTCTCCCCACCCGCAGGCACGTCCAAGGCCAAGAATGGCCCCAAGTACACCTCCTTTTTCACGGTCACGGGCACCTTGGCCGCCATGGTCTTCAGCGCCCTGGGTGCCGCTCACGGCATGGCCAAGAGTGGCCCAGCATCGTGGCCATGTCTGTCATGCAGCCAGAACCGACCGTGAAGTCCATCATCCCCACATTGTCGCTGGTATCATCGCCATCTACGGGCTGGTGGTGGCGGTCCTTGTCGCTGATTCCCTGAATGACGGCAACAGTCTCCAGAGGAGTTTCCTCCAGCTGGGTGCTGGCCTGAGCGGGCTGGTGGCTGTGGGGACGCCGGTGTGCATGGCATGGCCCAGCAGCCCCCGCTCTTCATGGGCATGATCCTGACCCTCATCTTCTCCGAGATGCTCGGCCCCTGCGGTCTCCTCGTTGCCCTCATCCTCCCCACAAAGTAGCCTCTCTCTGAGTGCACCAGCCACAGACAGCGATGTCAAGACCACCCCCTCGTTCCGAAACGAAGAGCGTGACACGCACGCACGGGACAGCCATCCCCCCAGTAATCAGTCTTGTAAAAGTTCAGTGTCCCGGTGCCTGTTGTCTGCTACCCTTGGCCTCGCCCCTGCTTGCCGGGTGCCGTGGACATCCCGGCCCACTCATTACCCACCCAGGCCAGACACCCCCACTCATCTGCCCTAGAGCACTGTGTGTAGACGGGTGCATTAAATTGTCGTTTTCTCTTCACTGGATGTTTCTTACTTACAAAGATTTGATCTGTTCATGCGTCGTGGCGCAGCCCTGTCTCCCAACTAGGTAATCTTAGGTAGAGTGTTGGGTTGTGGGGTTACCGTTCGCTCTGAGACTCGTCGGATGGAATCCCGTCCTCCAGCTCTGGCTGGCCAGAGCTGCGGGCCAGCGTGCTGGGCCTGCAAGGCTCTCGAGCTGAGCCGAGTCCAGTAAAGTTCTCCATTGTGACTGGGGGGAAGGGAAAAAAGAAAGAAAACGCCACTTTTAGCTTGCTGTATGTGGAAAAACAGGCCATGCGGTGGAGTTGACCTTTTGGCCACAGTTGGTTAACCCGGTCCGGATTTTTCCCACTCCCAAGTGTGGTCTGTGGACCAGCAGTATTACTGTCACCCAGGAGCTCATTAGACATGCGGAATCTCAGACCCAGCTTCAGAAGTCAGCATTAGTATCTGCATTTTAGCCAAGCCCCCAGGCGAGTCGTAGGCACATCCGACTTTGAGAGGTGCTGGTCTTTAAACACCATCTGTGTGCGGTGCTGCCCGTGTTTGTTTCTCCACCCCTGCCCTCTCCACGAACCTCAGGCTCATTGCAGTAAGCGCCTACCTGACCTCTCTCTCCGGAGCTCCCACATAGGTAAGCTGTTTGAGGCTCAGACACACAAATGTCTTTATTCATTTATTTTTTTTTTAATGCTCATTTATTTAAAAAAAAATTTTTTTAAATGTTTTTTATTTATTTTTGAGACAGAGAGAGACAGAACATGAGCGGGGGAGGGGCAGAGAGAGAGGGAGACACAGAATCCGAAGCAGGCTCCGAGCTCCGAGCTGTCAGCACAGAGCCCGACGCGGGGCTCGAACTCATGAGTTGTGAGATCATGACCTGAGCCGAAGTCGGACGTTCAACCGACTGAGCCACCCAGGCGCCCCTCATTTATTTTTGAGAGAGACGGAGAAGCAGAGCGCAAGTGGGAAGGGGCAGACAGACAGGGAGACACAAAATGCGAAGCAGGATCCAGGCTCCGAGCTGGCAGCACAGAGCCCTATGTGGGGCTCAGACTCATGAACCGTGAGATCATGACCTGAGCCAAAGTCAGACGCTTAACCAACTGAGCCACCCAGGTACCGCATGTGCTAATGTTTTTATTTTTTATTTTTTTAATTTTTTATTAAAAAAAAATTTTTTTTTAATGTTTATTTATTTTTGAGACAGAGAGAGACAGAGCATGAATGGGGGAGGGTCAGAGAGAGAGGGAGACACAGAATCCGAAGCAGGCTCCAGGCTCTGAGCTGTCAGCACAGAGCCCGACGCGGGGCTCGAACTCACAGACTGAGATCATGACTAAGCCGAAGTCAGATGCTCAACCAACTGAGCCACCCAGGTGTGCCAATGTTTTTAAAAACACTTAACCCATATTAAATAATAACCGCCATGATTATTCTCATGTGGTGCGTTCTATGCTGGTTTCTGTAACTTGCAGTGAATAGGATACCCTTTCTGCTCTACAGTCTTGTTTGGGGAAGGACACCCTACAAGTTACTATGAAAGAGGGAAGTAAACTGAACAAGGTTTGGTCACCACCTGGATGTAGGGACAGAGGTCCTGGAAATTTGGAGCCATGTCAGACCCATTTACGGTCCCCAGCAACCCGATCCATATTAGGTGCTCAATAAATGCTGCTGGGAAATGAACCAACAAACAAACAAACTCAGCCGGGTTTTTTTTTTTCCTATAGGCAAAGCATTCCACAGCCACAAGGTGGCGGCATTGCCAAAGCATTCCCTTGGCCAGCTCCTTTGGCCTGTGTGCAGGAGCCTTCTCCGCCCCACCTCTCCAACCTCAGAGTCACCAACTCCTAACACTGCCTGTAGAGGCCTTTAGGCAGGGTTCCTGCAGCCTCAGCCCTCTGAGCCCCCTGCACAGTTGCTGCCTTGAGTTTTTCTGCCAACTCTGGCTGTTCCTCCAGGCCTCCTTCCCCACAATATTGCTTGCGTAGGGAAGCCCTTCTCCCTTCAATTTCTTTCTTTCTTTCAGTCTTTTCTTTTCTTTTCTTTTCTTTTCTTTTCTTTTCTTTTCTTTTCTTTTCTTTTCTTTTTATTTTAGAGAGAGAGAGAGAGCATGCGAGAAGGGGAAAGGAGCAGATGGAGAGAGAGAGAATCTTAAGCAGGCTTCATGCTCAGTGTGGAGCCCAACATGGGGCTCAGTCCTATGACCCTAGGATCATTACCTGAGCCGAATTCCAGAGTCAGACACTCAACAGACTGAGCCACCCAGGCACCCCTCCCCTAGATTTCTGAACTACCTGCTCTCGATTTCTTCTGTTATCTCTCTACTCATTTCTTCCCTACCAGCCTGATGATTTTTGCATTCTCCTCCTTTATCCCTTCCAAATTCTCAGCTGACTATAAGAGACTGCCCCTTTGAGCCACTCATGGCCCCCCACCCTGTTGACACAATAGAGCATGAGCGTTGGAGTTGGACGTGCTCGAGTCCTGTCCCAGTGCTAATGTTTACTTACTAGCGGTGTGGCCCAAGGCAGTGTTGTGCTGTTTCTGAGTTTTAATGTAGTGCAGAGGTTAAGAGCAAGCCTCGAGTCAGACATAATCTGTGCTGGAATCCTGGCTTTGTCCCTTTACCAGCTGTGAAGACTTGGTAAGTTTTTGTATTCATTTAACAGAGACAGAGTGCCTTCCGCATGTTTGGTGCTGTGCTAGGTATATATCGGTGAGTGCATCAGATACTCGCTCTGTCCTTGGAGTGGTAGCTGGGGCACAGAGGCAGACAGCAAACAAGGAAACAAATGTTACATGGCCACGGGCAGGAGAGGGGCTGGCTCTGTGCGGCCATGACACTCCAGCCGAAACCTGGAGGATGGAAAGGAACCAGCTGTGCTAAGAGCTGGTGAGGGGGGTGGGAGAATGTTCAGGGCACAGCATGTGTTCTGGAGGAGGAAAGAGGAACAGAAAAGAGGCCATTTTGTCAGGAGCTTGAGGGGGCAGTTGATGTCTGTGGTGTGTGATACAGATGTAGTTGGGGAAGTAGCTCCAGTTATTGTTAAATTAGGTTAGTTCAGGACTGTTATGAAATAAGTGACATAAAATGTTTTTGCCTCTGCCCACAAGGAGAGATACATTCTCCGTTGTGACCCAGTGCATGTGAATAAATGTAAGTGGATTTGAGGGACACAGAAGGTTCACACAACAGTACTTAACCCTTACTTTACCAGACAGTCACCAGTATTTCCAACTTAATTCCAGTCTTGTTTGTTTCCGTTTAAATGCTGGTCTTAACTTCCTAAATCAATTTCGTCATCACAGTCATGGGTTATGGCTCATGACACAAAGCACATATGGTCTGTGACTGGCTTATGTGTGTACTTGGTAAGTGTTAGTCATTTTCTATTATTACTTTTCTACCTTTAAGATTGTATGGGCCTTAAATGGAAATAGTGTACATTAGGTGCCTGGCCCTGACCGTGCGCAGGTCTCCTTTTTTCCCCCCCCCGTGGCCATGTGGCAAATGTGAGGGCCGGGTAGGCCAGATGGCTGGCATCTCCATGCTTCCCTGGCCATCCATGCAGGGCAGAGCCTAGATCATCTGCTTTTCCGGCTCTCACGCTCTCATACCCGTGGCCTATCAATGGAGCCCTTTCATCAGGATCTCTGTTCTCCCTTACCTGGGGGAGAACGGGGGGGAGATAGTAGAGAGAGGGGTGTGACTCAGAAATCCAGACTGTGTCTAAAAAGGCCAATTGTTTTCCCCAATGTAGAGCAGGGGTGTGGAATCTCAGGTTCAGAGGAGGAGAAGGCGTCTGTGTGGGAGTGAGGCCAGGGCAGGGTGTGGAGAGAACCTGGGAATCACATCGTCTTTCGGTTGCAGAGAACTCTGCATTTTAGTATTTTAGCTACAGGCACGGTTTTCCTCCCTGTGCTCCTTACAGAGGCAAAACCAGGACCCCTGCAGTCCAGAGTGAGGGCTTGTTTGGAGGGAGCATTTTAAAAACTAGCTATTCCCTTCGAGGGTTCGAGCCCTGCCTGGGGCTCTATGCTGACAGCTCAGAACCTGGAGCCTGCTTCAGATTCTGTGTTTCCCTGTCTCTCCCTCTCCCCTGCTCACGCTCTGTCTCTCTTTCTCGCAAAAATAAAAATAAATAGTAAAAAAAAAAAAATTTTTTTTTTAAACTAGCCATTCCCTGGTAGCATTGTTCATGATAGAAAAATCTAGAAACAATCCAGTTATCAGCGAACAGTAGAATACATAAGTAAATCAAGGTGTTTTCCTGCACCAGACTGCTTCTTCCGGGCAGGGGAAATGAATGAACTACAGCTATACATGTCAAGAATCTCACCATGTAGAGCCAGAAAAGCAAGACACAGAATACACAGTGTGATTCCAATTAGATAAAGTTGAAAACAAGCAGAGCTGAACAATATACTGCTTAGGGATACATGCATACGTAATAGAATTTAGAAGATAAAGAAATGATTAATGCCTGATTCAGCAAAGTGATTATCACTGGTGGAGGCAGGGCAGAAAGGATGTCAAAAGTCTGGTAAGGCTCTGTTTCTTGGACTGCATGCTCCATGCACGGGTGTTCTTTTGTTTTATTTTAGGTCTTCAAATGGTACCTATTTTTTTTTTAAATTTTTTTTTTTAATGTTTATTTACTTTTGAGAGAGACAGAGACAGAATGCGAGTGGGTTAGGGGCAAAGAGAGAGAGTGACACAGAAGCAGAAGCAGGCTCCAGGGTCTGAGCTGTCAGCACAGAGCTTGATGCGGGGCTCGAACTCACGAGCTGTGAGATCATGACCTAAGCTGAAGTCGGACGCTCAACCGACTGAGCCACCCAGGTGCCCCAAATGGTACCTATTTTTATATTTATTTTTATTTTATTTTATTTGTTTAAAATTTTTTTAACGTTTATTTATTATTAAGAGACAGAGCGTGAACAGGGGAGGGGCAGAGAGAGAAGGAGACACAGAATTGGAAGCAGGCTCCAGGCTCCGAGCTGTCAGCACAGAGCCTGATGCGGGGCTCGAACTCACAAACCGCAAGATCATGACCTGAGCTGAAGTTGGACGCTTCACCGACTGAGCCACCCAGGCGCCCCTTATATTTATGTACATATACACATGTGTATAAATGTGTGCATATGTGTACACCTGTTGTCTTACATGTGTGTGTAACAGCTGCTGTTAGCTGTTGGCATATAACGTATTGGCCAATAAAAGGTAAGAAAAACTAGTAGGTCCTTAGAAGAACTAAGAACACTCCCCCATTACATTTTAGGGCTCTGCTTTCATTCTCAAATTTGGTTTCTAGACATTGTTGCTGAAAGTAAGTGTTTGATTAAAGCCTCCTTCCTCTGGGTTTTGGGCACTTGACTTCTGTCCTTTTCTCTGGGGCAGACAAGTGGCGGAGCCTGGCTCTTTTGTCTCTCGTGGACAGGGGAGCCCGTGCTGTGCTGGAGCACGTGCCAGGACGGTGCCGGCCCCGGCAGAAGAGGGCAATGTGGGGAGGTCCTCCAGCACCTGGAAGAGAAGGCTTGGTACCAGGCTCTGTGGGCTCTACTCCAGCACACGCTGGCACAGGCCTGTCGCCCCCTCCTCCGTGGGTGTCCTCGGCAGGCCTCCCGTTGCAGCTGAGCTGAACGACCAGAGTTCTGTGAGCAGTGACCCACAGGGAAAGCCTCACCAGACGGGTTTCCACCTGAGCGGGGGTGTTGAAGAGCCCCGTGCCGGGAGGTGACACCAGCACAAGTCATGGAATTGCCCTGGGACCCAGTTTCTCTGAAAGAAAAATGAGGAATCCAATAGCTGGCTAGCCCACCTCAGTGGACTTCTGTATCATATGAGATCGTGGAACCACAGTCTCTCAGGTTTGAATGGAACTCGACGTTTATTTAGTAATGTGATTCTTAACTGGAACTTTTCATCAGGATTGCTTAAAGAGCTTTCTCGAATACAAATCTGGACCTACTGAATAAACCTCTGTGGTGGGATTAGGCCATTCATCACAGTCATACAGTCCCATGGTCAGCTCATCAGATAGCCCTGAGGGGCTTATCTACATGGCCAGGAACAGGCTCTTATACTACTCTGCCCCACCCTGGTCCTGCTTTCCAGAAGCAACTACCATGAAGAGAATTTCTGGGTTTGGTGCTTCTGGTAATTTCCTCCAAACACTTAGCTGAAAACTAAGGTCATACAACTTCTTGATTTGTACAGTTTTGACCCTATCAGTCCTCCACAGTGGAAATTGAGAGGTTTAGGCTTCTTTATACTCTCCTTGCCCTGTCTCCCCTCTCCTTCCAATATTTATGTTTATGTTATTGCTTTTAGAGTCTTAAAAAATTGCCTCTGGAATCGTACACATACTGAAACCTTTAGCCCTGCGTCCCTCTTGTCACTCTGTCGGGTGAGAACACCCATGCCTCTGGCCTTTGCTGTCTCCCAGCTTCTCTGTCAGCCATGCTTGTACTTCACACTGTCACAGTATTTTCTGTTGCACGATTGTAATCAGGTCTTGTGTGTTTTCTCTGATTCTGAGCTGCCAGACGGTATGGTGGCCAGTTTAATGTGTGCTACACACTCACACAGAGTGTGTTAGGGCTCTGGTTCCTCTCCTACCTGCCCTGTGCAGTGGACCCTCATGCCCCCGGGATGTGTCTGATGTATAGGTCAAACAGATTCTCTGTTCTCACATCCCAACACGTTCTTCCAAATCATGCTGTTTTTAGTTTATTTCCTATTTGAACCATTATTTTATGCTTTTCCTTTTTCATTTCATAAAGTTTCTAGTTGTCCTGCCCCCCCCCCCCTTTTTTTTTGACTTGTGGCAGGAAGAAGCCTGAGCCTTTACTCTGTTTTTGAAATTATCCAGCTACTGGTTTGAGAATTCATTACATGATAAGTCCTTCCTGGAAACGTTGCTTCCAGAATACTCTTTCCTGCTCCTCCAATCTGGACAGCTGATGCTTTCTGCGTGCTGCATGGCTGTCAACTTGAGACTTCCTTTCACAGCTCTTCTGAGTTAGATACAATGTTTTCTGGATTTGATGTCTTTCTCTCTGGTTTTAGTCTCTTGTTTAGCTAAAGTGTAGTCTTTAAGTAATTCCTCAGAAAGAACACATGAAAGGTAAACCTTGAATCCTTCATTTTGCCCTCACTCTTGATGGATGCGTGGCTGAATACAGAATTTAAATTTCTTTCCCTCAAAACATTGGAGACACTGATCTGTTGACTTCAAGCATCCATTGTTGTTAACAAGACATCTGAAGCCGGTTCGTTTTTCACTTCCTTACAATTAACTTGGTTTTGCATTTTCATTCTTTTTTTTTTTTCCCCCCTGCTTTGTCAGTTTCCTTTTCTGGAGCTTATGTTAGTATGCTCTGTTAATCTTAGGTGTACTGAAATACGTAAGGCTGTGTTGAGGTTGGAGTTTTTTTTTTTTTTTCATTCATTGTGCTCAGTACTTTTGGACCCTTTTGATTTAAAGTCTTATGTCATTCTTCCGCTCTGTACATTTTTTTTCTGTTATTTCTTTGATGATTTCCTTCCCTGTTTCCTTTATTTTCCTCTTACTGGAAACCCTCTTAGGTGTGAGACTCCTAGAGTGAACCTGTGTATTGCTCCTGTGTTCTCCCGCTTTTCCCATCTAGGTCTTTTCTTTTTACAGGCCAGTAGATTGCCTTAACTTTATCTTCCAGACCTCCTGGTGGAGGTCTTTTTTTTTTTTTAGTTTTTTTTAATGTTTATTTATTTTTGAGACAGACAGAGACAGAGCATGAACAGGGGAGGGGCCGAGAGAGAGGGAGACACAGAATCTGAAACAGGCTCCAGGCTCTGAGCTGTCAGCACAGAGCCCGATGCGGGGCTTGAACTCACGGACCGCAAGATCATGACCCGAGCCGAAGTCGGACGCTTAACCGACTGAGCCACCCAGGCGCCCCCTGGTGGAGGTCTTAATTTGGCAGTCATATTTTTAATTTTCTTCCTTCTGATTCTCTGTTTCATTTTCTTAGCATCTTGCTCTTGCTTTACAGGGTCCAAACTGGGTTGACTTTCTCTGACCCACTAATTAGAATAGTTTTCAGAATTATCTCTTGACCCTTCCCTGATCTCATTTCCTCTGGGATCTGGTTCTGGTTGTTTATTTTGGTCATTCTTTTTCAGGCTGCTGGTTTTCTCTTAACGTCTGGTGAACGTTAGCTCATCAATGTTTACAAATGAAGAAGCAGGCTGATAGTCTAGTGAGTTGATATGGGCTTTGTCTGCTATCCACTTGGTAGGTCTATTTCCACAACAGGCCTCTCCTGGATGAGTATCTGGCCCATTGCCCTGTGGATGGGGAGCGGGCCTTTTCGGCTGGCTGGCTGGCCATGCCTCAGGGTGCAGTTTGAGTGGCATTCCAGACGTACTAGCACCCGCTCCGGAGCCCTCAACGCTCTCTTGTCCACTCCAGCTTATGGGCCAGATCTGGCCTGCTGCTTTTCGTGTGGCCGTGAGCTAAGAATGGTTGTTGCATTTTTAAAGGGTTGTTTTAAAAAACAAAAAACTAAGAAGAAAACGAGAAAGAGACAGCATGGCCTACAACACCTAAAATATCTGCTGTCACGTTTTCCAGAAAAGCTTGCCTACCACTGCTCTGGTCCGTGGTTTGATGCCTTTGGAGGACAGCCCTCCCGTTTTCATCTGGCAGGAAGTGGCCGCCCCGGGGCGGTGTTGTGGCACAGGGTGCAACGAGTTGGTGCAGCTGTTCTCTAGATAGCCCTTTGGTTGATTCCAGCTTCCAGCTTCACTTCCCCTCCTGTCCTCTGTACCTGGTTGCTTAGAGCCAGCTGGGTATGTAGCACGGAGGGGTGCATACTGGGAGCCGGTGGGTTGGAGTGTGCGGACGTGGTTTCTCACACAGCTGGGGACGTGGTAGCCCCTGGGATGGCTGGACTTGGTGATGGGAGGGTGAGAAGTAGAAGGGGTATTCTGGGTGAGGGTAATAGTGTAGACAGAGCTGTGGAGTGGGCTCCTCACATTAGCTGGGCTTTGAAATGAGGTAGGGGAAAAGGGGTATTTGCTCCTTTGGTTTCATCCCTTGAGGCCACCTGACGATGGCAGATTTCTGCCTACTTTTCTCCCTGGGTGCTTTAGAGCTTGTGACACCAGTGAACCAAGCCCCGAAGGGGCTTGGAGAGACAGTAGAATGACAACTTTTCATTTCAAGATGGAAAGGTTTCTTTCTTTCTTTAAATTTATTTTATTTTATTTCTTAAATTTACATCCAAGTTAGCGTATAGTGCAACAATGGTTTCGGGAGTAGATCCCTTAATGCTCCTTACCCATTTAGCCCATCCCCCCCTCCCACAACCCCTCCAGGAACCCTGTTTGTTCTCCATATTTAAGAGTCTCTTATGTTTTGTCTCCCTCCCTGTTTTTATATTATTTTTGCTTCCCTTCCCTTGTGTTCATCTGTTCTGTGTCTTAAAGTCCTCATATGAGTGCAGTCATATGATACTTGTCTTTCTCTGACTGACTTATTTTGCTTAGCATAATATCCTCTAGTTCCATCCACGTAGTTGCAAATGGCAAGATTTCATTCTTTTTGATTGCCGAGTAATACTCCAGTATTGCCAGTAATACTCGCGCACACACACACACACACACACACACACACACACCACGTCTTCTTTATCCATTCATCCATCAATGGACATTTGGGCTCTTTCCCATACTTTGGCTATTGTTGATAGTGCTACTATAAACATTGGGGTGCTTGTGTCCCTTTGAAACAGCATACCTGTATCCCTTTGATAAATACCCAATAATGTAATTGCTGGGTTGTAGGGTAGTTCTGTCTTTAATTTTTTGAAGAACCTCCATACCATTTTCCAGAGTGGCTGCACCAGCTTGCATTCCCACCAACAATGCAAAAGATCCTCTTTCTCCGCATCCTCGCCAACGTCTGTTGTTGCCTGAGTTGTGAACGTTAGCCATTCTGACAGGTGTGAGGTGGTATTTCATTGTGGTTTTGATTTGTATTTCCCTGATAATGAGTGATGTTGAGCATTTTTTCCTGTGTCGGTTGGCCATCTGGATGTCTTCCTTGGAGAAGTGTCTATTCATGTCTTTTGCCCATTTCTTCACTGGATTATTTGTTTTTCGGGTGTGGAGTTTGATAAGTTCTTTATAGATTTTGGATACTAACCCTTTATCTGATATGTCATTTGCAAATATCTTCTCCCATTCTGTCGGTTGCCTTTTAGTTTTGCTGATTGTTTCCTTTGCTGTGCAGAAGGTTTTTATTTTGATAAGGTCCCAATAGTTCATTTTTGCTTTGGTTTCCCTTGCCTCCAGGGACATGTTGAGTAAGAAGTTGCTGCGGCCAAGATCAAAGAGGTTTTTTTCCTGCTTTCTCCTCGAGGATTTTGATGGCTTCCTGTCTTACATCGAGGTCTTTCATCCATTTTGAGTTTATTTTTGTGACTGGTGTAAGCAAGTGGTCCAGGTTCATTCTTCTGCATGTCACTGTCCAGTTTTCCCAGCACCACTTGCTGAAGAGACTGTCTTGATTCCATCGGATATTCTTTCCTGCTTTGTCAAAGATTAGTTGGCCATATGTTTGTGGGTCCATTTCTGGGTTCTCTGTTCTGTTCCATTAATCTGAGTGTCTGTTCTTGTGCCAGTACCATACTGTCATGATGATTATAGCTTTGCAGTATAGCTTGAAGTCTGGGATTGTGATGCCTCCTGCTTTGGTTTTGTTTTTCAAGATTGCTTTGGCTACTCGGGGTCTTTTCTGGTTCCATACAAATTTTAGGGTTGTTTGTTCTAGCTCTGTGAAGAATGCTGGTGTTATTTTGATAGGGATTGCATTGAATATGTAGATTGCTTTGGGTAGTGTGGACATTTTAACAATATTTGTTCTTCCTATCCAGGAGCATGGAATCTTTTTCCATTTTTTTTGTGTCTCCTTCAGTTTCTTTCATAAGTTTTCTGTAGTTTTCAGTGTATAGATTTTTCACCTCTTTGTTTAGATTTATTCCTAGGTATTTTATGGTTTTTGGTGCAGCTGTAAATGGGATCGATTCCTTGATTTCTCTTTCTGCTGCTTCATTGTTGGTGTATAGGAATGCATCTGATTTCTGTGCATTGATTTTATATCCTGCAACTTTGCTGAATTCATGAATCAGTTCTAGCAGTTTTTTGGTGGAATCTTTTGGGTTTTCCTTATAGAGTATCATGTCATCTGCGAAGAGTGAAAGTTTGACCTCCTCCTGGCTGATTTGGATGCCTTTTATTTCTTTGTGTTGTCTGATGGCTGAGGCTAAGACTTCCAATACTATGTTGAATAACAGTGGCGAGAGTGGACATCCCGGTCTTGTTCCTGACCTTAGGGGGAAAGCTCTCAGTTTTTCCCCATGGAAGATAATATTAGCACTGGGTCTTTCATATATGGCTTTTGTGATCTCGAGGTATGATCCTTGTATCCCAACTTTCTTGAGGTTTTTTAGTAAGAAAGGGTGCTGTATTTTGTCAGATGCTTTCTCTGCATCTGTTGAGAAGATCATGTGGTTCCTGTCCTTTCTTTTATTGATGGGATGAATCACATTGATTGTTTTGCAGATATTGAACCAGCCCTGCATCCCAGGTATAAATCCCACTTGGTCGTGGTGCATAATTTTTTTAATGTATTGCTGGATCCAGTTGGCTGATATCTTGTTGAGGATTATTTCATCCGTGGAAGTTGGTCTATAGTTCTCCTTTTTAGAGTGGTGTTTGTCTGGTTTTAGAATCAAGGTAATGCTGGCTTCATAGAAAGAGTTTGGAAGTTTTCCTTCTATTTCTATTTTTGGAACAGCTTCAAGAGTATAGGTGTTAACTCTTCCTTAAATGTTTGGTAGAATTCCCCTGGAAAACCATCTGGTCCTGGACTCCTGTTTTTTGGGAGATTTTTGATTACTAATTTGATTTCTTTACTGGTTATGGGCAAGATGGAAAGGTTTCTAACACCTGGGTAAAATTCTTTTAAAAAATTGTTTTTAATGTTTATTTATTTTTGAGAGAGAGACAGAGCACAAACCAGGGAGGGGCAGAGAGGGAGACACAGAGTCCGAAACAGACTTCAGGCACCCAGCTGTCAGCCCAGAGCCCGATGTGGAGCTCGACTCATGAACCATGAGGTCATGACCTGAGCCGAAGTCAGACAGTTAACCAACTGAGCCACCCAGGCGCCCAGCCTGGGTAAAATTCTTGACCCAGACCTTGGGTTCTCCCTTTCCCATGGCAGTCTAATTGGCTCATTCTCTCCTTCCCCTGCCACCTCAGCTCAGGGAACCCTTGCACACTGCCTCCTCTGTGCCCCTGTCTCCTCCCTTCCCTCTGTTCAATTCTCCATTTAGACACCTGGCTTCCATGAAGCCAGGAGAAGCCATGTCATTCAGAAATGAGTAGAAGTGAGTAGATCCTGAACGACTGAGATGCAGTCACCAGCACTAGTGGTGTTCTCTTTCTCTCTGTCTCCCAGATGGGGCAAGTTCCCAAGACTCTGTGGCAGTCTTGAGGCTCAAGTCAGCAGAAAAGTCAGCTTACTCAGGACCAGTGGGCGAAGGCGGATTACCCACAGGATAGCTGGTTCCACTTCATTGCTTGGCTCCAGCTGTGGCTGCCGGCCTGCGGCAGCCTGGTTCCGTTGTCCCCTTCTGATCCATACTTCTCAGTGAATGATAACCTAGAATTCTGGTAGCCTGGGCCCATCTCGATGGGGGATGTATCCTGTGCCTTGGGCTTTCTCCCTTCCCACCAACACTCATACTGTGGCAGTGTCCGTTGATGTTGCCCTGAGACTGGGTACCTGTGCTCCTCTCGGAGTGAATAAGGAAATGCCTTTAGACAGGAATTTGAGAGAGGGGCCATGTTTTGGAACTCCCAAGTGTTTGGTCCAGTAGCTTTTGCAGTCTGATCTGCTTCCCCAGAATAGCTTCTTCCTGTGTGTGGGAACGTGGGGGATCTCACAGCCCTAATGGTGGGACTGTCCACCAGTGGCTCCATTATCTCATTAGATACCAGTTCTCAGTCCTTCTATTCAAATGGAACTTTGTGGAATGCAGTAAGTCCCACAGCCATCCTGTAGCAGCATTTCTCATTCCTAAAGGACCACCTCTGATACCGTGTAGCCAAAGGCCACCTCAGGCAACCCTGGGGCGGCATTCAGAGTCCCCGGATTTGCTTGTATTTGCTTGTGGGCCACTGGCTGTCATATGTCCTTCCTGGGCCTTGGAGAACTGAGGAGAAGGAGGGAAGGAGCCTGTCACATCCAGGGCCTGGCTAAAAATCAGTATTTGCCCCTCCCCTGCTTCTAATAGCATCTCTGCTTTCATTGAGACAGGTCATTAGCGGCTCGAAGGTTTGCTGTGGGGTGGCCAGAGCTGCCTGCAGGACCCTGCCCACACCCTTCACCCCGTTTTTTTTTTTTATCTGGGGGTCTCTCCAGGCCTCCCCTGGAGTACTTGCAGCATGCCTGCTTGTGCAGGACAATGACCACCCCCTCTCCGGCCTCCAGCCTGCCCTCCCTGGACACCTCAGGGGAGATCCCCAGGAGGAGGGAAGATAACACAAGTCCCCAGGAGACCCTGCAGCCTCGCTCCCTTGCCAGCCTTTCCGCCAGGGTTCTTTGATGGAGCGCCCCGCCAGTTTTGGGCGTCTGCCCTGTCACCTGGGTGGCTCTGCCCGGGCCCTTGTGGAAGGGGATGTGGGGGTGGGTGTCACACGCAGATCCTGCTTTGCTGCTGCTTCTCTCCAGGCTCCCCCGAGCCGGCACATCTGGGTCAAATAAGTTGAAACTGGCTCATCGTAATGAAAGGAGAGCAAAAGCCACAGACTGAGCCATAGGAATTACCTCATCGTGTAGAAGTCATCAGTAACGGCTGGAAAGCAGTCTTGTTTGAACATGTGTATGGGAAGGAGAGCAGACTGTCTGTGGTTTGCATTTTCATGTTTCATGTGCGGCAGCATTTTCCTGGGGATTTGGCTAAGCCAGCTTTGGCAGAGAGCAAGAAAGGCAGCTGCTCTTTTCCTCTATGTAGCCCTGCCTCCCCGCCTCTGAAGGCAGTTGGGCGGAGGACGGGGGTGGGCTTCTTTATTGGAGAAGGCCTTTCAGGACACTCTTAGGGGTCTTTTCCGACAGCACAGAGCTGTCCTAGCCAGGAGCACAGCGACCTGCCCTCCTGCGCTGCAGAGAGAAGGAACATGCGTGTATAGGGCAGTGATTCATCTGGGATGCAGATGCCAAAACATCCCTGCCGTCCCAAGCCCTGCACGGGCTGCGGTGCCACCACAAGGCAGGCCTCCTTCCCTGAGAGCCAGCACCGTCATCTGGTGGGGAGCAGTGGGGGGTGACGCGACGCACATAAGCTGAAACAGCCGTTGTCCCCTGGTGCGAGCGGGGTCGTCTTCCATCCCTCCGTGCACCCCACCAGAGCCCATTCTCGCCTAGCATCCGGCCACAGCGTACCCTGGCGATCAGTACTTCCCGAGTACCTCCGCGTCTGTGCCCCTGCCCCACTCCCTCCCCAGGAAGCATGACACACAGACACCAGTGCTGCTGTTGGTCCCATGCGTTGTGATGTGTTTCCAGACCTCCCAGTCTGCAGCCCCAATCTCTCTGGTACCTTATTATGCCCTTTGGTTTTGCTGACAGCTGTTTACATGTCTTTGGGAGGGACTGGAACTAATCACTTTTCTCCCATCTGATGGGGCTGCTTTTTGGAGAACACGGAGGTAGGACAGGCTTCTTAGGGAAAGGTCTGAAAGGGAATGGCCCTCTGCCACTGGGAAAGCAATGTTGCACAGAGGAGCCAGACTGCTTGGGTTCACATCTCAGCTCTGTGCCTTCTTAGCTGTGTGGCCTTGGCCAAATCACTTAACCTCTCTGGGGCTTATTTAAGGAGGGGCTTATTTTTCAGTTTTTAATGTATTTGTTACATAAGTGATCCACATTTGTTTTGGAAAAGGTAATAAATCCCCCCCCCCCAAATTAATTTAAAAAATTACAGTTATGTGTAATTCCACCACCCAGTGGTAACCGTTCCACATCTTGGACCGTGTCCTGAAATTCAGGCTTTTTTCTGTGTGTGTTTATGTGTATGCAGTTATGCATGCGCACATTCTTTAAAAAGTAAAATGGTATAATATATATTCTGTTCTGTAACTGCATCGTAAGGACCTAATACATATGAGGTGCCGCTTTAGGCTCTGCACACACAGTATGTAAAACAACGCCTCTGCTCTCAAGAAGCTTATGTCCAGTTGGAGGAGATGAACCATAAATAAACAAATAGGTCAAGTGGTAATAAACAGCTAAGAAGAAAAAGAAAGTATTAAACAGGGTTATTACCGTATTATTGACTATGTCCTTGATGCTGTACCTTTCCTCTTTGTGACTTTTTTTTTTTTTTTTTTTTTATAACTGAAACAGACTTTCGGGTTTTTTGTTCATTTGTTTTAGTTTTTAGATTCTACATGAAAAATTATATGGTATTTGTTTTTCTGTAACTGACTTATTTCATTTGGCATAATATACTCTAGGTCCATCCATGTTGTTACAAATGTCAAAATTTCTTTTTTTTTTTTTTTTAATGGCTGAGTAATGTTCCAGTGTATGTATATACCCCTTTTTTATCCATTAATCTATTGATGGACACTTGGGCTGCTTCCAGATTTTGGCTCTTGTAAATAATGCTGCCATAAACATAGGGCTGCCTATGTCTTTTTGAATTAGTATTTTCGTTTTCCTTAGGTAAATACCCACTAGTGGAATTCCTGGATCACATGGTATGGTGACAGATGGTGACTACATGTATCTTGGGGAGTGCTGAGTAATATTATAGAATTGTCCAATTTGATGGGGTGCCTGGGTAGCTGAGTCGGTTAAGCGTCCGGCTTCGGTTCAGGTCATGATCTCACAGTTTGTGAGTTCGAGCCCTGCATCAGGCTGTGTGCTGACAGCTCAGAGCCTGGAGCCTGCTTCGGATTCTGTGTCTCCCTCTCTCTCTGCCCCTCCCCCGCTCATGCTCTGTCTCTGTCTCTCTCTCTCTCTCTCTCAAAACTAAATCAACATTAAAAAAAAGAATTGTCAAATTTGATAGATTGTACACTTGAAACTAATAGAACATTGTACATCACATACACTTCAAAAATGCATTTTTGAAAGTAAAGCATTATGGGGGTGCCTGGGTGGCTCAGTCAGTTAAGCATAAGACTTTGGCTCGGGTCATGATCTCACAGTTATGGGCTCGAGCCCTGCATCAGGCTGTCTGCTGTCAGCACGGAGCCTCCTTCAGATTCTCTGTCTCCCTCTCTCTCTGCCTCTCTCCTGCTCCCTGTCTCTCAAAAATAAATAAGCATTAAAAAATAATAGTAATAAAGCCTTATGGGGTACCTGAGTGGCTCAGTCTGTTGAGCTCATGGTCTGTGAGTTCAAGCTCCACATCGGGCTTGCTGCTGTCTGTGTGGAGCCCACTTCAGATGCTCTGTCCGTCTCTGTGCCCCTGTCTCGTGTGTGCTCTCTCAAAAATAAACAAACATTTAAAAAATAATAAAAAAGAAAGCACTGTGGGGCACCTGGGTGGCTCAGTTAGTTAAGTGTCTGACTCTTGATTTTGGTTCAGGTCATGGTTTCAGCACTGTGAGATCCAGCCTCACGTGGGGCTCCACAGTGCGGAGCCTGCTTAAGATTTTCTGTCTTCCTCTCTGTTCCTCCCGCCGACCCCCCCCCCACCCACACAAATTAAAAAAAAAAAAAATAAAGCATTATAAGGGAGACAGAAGGACAGGGACATGGGCTTCCAGTTACAAGAGGGCATTTTGCCCACCTGTTTCCTCTAAAACCCTCACTAGAAATGACATTAAAGAAATTGCCTTACAAAAAGTTATCCTGCAGCGACTAGAGAAGGAGAGGAGACAAACCTAGGAAGTGATAGGAGGAGTGACTGAAACCTGAGCCAGCAGGTCCCATAAATTCTGTCCCACTTCACCCAACTGCTAACGGCCCCTCCCAGAGATCCAGCGTCTACAGAGGTTCAAACAAGGTCTGGAGGTTCTCAGTGCAGTTGAGGGGGGCTCAGGGTACTGAAATGTAGAGGCTTAAGTGGAAGCTTACCTATTCAGTGTTAATGCCCTCTCCCCCTGCCCGCCAGCTGCTTCTCCTTCCTGTCACTCAGAATGCTGTCAGCCAGGCTTGTACTCCATGTACGAGATTGGAAGAGTCACGTGTGGAGAATCTGACCAGCGCAAGAGAGAAGACAAACCTTCGGGGATTCCGTCATGCAAGGGCATAGCCTGACCATCCTAAAATGAAGCTTCAGGTGAACACACGTATGTCCACAGAGCTTCCCATCAGCTTTGTAGTGTTCGGCCCTCCGATATGAGTGAGTGGACAGGCAAGGGTGACCAGACTTGAGGAAAGTGTCAGTTGAAAAAGAGAGGAAGGAAAAGAAAAGAACTCGGAAGAAACAGGAACTATGTGGGGAGAAGAAATTTGCAAAAACTGTCGTTAACGTCCGAGACAAATGATATATCAAAGGCATAAGAATAAGATACCATCAACAAGGAGTTTTTTTAAGAAGCTCTTGGAAATTAAATGCACAGTAGAACTGAAAATTTCAATACAAGAAGTTAAAACTTCCTTAAAATTAGAGCGGTAAGACACAGAGGGCATTCACTTTCTAACATCCCCTCTGTAAAGAGAGCTTTCCTACTGTTCTTACTTTCTGATCTTATGCTCTAATAAACTTTTGCCTGCTGCTCAAAAAAAAACAAAAACTAAAAAAAAATAAAAGACACAGATGGAAAATGGGAGAGAAAAGCAAAGTGGAAGATGGATCTAAAAAGCTAAATATTAAATATTCAGATAGGCATTCTAGAAAGACAGGGTGGGGAAAATGGGGGAGAAAATAATCAGAGAAATAAGAGGTTTTCCAGGACTGAAGAACAGGATTTTTGAGATTGAAAGTCCATTTACCCAGATCAGGGGATGAATAGAAACCACTCAGAGACCCATCAACATGGTTGGGACATTGAGGACAACAAGAAAACGGGTCAGTACAAAGGTATGGGGATCAGAAAGACCTCAAACTTCTCAACAGCATCATCGCAATCTAGAAACTCGTGGAGCTTTCATATTTTGAGGGTCACTGCTTTGCATCATAGAATTCTTTTGCCAAACTCTTTTTTTTTTTAATTTTTTTTTTTTTACGTTTATTTATTTTTGAGACACAGACAGAGCATGAACGGGGGAGGGTCAGAGAGAGAGGGAGACACAGGATCCAAAACAGGCTCCAGGCTCTAGGCTCTGAGCTGTCAGCACAGAGCCTGATGCAGGGCTCAAACTCACAGACTGAGATCATGACCCGAGCCGAAGTCGGACGCTCAACCGACTGAGCCACCCAGGCGCCCCTTTCACCAAACTCTTAATTGTGACAGTAGAACACAGACATTTTCAGATGTTCCAAGTCTCTAAATATATCTCGCTTGTTCCACAGCTCTGGAAGCAACTTGACTTTGTGCCTTAGTGTTGTGGTCCTTAATGTGTGGTCCTGGAACCAGGACCAGTGGCAGTGGCTGCACCTGGCAACTTCTTAAAAAAGGCATCTTTGCCCACCCCAGATGTCTTCAGTCAGGTGGTTCTGGTGCACAGTGCAGTTTGGGAACCACTGCTTTAGCAAAATAAAGATGCAAACAGGAAAGAGGAAGATAGTGGGGATCCAGGAAGCAAAATGTCCAGCAGCAGAGAGAAGGGGAGACGGCTGCCAGATGGTGGTGCATTGAGCTCCCGGGCATAGCTCCTCACAGACACCTGCTGGAGTGGGTCAGAGGCTCCGGGAGGACACATTGCTTGTGTTCTTCTGGGTTTGAACATTAAGAGATTTATATAGGGGCACCTGGGTGGCTCAGTCAGTTAAGTGTCCGACTCTTGATTTTGGCTCGGGTCAAGATCTCACAGTTTGTGAGACGGAGCCCCACGTCAGGCTCTACACGCTGATGGTTCAGAGCCTGCTTGGGAGTCTCTCTCGCCCCACCCCTCTCAAATAAACTTAGAAGAGATTTCTATAAACGGAAGTGGATGTAGGGATGAATTAGTGACAAGTTAATAGAAAAGTGAGCAGATAAGAGTAATGACTAACTACACATAGCCAAAGTTGTGCTGAAAAGGAAAACTAGTCGTAGTATTCAGCAGTGAAAGCATTTATATCATCATGGTAGTGTTAACATTTTATTCTGACTTCTCCAAAATTGTACAATAGTTGTATTGTGAGATTAGGGGGTAAGAGAGAAAAGAGTGTGCAGGGAGGGTCCCCACATGCACACGTGCTTTTGATAGCTGGTAAAAAAGCTAAATCCTTACCTCTGTAATGGGAAGTTAATAAGAAATAGTAAAAGTGAGAAGTCAAGGGGGAACAAGATAGAAACATATCTGTAATTAAAACTGTGGAAGTACACAAGCAAAGAGACGTCAAGAAGAATTGAAAGTGGTGTGTGGGGAAAAGCAGGAAACTTCTGGCTTCATGTGACTAACCTATGTGCCAGCATGCCTTGAATTAAAAATAAAAGCAAAGTTTGAAAAAGCACAATAGGTGGAGTGGTTTCATAAGGAGTATCAGGGAAGTCCTCTGAACGTACAATTGTCCCTTGAACGGTGCGGGGGTTAGGGGTATCGGTCCCCCGTGCAGCTGAAAATCCACTCCCCTCTAAATTAACTCCCGGCTAAAACTCCCTGAAAACTGAACTACTCCCCCCAAACTTAACCCTTCATGCAGCTGAAAATCCACATACAACTTTGAGCTGTCCCCAAAGTTAATAACCTGCTGTTGACTGGAAGCTTTGGCGATGGTAGAAGCAGTTGATGAACACATATTTTGTGTGTTGTATGTATTCTGTACTGTGTTCTTACACTGAAGTAAGCTAGAGAAAAGAAAATGGTGTTAAAACCATAAGGAAGAGAAAATACATTTCCAATACTCTATTGTATTTATTGGGGGAAAAAATTGCTAAGTGAACCCATGCAGTTCAAACCTGTGTTGTTCAGGGGTCAGCTGTACTGTGAACATTATCGAGAGATGGGTTTTGAGGGGGTTCGAAATTGTTCCAAGCTGTTATTTTAAGAATACCAGTAGGAGGGCAGGATTGGGGGGGGGGGGCTCCTTGTTGTTTCTCTAGCCACAGGGGAACGCTGGGTGGGGACGTGCCAGGTATGCTTACCCTGGGCAGTCAGTTTGCTAAGCGGAGGTTGGCAGAGGGCACCAGGAAGGTGCTCAGGCCTCGTGTGTTGACCTACGGGGTTGGCACCATGATGCCACAGCTGAAGCCCAGTCCCGAGCCAGATGGAGCTGTGGGATCGAGGGCACCCGTTTCTGTGTCAAGTGGGGACCCTAATAACACCTACCTCACACTGGTTGTGAGGAGTGAATGAGTTAATGCACGTATAGGGCTTAGAACAGCGCCTGGTATGTCTTTTAGCAATTAGCGCTGAGGGTCCAGAGGATATTGACACTTTTTTTTTTTTTTTTTACTTTTTATTTTGGAAAAAAAAAAAAAAAATCAACCCTACAGAAAAGTTGTAAGAATAGTGCAAAGAACTCCCTTGTAAAAGCCTTATTGCTAACATCTTACCACTTTTGCCTTTTCTCTCTCCGTATGTACCTATATGATATTTTGCTCACTCTTGTTATTACTGAAAAGTAAGTTGCAGACATTATAACCTTCCTTGCTAAGCACTTCAGTGTATGTTTCCTAGGAACCAGAGTAAAGTGGTCAATTTTAGGAAATCTCCCACGTATACCAAGCTAGTTTGCAGTGTAGACACCATTATGAAATTTTACCGCTTGTTCCAATACCATCTTCCCAGCAGGACACCTCTCCCCCATCCAGGATCCAGTCCAGTCTCTAGTGTCCTTTAATCCGGAACAGCCTTTCTGCCTTCCTTTATTTTCTCTTTGACCCTTTTGAAGAGTTATCAAGCCACTTGTTTTGTAGAATGTCCCTGGATTAGGGTGGGCTAATTTTTCCTCGTGATCCGATTCGGACCATGCATTTTTGGCCAGAATACCACGGCACATCCCTCAGGAGGCTCCTGATGGCAGTGTGTCCTGTTAGGAGTGATGTTAACTCTGAGCACCTGGGCCCTTTGTCATTAATAAGTAATCTACAGGAAGATACTTTGAGACTGTGTGTGGACATCCTGTTCCCCAACATATTTTCACCTGGTGGTTTGAGCATTTATTGGGCATTGACACTTGACCAAAATCCTCATGAAGTTCACTTGCAGGTCAACGTCTTGATTTGGCATTTAGATAGACACCAAAGTTTACTTTTGCTTGCCAATAAAAAAACTTAGCATTGGGAAGCATACTGATTTTTATCAGAGAAGTTTTAATCCATTTGGCTCAAAAATGCCCTTCCTGGGGCTTAAGCCTAAAAGGCTAGATTCATTTATCCACTTGTTCAGTCTTCGTTGAGTGCCTCCTGCAGGCCAAGTGCTATTCCTGGTGCTGGGGATAAAATGATTAAAACAATTTTTAAAGGTAGACAAAAACCCCTGTCCTCCTGGAAGCTACATTCTAATGGGAGAATCAGACAATAAATCTGTACTGTACTGTCAGGTGGTAAGGAGTGAGGAAAAAGCAAGCCATCGGCGAGATAGACAGGGACGAGGTAAGGGGAGCTCCTTCAGCAGGGCTGGTGGAGAACTCCAACCTTGACTTAGGTGAGAGCAGCTGGTCAGAGGCCTAGAGATGGGATGTGAGTTAGCGGAACTGTAAAGAGGTCTGTGTGGCCGGGGCGGAGACATCGAGGGGGTGATGGTGGTGAATGAGGTTGGAGAAAGGGCTAGAGCAGGGTGGCTGAGGGCTGTGTAGACAATGCTGGGAACCCAGGGGAACGGTCCAGGTTTGAAGGGGCACAGCCCCCACCCCTGTCAACAGCACGTGAAGCCAGCCCACTCCTGCCCGGGGCTGCTGGTGGTGGCCTGACAGAGGCCTGGCCCCCAAGAGTGATTAGCTCTGAGGGGGTCCAGGGTCCAGCAGTGGGGCTTCTGCATCCACATCCAAGCAGGAGTTTCTCAGAAAAGGAAGGGGGCGCCTGGGTGGCGCAGTCGGTTGGGCGTCCGACTTCAGCCAGGTCACGATCTCGCGGTCTGTGAGTTCGAGCCCCGCGTCAGGCTCTGGGCTGATGGCTCGGAGCCTGGAGCCTGTTTCCGATTCTGTGTCTCCCTCTCTCTCTGCCCCTCCCCCGTTCATGCTCTGTCTCTCTCTGTCCCAAAAATAAATAAAAAAAAAAAAAAAAAAAAAAAAAAAAAGGAAGAAAGATGGCAGGAAGTAAGGAGCTGGAAAATGCCTTTTTCTGTTTTCCCTGCCGCAGAAGGGGAAGGCGGGAGGAAGGGGAAGGCGGGAGGGGGCTGGCCTGGGGAGGCGCCCGCTTCCCAGCACCCTGGGTGGCTGGGGCGGTCTCTGACAAGCCTTGGCAGACAGGGGCGTGCTCCTGGGCCCAGCAGCTTTCTGATCTGAAACAGCCAGGGAGCCCCAGGCTGTGAGCCCGGGCTCGGTGGTCATTGCCAGCAGGGCGGGCTGTTCTCCAACGTGAGTGTGGCCTTTGTCTCCGGCCGGATCCCCCATATGGAGGGAGCTCCTCCGCTCATGGCTTTTCTCCCCGCTGCCCAGCCCAGGCTACCAAAGTAACAGCAAACACAGCAACAGTGAGAGCTAGCCTGTGAGAGAACTTCTCTGTGCAGGGGGCATGGGGGTGGGGGTGGGCACCTGCTGAATGCTTCCCACCTACTGCTCACTGAGTTCTCATAACCACCCTATACAGTAGGTCACCCGCGCCCGGTTACACAGCTAAGTGCAGAGCCAGTATTTGAACCCAGGCCCACTGGTGCTAGAATCTCCGTTCTCTGCAAAGCTACTCTTGGATAAGGGATTTTCCTGGAGCACACTGCAAGGGTCAAGGCAATGCCATTGGGTCTATTTCTGGCAGTTTCTTATCTCTTGGGACCTGGTGTACTTGACCTCTGGCCTTTCTCCCAGGGCCATTAGAGGGTTTTGGGAGTGAGGAAGTACTTTTGCTGCCACCTCGAGGGTTGTGAGGAGGCCTTTGTGCCTCCATTTCAGGGTCAGATCCAGAGATTCCCAGGAAGTGGAGGGGACGTGGTGCCCCCCACTGGTCCAGATGACATGTTTCGTTTAATGTTGACAGCAACTCTAAGGGCAGATTTTGTGACCAGTCTTTAACAGATGAGGAAACTGGGGCCCCGAGAGGTTAAATAACACACCCAAGGTCGGACTGTCTGTAAGCGGGTGGGGGGAGTGTGGTGTCAACTCAGGTCCAGAGCCTGTGTCTTTGCGCTGAGCTGCTGTGTTCCCAGAGCTGAAGGACTGGTGTTTGATGCTCACTGGAACTTGTGTGCTGGGTTAGCACCTCGGTCTGTCCCCACTGGACTGTTGGAATAATATGCGGCCAGCAGGTAGGTGTTTGAAGAGCACCAGCTTTTAGGGTAAGGAAACCTCACATTTGGCGTTGCCTCTGTCACATCTCGAGGCAGAAGTCCTGACTCCTGTGAAACAGGGATTCAAATTGCCTACGTCCTCAGACCACGTACGAAAGTGTAGGTGCTTGCAGGAATTTCTGGAGTTTTAAAGTGTGCCTGCTGGGCTTCCTTCAGGTTACCCTGGGCGAGCACTCTGAATCGAGAGTAAGAGAGTTGGGCAGGACATGGGTCTGTTGAGAAACATCCTGATTTTGTTTTTTTTTTTTAATTTTATTTTTTTAAATTTACATCCAAATTAGTTAGCATATAGTACAACGATGATTTCAGGAGAAGATTCCTTAGTGCCCCTTACCCATTTAGCCCATCCCCCCTCCCACAACCCCTCCAGTAACCCTCAGTTTGTTCTCCATATTTATGAGTCTCTTCTGTTTTGTCCCCCTCCCTGTTTTTATATTATTTTTGTTTCCCTTCCCTTATGTTCATCTGTTTTGTCTCTTAAAGTCCTCATGAGTGGAGTCATATGATTTTTGTCTTTCTCTGACTAATTTCACTTAGCATCACACCCTCCAGTTCCATCCACGTAGTTGCAAATGGCAAGATTTCATTCTTTTTGATTGTCGAGTAATACTCCATTGTGTACATATATATATATATATATATATATGTATATGTATATATGTATATGTATATATGTATACATGTATATGTATGTGTATATGTACACATGTATATATGAATATATGTATACATATATGTATATACATATACATATATGTATACATATACGTATATATACATATGTATGTATATACGTATATACATATACATATGTATACATATACGTATATATACATATGTATATACGTATATACATATATGTATATATACACATATGTACACATATATGTACACACATATATACACATATGTACATATATATGTATATATATATACACATATGTACATATATATGTATATGTATATATATATATACACCACATCTTCTTTATCCATTCATCTGTCGATGGACATTTGGGCTCTTTCCATACTTGGCTATTGTTGATAGTGCTGCTATAAACATGGGGATGCATGTGTCCCTTCAAACCAGCACACCTGTATCCCGTGGATAAATGCCTAGTAGTGCAGTTGCTGGGTCGTAAGGTAGTTCTATTTTTAGTTTTTTGAGGAACCGCCATACTGTTTTCCAGAGTGGCTGCACCAGGTTGTATTCCCACCAACAATGCAAAAGAGATCCTCTTTCTCCACATCCTCGCCAACATCTGTTGTTGCCTGAGTTGTGAACATTAGCCATTCTGACAGGTGTAAGGTGGTATCTCATTGTGGTTTTGATTTGTATTTCTCTGATGATGAGTGTTGTTGAGCATTTTTTCCTGTGTCGGTTGGCCATCTGGATGTCTTCCTTGGAGAAGTGTCTATTCATGTCTTTTGCCCATTTCTTCACTGGATTGTTTTTTTTTGGGTGTTGAGTTTGATAGGTTTTTTTTTTATAGATTTTAGATACTAACCCTTTATCTGATATGTCATTTGCAAATATCTTCTCCCATTCTGTCGGTTGCCTTTTAGTTTTGCTGATTGTTTCCTTTGCTGTGCAGAAGGTTTTTATTTTGATAAGGTCCCAATAGTTCATTTTTGCTTTGGTTTCCCTTGCCTCCAGGGACATGTTGAGTAAGAAGTTGCTGCGGCCAAGATCAAAGAGGTTTTTTTCCTGCTTTCTCCTCGAGGATTTTGATGGCTTCCTGTCTTACATCGAGGTCTTTCATCCATTTTGAGTTTATTTTTGTGACTGGTGTAAGCAAGTGGTCCAGGTTCATTCTTCTGCATGTCACTGTCCAGTTTTCCCAGCACCACTTGCTGAAGAGACTGTCTTGATTCCATCGGATATTCTTTCCTGCTTTGTCAAAGATTAGTTGGCCATATGTTTGTGGGTCCATTTCTGGGTTCTCTGTTCTGTTCCATTAATCTGAGTGTCTGTTCTTGTGCCAGTACCATACTGTCATGATGATTATAGCTTTGCAGTATAGCTTGAAGTCTGGGATTGTGATGCCTCCTGCTTTGGTTTTGTTTTTCAAGATTGCTTTGGCTACTCGGGGTCTTTTCTGGTTCCATACAAATTTTAGGATTGTTTGTTCTAGCTCTGTGAAGAATGCTGGTGTTATTTTGATAGGGATTGCATTGAATATGTAGATTGCTTTGGGTAGTGTGGACATTTTAACAATATTTGTTCTTCCTATCCAGGAGCATGGAATCTTTTTCCATTTTTTTGTGTCTTCTTCAGTTTCTTTCATAAGTTTTCTGTAGTTTTCAGTGTATAGATTTTTCACCTCTTTGTTTAGATTTATTCCTAGGTATTTTATGGTTTTTGGTGCAACTGTAAATGGGATCAATTCCTTGATTTCTCTTTCTGCTGCTTCATTGTTGGTGTATAGGAATGCATCTGATTTCTGTGCATTGATTTTATATCCTGCAACTTTGCCGAATTCATGAATCAGTTCTAGCAGTTTTTTGGTGGAATCTTTTGGGTTTTCCTTATAGACTATCATGTCATCTGCGAAGAGTGAAAGTTTGACCTCCTCCTGGCTGATTTGGATGCCTTTTATTTCTTTGTGTTGTCTGACTACAGAAGCTAAGACTTCCAATACTATGTTGAATAACAGTGGCGAGAGTGGACATCCCGGTCTTGTTCCTGACCTTAGGGGGAAAGCTCTCGGTTTTTCCCCATTGAGGATATTAACATTGGGTCGTTCATATTAGAAATGTCTCCTGATTTTAGAACACCATTTTCCTCTCCTGCCCTTAAGATCTATGTGGAAGCACTATGTATAAATGATAACAGTTGTAGCAGATGTTATTAGAAGTAGGGAAAAGGATTTAACCAAAGCCAGGTGGTGTTGGACTAGAACCCTAGCCTAGTGTCTGTTTAGGAAAACTATAAGACTTCCTGCTGATGAAAACAGCAGTTCTCAACTGGGGGCAATTTCATCCCCCAGGGGGCATTTGGCAATGTCTGGAGACGTTTTTGGCTGTCCTAGCTGGAGACAGGATTTTACTAACATCCTGGTAGAAATCTGCCTTTCTGGTAACCGTCCTGTAGCATACAGGACAGTCCCCATATGACAAGAATTATCTGTCCAAAATATGGACCATGCCAGGGTTGAGAAAGGCTGATTAAAAATAGCCAGCACTTACATAGTATTTGCTTTGTGTCAGACAATGTTCTAAGTGCTTCACAGGTATTAACTTGTTTAATCCTCCCAACTCTGTGACATAGGAGCTATTATTATCCTCCGTTGACAGATGGGGGAGTAGGGGCTTGGGAAGGTTAAATAACTGGACCAGGGTCAGGGTCCCGAGGAAGGAACAGGCAGAGCCAGGACTTGAACTCAGTCCAGCTCCGGAGTCCACGCCTTTAACCATGGTGCTCTGCTGCTCTGCTTTGCATGAGGGAAGGCTACTTAGCTTTAAGTCAGATCTTCAGCTTTGGGTCTAGAAAGCCACATACCAAGAAATTTGCTACGTGACAAGAGTCAGAAACCTTTCATTCTTGTGCCTAGAAAACAGAGTGGGGAAGGGTGGTGAGGGGCCCAGCGACCCATCATCAGTGAAAACTCTCTGACTCCCAGATGCTGAGTGTGATTCAACTTATGAATTTACTGGCGTGAGGCGCCTCATGGGTCCCGGGTGACTATAACCTCTTAGCCTTCGGCTCCTTTCGTTGGGGAATCAGAGATGGGGGTGGGGGTCACCTGTCTGTGCTGGGGACCAGAGTGTGACAGGACTGTGCAGAGCGTGCACCTAACTTTGGAGTCCCGGGCTGTGTTTGTCATTACAGACGTAAAGACAACCGTGGTTTACCCTGCCACAGAGAAGCACCTAGAAAAGTACCTGCGCCAGGACCTCCACCTGGTCCGAGAGACGGGGGCCGATTACAAGAACATCACCTTGCCCCACCTGGAGTCCCAGAGCCTCAGCATCCAGGTGACTGGCCGCCACGCCTCAGACTGGCCCCAGGGGGTGCGGACACAGAGTGCTCCCTGTGGCCGGAGTCTCTGTCTCGAGGATCTGGCAGGGGCCAGCACGTTCCACAGGTTTGGGGTAGCACAGACAGCACTGTGGAACCCCTGCCCCCTCCTTGTGCAGGAGTGAACGCACAGATGTGTAAGTAACTGCACAGGACGGGAGAGGGTGAGTGTGCTGTGGGGAAAAGCAACCAGGGTGAGTAGCACGGGAAATGCTGGACTGGGGTGGCCGCTGTTTTATCCAGGATGGCCAGAGGCTCGACCCTGGTCCCGGGCGTGCCGCTGAGGCTCTGTGGGACTCTCAGAGCAGCCCAGGCCTTTGGAGAATTTGTATCTGCCTCAGCGCTGATACTGTCTCAGAATGACTGTGCCCTCACCTGGGTCTGTGAATGGGTCAAGACTGACGCCAGGGTAGCCACCCCACCCCATTCCAGACTTTTTATTCCTGGTTCTGCCTGTGCAAACCCGCCTCTGGGAGTCGAGTCCCAGAGTTAAAAACTTCATTCACTCGTTCCCCTTGCATTCGTTCCCCAGAGAGCAGGGTCCTGATGTGCCTGGTGGTTTAGCACAGGGCCTCCTCTCCCGAAGGCTAATGTGAGGTTTGGCGGTGTCTTCAGCCACTAGACCAGATGCAAGGCCATTTAGCTAAGAGATCCCGAGTTCTTGATGGGCCGAAGCCCAGTGCCAACCAGAGCCTGCGCCTGCAGTCGGCCCCAAGTGAATGCTCAGCCTTAAATATGATGGATGAGGCGTTTCCTTGCTCACTTGCTGGCTCTCACCATCTCTGTCTCTTCATCATTCACCCTTGTTCTCTTTGAACGTTTCTCACCCACTCTGCCCAAGATCCAGGTTGTGGCTTTGGGGGGTGGTCAGACACAGGGCACTCATTGCCATGTCTCCCGGGCCAGAAGAA
This sequence comes from Panthera onca, assembly GCF_046562875.1. Lineage (NCBI taxonomy): Eukaryota > Metazoa > Chordata > Mammalia > Carnivora > Felidae > Panthera > Panthera onca. The sequence goes on along the minus strand of NC_138348.1, from coordinate 91,982,125 downwards.
GGGAGGGGGCCCTTGGGTGTGGGGGCCAAGGGCCCCCCCAAGTCAGTTATACATGGGAGAAGTAAGGAAAGGGTGGTTGGCAGGTGTGCGGGAGGCCGTGTGGAGTGACAGGCCGCTTTCCTACTTGGGAAGACCCCGCTGGCTGGGAGTCCTCATCCCCCTGTGCCACATTTGCACTAGGTTTTTCTGGCTCAAGCTGGCGTGATTTTTTTTTTTTTTTTTTTTTTTTTTTGAGTCCCTATACTTGCTCTGTCTTCTACATGGAAAGGAGATATGTCTGCATCTTGCTAGATGGCTGCTGCCATTCAGGGTCCCAGAGGGATCTCCTGGAATATGTGTTCTGTGGCACCAGTTGCACAAATATGGGATCCAAAGGAGGATGCTCTTAAAGTTGGTGTGACTTGTATGTGTACTGTCTTATCCACTGCCACGTACTTCCTCTTGGAAAATAATACAGCCAGATTCTCCTACTACTCGGCCAAGTTCTGTTTGACACAAGTATTCGTGTATTCTTTCTTGACCGTTTCTAGTAGGTTTGCAAAGCACTCAGCTCAACTGGCAACACTCATTGTATTAATTGTGCACCTACTGTGTACCAGGCCATGTACTAGGCTCTGGAGGGTCACCAGGGTGAACACTTGTAATGCCCCCAGAGTCTTGTGGGGAAGACAGACATGGAGTCTGACTGGCACAGTACAATGGGATAAGCACTCTCCCGCGGGTGGTTTGTATCCAAGGTTCAGTGGTGACACAAAGTGAGGTGATCAGCCTGGACAGTGGGGGGCTTTACAGAGGAAGGGATCCTCCAGTTGGGTCTTAAGGGACAGATGGAAGTTTGCCAGGTGCACAAGGCAGAGAAGGGCATTCCAGGCAGAGGGAAGAACAAAGATAGGCCCCAAGAGCTGGAGGGTCAGCAGGACAAACCAGGAGCAGACGGGCAGGGGCCAGAAGCAGGCGTGTGCACCTATCAGGACACCAGGAGCTCCCAAACCTGGCCGATCATCAGGATTGCCTGGGGAGATTTTTTAAAATACAGAGCATGGGGCCCTACTCCATGTGTACTGAATCAGGATGTTCAGGGAGTGGAGCTGGGAAATCTGTATTTATTTCTTTTATTTTGCAGAGAGAGAATGAGCAGGGAAGGGGCAGAGAGAGAGGGGGACAGAGGATCTGAAGTGGGCTCCGTGTTGACATCACGGATGTGATGCAGGGCTCCAACTCACAAACCGTGAGATCATGACCTGAGCCGAAGTCGATGTTTAACCGACTAAGCCATCCAGGCGTCCCATGGAAAATCTGTATTTTTTTTTAAGGTTTATTTATTTATTTTGAGAGAGAGAGAGAGAGAGAGCATTTGGACAAACAGGGGAGGGGCAGAGAGAGAGGGAGAGAGAGAGAATCTCAAGCAGCATCCACGCTGTCAGAGCAGAGCCCGACACGGGGCTCCAGCCCACGAACCATGGGATCATGACTGGAGCCGAAGTCAGGAGTGGGACAGTCAACCCACTGAGCCACCCGGGCACCCCGGGAAATCTGTATTTTTAAAAAATATGTTTCTAATGATCATCAGATTTGAGAACAGTTGCCACAGGCAATGAGGGTCCCCCTAGACGGGTTTAAGTATATGGGTTCCATGAGATTTAAAGAATTGCTTGAGTTTGGTGAGTGTGGAGGGCTCTAAAGACCAGCGTGGGCCCAGGCCGAGGCCGAGACAGTGGGGAAGGCTTCGGCAGTGATTTGAGAAGTAGGGCTCGAAGCTGGCGGATTCGAGAGGCGAGCAGAGTCTGGGGGTGGCTCCAGGTCCAGCTTGGATGGAGCATGGATAGGTAGCGGGGTCACTAACCAGGACAGGGGTTGTGGGCAGCGGAGAGGGTTTTTGTTGGACAGAGTTGAGTTTGGGACTTGGGAGCACTCCCCAGGTGCCCGGGACTGTTTCAGCTTTCTCTGTGCATTCCCTCATTGACTCTACTCAGCAGCAATTTGGAGATGAGATTCACAGCCCGTCAGTGTCACCCCGGTGCCCATGCTGTCAGCCGACCACCCTATTTGGCTCCTCAAATTTGAGGTTCTTGTAACTCCTCAGTATATAATGCCATCAGGGGCGTCTGGGTGACTCAGTTAAGCATCCAACTTCGCCTCAGGTCATGATCTCACAGTTCGTGGGTTCAGCTCAGAGACTGGAGCCTGCTTCGAATTCTGTGTCTCCCTCTCTCTCTGCCCCTCTCCCCCTCCCCCCTCAAAAATAAATAAACATTAGCAAGTGAATGAAAGGAAAGAAAGAAAGGAAAAGAGAAAAGAGAAAAGTACTGCCATCTGACATCTGGATCCCGAGCATTAGAGACCATCAGGCTAAAAGTGTTGGTCTGTGAGTTGTCAGGTTGAGGTCAGTGTCCGTCCAGGGTTTGGATTCCCATTCTGCCATCTCCGAGCAGTGTGAGTGTCCTGCCATTCTGAGCCCATTTGTTCGCCTGGAAAATGCAACTGGGGTCCCAGTGGGGGTTGAGAGGGGCACCACAGATCACGTCCCCACTGTTGGTTCCAGCACAGACTGGGCACCAGGACGGTAGCTGCCGTTGTGCACACGCAGGTCCCATTCCGAGGACAGGGGAGATCAGGGGAGGGCAGTGCTGATACAGCGGAGGTGTGGACAGGTGAGGGGTGGCCGGAGGAGAGCGGCTAGCAGGGGGGCGAGCAGAAAAGCAGGAGGAGAGTGAACAGGGAGTGAGGTATCCCACGGGAGACTTGCCGGTGTCACCTGCCACAAGGAAGCTATGCCAGGTGCCTGCCAGAAGCCGGGGGTGGCTGAGTCCCCCGGGCTTGCATCCTGATGGGCTCGCTCCCCGTTACAGGCCCTGCCCCTCCCCTCCCCACCCCCCCCCCCACTATGATTTGTGTGAATTCTGTTCCCTGGCCCCCTCCTTTTCTCAGCTGGGCTGCTGGCCTGGGACTTCACGTGGATTCACACCCCCCGCCCCTGCTCTCCCAGAGGCCTGCTCCCGTGACCTGAAGCCGGAGCTGTGGGGCCAGACTCGGTTGGAATTGGTTGGACTTCCTCATGCTTGCTTTTTCCTTACAACGTGAGGACGACAGCGACACCAGCTTGACCGGGTTGCTGCGCACGGTAGTCCCTGGGAGGCCCTGAGAACAGGGCCCGCACGTGGGAGGGCTGCTCACCACTGCCAGGCCTCTGCTCTCGGTGCAGCGGCCTCCGGCAGAGCACCTGTTGTCATTGCCACGAGGCTGCGGCTCGACGCCCCCCCTTGCTGGAGCTTCCTGAGCACTTTCCTCTGCCTTTATGGGGCCTCCTCTGTGCCAGGTGCTGTCAGTCACTTTATACTCCTTGCCACTCTGTGCCGTGCAGGTATCGTCTCAGAGGGGGAGACTCCAGCCCCCTCTCAAAGGGGGAAACTGAGGCTCGGAGAGTACACCACTTTGCCCAAGGTGTCAGCTAGTTAGCGAGGAGGTGGGAGAGGACACCAGGACCAGTTTGTTCTCTGTCTACAACTACACAACTTTCCGGTCTGAGGGGGCTGCTTATCTGGGGGCAAGAGACAGCCCAGGCCCCAGGGAGGCCGCTCCAGGGCCCTCCACAGAGCGTCATCTTTCACCTCCCTCACCTTTACCATTGGGTCGCTTTGGGTCACGTTCTGGCTGGCTTTTTTTTCTGCCGCAGCACGTTCCCAGCAAGACTTCCAGCAGGAGAGGAAATGCGTCCGTGGGAGACCCCGGGGCTGCGTGGGGCAGCCACTGCTGGCTGTGCTCCAGTCCACTCCCAGGAAGTGGCGGGAAGGCCCCTCTTTTGTAGTGGGCGGGCCACATGGTGACCGACCTGTTGGCCTTACCAGGGGTCTGGGAACCCCAGATACTCCCAGGCAGGTACCCTCTGCTCTCTCCGTCTCAGACGGTCACGTTTGACCTTGGCCGCGCCGGCCGAGAGCGAGGATGTGGACTCAGCAGATCAGCTCCCACGGCCCCCCGGCCTTCGCGGACACGCTTGTGCCAGAACTCCCGGGAGCAGGCAGAGGAGCCCTCCGCCGGCCTGGCCGTGTCCGTGCCCGGGCCTCTCGATCCGCCCCCTCGGTGAGCCGGAAGGCCCTTCCCAGGCGCAGGCCCAGCCGCTGCCCTCTGTCTGGCTCTGCAGCAGCCTTCTGTCTCGGATTTCAAGCTGGGAGTTGACTCAGAGCTCTGGGGAAGTGAAGAGAGGAGGTCTCTGTGAGCCCCGTGAGAACAGGGGCTTTCTTCTCTTAACCCCCCTGCAGGCTGGCTTCTTCACAGAGGCCACCAGGACCCTAAAGGTAAAACGACATCCTTGGGATCCACACAGTACTCAAGGAAGGGTCCTCTGAAGACTGCCAGCAGCCGGTAAAAGGGTCTGAGAGGGGCTGGAGGCCCTGGCTTGACAGGAAAGGTCCGTGTAATTGCTGTCTCCCAGCTGTGCCTATTTTGTGTTGTCACACAAGGGCCGTGTCAGCGGAAGCCGCTGTGGCTGCAGGTGGGCAGAGGCGCCAATCCCACCACAAATGAGAGTCCCATCCAGCAGGGCGGGAAGCCCATACACATCCATGTCTAGGCCCTGAGCCTTTCCTGCCCTGGTGCGCAGCTGGCTCCCTCCGCAGAGGGAAGGAAGTCCCACCCTGTCTTTGCCTGTGGCCCTGAAGAAAGTGGGAAGGGGCCCACGGAGACCGCTGTTCACGAGTCCCACAGGCAGGAGCGGGGATGGATGCACACAGGTCGGCGAGGCCACGGCAGAGCATGTACAAGGCCTAAACGCAGGAAGGACCCAAAGAAACGGCCCCATCCGAGCTGCAGTGGCCCCTGAGGGGATGGCTGTGGTGGGAGAGGGGAAGTCTCTTCTGGACCCCCAAGAGCAGATCGGCGGGGACAAGGCAGCCTGAGTGTAGACCCCCTGAGCTCAGTGACCCTATATGGCTTGGCTGTCCTTCCTGGAGAGGCCGGAGAGCTTAGCTAGCCTGGTCTGTGGTGTTTCCCCAGAGGTTGTGAGTAGCTATGTGAACCCCCCCTCTCCCCCTCCTTCCAGTGGGTGTACAACATTCTCGATAAGAAGGCTGAAGCTGACCGGATTGTTTTTGAGAACCCAGATCCCTCTGATGGCTTTGTCCTCATCCCCGATCTCAAGTGGAACCAACAGCAGGTAAAAGCTTTCTTGCTGGGGCTCTCTGGTCTCCCAGTACTTGCTCTAGGTTGTTGGGCCTCCTTAGTCCTGCCCTTCTTTCTCACCTTGGTTCCTCTCTCTAAGCCGATTTTAATTAACCAACAACAGAAACCTGAGCTGTGCGCAAACATTCACACCTTAACGTGTCCACTTGAAGTTCTCTCTGGCTGTCCTCCCACACGGGGGGGAAAGAATGGCATGATGTTTGCGCCCATAAGCATACGGCCATTCTTTAACCAGCCAAGTGGCTCAGCTGCCACCCTCCCTTCCAGGAGCACCTGGAGCCCTAAAGAGGACTGTTTACATTCTTTCCACGCCCCTGCATACCAGCAGATCCAGGCAGGCCTAAGACCTGAAGCACTGACAGGAAGGAGCCATGGCAACCAACGCAAAGGTCCCCTCCACCGCCCGAGACCAAGAGGGGTCTTCCAGTGGCCCAGGCTTCCACTCGGGCCTCTCAGCTGTTTCCTGCTCTCCGTGTCCCTCGCTTCCACTGTCCTAAGGAGCAGGTTTCCAGGGTGAGCTGACCTCACTCACCCTCTCTGTCCGGTTCTCCGTAGCCTCCGTCTCTCTCTTTTTCGCCTCCCTTCCTCACTGCCGCCCCAGCCCACCACCAAAGCTGCAACGGGCACCACCTCTTTGGGTAGACTGGATACCCCTGGCATCAGCAGCAGGCAGAGAACCGTGTTGCAGGAAGGGCTGTTCACATCACGGACTGGAACGTGGACCTGGGCCGGGCTCAGCCTGTGGCGGGCCAGGGGCCACGGTGAGGCCAAGGAAGCCAGACGCGGGATTGCTGGGTAGGAAGTGGAGAGGAGGTAAACTCTCTCTTCTGGTTTAGATCTTTGAGTCACCCGAGCGTGGGTTTGCCGTGCTGCCCTCCGGTGGACCCTTCTGGTTCCTGGGCTCCTCACACAGGTGGCGTTCTAGAGTCCGGTCAGTCACCTCCCCACGCACACCTTCCCTCCTGCTTTCCCAGTCATGGCCTGCCTTTGGGTCCTAAACTGGGCTCACCCGCAGTTTACTTGGTTTTGGTTTGGTGATTTCTAGATCTACAATGCCACTCCTTCACTACCCAAAAAAGGGCGCTGAGGGCCTGCGGTTGGGGTAAAGGGACAGGACTTCAGCTCAGAGGTACACGGGCAAGTGAGTGCCAGCTGCCTCTTAAGAGCAGCTCCTGGGAGTTACTGAGCTTGGCCTGAGGGGTGGTAGAGAATCTGAAGGGATTTTTGGAAGTTGTAGCACTGAGTGACGATTTGTTTGAGGCAAGTGAGACGGAAGGAGATAATTGTCCACTAGCGGGTGTTGTGGCGGACAGAGGCTGCAGGGGTTCCTGTGTCCACGCCCCTACCCCCTGCCCTTCAGCTTATCTCCGCCTCAGGCCTTGAGGGAAGAAGCCAGCTCTGGCCCTGGAGTCATCTGGGGAGCGGGGACAAGGCCACAGAGCGGGAGTGCAGCTCTGCAAACCCCCTGTCTGTCCCCTTGGGCAGCCCCGTGCCTGGAGGCCCCGGGTCACAGACTGGGTCACAGGAGATGGGATGTGAGGTGGAAGGAACTTCAGCCTCACGAGATCTTTGAAGACTAAGGAGCTTGTGACTTGTAGGAGGTGGTGGTCTGAGGGCCAGGCGGGGACAGTAAAAGATTGACTCCTGCATCTCCATTCAAGAAGCCCTTGAACACACTTGAGCCCAGGGCCCTGAGAATGAAAATCCATTGTCCTTTTGACCTTGTGCTGGCAGGCATCCCGCTGGGCCTGCCGGTGGAACTGCCCTGTCTCTCCGTTCCCTTTAAGACAGAAAAGTCTTCAGGAGCTGCACTGGGCTCCCAGCCACAGGGCTGGGGCGACTTGCCCTTGGGGGTTGTGAATAGGCCAGCTTAAATGTCACGTTTCCCTTAATGGTCATACAGGTGAAATTGTTCTTAACCTTTCCTTAATTAGCACTTGTCTCTTAGTGGTGCCATATTTCGTTGTCTCAAATCCTTGCCTTGTGACAGAACACTGAAATTGACTGCTCCCTTAGAATTTGGCAGCGTGGCCAGCAGGCGAGACAGACCGGGCCTGGATTTCTTTGTCCTTGTACTAGAGGAGGGTTGAGGAGAGAGGAACCCGCCGTATTTTCCCTAAGGAGCCTTCCTAGCCACCCAGGAATCTCCTCGCCTCCCAGCTGCTGGCCCAGGATTAAAGAGACTTTGTCCATATGTCCATCATCCACCCATCTATCCATTCCACATAGATTTATCAAATGCCTAATGTCTGTTAGAGAATCTTGCTTCCCTGGAGTTTATAATATCCCTTCCTCAGTTCTTTTAAGCGATCACCTGTATATTCTCTTTTATTTGCTTTTTTTTTTTTAAGGTCTAGTTAATACATGCACGAGGTAAAAGTGCAGAATAGAATAAATAGTGCGGTGAAAGCAAGTTCCCTCACCCCACATTCTTCCACTTCCGTTCCCCAGAAGGGGCTGTTTCTCAAAAGAGATTATGTCTTTGTCTCTCCTTCCAGGTATCGTCTCTGCATGTTGTGTATATAAGTATATAGGGTGTGTTTCTATGGACACAACATGCACTTTCCGCTCATATAATGTAGGTTCTTTGGTCTAAAGGGCTCAGACCAAGAAACTCTTCCTCTGGGTCGCTCCAGAGGTGGAAAGATGGCCCTCCGGCCATTCTCCACCGTGCCCCTTGCCAGGAAGCTGTTCCTTTGACTCTGCTGTCCTGCCTTGTAAAAAGAGATCAGTGGTGACTGCCTGCCCGAAGTGACCGATGGGCCAGCTTGAGGGATACCAGCCTGAGACCCTTGACAGCTCCTTGTCTGGCTTTCTTCATGCCATTTCTCTGGGCCGGGGGCCCTTGGGCTGCCTGCAGAAAATCTGGGCTCACGTCTGCCTATCACAGAATGGGTTTCTTTCCCTGCCAGTGTAGCAAAGAGGTGTGATTTAATGTCACGTTTGTGATTTGTCAGCAGACATCATCTAAAACAAATGCCACTGTTATTTGAGAGCCTGTGACAGTGACATATAAGAACAGCTGGAGACACTGACAGACACATGTACACCCCGAGTTCAAGCAGTTCTGTTTCCTGCTTCTCTTGGGCTCCTCACGAGGGACAGAGCAAATGTCCTGGGCACAGGCCATGAGAAGGGAGAGTCTGGGAGAGACCGATGGGCAAAACTGAAGCCTAGGTAGGCACAGCTCAGCCATCTGCTGGGCGGTTCCCACGGGGCTGGTCTGTAGCCGGCCTGAGGCAGAGAGCCCGGATTGTTGGAACTCGTGCAGAGAAGAATGTGGTAGGAAGAGACTCTGTTGGCCTGAAGGGGCACAGTTGGACACCAGGCACCATATGGAAAACCGTCTTCTCAGTTTTCAAACTGGGGCCCTTGGGGATTTGGTTGGTGACTCATGGTCCCCAGATTATGTCCTTGAGGGATCTAGCAGCTCACACTGCCTGGCTGAGTGCTGCCGGCTTCCTCCTGCGTCTTGCTCCTTGGAGCCCTGGTGTCTGGGGCCTGCCTCGCACATGGATGTGATAGTCGGCCAGGGCCAGTGTGGGTGAGCGGGGAGGGCGGGAAGGTTTTCTGGGCAGAAGAAGAGTTTATTTGCTCTCTGGCACAAGATCTTGTTGACTTTGGTTCTTTACACTGTTGTGATCTCCAGGTTTTCGGCCAGGCGCTGTTTTCAGGAAGGACAGCCGGAAGGGTTGGCCTATGAGCCCTGTGCGTTAGGGGAAGAGAGGAAAAGGTTAAGCGCTCTGGTGGTTGCTCATTGCTGAGCTGGCCCCGGGGCCCCTTTCCACCTTTCAAATCCTTCTACATCCTTCCCCTACACTGGACTCCAGACAAATCGAATTACTTACTCTGCCCCTCACATGCTGTATACTTTCTTGTCTCTGAGGCTTTGCTGTCACTGTTCCTTCTAACCTGAATGCTCTTCCTCTAAATGCTACCCCTTCTTTAGGACCTGGGTCCCCTACCTCCTCTTCCAGGAAGCATGTCTGGATCACCCTAGCTAGATAGTCTTTCCTTCTTCCTCCTGTACTTTTATCACTTTGTGTCTTGTAGTAGTTACTCACCTATATGCTATTAGATTTTAAAGTCTTGGAGGGAAAGTTGTCCTTGGCACTTCTTTGAACCTTCTCCTCCCACCCCCTCGTCAGCTCTGTGAGTATATAAATATTCCTATATGGTACTCTTTAGCAGGAAGAATAAACAGAAGTTCTATCCTTAGTCTGTCCCACTCATCCCAGGCATGTGGAGGCCCCCACTGCCCAGGGATTGGTCCTCCCGTGGGCTCCCCGGGATCGCCTGTGGCTTGTGGTACAGCAGGCCTGGGGGTGGGTACTTCCTGGCTTCCCTGCAGAATTCCAGGACTGGCAGCCTCCCCTGGCTCTGTCCCCTGCTGAGCCTGGTTTACCCGTGCCGATCTCTGCGCAGCTAGATGACCTGTACCTGATTGCCATCTGCCATCGCCGGGGCATCAGATCACTGCGGGACCTTACTCCAGAGCACCTGCCGCTGCTCAGGAACATCCTCCGGGAGGGGCAGGTGAGTTGCCTTGGCCACATCCGTACTGAAGCCCAGAGGAGTCATATTCCAATTCCAGTGTGTTCGTGGCCACTTTCCTCACCCTTCTGAGAAGTCCATCTGTGAAAGGGGCCTGTCTCTGGATGCCAGTCCCAGGACCTCACAAAGGTCCTTTAGATGGACTCACAAGGCCCTTGTCTCCTGGTCCTGCCCTATCCTTCAGCTCTACTTTCAGCCACCTTTCCTCCGCCAAGGTTCCCCTCCCATCCCAGGATCACCTGTGTCTGCTCATGACAGCCACATTGCACCAGACATGTTTCTTGGGGAGATGGGTCCCTATGGCCAGAGACTGAATTTTGTAGCACCTGGCATTCTGGGGTGCTTTATACTGGGATATTTGTTGAATCACATGAAAGTAAAGGGAGCCCTGGGGCGCCTGGGTGGCTCAGTCGGTTAAGCATCTGACTTCAGCTCAGGTCATGATCTCATGGTTCATGAGTTCGAGTCCTACATTGGGTGAGCTCAAGCCCCATTCTCTCTCTCTTTCTCTCTGCCCCTCACTGACTTGCGCCCTCCCCCTTTCAAAAAAATAAATGAAAGTAAAGAGGCAAAGGAAGGTGGGAGAAGTGAGTCTAGAATCCTGAGTTGTGGTCTTGATTCTGACATTTTGATCCTAACCACCGGAGAGACTCTGGGCAGGACTCTTCACCTCACCTCTCTGGGCCTCAGTATCTGGATGGAATGCTGCTAAATCACATTCTGTGAGGTCGTTCTCAGAAACATTCAGAGATGTTTCGGAAACGATCAAAGATGCAGCCCCCGTGCCAGGGCCCAGCAGTCACCAGGGTGCCCGGCCAGGAGAGAAGCTCGCCACCTTGCTGCTCAGAGGCTTTGCCGCAGGCCTGGGGGAGGGGCTCTCGTGGGTCCGCTCTCTGCTGACCTCTAGACCCCAGCTGCCCGGCCTTCTTCCTCCTGCCTGCCCACATCACTGTCTCTCTGGCCACCTGTCTCTTTTTGGAGTCATTTGCTTCTCTGCTGAAACGCCTGCGGATGTCAGAGAGTGGTGTCTTTCTCTCCGGGAAATGCGGGGCCTACACTTGGACTTGCCCTGCAGCTCAGGCAGCCTCGCCCAGACAGGCCAGCCATATGTATCCCCGGAAGGCCTTTGGGTGCCCCGGCCTTGACCTCACACTGCTGCAGAGATCCCCAGGCGGAGTTCCAAGTCCAGGATGTAATTGTGGCGTGTATTCTGAGCCCACTGAGGCCCTAGTCTTTTTCTCTTCACCTCTGACCTCCTCAGGGATTCACCCAGAATGGAAATCAGAGTCTCCTGTCAATGCCAAACCTAGGAGGCTCCTGAAAGGGAGTTCGGTAGAAAAAACCCTAACCCCTGAGCAAGGTGGAGGGTGGTCAGAGGGAGCCAGGGCCAACGTCCATGTTCCCCACTTCCTCCAGGAGTCCAGCGAGACCTTCCCCGGATCTTCTAGGGGCAGCCCTTCCCATGCACCCTCCCCCACCCTCTCTCTTCCACCAGGCCTCGGCTCAGCCCCGTCCCTGTCACCCTTGTTCCCGGCTGTGCACTCTTCCATGCTAAGAGGGGGTACAAGCCTCCCTCCCACTTACCCGGTGACTTAAGCACGCATTGGTCACCTGGGGGGAGGATGGTCTCCATAGTCTTGGGCATCTGGGGCCTGTCTCTTGGCACTGGGACTTCCTAGATTCCCAGTAGCGACTGTCTGAGCAGCCTGAATGTTGTGTGCAGGTTGGAGTGTGGAACCCTAATGGAGGCCACCGTTCCCTTCATTTGGGAGAAGGAGCCTCCCCCTTGCGGCTGTCACCTGCTTTTGTTGACTCCCTGGAATGGAACACAGAGACCCGTAGCAAACCGTGGGCAGGGAGCTGTTTGCAGGGTTTTATCAGACGTCCGGAGGCTAGTCGGGGATTGGGCCTAGAGGAGGGTTCTGGCGCTGGCCCGTGGGCAGCACAGTAACCCATCCCGCCGCTACCCTTTCTCAGGAAGCCATCCTGCAGCGCTACGGGGTGAAGGGGGACCGCCTCCGAGTGTACCTGCACTACCTGCCTTCCTACTACCACCTGCATGTGCACTTCACCGCCCTGGGCTTCGAGGCCCCTGGCTCGGCGGTGGAGCGGGCTCACCTGTTAGCAGAGGTGATCGAGAACCTGGAGTGTGACCCGGAGCACTACCAGCGGCGCACCCTCACCTTTGCCCTCCGGGCCGACGACCCCCTGCTCCAGCTCTTGCAGGAGGCCCAGAGGAGCTGAGTGTGGCCCAGGGGCCGTCCCCTGGGACAGGAACACAGATGTGCGGGCTGGGGGGCGGGGCGGGGAGGGACGGAGGGAGTTTTAGCACCAAGTGGATTTTTCAAAAGTGTATTTTGTACCGGCTTATTTCTAGTATGTGAATAAAGTATTGGTCTCCTTCGGTGTGGACTGACGCCAGGGCCTGGGGAGGCAGGTGGTGCGAGAGAGCGGGGTGGGCAGATCCTGAGAAAAGAGCAGCCAAGTCGGGGGGCGGTGGCTTCAGCTGACCTGGGAGCGTGCCGAGGGCTTTCTGCAAATCCCTGGGAGCGCCATCCCCAGTGATTGCCGAGTCCCGAATCCAACAGCACCTCTCCCCGTCTGCAAGCCTTACTCCGCCATCACGCCCCTGTCCCTCCCCATTTTCGACATCTTCCTAATGGTTTCCTGGGCCCACATGTCTGGGAGTTCCCCAAAAAAACCAAATACAAAAACTCTCTGGAAATAATCTATAGAGGTTTTTTTTGACAGCACTTCCTCTTTCCCTGCCCAGAATTGAGATTGCACCTCCCATGTGTGAGTCAACCCTGCTGATAAACTTCTTGTTGACAAGGATGAAGGATGACCGCCTGGAAGTGGGAGGGCTTTAATAAGAATCAGATGAGGCAAAAGCCCAAAAAGCCTGCCTTTGCCTCTGTTACTCGGTCGGCGAGTCCCTGGCCTTGAGTTTATTATCTAGGCAGGAAGACAAAACAGACTCACATAGAGCAGCCAGGAGATCACATGCAAAACCGTATCAACAAGGGCAAAACGAGGCGTTTGCAGTGGAGGACAAAGCTCTGAGGGGCTCCGGTTCGAGGTGGGACCGGAGCGTCACAGGTCCCCTGTGCATAGAATCTGGAGGCCAGGAAGGGACTTCAGGGTGTCTGGGGCTGGTGGCCTGTAGGGAGCCTTCGGGTGCTTATCTGGGAAGGGTGACATCTACCATGGCTCCAGCAGCACAGGGACACAGGCACGCGTGCGAGGGCACGCGGTTGAAGACAGAAGGCACTTGCATGGGCACAGAGGACGGCTCTGTCACGCCACTACAGAGGGGCTGGCATTGCTGGTTAGTCAAGCTGGGGCTGAAGGACACCAGGTTGCACCTCCTCAGGGGGCTTTCTCGGGGGAAACGGGATGTCGGGTTCTGCCAGGTGATAAGAGGGAAGCATAAGGCGGAGAGGGGCGGCTCCTATTCTGCAATCCCTGGACTGAGAAACAGAATCAGATGTTTATTGAACGCATGCTGCTGGCCAGGCACTGCCCCAGAGACTGGTAAGTGGTGAACAGACAGAAGTCTCTCCTCCGGAAGCCGACCTTCACCCCCTAACGTTACACCAGCCCTAACGAGTCCTGAGCCTGTTGCTTTGTGAAGGAGAGCGGGGATGAGGGTCCATGAAGTGTCCTGCCGTGTAAACGTACCGTGTGCTAATGTTGCTTTATGCTAAACTTTGACTTACCGATCAACTCTTGAGCCAGACGGTATTTTAAGTGTTGGGAAAACAAAGCTCCTACCTACCCTCCAGGCTACTGGGGCAGACAGCCAAGGAACGTAGGAGTAAAAAGGCAACGCCCGGGTAGTTATCTTGAAAACAGGTATGTGAGACAGGCTCGAGTAAAAGCTTCCCCTAAGAAGACACGCGGGGGATGCTTTCAGAATCCCGACAGTGCTCGGCAGGGCCGCCGAACTGGAGCAAGGTGATGAGGGTGGTGAGGCCAGAGGGGGCTGGTTACAGGGAGAGAGGTGTGGCCCGCACCTTCTGCAGGTGGAAATGAAGGCAGCTGGTCTTTCTCCCATGCGTCAGAGCTGTCGTAGGGGGCGCCTGGGTGGCTCAGTCAGTTCAGCATCAGACACTTGATTTCAGCGCGGGTCATGATCTCAGGATTCAGGAGTTCGAGCCCCGTGTTGGGCTCGGCACTGACAGCACAGAGCCTGCTTGGGATCCTCTCTCTCTGCCCCTTCCCTGCTTGTGCTCTCCCTCACTCTCCCTCGCTCTCTCAAAATAAATAAATAAACTTTAAAAAAAAATCTGTTGCGAAGACAAACGAGGCGAGCAGAGGAGTGGAGGGGACGCGAACCCAGAGGCCCCTCCTTGCAGACAGAGTGGAGGGACCCAATCCTGGGAGTGTCCTCTTCTCCTGGGCAGATCAGTTGCTGCCGGTGGGGCACACAGGGTGCGTGCTTAGAGAAGACCAGCAGGGTCTATGGCCATACCACCCTGAACGTGCCCGATCTCGTCTGATCTCGGAAGCTAAGCAGGGTCGGGCCTGGTTAGTACTTGGATGGGAGAGAAGACCAGCAGGTGGCCAGTCCTGAACCAAAAAGGAGAGCACTCAGGAGCCTCCCAGGGGACAAGATCTCTAGCTCCCTGGGACTAAGCCCTGTGAAGGCATTCCCAGCCTTGGCTCCCTCGCCTGATCTGTCCCATCCCTCCTCCTCCCTCTCGGGTTTACTCACCCTTCAAGTTTCTACCAAACATCCTGCATGGGCCAGCACTGCAAGGCGCTGACAGGAACAAGAAGGTCTTGCGGGTCTGTACCCTCGGGGAGCATGACTCAGTGGGGCAGGGGAGCATAGGACGAGACAGTAGGTAAAGGCTGTTCTAGAGGGAGGTTCTAAAGGCTGTGCTCCTTTGTAGTGCCGGGAGGTGCTCCTCTGTCGGGACCGATTCTGCTTTCCGAGGGGAGGAGGGGGTCAGTTCTCCCCTGGTGCCTGGAGTGGGAGTCATGAAGGCCCAGAGGGCAGCCCTGCGAGCTGGGAGAAGACCTCAGGAGTTTGGCCTCGTGCCCCCAAAGGCCCCAGCAGGGGCCGGTGTCACTGCGCACAAGAGTGTTTGCTGCTCCTCTCCAGGAAACAGCTGGTCAGATGTGTGGTGAGCCATGAAATGGATCCTGCTGAGTCTCTCGTCGTATACCTATTTGCCCCTGTAACCACACGAGACTCTGTCTCACCTGAATCCTGGGGCCTCAAGCTGCAGGGAAGAACTGACTGAGTCAAGGGGCCCATCTCTCTGTTACACCTCACTGAAATCCCAGAGGGCCTGGCAGGACTCTTCTCTAAGACCCACGGTTTCTGACCACACGTGAATGCCACTTCCTGTCATTTCTAGGGAGTCTGTTCCCAGGGGCAGCTCACTCCACGTTGGGACCCGTGGGCCTGAGGCAGGTGCAGCAACTTGCCACTCCCACCCACACCCCCACTGAGAGGGCTGTCCCCTCCTGTAAAGGAGCTCAGTCCAGGTCTCTTGGTTTTCCGGGGGATGCAGAATTAGAGCTACCCCTCTCTGCCCCAGCTTTCCCCTTGATGACACGTTGCAGTGCCCAACATCCTGCCTCCCCAGAGAGAACTTCCTGAGCATGACCAGGGTTTCTCGGCCCCACCTTAACTAACTAGCAAATGCCACCTCCCCCCACCCCCCTCCGGCAGCATAATCTGTCCTGCGTGCTGCAAAGAGTGCCTTCTGTGTTTGATCGCGTGTCCTCGGCATACGTGCCTGTGTCCCTGCTCTGTTGGAGCAGTGGTGGATGTCACCCTTCCCAGAAAAATCCTGGACACGTCCACAATTGGCTGTCAGCCCCGGTGCTTGGCCCACTATCCCCTTGGCGTGTGGCTGGAGAAGGAAGGAAGCAGTTGGAGGCATGACTGCTATTGTTTCTTGGCTCCTTTCAGTTTGCCTAAAAGTTTCCTCCGAGAGCAAAATTGCTGAGTGTTCTGGATTTGTCAACATTCCTTCATGAATTTGAGAAAAATAACAAGCTGGACACTGAGGGTCTACTCTGCTTGTCCCTGTTGAACACCCATCCCCGTCCTGAGAAACAAATCAAGAGATAATTACATACAAAGTAATACTTGAAATTGTTTCTCTTGTAATACTTCCATATCCAAAACAGGTTAGCATATCTATTTTATTTCTAGCCAGACTGATGTAGGCCGGCCAACCCTTGCTTCTCAGGAAGGACAAAATCGTTATTCTAAACATGTATGTATAAAGTGAAAGTGTCTTTTTTCTAAGAGGAAGGTGGTGATAATGAAAGGTAGTCATTTTTAAAATACCCTCATTTAGCAACACAAGTGTCGGCAACCCTGCGTTTATTGTATTGTTATTATTAGGAAAGTTATATTGGATTCTGAAATCTTCATAAACTTGAAGTTCCCATGTTTTAACCACTTAAAAAATAAACATGGACCGAATCTGTTTAGAGTGTTTCAATTCAATTACATTGCACTTCATTAATTGCAAAGTAATTACAAGAGTGGCGAATGCCTTCAAAAAAGCAGAGGGGGCTGTGAGACCTTACACAGAGAGACGCCACATTTCTAGGCTAAGCTTGATAGCAAAGGCCTGCACAATCGTAGGCCCAGCAGTTGGAAAGAGCATGGCTCAGCACGCTGGGGGGCCTCGACCTAAGCCAGCATGAGGCACGCGTGCACAATTAGAACGCCAGCCAGTTTTTCCTTCAGGACTGTGCGAGTGCCTAAGAGGCAGTGGGGTCTGATGGTTCCGTCACAGAATCTGCCCCGCACCCAGGTATGACCTTGGGCAAGTTACATAACTGCTCCTAAATTAGGAATGATAATAGTGCCCCCCACGAGGGGTTTTGTCGGGATTCACTAAGAGGATTTTGTGGACGTAGTGGTCACTCGGTAAACGTTAGCTATTGTCCTACTGTGAGAAGGCCCAAAGAGGACGTAACCAGAGATATTTGGGCTAGATATTAAAAAGAACTAACTGATCCGAAGGGCTGTAAAATCCTAGATGATTCAGCGGAGGCATAGCAACCAAGTGACTTTAAGGCAAAAAGCAAGCCATGAACGATCTGTGGTTAATTGATTGTGGCCTTAAACAGGCAAGCACTGCACGCGGTGACTTCTTGGGATCTCTTCCAGACTAAAGGTTCCTGGAATGCCTTGGCCTACTGGCAGGTTTCTAAGACTACAACAGTGATGTCCCCTGCTATTGAGAACCCTGGGAACAGCTCAGCTTCATGGTCCAGTCATATAAATCTGATAAAAATAGGAGCTGAAATACCATCCCAGAGTTGCTATTTTTAAAAGCATCTGAGATGCTGGATTGGGTTTATTTCTTCCTCACACGGCATCTTGCTGTTCCCTCCTCCTGGTGGGCAGGATGCTAACGTGGCACATGTGAGGGACAGGAGCCAGAAGCCTGTGAGGCACATTTGTCAAGCGGCAATGTGCCTCCTACCCACACCCGCGGCCTGCCAAGGAGGAGCCTCCGGGGCCAGGGCTCCCCAGCCCTACGTGCACCTGCCCCTTCAGGGCCCCTCGCTCCTCTGCCTCTTCCCTCTGCTACAGAGGCCCCTCTGGTTGCCCCAGCAGAGGTGTCCTCCAGTTCCTCCACCGTGGAGACAGAGCCACAGAGCTAAAGGGAGGCAGAGGAAACAGGAACGGAAGCAGCGTGGCTCAGAGGGGGACTGGGACCCAGATTGCCATCCGTCAGGTTGTCTTGACCTGAGCTTGGCAGAGCAGAGCCAGCTTCCGGGAAGAACCTTCCCCCAGGAGCCAAAGCCCTGCTTGCTCCATCACACAGCCTCTTGCCGAGCAGTGTCTTGCAAGGGTGCGAGGAGCTGGGAGGTGCTCAGATGGCTCCAGAACCCCTCACCTGGGGTCGAAAGGCACCCGATTGCTTCCCTCCTGCCCCACTGGTGATAAGGCTTCTAGGCAGCTAGCAAAGCATCTGGTTGTGCCATTAAGAAACTGAAGGGGAAAGAAAGATCATGAGTAAGCACATTGTGGCCGAAGGGGAGGAGTCAGAATTACAGTCGGCTTCTGGGCACCCAGTAACCAGGCCCAGGACAAGCTGGGGGAGGGGGAGGGGAGGGGACCTGAATACTCTTAAAGGTTAGAGAAGGGAAGCCGCCTGCATAATAGAACGACACACACTTGCAAAGCACAAGAGCTTGAGAGCAAGTTCCTATCCATTGCCTAATTTAATACCTTTAACTAAACACAGTTATTTCCTTTTTTTAATGTTTATTTCGTTTAGAGAGAGAGGGAGAGAGAGAGACAGCGCATGGGGGGGGGGAGGGGCAGAGAGAGAGGGAGACACAGAATCTGAAATGGGCTCCAGGCTCTGAGCTGTCAGCACAGAGCCCGACGCGGGACTCGAACTCACCAACCATGAGATCATGACCTGAGCCGAAATCAGACACTTGACCGACTGAGCCACCCAGGCACCCCCTCCATTTTTTTTAGTAAGGTTTTTTTTTGGGGGGGGGAAGGTGTTGTTTGTTTGTTTGTTTAGTAAGAAAACTAAAGCCATGTGATGACAGAGGCAGATTCGGGAATCAGGTCTCCAGGAGTGAGAGCAGGCCCTTCAGTTCTAGTCTCTGGCAGAGCGAAGTTTACATGGTTCACAGCAAGAACAGCAAACTGTGTTTAGATCTCGTCCATCAAAGAGTTAGCAAAGTTTAGAACTGGGCAGATTCTCAGGTCAGCTTGGCCAGACTTACCCAGGTGCTTCTGGTGGTTGCTCACTCTCTTTGGACCAGTTTTCCTATGTGTAAAAGGAGAGCCCCCTGTCCCCTGGACTTGCTCAGGGCAAGGACTTTAGTCACTGGCTTCTTTCCACCTAGGTTAGCTCTAGGCCTGGAGCTGACGTGCAGTAAGTAGCTGTTGAATGAATGCTTGCCTGACCAAGCCAAAGGCACCATTCAAACGTAATGATGTTAGACAATGGGGAAACGCAGGAAAAAAACACCTTTGTGCAAGGTGTGATTTAGGACAGAACGGTCACTTGTGGAAGAACTTGGAGGCCGCCTCTGTTAACCCAAGCCTTCTCCACTTTGCTCCTGCAGAGCCGAGCAGCCTGAGGCACCTGTTCTCAACAGATAAGCCCTTCAGTTTCATCTGCAGTGAACCTGGAGTTGGCACTTCTCCGAACCCCCTTTGCATTTACCCTCAGTGACTCATGCCCTGACACTTAGTCACATCCTTTCTTGCCTTCTTCTTGAACAGAAGTCCTTTGTAAGCTTTCTCTCCCTGGCTGGATGGTAAGCTTCTTGGAGACAGGGACTGGGTCTTAGACTTTCCCTGGAGCTCCTGGAGCCTCAGGCACCAGGCTGTTCACACTGGGGGCTCGGTAAATACCACTCACCTAGGAAAAGGAGTGCCTCGGGGTCTGGGGGCTGTGGGTTGTCCTGGCGGTGACTTCTGGACTGCTGTTTCCAGGTTTGATTGGGGATGTCTGAGCCCAACCAAGTAGGGTCAGGAGCCTGATGGCGACAGGATGCCTGACGCCTTCAGTAAGGAACAGAAACTGAGAGGCTTTCTCAAGGCCAAAATAGGTGTGCAGAAGAGGGGTGCAGAGAGCAGTGTGGGAGCTGCAGGTGCAGACTAGGGCAGAGAAAGGCCCAGGTCTCGGTCCAGGGCACCTCACCGCTGTGCCCTGGGGGAAGGGGGGGAGGCTCCCGGAGCAAGGCCCTCCCTCTTCCGTGCCTCACTTTCCCCAATGAGGGAAGGACGCTGTTCACCACGTGGGAGAGCCGAGAACCCTTTGTTGGGTCTCATTGTTCCCAGGAGGGTGTGCGGAGGCTGCGCTGGGCACATCCAGCCTGGCGCCACTCACACGGAGGCAGCGCCCGCCGGGCTCTACCCTCACCCCATCCGGCCTCCCCTTCCGCCCCTCCGCGCCCCGGCCCCCTCCCCCGCCCCCGGTCCCGCCGTCCTCCCCCCCCTCCCCTCCCCTCCCCTCCGTGGCCTCCGCTGCTCCCACACAGTCCCCGGCCGGCGGGCGTCGGCCCCGCCCGCGCGCGGCAGCGCCCCAGCTCTTCCTCCTCCTCCCCGCCCTTCCTCCTCCAGCCCGCCCGCTCCCCGGAGTCGGCTCCCCGGCCGTGTGCGCAAGCGTGTCCGGCCCCTTCCCCGCCCCCCGCCCGGGCCCGGGCCCGGGCCCCCGCCTCCCCGCAGGCGGACTTGCCCGCTCCCAGGCCGGCCCCGCGCCCGGGACAGGGACCCGGTAGAGCGGAGCCGCAGCGCCAGCGCCGCGCCGCCAGCCCGTGCGCCTAGCGGATCGGAGCTGTGCGCGAAAGTGTCGTGCCCCGCCCCGCTCCACCCGCGAGGGTGAGTACGCGGCGGCCGGTCCCCGTGGGGCCCGGGGCGGGTGGAGGGAGGGCGGGAGCGCCGCTAGGGCCCGGCTGCCGGGCCCCCGGCCCCGCGCCGCGGCGGCCGGGGAGGTGGTCGGCCCGGCACGTGGGCGCAGCGCGGGGCCGGCCCGGGTGGGGCGGCCGCAGCCCCGGGATCCCTTTCTCTGGACCAGATTTTCGCGGGAAGCCTGTGCTCCTCTCTCCCTCGGAGTGAGCGAACGGGATGGTTCTCTTCTCCGGAAACTTTCTAGCCCCCACCCCTGCGCCCGGGCTGAAGAGGCGTCCCCACCTTCAGCATCCTCTGAGCCAGGGTTTCTCGCAGCACTGCCCCCATCGAGTCCAGAAGATCGGGTGGGCTGGCTTTGCTAGAGGTGACAGGCTTTGCTGGGTCCATCTGTGGGCAGGACTCGCAAGGTCGCCCAGCAGAGCCCGAAGGTGGGGGTTGCTGGCTGCAGGCTGGCAGTGCCTGGGATACCAGGTCCACCTTGTGGGGGGCCTTTGGGCCTAAGCCACGGTGCCTCCGAG
Organism: Panthera onca; assembly: GCF_046562875.1. Taxonomy (NCBI): domain Eukaryota; kingdom Metazoa; phylum Chordata; class Mammalia; order Carnivora; family Felidae; genus Panthera; species Panthera onca. The sequence goes on along the minus strand of NC_138348.1, from coordinate 91,961,506 downwards.
CTGCTGGGTGGTGGGCAGTGGGAAGGGGTGGGTTTGCGGTGAGGGTGGGGCCCCAGGGTGCGACAGGACCCCTGGGCTCAGCTGTCTGCCCCGGGTGCCTCCCTGGGGCCCGTGCTGGCAGGGACCTCCTGGCCGGCCCAGGGTTGCCAACATGTCCGCCCGGTGCTGCCCCCTCCATTTCCAGTCTTGGGGGGGAAGCTCCGTCTGGGCCATCTAAGGCCTCATGTACTTCTGCTGCTTCACACGTCCTGAGGGCCTGGCTTGGGGGGCTGCTGCTGGAAGACAGGGGGGAGGGGGCGTGTAGGCAGCGTTCAGGTGCTCAACTGTGCTTGTCTGACCTCATGACCACCCACAGGCTGGCACCCCCACTGGCTTCTCAGGGAAGCCTTGCTTTCCACCACTGGAGGGAGGCACAGCGTTGAAGCCAAGTTCAGGCTGACTTATTCTTTGTAGAACCTTGGGAACGGGCCTGGTAGGGACTAGGGTGTCACTAGGGGCACAGACCAATACTGCTCTTTCCCGAGCTGCGTCCTCTGCCGGGCCCTGGCCCTGGCATTTGCCAGGGCGATTTTAAATGTGTTGATATGTGCTAAGTGCTTTGAAAGCTGCCTGCACAGAGGAAGAGGTATGTAAGTGCTGTTAGTGATGTTTCTGCCACACTTACTCTGCAAAGCTGCCCCATAATTCCAGAGAGGTTGGGAGGCGCCAGCTATTGGGACCTGGAAATTACCTCGTGGGGGATTTTTCTCTTTGCTGGAAGCTGGTCTGGGCATACCCTCTGACCTTGCTCTGCTCCTGTCTCCACTCTAAACCCTCTCTGTGCCCTGTCCCTCAGCATTGTTAGGCTGAGTGGGAGATCTTAGGCTGTCCCGTGGGTCCTGGGTCTCATCAAGCAGTTGTAGGAGAGGCAGGAGTTGGGGCCAGTCCTCTACCGACCAGTCCAAGTTGAGGGGTTAGGAGGGGAGCATAGCTGAAAGAATGTAGGAAGGGAAAGTAGGAATCGTCTGCTTGGACTGTGGGCTAAGAGGGCTTCTGTAGCTCAGGTGTGGGTTACTGCTCAAGACAACAGAGACCCCCTTTTCTGAGAGCAGAGACCCCGGCCATGGAGGCCGGCCGTGTCTTCTGGGCTGTCTTCTCTTTCCTCCCTCACCTCCTTCTCTACCCAAAGCACTTCCCACTCCTCAGAAACAGAGTTTTTTGTCCCCTCCACCCTCTCAGCCCTTTTAGGATCCAGTTTTCCGGGTAGAACCAAGAATCTGATCCTTTCTGGAATTGTAACAGATCTTGGAAGGCCCCCCTCCCCCCCCACACCACTACCACCCTCACCAGCAGGAGCAGAGAAGTTGGACCCCCTTTCTCTGTTCTAGCTTAACCTGTGGTCATCCCATAGTGACCCTACCCTGGCCTGGCCTCTGCCCTGCATTGGGTCTCCCCTCGGGCCCTATCTGGGCACATTCTATGGGTCTCGCCTCAGAGAGGCTGTCCCAGTGGAGCTATGAATTCCTCCTCTCAAAATGGCTCAAAAGTTTACATCCTCTGTCTTGGCGAAGGGGTCACTGTATCTTAGAATAATACAAAATGGTTCCAGCTCACAGGAGAGGGAGAGGCTCAGCCTCCTGAATACGACCCTCCAGATCAGTGTCACAGAACATTCTAGAGTCTGAGGGTCAGGTCTACAGATTGAGATCAAGGCAGGCACCAGAGCCCAGTTGAGCTCCCGAATCCCTGGAGATGGGCCCTGGGCTCTGGAGGGTGGGGGTGGTCAGGTAGTGAGGGGAGGGCCCTCAGGAAAAGGAGAGCACTTGCTCCCTCCCTGTGGACTCCTTAGCTGCCCTCTGGTTAGACATTTCCCCTGTGGCAGGCAGCTGCTGTTTCCCTGACCCCCAGGGCCCTCCTTCCTTCTCAAGACCTGGGACCTTGATCTGAAACTTTTGGTTGCCTTGACAAAACAACTAGGCTAGGCAGGTTTTGGAGCTGTAGTCACTTGTTCCCCCATCTCTCCTTGGTTGCCCCCTTCCCAGAATGCTCAGCACTTCTGCATATGCGTGTTCTGAGGGACCCTGGGTATGCTGCTGGCCACCCCTGGCCTCAGAAGCACCCCTGACCTCTACCACATTCCCTGTGTGTGTGTGTGTGTGTGTGTGTGTGTGTGTGAGACACTATTTGTGCTACAGATGGAGGAAGTGGTTGAATGTAGCTGTATGTGACGCCTGGACCCCAGCCAGTTCCCCTGGGGCCCCTGATGGGTACCCCTTGAGCCCAGCAGGGGCTGAACTCTGCCAAGGGGTCGTGTGGGGTCGCTTGCTTTTCAGGGTGTGAGGGCCATCGGTGTCCAGAACTGCAGGTTTTCTTCTGGTCTTGGCCCCTTGCCTGGGACCAGCAGACAGGCGGCTCCTGGCACTATCTCACTATCTCTGCCCACCCTGCCCCCTGCAAAGCTGCCTGTAGAAAGAGGGTGTGACTACTCTAGAATCCGAGGCCCTGGCTTCTGCCCAGCAGGGAAGAGATGCTGCTGCTGGGGCTGAGGGGAGGTGCGGGCCTAGGTGAAGCCCTCCGTGTCTACCTGGGCCTTGAGCGGGAGAAGGCCTGGCTCTGGAAGCCCAGAGGAGCTGTTATAGGATAGTCCCTTCCTCCTGCCTGGAGCTTCCCTCCGAAGCCCAGCCGAGTGGCTCAGCGGCTCCAGGCTCTTGCTTTGCTGTGTGGGGTGGGGAGGGTGGTGATGGCTGGAGAGGACAGGGACCGCTTTGCAGAGTGCTGGGCCCACACACTGTTGTTCCTGCCTTGGATCCCACCCCTCCTCCAGGGTGTGGGATCCAGGGGGCTGCTGCAATGCTCCCCACCCATGCCCCCCACCTTTCCTGTGTCCTCTGCCCTTGCAGCCTCTGTAAAGACCTCCTTAGAATAAAAAAGACTTAGCAGATAACAAAAGTAGTTACCATTTGTCAATCAAGCACTTTTTAAAAGCCTGGCCCAGTAAACTTACAAGAAAAAAAAAAAAAAAGGTGCGCTATACACTTATTTAAATCACGTAAGCCTCACACAACCCTTTCTCTCAGCCCGTTTATAAACGAAGAAACGGAGCCTGGAGAAGTGTAAGCTGCATGGCCACGGTCACACACACTGCTCGGGGAGCAGCTGAGCGGAGACTTTGTATCTAGTCCTGTTTGGGAAACCTGCACTTTCCAGCTGAGTCCAGCACTGCTCCCCCAAGCTCCTCCTCCCCTTTCCTGTGATGGCTGAAGAGTCTCAGAGGTGTGAAGGGCTTTGCTCAGGGCCACAGTGTATCAGTGACTAAGGCCGACCACAGCCTCCACCTCCTGATTCCCAGCCAGAGCCCTTGCGCACCCCACATCTCGCCCTGCCCATTTGCCCATGTGGCCCCCTTCCTGTGAGTGCAGGCACTTTGCTTGTCAGCCCCCTGTGGTCCGCAGGGCAGGGCGGGGCTGTCCTCTCTCCCTCTCCACCCTCCCTCCCCACCGCTGGCCCTCCCAGCCCCTCCTAGCCCCCACCTCTCCTGCTTCCCCCCGTAATTGCTTCCATCTGGCCCGCCTGCCGGCTCCTATTCCTTTGGAAATGCAGCGGCTCCCCCAGCTGCCGCCCACAGGGCTGCAAGGCCTCATCCGGCAACCGGGGCCACACGTGGAGATGGGGAGGGGCCCTACAGGTCCGAGCAGGGGGATCTGGGCCAAGGTGGCTGCTCTGGGGTCTGGCATCCCCACATTCCTGCCAGACAGGAGCACCTTTGCTCCAGGGTCCTTGCTTGACACCCGCCCTGGCCTGGCCCCGGCCTGGAGAGGTCCTAGTGGTGAGCTTCCCCTTCTGCCTCGCAGCTTCCACAGTCCCCTCTGCCCTTTACAGGTGCACAGGTCAGGAGGAGGGAGGCCTGGCTGGAAGCGACGGCAGGAGAGAAGTGGGCACCTGCGCGGGCACGCTCTGGGGACGACTGCTGGGGGGTCCTGGGAGGGAAGCGAACAGGGCAGTCACGGTGGCAGAGGCTGAGGGGCCCGGGAGCTCTGGGCAGGTGAGAACGGGGCTGACTCATTTCCCTTGGTCCCAGGCCATTGACTCAGAATCAGCAGAACTAGCAAGGAATCCTTATATTTTGTGTTGATATAGAATAAAACCTGCACATTCTAACAGTGCCTTTGACGCTCTGTTGACTCCCTTGCCTCAGGCTCTGCCTAGGCTGGGTGGGGAGGGACACCAGTGGGGGTCTTCTGGTGTGGCCATCTGGAGGCTTTGGAGCATGCTCCTGCCTGTGGAGGGGACACGTTCCCTATCGTGGAAGATGCGTACGCATTGACTGGTGACCTTGACGGGGACAGGCCAAAGGAGATGTGGGCATAGCAGGAGCACGTTTGTGGTGTGGAGCAGATCTGAAAACTTTTAAGGCATTTTCTCGCTGAGATTTTAGGATTTTAGTGTAAAGCTCCTGGAACTTGTCTGTCTTGTTTACTGCTATATTCTTCATGCCTGGAATGATGTCTAGCAAATAACAAGTGCTCAGTAAATATTTGTTTGATAAATGAAAGGAAGACACAGCTTGGCTTTTCTGACTTCGTCTTCACTGTGTTCCTGTTTTTCCTTCCTCCTTTTCTTGGGGCAAAGACAGTGAGCAGACAGGTGAGTTGTTGGTCAGAGAAGGGCCTGGCCGCCTGGGGTCTCCCCCTCCGCCGGGGGTCTCTCTGGGCACCCGGGAGGCAGGCAGGAGCCCCAGGTAAGGATGGGCAGGCTTCTGCCCCCCTGAGGAGAGCAGGCCCCTCCTTCTACCTGCCCTGGGCTCAGTGGGTCCCCTCCCTGTTCCTGTTTCACCTCCTCAGCCCAAACTTTAAGACCTTGCACAGACTGGCCCTAAGGAGCCTCTCTCAGGTGTCCTCTCGGGAGGCACGGTTCACCCCTGTTCTTGCTTCTACCCAAACAACTACACTTCTCTTCTTTCTCCATATTGGGTTTCCACATAAAATTCCCTTTGAAAGTAGGACAGAGGGTTTCTTGGCTCTAAAGAGTTTTATTTGAAAGCCCCCATCCAGCCACATTAAGACTTTTTATTTTCCCAGGAGCACGCCATGTGTGTTCTCACCTCCTGGCCTTTGCTCTGGCCGGTATGGCCCGGGTGCCCTCGGTAGCCATCTTCCTAAATTGCAAGTGTCCGTGGGCATCCAGCCCGAGGCTGTGCTCTCGGAAGCCTCCCCGGCCACCCAGCACACTGCCACCTCCCCCTGTGCACCCCGCTCCCCTCAGCTCCCAGGCTGGCCACGTTGTGCAGGGACGGTGGTGTGGTACAGGGAGCCACGGCTTGACTCCTTTCCCGGCTGCCCAGCCGTGGGCCCGACACAGAGCCTCGGTTTCCCCCGAGGAGCTCACACTTCTGAACGAGAGAGCGTTTCTAGTGACATCCCAGTGCGTGGAATCCAGCACTCTGCAAATGCTGGCTGCTGTGTTTTCTGTGGTTCCAGGTGGGGCCCAGACACTGACTGACAGGTGTCTCCCTGCCGGCCCAGCAGCCAGGGGCAGGCGGCCGGGCAGGAGCCGGATGGCATCCTTGGTCTCCTCTCTGTCTGCTCCCCAGGTCTGTGACCTCAGGCAGAGCCGTGGCCATTATTCGTTCTCCATCAGCACATCTGTTAATTGGGCTAATAGTATCTGCCCCACCTCACAGGTTTGTGAAACGAAATGAGGTAAACAAGCTGGCAGAGGCCTCAGAGGTCACCATAGGGCAGGATTGCGACTGCCTTACCCTGGTGTCCCCAGCACCTGGCACCTTGCTGCCACACGATGGCCTCACAGTAACTGTTTGCTTTGCAAATGAGGGAGCTGAGACTCAGAAAAGTAACTCGCTGGGGTGTTGTTGTTTTTTTATTGTTGTTGTTTTAGTAATTTGCCCTTGGAGGTCACAGAGCGTCTCTCCCCACAGGTAGGAAGGAGACTGTCTCAGGAGTGACCCCCGCTCTCTCTGCCCCTCCGTCCACCTCTGCCTCTGTCTCATCCCTGTCTCTGAGGTCCTGACGTTATTCGGGCTTTCTGTTCTCCAGGCCCCAAAGACCCAGGACTGGGGAGGCTGAAATCCCCGGGGCGTGGCTGGCGGAGGACCTGGTGGACTAGGACACCCCTGGAAATGTCCACTTCTGTCCTGCTTCTCCCAGACTGGCTCTGTCCTCCCAGGGGCTTAGCCAAGGCCTGGCTGGGGAGAGTGCGTTCAGGGAGAGGGGGAGCCCGTCCTCCTGGGCTGTTGGGCCCTTCTCGCCACACTCACTGTCCCCCCACTCTCCTCTGGTCCGCTCCTGGGTCCTGTCTTTTCCTGTCTTTTGTTGACCGTTTTCTGCCTTCCTTTCTTCCCTTTTCCTCCCTCTCCCTTCGTGTCTGACATCTGTTCTTTCCCCCGGGGTCCTCACCCCCCTTGCCTCAACATCCAACTTGTCCTGACACTGGCAGCCGGACTTCCGGTGGCCGGGGAGGTGCCCTGCTGGGCTGTGGAGGCTCAGGAGAGCCTGCTGTTCTTGGCAGCTCCAGCATTTTCTAGTGAGATGGCTCTTCCAGCCCCTGAGCTTGGTGAAGGGACGGTGCCAGCCCAAAGTAAACTCAAAGTAAACTTCTACTCAGCTCCCTGCCCCGCCCCCCGTCCCCCCCTTCCTGGACACCGTCCTGGTAAGGAAAGTGGGACCTTGTCCTGGAGCCTGAGGGTCGGCAAAGAAGAGCCTGGTGGTGGAGCTTCTCTGGCTTCTGACCTCTGCCCCCCGCCCTCCTCTCTCCAGAGCTCCAGCTCTTTCTCCAGAGGTACCTGCTGGGATGGAGGAGGCTGGCCAGAGCAGGGAGGAGATTTCCATTCAGACACCTTCCAGGTGAGCACACACGGCGTGTTGTGCTTGGGCCGATGTGTGTGTTCGTGCCCGCGTGCGCTGTGTGTGCATGAGCGTGTCCGTGGGTTGTGTGGGAGAGAGAGAGCATAGGCATGCATCCATGTGTGGACAAGCACACGGGTGGGCCTGTGGGAGGTTGTGTCCTGTCCCCCCCCCCCCCCCCCCCCCCCGCCTTCTAGGCCTGCCACTATCCAGGCCTGCTTCTAGCCTGGCGCTCTCCTCTCTGTGGTCTGTGTGACCTTGGCTTTGCACTGGGACTCCCTTCTGTCTTGGGAGCCGGCTGGTCCCCTGCTGTGGTCCCACGCAATGGTGACTGATCTCTGGCCACCCATTTAGCTGCCCGGGGGCCCTAGGGCCAGCGTTTGCCCCCCACCTCCCAAAATGGAGGCGTGTGGGGGCTTCCTGCCCAGCATCTCAACTCTGCCAAGGCGGAGGGAATGGGGAACAGCTGCGTTGGCCGATTCCGGCTCCGTATGGATTTGGTTTGACAACAAAGCTCCCTCTGTGTTGTTCTCAGGCCCCTTACATAACCCGAGGGTGGGGGGTGGGGGGGGGGGGGAGGGAGGCGATGGGGGGAGGTGGAGATGGGGACAGGGAGACACCAGGACATGATGGTTGGAAAGGGGACAGGGACCGGGAGGAGGGGCAGGGGAGTGAGAGAGAGAGACCGTCGGGAAGCAGAGAGAGGAGGAAAAGTGTGCATCTTGGCCCTACAGTTCTACTTCCGGCCTCCTGATTGGGAAGGAGCTGGATTTCTGGGTCTTCTGACTTTTGTCCTGTAGCTGCCTTGTCTTCCCCTCCTTGCACCCCACCCACCAGCCCTGGATCTGCTGGGGATCTGCCTGGGAGGAAGGGTTCAGGGCTGGGCCGGAGGGCCATCCTTAGCCCCACCCTGTAGCTGAGTGCTTTCATAAAGAAGGGAGTCATTCTCCTCCCTTGCTCTCGGGTGTCTATTCATGACTCCAGGTCCCAGGCCTGGCTCTAGAAGCCCCTCTTGCTACCCTCTGGATGGCAGCCGTTCCCTGTACCCTGTTGGGCTGCTCAAGGCCCCACCTAGGTCCCTGGCCCAGTCTCCCATCCGGGACCTCCCCCCAGCTCCAGACCCTCGGGCCACCCCGTCGGAGGCCCTGTGGCCCTGTCCCTGCACTGTCCCCTCCCTCAGTAATCAGACCTTCTCTTCTTGCCATCACTGTCCCTGCAGCTGTCCAAATAGAGTGGGAAGAAAATGTTCTCTTTCCGGAACAGCTGGACTGACAGCCGGGAAGGCCAGGTGAGCTGGCCAGGCTTTGGGGGTGCTTTCGGGGGTGGGAGGTACCTTGTCCCAGGGCCCTGATCCTGCCAGGTCCTAGGCAGGAGCAAACAGACACTGGGAAGAGGGCAGGAGGACCAGTAGGGCCAGGGCCCCAGTGACGGCATCGTCTCCTGAGTTTTCTCAGGTTTTATTCCCTGTGCCTCAGTTTCCCCCAGTCCTTTTCTGGCACCAGGCTTCCTTGAAAAGAGCCTCTGGATTCCATTTGGCCCTAAAGGGTAGTGCTTGTCCCCAGGCTGCAGTGGATTAACAGGGCTGTATTCTTCTAACCTGAAAACAACAGAGGGGGGAGGAGCTGCTGGCGAGGCCCCAGATTCTCCCGGTTCTGGCACTTGGCTTGACCCCTAGCACCTCCCTTGATTCGATTTTAAGGTGTCTGCCCAGGAGGTATCCTATAGAAACTGAGCCATAACTCTGCGGAGAGATGGTGTGGGTGAGGCCCAAACCTGCTGAACGAGCCCTAGACTCTGGAATCCTCAGTCCCCAGGCCCTGACCAGCTTGTGGCTTGCCTCCCACCACCTGCCCCAGGTCTGGGTGCTGGGATGCTCCTGCAATTGCTAATGCCTCAGGGCTTGAGACAGAAAGGTCTGCTTGGGGAAGGGGGATGGCTAAGAGAGGGCTTAGGAGTTTCCCGATTTGTGGGCGGGTGGGCCAGGAGGATGGCCCCTCTCACACGAATCAGGGTTAGGTGCCTGGGCAAAGAGACCAGGCCAGGAGGATGGTGAGTGAGCACTATGAGGGTGCCGGGTGGGGCTGTCCTCCATTGGGGCAGCTGCCTCTGTCCCGTGTGTGACTGAGGTCCCCGGCTGCCTTGGGACACTCCCTAGCCCCCCTGGGGACATCCCTTTGAGGCTGTGTATCTTCCTGTCGTTCACTTTCCTGTAGCCCTCCCCCTCCCCCAGCGCCCACCTCCCCAAGAACCTCTGAGCATAACAGGAGTGTGACTCTGTCGCTGGCAGCCGGGCTTGGCCAGGCCGAGGGCCAGAAGTCCAGAGTTTCTCTTTACCCAACTTTCAGAGGTGAAGAGATCCCCAGAGGGCTGGCTTAGCCACTCCCTACTCTTGAAGTGCTCCCTGGCTGATAGCTCCAGGGACCTGCAGCCTGACAAACAAACCGGGCTGGAGCTGGAGCGGGAGCTGAAGGTGAAGCCCTGTGGCCCGTGCCCTGGGCCGCAGGATGGGGGAAGAGAGCGCCCTGGCAGAGGGGGCTCAGCAGACCTCAGAAGCTGTACGTTGGGGGTGGGTGGGGTGGGGTGGGGTGGGCAGGGAAGAAGGAATGAGGGGTGTGTGCACGTGTGTGTAGGGGTCACTACATTCCTGCATGTTTCCAGGGTTGGTTTGGGGGTGTGCCTGTGGGTGAGCAGAGACGGGTGTGTTTTTGCACAGAGATGCCTTTGGAGGTTTTCGACGCGGGAGGGTCGGAACGGACCGGAGCAGGGTGGGCTTGAGAACGGTTTCAGAGTGTCCCCCTGGTGCCTCCTGGCTCTGGGTTATGGATGGAGCTGTGAGCATTCGGACGGATTTGCTGGACATGTCCCCCGTGGAGGAGCCCCAGGGGCAGAGGTGGTCCTGGGGCATCTTTGATAACCTGAGCATCAGCCGGCCCTCCAGCCAGCATTCCCACCTGCTCTGCTCTGGCCTCTGCCCCCAGGGACCACTGCTTGACCTGGAAGGTCTGCACCTTCCCCAGCAGCACCTAGAATGCTAGCCGCCCCACCCCCTTAGCTCCTCATCAACCTTTTACTTGGAGAAGAGTCAGTTCATTGAAAGTCTTAACTGATGTGAAACCTTAAAAGGGCCTTGCTGGCTTCGCTCTTCCTTGGGGACAGCTACTGCAGGAAATGGGGTCTTGCTTTTCCTTCTTCCTGGTTTCATTTCTCAGTTAGAGCCCCCACCGCAGGTGCTACATTGCCACACGGCACTTCCCTCTTTTCCCTACCCCCACCCTCAGCTCCCCTAACTAGGTTGGGCTCCTAATAGGAATTCAGGAGCGGGTCCTCCCCCTGTTGACCTCCTGAAACCTCCATGTTCCAGAACCACCATGGCAGGACAGCTTGGATAGACAGGGGAGAGCTGTTTCCCTGCTATTCCCAGATGTTCCCAAACAGCCGTGCTGATAGCCACCGTTCTTGGGTCAGAGCTAGAATGTTTTTCATTGCCCTGCACTGTCCCTGCCTGAGGATTTTGGGAGTACCTGCCCGAGATGGGAGAACCAGCAGAGGGAATATCACTTTGGAAATAAGTGAGGAGGGTACTGCTTCTGGAACTGCTATGGAGAGGGGGCGCTGCTCAGGGGAGGGGGCCCATCTCTATGCCTTTGGGATGGGACTGATCGGGGGTCTGGGCACCTTCTCTAGAACATGCTATGCCCAGAGACAGTGGCTTCTGCAGTGAGGCCTGCTCCCTCTCTCCTATCCCGTGCTTCTCACGTGACAGCAGTGCAACTCCAGTCTGACCAGTACACAGGACCTGGGTTTCGTGCAGGGCAGAGCCTGGGTGGCAGTGCTCCTCCCCCTCTGCCCGAGCAGCTGCGTGTGCCCTCGTAGTTTGTGCCATGGAGACAGCAGCTGGGAGGAGAGGGGAGTATGGATGTGGTTGTGGACCCCTCCCATGGTGTCGGCCTGGCCCGTACTAAGGCTTTTCGATCTCAGGATGGCTTTCGAGGATCACACACCTCCCAAAACTTGCTCTTGTGACCTGAATTTCACAGATGAGGAATCTGAGGTCCTGAGAGATACAGGAGCTTGTTCAGGACTGCCTGGCCTGTGACTGCAGAGGTGGGATTGAACCTCAGGTTTGTGTGCAGACCCCTCTCCTCTGCCTCCAGGATGCCAAAGGTCCTTTGAGGTGCAGGGAGGGGTGGCTGAGGTTTTAGCCTAGGCCAGCCCTCTTGGGGAACAAATAAAGGGGATGTGAGGTAATAGGGCATCTTCGAGGCTCTCCTGGGATCTCGATAGGTCTGTTGGTTGACATCAGCTCATCGTGTGGTCCAATAGCCCTGGAGCTGGTGGTGATTAAGGTGAGTCAAAGGTGGTGCAGAAACCACGCCTTCTTGGTGATAAGGGTATGTTTGTGAGCGCAGCCACGTGTGTTTGGCAAAAGTTGTGACACTTGGTGCGTCCGCCAGCCCCTGAGCCCAGCCTCTAGCAGGCTCCTAGCGCCTTGTGTGCTCAGGTCTTTGCAAAATAAGGGTCTGGGATGCTCTAATCTGATGAAACTTTTCTGTCCACGCTTGTCCTGCTCATTTGCTCGTTCATTTAGACATGTGTTCATTTCAGTGTTTGTCAGTTACCTACCACGTGACATGTATTAAATTTGGTGCGAGAGATACTGTCGGCCACAAGGAGTCCCTGCTTTCTTGGGGTACAGGAAATAGCGTGGTGTCACTGCTACAAAGGAAGCAAAACGGAGTGAGGAGGCAAGACTGAGGGCCAGGAGGAGACTCCTAGATTGGGTAGTCTGGGACCCTGGCTTGAGGGGCAGCATGAAAGGGAGAGTGGCCAGGACAAAGGAAGCCAGGGACGGAGGTCTGGGCTTGTGATTCCAGATCCCACACCATTTATCCTGCCGTCAGCCCCTGCCAAGACAAGGACTCAGATGGGAATCTTTAGCCCTGTCTCCATTCTCAAGTGGGGGTCAGGTGTGGAGGGGGCGTGCAAGCTAAACTTCTTCTCTTTGGGGAGGGGAGGGTGTGTTTAGGAAGTGCTGGGGAAGCCCAGGGGTCATCGGGGACTTTCTCTGTTCGGTGGACAGTCACATGGGCATCACGTAAGGTTCAGTGTTTATTTCTTTGCCTTCGGTCGCAGAACAGACTGAGTGAAAAATCGTGGTTTTTTTTCATTTATTTTTTATTATTTTTTTAAAGATTTTTATTTTTAAGTACAACCCAGAGATCAAGGGCTGCACACTCCACTGACTGCACCATCCAGGCGCCCCACCAAAAAATAGCGTTTTTAAAATGATGTTTTAATCCACCCCGCATTCCACACAGCCGCAGCTTTTGGGTTTCACTTAGCACATGAAGAAGGAGTATGGCTAATAGTTGCTATTCGCTGAGCGTTTCCCATGTGTCTTTCCTATGTTATCATGTTAACCAGCACAGTGGGACTTGTGGCAGGGGCTCTTGGCCTCCATTCTACAGATGGGGAGACCAAGGCTCAGGGATGCTAAGTGGCAGAGGCAGGGTTCAGGCCCGGTGGCCAGTGCCCCAGGCACAGCTCTTGGCCTGAGGAGGAGCGAAGGTTCTGGCAAGACGGTTCCATGTGACCCGCTTGCCAACCCAAACATGGCCGTCCGCGTGGACCCCGGGAGGGTGTGGGTGTGCGAGGCGTAGCCGTGAGGCCAGTTCTGCTCAGGCACTGGGGCTAGTTGCCAGGGTCAGGAAGACGTCGGATGTGGGCAGAGCGGAGATTGGGCTGGTGTGCCAGGTGCCGACGTCACCTTGAACTGTGGCTGCGCATCCAGAACCCTGGCAGCCCAGGAAGAGGGGAACGGATGCCGGGGAAGAGTGGAGTCTTCTCAACTCTGACACTCTTGAGACCTTGAGACAGTGCTCACTGTGACTGTCAGTCAGAGTGACCAGGGCCCTCTGGAGGCATCTCAGACACTCTGGTTTAGCCTTCCTGAGCTGGGGTCCAGGAAGCGTGTGAAGCTTAATGTGCTCTACAGGTGCTTCCAGTAGGATCTCAGAGATTGCCTGGTCCAGTGCTGTCCAGTGGAAATGCACTGGGGGCAGGCGCCTGGGTGTCTCAGCCAGTTGAGCATTTGACTCTTGATTTCGGCTCAGGTCATGAGCCCAAGGTTGTGAGATTGAGCCCGTATCCAGGTCTGCTTGATATTCTCTCTGTCTCTCTCTCTCTCTCTCTCTCTCTCTCTCTGCCCCTCCCCCATGTTCTCTCACTCTCAAACAAAACAAAACAGAACAAAAAAACAGTGGGGACCACAAACTCAAGCCACATAGGTAATTTTAAATTTTAAAAGAGGTTAAGTTAGGGTTCCTGGCTGGCTCAGTTGCAAGAGCATGTGACTCTTGATCTCGGGGTTGTGAGTTTGGGCCCCACATTGAGTATAGAGATTACTGAAAATTAACATATTTTTAAAAATGTTAAGTTAGGGGCGCCTGGGTGGCTCAGTCGGTTAAGCGTCTGACTTCGGCTCAGGTCGTGATCTCGCGGTGTGTGAGTTCGAGCCCCACGCCGGGCTCTGTGCTGACAGCTCAGAGCCTGGAGCCTGCTTCGGATTCTGTGTCTCCCTCTCTCTCTGACCCTCCCCTGCTAACAGTCTGTCTCTCTCTGTCTCTCAATAATAAATAAATGTTAAAAAAAATTTTTTTTAATGTTAAGTTAGCTACATTTTTAAAAAGCAAAAATAAGGAGGTGAAATAAATTTTGAATATTTTAACCCAGTATAGCCAAAATATTAGTTCAGTGTGTGATCAATCAAATAGATTTTTAAGGTGATAGTTCACTTTTTTTGGTACTAAGTCTTTGAAATCCAGCATGTTTTCTTTTTTTTTTTATTGTTAGTATAACTTTATTTATTGATGTATTCACGTATTTATTTATAATTTACATCCAAGTTAGTTAGCATGTAGTGCAATTAGGATTTCAGGAGTGGATTCCAGTGATTCATCCCCTATGTCTAACACCCAGCGCTCATCCCAACAAGTGTCTTCCTCACCACATATGTTTTCCACTTGCAACACACTCAGTGTGAACCAGCCACACTGCAAGTACTCTATAGCCACATGTGGGATGGGGCAGGGCTGGTGCCATCCACCGTTTTCAGAAGAGGAATCTGGAGGCCAGAGGAGGAAGGGGACTGGCCAGATTGGTGGGGAGCTGAGTTCAGGCCCCAACTCCGGTAGTGCCTTTAGCCTTGGCATCTTGGGGCCAAATTCGTCGGCTCCTGGGTGAAAAGTCTGGGGAAGGAAACATACCCTAAGCCCCTGCCTGGGACCTGGGGCAGGTCCACAGCCACACCATACTGTTCCTTTTTTAAATCCTGGCTATGAGTCTGTACCGTTGATTCTCTACCCTGCCACAGCTTCAGCTTTCTGGAATTCAAAGCTTCTGCCCCACCCAGAAAGACACCAGAAGTATGATTTTCAAGTGGTTCCCCGTGGTGTCTTGTGACTGGCAGCTGATAAAGTGGATGATACAGTGTTTCTGTGCAGGAGGCTGCAAGTGCTGGGCTGGTTGGGGTGTCTGATGGGGGGGCGGCAGCCTGTGGACCCCACGAGTGGGGAACAGAGAGCCTTCTGTGCTTCAGTGGGAAGCCTGTCAGGCCCCTTTCCCTCCAACCTTGGATGGCCAGACAGATGCCCCCATCTGCCCACTCACGGGCCTTGACGCAGTTGGTCAATTACGCAGCCCTGGGCTGTCTCACATGAGCTGGGGCCAAGGCAGGCCTCACTCCCCATTGGGCGTGCCGTGGTCATGCTGTGCTGTTCAGTGATGGGGAGAGGACACAGTCTGCAGGCTGTGTCTAGCCAGGGGGTGGGCCGGAGGGGATGAAGCGAGTATCGGACCCACTGTTGCTGCTTCCTCTTCTCTTGGTCCAGTGATGTCCCCGACCAATAGATCCATTTATGAATTGAGCGAATTTGTATTGAGAGCCTACTGTGTACAGGTCACTATTCTAGACATTGGTGATACACCAGCAAACAAAACAACAACAGAATCTTTACAAGCAGGGAAGGGGGATCGGAAATGTTGGGTGTGCATGGAACTCTCGATGGCAGGTAGAGAAGGTGAATAAAGAGATCAATGAAGAGATGTCAAACCCATGTCTCTCTGGGTAGACAAGGAGCCCATGGAGCGTTTTTGAGCTGAGAAGTGTTGTAGGTGACTGATCTGTTCTGGAGAATTGCACGCACTTAGCCATCTGCACCCGAGAATGACTGATTAAAGTAGGGTATAGTCCCACAGAACCTCAATGGCGTGTGTCATCTCGCCTTACCGAGCAACAGCATCAAGTCACGTGGACTTCATAGTCCAGCTTGAGTCCCCTCTGGAATATTAGCAGAGGACTCCGAGCTGGGAGGAATCATGGTGGGCTGGCTGGCACCACTGAGATTCACTCACTTTGACGGGTGGAAATGTGACCCCAGATTCCTAAGATGAAATGCGCATGAGCAGGTGGAGAACAGATCTGCTCTTAGGTTCAAAAGGGTAGCCACACAAGTTCAGGAGGCCTGGCTGAGGGATTTTAGTCCCATGCCACGGGTGTGTTGTGGTGGCAGGAAAGTGAGCGCAGTCTTAGCCAGCATTCATGGAAGTCTGGTGTCCAGATGGAAGGCGGTACTAATCCTGTGGATACAGTTGTATGCATTGGAAGCCTGCTGGAGAGCTTCCAGAGGAGCCTCGGGCTACGGGGAGGGGGGTGGGTGGCAAATAGAGACTGTGTCTCATAAGGAAGCTGCCTGAGAAGGAGCAAGGAAGGCTGCTGGTAGCTGCTGTAAGCGTTTGAAAGACTTTGATCTGGTAGAGGGCTGACTTCCTTTACTTGCTCCAGGAAGTAAAGGAATCGAGGGAGCCATTCCTTCACAGGAGAGTTTTTGAGGCAGTAGAGGGTCGGGTATGTGGGCTCCAGAGCCAAGCAGCCTGAGTCCCCGTCCTTCTCACTAGCCCTTCGCCCTTGGGCAAGTTGCTGACCCTTCCCGCACATCAGGTCCCTGTCTCTGCAATGCAGGTCGTCATGGTGTTTAACTCCTAGGGTTGAGATCATACTTGGACAGCCCCTAAAAGTGTCTAGCAGACTAGTTCTCAACATCTGGTCATGTCTGCAGACAATGTGGTTGTCACAACTGGGGAGTGGGGCTCCTAGTGGGGAGTGGCATCTGGTGGGTAGAGGTCAAAGATGTTGCTAAACACAGCCCCTCACAACAGTGACTTCTCTGGTCCCCAAAGCAATGGCGTTGGGGTAGGAACCCTCCTGATATCCCACATGGTAAATGCACCATACATTTTAGCAATTAATAAGGGATGTAACACATGTTTAATCTCATCTTATTACTTGTGTGTCGGATGTTTACAAAACATCTGCTACATTTTGAACTCTATAATAGAGTCTGAAAGTATAATGAAGTCCCAGACCACAGAAGTCATAGTCTCATGGGTAAGATACAAAACACATAATATAATATAAAATTATATTATGTGATACAGCATCTTCTGTAATCCAGGCACTCTGATAGACTCTTGGTATAAACAAGCCTCCAATTTCAGAGGTCAGAAGATAGTGGGCAAAACAGGAAGAGCAGTAATTATATAATATGAAATTATATTACCTGTGAAGTGCCAGAAGCAAGTTACAAACGATATTTTGTGGGAAGAGAAACATCAATTGCTTAGAAATGTCAGAAAAGATTTCATAGAGGAGGAGCCCTTTGAGATGACACTGGAGTGAGGTGGTTCCAATGAATGGGGCGGGGAGGGGCTTAGAGTGTCCCACCGGAGGGAAGTCTGCAGAAGAGGTGATGTGCTTGGGAAGAGGATAGCAGGTGCACCTGCAGGGCGTGTGACCCGAGGGTGAAGGGTCCTGGTGGCCACTAAGGAGCTTTGGCTTTTCATTTAAGGAATGGGAGCAACTAAGGCAGGAGGGTGCTTTGATCCAAGTTATTTCTTAGAAACATCCCATGTTGGCAGTTCCAAAGGAGAGGGGTGAGTGTAGAAAGACTAATTGGGCAGAGACCAATTAGGAAGCAGGGAAGGTGGGGTGGGATCTAGACTCCATGTGTCTCAAGAAGACATGGAGGGACTGTATTCTAAAGTGTTTCTGAGGCTCTAGACCATGTGACCTTCGTGCCGCAGCCAGGTTTTTTAAAGCCTCACATGCCCAGTGCCTCCCACAATGCCGAGCATTCGGTTCATTAGGAGCCCAGAGAGCACTGGTTGGGATGAGGAATTGGGGTAGAATCAATCATATTAATAACTGTTCAGTAGGGATGGCATGAGGGGAGGCAGATGTTGGCAGGCCGAGTTTAGGATGATGTGGGGCCAGGGCGGGGGGGCAGCGGAGAGTGGGGAGAAACGGGTCCAGTTTGGGCATGTGGAGTTTGAAGCGTTTATGATCATCTGGGTAGGATGTGCAGCAGACAACCAGAAATAGTAGGATGGGATCTGGGGAGGAATCAAAGGGTTTGGATCATCAGGGTAGGAGTAGTGGTCAGTCGTCTGATAGTGAATGCACTTGTCCTGTGAAAACAGGCAGGGGAGAGCAGAGGGTCAAGGATAGATCCCTGGGGAACGCCAGCACCTGACTGAAGTGGGGTCAGAACAGACTGGCACAGAGCTAGGAGGGAAACCTGGAGAAGTTCTTGACCCAGAAGCCAAGAAGGCGGTATCAGCGGACTGTATCAAAGGCTTCAGAGTATGAGGGAGAGTGAAGACAGACCTTCCTCAGGTTGGACAGTTACGAGGCCGTTGATGGCTTTCGCAGGAGCTATTTCTGCATAAAACGTGGGTGGTGGTGTAGGGCTGAAGGAGTGAGTGGAAATAGCACAGATACAGAAGTGTGACCACTGGAGGTAAGGGGGCAGACGCAGGGGTAGCTGGAGGAGGAGGTAGAGGCAAAGAGGGAGGAGGGAGATTTAAGTATGTTTATTAGAGAGGAGTGAAGGAGAGAAGGGCAAAGGGGACCACTGATGGGGAACAGTACTGGCAAGGTGAGCGGGGATCGGTGTCCAGGTGGAGGGATTAGGAGGGAACAAGAGGGGTAGGTGAGTCTAGAGGTGGCAGACAGGTAGCTCCAGTTTTTCCCTCTAGAACTAAGGGACGTGTATTACGTGACTCGCTCAAGGTCTGCAAACCAGTAAGAACAGAGCCGGTGCCTCTGCCCCCACGGGTCTTCTTGGACCCCTTCTCAGGGACATTACACCATATCCCTTTGATAGGCCCCAGGGCTCGAGGGGCCTGGCATCATGCTGTGCCCTTAGGGGGATACTGTCCCTCCTGGGTCAGCAGGTACAGTACCTGCTGGGTACCTGCTGTGTGTCAGGCTGTGTCTGTGCACCATGAGACACGGTTGCTGCTTCCATGGGGCCTTAATTCTTCACCCTGTGCCCCTGGTTCTGCCCTTTCGTGATGTCTGGGGCTGTGCTCATAGCCTCACCTCTCCAAGGGACACTGCTATTTGGCCAAGCATCTTAAGAGCACACGGCCTTCCTGCCCTGGGGTCACTTTGTCTAGTGGGTTGGGTGAGCTGGTTTCCTCGGCAGTTGGTGGTAGGGGCTGGTGCACGTTGCATATGAGCGGATCAGATTCCCGCTGTTCTACCCAGGTACTCTACGGTGACTTTTTCTCATGCCTGGTCAGTAATGTGGGACAGCTGCTGGGAGAAGGCTGTCGGTTGACCTGAGGCAGCAGCTAGCCCAAGAAGCCTGTGCTCTGGGATTGTCCGGGGCTGCTGGTCCTCGGCTTGGCCCAGCGAGGGGAAGGGGTGGGCTGATGAAATCCCTGATTGGGGATCTTGGAGCAGGCTCAAAGACCGGGCAGTCTGCTTCACACAGACCAGCACAGTTTGGGAACAAAGACAAACCAGTGCAGACTTTCCGGGGAAGAGGTCCAAGATGGCTAGTTGTCTTGTTGCTGGGGACCCGGACTAGTCAGCTGTGCTCACCTCCCGGTGCCAAAGGTCTCCTCCATCCAGGTGGGGCCTGGAGGGTGGCTGGGTATGCATCTTTCAGTTACTGTGGAGCTCGGTATGTGGTATTTTTCATCCCGGCTTCCTGTTAGAATCACCAGGGAGGTGGGGGTTTGTTTTGTTTTGTTTAGGAATGCCTGTGCCCTGCCCTTAACCAATTAAATAACAATCTCGGAGAAGGGGACGTAGACATCTATATATTTTCGTATTTCTCAGGTGCTGGCCTTGTGCCAGTCAGGTCACCGATGTCGTGACCTACTGATACAAAAGGAGATGAAGTGAAATGGAGTGAATCCTGGTCATGAAAGATTGAGAGGGAGTAGAGGGTAGGAGAGGGTGTGGTTCATCAAGTCCTGAGCTCTCAGGATCCTGGCGTGGAGCTCTCCAACACAGCATCTGGTCCTAGCCCAGCAGCAGGGCACCACCTGGGAGTTAGTTAGAATTCATACCCAGCCACACCCACTGAGTCAGGATGTACACATCAAGGTTGAACAGCCTGCTTTGGTCATTCATTCGGACATCCTTATTATTCTCCCCTTCCTCCTCCTCCTCCACTTCCCCCTCCTCTCCCCTACCTCCTCCGCCTTCCCCCCTCCCTCCTTCCTCCTCCTCCCACCCACTTATTCCTCCCACCCCCTTCCTCCTCCTCCTCCTCAGTAGTTCCTTTTATTTTAATATAATTTATTGTCAAATTGGCTTCCATACAATACCTAGTGCTCATCCCAACCAGTGCCCTCCTCCCTTCCCATCACCCACTTTCCCCTCTCCCCCACGCCCCATCAACCCTCAGTTTGTTTTCTGTATTTAAGGGTGTCTTATGGTTTGCCTCCCTCTCTCTCTATTTGTAACTGTTTTTTTCCTCCCCTTCCCTTCCCCCATGGTCTTCTGTTAAGTTTCTCAAGATCCACATATGAGTGAAAACATATGATATCTGTCTTTCTCTGACTGACTTAGCCTAATACCCTCCAGTTCCATCCACGTTGCTGCAGATGGCATGATTTCATTCTTTTCTCATTGCCAAGTAGTATTCCATTGTATACATAAACCACATCTTCTTTATCCATTCGTCAGTTGTTGGACATTTAGGCACTTTCCGTAATTTGCCTATTGTTGAAAGCGCCGCTGTAAACACTGGGGTACATGTGCCCCTATGTGTCAGCACTCCTGTATCCCTTGGGTAAATTCCTAGCAGTGCTATTGCTGGGTCATAGGGTAGATCTATTTTTAATTTTTTGAGGAACCTTCACACTGTTTTCCAGAGCGGCTGCACCAGTTTGCATTCCCATCAACAGTGCACGAGGGTTCCCGTTTCTCCACATCCTCTCCAGCGTTACAGTCTCCTGATTTGTTCATTTTAGCCACTCTGACCGGTGTGAGGTGGTATCTCAGTGTGGCTTTGATTTGTATTTCCCTGATGATGAGGGACGTTGAGCATCGTTTCATGCGTCGGTTGGCCATCTGGATGTCTTCTTTGGAAAAGTGTCTATTCATGTCTTCTGCCCATTTCTTCACTGGATTATTTGTTTTTCGGGTGTGGAGTTTGGTGAGTTCTTTAACAGATTTTAGATACTAGCCCTTTACCAGATATGTCATTTGCAAGTATCTTTTCCCATTCCATCAGTTGCCTTTTAGTTTTGTTGATTGTTTCCTTTGTAGTGCAGAAGCTTTTTATCTTGATGAGGTCCCAGTAGTTCATTTTTGCTTTTAATTCCCTTGCCTTTGGAGATGTATCAAGTAAGAAATTGCTGTGGCTGAGGTCAAAGAGGTTGCTGCCTGCTTTCTCCTCTCGGGTTTTGATGGTTTCCTGTCTCACATTCAGGTCTTTCATCCATTTTGAGTTTATTTTTGTGTATGGTGTAAGAAAGTGGTCTAGTTTCATTTTTCTGCATGTTACTGTCCAGTTCTCCCAGCACCATTTGCTAAAAAGACTGTCTTTTTTCCATTGGATACTCTTTCCTGCTTTGTCAAAGATTAGTTGGCCATACATTTGTGGGTCCAATTCTGGGTTCTGTATTCTATTCCGTTGGTCTATTTGTCTGTTTTGTGCCAATACCATACTGTCTTGATGATTACAGCTTTGTAGTAGAGGCTAAAGTCTGGGATTATGATGCCTCCTGCTTTGGTTTCTTTTTCAGTATCACTTTGGCTCTTCGTGGTCTTTTGTGGTTCCATACAGATTTTAGGATTGTTTGTTCTATCTTTGAGAAGAAAGCAGGTGCAATTTTGCTTGGCTGCGGGTTAGAATCACCTGAAATGCTTGCATAAATTCCAGTGCTGGGCCAGTCACATTAAGTGAGAATTCCTAGGTGTGGGACCCAGATACTTTACTTTAAAATACTTTACTTTAATTATACTTTACTTTAAAAATTATTTAGCACCCCAGGTGATTTTCCTGTTCAGCCAAGATCAAAAACACCCAGTTTAACTAGTGTTTCTTAAACTTGAATGTACCTCTCATTGATCAGGAGATCTTATTCAAATGCAGATTTTGTAGGTGTGGAGGGGCCTGAGATTATGCATTAAAAATTTTTTTTGATGTTTATTTATTTTATACTTTTTAAATGTTTGTTTACTTTTGAGAGAGAGAACGTCAGCAGGTGAGGGGCAGAGAGAGAGAGGGAGACACAGAATCCGAAGCAGGCTCCAGGCTCTGAGCTGTTAGCACAGAGCCCGACACGGGGCTTGAACCCACCAACTGTGAGATCATGGCCTGAGCCGAAGTTGGATGCTCAACCGACCCAGCCACCCAGGTGCCCCGAGATTAATATATTTCTGATATGGTCCCTAGCGATGCCCATGCTGCTGACCTGATAAGTATATTTTGAGCTGCAAGCATCTACTAAGCTAACTTCCCAGTTTTATAACCAAAGAAACCGAGGGTCAGAGAGGGAGATGTGACTCCCCCAAGGTAACCCAAGGTGTTACTTATTCATTCAGTACTTCCTGAGCACTGGTTCTGTGCCAGGCAGTGTGCTGGATGTTGGGAATAAGACTGACCTCATTGCTACCCTCACAGAGCTCATATTCCAGTGCGGGAGACAGACAGAAAGTAAGTATCTAAGCTCATTACAGATCAGGAGAAGTGCTCTGGAAGGTGCTAGGGAAGGTATGACTTGGCTGTGGCTGTAGGTAGGTATGGAAGAAGGCATGTCACTTTCGGGATAGTGGTCAGGGAAGTTACTAGAACCATGGCTTTCACTGGTGTCTTTTTTTTTTTTTTTAAGTTTATTTATTTATTTTGAGAGAGAGAGAGAGAGCAAGTGCACAAGTGCATGAGCAGGGGAGGGGCAGAGAGAGAGGGAGGAGAGAATCCCAAGCAGGCTCCACACTGTCAGTGCAGACCCCTACACGGGACTCAATCTCATGAACTGTGAGATCATGACCTGAGCCAAAACCAAGAGTCAGGTGCTTAGCCAACTGAGCTACCCAGGAGTCCCCTTACTGGGTCTTCTAACTACAAATCCAGAACTTTTCTTTTTTTTTTTTATTTTAATTTTTTAATGTGTATTTATTTTTGAGAGAGAGACAGAGACAGAGCGCAAGCAAGAGAGGGGCAGAGAGAGACGGAGACACAGAATTGGAAGCAGGCTTCAGGCTCTGAGGTGTCAGCACAGACCCCAGCATGGGGCTCGAACTCATGAGCTGTTAAATCATGACCTGAGCTGAAGTCAGGTGCTTAACCGACTGAGCCACCAAGGTGCCCCAGAACTTTTCCTTACTGGGCAGGGTCATCTTCCATCTGGGGTTTGGGGATGGGTGCTCATGACTATGGAGGATGTCTGTCTCTGGTCCCCATCCCTCACCCGCCCCTACCCTGCTCTCTCCTCCCCCCTCCAAGACTAAAATTCTTCCTTGGTGTTTGTGGACTCAGAGTGGAGCCTGGGGGCAAAACATCAACTTCATAATAGGACAGTGTTTGGGATAATTGATTTATGATTTGTAACAAAACCCAGCTCTGGTCCTGAAGACATAATTTGAGGTTTTCCAGGTCTCTGTGAGAGAGCGCAAACACTAGAGATTCCCTCCCTTTCCAGGTGGATCACAAGAATCACCTGGGCTGCTTGTGAAAATGCCTGTCCCCGGGTCCCACTCTGGCTGACTCAGCAATCCCCGGGAGGGGCCCTGGAATCTATGTTTTCAGTAAGTGGCCCAGGGCAATTCTTCTGATCCAGGGCACTGAGGAACACCGTGTGGACGACAAAAAAAAAAAAAAAAAAAAAAAAAAAAAAAAATTCTTGGTGTCCTGCTCCCCTTTGTGTGGCTGGGCAAGATGCCGAAATTTCTTCCCCAGTGACTCTGCAGCATAGCCCTGGCTGAGTCTGTGTGTCGGGACCTCTCTGCTTATGTGCATATAGCAGCTGGCCCCTTTCCAGAGCCCTGTCCTTGCCACGCCCTTTGTCCTTTGCCCTTACCCAGAGGGGTCTCCTGTCTCTTCCTCTACCAACCAGACCCTCCTCCCTCCCTGCACTCCCCTTCAAACACTTGCCTTCCTGGACTCCCCGCCCTCCTCCTCCCCCTCTAGCACTGGGATGCTAAGGGTTTGGGCACTGCGTTTTAGTCAGAGTCCAGAAGATCTGGAGGAGGCTGTACGCACCGTCCCATGGTGCATTGTCGCCCCAGTGTCTGGCCTGAGAGGACCTGTTTGGCTTAGTAGTGGGAGACTGAGGATGGAGAGGTGGGCGGCCGCCAGAACTGAGGGAATGCTTTGGATGGCGGAGGATAGGTAAAGCTCAGCAAAGTGGGTCGAAGTGTCCGTCTGTCTCCTGGAGCTGGCCCTTCCCAGATCCAAGTGAGGAAGAGGACAAGGAGCCCCGAGAAACCACGCCAGGGAAGCTGGAAGAGGCCAGTCTGGCTTGAGACCTAATCTTCGAGGTGTGGGGCTTGGTTTCCCTTTCTGTGGCATATGCCCCACCTGGACCCCTGATGCTGCCCTTGAGGGATTAGGAGGATGTCCGCTCTCTGGATGGCCTCCCCGGAAGCAGCTCTGTGCTTTCTGGAGAAGGGAAGGCAGGCGCGTGTGTCCTACTCTAGTGTCTAGGCAGGAAGTTTGCGGAGCTGACCACACATGACTCCTACCTCCTAGGTGGCCCGAGGCAGCCGGGATGACAGCTCTCCCCAGGAACCCTGCTACCCGCTGAGAAACATGATCAGCAAATCCCGTGAGTGTTGTCCCAGGGCTCCCCCGCCCTGAAGGATGGGCCCCCCAGAAGCTGTCTTCAGCATCATCCTGGGTCCCCCTGGGGGTTGTGGAGGGACAGGCAGGGAGCCAGGGGGCCCTCTCTTCATCTTCAAAGACCGTGGAAACACTCAGGTCCAAGCCCTCTGCTGGAAAACTAGGGCCAGGCGAGGGCCAACCACTGGGTCTGCTTGAGCTGGAGGTTGTAAGGGCCCAAAACAGGGCAGGTGGACTGGCGCTCTACCCGCCTGTCTCAGCCTCTAGCTCCTCTGTGCATGTGCCCTGCAGGCTTGAAGCTCCTGGCCATGTTGACGCTGGTCCTGATCGTCATGGTGTGGTATTCCATCTCCCGAGAAGACAGGTACATTGAGCTGTGAGTCCAGTTTCCATGTCCTTCCATTGGTTCTACTCAGGCGTGGGCTCAGGGATGGGGCGTCATGAGGCGGCAGACGTAGTGGGGCCAGGAGGGTGTTGAGGGCTGGGGTGTGACCCCTCCCTTGAGCTACTGGCACGAAATGCCTCCAGGAGGGCAGGTGGTGGGTTTGGCGGGTAGGGTCTGGGATGGCTCCCCAGGGCCCCCACCTGGGGAGTTCAGGAGAAAGGAAGAGCTGGATCCAGAACGAGCTGGTTTCAGGGCGAACTTGGGTTGAGAGGATTGTATGCTGCTATCACATCACACTGCCCGCACTGTGGGAGAAGGTTGGGGCTGCCTGGGACGCTGGCCCCTGGGTCCATGAGGTGTGACCGGAGCTCCCGCCTCCTCTCCTTTTCTGTCTCCAGTTTTTATTTTCCCAGCCCAGAGAAGAAGGAGCCGTGCTTCCAGGGTGAGGCAGAGAGGAAGGCCTCTAAGCTCTTTGGCAAGTAAGTACTTGAGGCTGAGGCGGGACAGGGCATGGGGTGAGGTGGATTGAGGGTTGCACAGGGTGGGGGCCTCAGTGCCGGTGAGGTGGAGGGGACCGCGTTAGCAGACATGGGTTAGGTCATGGGGTTAACCCGTGAGGGGAGGAGAGGCCCTTGAACATGTCAGCACAGAGCTGTTTCCAGGGAGGCCGTCCAGAGAGCGGACATCCTCCTGATCCCTCATATCAGTCCGGGGCCTGACCTGACCCTGATTCTGGCTTCAAGATTAATCCCTTTCTCATCCCCACCCTGCTTTCACCTCCGTGCAGCTACTCCCGAGATCAGCCCATCTTCCTGCAGCTGAAGGATTATTTCTGGGTCAAGACGCCGTCTGCCTATGAGCTGCCCTATGGGACCAAGGGGAGCGGTAAGACGTGCGGGGTTGATGGGAATGGTGGGCTCACCTTGGCCACACGGCTTCTTGTTCTTCGCTGCCCATGGTCCCAGCGCCCACGTTGTGAGCCAGGCTCTGATGCTGAGGTCAGGGGAGGAAGAGGCAGCCAAGCCTCTGGGGAGTGGTGGAGGGACAGTCTTTAGCCTTTGCAAAGCTACTGTTGTCATCACCCGTCCCAATCCTCATCTTTTTGTAGAGGACCTGCTTCTCCGGGTTCTAGCTATCACCAGCTACTCCATTCCAGAGAGCATCCAGAGGTAAGGAGCCGCTCCTTGCACTGGGTCTGAACGCCTTCCCCTTCCTGCCCCCAGGTCCCAGGAGCCCGTCGTGGGCCAGCTTCTCCCAGTGAGCCTTCCTGTCTCTGGTCCCCTGTGGCCAATTTGACCCTTCTTCCTAGCCTGCCCGTCTCCAGAGGAGGCAGGGACGCCAGTGTCCACGGCAACTGAGCCCGGGCATCCGGGGGGCCGTAGCGGGCAGGCTGTCGCCGTGGCAATGGGCAGGCCTGGGCAGCAGGCGAGGGGGCTTTGAAATGGGGCTGCTTATTAGTCCCCCCGGCCAGGGGTTTCCCTCCGTTCCTCCTGTGTCTTCTGTGCTCTGCTCAGTCTCCTCTCCTGTCAAAGCCCAGGGCTGTGGAGTCAGCAGGAGCGTGAAAGCAGGACTCCCGGGAGATGCCTGGTCCGTGGGGATCAAGGGCCGAGGTGGCCTGAAAAGGAACCCTAAGCCAGGCCCCAGGCAGACCCAGGGCAGGGGTTGAGTGGAGCAGGAGCAGGGGTCACTCCTGCAGCTGATCACCCTCTCCCGTTGGCAGTCTCAAATGTCGCCGCTGCGTGGTGGTGGGGAATGGGCACCGGCTTCGCAATAGCTCGCTGGGAGACGCCATCAACAAGTACGACGTGGTCATCAGGTCTGTGGGACTGGCCCTCGCCCCTTCTGCTTGGGAGTGACTGTAGATGGGCCAGCGGGGCTCTGGGTGACGGGCACCCTCCACCCCGCCTCCCAGATTGAACAACGCCCCAGTGGCTGGCTATGAGGGCGACGTGGGCTCCAAGACCACCATGCGTCTCTTCTACCCTGAGTCTGCCCACTTCAACCCCAAAGTGGAGAACAATCCAGACACGCTCCTCGTCCTGGTAGCTTTCAAGGCAATGGACTTCCACTGGATTGAGACCATCCTGAGTGATAAGAAGAGGGTGAGTGGGGAGACTGGGAGGGGAGGGGTCGAGGCCCAGGGATGGGACACTGCCTGTCTCAGGATGTCATGCTCCACCGTGTCTGCCCTGTGGTCCTGAAGAGGCCAGGAGGGGAAGGCGTGAACCCCATGTTCTGCGGGGCTTCTGAGAAGCCACCCCAGCAGCCGGGGCCTGACGGACTGCAGGAGCCAGGTGGCGGTAGCCAGGGGCACCCCAGGCTTGAGGCTGCCTGGGACACGGAAGCTGCCAAAATATGTGTGAGAAATCTGGGAGCAGAGGAACTGGTCGGTAGTGACCTCCAGGCAGGATGTAGGTTAGAACAGGACATCTGCCCTTCCGGGTTGGGTCCACTGTGTCTTTTTTCCATCCGGTCAAATGCTGAATGGTCTCATCTCGCATTTTTGCCAGATGTTTCGACAACCTCAAACTCAAGCCCCTTCTACCTGTTTGGATATCCTTGGAAGTGGGCAGTGGTTGGACCCCATATTCTAAACACTGTGTCACCTGGCCTCCCCTGGGGAGTGCCCTCCCTTCTCTCTCCCCCTGATTCTCTCCTCCGGTCTCCCTTCCCCTCTCCGGCGCTGGCCTCCACCTCCCTCCCCTTCTCACCCCTCATTCCCGAGGGCCTATGCCACCACATGGACCCCACCTCTGATGACCACCGGGCTGGACTTGATAAAGGTCCTCACATCCTCATATCTCCCTTCCAACCCTGTGCCCTCTAGGTGCGAAAGGGCTTCTGGAAGCAGCCTCCCCTCATCTGGGACGTCAACCCCAGACAGGTGCGGATTCTCAACCCCTTCTTCATGGAGATCGCAGCTGACAAACTGCTGAACCTGCCCATGCAGCAGCCTCGCAAGATTAAGCAGGTGATGGTGGGGCTGTGGGCAGGGAAGCCAGAGCTTCGGGCTGGGACATTTCTAGAGGCCTGGGAAGCCTCGGAGGACCCCGTGAGAGGGGAAAGTAACAATAGAGACGACAGTTGGCATTTGAGCAGCACCTGTGATGGCCTCTGGACCACACCTCCAGGCACACCCCTGTATTCAGTCTGGTTTGTTCGAAGTCTGCAGGAAGGGAGAGTGAGCTCTTTTTAGAACCATGGGGCATCTGCAGAGCGGGGAGTGAGGGAAGGGTCTGTATATGGCGTGGGGCTGGAGTTCGAGGTTTTGGTAGGCACTGGTCAGAACTTATAAACTAGGGAGTTGCTGGGACCGTCCATGGCCTTGACTTTGGAGCAACCTGAATCTGTGCAGTTGCCGTTAGGTCACTTTATCTGCGATCTTACATTGGAACATATTAGTTAGAATGAATTAAAGGAGCTTCAGTTTGTCTTGGCTTGGTGCGACGTGTCAATTTTGGGAGTCATGGTATAGTTTTGCAAGTTACAGTTTAGCCACCAGCTCGTACCTTCCCAAGGACTTCCGCACATGTCCTTTGAGCCCGCAGAGAGGCTGTGTGGGATAGTTTCAGAGGCAACCAGCAAACACAGATGGGACTCGGCTGCCCTGCTTACTCTATGGCCTTGGGCAGATCAGCCACTTTGAGCCTCGCTCTCCCTTATCTGTGTGGTGGGGACAGTATTAGGACTGACTTCTTAAGGCCCTTGTGGAATTAAAAAACATGATTCTGTAACACGCCTGTTATGGAGGTTGGTACACAGTGGGTGCTCACTCTATGTGCCAAATTTTGAATAGATAATTTTATTCTTCACTGAACATCTACTATGATTTAGCTCCATATGTTGAATGCCTCCTTTTGTAGCCGGTCAGTCCCAGCCCCAAATTTGCATGCTTGGGGGGGGTTAGACCTGTACCTTGCCCTAAGGACACTCAGTCCAGCAGAATAAACACACGGGTTGCAACATGGAGTGGCAGAATGCGCTAATAGAGAGTCGTTTCAAATGTTGTAGGATCTGGGGGGAGGGGCAGACCTCTGCCTGGGGCTGCCTGGGAGCGCCCCACCCACCCCCGCCCCGGCCTCACCCAGAGGAGGTTGGAGTTGGGCCTTGAGGGGTCATGGGGCCCATAGGGCAGAGACTTGGGGAAAAGGTATTTCTTTTGACAAGACCAGCCAGCTTCTCCAGCATTGTGTTCTAGTGCAAGTGAGGTTGGAGGGGAGCAGCAAGGTGACGTTTTAGGGCCCTGATGGCGTGTGGGACAGAAAGGGAAGGCCGGAGCTGGGCATGGGAAGGGAATGGGAAGAGATGTCCCTGATGTAGTCATTTCCCATTGCTGCCCACCTCACAAATCACCACAGTTGAGTGGCCTAAAGCAATACCTGTTGATGGCCTCATAGTTCTGGAGGCCAGAAGTTCAGCACGACGGCTGGCTTCTCTGCACAGGGTGTCCAAGGCTGAAATCCACTTGGCAGCTGGACTGAGTTCTTACCTGGAGGCTGAGGGGGGAGAATGCACTTCCAAGATCCTTTTTGTTTAGAAATATTTTTTAGTGTTTACTTCTTCATTTTGAAAGTGAGAGAGAGCGAGTGGAGGAGGGGCAGGGAGAGAGGGAGACAGAATTCCAAACGGGCTCCGAGCTGTCAGCGCAGAGCAGATGCGGGGCTCGAACTCGGGAACCGTGGGATCATGACCTGAGCTGGAATCAAGAGTTGGAGGCTTAACCGACTGAGCCAACCGACGAGCCTCTTCTTGTCAGAGGAATTCAGTTCCTTGTGGTTTCAGGACTGAGGTCTCGTTTCCTTTGCCGGTTCTCAGCCTTGACACCCTCGGGTCTTAGAGATTGTGCGTGTTTCTTACGATACAGCCCCCGTCCGCCTTCCAGCCAGCAATGACATGATAAATCCTTCTTGTGCTTCACACCCCTGACTTCCTCCATGGCCCCCCTCTAGACCCAGAGGCAAAAAGCTCAGGTGATTAGGTCAAACCCACCAGGATTATCTCTCTATCTTACGACCGATGGCACCTCTGGAGCAGTATAATGTAATATATCTCAGATTTGTAGGCACTCAGGGGTCATTGGGGGTTATCTTAGGGATCTCCTGCGACACCATTTATTTCTCAGTGAAGTTGAGAGATTTATAACAATTCTAGGTTTCCGGCTTAGACAGCTGGCTGGACGGCAACGTGCTTAACCAATAGAGGGGGTTCGGCGGGGAGGGGAGAGTCTGGCAAGTTTCAGGAGCCCGCGTCTAGGCAGAGCTGGCTCGAAGGCCATGGAGATGTGGTTCGGCAAAGGTGCGAACTGGATAAGATAACGCAGTGGTGGTTGAAGCAGCAGGGGTGAAACAGAAGGCCCAGGCAGGAAGGGACAGCTGAATCAACAGGAGAGCTCGGCAGGGACACCAGGAAAAACCTGGCAGTGGGAGGCCTGACAAGGTCTAGGGAGCGGTTCCTAAATGGGAGCGGGCAGCTCAAGTGGTCGGCAAGGCAGGTTGCTGGAGCTGAGGAAGGCAGGATTTGCGAGCCTAGGGTATCAGGTTGCCCCTCCCCATGGATGAATTAGGGATGGAGAAGGTAGTTCCCCATAGCAGCCCAGAGGGTGCTGTCCCCACTTCACAGAAGGGGAGAGCCCACCCCACCCTCATCACGAGGCCCACGGCCCATGAGTGAGAGAGCCCGGGTTTTCTGAAAGAGATGAGGTTTTCCGAGGCAGAGAGCAGAGCCTTTCCACTCCTTGAGCAAGTTTTTTTTAACAGTTGTAAGCCTCAGTTTCCCCATCGGTAAAACAGGGCCCATCATAAGGTCTACCTCAAAGTGTTTTTGTGAGGATTGGAGGCAATGATATATTATACTGGGTAAAATACTTAACATAGTGTCTGGCACACAGTAAGTGCTCAAAAGGTAATAGATGTTATTATTATTATTATTATTATTGTCATCATCATTGTCATCCTGAGTGCCATCATCATGCCTGAAAGGCCCAAACCTCCCTGCGACGCATTGGGTTATACTGTCCAGTCTGGTAGCCATGAGCCACTTGTGGCTATTTAAATTTAAAAAGTTAAATTAATTAAGTGTAAAATTAAATAAAGGAAGAGATCCAGCTCTACTGCCGCTGCACAAGCCCCGCCCCTATGCCCAGTAGCCGCACGAGGCTGGTGACTGCTGTATAGACGGGACATGAAGAACACCGCAGGGATGACAGAGTCTGTTGCAGAGCGCTGGCCTAGAAGGCGGGGAAGGGAGAAGGGCTCCCTCTAATATTTCCCCACCCCCTTGTCCCTCAGAAGCCCACCACAGGCCTGCTGGCCATCACCCTGGCACTCCACCTCTGCGACCTGGTGCACATCGCTGGCTTTGGCTACCCAGATGCCCACAACAGGAAGCAGACCATTCACTACTACGAACAGATCACGCTCAAATCCATGGCGGTAAGCGGCCTCTGCTTCCGAGCTGTGGGGCGGGGCTGGGGACACTGGGTGAGTGAGAGTGGTGCCAGGGGCCCAGAGGTGGCTCGTGGTGAGGAACTCAGAGGGTCAGAACTGGAACCGAGACCCCTGGACTCCCAGCCGGAGTCCTCTGTGTCTGGCCACATGGGTCCTGTCTTCCTTGTGGGAGCCAGCACGGGGAAGGGAGGTCCCGGAAGTGCAGGGCCGTGGGGAGCACCAGAGGCACCTTCTTGGGCCAGGGAGGTCCCTGGGAGTCCTTCAGTTTGCTTCCTTGGCTGTCTCCACAGGGGTCAGGCCACAACGTCTCCCAAGAGGCCCTGGCCATCAAGCGGATGCTGGAGATTGGAGCAGTCAAGAACCTCACCTTCTTCTGACTTGGGCAGGAGTTATACCCAACAGTCTGCCTGCTCTGCCACCTGAGCGGCCCCGTCCCCGGCTGTGGGGGTGCCTGGCACCAGCAGGACCTGCCTGGACTCACCGTCCCCTGTGTGGAGAGGGGTCCTGGTACTGGCCAGGTCTGAGATGAGGCCGTGCCCCGGGCTGCTCTTGTGGAGGCCCAATCCCGTCAGGGTGGAGGCCCTACGGTGGTGGGAGGCCGTTCGAGGCATGGGGTCTGTTGGCTGTGGCATCCCTTCTCCACCACCACTGGGAGGTTATTTAATGGGCTATTTAATTAAAAGGTAGGAATGTGCCATGGGCTGGTCCCATGGTATCTGGAAGAGAGGGCATAGTACAGTGTTCTGCCCGCTTTTTATAAAAAACACAAAAGTGCTGGGCCCACCAAAGCCTAGACCCAGAGCAGGCCTCCCAGGAGGGCAGGGATGTCCGGAGTGGGTGGGTGCCCTCCAGAGAGGGGCTGCTACCTCCCAGCAGGCATGGGAAGAGCACTGGTATGGGGGTTCCACGGAGAATGGGACCTCATCTAGAAAAGAGGTTTGAAACCTATCATTAAACTATTTTTCCTAAAACGGAAGGAGTTGTGATACCCTGTGTCCTTCAAGTTGGGGAGAGCATGGACGGGGCAGTGGATCACGGCAGGGGGCCCCCTGTCCCAGCAGTAGACAGGGTTGCTAAAGACCGGCAGTGTCTCTGGGACCCCGTGGGACCCAGCGTAGGCCATGATCCTTCCGGAAATGGTTACTGGGTTTGGCGCTCGGTGCCAAGTCATACGTTGTCATCCTGGTGCAGCCAGGCGAGCAGGTGGGGCCCAGAGCAGCCTGTCTCTGGACAGCCAACCTGGCATCTTGCATCCTGGTTTAACGTTCCAGAGGTAGGAGGGGGTGGGAGGATGCCAGATGGGAGTGGCAGAACCCTCCCCCCACTCCCCGTCTTTCCCTCTCCAGCCTTAAGCTTCTAGAACCTCATGCTGGGAGGTGTGCGTCTGAGGGCAGGGGTGGAGCCAGACAAAGGAAGCCAAGTTTCCTTTCTCAGATTAAGTGGGAATCATAAAATGGAGTTTAGAGAAGGTCTTGCCAGTGGCCCAGGCTGCCAGGATGGGGATGGGCAGGACTCAGGCAACGTCTGAGGGATTTGGCAAGGCCCATCTAGCCAGTTGCCGGGCCAGGGGACAAAATGCTGTTTTCCCCGAGTCTCTAGAATTACGAGAGCCCTGCCATTTGCCTGTATCTCCCTGCTTTGTTCTCCATCTTCCCAGGCCCCACTTAGCTGCCAGCTAGGCATCTTGCCACCCCCACAGCTGTTCCTTTACATCTGGAGCCAGGAGGGAGAGCTGGAACTCCCCCACAGGGAATGGGACTCACAGCTGTGTTCCTGGCTTTCTCGGAAAGAGTTGCAGCTTTGAGGTTTTGAGACAGCGAGGCTGGGTCAGGACAGATAAAGAGGGGCAGAGATTTGGGAGAAGCAGAGGCAGATGACATACTTCTGGACCGAGTGTCGGAGTAGCCTTGAAAACACTCAACCTCGTGCCATGGAACGGTCCTGAGGACCGTCACTGGCAATGGAATCGCCTGGTGTAGTTGCTTGGCTAGCTGCTCTCCCTCCAGGGGAGAGGGGAATTCTGAAAGCAAATAGGTCCCAGCATCTGCAGCCGCAAGCCCCCTCCCCTCTCTACAGGGGCAGGTTTTGTCTGTCTCCCAGGCTTTGACCTGGCAGGAGATGGGGGTGGGGGGTGGGGGGGGGGGGGAAGACAACCGGCTGACCAGCAGGGGTGCAAACCTGTGCAGGGATCTTATCTCTGCTTATCCCTGATGCTTCCCCAGCGGCTTCTCGGCTTCTCGTGAGGGTGTGCAAGGGAGTGTCCATTTCCCCATCCAGGGCCATTGAAAGTGGCTGTCAGCACATATGATCCAGCTGTCCTGGACTGGGGCCACTGCCTGTTACTGAACATGCCTAAACTTGAGCCAGAATCCAGCACACTTGGATGGGTCAGACCCTGCCCCCGCCTCCCCCGCAACTCCACACACATGCATAAAGACACGGGAGCATTTTACATTCTTGTTGGGTTATGCCTCTAATGCCATATGCAGAGTCTTTCACACTGACATACTGACAAGGGGTGTGTACGGGGAGGGAGCGTATACACCCAAATTGGTCACCGTTCCCTCTGGTGGGCTTAGCTCTCTCCAGGATGCCCCGACCCCAACGCAGAGTGAGTCAGTACTGGCCCAAGGTCAGAGTCAGGAGTGGAGCTTTGATGTGGAGTCGCTGGACGGGGTTCTTTGGTGTTCTGAGAAAGGGACTGTCATTCTTCACTTAGCTCAACCAATGGAAATGAACTGCCTTCCAGCCTGCCTGGTACTTATTAAACTGCCCTGAACATGAGGCAGGAGGGGAAGGACGGAACCGGAGGGGAAAGCACTTGAGTGCAAGTCCACAAACTTGGGACACCAGGCTCTGCCACTTCATTCTGTACGATCTTGGGCCAATCGTTTCTTTTTTCATTTTTTAAACGTGTATTTATATTTGCACGTGAGAGAGAGCGGGAGCGGGAGAGGGGCAGATAGAGGGAGACACGGAATCCGAAGCAGGCTCCAGGCTCTGAGCTGTCACCACAGAGCCCGATGCAGGGCTTGAACCCACGAGCCGGGAGATCATGCCCTGAACTAAGTTGGACTCTTAACCAACTGAGCCACCCAGACGCCCCTGGGCCAATCATTTCTATGTCTATGATCCGACTCGTATATTCATTGAAATGAGACGGTGGGCCCAGCCAATGACCACTTATGCCAGAATTATCTGGAGGGTGATGTAAAGAATGGATTCTTGGGTCGCATCCAGGCCGCTGGGGATGAGGCCCAGGAATCTGGAATTTTAACAAGCACCCAGAACCAGTGCTCCAGCAGTCTAGACTTCAGGATGATCTCATGGCCTCTTTCAACTCTAAGGTCTGCGCGCACAGCCCATCCTAATCCCTGGTGTCCTTGAGCTGTGTTAATTAGACACGCACGCCTTTCTCCCGCGGGCGGGTGTTAGGGCGCCGGAGCGGCAACTGCGCTCGGCCTGCCCCGCCCCCAGCGCCGGTGGCCGAGGCTGGGGCGCGCATGCGTCATGGGCGCGGGCGCGGGGCTGGCCTTGGCGGCTGTGGGAACCGGGTGGGGGTGGCCGCGGCGGAGAGGGGACCTCCAGCAGTCCGCCCCGAGGCCTCTCGGCGCGCCGCCGACCCCAGCGCCCCGCCTCGTCCTTGGCCGGCGCCTCCCTGGCAACCCGCTCAGGCCCCTGGCTACGGCTGCCGGGCTGCAGAGGGATGACGGGGCGGGCTACGGGGTCCGCGCCCTTCTGTCCCCTTTTGCTCAGGCAGGGCAGACCAGGGCTCCTCTGCCTCCCGCTGGGCCTCCTTTGCGTGACCTACGTTGAGTTCATCGCAGAGGCCGGGGTGAAACAGGCTTGGACAGCAAGGGAGAGGAAGAGATCTTCATCCAGTGTAGACTCTAGGACCAGCCCTCCTCCACAGAGGGGGAAACTGAGGCCTGGAGAAGTGAAGGGACGCCCAGCTCGACCACCTAAGTGGGCAAGGCAGAGTTTAGGCCTTTTACGTAGCTCAGGAACCCATTTAAATGATACTCTATATTCACATCACATGGCGTTGCCTTCATTTTGGACAGTTCGGGTTTTTATTTACACTTTCCGAGGACATAAGTACATCCAGTTGTTTTACCCCAGAGGCTGTCTAGCTTATGAAAAAATTGAGCTTGGAAACAGTTCTGGCTTCGAGGCAGCAAGGTGTAGCACACACAAAATACAGGGCGGTGGTTGGATCGTGGGTTCTCCCTGCTGGGTCATGTAATGAGCCAAGCACCCCTCTGTCCCTCCATCTGTAAAAATGCATGCCTATCTCACAATGAGGTTCTAAGGATCTAATGGGAATATGGTTGGGAAAACATTGTGTAGACTGTAAAGTATGATATAAATATTAGGTTGGAAAGCTGCCTTGCATGGTGAAAAATACCAGAAAGCCTACGAAACAGGTGAGGTACACACATCTGGAGGGCCAAATATTTGCCCAGGTACTGAGTAACATGGCCGGTTAACAGAAAAGCCTTTGTCTTCAAATCACCCACAAGCTAAGTAGGGGAAAGTAAGACATTGGTGAAATGACTCAACTGCAGGCTTGGCCTAATCACACAATGAACAGTGAGTTCAAAGTGTTCTCTGGTAGTGGTTTTCAAGCTGAAGTCAGTTGCCTTCCGGGTTTTTGGAGAGTGTGGTTTCTTGGGCGACAGGATCCATTTTGATGGCATGCGGCATACGACAGGAGGTTCCTAAACTCAGGTTGAGAAGGACAGTGTCAGAGTTGGGACGCTCTCCTCTAGACCCTCTGACCTTTTTGATGTCTTAATTATAGCTTCAGAAAACGATTTGTTAGTTTTGAGTATCCCCATGGTTCTGTACCAGATGCGGATCCAGGAAACCTTTCCAACTTAAAAGTTTAAGGAGGGACGGACGTGTGAGTGTCTGTAGTGATAGCCTGTTTTCCTGTCCAGTTCCTTCTCGGTGAGTTTACCTCTCTTGTGAGAGATTTTGGGGATCTCTGTGCCTGAGCAGTGACCCTCGAGTCTCATTAGGTGTCAGATTTGGTGTAATCACTTTGTGTAAAGTGATTACAGAGAGCTGGGAGCAGGTGGGAGAGACCACCGTCCTGTCTAGGAGGGTTAGCACAGAGGATCTGACAGAAGTTTTAGGGGGAAAATGAACTTTTGGGGGTTGATTTCAGGGTCCCAAGGAAGACCAACAATGTAAAGCCCACCCACCCCTCAAGAGAGGCATGGCTTTCTCTCAAGACTGGGAGGGTGGAGCTGGGTGGACGCAATGATAGAAGGCTCAGATGTTGAAATCACCCCAGGGGATAGAAGTTGGAATTACTGAACTAAGCTATTCCAGAACCATCTATCATTCTGAGGCTTCCTAAAACACTGTTTACATACATCACCAGCTTTAACACTTAAGGAGTATCTTCTCTTGCTTAAAAATGTGTTTCTCTCCTGGGGAAAAAAAACTCACAAGAGTAGAAATTAGAGTCTGGTAGGGAGATTCTCTCCAGTTCAGTTCTTTTTTCTCTGTAGATTTATGTCCCACTGATGGAGACCCTGCTTGGCAGGAGAGCTAGAGAAACTTTTAAATTAAAAGTCAGAGAGGAGGTTTTCATCCAAAAATCCCTTCTCCAATTCAGTATTTCTCTCAAGTGCAAGTCCATTACTGTCATCAATATGCTGCTTACTCATTGGGCAGCAGGGCCTTTTAATTTCCTTACCAAAGGGGTGAAAGTCGTTTCTTTTAATTTAATCCCCCTGACAATGTCTTTGCCTAATCGAGGGTGACCTTCAAGGGGATGAATCCCCATATTTAGCTCCTATCCCGAGTAGCACTTTTCCCCTTGCATAATTGGGAACAGATTTCAGAGAAGCCCCAGTTAATTAAGACCCAAATTCTCCCAAAGAAGACCTGTTTCCTGAGACTTCATTTCCCTTGTCTTTGAACATTAATACTTTAGATTCACTGCACGGAGGACAGTTATAAGGGAGCATTAACTGAATGGTCTCATAGCGTTCCAAGATACTTACAAGGGTTGAGAAGCAGTGGAAGCATCCACTCTCGCCACTGTTATTCAACATAGTGATGGAAGTCCTAGCCTCAGCAGTCAGACAACACAAAGGAATAAAAGGCATCCAAATCGGCAAGGAGGAAGTCGAACTTCCACTCTTCGCAGATGAAATGATAATCTATATGGAAAACCCAAAAGATTCCACCAAAAAACTGCTAGAACTGATCCATGAATTCAGCTAAGTCACAGCATATAAAATCAATGTATTGAAATTGGTTGCATTTCTACACACCAATAATGAAGCAGCAGAAAGAGAAATCAAGGAACTGATCTCATTTACAATTGCACCAAAACCCATAAAATACCTAGAAATAAACCTAACCAAAGAGGAAAAATCTATACACTGAAAACTGTAGAAAGATTCTGAAAGAAGTTGAAGAAGACACACACACACACACACACACACACACACACACACAAAATGAAAAACATTCCATGCTCATGGGGTGAAAGAACAAATATTGTTAAAATGTCGATACAACCCAAAGCAATCTACATATTCAATGCAATCCCTATCAAAATAACACCAGCACTCTTCACAGAGCTAGAACAAACAATCCTAAAATTTGTGTGGAACCAGAAAAGACCCTGAATAGCCAAAGCAATCCTGAAAAAGAAAACCAAAGCTGGAGGCATCACAATCCTGGATTTCAAACTGTATTACAAAGCTGTAATCATCAAGACAGTATGGTCCTGGCACAAAAACAGACACACAGATCAATGGAACAGGATAGAGAACCCAGAAATGGACCCACAAACATATGGCCAACTAAGTTTTGATAAAACAGGGAAGAGTATCCAATGGAAAAAAACAACAGTCTCTTCAGCAAATGGTGTTGGGAAAACTGGACACGACATGCAGAAAAATGAACCTGGACCACTTTCTTACACCATACACAAAAATAAACTCAAAATGGATGAAAGACCTAAACGTAAGGCAGGAAGCCATCAAAATCCTAGACAGGAAAACAGGCAACAACCTCTTTGACCTCGGCTACAGAAAGTTCTTACTTGACATGTCTCTGGAGGCAAGGGAAACAAAAGCAAAAATGAACTATTGGGACCTCATTAAGATAAAATCTGTTGCACAGTGAAGGAAACAATCAGCAAAACTAAAAGGCAACCAATGGAATGGGAGAAGATATTTGCAAATGGCATATCAGAGAAAGGGTTAGTATCCAAAAGTTACAAAGAATGTATCAAAATCAACACCCAAAACCCAAATAATCCAGTGAAGAAATGGGCAAAAGATATGAATAGACACTTCTCCAAAGAAGACATCCAGATAGCTAACCGACACATGAAAAGACGCTCAACATCACTTATCATCAGAGAAGTACAAATCAGAACCACCTCACACCTGTCAGAATGGCTAAAATTAACAACTCAGACAAGAACGGATGTTGGCAAGGATGCAGAGAAAGAGGATCCCTTTTGCACTGCTGGTGGGAATGCAAGCTGGTGCAGCCACTCTGGAAAACAGTATGGAGGTTCCTCCAAAAATTAAAAATAGAACTTCCCTATGACCCAGCAATTGCACTACTGGGTATTTATCCAAAGGATACAGGAATGCTATATCAAAGGGGCACATACACCTCAATGTTTTTAGCAGCACTATCAACAATAGCCAAAGTATGGAAAGAGCCCAAATGCCCATCAATGGATGAATGGATAAAGAAAATGTGGTGTATACACACACACACACACACACACACACACACACGCAATGGAATATTACTCGGCGATCAAAAAGAATGAAATCTTGCCATTTGCAACAACGTGGATGGAACTAAAATGTATTATGCTAAGTGAAATAAGTCAGTCAGAGAAAGACAAATATCATATGACTTCAGTCATATGTGGAATTTAAGATACAAAACAGATGCACATAAGGGAAGGGAAGCAAAACTAATATAAAAACAGAGAGGGAGACAAGCCATAAGAGATTCTTAAATACAGAGAACAAAATGAGGGTTGCTGGAGGGGAGGTGGGTAGGGGCATGGGCTAGATGGGCAAGGGGCATTAAGGAAGACACTTGCTGGGATGAGCACTGGGTGTTATATGTAAGTGAGGAATCACTAAATTCTATTCCTGAAATCATTATTACACCATACGTTAACTACCTTGGATTTAAATTAAAAAAAAAAAAAAAAAAAAGCAGTGGAAGGAGATTCCTTTGCATAGCTCGGGCTCCCTGATCGGGAAGCTCCGGGGTTGAGGATGTCCCAGACCCGGGGGTGGGCTGAGTAGATTGTTCCAGAGAGGAGCTCTGGGAACATGGAGTGGCACAGGGATGTAGACCACAATTCAACCATGTAGCTTGTGAATGGCGTATATTCACAAAAGGCCATTTAAAGATGAGGGCCGGGTAGGAGCTAAAAAAACCCCAAAAAAACACAAAAAACCCCAAGACCCTAACAACCTACGGGGCCTGTAATAATGAAATCTTTTAGTGTATGTCAAAGACTTCGCCATTAGAGAGGAGCGGGGAGATGGACCCAGGAGGAATAGCAGTTAGAGAGAGAAGGGATGATCCTCCTCTCCTTATGACAAAAATGTATGCATCCAGGGAAACAAATCTTTATTTTTAGAAAGAAGACTCGCTTGAAATTTTCTCATTTCCCCCAGTTTATGACCTAGTTAGGAAGATTGAGACATAGGGGGTTGGGGAAAAGACGATTGGAGCCTTACTGTTAAGGAGAAGTAACCATCCGAGTGAGAGTTCTTTATCAGTGATTCTCATGTCTAAAATGTTTCTTTAAATAGGCACACCAAGTGGTCTTTTAAATAAAAATCTATGTGGAAATACAGTTTTTATTTCAATACGTATACTTCAATTTTAATGAAGTTTATCGTGTGGAGAAGCTTCCTAAAGCATAAACCAATGGCAGGACTCCCCTTGGTCTTTTTGTCTGGTGCCCTCCTAAACCGCACACACGATACCTGGGCAGAGCTAACGGAACTTGGGGTGTGTACCTTGTGATTTCTACTCTGATTCCATAATAGCAAACACCCTGCGTTGCCTGTACGCCTCCAGTGCCGGCAGTGAGAGACGGAATGAATTCCTGTTGGCTCCTTTTCTCCAGGTCTGAGAAGCTTCCCAAGCACTACATCATGTTTGTTTTCTTTTCCCTGGGTCCTCTCCACTCCGGAAGCGCAAAGGCAGCTTCGAGGCCTATTACTTAAGAGCGCTTGCTATAATCAGCGTCATCAGAAACGGATTTGCTGTGGTATTCTAGCTCACCACGTGAGGGTGCTTCCTGTTCCATGAAAGTTGAAGAAGTATTGGAAATGACCCCGGGCTTTCCAGACTGATAGCGAGCCTGAGAATTAGAAACCGGGCTCCCATCCAGGGACTCGGAGCCAATAATGAATTTTAAAGCTATCAGAAAACTGGATACTGGCCTTGGTAGGGGTGGGGTGGGGGTGGGGGGTGACTGGATACACAGCATAGCTTTGTTTCCCAGGAGTTGAGGTCTTTCCAGGTCGCCTGGGGACTTGAGGTGGAGGATGCTGGTCCCCCCCCTCCCGCTCCCCCACCTTCCTAACGGAGCTGTGGTCCGTCCTTGCTTAGCCTTTCCACAGCAGGAATGAGCAGGTGGCCTTTAGCGTCGGCCATTTTCATCATATTCTGGGATGACAGTGGCCTTGAGTTTGCGCTTCGGATGGAAACATTTTGTAGCAGAAATCACGTGTGTCTAAATGTCACCTTTGCCGCTTGTTAGCCCTGTGACCTTGGGCAAATCTTTTGGCTTCTTGAAGCCTCATTCCCCCGTCTGTAAATGATGATCCTGTGTAGAATTCTCAGGATTAAGTATGATTACAAATGTAAAGCACTCATTTCGGTTAATTTGAAATCCCCTACAGGAGAGTTCAGGGCTTCCCTCTGCCTGAAAACTTTTTTTTTAAGCCCTCCCTTTACCAGTTTCTTGCAGCCTCACTCTTCAGCAGGAAGTAAAGGGGGCTGGGGACAACCGAGGGGTATACGGAGTGCAGCCTAGGCTCCTTCTCAAGGCCCCAACTTTCCAGAAGCTCCAGGCTTCTGTGTTCTTCTCTTTCACCAAGGCCTGACTTGTGACCTCCTAGCCCTTCAGCAATTCTTTGCTGTACTTGTGCACTGGAGAGAGCTTGTGGGGTTGGGCCCTGCATAGCTGAGTCTTGACCACGCAGCCCCTGTGCTCCCTGTTTGTCTGCCAATGATTGTC
Source organism: Panthera onca (assembly GCF_046562875.1). Lineage (NCBI taxonomy): Eukaryota > Metazoa > Chordata > Mammalia > Carnivora > Felidae > Panthera > Panthera onca. Next base: position 91,920,425 of record NC_138348.1, on the reverse strand, counting down.
CGTGTTCTTACCCTGGAGTACCTGATGATCAAGAGGGAGAGAGCTCTTCCTGTTCTATGGGAGAATAGGTTTCTCACTTATTCTTCCGGTTATTGTCCTAATCTGGGGTTCCAGGACAGAATGGGTATCTCCACCTTATTCTGAGAGCTGTGGGTTGAGTGTGTGACAGGGGCAAGGGGTCAGGGGCGGGGTGGGTGTGGTGCAGTTTAGCAGGTAGATTTGCCACCCAGGTTGAGGAAGGCTGGGAGGATTAACAGACTAATCTTGAGTCATTTTCTTTCTATATACCATGACATTTTGCATCTGGTTTTAGATCTTTGTTTCTTGTTGGCAGGGGCAAAACATGTCCGGGAAAGGAGAAGGCTTGTCAAGGTTAACCTCGAACACGCGGGGGCCAACATCCTGGCCTCTGTGTGTGGCCAGAATGGTACTAGGAGCAGGATGGGGACTGGGATGTACACTGACATTTCTTCTCAGTTTCCACCCTCTTGGGCTTGGGGGCTGCAAAAGAACTGATCTAGGGAACTGGGGAATTTTGAAGCAATAGGAAATATGGAAGAAGCAGAACACTCCTCTGGACGGAGGTGCTATGAGAGTCATATAGAGAACCTGTGGTTGGGGCCATCCAAGGAATCAGTGCATGGAGGGAAGCACAGACTTTTGAGATGAAGGTTCTCATGATGGGTAAGGATTACCGGGGAAGGTTGGAGAAAGAGGGTCTAACCTAAGAGGAACCTCCCCCCGTAGTGACACTGGGTTTTCCAAAGTTCCATTTGGATCCTGCTCCTGAACCAGCGCTCTAACTTGCCCATACCTCTCCATCTAACCTGGTCTGCCATCGCGATCTCCAGCCTTCCATTCAAACAAGGCCATTCTTACAGTATTGGAATCTCAGAGTGTTTGGATGTTTGGTGACATAGACTCTTTGAAGAGGGCCTCCTGCCCCGAACCCCTAACGGAAGCAGCTTCCCTTGCAGAATATTGTTGAGAGACAGGCCTAGAATGACCCCATCAGAGCCCAGTATGGCCACGTTGCCTCTGAGCTGAACATGGCATGGGTCCTGTGTCTGCACGCCCTCTGGCTTGAACCCGACCACAAGGAGAGGAGCCTGCTGTAGGTGTTATTGCCAGTGCAACCAAAGCCATCACCTGCTTTCATTATCTGGGAAAACCGAATCAAAGAAGGGCAAAGAAGTGTGCGTTCCCAGAGCATACCCTGAGCTCTTGGCTTCTTCCTGTGGCTCTACAGGAACAAAAGGACAGAATGGATTTGTTGGAGTAACGGCCCTAACATTTCTTTTCAGGTGGTGAGTAGGTGGGGTGATGTGTAGATACACTCTCTCTTGCCCGTGGAGTCTTACTAAAGACAGGACCATTGTTCCTTGTGTGGATTGAGGCCCCTGGAGATTCATCAGCTGAGAAGGGGAGTCTCACCATTTTAAAGACTTGACCTCTGGTCCCCTCAAGGCCCAGGAAACACTCTCTCCAATGACTATTTGAAGAACCCTGGCCAGAGAAGCTCTCACACTGCTTATATTAACTCTGATTGTGCTGTAGGGCAGTACACGAAGCAGGGGTGGGTGGGGAGGCTCTGAATTGCACAGCCTGGCAAGGGGCATGTCCCGCGAGTTTCCCCAAGTGTTCCCATGTTCCCTCTTGCCCCTCCCTCGCCCTCCCAGGACGCCAGTCTCTGACTGGCCCAGTCCCACCTCAGAGTTCAGAGGCCTCAAGTCCAAGGACAGAACTGCAAGAGTATGGACACAAAACACCGAACAAATTGGGGGTGGGCCCGCGGCCAGTGCGGTGGGAGAGATGCTCCAGGGCCATTTTCTGACTTCTCAGCATCCAGGGTCTGGGCTCTGAGCAGCTGGGGGCACTGGGGTCTCTGGGGCAGCTGAGTGCTGGGAAGCACTTCACCCCCCTTTCTCCCCAGGGTTGTGGAGGAACACAGGCACAGGGGTAGGGCTGTGGGGCAGCAATATAGAGCTCAAGGGGAGGCCGGAGAGCAGACGGCAGTTTCATTAAAGCAAAGTTATAGCTGCCTCTGGAGCCTGTGGGAGGGGCCTCCGGGAAAGGGGTGGGGACCAGAGTGTCCGGTAAGGAGCACAGCGTACTCGTAATGTACTCCTCTGACCATGTAACCACCCCCCCACCCCCACCCCCCCCCCCCCCCCGCCCCTGGCACGCTGCAGCTGGGGACCCGAGTTTGTGCTTGATCAGGGCTTCGGAGGAGGGTGGCGGCAGAGGCGCTGGGGGCGGGGGGCTGTCCTGGAGGCCGCCGCCTCTGGGGTCCTCTGCGCAGCCCCCGCCCCGCAGTCTCTGGGGAGCCAGCAGGTGGCGCGGCCCCTTCCCCCGCCCTTCCCGGTCCCGGGTCTGGGATCCTCAGACGTGAGTCTGCATCCTCCGCTGCAGGGGTCGGCTGGGGTCAGAGTTTTGGGAGGAGGACTGGGAGTGGTGGGAGGAGGAGGCGGAGGCCTTGCTGGCCTTGTCGAACTGCACGTAGCCGTCCTGCTTGCCGCTGCTGCTGACGCTGCTGTCACACTGCGTGTCCAGGAAGGAGCTGCTGTCGCTGAGAGAGCCTCTCTGGAACTCCCGCTCGCAGAGCTCGATGGACGAGCTGCCCATGCCCAGCACGAACCTCTGCCCGTAGTCGTACAGGCGGCCCTGGCCGCTCAGGGTGCTGTAGATGTTGGTGAAGGACATGCCTGTGGGCACTCGCTGCTTGCCTGCGGGACGCAGGTCCGGCTGGCAGCTGCTTAGCGAGATGGTGGGCGTCGAGTGGTGCTCTTTGAAGGTGTTGACGCTGTAGTAGCCGTTGGTGGGGTCCTGGGAGGGGGCCAGAGCGAGAGCGGCGTCACTGGGTGGGCAGTGACTGTGAGGGGGGCTTTCTGGGCTGAGCCAGTCCTCTTTTACACAGGAAGGGCTGAAGGAGACACAGGAGGAAGGGGACAGCTGGGGACATGGCGGGGGGGGGGGGGTTGCTGGAAGGAGCAGCCTGGTGCCTGGGGGGAGGGGGCTGGAAGGTGTTCAGGGGGCAACAGGATGCAACCGGTGGCTCTCTCCCCTGGCTATGTGTCACTATGTCAGGGCAGTGCAAAGCCATTTGAGAACCAGACTCTGTTTCTTGTTTTTGTCCAGAACATGGATACTTAGTTTAAATTTTTTTGTTTGTGAGGAAGCTGTAGGAGAGAACAGTGGGACCCCAGCGTTAACTCTCTTGCCTCCTTCGGCAGATGAGTGTCTTGGCTTAGGCACCTGTCCCCACGGTGACCTCTGGCCTCTCTCGGTTTCCTGTCATTGTTTGTCTGGATCTGAGGCTTGGGCATCGGAGGAGCTCCGAAGACCGGCTTCCACAGCTGGGACTTCTAACCTGCCACTATTCTTACCTTCAGGTTCTGAAACTCCTTCTCCTCCTCTTTGAGGACCTCCAGCTGCTTCAGTACTGAGTCTTGTTGGAATTCACCCCGGTCCATCTACAACCCAGAAACGGCCGCTCAGTGGATTGGAGGTGGGCTAAACGTTTGCTTCCCCCAAGGAAAAGATAGAGAAATGAACGCAAAAGAGGCTGGTCCTCTCTGCCTCCCCCTCCCCACCTCCTCTGGCTGCCTGGCCCATGGAAGGCAGGTAAAGGAGGCAGGAGGAGACTCCAGATGTTGTCATTGTTCCCGAAGCCCCGTCTTGAGAGACAGAGAGAGACAGACAGGAGGGGTAGGGGTAGGGGTGGGGGCCGAGTGGGGGAGGGGAGGTTTGCTAAGACCACACTTTCTTCCCTTGGGCTAGATAGAGCATCTCACTTGGATGATTCCATTCAATCCATGGAGCATGTACTGAATTGTGGGCCAGGCGTACGCAGATTGAGGTGCATGAAGATATATGTGTACACATCAGGGAGCTGGATCTGTAGATAATTATAGGACCTCGACTGCTGGGCACTGAAGGCTTAATGAAGGTTTTTGGAAAGAATCACAATGCATCACTACCTGTGAGATGCTGGCAACAGGGGCCACACCTGTTATTCATAGCAATGACTTGAATGTCCTAAGGGTTATCTTCTTAGCAGAGGCCAAAGAACCTAGGGGCAAGGATCACTTCCTGCTTCTCTTTGGGTCCCCAGCACACCCGGTACAGCACCTTGTATATTGTGGTCATTGACCAGAATGCTTTTGGAACGGAATCATATGCAATCATCTTGATTTGTCATGCCTAGCGCAGTGCCCAGTATATGGTAGGGCCGTCACAAATGTCCTGTTTCTGTTGGATGGATGAATGAAATGGCATAGCTCTAAATGACTGAAAATTAAAATAACAGACTGAAGGTGGAGAATGAAGCATGCTTGGCACACAGTGGGTACATGAATCTGAATAACCACAGTGATGCTTATTTTGTGGCACACAGATGCCTCCCCGGCGTCCCTTCTGCACGTGACATGATCTAGGACAGGCTCCCACCCACTCTCTGAGCTGGGACGTTTCTTGTTCCTTGTGACTCACTTTCTTGGTCTCTTTCTGGAGCCTCATGAATCAACCAGAGGGCTTCCATACTGTTTCATTCCAGCCAATGCTCTGTTTCTGCCTGGATTAGAGTTCTTTCCTCCCAGATTCAACTTCTAAGCCTGCCTCCCATCAGGCTTAGAAGAGCCATACAGGGGCCTGGGGGTAGAGGGAGTCGGGGAACTAAGGTCTCCCCAACGGGAGGCTTAGGGACAAAGCCCTCAGCAGGTCCCTCCCCCTCCACCCCACCCAACCACACACACCCTCTTAAGTGACTGCTGAGCAACCCGCACTCTTTTAGAGACAGTCTGAGGCAACCAGAAGTGAAGGGAATTTAAGGCCCTGTTTGGGATGGAGGACAGGCCAGGGTCCTTCCACACCAGCCTTGATGAAACCCATCTACGGAGACCCCTGTCCCTCTCCGGATCTAGGCTCTGGTTTCCACTCTTGTGATGTCAGGCGTCAGGCACTGTGTTAGGCCTGGAGGAAAGAGACATGCAAAGACTTGGGAACGTGCCCTTGGTGGGACTCCGAGAAAACTGGGGGGCTGACACGTAAGCAGAACGATGCACTATAAAAGAGGAACAGGCAAAGTGTTGGGGGGAGAGCAGGAAGTGCGTGGCTCTTCCCGCAGGGGAGGACAAGGACAGACAATTATGGAAGAGGTGACATTTGAGCTGATTCTCAAAGGAGAGTGTGAAATTCAACAGACAAAACCAACAGGCAGAGGGAAGAGCCTGTGGAAAGCCTCCAAGGTAAAAAAGACTCAAAGGCCAGGAACTGCAACGTTTTGGAATGTCTGGAGGGCTGGGTGCCTTTCGTAGGAAGATGGGGCTGGAAAGGCCAGCAGCCACCTCTTGATGAAGGAAGGGCCTGCTGACATGCTTGGTGGTCGGACTTTATCTAGTCGACACGGGGAGCCACCGAAGGATTTTAAGCAGGCTAGTAACAGGATCCGATTTGCATTCTAGAAGGACCCTTTTTGGGGGACTCTGGAGGGTGGGCTGAATCAGGTGGTAAAAAAAATAAATAAATAAGGTGGTGAGACCACTAAGCCGTTGTAATAGTCCAGGGAGCCACGATGAGGCCCTAGTAGGGAAGTGATGGTGGGATAGAGGCGAGGGCACATATTTGAGACAGTTTTTTGAGGTGCAGTTGAAAGGACCTGAGAATGAGAATTAGAAAGAAAAAGACCAGTGAGGAAAATGTCTGTTAGATTCAATAATGTCGGTGAGCATCTACCAGGAACTGTGAGGCTCTGAGACACAGGGACGAACAGGCAGCTCGCTCACGGTCTAGTGGAGACAGATAAGGGAAGGGGTGATTTCAGAGCCACACGGTGGCTCCCGTTTCTTGAGCACTTAACTGTGTTCCTTGGGCTCCAAGCCCTTTTTGCGTTTACCCATTCAGCTGTCACCACCTCCCTGTGCTCTATGTCTTTCATCCCCACTTCACAGATGAGGAGACTGAGGCACAGAGAAGCCCATGCTCTCTACGCCCTTGCCTGCTGCTGCTACTCCAAGGTATTTTAACCATGACATAGTATGCACTAGAGTTTTCTAGCACGGCTTTTCAGATTCCTGCTCGTATAACTGGGCGGATTACCGTCTATCAACGGGAATCAGGAAGAGGAGGGGCAGGCTTAGGTTTGCTGGAAAAGTTATGAGTTTGCTTCTGGTAAGCAGTCTAGTTTCCGAAGAGGAACCTACGTTTCTTGCAGACTTTTTGGGGGGAAGGGGTGGGGGAGGGGCAGGGCATGTACCAAATATCTATAATATTCATGTGTGTATAGAATTATGTATAGAATACCTATGTATTCTATACTGAGCCTGGGTGGCTCAGTTGGTTGAGTGTCTGACTTCGGCTCAGGTCATGATCTCGCGGTCCGTGAGTTTGAGCCCCGCGTCGGACTCTGTACTAACAGCTCAGAGCCTGGACTCGGCTTCGGATTCTGTGTCTCCCACTCTCTCTGCCCCTCCCCTGCTCATGCTCTGTCTCTCTCTGTCTCAAAAATAAATAAAAACACTTAAAAAATTAAAAAAAAGAATTATGTATTACGCAACAACAACGTTATGGCAATTTATGCATATGTCTTGTCTCTCTACCGAATAAGTCAGGTTCTTTGAAAGCTGGGACTACATCTTCGAGTCTCCCAGAACACCAAGTGTAATGGAATAGACAGACGATAACTCATTGTTGGCTGAGAGTAGGTGTCTGACCTATTATGGGGGGGGAGGGCACATCTTGACCGATGCTCTACTTCTGGAGAGCATCCAGGCCACCAAGAAGCCTCTGGAACCAGGACCTTCAGGGCACCGAGATCGGGGTGGGGCGGGGATAAGATGGCGTTCTCACCATCAGCTGCTTGATGGTAGGGTGTTCCTCAGCCTCCCGACCAGACGCAGGCTCCTTGTGGACAATCTCCACTCGGATGTCATTCTTGGCCGACACAACCCCTTTGAGATCTGGACGTAAAATAGGCAAGGACAGATGACAGGTTCAGTCCTCATCCTCAGGTGTTAGGGCCTGAGATGTTGAGCCCCTGCCGCCCCCGCCACCCCCAGGGCTTACCCTTCAGTCCCTGAACTCAGTGGCTTCAGACTCCCCTCACCCCCCCCCCTCCCCCAAGCAGAACACCCGTGTGGACGGGCTGTGGGCTGTTGGGGCCTCAGCTCTCTTCCTCTGTTGGCCCTACTGCATGCATTTCGGCCTCTCGCTGCTGTTGTCCTGGCTTCAGACGCCATCCACATCCATTTGTCTGCTTTACAGAGCTAGGTGCTTTTTATCCCTCTCAATTCTCACCTTCTTCTAGAAGTCTTCTCTGGCCTACTCTACCAGGCTCTGATCTCTCCATGTAGAGAGTCGCAAATCTTACTGGTAGAAAGGACCTCAAGGTCCTGGGGCCAACCCCCCTTGCCCAAAGCGGAAACATCACATGGACCACAAGGGGTGGTCCAGTTCCTGTGTCAGTGTTTTCACAGTGGAGGTGTTAACGCCTTCTAGGGGGGGCGGCCCATTAATCGTCTGGAGAGCTCTGTCAGAAAATTCTTGCTAAAACATTCTCCCCTGTAATTTCCATTGAGAGGGGGGTGAGGGAGCTTCCAGGACCACCTCACTGGGGGAAGTCAAGAGGGCCAAGGCTGCGGAATTTGCAGTGGAGGAAACCTCGTGGGGGACATCCAGCTTTCTTCTAGTACATGAGAGCTGCCCAGCGGTGGAGGGAGTAGGCTTACTCTGATTGTTCATTTTGTGCCTTAGAATCATAGAACATTAGAGCCAGGGGGGCCACAAATGTCACACCATGTCATCCCTTGCTGTTAGACATGAGGAAACTGAGGCCTAGAGTAATGGTGGCTTGCCCAAGCTCACATGGCGGAAAAAGGTAGGGCTAGAAGACCGTGTCTCCACTGTTTTCCTCCACTCAGCCATCCCGTCTGACGCTTCCACGCGTGTGTCTGTCGCACGAAACGTCAGAGCTACGGCCGGGGTGAAACTCCAGGCACACGTGATTCTTCAAGAGTGCACCCGTGCCAGAATTTTATTGCTAGTGACTACAGACCTTTAAAAGTCTTCACAAAGGGATTCCTCGAATGCTTCCCGGCACCCCCCCAACCCCATGTGTAGGTGACCTGCCTTTCTGGTTAGACTAGCAGAAGTCGGAGGGGGCAAAGATCAAACCACCTCTCCCCCTCCCGGCCCTCCCAGATTTCTCTGCCTTCTATGCAGCCGCACGCGTTCCATCCAAAGTGCTGGCTGACTGCCTTGTCAGAGTTCCAGTTCGGTCCAGTTCCGCATCAGCTGAGAGCCCACCATGTGCCAGACAACACACACAGCACTGCACGTACAGAGGTGCAAACAAAGACCCCATCCCTGCCCCAGCAGCTCACAGCACCGTTAGGGCCCCCTGCTCATTGCACTCCTGCTTACTTGCTCTCCGGGGCAGTCTAAGCCTGGCCTTTTTCTCTGTCCCCCTCCCTGAGATCCCGGGGGTCCCTCCCGTACTTCTCTGGGAGCGCGCACAGCAGAAGGCCACGATGGTTGCCATAAGGACGAGGAAGGCCACGCCGGCTCCTACGGCCACCCCGATGATGACGGCCATCGGCACAGACTCTGTGGGAGAGAAGCAGGTGGGGCTGATGAGAAATCCAGGGAAACCGACTCTCCCCGAGGGGGCCTTAGCCAGGGTCCTGGACCACTGCGCTCAGGCCCTCCTGGGCAGTGCCTCGAGGGCTTGGGTGGGCATAGGCCGAGTCCAACAGGGGTCAGCTCCAGCGGGACTCAGGGTGGAGGAAGGGTGGGAGGATAGGGGGAGGGCAAGAGCAGGGGCGGGTGGGGAGGGAGGCAAGCAGACATGGGGCGGGGCGGGGCGGGGCGGGGAGGGCTACCCGGAGATGAGAAGCAAGGCTGGGTACTCTTTAGCTTCCCTCTGTACTAAACCAGGAATACTCTGTAGGGAAGTGGCTGCAGGGGCCTGCTGGGCATCAGGGTAGTAGCCGCCAGAGGCCCAAGTCTTAGGTGCCGGGGTGGAGGGGGTTGGGGGGGGGTGCATGGGATCGCATCTCCCCCCTCCCACCTCTCTAAGGAGAAACTATCCTTTTCCTCGAACTTCCCCACCCCCCAGTCCTCCCGGGCCAGTGCTCTGGGCATCTAGGCAGCCCTCCGGGAGAGAAGCCTCCAGCTAGGCAAGCCCTCACTCCCTGCTGAGTTTCTTTCGCAGTCTAGCGCCCTAGCCCTGTAGAGATGCAGAAGGGGAGGGGCAGGTATGGGGGGAGGGGTGTTCCAGATAGCCCTGGTCCTTCTGTGGTTGCATATGGGCCGGAGCACAGGATTTGGAGCCCTGAAGAGTCCACTGGGAATAGAATTAGAAAATGCGGGGGCAGGGAGACCTTACAGCCTGCTGAGTCCAAGCCTCCCATTTGTAGATGGAAACACTGAGGTCCAGAGAAGTCACTTGACTTGGTCAAGGACACACAGCTAGAGTCAGGGCAAATCCAGGCTTCCTCTTGCTCCCTACCTAGCTCTGTCTGCTGTATCACACAGCATCCTCTAAAGTTCACGTGCTTGGTACAGCCCAGACTCCATCACTTCTTCTGAGAAACTTACTTCACCTCTCTTTTCTCTAAAATGGGATAATTATAGTACCCAACTCAGGGGGTTGTTATGGGGTTTAGATGAGTGAATGCAGGGGCGCCTGGGTGGCTCAGTCAGTTAAGTGGCCAACTTCAGCTCAGGTCATGATCCTGTGGTCCGCGAGTTCGAGCCCTGCATCGGGCTCTGAGCTGACGGCTGAGCCTGGAGCCTGCTTTGGATTCTGTGTTTCCCTCTCTCTCTGCCCCTCCCTTACTCTCGCTCTGTCTCTGTCTCTCTCTCAAGAAATAAATAAACATTAGATGAGTGAATGCAGGTAAAGGCCTTGGAACTGAGCCTGGCTCCAGGTCTATTCAAGTATTTTCTCCTGTTTCTGTATGGGAAGAAATGTAGCAGGTCAGAACCTTAGATGAGAAGAAAAGTCCTTTTAGAGCCTCCCTGTCCCCTAACCTGTCCCACATCGTCAGTGTGGATGACTGCAGGACGTCTAGGGATTTGTCTTGGGCTGGGGGTTAGCCTCTCATTGCTGTTGTTTGCTTTAAAGCGAGGAAGAGAGGAAGAAGCCCTCAAGCTCCGGCCTCTGGATGCAGCTGGGGGGCGGTGGCGGGTGTCTTCCCCCCAGGGGGAGCAGGTGCCTGGGGATGGCAGTATTGGTGATGATGCTGGTACTCTCCTTCCACCCCAGGGTTATGCACAGTAGTGCACTCATCAGCTGCCTCTTGGTGGCCAAGATCACTGTTAGAGTGACAGGGGAGGGGACAGGAGAAGGTGGATGTGGAGAACACTCAGGGATGAAAAATGGGAAGTGTTTGGGTTGGGCTCAACACTCAGAAGTAGAAGAGGGGACCAGAGCTCAGTAGAACTCAGACCCATGAGCTTGCTTTGGGCAAATAAGATGATTCTATCTCCAGGTTTTAATTCTTTTAGGAAAGGAAAGCTCATTGGTTCTGTACTTTTGACTTTTATTAATTTGCGTTTGATTTAGTTCCTCCTCGATTCCTAGTGAGTCTCCTTGGAAAAACTGGAGTCTTGTCTCAGACGAGCTCAGAGCCAAAGGATGACCATGAAAAGTTCCTGAAGCTCTCTATACCTCAATATTCTCCCATAAAACTAGAGAACCAGGCAATGAATGGTATCTAAGGTGACTTTTGACTCTGGCATCCTGTGAGGCCACCTTTCCTCGACTTGTTAACAGCTGGGAAGGCACCGACTTATCTGGAGAACTGTTCCTGAGTGGGCAGGCAGGGGCAGAGAGAGAGAGAGAGAGAGAGAGAGAGAGAGAGAGAGTCTGCTGGGAACAGGGGGACCACCGGGGTGGCATTCCCTGTGCAACCCGCTTGTGTATTTTCTCCTTGCCTGGCTCCCTGAGGTCTGCTCTAGGCCACCTGTGCAGGTTTTACTTCTCAGATGTCCCCTGGAGAAGGCCTGGAGGGAGGGGAGGCCTGCTCAGCCTCTCCTCCTTCCAAGGAGGGGGACTGGACTCTGCCATGAAGGAGGGTGTCAGGGACTGCAGATGAGTGTGAACAGACACAGGTGAGATGGAGACAGGAAGGCGACACCACCTCCAGCTCTGGGAGTGGCTCTGAGGGGTGACAGGGAGAATACAGCAGGAGCTCTTACTGTGCTGCCTGGGAGTTGGCCTGTGCCAGGGCTGATGCTCTTAAAGGGGCATGTCCGCCCAAAGGGGAGGGTGTGTGGGCCCCACAAGGAGTCTGATGAAGGAACTGGCAGGGCCTAGCTCCTTCAGGGTCCATGTGGCAGAGGACCCCCCCACATCTTCCTTATGGTCTTTGTCGGGCCCCGTGGAGTCTGGCTTGCAATGCCCTGATTCTCCTCTTGGGTTCCCGCTTGGACAGTCGGGGCAATGGTCCTCCTGTGGGTTCCCAAGACAGAGCCACTGAATCCTGGGAGCCCGATGACCGCTTTGCTGCTGGGAGCCTAGAGAGGGAGGCACTGCCCAGCAGCCTCAGCAGGGTGGGTGCGATGACAATTCCATGGGGAGCTGTGTTGGGGAAGGGGGGCAGAGGCAGCTGAGCGGAAAGCATGGATTAGCATGGATTATGCAACCAAGGTGCTGGGAGGCCCTGGCATCCTGGGAAGCACGGCCAAGCTGGTGATGATGTTGAGAAGCAGGAAGAGTCAGGGAGAGCCTGGACACAGAGGGAGGCCAGGCCTGGGGGCGAGCTGACCCGAGAAGGGAGGAGTGGGGCTTCCAAGAAGAGAAGGGATGGGAGGGACAGAGGAGGAGGGGCAAGAACCGGTGTCCTGGGCTGCGAGGAGCCTTTGGGCTCTGGTGGCAGTGACAGAGGGGACAGGTCTCTGGAGTCCGTGGACCCAAGCTGGCTGGGAACCCCTCTCCCTGCTCTGGCTGCACTAAAGCCTGGAAGCGGGGGGAGGGCAGAGAAGTTAGTGGCCTGCGCAGGCCTCCCTCCCCCTTTTAGGGCCCCTCCCCCACTAGCCCAGAGGTCCCTTCCTCCCCGCCCAGGGAGCTCTCATGTCTCCTTCCGTACCTGCTTCCAGCCCGGCTCCCGACTTCATTTCCGAACCTGTTTGGAAATAAAGCAAGCGTCCACAGCCAGGGCCTGGCTGGCCAGGGTGGGGTGGGACTGGGGCCGGCCATCTGGTGGGGATTGGGATGAGGGGCTCCCTCCTCTCTCACGGTTCCGGGACCATCCCACAGACCCAAGCTAACTGAACTGAACTTGGAGTTCTTTCAGACTGACTTAGAAGAGACTCCAGAGCGGGGGAGGGACCAGAGAGAGAAGTTAAGCTTGGGAGGGTGGGAGTGTCTGGAGAGGTTGGGGTTTGAACACTAAGGGGAGGGCATGGAGATGGGGGCACTGAGGGGAAGACATGGAGGGCAAGCAACGGGGAGGGGGCGCTGGGAGGGTTTAGGATGATGTGTAGATGATAGTATGCAAATTATGTGCAAAGCATTATGCAAAGCAGCACCTATTAGTGAAGAGGTGTAGGGAGACATTGATCCACAGGGTAGCGCTGAGGTCCAAAGGGTCCAGCTGAGACCACCTGCTGGGCCCAGAAACTCTTGCCGGGGCCTGACAGCCTGTGGGTGAGCCTTCATCTTGGAGGAGTCAGACACCGCCAGGGCCAAGGACCCTGGACCGTCCTGTCTGCCACAGACCGAGTCCCCTGGCAAAGGGGCAAGACGTGCCGCCCGTCCCAGGACCAGCCGTCCGCTGAGCTTCTGGGAACCGTGCTGCCGCGCCCCTCTGAGGCTCCCACCCTCTCGTCCACATGAGACCTTAGAGCAGACACTGGAGTTCTCAGCATCTCCCTGACCAGGAGCTGGGCAGTCTATACATGGGGCCACAGTGGGGTGAGCCTTGTTCCTCCCCCTTCTCCTCTTCCCTCTCACGCACCCAGCAGGTCTGAGCCCTCCTGCCCAGCGCTGCCCTCTGATGGGGGCGGGGGGGGGCCCTTCAGAGCACAGTGGTGTGTGTGTCTCCTATGTTCCTGGAGGAAGTACAGGTGATCTGAACCTGACCCCCCAAGTTCCGGGGACTGGGACAGCTCCAGTGTTGCCCCTTAGCCTAGCATGTGCACTTTGGGGGACTTTCAGGTGACCGGACTGGCTTGTCATCTTAACAGGCTAGGCCAGGCTCCCCAACACATCGCTTCCGGTGTATCCCCGCAGGGACAGTCCTCAGTGGATCACACACCCCTAAGGGCACTAGGAAAATGCCAAGTGCACAGAAGCCAGGGCCCTTAGAAGCTGCTGGAAGGCTGATCATGGCAGTCAATTTGGCTTGCTCTGTGGTCGGTCACCTATCCCTGAAACGTTGCCCTGAAGAACCATCATCCTCAGCAGTTTTCTCCCCATCTCCTTTCCTGGTGTGGGATAATGGCTTTGCCTTGGGGGAACTGGACCAAAGAGGGCCCCTTCGGTGACCTAACCAAGGCCGTGTAGCACGTTAGGAAGAGCGCTGTGACTTGTCCTTGGGCTCAATCTGCCTGTAGCCTTAGCTGGGCTCTGTCCCCTCAGGACCCCGGAAGACCTCGCCTGGGGCCCTGCCCTAGGTGGGGAGGGGGCCTGCTGGTCCCATCACCCCCTGGTGGCCCCGGAGGCTCCTACCTTGTTCCTTGAGCCGGATGATCTCCGTGTCAGAGCCGAAGCTGTTCCAGGCGGTGCAGTTGTAGATGGTCTGGAAGTCAGCCCGAACGATGTTGCTGATGGTCAGGGTGGAGATGACCCCCTCCTCGGTGCTGACCGTCTCCACCGTGTAGCGCCCCGACGTCCCGGACTCCAGCACGTTCTCCTTCCAGGACCAGGCCTGTCCGAGTTGCTCAGTTAGGAGAAGATGCCTACCAGAGCCACCATGCCGCCTCCCAGACGGTATTTCCATCGTCTTAAGGGAAGCCTTAAGTGGGTCTGCACTGGGACATTTTCCAGGCAAACAAGGAACGCTGTGGCAGCGATTGGAGCCCTCCCTCGGCTGGCCTGTGCGGGTACCCCTGACCCTGTGCTGCCCTGGCAGGTAGAGGCAGAAGACCAGCCCCAGAGTGACTGAGCCTCGTCTTGCGAGAAGGTGGTGGTCAGTGCAGGCAAATGCTTGGAGGGCACCGGGGAGCCAACGGTGCTTTCTCATGCTTGGGGCGGGTGACATTTTGGACTGGATCATTCCTGGTTGTGGGGGCTGTCCCACGCACTGAGGGAAGTTTGGCAGTATCCCTGGCTTCCACCCACTCGATGCTGGGGGCCCCCTTCCAATTATGACAAACAGAAATGTCTTCAGACAATGGTAAATGTCCCCGGGGTGGGGTGGGGGGGCAAGATTGTCCCAGTTGAGAACCACTGGCCAAGAGTCAGAGCTCTATGAAGAGAGAGATCAGGAGTGAGTGGACTATTCTGCAATGGGCATGTGTTACAGTTATCATTTAAAAATTTTAAACACGTGTATTTATTTATTTTGAAAGAGAGACAGCGTGTGGGAGAATGGGGGGAAGGGCAGAGAGGGAGGGAGAGAGAATCCCAAGCAGGCTTCACCTTGCCAGCACAGAGCCTGATGCAGGGCTCGGTCTCACAGAGAGTCGAAACCAAGAGTCGCACGCTTAATTGACTGAGCCACCCAGGTGCCCCTCATTTTAAAATATTAAAGAGTGACGCGAAAGGGGAGGTGTAGGTATCAGTTCTATGGGTGAATTCTTGCAATTTTTGTGTGAATTTTTGGATGGTGAGTGAATTGAATGCCCGAGAAAGTATGTAACAGCAATAATACTCTGATAATAATCGGAGTTTACAGAACGACATCTTTAGCTTTAAAGCCTCAGCATCCCAGCCTCTGGCAGTCACAGGCACCTGTTGTTCAGTGCGCGTCCCCTACACCCTCCCTGGCACCACCGCACTGTGGGAGGGTCGAACAGCCCTGTGGAGCTGACCCTGGGGCAGTCTTCTATGTCCTGATAGAATAGATGTCTGTCCTAGGCAATGGGGATTTACTAAAAATAGTATCTGACTCCCAGGAATGCTGGAAAATGCTCATCTTTGTTTTCGTGCCTGGGCTTGCACCAGTTTCCGATGGACTTGGGTGAAGACCCTTGCTTTTGCAAACGCAAACACCCAGCAGGGCCAAAGTGTGAACTCTTCAGGCTGCCTTAGCTGCACTGCGGGCGTGAGTTTTGAGGAAGGGAGGGGAAATGGAATGATACTTTTAGAGGCGAAA
This sequence comes from Panthera onca, assembly GCF_046562875.1. Lineage (NCBI taxonomy): Eukaryota > Metazoa > Chordata > Mammalia > Carnivora > Felidae > Panthera > Panthera onca. Next base: position 91,905,165 of record NC_138348.1, on the reverse strand, counting down.
CCTTGATAAGTGGGGTAGGGCTCTCCGTGGGCATTAGGGCAGTGGAGGCCAACATAGAAGGACTCTAGGGCATGCAGAAAGGGAGTCTGCGGACTATAAACCACACCCTTTAAGATTTTGCCAAAGTTTGCCTTGAACCCAGGAAAGGGAAAAAATCACCTGGCTTTTTTTTTTTTTTTAAGTTTTTTTTTTTAAATGTTTATTTATTTTTGACAGAGAGAGAGAGAGAGAGAGAGAGAGAGAGAGAGAGAGACAGAGCATGAGCAGGGGAGGGGCAGAGAGAGAGGGAGACACAGAATCCAAAGCAGGCTCCAGGCTCTGAGCTGTCAGCACAAAGCCCAATGTGGGGCTCGAACTCACAGACCTCAAGATCATGACCTGAGCTGAAGTCAGACGCTCAACTGACTGAGCCACCCAGGCGCCCCTCACCTGGCATTTCTTTCAGCCAACCTCGCTTGCCCCTCTGCTCCCAGCATGCAGAATTTGCTTGGAAGCATTACTGTTAGGGCACAGCTGGACAGCAGAGTTAAATGCACTTGCAGATGAACCCTGGGATCACCTTGTCTTCGTGATGCCTTTCCAAGAGAGACAAGGCAGGTATACTTTCCCCCACAGAGGACAGGAAGCTTGGAGGTTGTGCACTGACTGGCCCAGTGGTTACAAGCTGCGGGCTGAGGTGACCCGCCAGGCTGCTGGCTGTGCTGGCAGAACCCCAAACCCTCCCCTCCCGGCCCCAGGGCACTTACAATTCGGTCGGGGGGCGGCGTGCTCCGGATAAAGCACTTGATCTGACCCTTCTCCCCGTGGAGGGCATGCTGGGTCTGGGTGCTGGAGATGATGGGGGGTCCTGTGGGGGAGACAGCATCACATCAGGGATTCAGGAAAGGCAGGTTCCCTGGCTGGACCCTTCTTGGGCTTGTTCAGAAGTTGATCCATTAATTCAAGTATTCAGCAAACATTTACCGAAGGCCTGTATGTGTAAGGTAAAGTGCAAGGCAGGAGACTCGAAGATAAATTAAGCGTTCAGTCATAAACCTCTCAAGGGATGACGAGTGAACGCTTCTAAGTCAGAATGCCCAGAAGACATAAATAACTGTAATAAAAGGTGGTGAGTGTTCGTACAATGGAGCAGTATGGATGAAGTGCTGACCGACTTCAGAGGAGAGAGAATAGTTCTGCCTGGCGGATGGTGGGGAAAGCTTTATGAAGGAGGTGGGAAACTGAGAAGGGAGTAGGGGAAGTGTCCGGGAGGAAGGCCACTAAGTAATGCTGGCTCTAATGTCACCTCCGCCTTACCCAGCGGTTTCCATTTTCAAGCCGTTTTCCCCCACGGCCAGGAGAGGGTGCTCTTGCCTAACAAACCAGGAGTCCTTGCAAGGTTGGGCAAGCCCGGGAGGAAGAGAAATAAATGGTGGGATGTTGTTCCTCTACCAAGGGGAGATCACATTGGGGATCACCAATGGCCGGACACGTTCACAGCTCTCATCTCTTAGGTGTCTTAGGAGAGCCCGTGGTTCATTGCTTTGCCTGCTTCCACTTACACACCAGGTGAGACCACGCTCCAAAGCTGATCCTGACATCCCATCTAGTGTGGCGGGGGGAGGAAGGGAGAGAGAGACAGAGAGAGGGAAATGTTTGTCGATGTCTCCAGGAGTACCTGCCTTATCCACCTCATCCCACAGCCTAGACAGTCCACCTGGAACCTGCAATCTAAGAGTGCTTCCCGTCCAGTTCTGCCTTTTATCTAACCTAAGTCTTTCCTACAGGACGCCCACCCGGCAGGGAAAGGGGGAGGGAGGAGAGGCTAATTCAGCCATTTGTTCAGCTAACTTCCTGGCTGGATTGGGCGGTTGAACAAGGGGTGTAGGGATGGAGACCTTCATGCTCCCTTCCCAATCCCCGGGGCAAAGGTTGGAGCTCTGGTGGCGGAAAAGCGAGGAAAAAGAGCTAGAACAAGGGATCTGGAGGACAGGCAAATTTATGCTGGGAACAAAACAAAATTCGCTGTAAACATAATTGCTGTTTATTAGCCACCTTAATTAAAACAGATTTGCATTTCTATGAGTACCTCTCAGCCAACGGGTTTGGGGGGGTACTGGGAGACACTCAGGTGACTGCTACTGAGTTCAGGATGGCTAACAGCTGGGACCCTCCAGATAAGGGCTTCCAACCCGGGGCGCCTCTGAATGTGGGTGGGGCTAGTTTCTCTCTTGGATATTTATGCTCCAAGAAGTCTTTGGCCAAAAAGGCAGGAGGGCTGGATGTTTTAGGAACTTGGAGGGCACTTTGTTTCGCTGTTAGCTGAAAGTAATGATACCACAAAACTGTTTCCCTTCACCTCCCAGGAGCTAGGAATTCTCCGGGGGTGGCCCTCAGGCATTCTAAAAGCCATCAGGCAAATGCGTGTGTTTAAGGGCTTTTTAGAGGAAAAAAGAAATCAGAACAAAGGTAGATGGGGTTGGGCAATCAAAGCACAGCGGGAGTGTGGTTTATCTCCCCTTGCCCATAGATCCCAGGTTGGAGCCAAACCAGTTGAGACATGTGCCAGTTTGCTCCCCAAAGGGCAACGGGACGCAGTCGCCCACCAGCCGGGATCTGCTGTGAGGAGAACCCCATCTCGTTTTGGATCCTTTCATACTGTCCTGTCTCTTGAGCCCAGTGTAGGCCCCTTTCCAAAAGGCTCCGCCATCCCTGCACCTGTTCTCTAGACAGTTCCTCTCCTGTGCCCGGCTGGCAGGCTCTTCCCGCTGGGCCACTTAATCCATCCCCGGGCATCAGGGCAAGATGACCTTAGTTTGGCAGAAACAAACGAACGGCTTCCTTGCTTCACTCTGATCCCTTGGGCGTTTCTCTTCCTGGAGACCTGGGGGAGCTGGTGCCAAGACTGGCGGCAGAGGAGGGGGTGTAAACATGATCCCTGGCAGGTGCAGATTAAACCCTGGGTAAGTGCCAGGGCACAGGCTGGGGTGCCCCTTCCAAGAGAAATGTCCCTCCAATGTGTACGTCCCTCTCACCCCCCCCCCCCCCCCCCACCAAGAAACCACTTTGAATCCCTATTGGGAAATGCCTGAATGTGTAAAGTGGCAATGGGATGTCAGTCCCTCCTTTATCCACCGTTTTCCCCGGAAACGAGGATGTTCCTTGAACAGCTTCAGGCGTGGGGACCCTGGAGCCCACGTGGGAGTCTGAAGGCCCCCAGCCCGGTGGCCGCAGTCATGGGCAGGGCAGCGGGGGAAGCTGCTGATTTCACCAGGGCCTGGTGCCGGAGCTGAGTGTCAGACTCCAGAGCAACAGGAAAAGGCTGCAGCCTGTGTTGCCATGGATATACGGAGGCGCGCGATCAGATGCTGTTATTTTTAGCCCTGCAGCGCCAATTTATTGGTGGTGTCCTGGGGACACAGAGGAAGGCAGGAAGACTCCTGAGTCAGGGTTCTGCCCAGGACAGGTGGTCTGTGAGTGCCCCCGGGGTCTGAGCAGATTCACCCTCCCTCTGGGGCTGCCCTGGCTCTTGGGGAGGAGGAGAGGAAAAGAAATCGATGGAGGGGGTCTGGCTAATGAGGAAGTCAGAAGGGGATGGCTGTGGAGGCACCAGGCCGGTTTCAGTTTGCCAGGCAAGGGGGAGAGTAGATGAGGCTGCCTGGGGGCAGCTTCCTGGATCGAGATGAAGCCGATGGGGCAGATTTCTAGAACACGACTCAGCCCCTCCTCAGGACCCCCATCTGGGGACAGGACCCAGAGGCCCTGTACGTGTGGGTCTGGGGCTCAGAGCCCCAGGACTTTGACCTGAGGCATGAGGCAGACTACGTGGGGCGAGGGGGCTTGAAAAGGGAAACCAAAAGCCCGGTGGAGAGAGGAAGTTTGGAAACACCAGAGGGACTTGGCCTTAGCTTTTCTCGCTCTCTCAAACCGGCAGCTTTGGTTCCCCACCATGGCCCAAGCACGTATCGTGACAGGGACGTTGGATTTCCATCTTGGTGCTACAGGCTTCTTGGGTCTGACCCAGCTTCTCTGTGACCTGCTGTATCCCACCATCCGAGCCTGGTTCGACGCGCCGTCCCCTAAATGTGTCATTTAACAGTCATCTAGTAACCCGAACTGTGTTCTTGGAGAGATAGGAAAACGCTCTCCTGCTGTAATGGTTTTATCATGTGTAATAAGACACGTTCTGTGCCTTCAGGAAGACCCCCTGAATGCTTGGTCTTGCGGAAATTGTGGCAGGTCTCTCTGCTTGAGCAGCTCTAATGCAATGGGAAGGCGCCAACCAGGAGTCACGGGAGATGCTCCCTTAAATGCCCTGCAGGGCCAAGGTCAAGGTCAAGGGTAGACACAGAATCTAAATTGACTGTCTAGTGACCCTCTGACCCTCTCTGCCTGGCCAGGATAAAATTCATTAGTTACCACTGTTAGGGCTGGGACCCCTTAGGAGTAACAAAGAAGGAGGAAGGTGACCCATCTAGCCAGGTCCTTCCTCCTCTCGGGGCTGGGCTTTGACACAGGCTCAAAGAGGTGGACAGAATTGCTATGGATCCAGGGTTGGAGGTGGGAGCAAGGTCCAGAACCAGCGATAGCCCCTCTGAGGCAATGACTGGGACCAAGATGCCTTGGGCCCCTCTCTGCTCCCTCCCACCCCCCCCAGCATGAGTGAGGGTCTTACCATTGACTGTCAGGGTCACCTCTCGCTCTCCAGCTCCCACCCGGGGCACCACGGCTCTGCACACATATTTCCCAGCATCCTCTTGACGGACGGTTTTGAGGGTCAGTGTCTTTTCATTGCTCAGGACCTAGGAGAATCGGGGGAAGATCAGATACAGAAAACGGAGCCCGGCTCTCTCTGTGTCCGAAGAGAACCCGAAGAGCTGAGAGGCAGGCCTGCTGGACGTGACAACAGTCTCCAGCACCTCAGTAAGAACCAGGGGCGGGGTAGGAGGCAGGGTGGCCACTGAGCTGTCCAGAGGAGGTTCACAGCACAGACGCCTCAGTGTCTAAGGGCCGGGCACATGGGGGAAGGGGTGAGTGTGGAAGGGGGAGGGGCACCTCCTGGCTGGGGTCCTGAGGCTTTCTCACACAGGCAGGGCTCCCCACCAGCCGGTACCGGGCTGGTCCCGCTGAACTTGTTTGGGGGTGCCTGCACCTGTCTTTTCTGAGGCATTTTCAGTATCCTTTTGAGATAGAGTTTGGGGTGACCCAAAGACTTTGGCATTAGCTAGCTCTGAGTTCGAATCTTGACCTTGGCAGTGACCACCTGGGTGGCTTTCGGCAGTTGCATATCGGCTCTGCTGAGCTTTCCTTATTTCTGCAGTGGGGGGCAGTCGTGCTCATGGGGTGGTGCAGTGCCGGCACGTACTAGGCTGCACAGAGGTCGGTTTCTATCTGCCTCTCCCTTTACTTCCCTCCCCAAGGCTCTCGCTGGTCCTCCTGAGGGGAGGGACTTCTGATAAACATACACACACTAAAGAACACATATATTTTAAAAGAGGAACACAAGAAGAAAGCAGCGTTTAACTCAAAAGCTGAAGGATTACTTAACTATTTGGGGGAAGTTGAAAAGCCTTTCTAGAGACTTTTACTCCCAGTATTATTGGTGGCCGCCGGCTTTTTTTTTTTAAGTTTATTTATTTATTGGGGGGGGAGGGGCAGAGAGAGGGGGACAGAGAGAGAGCATCCCAGGCATGCTGGACACTGTCAGTGCGGAGCCTGATGCGGGGCTTGAACTCATGAACCGTGAGATCACGACCTGAGCCAAAATTAAGAGTCGGATGCTCAATTGACTAAGCCACCCAGGCGCCCCCACTTGCTTTTTCTTTTCTTTTTTTTTTTTAGTAGAGTTTGTGATAGGACAAAATGGTTCAATGTGTTTAGGGTTAAAGGGGTTCATGTGGGTACTGGGGTCCCTCTCCTCTTTTTTTTAAATTATTTTTCTTTATATTTGAGAGGCAGAGAGAGACACAGTGCAAGTGGGGGAGGGGCAGAGAGAGAGGGAGACACAGAATCCGAAGCAGGCTCCAGGCTTTGAGCTGTCCACACAAAGACGGATGCAGGGCCCCGAACTCACAAGCCGTGGGATCATGACCTGAGCCGAAGTCGGACGCTCAACCGACTGATCCACCCAGGCGCCCCATCCCTCTCCTCTTTCTGGGGCTCTTCTCCCTTCAGATCACCCTGGAGGCTGATGTCCCCAATCTAAGAGTGTGAGGGGCCCCAGAAGGCGTTCCCATGGTCAAAAGCCCTGTGGGGTCTGAGTTGAGGACTTACCACACCAGAGCCCCGCTTCATCCAGACGATGGTCAGGGATGGGTTGCCTGTCCAGGCACAGCTGAAGACGGCATCAGAGCCCAGATCCACGAGCAGCGACTGGGGCTCCGTGGTCATCCTGGGCCCAACTGTGAAGGGAGGAAGGGGGAGACAGGGCTCTTGATGGGTTGGGAGCTTGAGGAGAGGGGTCCCAGAGAGGGACACCGGAAGTAAGAGACCCCTGTCCTCCAGCCTGGCCTCCCTTGGGCCCACCCACTGGCAGCAACAGCCCTATTTCTGCCACGATTTGCCTCCAGGGCTCTCCCATCTCCTGCCCTTTGTCCTGGTTCTGGGAAGTCCTCTCCACCCCTCCCCCCACCCCAGCCCCAGTGCACAGGCAGAGGGGACTTGCTCCTGCCCCAGAAATCCTGGGCATTAGGATCTTTATGTGTCTGCCTTCAGGGCAATTGCCCACCTCCTCCATGCTTCAGTTCTGTGCCCTGGAGTTGAGTTACCCTGTGCACCGGGCCCAGGTCCCAGAGCCCTCCCAGCGTCCTCCAAGGGGCTCTGAGATAAGGAGTACAAGGTAGAGGAAGCCAGGCCTCTCCCTGTATTCTCTGCTCCCCCGGGCCCTCAGGTTATCCTCTGTTCCAGCCCTGCCCAGCTTTTTTCTAACCCCTGGGAAGTAGCTGGGCCTGGTCCAGTTTCCCATGCCCCTGCTAAGGGTTGGTGAGCGTTAATGGAAGCTCCTCTCCGGCTCCCCAGCACAGAACACCTGTAACCAGAGCCTTCTGCAGACCAAGCCTTGGTCCCCAGAGTGGGTGCAATGGTGGAATTGTAGGCGCAGTGAAGGGAGGGTGTGCAGGGAGCCGCTTAGCTGCTTTGGAGGAGCAGAAGAGTGTGAAGTCCAGGGTCAGGAGACCAGAATTAGTCCCTTGACGTAAAAAGGGAGTAACAGCACTTTTTGTTAGGGCCACTGGGGCAAGGGGAGGGGTCAGATATAAGAAAGTTTGTCAAAGTGCCTTTAAAATCAGAAAGTGTAGTAGATGAGCTAACACTTATTGCCGCGAACACATCCGGCCTGCCCGTCAGTGATGGGCTGGTTCACCGGGGTCCCTCCCAGGCCGTCGGAAGGGATGTGTCCTCGGGTCTCTAAAGGGAGGGAGCGGATTCCCAAGGAGCCTGGCCTGAGCTCTCCTTTTGCCACTTGCTCACTGAGTGACTTTGGGCCTCTATCCCCTCATCTGAGTGACGGGAATAATAATCCTTCTTCCCTGGGTTACTACGAGGGTCAAGGTAAACCCAAAACACCACACGAGGAAGCTTTTCTTAAAGCGGGGAGCGCTGTGAGCTTGTGAGGCGTTGTTATGTTGTGTGCGTTGAGTCCAGCAACGGTCCCTCTGGCCCTGAGCAGAGATACCCCAGGGCCGGCTGGCCTGGGGAAGCCCCCGGCAGCTGCACTCACAGTAGACGTCCACCGTGCGGCTGATGTTGGTGCTGCCCAGGGCGTTGGTCACCTCACAGGAGACAGGCTCTGAGAAGTACGTGTAGTCCACAGCTGTCCGGTACACTTCTCCGGATGCTTCCTTGATGATCTGGCCCCTCTTGGCCCACCTGCAATACGGGCCCCGCATGCGGCTGTGGACCTCCAATGGCCAGGGTGTTCCTCCCACCCAGGGGCATCTCTCTGGGAGCTGGAAACCCCGATCCCTCAGGAAAGTGAGTCACGCATGGGGCAGGCCCCCCTAGGGGTCCCGTGGTGGGGGCAGGAATCTCCACAGAGGGATACGTGACAAGCAGGTTGTTCTGGAGGGAGGGGGGTGGACTACTCAGTGGGTCAGCCCGGCTGGTTGGCTAGGAAATGGATAACCCCCCCTCGGTCCCCCAACAGCTTGGCCATCCCGCCCTGAGCTCTTCTGAGGGTGCTGTCTTATTGGGATCCATGCTGGAAAGGCCGAGGTCTAATGTCATGTGCCCATACATGCATGCACACCTGCACCCACACACACACCTGCACCCCCCATGCACATGCGTGCACACACACACACGCACATGCATGCACACACACATACAGAGAAATTTGATTTCCAGACAAGGTGAGGAGTTGTGGGAGGGGTATCAGCCAGGGGTCCCGATGGCCCTTCCTTGCACTCAGCCAGCTCGCTACCTCTCCTGTCTCGACCCCTGTCCCTAGGGTAGGTCCCCTCATTGTGCCCTCTCTCCCCTCCCATGGAGGGCACTTGCTCTTTTTCCTGCCCAGTCTCTACACTCCCACCCTGGCTTCGCTCCCCAGGGCCTTGGCTCCTTCAAGTTTGGTCAGACAGGTGGGAAGAGGGCTGTGCGGACATCTGTCATCTGTCATCGGCCAATCGGTCCCACCGAGGGGAGAAACTGAAAAGCCCTGGGCTTGACTTGGTCCAGGCCCTGGGGCGGTGATCTCTGCATTGGACCAGTGACTGGGCAGCTAAGGCAGTGCTAGGAGCCCCCAGGTGTGTGTGTGTGTGTGTGTGTGTGTGTGTGTGTGTGTGTGAGGGTGGGCCTTTCTTTACAGATCTCCAGGGAGAGAGTTCAATAGCTTCCTCTGGTTTAACCTCATTGTGGACAACACTTACTTTAAAAAAATTTTTTTTAACGTTTATTCATTTTTGAGAGACAGAGAGTGAGCTGGGGAGGAGCAGAGAGACGGGGTGACAGAATCCGAAGCAGGGTCCAGGCTCCGAGCTGTCAGCACAGAGCCGGACGCGGGGCTTGAACTCACTGACTGCGAGATCATGACCTGAGCCGAAGTTGGATTCTTAACTGACTGAGCCACCCAGGCGCCTGACAACAATTACTTTTTAAATCACAGAACCTCCAACAAGGCTCCTCCTATTCCAAGCCTATTTTGGGGGGTGTTTTTCTTTGTTACCCCATGATCGTGACTCCCGGTACCCACAGTCTCCCTGCCTTCTTCACCTTCCCCTTCTCGTGTTCCTGGAGCCTTTCCCAGCACCACAGAGAACCATTTCTTGCCTTCTCTCCCCCGGCTTCATGCTCAGTCCGGCCCGGCCAGCCCCGAGAGACGGCCACGTCTTGGCATCACATGAGGCGCCCAGGCTGGCACCATGTGGTTATTATCGTGAGTTAATATCACATAATTATTAAGAACATGATTAATAATAACAATTATAGTTTAACAACAGAGCGAACCATAGCTCCCCGAGAGCTTAAGGAGCTTCCCAACAAACTATTATGAGTTATTCATGAATCATTTCAATTTCTAACTTTAATTTAATGACCAGACTTCACAGTCAGGCACAGCCCCTGCCTGAGGCAGATGAATTCAGTCCCAGGCACACGGTTGGGGATCTACATCCAACCTCTGGCTCCTTCGGCCTTGCTGAATGAAGGAAGCGTGGGGTCAGGTGGTGGGAGGCTGAGGGGGGCTGCAGCTGGCCGGACCTGGAGGAGGGGAGTGTGAGCCTCTCCTGCTCTCCCAGGCCTGCCTCTGGCAGGGGGTAGGGAAGCTAGGGCCCAGGCCAGCTGGTTTCGCAGGGCCATTCTCTTCTGTCATTGGAGTTCCTGGAGAAGATGGGGCTTTCTCCTCTTCTCTGGGGCCTTTCATGGTGTAAGTCACAGAGGGAGAAAGCTCCACCCGCTTAGCCCTGAGGAGGTTAGAACTGCTGGGACTCCCACAGGCCTGGAGCCCAGCGGGACGGCTGGGGGACCGAGCTTTCTTGTTCCCAGCTGTGCTGTGGGAGCCTGCCCCCCTATGCAGCGGCTACCCTTAGCCCCCTAAGGCCTGGCCCTACCTCAGTGGCAGAGTGGGGCGCAGGAGGATTTCCTAGACTCTCCTGTCCCAGGGTTGCGGGGAGGAGCTGGCTGTGGAGGCTGGGCCCTTCGCAGCCCCACACCAAGGCCTTTTGGGGACACCCCAGGGGTCTCCTCCTAATCCTGCTCAGTCTTTTTCCTCCCTTCCTCTATATTCCTCTCCCACACCAATAAAACCCTCTGTAGGGATTTCTTCCAGAAGCTCAAACCACTCCTTCAAGCAGTTGGCCACAGGGTCAGGGGTGATCCAGGAGCAAACCCGCAGCTCTCCGCCCTCCCCTTTCCTCTCTCTCCTTTGGCTTTGCTTTCTCCTCCTCCTCCTTCCAGTTGGATCCTGTGCACTCCCCTTCCACCCCACCTCTGCCTCCACTGTTGTCTCCACCGCCTCCCTGAGCCCCTCTGAAAAGGAGTCAGATTAAGCCTTTCCCAATCAATGTCTAATTTGGCCCAAGTAAATGTAAGAGGATTAATTATTTATATCACAGAATCAGGAGGCCTGGCTGTCACAGCCGACAGGCTGTCCTTAAATAGCCCTGCGTTTTACGCTGGGTGGTGGTCCCCCCTCCCCGGTACCTGTGGGGAGCGTGGGGGGCATGGGAGAGCCTGGAGGACAATACCGAGAAGCAGGTGGGGAGCCACACTTCATGGTGAACTCGGGCCTGTTCTGCCCGCCTCGGGCTCCTGGTCCTGGGGGGCAGCTGCACCTGTTCCCATGCCCACCCGTGTCCCCTTTCTGGGTGCGGGGGTGGAGGGAAGCCTAGCTCTACTTTCTGAGATCACAGCCTCTTCGTCGAACAGGAAGAAGCAATCAAGATGAATGGAAGTAAAGAAACACAGATCCCTGCAGTCTTGTCAAAGTCAGTTGGGGAAAATCGATGTACTTATGTGAGGAGATTTGTTTAAGGCTTTGCCTCTTGGATCCCAACACCACATCTAGAAGGACCATCTGCCGGCTGGGCGAGCCCTCTCTCAGGGGGTGGAGCCAGCGTGGGTGGGTGCAGGGCGGGGCTGCCCCCTCCTTTCTCCTCCTCTCCCTTCTCTCCTGAATTTTCCTAGTGGCCAGAGGGGTTCCCTAAAAGTCTCTGGAGTCCCGAAGGGAGCGTGGTCCACACTGAAGTGTTTTCAGGGCCTTTGGCTAATCAGAGGGCCGTGAGGGGGAGTGAGCATCTGCAGGGAGGTCTGTCTCTCCCTGCACCACACAGCTGCCCCTCTGTAACCAGGGGCTGACCTGTGACCAGGGAGCTGGAGGCCAAGAGAACCTACATGCTCTGTGCTTGTTTGTTTATCTGTTGACTTTTTAGTTAAAAAAAAAAAAACCCAAAACATTGTGGGGCACCTGGGCGGCTCAGTCAGCAAAGCCTCTGACTCTTGGTTTTGGCTCAGCTCATGATCTTGCGGTTCGTGAGTTCAAGCCTCCGGTTGGGCTCTAAGCAGCCTGTTGCTGGGAAGCCTGCTTGGGATTCTCTCTCTCCCTTCTCTCTCTCTGCCCTTCCCCTGCTCATGCTTTCTCTCTCAATAAACAAAAATGACAACAAAACTACAACACACACACACACACACACACACACACACAAAACCACTTTGAAATTGTAGAAAAGTTGCAAAAGTAGACCAATTAAGTGCCATATTCCCTTCACTTAGATTCACTAGTTGTTAATATCTTGTCATATTTCTTTATGATGGATGATCTCTCCATACGGAGATTTGAACCTTATCATCCACATCACTGGTGTTCTGCCTTTGGAGAGTGGTGCCCCTGACAATCAGGCCCAGCAGCCTGGTTTCTTGGGTGTTTGCTCACCCTGTTCTGGTCAGAGGGCAGGGGTGGAGTGGGGGACATCGCTGGGTCCTAGGGCACAGCCCTGCCCTCTGCCCAGCCCTTCATAACCTGGCAGATGACCCAGAGCCTGGCCGCAAAGAGAAATGGAAGTTGTATGCTCTGGTCTCCTGGGTCCAATAGGCATTCTTGGGATGGCTATGAGGGTGAACGTGGGATGTGTCTGCTTGGGTGCCTGTGGGGGTCAAGGGCTGCCCAGGGGAATGGGCATTTGTGGGCCCTAGTGTTGAGGGATTGCGGGAAGATAGATGGAGCAGACAGCAGAGAGAAGCTGACCCTGTAGAGAGGAGCCCAGGCATCGCAGGTGCAGGGTAGAAGCCCAGAGAAAGGGCATCTCTTTGGGTCTTTGTTTTGCATCTGAAGACAGATGCCGGATTTCAGCCAAACCAGACCTGCCCTCCAGACCTCCAGGGCCGCACAGTCTCGGGGATCCTTCTCCTGCCTCTAGCCCAGTGAATGGTTAAATTGGACAGGACAGATGGGCTCCAGCCTCTCTTAAAATATCCTCAAGGATAAAGTCTCCGTGCCTTTCCTGGTTTTTGGTTCCAGTGTCGTTTAATTATCTGCACTGCAGGGAGCTCCTCCTTGCTTCCAACCTGAATCTCTAGCTGCCTCTTTGGCCCATTTCCTCTTATTGTGCCCTCTGGGCTGCACCGCCTCTCGTCTCCCCTGTCCTCCACTCCCACTGGCCGGCTGATTATCTAGTCTGGGACCATTAGCATCCCTGGCACCGGCTGATGCTGCAGCTTAATAACCCATCTCCATGGCAGAGGCGACACTCTGGGCTCGACCATCAAGGCTGGGCTGGTGGGAAGGACCGGACAGAGTTAGGGCTGCTGGGCTGGTGGGGAAGGACCGGACAGAGTTAGGGCCGTGGCGAGTTCCACACGGCATCTCAAGGAGGTGAGTGTCTGCCCTTGAGCGTCTCCGAGGGCACGCCATCCCCTGAAATCTTGTGCGGTGGCGGTGCACAGGCAGGAAGGTGCCCCGATGAGTCAGCCCGCGTTATGAAGTGCCTGGTATGTGCCCCGCGCTGTGCTCCACGCTGAGCGCCCTAAGTGGCTAAATTACAGTTCTTGCCTTCGAGACGCTCCATCAACAGGGAAAGATAAGCGTGTAAAAAGCATTGGTGCTTTTATCAGTGTTGCGAGCAAGGGGCGCACAGGGGATAAGGGTATAGACGATCCTAGGTGCCTGCTGGATAGGGCCAGCGGCCCCGGAAATCTTACCCCACGCAGGTGAATGGTTTGGTAAGCACGCGGCTAGAATCTGGGTTCTGATCTTACTGCTCTTCCTGGTTGTTTTGACTTTTTTTTTTTTTCCCTGAGCTTCTCTGCCTCTTTTCAGAGAGAAGGAATAAACAAGCGATCCAGACAGAAGGGGAAATACCTCCTGTTTCCAGTGGAAGGTACGTGCGTGAAATTTCATGGGCATGAGAGAAAGGAAAAGTCTACCTGGCCAGGGGTTGGATGGGTGTGCGGGGAAGGGAGAAGGATCCTGGACACCGGTAGCAAAGCAAGCACTGTGCTGTGTGCCCAGGGCCATTATCGACACCCCCTGTGATAGGCAGCAGGGGTGGGGAGGGGTCCAGTGGCCAGGCGGTGCCTCCTTAGCAGGACTCTTACCTGTACTGGGTGACAGCTGGGTTGGCCTTTGCAGAGCAGTGGAACGTGACGACGTTGTCCTCCAGCACCGGCTGTGGTTCCACCGACAGGTTGACGAGCGGGGGGTCTGAAGAGAGAAGAGATTCCCTTGCAGGCTGGGGAACTGTGGCCATGGTTTGGGGGGGAAAACAGGGCAGGAAGTTTCCCAGGGTGACATGGGGGACAAAGGCCAGAGATTCTGGTGAGTGGCCACCTGCTGGTGGGCCCCCTAGAAAGTTGGGGCCCTGAGCAGAGGGCTCCCTTGCTCCCTGGGGGTGCCTGCTTCAGCACTGCTGGTGGTGGTGGGGTCTGGGCTCCCACTGTGGATTCAAGGTCTGGTGCTTAAATGAAAAGCCAGCCAGGAAGCACAGTTGTCTGGGCCCCCAGAAGCCTGCTGCCTGCCCATCTTCCATTTGTGAGAGGGAGCAAAACACTTCAGACAGGAGAGGTGGGCAAAGGGGGTGCAGGGGGCACACAGAGTGGGGGGTGGTGGGCACTAAGCCCCATTTAAATACACTTTTTTTTTGTCTTTGAAATGTCTGTTTCACATCTGTCTGTGTAAAGGTTCTGGTGTATCTGTTAACTTCAAAGTGGCATTTACACCCTTTCATCAGCCTAATCATCTCTGCTGGGCCCTGACTGGTGTCACCCAGCCCTCAGCTCCCCAGGCTGGGCTAGTCTTTCTCATTCAATGTATGGGGAAGCCAGGCACTGAGGTGCTAAATGGTAGGAGGTGGAGGAGGCCGGAAGAGAAGGAGGGAGAGAGAAAGGGGGAGGTGGAAGAGGGAGGGAGCATGGGAAGGGGGGGAGAGAAAGGGAGAGGGAGGGTGGGGGGAAAGGGACGTAGAGAGGGGGGAGGAAGAGAAGGGGAGGGAGAGAGTGGGGAGGGAAAAAGAGAGGGAGGGAGGGAGGGGAGAGGTAGAGAGGGGGGAGGGACAGGAAACAGAGACACAGAGACCAAAGGGATGGGAAGCAGGCAGGGTACTAACATAGAAGAGAGACATGGAGATGAGAGAGCGACACAGAGAGACAGACAGACAGAGACTGAGATATGCAGAGGAAGAAGAAGAAAAAGAGACAGAGAGAAGCAGAGAGCAGAGAAATGGAGAGAGATGTATACACAGGAGCACATAATCAGACAAAGACTTCAGACTAAAAGCGAAAAGACCAGAGGAGACAAGCAGACAGAAGGCGACAGGGTGTTGGGGACAAAGACCACACAGTAATGAGAACTAGAGAAAAGGGACAGGGAGAAAGTCGTGGAGAGATGGAAAGGTGGAAACAGAGACCAGAACCCATTCTTCCTTGTCATGGTCTACGGGATTCAAGTCGGGGGTGAGTGAGGAGGGCAGCTTGGTGCCCGCCACCCAGCCAGCGTCCTGGGCTGCATCTTTGGGCTGGTCCTCGCCCAGGAGGACAGCAAACTGCCAGAAGGGCATGTGGGCTTCCTAGGGGTTCAGTCCAGCCTATTTTCAGGAAAAGAAGAAGGCGATTTCTCAGAGACCATCGAGAAAAATGCTGACCCCTCTAGGGCGCGTGTGAAGGGCACCGCGAGGGGAGCAGGGCTCCAGCCGGCCTGGCCTGAGCCTGTTTGAGACCACAGGTGGGGTTCTGAGACCCTCAGAGAGTCACCTGCTGGAACTGAGCCTAGCCCACCGCAGAGCTGGGAATCATTTGAGCCTGTGGCCCTGCTTTTTCCTGCCGGTGCTCAAGCTGGGTCCTGCCTCCCTGCACAGAGCTGGGGCCAGGGAGGTGGCCCGCAGGGCTGTGCTGGTATCTGCAGACGGCTTGAGAGATGCAGGGGCGGGGGTGGTGGGGAGAGAACTCAGGTCCCTGAGCAGCAGGTGGCTGACTGTTCTGGGGACCCTGATCTCCCCACATGAGCCCCCAGTTCCGGAGGCTGAGCACGATCCTGGGAGCATCTGCTACTGCAGCAGTGGAGGAATTTCATGGAGAATTACAAGCGAAGTGACAGGTATTTCAATGATCTCAGTCTTGGTCTCTAAAGCGTAATTCAAGTAGCGACGAGTGCGGCAGGGACTTAGCCATGAGAGCCCTCCTCCCACCCCCTAGGAGAGCTGAGACCCCCCAGAACCCTGTAGTGTCTACCAGCTGCTGCCCATCCGCTCCGTGCCACTTGTCCCAACCCAAGCTGAGGGCCGCCAGCTTCCTACGTCATGGCAGTCAGGGGCCCTCTTTCTGTGCAGGGCTAGTCAGCTAACCTGGGCACCCCAGGGCTCTGATGGCCCCACCCTAGAGATGTGGAGACCTAGGGAGGAGCTTGCATCTTGCTGTGCATTCGAGAAGCATGTTCTGAGGCAGAGGAATCTGGTGCTCACCATCTGGAACCAAATGCATGGCTGGCCCATGTCCACCCAATCCTGGGAGGCAGAGTGGAGTCCCTCAATCCAACTCTTATTTGAGGAAGCGATGGTGCCAGTTGGGTAGAATCTAGAATCTATCTGCCACAGAACTTGAGGGGGTAGTTCCAGGAGGCCTCTCCCCACCTGGATGTCCTTTATAGGGTTTTGAGTCCTGGGGAGCAGGGCAATGGAGCATATGCCTGTTGTGGGACCCATCCTGCTGCCCGTTCCCCTTCTCCATTGCACACCTGCCATGCTGAGCTCATCCTGTGCGTGCCTCTCTCCCGAAGCTTCCTTACCTCTGCAAAATCCTCGGCACCCTCCCCCCTTTCTTGAAGGGCCCCAAGAGAACGGGTCCCTAGGCGGCTTATACACTTGCTAGTCTCACCTGCACCTCCACCCCAGACCCCGAGATGCCTGTGTCCCTCTGTCTACCCCTCTCCTCTGGATGTGCAGGGTATGAATTTTCAGGAGTCTAGCAGGCTCCCGAGGTATAAATAGTGTATGTCATATCCAACTATTAAACACGATTTTAATCCCACTTGTGATGTCGGTTGCATTAACTTGCAGGAGGGCAGCTTTGATGTAGCTGGTGGAACTGAGATCATATTGAACAGATGTTACAGCTGAGAGTCTGTTAGTGTTTCCATCAGCAACCTGTGTGCGCGAGTGTGTGCGTGCGTGTGTGTGCGCGCGTGCGTGCGTGTGTGTGTGTGTGTGTGTTCAGGGGAAGCATTACATCGAGGAGGGGGTGGAAAAGAGAGAAACTCCATGACTCAGTGATTTTATAGCACATTCATTTGAAACTTGGCAGCTGGATGGCAGCGTCCAGATGTAGCGAGACTTTGGGGGTGTTAAGCTTTCTCTCCCATTACTCAATCTGGGGGTTTTGTCTTCCGTTGGGTAACATATAAAGACCAAGGGAAACAAACAACAAATGTGCTTTTGCTGAGTTTGGATGCTTCTTGGTTGACTGAGAAAATGAGCAGGTTTGCAAAAGCGGCTTTAATCCGGCCCATGGTGTCCACGGTAAACAGCTGGACGCTTACTAAACAAACAAATGGAAAAATGGAGGAGGAAGGAGTCTGGGGGAGGTGGCGGAGGGAGCGCGTGCTTTTGCTGGGCAGGTCCACGCAAGCACCTTAGGAGAGGGTGCAAATGGATGGAGGCCTGTCCCCTGTCAGGGCTGGGAGGGGCACCGCACACGGGGAGTGCTCCCCCTGTGCCTGGCCCTGTGCTCCAAATGCCACCTGAAGGACTTAATTTGATACTCACGGCCACCAGATGAAGTCAGCATTGCCACTTCCACATACAGATGAGGAAACTGAGGCACAAAGGGGTTAACTAACCAGGCCAACATCCTTCAGTAGGGGGCAGGAGCCAGAATTCAAACCAGGAAGAATGCTGTGGCCTTAACCACTTCCCTGTCCTGCCTCAGACGGGGCCCACCTAGGAACCGGGCACCTGGGTCCTCGGCCACTCTCCGATCTCATTCCTGATGCTTCCCACCTCCTGGGGCTGAGGTGTCCTTGGAAAGACAGCCAGCCAGGGTGCAGAGACCCGGCAAGGCTGGCGTCCTCCTCCTCTGATGCAGACCGTCATCTGTGCGCCCTGGTGAATTGATCGTCTCATTAGAGGGCATTAGTAATAGTTGGTGGGCTATTAGGATGATGCCTTTCTTGTTGACAGGAGAGCTTCTCCTGGTGTGATGGAGAATGGCCTGGAGGGGAGTGTGGCTGCCGCCAAGGTGTCCCCCTGCCGGGGCCAGGCTGCTGCCGTGGGGGGCTGCCGGCTGGCTCCTTTTGTGCGGATTCCGTAGCTGGCGTGGGCCTCCTGACCAGGCTGGGGCTTGGCGGGGGGCACACCGGCAGCCCAGCAGTGGGAGGCTTGGATGTCTCTTGTCCCCCACCCACATGCCTCCCAGATCTGGCTTGTGTTTGAAGAGAGCTCTGATCACGGTCAATCCAAGGGCAAGAAGAAACTCTGGACATCATTCGGTCACAGGACAAGGAACGGGTATCCCCAGAATAAAGTGACAAGCTTAGGCCCGCACAGCCCACGGTGGTGGGGCCTTTTTGCATGCTGGACCACCTGATCCCCGGAGTATTTTGCTTTTTCTCAAGAGCTGGGCCCACAGCTGCTGCTCAGAAGAAGCTGGTGGGTGTGGACAGCCAGGGCTGGGGCAGGACAGGCAGCCCCCTCAGGGCAGCCCCATATTCACGGGATCCGGGATCCTCCGAGTGAGCGGCTCCCTCCCCTCAGCCTGGTCCTGGGTCTGGCAAGAGCCCCACTGTTCTTGGCTCTCATTAAATGAGGAATAGAATAGTTGGTGGTGATGAGGGAGTAGGGGTTACTAGCCAGTGAGGACAGAGAAGATGAAGCCTTCTCCAAGAACTCCGCTGTGTCTGAGTCTCTAGAGCGAGCCTGTCTGAGGGTTACAACTGTTTCCTCTGCCCTCTGGGATCTAAGTGGCAGCTGCCAGGATTCTAGACAGAGTAAGGACTTCGGCTCGCTGGGCCCTGCCCCTCCGGACTCCAGATCCCTGCCTGCGGAGCCAGGTGGAGCTCAGAATCCAGAAGGCTGAGATGAGCCAGGCTGTTGGGAAAGGTTTGTAAATGAATTTGATTTAAAATGAATGAAATAATAAGAAGGAAATGAATGCCAGCCTGTAGTGCTTAACGTAGCACCAAAACAGCCCCCGGCACATGGTGGCCTCATGCTCCCTGGCAGGGAGGGGGATTTAAGAGAAGAAAAGTCAACTTTTGAGTGCTGAGACCTCAGACCTAAACTAGTCCAGTACTGGGAGGAAGGCCGCTGGACCACCTTGTTGAACATTTTTGTTGTTGTGGTGGTGGTGGTTGTTCTCTGGGGCTGACAGGCACTTTAGGGAGGTTTTAGGAGACTGTTACGGAGTCTTTTTAGGTGACTTCTGGAATAGGATGCTGGGGGAGTTTTAACGCATCAATCCTGTTAACGTTAATCGTGAGGACAGACGCTCGCTGAGGGCCCGCTGCGGGGAAGTGTAGAGGAGGGGTTACCAGTGCGGGCTCTGGAAAGCGAGGCTGTCTGCGTTTGACAGTTATGTGGCCTTGGGCAAGCTGATCAACCTCTGGGTGCCTCTGTGTCCCCACGTAGGGACCACTGTCACACCTACCCAAAAGGTTGTTGTAAAGATGAAATAATACGTGGAAAGTGTGGGCTGACTGAATGACCACTCTTCTTCTCTCCCTGACCGCCCCTTCCACGAGAGGGGCCCCTGGGTCCCTAGCTTCTGTAGGGTATGTGCTGCTCACCCACTCCGGGGCCCCAAACACCCTGTGGCCCCCAGTATCTCTGCTCTGGCTTCCTCTTCAAGAAGGGGCCCCCTGGTGAAAGCAGGCCCGGGGACTGACTCAGATATTTATTGATGTAGAAGTTCTACTTATACAGGTTTGGACATGTGGCTTGACCATGTCATTTGCCAAAGATCCTCATCTGATGTTGTTACTTCATGTGACAATAAGAAGGACAAGACCTTTGGGTGCCCATAAATACAAACCCGGCCAGTCCGGGGAGCTGTCTGACCCATTTCCTGTCTCTGGACACCCCCCCAGAGAGGGGGCAAGAAGAAGCTGGCGTGTGGCTCTAGGGAGCTGGTTATCCAGGCCTGGCATTTTCCCCCAATCCGTGCTCCGGGCAGGGACTGCCGGGTGGTTCCTGCCCCAGGCCTGGGGGCCGCGTCAGTACTCACGCTGGATGTCAATGGTGACTGAAGTCTCCTTCCCTCCGGGGATGGCTTTGTTGGTGGCTCGGCACACGATACTCTGTCCATTCTCCACATCACCGGGGGAGACAAAGAGCGTACTCACGATGCTCTCACGCTTGCCATCCCGAAGCAGAGTCTGGGAGGGGCGGGTGGAGGGGGGAGGAGGGCAGGGAAAGAAGGCCACATGTCACTCAGTGGCGATGTCCTGGGCAGGAAGACATGCTCCAGCCTCGCTGAAAGGAGAAGGAGCCCTCAGGTCGGGACACCCAGGGGTGCAAGTCTCTGTGGAGAGCTGGGGGGTTACTCGAGCACTGGGCTGCAGAAGGAAAAAGAAACTAGGTCTTCTATCATGGGGGACAATCAGCCTGGACTTGTATACCCCAAAGCGTAAAAGAAACCAGGCCGGGCCCAAAGGAAATCAGGTTGCAGGTGTCCTCTGGTGTTGGGGGGAGCCTCTGGGTTTGCAGGCAGCACTGAGAATGTGCCCAGTGGCAGAGGGTGCAGTTGGGGCATGGGGGTAAGGGCAGGGCTGGAGCGGGGATGCAGGTATTGCTTTATCTATGTGAACCCTTCCAATGTTTCAAGTCATTTCACTTCCTGACCTCATTAGAGCCCCAACCCATCACAGGCAGGACAGATGCCATTATCTTCCACGTGACAGATGAGAAAACAGGTAAGCTCAGGAGAGCCCACGCAGCTCCACCGAACTTACCCTTCAAGTTGGGGTTGAGAAAAGGGGGCTGAAGAGCGTCCCCACCCCCCCAATCCATGTCTTCACGGAACCTCAGAATGGCAACTTATTTGGAATTAGCGTCTTCAGAGGTAAGCTAAGTAATCGGGAACTTGTTAAGATCTTGAGATCATCCTGGATTTGGGGCAGAGGGTAAATTCAATGACTAATGTCCTCAGACGAAGAGGAGAGGACACAGAAAGAAACAAGGAAGGTCACCTGAAGACGGGCAGAGCCCGGAATGACGGGGCCACAAGCCAAGGAACGCTGGGAGCCTCCGGGAGTGGAAGAGGCAAGGAAGGACTCTCCCTGGAGGGATCACAGCCTGCTGACACCTTGCTTTCAGATTTTTTGGCTTCCACAACCCAGAGACAATACATTTTGGTTGTCTTAAGCATCAGTTGAGGTGCTTCGTTAGGGCAGTCCTTGGGAACAAATGCAAAGCCTGAAAGCCTTTCGGTCTCCTGCCTTCCATCCCTTTGTTTTCAGGGGTTCATGCTGCAGCTAGTTCCTCCATCATTGCTGTGCCCCCTTCCGGCTACCTCCCCATCAGTTTGGTGCCCCGCACTGCACCCTGAGCTCACGGTGATCCACTAAGGTAAGGTGCTGGGGAGCTGTGTCAGGCAGGGGAGCCACTTCCAAGGTGGGACTGGACTTGCTCGGTACTCAGAGACTTCTGATCCTGGGAAGCTCCTTAACCCCCTCCAGAGAAGGGTGCTGGACGCCATCTTATTTTGGCTTGCTTAGGGCCACGGGATAGACAAATAGACGTTACTTCTCAAAACCTCCCTTAAGATAACAGCGACACTGTTCTCACCGGACCCCACAAGGAAGGGAGCATTATCTCTACTTAGTAGAAAACTTAGTTCAAAGTGAGTCTGGGCCTTGCTAGGCAGGGCTGGGATTTGCACTTGAGAATGGTGACCCCCAGAGCCCAGGACTCTCACACCACGGCTCCCTGAAAGCTAGATGGTGGTTAATATGATCTTCACTTAAAGGTGGGAACAATTCGAGAGATTAAGCACTTTACGTTCATTGAGCTACTCAGCAGTGTTGAAAAGGAGAAAGCAGGCCCAAAATGGAGTTACTTATGTTAAGGGCCCCACATCAGCAAGGACTTCACACCTAACCTAATGCAGTTTCAAACCCCAGCCCTGCCGGAATGTGACATTTCACCAGCCAACCTAGAAATTCTTGGTTAGCAGGAGGAGGTCATCCCTCTGTTACCCCTAAGAGTGAACTTGCCTGAAATAATTCATTCTTTGATTATAATTTCCTTTTATTCTGCCCCTTCTCTCCCTTTAAAAACCTTCCATTTTGTAGACCTCCTTGGAACTTTCCAGTTCCTAGATGAGATGCCTCCCGATTTATGAATCATTTACTAAAGCCAATTAGATCTTTACATTTACTTAGTTGAATTTTTGTTGTTTAACAGCACATAGGCAGCTGGAACCTGCTCTCTGGGTCCTCAGTTCTGGGGGGTCCTTCTCAGCATGGGGCAAAGCCTGTAGCCTCCAACACCAGGAGAACATGACATGAGCCTCTGTCTAGAACAGCATATCCAGCTTTAGACAAAGCCAGGTCCTGATGCCAGAGAGATCCACAGAGCAGGGCAGTGGTCCAGACTATTTCTCTCGTATGTTCTAGAACTACCTGGGCCTGGGCAGGCTCCCGTGGCTTGAGGCCTCACCACACATTCTTTCCTGGGCCTCAGCCCTGGGCAGAGGGGTTCTGGAACTGGGCCAGGGCCGGGGGGAGTGATGTGGTCAGCCCCAGCAAGCCAAGGGGTGGGTGTGGGATAAGTCAGTGGGATAAGGGTCTGTAGATCAGCCTCAGGGCCAGGGCGCTAAACTGGAGGCCAGCCAAACAGGGGTGAGGGGAGAGCGGTTTAGCCCCAAGCCAAGTCAGAGAAGAGGGAGCTGTGGCCTCACCACAGTAACGGTTCCGGACTCTTCAGCAGACTTCATGTGTCTATAAATAGCAAAGCGATAATAAGAACAATTTCCTGGATGGAAATAAGACCTGGGGTAGGGTGGATGGAGGGGGGGAGGGGGGAAAGAGGTGGGTATTGTTCTTCCTCATCCCCTTTCCTTTACTTTTACCCTTGTGCTAACAAGAACATTTACATTAAGTTTGACTCTGCCGGGAACCTCTCCAATTGATCTGCTCTCTGCCTGGTGGAAAGGAACAGGGCTGCCGGGGTGCTGGCGGGAGGGGAGCGGGGAGGCCTGAGCTCCTAATTAGGCCCTCTGACTGCTTCCCTTCCTCCCAGTACCCAGGGTGCTCCTGTGCCTCAGAATGATGATTAATGACATATTTACTGTGTCCGGGCATGTGCTTTTCTGGGAACTAAAAATTCTGGTTCAAGTTGTTTGTTCCAGCTAATTAGAGAAAAGGGAGCCGTGTTCATTAACCAAGGGGAGAGCGAGAGGAAGGCAGGGCCGGGAAGTTGGCGCCTCCTTGGGAGAGGCTCTGAGCATCTCACCCTGAGCTCCAGCTCCTTGGGATCCAGACCCTGGGCAGAGGAGCGCCAGTGTGCAGGCAATGGAGTAGGGTGCTCCTGGGGAGGGCCAGGCTGGTGGGTCGACCTGCAGGTGTAAAGCTGAGCCCCGTCTGGCCCGGTGGCCTGTCTGCTCCACAGGCAGTGCTTGGCCTCAGTCCCAATTCTCAACCTAGTTTTCCTTCCTTCCTCCTGTCTTCCTTATCTTCTCTCCTCTTCTTTCTCTTTTCTCTCTTCTTTTCCTACATTTCCCTCTCACAGATCTCCCCACTCTCCCCTTTTCTCACATGCAAATGAAGCCTTTGGATTTTGTGGCCTTGAAGGTACAGGCCAGGTGGAACATTCTATCATTTGCTGGTTCTTGTCACAGCCTGCTTCCCCTCCCCTCCAGGCTCCTTCTCCCTGTCTTCCCTTCACTGAACTTGACTCTGGGGACACACATTGGGCCCCAGCCTCCCAGCTCCTGCTCCAGAAACTTTCATTAAGATGCAGATCAGCTCAGGGAGTGTAAGTGGATGATTAATGGCAAGTCACTTTGTTTCTGGGGCCACCACCTCTAAGACCTGGGGCAGCCCTCCCTCCAGCTTGGTGGGCAGAAGTGTGCTGCTAACCCCCAACCTCAGAGTCACTCAGCCTGGCTCATGGGACCCTGATGGCAGCTCCCGAGGCTCTACCGGGACCCAGCCCACCCATGTATGTAGATATGGAGCAGAGGCAGGTGCACAAGAGTGTCAGAGCAGAAACCTTCATGGGTGGGCTTCCACTCCTCTGTGTCCATTGGCCTCCATCCACTAGGGACTTCCAAGGAACTTTCGAGACTGTCCCAGCGGTTGTGTGAGGCGCCGCTTACCCTGCCTGCCCCTTGCAGCTTTCTGTGTACCCAGCTCCATTGCGCCATCCCTGAGGGCAGGCACTTGGCATTCAACTGGCAGTGACCTGGAGGTGGGGCTCGGGGGACAGAGCGCTTCCTGTGTGCAGTCATCCAGCAGTGGCCGCTCTGCTCTTTCCAAAGCCCCCAGGGCCTCAGCTGGGCAGTGGAGAGCCGGGCTGCACCCCAAGAGATGGGAGGCCTGGTGATGTCTGGGTGGGAACCACAGGTGGGGAGGGGTGGATGTTCGAGATTTGGAGGGAATGCAGGGGGTGGGTGCCCCATCCCTGGTGCTAAATCTGGGAAGCTCATTGATATGCAAACAGACTGGAAAGCCCTTGAGTGAGGCCTGATTGCCTGGCAACAAGGCCTCCTCTCTTCTCCCTTCCTCACTCACCTCCCCCACTAGCCGTGTCCTTTTTTTTTTTTTTTTTTTTTTTAAATCTACTCTCTGCTTTCCCCTTTTTATAGTTGCCTGGGGGATCCATTAGGGCCTGTGGTCACATGGCTTGAATGAGGGCTGTAAGGAAAGGTGGAGAACCACAGTGCCATTTGCCCCAGACCCTGCATCCTCAGGGACCCCAGTCTTGTGCCCTGGTTGAGAATGGATGCCCTTCACAAAGGAGGCCCAGACGACAGGCAACTGCCACCCTGGGTAGAGACTCTAGGCCCTTAAGATAAACAGAGGGGGTGGAGGGCAGAGCTGGGGTGACTAGTGGGGAGAGAAGGCACAGTGGAGGGGGCTCATGGAGGGAGCTGGGTCCCAGTGAGGGCCTTAAGGAGTGTTCTTCCAGGGTCCCTCTTAGCAGGGGCCCTAAGGAGGCTCCTGGTCCTGATGGTGGGTGGGTGGCCCCTGGGCAGGCAGCAGCCCAAAGCTGGAGGGAGCAGAGAGGTAGGGCTGGAGAATAAGGGGCTTCAAGGTAGATACATACATGACTCGAGGGTCCTAAGACCAAACAACCTTCCTTCCGGCTCCCCCTCCCCCATCAGGGTCAAGGCTGCGTCCTGCCACCTGGCAGTTGTTGGGGAGGTAACAGATGGACCAAGAAGCTGGCTCTCCAGGAAGATTTGTCTCTGGGCTCAGCCCGGCTCGTCTTCCCCCCTTTTCCCTAACCTGTTGTGCCTCCCCTGGTTTGTGAATCTGCTGGCTTTCCAGATGAATGCCATGTGGCCTCCACTCTGGTACCAGGCCCAGAGAAGGCAGCCTGAGGCTGGACGTCCAGTCGGAGAGGACTTGGAGTGAAGTCTTGCCACCAGCTCCCATGCTGCCCCAGCCAGACACCTGCCAGAGTCCCAGGCATGCACCCAAGCGACCGGGCCAGGAAGGCTCTGGTGACAGCATGTTTAGGGAGAGGCACCGCAGCCTATGCTGGGGGGTGGGCGGTGGGCCAGAGGGTGCTTCTTTTTCCTGACTGACCTCCCAGGTCAAGGGGCCTGGCATCCTCAGTAGTGCTGCCCTCCATCCTACCAGCTCATCCTCCCCTGCTTCCCTGCTGGACAGCAGAAAGAAGGTTCCATGAAACCAGGACTGCTGTGTGACCTCTGAGGAGGGAGAAGTGGGGTGAGTGAGGCAGAGCTCTGAGGGGA
The DNA here is from genome assembly GCF_046562875.1 of Panthera onca. Taxonomy (NCBI): domain Eukaryota; kingdom Metazoa; phylum Chordata; class Mammalia; order Carnivora; family Felidae; genus Panthera; species Panthera onca. Next base: position 91,879,851 of record NC_138348.1, on the reverse strand, counting down.
GGGACTAACACGACCGACGCTCTGACTGTATGCCAGGTGCTTTCAATGCATAATTCCTTTTCCGTGTCTCAGCCATCCTCACGGGCGTCCATGGTTAATGTCATCTTGTTTTGGAGCTGGGGAAACTGAGGCAGAGAGATTAAATTACCATAATATGTGACAGAGCCCGACTGTGACGTGGGCATTCTCATCTAGGAAAGTGGACAGCAGGGCGAACCCCGGGGCCTGTGAGGATCAAGGGAGGGCCCAGGCAGGGTTCTCATTCAAGCCTCACAGGTATCCTTTGAGGCAGGTGCCGTTCTGGGTCCCACTGTATAGATGGGGATGCCGAGGCCCGGCAAGGTTAGGCAGCCGGAAGGTGGTGGAGGCTGGATTCAAAGTGAGGCTGCCCAGCTCCCGGGCCCAGGGGCTGACCCACCACTATGTGACACATACCGAGGGCTTGAGAACTCAGGGCTGTCAGGGCTGTCCCCGGGGGGTCTTTTCTGTGGACTCTGGACACAGCTTGGCTGTGTGTGCTCTTGTGTGCTCTCTCAATCTCTCTCTCTGTCCCTGTCTGTTTCAGCTGCTCATGGCCCTGGCCCCTCATGCATAGCTTGTCTGGGGCTGCTCTGCCTTCCGGACGTCGGCAGTGCCTGTGTTAATGGTCCTTGCAATCCCGGAAGAAGCGGGGAGGCAGAGGGGTGGGGCCTGATAGCCCATAGAGCTGGTTCCATGTGAACACTGCTGGATCATCCCCCCTCTCCGTGAGCTCCAAGTTGTAGGTTTATACCTTGTCAGAGCCGGCAGGCACCTGTTATGGACGGGTCTGTCCCCCTGTCCAGAATTCATATGGAGAAGCCCTGACCCCCAATGTGACTACATGAGACTATGGGGACTTTAAGGAGGTAACAGAGGTTAAATGAAGTCATAAGGGTGGGGCCCTGATCCAAGAGGACTGGTGTCCTTATAAGGAGAGGAAGAGACACCAGAGATCTGCCTCTCTCTGCACACACAGAGGAAAGGCCATGTGAAGACACAGAGAGAACGTGCTGTCTTCCAGGAAGAGAGAAGTCACCAGAGCTGGCACCTTGATCTTGGATTTCCAGCCTCCAGACCTGTGAGAAACAAATGCCTATTGTTTAAGCCACTGGTCTGTGGTATTTTGCTATGCGGCCCAAGCCTACTAACACAGAGGGTCTGATCCAACCCCTTTGTTTTATGGGAGAGGAAACTGATGCCCAAGGAATGACTCTCCTGAGGTTCACAGAGCAGGGTCTGGAATCCTGGCCCCTCGCTGCCTGGTGCTGTCACACGGGCCATAGGCCTGCGGGAGTGTGAACAGGGTTGGGTGGGACAGAGGGTGAGCGAGCCTCCCTGCTCTGGTCAGCTGTAGCATGGTTCCAGACTCTCAGCGGGGCCGAATCCACATCATGAGGGCAACATGCTGGGGGCAAGGGCGGCCCCTGGACAGGTTCAGCATGGTGACTCTGACCTTTCTCTTTACCATGGGGGCGTGTCCTCTGCAGGAAGTAAACCTTGGCAGGGGCCAGGCTGGCCCAACTTCAGAGAGGGAATGGACAGATGCCCAGGTAGGAAGGAACACCCCTTACCTTCCTTTTCATCCTTATGTGGGTGATATACTCCCTGTGCTGTATTTTTGTATTTCATAACACAACAGAGTGGCTCCAGCCCAGGACATGGGTGAGGGATTTATTTCTCAATGGGCAGCTTCCCCCTGGGTGGACTTATGCCCAAGGGAAGGCATTTGTCCTGGGTTCTGGCACCAGGTTCCGCGTGAGGCCTTGATGGGGTGGTCAGCTTTGGATAGGAAGGACACACCCTCAGAGAAGCATCAGTCCTGCCTCATACCCTCCACTGATGGTGAAAGCCTTGCTTCTATTTTCTTTTTAAAAGAAAATTTTTTTAATGTTTATTTATGTTTGAGAGAGAGAGACGGAGCTTGAGCGGGGCAGGGGCAGAGAGAGAGGGAGACACAGAATCCGAAGCAGGCTCCAGGCTCCGAGCTGTCAGCACAGAGCCCCATGTGGGGCTCGAATTCACAAACCTCGAGATCATGACCTGAGCCGAAGTCGGACGCTTAACTGACTGGGCCACCCAGGCACCCCCTTGCTTATCTTTTCAAGACCCAGGGAGTGGAGCTGGTGGTTGGGTGGGAGTGGGGAACAGGTCGTATGCATCTCCCCACTTTCTGAGGCCAGGGAGAGCCACAGGGAAAGGAGAGACCTCTAGTTTCAGAGCCAGGGCGTGTTGGCTGGCCCCGGGGCCTGACACAACCTCTCAGCAGCTGCCCATCTGTCTGAGGCAGTACTGAGAGGAACACAGGAAGGAGTGAAGCCCCGGGCACCATGAGACTGTCCTTCCAGCCACTCACCAACTGAGAAGGGCAGTCACTTCTCTTGTCAGGCCTCGGTTTTCTACCTGCGGATCAAGGGAACTGGACCGGCCCTCCTCTACTGTCCTGTTCATCTTTAAAGGCTCTGTGGTATATAAATGCAGTCTAGGACGCTATTTACAATTTTCCTTGACTGGAGTTTGGTGGAAGCTGCTTTAACATGTCCCTGGGATTTTATTTTTATTCAGGTAGGGGTGAGGCCGGCAGCTCAGGAGATGACTGCCATGAAGAAGGTAGTTTGTTCCTCACAGTTTCGCTTGCGGCTCCACGGAGGGCGGAAGGGTTGGTCAGGAGACAGAGGGAGCGAGGGGAAAATACGGTGCAAGTCTTTACTGTAGTTTTGTGGGAAAGAACGGACAAGGCAGCGTGGGCATATGAAAGAGTTTAGGATTGGGTGGTCTGAACAATTTCCACAGGCTCTAGGCCCTAGGAGTGATCTTTAGTTACCCAGGACCCAGCCCTGAGGATTTAGGGTAGGAGGATTCGCACCTGGGACTGCCAGCCTGATAAAGGACGAGGTGTGGGTACAGATGCGGGATTGTTAGGTTGGCCCAGCAAAGGCCTGTTCTCAGCACCTTGGTTGCTGTCTCCAGGAATTAGCTAACCCTGGGAGTGAAAGTCCCTCCTCATCTGCAAGGCTTTGAGATGTCAAAGCATCAAAAAATATAGACAATAAAAAAACCTAACTAATACAGGGGTGAGTTCAGGGCATTTCCAGTTCATGGTACCTCATGTGAATGACAGAAAGGCACCCCTGCAGGTAGGCAGAGCAGGGTGCAGGGCAAGGTAAGGGAGTATGGGCTGGATTCCAGCCTTCCCTGGCCCCTGAGTCAGGTGCATCTGGGGCCGGGGAGAACTTAACAGCCTTACCCAGTAGCCCTGGAAAGGTGGCCAGATTTCGCAAATAAAAATACAGGACACTCAGTTAAATCTGAATTGCAGACACACAATGAATAATTGTTTTAGATTAGTATGGTGCATAATGATGCCCCATGTGATATTTGGGATATACTTATACTGAAATTCAAATGGAACTGCGTGTCCTGTATTTTATCTGGCAACCCTAGGCCCTGGCCACTTCTGCCCCTGAGTCTCCTCCTCCGACCATACTCTATTCGTAGGGTCTTGGCCGAGCCCAGTAATTACCCCAGGAAAGAAGAGAAGGCAGAGTTACACAGTCGGGGAAACAGAAAAGGTCAGATAAATAGAAACACAGCACGAGAGGGAAAAAGTGACACAGAGCGCGAGAGAAAAAGAAAGACACAGAGAGGTAGCAAAGAATGAGAGACAAAAAGCACACACAGAGGGAGCAAGAGGGATAGAGTTGGGGAGTGGTGGCTCTCCCCACGCAGCCCCGCCCCACGCTCACGAGGCCCCGCCCCATCCTCACGCGGCCCCGCCCCATCCCCACGAAGCCCCGCCCTTCCTCCTGCCCCCAGGCCTCACCTTGGAGTAGGTGGCCCCATTGATGACCTCTCCCTTCCGCAACCAGATGATGGAGGCCGCAGGCTTGGCGTTGTCTGCGTGGCAGGTGAGGTTGAGTGGGTCCCCCGCCCTCAGGCTGATCACAGGGCCCCCCAGGATGACCGGGTCATCGGGCGGCACTGCGGGGAGAGGAGCAGAGAGGTCAGGCTGAGGGCACCCTTGGCCTCCGGCAGGGCTGGCAGGCTCTGGGCTGGGCGGATTTTATGGAGCCGCCGACAAACAATAATTATCATACTTTAATAAAATGTATAATCCCCTTGTATTCTAACAATAATAGCAACAACAGCAGTAATCTCTGACATATGCACTGCATGTTTATTTGCAATGTTCATGCCATCATCTCATCCGAAGCTCACGACGCGCCTGTGAGGGGACAGGGCAGGCATCATTAGCCTCGTTTCACAGATCGGGAAGCAAAGCGCCGCTGCCTAGATACTATCTGTACTTTTTTTCTTTTTAACTTCTCTCTCTCTTAAACAAAGCACTGGCACATCTGTTGTCTGATTTAATCCTTACAATAGTCTTGCAAAGTAAACATTATTATTATCCCAATTACACGGATCCGGAAATCGAGGCCCAGCAGGATTAAATGACTTGCTCAAGGTCGCTCGGGGAATGAGCAGTATCAGCGCCAGAGCCAGGGATGCCACCCAGGTCCTCTGACACCTGCAGCTCCCAGCCAGCCCCTTCCCTTGCAGGGGGGCAGGTGACAGGTGAGGGGACTCCTCGGAAGGCTGAGTCAGTGTTTCAGACGGCTGTGTCACCCCTGGCATCTCCTGAGTGCCGGATTCTTCCAGAGTGGCTCCAACGGCCTCATCCCAGAGTCGGGGATCTCTGCTGCCCACTTCTCCCGCTGCAGTTCATCACAGGGTGGCCAGAGACTTGTGGCTCTCGAGATGGGAGTGCCGCAGGGGCAGGACATCCACGGCAGGGGCTGAGGCTCCCACCCTGCCCCGCTCAGGGCCCAGTGCCTGGTGGCATAAACTCCATAAACATTTGCCAAGTCCCTTGGAGTCACCCCCTGTGATCCCCATGGTGACCATGGGATGTAGGATGGGCAGTTATGATGATAGATGACCATCACTTGGAGAGGAGGCCCAGAGAAGTTAAGTGACTGGCCTCAGGTTACAGAGCCTCTTCTTATGTTCGTGCTTATGGACGCAGGGAGGGTCTCAGGCCTCTGCAGCTTCCTGACTCTCCTCCCTGGACAAACCACAGAAGGGGAAGGTCTCCCTGGAGACCACCTAATGAATCTCTGGTCTTCCTCCCCCAGGGAATGGCTGGGTGGGTCAGTGCCGGAGGCCTGGGGAGGGCTGAACCGCGTGTTTGCTCGGTGAACGAATGAAGAGGAGACTGGGTGATGAGATGGGGTCCCAGCACAAAAGACCTTCTTTGCCCAGTTGCCAGGGAAAGTCTATCCTTCCACCCAGGTCCTGTATAAGTTTCTGCACTATGGGCTCAGAGAAGACAGACGCAGCAGAGCCAGAGAGCAGGGCCGGGCCAGTTCTGACCTAGCAGGCTGTGCTGTCCAGCCTTTGCCCCTCAGGGCACAGTTCCCACAACCTGCCTGGCTTCCCTCCCCTGCCTGGGGCCTCCCCCCATCTGCCACTCTCCTGGTGCATGCAGGCTCCTCAGGAAAACTCCAGGTAAACACCCAAAGCTGCACACCTTCCACTAGTGGCCCTGCCCTGTTCCTTCCTGGCCTCGGAGGAGGCGCGGTTCATTACTATAGCCCAGTGTGTGCCAACCCCCAAGTTTCCATTTTCTGAGGAAAAACAAACCATCAGGGCTTACAAGACGCTATCATCAGCCCCAGAACTCCACCCGAGATCCTGGCCCAGGGAGGAAGTTGGCCTCATCCAACCCGGCCTGGCCTCCCCAGGGGGCTTGGGGCTTAGGCAGATGTTGGCTGTGGGCTGGATGATGACGACCCCCCACCCCCTGCCCACCCCAAACTCCCTCATCAGTGCCAGAGGCCTCCTTGGTGCTGGGGTGGCTAGAGAGCAAAAGGGAGGCTGATGGGGGCTTTCCACAAATGGGGGGTGGGTGTGACAGTTGCCGATGAGGGGAATTTTGTCTCTATGCAACGGGCTGGGCGGGAGGGCTGGGCTGGGGCTTTCTTCTGTGGTGGCAGCTATCTCTCCATTAGGTGCCCAAGATGGAGTGCTCTGGCTGAGCTTGGGGAGAGCCAGGGGAGATGGAAAGAACCATTGGAAGCTCTGGGAATAGAAGAAACACCTGGCCATCCTTGTCTCTGTGGGTTCCCCAGTGAAGAGCCAACTGGTGTGGTCTTGTGGCGAGTGCCCTAAATCAGAGGGTAAATTGGGGAAGCTTGTCCCTCCTGGTGGCTTTATTTCACCAGATACAACCTATGAAAGGACAACAGGAGATCTGGAAAGTTCTCTGTGGCGCTGACATTTCTTGGGTCCAAGGCAGTGGTTCTCAACCTTGGTTGCATATTATAATCTTCCGGGGGCGGTTTTAAAAAATCCTGTTGGCAGTCCCGATCTCTGGAGGTGGACCCTAAGCACCAGGAGTTTTTACAACTCCCCGGATGATTCTGGTGCGTGACCAAGTTTGAGAACTCACGGTCTCTGGGCCTTTGCTCAGGTGCACAGCACATTGTGATCACAGCACGGTGCCTGAGGAGGGCTTTCTTGAAACCAAATACAGTGAGGGGCCAGGCTTCCTTCTTGCCGCCTAGTGCTGTGTTCTGGAATATTGGATTAGAGGGCGTGCAGAGGAGGGGAGGGGGGAGGAGGACTCTGTTTTGTGAGTACCCAGGCGCGCACACACACACACACACATGCACACTCACACACACGCACACACACACACCCCCAGCCGCAGAATGGGTCCTGATTATATCTTCCCAAATAAGTGGTTATCATGCGGTTATTCATGTAGCTATGCATTATTGATTGGCCTTCGCCTCGCTGCACACCAGATGGGGTAGGAGGGGGTGCGGATGGGGCTGGGGTGTGGGGGTGGGAGTGGGTGAGGAGGGAGGATGTTTGGGGGCCACTAGGCTGAATAGAAATCAACAGTCGTTCTTGGCAGCTGTTGCTTCGATGGAAGGGGGCGACTCATTACGTCTCCATTCAGGCCCGGGTCCTGGAGCTGGGACTGGGGCCCAGGCGGAGGGGTGGGGGGGGGGGGGGGGGAAGGCGCCAGCCGCCCAAGCCTGGAGATGCATTATTCATACCTCGCCCTCACAGGATTGGTTATTATCCTGAACCACTATAGAGTTTGGTCTCCTAATTTTTAATCACAGGGAAGGTGGAAGCGTTAGCCTTTTGTGATTAATCCGGAGATAAAAATAGTTGACTGTTTTGGTGTTATGCTGGTTGTCAGTCAAGAAGAAACGCGTTAACTGTTGGGTGACTGAGGCCCGAGGAAGGCCCGAGTGCACCCCAAGCAGAGCCGGTCCCCAGAGCTGGATGTTGGCCCGAGGAGGGGCACAACCCTGCCTCAGGGGCTGGCTCCTGGGCGCTGCTTGTGGAAGGAACGGATCATGCCAATTCCAGCCTTACCACTGTAGGGCTGCTTGGCCCACGCACTTTGCTCTCCTAGCGTCCAGGATTGGGGCAGACGGCTGGGGGGGGGGGGTGGTCTCCCCTCTTGCTCTGCCCTGCAAACTGTGCCACACATGTGGGTGGGCAACATGGGGCACCCGTGTCTCTCGCTGCGCGGAGGGGGCCCTTGAGGACTTTTCTCGGAGCTCTGCTGCGAAGGACAAGGGGGCTTGTGTGGCAAGGTGTTGCAAGGAGACACGGCTGAGTTCCGCCATGACAGAGGAGGAAACTGAGGTCAGAGAGCACAAGTGCTGCCCAAAGTTATCGGTGAATGAGGGCAAAGAAGCATGGACTTGGGCTTGGGAAGTGCCTCTTGGCCCCACCAGCGAGGTGAAGCTTTGATCCGTTTTACATACCTGAGGCTCTTTATACTGTCTTAGGGAACAAGAGATTCTGTGCCTAAAAGCCACAGCTAAAAGCTGAGGAAGCACCAGCCAGCCCCACAACTAACTCTAAGAAGGGATCCTGCGATCAGAAGGCCTTGAGCTTCTGGACTAGAGTATAGGCTCTGGGTGACCATCTGGCTGTTCTTCCCACAGGCCACAAGCTGGACAGAGGGCAAAGTGGAGCTGGGGTCAGAGGGTTTCTGCCCTGTTCTGGAAGTGCTCACTGCCCCTCCCCAGTGACTATACAGCATGAAGCTCATTTGGCTCATTGGTCTTGGTTTGCTCAGTTGGCCAACCTTACCAGAACTGGCTGGGAAGATGCCCTTGGTGCCAGGGGTTTCCTCCCAAATCCAGTTGGTCAACTAAGTAGGCCCCTGACCACGCTTCTGGGATTCCTCAGAGGCTCCGTCAGCCCAGATGGGGCCTGTCAGCCGACAGAGGCCGGCAGCAGGGACACAGAGGGTTATTCTGCCCAGTGGTTGCTGGAGAAGGAAGAGTGGGAGGTCAGCCAGGCCACCTTCCTGCCCCCAACGGCATGGCAGAGCACCTCGCAGACGCTAAGCTAAGGAGGGCAGCTCTGGGTCTCGTTCAACTCACACACAGTGCATTCTCCACAAGCGTTCTATTAAAAACATGAATCCGGTTGGGTCCCTGCTCAGTTTCAAACCTGCCAGTGGCTCATACTTTACCTAGAACATAGTTTGAACTCGTCTCTGTTGCCTACAAGCACCTGCACCTTCAGCCCTGGGCTGCATCTGCGACTGACTTCCTTCCACCACCCCCTTACCCCACTCTACCCTGCCCACCGCCTTCCTGTTTGCCGAACAAGCCAAGCTCACCCCTGGCCCAGGCCTTGCCCTTGCTCTTCTCTGGAATCTCTTTTCTGTATCCTTGTCTTGCTGGCTTCTTCCTGTCAGTGAGGACACAGCTTAAATGTCATCTCCTCAGCGGGGCCTGGCCACCCTGTACAATAGCCCCTCCGTTATTCTCTGTTAGATCCCCCCACTTTATTTTCCTTATCGCCAGGTTCGTTTATTATCTGTCTTCCCGTATTACAAAGGAGGCTTCCTGACACCAAAGAAAGACCTTATCTGTCCTGGTCATTGCAGTAGTTCCGTGTCTGGATCAGTGCCTGGCATATAGTAGGAGCTCAAGAATTTGTTGAGTTAATAAACTGAAGATTGCTGGGTGGGAGGTCTGTCATGGGCATTGACTTTTGGGGTCAACACTTTTTACACTCTGTGTGTGTGTGCGTGTGTGTGTGTGTGTGTGTGTGTGGTGGGGTAGAGTTGGGGACGGTGGATGAGTGAGTGTTGGGGGGGTGGGTAGCAAAAAGGGGGAGCCTGCTAGCCCTCCCTGGGACAGCAGTGCAGAAACTCTATGCTGTGACGCTGGGGGACTAGCTGCTTCCTGTCATTTCTGGAGAGGGCAGCGTGGGCTGGAATGGCTTGGGGGTGGGAGCGGGGGTGGTTCTCAGCCTGTTTCGAGGTAGCACCATGCTTTCTGGTGGAGGAGGGACACCAGCTCAATTTGGATTATAGGCTGGGGAGAAGGCTGTGGGCTAAGCATGGTGACAGATTAGAGACACTTGGCTGAGAGCAGGATGAGGTTTGCTGCTGACACTGCTCTTCTTTGTTTTTAGGCATTGGTGTTCAGCCCCAAGGGACCTGGATGGGCTTCAGCCCCAAGGGAACTAAGCGTGGGCTTAGTTCATGCTGGGAGTGCCAGAGCTGACCCCACGGAGGGAGAATCCCCGGGCCCATCTCTTGTCTCTAGCTTCAGGCCTGTAGGCCAACCAGCGTTCAGCATTATTCCCTTCTACCTTCTGCCCTTTATCCTTCCCTTTTGTTCATTCAGCCTCTTCCATGTCACAATCTAAGATGGTTGAGTAATACCAGACACAGCTTGCCCTCTTGACTTTGATGGGGAGACCTTTGTTACTCAAAGCGTGCGCCCAGGATGGTCCCGTAGCCGCTGCTTCACCTGGGAGCTTGTTTAGAAATGCAGATGTTTGGGCTCTACCTCAGGAGCTCTGGAATCACAACCAGCATTGAAAAAAGACCCCAGGGGTGCCTGGGCGGCTCAGTCGGTTGAGCGTCCGACTTCAGCTCAGGTCATGATCTCACGGTCCGTGGGTTCGAGCCCCGTGTCGGGCTCTGTGCTGACGGCTCGGAGCCTGGAGCCTGCTTAGGATTCTGTGTCTCCCTCTCCCTGTGTGCCCCTCCCCTGCTCATGCTCTGTCTGTCTCTGTCTCTCAAAATGAGTAAACATTAAAAAAAAAAAAAAAAAAAAAAACCAGATAGTTTGTATGTACTTCAGTGTTTGAGGAGCACTGCCCTGGAGGGCCCCTAGAATAATTACAAACTGATGAGAGTGCTTTGAAGCAAGAGCTCATTGGACAATGAGAGCACATAGCGGGGCGTTCTCTCTTTGTTAGTGCCCTACTCCCTCCAAGACTTCCTGGCACTTAAGTCAGAGAGAGGGTATACGCTGCTTGCTGGATCCTGGGTTTGAAGTCACAGCCCAGCGTGAGCATGTTTCAAAACAATTTCCTCTGCCCAGGGCATCTCTTGAACTTGGAATGCTAGGGTTCTCATTCCCTGTCTTCTCCTGGGTCACTGTGACCCAGCCTTCAAGGCGTAGCTAAGGGATTTCCCAGTCCCTGAGGTCTTTCTGGAATCTTTGGCCAGGGCTGGGCCAAATGACTTTTGTCTGTGATCCCAAAGGATCCTGGGCATTCTTCTATCTCGGTAGCTAACCTAGTCTATGGACGTGATCTGCAGGTGTTTGTCTCTCCCCTAGACTGCAACCTCGTTCATCCTGGATCCCCTCCACCCGGCATAGCGTCCGACTCTCGGGATACCCCATATATGTTTGCTGAGCTGGACCTGGCTTGAGTCCATTACTTTACAAGCTGTATGATTGTGGGCAAGTTACATAATCTGACAACCCTCACCCTCTTACCGGAAAAGTGGGGTAATAAAGATACCTGCAGGATTATTATGAGGATTACTTTTATGATAGGAAGACTTCAGAGACAGCTGTATAAAGGCTTATGCAAATACTGGTTATTATGTCCAATATTTTAAGAATAATATCTAGTTTGGGTGCTATGTGAAAGACACTGTGCCAAGGGCCCTCTTGTTTTATCCTCATTATCCTTGCAAATAGGTACTAACTGGGATCTCCATAGTGTCCAGGAGGATACACGCTCAGAGAGGGCAAATCACCTGGCTAAGATAACACAGCAGCTCAGCGGTACAGTTGGAATTTAGATCCAGGTTTGTTTGACCCTGTAATATTTTCTGCTAGAGTCACAGCCACCCACAGACCTGCCCGTAAAGCTGTGGAAGCCCTTCCCAGGCCTTCCCACCAACCCTCCTGCCCTCATCACGATCACTCATGATCGCATATCCCCACGCAGATGCCCGACAGGCTCTGCCTATGCCTGTGAGCTCCCCTCCACAACCCGACTTCAGAGGGCTCTAGGAAGCATACGCCTGGCTTGCAGCTGGTGCTTGAGAGATGTTGACTAAGGGAGTGGATGAGTGATTTTTGCTGTTCGGATCCGCCCACTGCTCGCTTTTGTCATTCTGCCCTGTTGTCAGGTTCTGGGCCATGGGTAACCCCAGCCTCCGGTTTCCTCCCTCCTGTGGATGCGCCACCTAATGGCCAAAGTATAGAACCACAGATCGTCAAGACAGGACAGGGAATGTGCCTGTGTTTGCAGAACTGCTTCTCGGGGCGGGTTCAACATTCACTCGGAAAATTTGGATTGAGCACCCACTATGTGCCAGGCCTGGTTTGAAGCTCTGGGGATGCAGAGCTCCTGCCCTAGCGGGGTTTACATTCTACTGGGAGAGACAGACAACAAACGAATAAACACACAGTGCAATGTTGGGTTGATATAATACAATGCTATTAAGTACTAAGAAGAAAATAAGATCAGGTAGGGAATAACTAGATTCTGAGTTGGCTCCAGGATTCTCTTCTGGTCTTCTCCTGTCCTTCCTGGATGTGACTTTCTGTCTTCTTCCCACCCTTAACTGTTGGTCTTGCCCACGGTTTGCCCTTGCCTGGCCCGTGTCATTCTACACACGGTCTATGGAGAAGCACGTTGCTTTCCTGCAGACTCAGCCAACATCTGTGTGCAGATAAATCCCAAACACGCATATTCCCCGTTTTGGGGAATGGCACCATCACTGAATTAGCAAAGCCACAAATCTGCGAATCTTTCTGGATTGTACTGTCCTTCATCCTGTATTGCTAACCGTCCTGGATAATTCTTTGAAATATCTTTCAAATTTGTTTCTCCCTGTCCATTCTGGACAGTCTTCCTGGCTAGGCCCTCAGCATTTCTTGCTTAGATTATAATACCTAACTCCCTCTCCCCCAGCTGCACACTGTCCCAGAGTGATCTTTACAAATGTCTGGTTATCCATCCATTCCCTTACCATTTGCCGAATATCTAGCATTCCTTTGTTTAAAATCATTCAAAAGTTCCCCCTCTGCCATCTGGATAAAGTCTGAACTTTTAGGCTCCTTCCAACCTCTCCAGCCTCATTTTCACCCCTTTTAAACTCAAATTCCTTTTTTAGGATAAGAATGATCTGCAATTCTTGGAATAAGTCACTCTTCCCCAGTTGTCCCTCTCCCTTTGTTGGGCTAACTTGAAAGTCAAGCAGTGTGGGTTCAAATCCTGGGTCCTTTATTTATTAAAAATTTTTTAACGTTTATTTGTATTTGAGAGACAGAGAGAGACAAAGAATGAGCAGGGGAGGGACAGAGAGAGAGAGGGAGACACAGAATCTGAAGCAGGCTCTGGGCTCTGAGCTGTCAGCACAGAGCCCGACGCAGAGCTCAAACTCACAACTGTGAGATTATGACCTGAGCTGAAGTTGGACGCTCAACCGACTGAGCCACCCAGGTGCCCCCTGAGTCCTTTACTTACTAGCTTGTGGTCATGGGCAAGTTGCTTGGCCTCTCTGTGCCTCAGTGTCCTTTTCTGTAGAGTTGGGAATATGACAAAACCAGGATTGCTGTGTAGTTGCCAGGATCAAGTGACCTCCAGTGTGGGAGTGCCCTTTGCCAGTGGTCCGACCTTGTACAGATGTGGCAATGTAATTGGTTCTCCAAGCAGAAGGGGCTCATTCCCTTGAAAGATGATGGGCAAGGTGCCTGGGGCTTAGAAGTCTGCTGCTCTGTCTCTTTGGGAAAGTAGAGGTCGCTCTCCTTTTCTGCTGCCTTGTCCTCAGCAGGCATTGGGTGAAGACCCGGATGCCCACCCCCATGGGGTAACCCCATGCTGCTCTGCCTGGCTTGGCTTCTCCTTCCTAAAGCACCCCCACATTCTGTGCCCATGAAGGTGAAGCCATTACTGCTAGTTGGCTACAGAGGTGTGTATGAGCCCAGCTGACTCTATGTGGAGGAGAGATGGGCCATCTCAGCTGAGCTCAGCCACATTGCAGACTCACTAAATCCTGGAGTTGGGGGGGGTGTTGTTACACAGCAGAAGCTAACTGATATACTTAGTAGTAACCTACCATCTGGTTTGCTCCCGCAAGACTGTCCGAATCTCTGTGCTCTTGTAGTAATCTCAGAACTGGGCCTTCATCACTCTCTCCACTCCGCTCCTTTTCACCTCTGTTTACAGCCAGGTAACTCTTCTGGAAGCCCAGTCTCTACTACTCACAATGTCCACTGGCTCCCCAACGCTCCAGGATCAAAACCAGTTCCTCAGCATGGAACACATTCAAGGTTCTCTACAGTTAGGCCTTGTCTCTCCAGCTCTTTCTCTCATGCTTTAGCTGGACTCATTGTTTACCCCTCTGCAGGGACAGCCTGCCCTTTTAGAATGACATGCTTTTGTTTGTGAAGTTGTCTCTTCCGGAAATGTCCTTACTCTGAGTCTCAACTGGCTGGAATCCCAGCCTCTCTCCAGTCAGCTCAAAGCCTACCTTTGCCTTGTTAACTCTTGGTCATTCTTTAAGTCTCAGGTTATTGTCACATCCTCTAAGAAGTCCCCTCTTGATCTTAGTCCCTGCCTCTCACTGTGGGCTGTCGGCTGCCCCGACAGCTGTGAGGTTCTTGAGGCCCAGTCCTTGCCGGGTTCTTTTTCCCACCCCAGTGTTGAGTATCCGGCCCACAGTGAGAGCTTAGTCAATATTTGTTGACTGGTGCCTTGCCTGCCCCAGGGGTGTTGAAGCAAACTTTTCCTTCTTCCTTAACCCGGTGCTTGTACCTTTTACACTGGCGCTCACCACAACCTGCATTTATTTGTGGACCAGTTTCAGGTTCCCTACTGCTCCAGGGTAGGAGTCTTGATGCCTTTTGCATTTTCCCCACCACCTAGCACATTACCTTGGACACCGTCATGAGAAAACAATAAAAATAATGAGTAATTGTTATGTGGATTGATCTAGTTACCATACTTGCAGAATTTACAGGACTTCGAGAACTGTTCTCGTTACTTTGAAGGTAATCATTCAATCCTTGCAACAGCCCCGTATAAGGCAGATACAGTCATGCATATTTGAGAAATGTGGAAACCGAGGCACTAGCTCATCTCAGAGGTCCCCTGACTCCAGTGACCTGCAAAGGTTCAGGATGTTGGGAGGCCCACCTCTCCCTTGGAGCTCCGGATGTGCAGGGGCTAAGACGGCAGGCAGAGCGCCTGGCTCGGCTCCTGGCTCCCAGCTTGTGGCTGCATGACTGGGGGCGAATCACTGAATTCTCTGTGCAAGATAATCTCTATGTCATAGATACGATAGTATCTGTTTCATTGGGCTGTTGTGCAGATTGAATGAGTTACTGCGAGTGCCTTGTTTCAGAGCTTGGCACCGTAGTAAGAACTCCGTACATGCTAGCTCTTGATATCACTGTGTGTTCAATAAGGAACTCCACGTGGAAACAGAGAGCAGAGTATTGTACGTGAAATAGCTTGTTTCAGTCCCTCGTTCTGCACTTGTTCCGTGCCCCCAACCTCAGCCTTCCTAGATGTCATGGTCAGCACCTTGCCTCTTAGCAAAATGAGGAGGAGGTTAGAGGCCAAAAGGCAGCACAGAGACAGAGATGGGATGGGCAGGGGACCCTCCAGGGAGGAGGGGGCCACGGTGGTGGGGTGGGGGCAGGGGAGGCAGAGGTTGGCAGATGCCACGTCAGACAGACAAAGTCACATGTTTCCCCCCCTCAAATTAGGAAGGGCGAGCCTTCTGTTTATTTCGAATTAAACCCTGAAAGAAGGTCTGAGCCATCTCATTAGTGAGGCGCTGTTTGCAAGAAGACGGATGATTCATTAATACTGAGCAGAAAAAGAAGCCACAGGATGTATGCAGAGCAGAGGGAGGGAAGACTGTGGTGGGGAGGAGGAGGGCAGCAGACGGCAGGCTCCACGCAAACAGAAGGGCGTATGCGTGCGTGTGTGTGTGTGTGTGCCCGTGTGCGTGCGTGTCCACGGGAGCACCTCGCACTGGTGGGTGATGTGTGACCAGTGAGTGGAAGCTGGGGAGCGTGGGAAGCTTGAAGTAGCCCCTGTGGCGGCCAGAGGGAGAAGTCACGAGGGAAAGGGCGTCCCGTGAGAGCAGCTGCAGAAGGAACAGTGTGCCGTGGGGGAGCATATTGGGACCGCGGGCACAGGCAGGGGCAGGAGGGGAAGGCAAGCCGAGGGCGTGGGTGTCCTCCTTGGGCCGCCTGGGATGGGGGCTGTCCTGCCAAGGAAGGGACCTGCTCCTTCCCCAGCTCAGCTGCTGTGCAGATGGCCACAGGGCAACGCGAGCGCGTTTCTCGACGTTGTTCACAGGAAACACTGGCACGAGGCTGCCTCTTGGTGTCCGTCAAAGCTCTCCAGCGAGTTCTGACCTTGACTTGATTTTGGAGCTCACCTTGTCAACACGGATGGGTCTGGGGAGAAACCTATCATGGTGGCACGGGCTGCTGTTTACAGATTTAAATCTCACGGTGGCCTCTTGCTGTGGGCCCTCGAGTCCTTATTGTACAGATGGGGAAACTGAGGCATCGATGCCCATGCACTTGCGGCAAGTTACACAACTCACAAGTGGGGGAGCCAGGAATCCGGCTCGGGCCCCTGTGAGGCCGGCGGCCCACTCCTAACCTCAGTGCTGTGTGGCTGCTTACGTACGAGAAATCGTCTCTGTGCCCTCGGTTGCTTTCACAGCTTCAAGGCAGCCATCCTGCCCCAGCAAAAGGCTGGTGGGACTCAGGTCCCATAAATAGAAAGCTGAACCGATATGGTTGGTTGTGCTACGGGTTCCCATCTGGCAAGTCAGCCTCCTCAAGTTGCTGTGTGGCTTTCGCTAGGGAGGGAAATGCAGCCAGGAGGAAACCTTCCCTACCCGTACCAGGAGCCTCAGAAGGAATTACAGACATAGAGGGGCGCAGGAGAAAGGGTCACCTCATTAAGGGATTTGCAAAACCAACATAAGAAATTCCAATAATTGGCTTTTAAAATGAGGGCTTCGGAAGGCTGCTTTTGCATTATGAAAATGTGCCTATGTTCCCTGTCACCGTTGGCTGGAGCGGCGAGGGGGAGGCGGCGGGGGGAGGGAGGGGGTGGGAAGAGGAGAGGCGAAGTGACAGGGACAGAGAAGTCCAGGGAGGGGGACAAATAGGGAAAGACAGGCAAAGAGCAAAAGAGACAGAGCGGAGACGTGCAAGCCACCTGCTCAGGAAGGAGATAAATGTGAGGAGAGAAAATACACCGTCCCTTGCAACAGAGAACCGTGAAACCAGACGGCCGCGTGCCAAGTCAGGAGAAAAGCAAAGTGCTTTCTCCAGGCCTCTTGCCACAGAAATTCATTTCAGGGAATCCCAGAAAACCACTAAGTGTACCTTTCAACTTTATGCAAATTTACCAAATCCACGATGTGCCAGAATCCTCAAGGAAAAAGTCAAAGTCTTTTTCTCATCTGAGCCTGTTTTTGAAAAGGTACGTGCCTCTAAATCTGCAAAAGGGCAACACTTCTGGAATTCATTATATTAAAAAAAAAAGTGTCTTAATGCTCATCTGTAGTTTAGCATCATAGATATTTTTGAAATCTCCCATCTTTCTCATTTTTCACGGAGAAGAGACCACACTTCTCCTCAGGAGCTGGAGAGTGTTGGCATTTCATATTCTGTACAGAGGGTACAGAATATGAGTGTACCCATATTGGGTGACTGTGCCTGCGTCACACTTGATGCCAATGGAAGGCATCTAGAGTCTGATGCCTCTTCGCAATTCCAGGGCATCCCTGGGAGAAATCCGGTTATGTCCAGCCTGTGGAGGGCTCATGTGGGATTGTTGCGGGTTGGGCTCCTGCAAGCCGACTCTGAGATAGAGATCTGCAGAAGCCTAGTGTGGAGGCCTCTCCGGACCACCCCCTGACAGGAGCGAAGAAAGCAAGAGTGGACAGGGCGGCCACCTGAACTCTGATGGCAGCACCATGACGGTCTGAGCAGATCCTACAGGAGCTGTGAATCTGGGACAGACCTTAGGATCATCCCATTCCGGGGCACAGGGTTGGCCTTCTACTCTGTGGGGGCCTGTCATTGGGAGGGGCTTCCTCCCTTTAGCCACAGGTAGTCCCCAGAGAGGGACTCAGCAGATGTGGCCATCTCTGACACACTGGCAGCTAGGGAATGAGTCTGTCTGTCCTCCTGTCCTGAAGAGGGAAGAGGAATCTTGCTGGTACGTCATGGCACCCAGTGCAGGGGTGGGACCCATAAGAGGTGGGGGGTAAGGCCTCTTCTCTGAGTGTCCCCTTTTTCTCATCACTGTTGAGGTGGGGGTGGGGCGGTGTTGGCACCAGAGTGCTCTGTATCAGAAGATGTCCCCTCAGGGGCAGAGCTTGGGTAGTTGGCAAGGAGGAGATGATGATCCCTACTGTGGGGTGTGGTCCTGCCACTAGGGCGGGGAAGGACTTCCCATCTGACTCTGGTTATCCCCACAGCTAGTGTTTGGGGCCACCCGGCCCTTGCATCTAAAGCCCCAGGGGAGCAATGTATGTGGGGTAAGGAAAGAGCAGTCTTCGCTCTCAGACAGAGCTGGCAACTGCGTTACACGGTGACCTTGGACAAGTTTCTAAACCTTCCCGAGCGTCAGTTTCCTCATCTGTAAAGTGGAGCTAAACGGGCCTCGCACGGCGCAGGACCAAATGAGGGAATGTAGGAACCGTGTGGGGATGTAGCAGGTGTTCGGCGGTGGTGGTGGTGGGGGGGTAGCCGTGAGCCAGGTCTGCGCTGAGGTGACCCGTGCCTTCCCACGGGTCAAGGCAGGGTGTCAAGAAAGCTCAATCAAATGTATGGTTTGCAAATGCGTTCTCCCATCCTACATGTAGGTGGCCTTTTCGTGGTGTTGATGGTTTCCTTTGCTGTGAAGGAGTGTTTTAGTTTGATGTGGCCCCCACTTGTGGAATTTTGCTCTTGTTCCTTGTGCTTTTGGTATTATATCCAGGAAATCGCTGCCAAGGCCATGCTGAGAGGATGGCTCCGTGTGTTTTCTTCTAGGAGTTTTAGGAAAAGTTTCAAGTCTTGTGTTTCAGTATTTGGTCCATTTTGAGTTCATTTTTGTGAGTGGTGTAAATGCGGGTCCAATTTCATTTTCCCGCCCGTGTGTATCCATTCTTCCCAGCACCACTTACGGAAGAGAATGTCCTTTCCCCATTGAGGTTCCTTGGCTCCCCATAAAGTGTTAGTTGACCATATAGGCATGGGTTTATTTCTGGGCTCTCTATTCTGTTCCACTGATCTGGGTGTCTGTTTTGATACCAGGACTATACTGTTTTGATTACTATAGCTCTGGAGGATAGTTTGAAATCAAGAAGTGTGATGTCTCCGGCTTTCTTCTTCTTTCTCAGGATTGCTTTGGCTATCCGGGGTCTTTTATGGCTCCATGTAAATATTAGGATTTCCTTCCTTCTTACGGCTGAGCAATATTCCATTGTATGTACAGACCACCTTTTCTTTATCCATTCATCCTTTGGCAGACAGGTTGTTTCCATATCTTGGTTATGGTGAATAATGCTGCAATGAACAGGAGAGTGAAGATATCTCTACGAGATCCTGATTTCAATTCCTTTGGATATATACCCAGAAGTGGAATGACAAGATCATACGGCAGTTCTGTTTTTAATTTTTTGAGGGACCACCATACTGTTTTCCACAGTGGCTGCACCAATTTACATTCCCCAAAGTAGTGCCGGAGGGTTCCTTTCTCCACATCCTCCCCAGTACTTGTCATCTCTTGTCTTTTGGATGGCAGCCATTCTAATTGGTAGGAGATGCTAGCTCATGATGGTCTTGATTTGCATTTCTCTTGATGATTAGTGATGTTGAGCACCTTTTCATATGCCCATTGGCCACTCGTATGTCTTCTTTAGAAAGCTGTCTATTCAGGTCTTCTGCCCATTTAAAAATTGTGGGGTTTTTTTCCTATTGAGTTGTATGAATTCCTCATATGTTTTGGATGTGGAGAAAGAAGGTATATATAATGGAATACTATTCAGCCACGAGAAGGAAGGAGATCCTGCCATTTTTGACAGGATGCAACTGGAGGGTATAATGCTATAGTGAAATAAGTCAGACAAAGAAAGACAAATACCATATGATCTCACTTATATGTGAAATCGGCAACAACCTAACTCAGAGAAACAGACAGTAGAGCGACTGTTACCAGGCATTAGAGGTGGGGGAAATGGGAGCGATATTGGTCAAAGGTTATGAACTTCCACTTATTTTTTTATTAAAATTTTTTTAAGTTTATTTATTTTTGAGAGACAGAGAGAGCGAGTGGGGGAGGGGCAGAGAGAGAGGGAGACACAGAATCCCAGCAGGCTCTGCACTGCCAGCATGGAACGTGACGTGGGGCTCGAACTCACAAACCGCAAGATCATGACCCAAACCGAAACCAAGGGTCCGATGCTTAACCGAGTCATCCATGTGCCCCTGAACTTCCAGTTATTAACAAGTTCTGGGGATCTCACGTACAGCATGGGGATTATGACTAATACTACTATATTATATATTTGAATGTTGCTGAGAGAAAAGATCTTATATATTCTCACCACAAAAAGGAAAAGGTAATTATGTGATTGGACGGAGGTGTTAGCTAATGTAATGGTAGTATCATTTCATAATAATGCTTAATGCGTCAAACTAACATTGTATACCTTAAACTTACACAGTATTATGTCAATTATAGCTCAGTAAAGCTGGGGGAAAAAAGCTCAAGTCAGACGCTAATGTGCAATGTAGGAGAAACAACACAGAAAGAGCGCCAGTGTCTCATGCTGACAGCAGCCATGAATGACCTTATCAGATCTGCCCAAGAGTGCCATACGGGACAGGTTAAGTTGTGACAGGTGCAGAACTGGGTGGGGGGAGTGGCCCGGACTGGAGAAGGATGCTCCTCGGACTTTTCTCGTCTTTTTACTAACTTCCCACTTAACAATACAGATGGTGATGACGCTCCTGGGGGCGAGCCACTGTGCCAGGTTCTCTCCCCACAGTTAACCCACTGTGTAGTCACCCTCCCGTCTCCAGAGGCCGCTCTGTCTGCCTGGAATGCCTGTCCCTTCCTTTCTGACTTGTGGATGCCTATGTGACCTTCAGGTTCTGCTGAAACGCTACCTCCAGACTCCGCTGGACTATGACTGAACATCTGTAGGGCAGGGGCCAGTTTTGTCTCTGTGGGTCCCGCTGTCCAGCACAGCACCTCTGCCAGAGCTGTGGGGCTGATCTCAGGGCGAGATTCCCCTTCAGTCCTGCAGAGTTTGTGGGTGGCTGGATGGAGGTGCCTAGCTGGGGGTCACTTCTTGAGGCAAGCAGCCCTGTCATGTTCCTCCTTGTCTCTCCTGTCCCGGCTGAGAGCTTGCCTAGAGCTGGTGCTCAACAGATGAGCACTGAATAAATGAGAGAAGAGTAAAAAGAAATGCCTGTGTGAAGGGGGCTACGGACAGGAAAAACTAGGCTTCCAGATGGGGATATTTTGAGAGGGGGTAGATCTAGAAAACACTAATAAACACCGAGACGTATTGAGTACCTACTATGTTCCAGAAGGGCCCATATGGTCCTACTGGCATTCCATGTTGGGGAGATACTGGGATTTGGGGCTTTATAAGGACATTGTTTGGAGATAGCTATAGGCTTTTGTTTTTTAATTTTTTTTAATGTTTATTTTTGAAGGAGAGAGAGACAGAGCATGAGAGGGGGAGGGGCAAAGAGAGAGGGAGACACAGAATCCGAAGCAGGCTCCAGGCTCTGAGCCATCAGCACAGACCCCGATGCGGGGCTAGAACCCACTAACTGTGAGATCATGACCTGGGCCGGAGTCGGATGCTCAACCAACTGAGCCACCCAGGCGCCCCTAGAGGTATTTGAATCGCTGACTTTGGGACCCAGGACAGCTGGTGTCCCTTGGCTTTCCTGAGCCTTCGGACCAGTCTTTTACCCTCTGTGTTCCCCACTGTCCACCTGCCACCACCCCTTTCTCCGGGACCCATCGGCTAGGCTGGTGACACTTGGATTCTTAATCACCTCCCTTCCCTTCTCTCCTCCAAGGCTTCCCTTTCCCTTTGATTAGCACTTGACTCGCTGTAGAAAGTTGTCTCTGCACAGTGGATGCTCTATATAAAGAGACAGGGCAGCGCTGAGTTGCTGTGAGTGTCCTGGGATCAGCCCAAGTCAGAAAATATGGGTCTCAGCTCACATCTGTATCACTGTCATGGTGATACATGGTAGTCTGGGGGTGTCAGAGCTGTCTGTATTAGTCCAAATGCAAATGGGTCATTCAGGAGGAGTCCATTAGCTGCTCCGAGGAGTGGATGGGGTGAGCTCTTCATTGCTCGCTTGAGGTGAAATTTATTGGATTTGTCTTCAAGCCAGTCAGCTCCCCGTGATGGGCACTAATGTTGGTGGCCAGAGGCACGGATTATCCAAATCTGGTCTGTAATTGAAAATATCATTTGCATTTGACTTTGGAACGCACTGTGTGAGAGCATGTGTGCGCTGGGGTGGGGGGGAGGGGAGGAAAGGCAGCTGTACTTTCTGGTATGTTTATTTCAGACTCCTGTTAGGGTTAATTTGCATTTACTGGACACGATCGCTGGGAGAGGGCGGCAGAGTTTACTCTGCATGAGGCATTCCTCAGCCTGCACTCGTTCACGCGGCAGGCCACCGGGTCCCACAGGTACTCAGAATTCCTGAGGACTAGCATGCTGTCTCCGTGAACATGCCATCAGGCCAGGGACGCAGTGCTGTGTTTTGAGGCAGATCTGGGGCTGCTTTGTGGCCTCCTGTTACTAGCTGTGTGGCCTTGGGGCGCTTAATTAGTTCTCCGAGCCTGTGTCTCCATCATAAAACAGAAGAGGTAATACTACCTACTCTGAATGGTCGGTGGGCTGGTTCTATGAAGTGGAATTCTATGAGCCCTTTCTTCTCTCTTCTCCAACCTCATCTCCCAAAGAATGGTTCTGCCTCCTCCATCCCTTGCCGGATGGTAGTCTGGGGGTCCGAGAGGCCAAGCAAAGTCCGGAACAGTCCTCATGGCCAGGCAGGGAGACCTCTGGAGTCAGAGGTTGGGCAGAGATGGTCATTTGCTCTTAGGGAAGCAGGGGGTCATTCACAGCCCCCCTTCCCAGGGAGGGGTTTTAGAGAGAAGGAGGGGATGGTCTTTCCTTGCAGAACGGGGATGGGGCTCTGTCTGGATTTTGCGTCCACTCTGTGGTGAAAAAGAGGCCAAAGTGCAGAGAAAGGAGGGCTTCAGATCATCGTGAAGCTGGAGTCCCAAAGATGAGACTTGAGTCTCAGGGCCCCTGCCTTCTAGCTGCATTTACCTGGGCAAGTCTCATCTCTCCAGTCCTCAGTGTTCACAACTGTAAAGGGCATAACGGCAAATATTGTCAGAGGGTCCTGAAGGCCAAGAGAAGATGAGTGAACTTGTGAACACAGAACTCGGTGCAGACTTCCAGAACTATGGCCAGGGCTGAGGAAGGGGTGCTGCTGTGGAACTGCTTACATGTGGGTGAGGGGGGCACTTTTTCACTTCTCCCATTGCTCTATGGGGGAAGAGAAAGCCCTCTCTTCCTGAGAGGCTGGCTGAGAACGAACCCAAGGCCACAGGAGTCTGGCTCAAGGCTGCCACATGCTTTCCTGCTCTGCTCGGGGCTCAGCTGTTTGGCTCCTGTGTTTGCCTCTCCAGTCAAGGTCTGCGGCAGGTAAGGAGGCCGTATCAGGAGCACCTGCTTACATCCATCCCCAGAGCAAAGACCCAGGTGTGTGAGCATGGGCCGCACGGAGACGGTCAGGGCGGAAGGCCCTCAGAGCCGTTCTGATCCCATACACTTCCCTTATTTGACGGAGGAGAGAGCTGGCCCAGAGACGGTGGGTGACGTGCCCCAGGCGAAACAGCAAGTTATCACCTCCCTGGTGATAGAGAGGTGCAGCACAGATTTGTTTTTTCAGAAAGGATGATTTCAGAATCCAGACTTTAGTTTCTTGTCTTCAATGAGCCAGCCTGCCTTGCTTGCCTGTTTCCTCAGGACTTATGCAGTACAAGGATAATTTACAGATGGACATCCAATAGCAGAGGCCACTGATACGTGGAGAAGGGTCAATAGACAGTCTCCTTCTGCGCTGAAAGGGGAAGATGGGCTCAAGTTGCAGCACGAGGGATGGAGGTTAGACGTCAGGAAGAACTGTCGTTAGAGACGCAGCTAGGGGAGAGATGTCCTGTCTCTTTTTTCCAAAGTCCCCTGGCCCCCAGGTCAGAGATGAGTTGAGTGCGATGTGCAGACATGACCCTGGGGCAGGAGGTGACCCTGAGGCAGGGGGATGGACCTGATGGCTTCTCAAAGCCCATCTCAACTCATGTCCACTTACACACTTGCTCATTAGCTTTCCTGCAGTTTCTTCCGTGCTCCCAATTAGCCTCTGTCTATCCAATTCTCTGAGAGGTGTTTCTACTTGTAGGGGAGGGGAGAAGAGTGCAGGGGCCGGGGCGCAGGGGAGGGCGAGCCTACTGACTTCCCGTCAGACAACATGCCTCTGCTCCTAGCCGGCTCCTGCTGTTGGAGGGAAACAATCACTGTGCAATTTTTACAGCTTCCGACCAAACTTTGATCATTTAACTCTGAAAGGGCCTTTTCTTGCGAATGGTTCATGCCTCGACGGTCATTAATGGTGAAATACCAAGATGCCGAAGGGGGCTCAGCGGTAGGCTATGCAGGGGAAGATTTTGTCTTCTTAGCTGCTCTGAACCCCCAGCTCCTCCCTGCCTTTCTGATGCTCGGGAGAGAGATGTCAAGGTGCAGCCCCAGAGCCCTGGCTGGGAGCCAGCGGCCATAGGACTAAATAGAGACCTCCTGGCAGGACAAAGAGGCTGGTCTTCCAGAAAGGATGGACCACGGAGTGAGGGTGCAGGAATTAAGTTCGACAAGAGGCAGAATTTTCTGAAGCTGCACTGAGTGACCAAGAAGGCCGCAGAATAGCCTCGGGTACTCAGGTCACCAGCAATGGGCGGTCATGCACATCCAAGGTTGTAGAGCCTCCTTGTGGGTTGTTTACCTATGACCCAGTGAGGCGGGGGAGGGGGTGTGAGTAGCCCTCCTCGACTCAGGAGGAAAATGCCCATCAGTGATCACATTTCCGCCCAACGTCACACAGTGGGATTCGAGCTGGAACCTGAACTTCAGGTCAGTGGTTTCCCTGCAGCACCTGACTCTACCACCTGTATCTTGCGCCCACCATCCCCAGCTGGCCCGCCATGTGGCGCTCAGTCGCTGACCCAGAGCTGGCTTATTCCTCCTGCTCCTCCCTCCAGCCCTGGGTCCCAGGACCCTTTCCCGGTGCAGGCTGGGGGCAGGCGGTCCAGCACTCTGCTCCAACTCAGGGCCGGGTACAAAATGTAAGGACGTGCTCCTCCAAACCTCAGTCATGGAGAGAAATAATACTTGAATAAAAATTTAAGGGGCGCGCCTGGGTGGTTCAGTCGGTTAAGCGTCCGACTTCGGCTCAGGTCATGATCACTCAGTGTGTGAGTTCGAGCCCCGCGTCGGGCTCTGTGCTGACAGCTCAGAGCCTGGAGCCTGCTTCAGGTTCTATGTCTCCCTCTCTCTCTGCCCCTCCCCTGCTTACACTCTGTCTCTCTCAAAAAATAAACATCAAAAAAAAAAAAAAAAAAAAAAAGGTAAATCACAACTAATGCAAAAACATCCGTGGTGAACAACATATCACAATTTTAAATAAAGACATGATTAATTAAGCTGAAATCCATTTAAAATGATTTAAGGTGATTACTCGGTTGAGAGAAATGATCAAATGTGGCAATTCTCTCAACGAAAATGAGGTAAGCAAAGAGAAGGAGATATTATTACTTGTTTGCTCCCATCAAAGCCAGGAAAGCAGAATGACCGTAAACTGTCTTTGTTGTAAATAAAGTATTTACGGCTGAAAATAATACTGTGTGTTTTAGGAAGCCTACTTCTAAATGTTTCAATAGTTTTTCAAGTACTTTAACGTTCTAAGAAGAAAATTAACCGCTAAAAAATTATGTAAAATCATGGGTACACGTGTACACGTTTTCCCTCTTGCCTCAAGCTCCAGGACGGTTTGGCTTGGTGTTGTTACTAATCCTGTCTCTAGCTAATATTTTGACATTTTATTCAGAAATTAATGATTTTTTGCATTAATTCTGATTTTGAAAAATTTTGCATTAAAATATCACATGGCTTCCCTGAGCTTTTTGATGTCTCTCAAATTTTGTGCCTCACCCCAACCTTGGTCCTGCTTCAACTACTTCCCCAGGGAGGGGAGCGGCCTGCTTCCCTGTCCCTGGTAGGGACAAAATGCAGGCCGACCCCTCAGGCTCTTGGGATCCACCGGGGGCATGTTCAGGCCCAGAAACGTCCTAGGGGACGTGAGCACTGGGGTGGGAGCGGGCTGCCAAGGGAAGATGGATGGGCTCTCAAGGCTCCACGGATAGAGAGGGGCAGCCATTCCTGAGGCCATCCATCAAGTTCTCAGTGCGCTGACACACCTTAATCAGGCCAGGAGGAACCTGGGCCTCAGAGACGGGGAGGCAGGGAGAAGTCAGAGGCACCTGCAGGCTTTGAGCTAGTGCCTGATGGGGTAAGGCTCCGCCAGGGTGGCCAGGCTGTGCACTGACCAATTCTGGGGAGTGCCATACACTTTGCCGGTCCTCCTTAGCTCCTGTCCTCCAGGTAGGACCCAGCTCTGCTGCTCAAACCCTGGGCTGGGCCTTGCTGGGAGCTGTGAGCTGTGGGCTGGGAGGGGACTACAGGAAGGCAGTGGGGGAATGGAAGCAGATAGAGGGGGACAGCTCAGTGGTGGGCTTACAAACCTGTTCTTTTTTGTCTTCTCAGTAGCTTTCCCCTGTCTGCAGAATGGAGTCTGAACCCTCAGCTTGACTTCAAGGCCCTCTGTGACCTGGTGCCAGCCTCCCTTGCCCTCTGACCTATCAAAGTTTCTCCATATGAACCGCCCACGTCTCCCCACCTCCAGGGCCCTCCACCTTTCCTGGATGACCCAAGTGGTTCATGCTCCGGATCCAAATTCTGCTTCCCCCCCAAAGCCTTCCCTGACTGTCCACATCTGTCCCTGTCCCACTTACTCTTTCTGGCCAAGTTTCCATATGGAACCGTCTCATATGTTTTTAAGTCAGCTCCCCAGGCAGACCCGATTCTCTGAGAGCCTGCATGACTGCTTATACCTGGGTTTCCTCCTCGGAGCCTGGTGCCATGCTGGCCACAGTGCCTTAGGGATGAGGTGACCCTGTGTGTGCCCTCAGACCTATGGCTTTCCAAGTTGAGTGGAGGGTGGGAGGCGGGGTGGCTGCCTGAGGAAGGGGCCCCGTTAGTGTCACAGTCAGGACCATGGACAGGAGGGAAGCTCAGAGATCACATCTGGTCCCTCTTGGAGCCCGTGTGCGTGCCCTCTGCTCAGGACACAGGGGTTCCGGTCCTGATATCTCAAGAGCTCAGCCCAGATGCTTCGATGTGCCCTTGACTTTGTTCTGCCTCTCACACCCCTAATGTTGTGGCTCTACCATGTGAAGATGGGGAGATCTCATCTCTTTCCACACCTGTGCTGCTGCTACCCCAGGCAGGTCGCCATGACCTAACTTGGCAGTGGCTTCCTAACTGGTTTCTGCAATCATACTTGTCCTGCCTCTCCCACATCCCCTGGGGAAATCATTTTCACAGTATGTCTCTCCTCTGCTAAAGCTTCTGGGGCTTCCCTATCTCAGAGTAAAATCTGAGTTACTGTGGGCTACAAGATCCTATAAGACCTGGCCCATTGTTCCCTCTAACCTAATTTCCATCAGTCTCTCCTTTATGTACTCTGTGTCAGCCACACAGATCTCTTTGCTGTTTCTGGAAAATGACAAGAACACTCCTGCCCCAGGGCCTTTGCATGTGCTGTGCTCCCTGTCTGGACTGTTCTTTCTCTAAACGTTTGCTTGGTGCGTTCTCTTCCTCTCCTCTTTAGTTATATGTTACTTACTCAAAGACGACTTCCTTGGTTATCTAGATAAAACAGCACCTCTGCACCACCCCTCTCCCTCTCCCCCTCCTCACCCTACTTTGTGTCGCTTTATGGCACTCATGACATGATACAACTGTTTATCGTCTGTCTCCCTCCAATGGCAGAAGCTCTGTGAGAGCAGTAACTTTTCCTGTTTTGTTCACTGTTGTGTCCTTGGTGCCTAGAATAGCGAGAGCACACAGTAAGTGCTTAATATGAATGGCTACTGACTGCAAAATAGGGGCCAGAGTTCTCCCATTTGCATGTGGGTGGATGGACTACATTCTAGCTCTCATGCTCCGGTTGAAGGCCCCCTCTGCACCCCACGGTCCCGACTTTGTGTGAGCTGAGCACTCTTTACTTTTCCAATAGCTTTCACATACAGGATCTTATTTCACCTCCTTGGCGACCCCTGGAGGCTCACAGTGGTGAAGTGAGAAGCTCGAGGTCACCTGTGAGTTAAGGGTAGCGCCCCGGGCAGAGCTCAGGCCCCTGGAGCCCAGCCTTATCATCCCCCTTTTTCCAGGGTGGCCCTGTGGCCTGATCCATGGGTGCCCTTATGGGGCCCGTGCCCAGGCCAGCTCCTCGGGACGCTGCTGAGCAAATCCCTCGTCTCTCCCTTCTGGGCCCAGCTCCAGTTATGAGTCACTGCTTACTCACTGCTCTGGCTTGTTTTACGATGAAGGGTGATTATAATAAAGGCCATTAATCACAGGGAATGATGGCTCACACTTGGGAGTTCTCCAGCCTGGTTTTGCTAAAGAGCTCGGGACGCTCGCACTCATTTCCAACAGCCTTTCTGAAGAGCGGGGACAGCCAGGGATATGCGTTCCTATTTTACAGTTAGGGAAACGGGCACTCAGAAAGGTGCAATCACCTGCCGTGGGGCTCAGGTTAGGTCCGGGGAGGGGCTGGAGCCATAGTGTGTCAGTCAACCAGCATTCCAAACATCACACCCCACCTGACAAAACCCTGACTGTAGTGTTTGGTGATTTCTATGGCGCGACCACTCCCCTGATGGCCCCCTACCAGCTACCGATATGCCACCTACTGGGAAGAGAATACACCATTGGCTCTCACGCACAGTACCAGCAGCCTCCAGCCCACCCCTGGGCCTGTGTGATGGCTTCTAACTTCCCTTCAGAACCTCACAGTCTGTAAAACACTTGGACATACAGCACTCACCTGATTTTTGTAACAGCCTACTTATTTATCTATTTATTTATGTATTTATTTACTTATTTATTTATATATTTTTTAAAGTTTATTTATTTTGAGAGAGAGAGAGAGAGAGAGAGAATGAGAAGGGGAGGGAGACAGGGAGAGAGACAGAATCCCAAGCAGACCCCACGCTGCCAATGCAGAGCCTGACGCAGGGCTTGAACCTACGAATTGTTAGGATTATGACCTGAGCTGAAACCAAGAGTCGGATGTTAACTGGCTGAGCCATCCAGGCACCCCAACAGCCCTTTTAGATGGGCAGTTATTATGTCCTTTTATCAGACGAGGCTGAAAGATGAACTGCTTTGTTGGAGGTGGGAGGGGAGGGCTCTGCTCTCTTGCTGCGGATGCAGCCAGGACAGGGGAGGAGCAAGGGGCACCAAGCCTGGGTAGTCCTCCAGGCGCTCCTCCATCAATCAGAGCCGGCCTCGGGCCCCCGAACGCACTGGACGGCTGCTGCTGAAGGTAAAGCTGCCTGACCTTGCAGGTGACCTTGGCGGTCATGCATTTATTCCACGGACCTTACAGAGGGCTGCTATCTGTTGGGCCTGTGTTAGGCGCTGGGTGCAGACAGCAAGGACACCCAGGCCCTGACCACAGGGGACATATAGCCCAGTCCAGGGAGGGACCTACCCAAGGCAGGACTGTGTGTTAAGTGCTGACACGGGGAGATGCAGGTACATGGGAACCTAGAAGGGATCTTAACCCGACTGGGGAGCTCAGGGAAGGCTGGG
Source organism: Panthera onca (assembly GCF_046562875.1). Classification (NCBI taxonomy): domain Eukaryota; kingdom Metazoa; phylum Chordata; class Mammalia; order Carnivora; family Felidae; genus Panthera; species Panthera onca. The sequence continues at coordinate 91,850,519 of NC_138348.1, read as the reverse complement.
GCCTGAAGGGCCTCTGTAGCATGCAGGGTGGGGGCGTCGAGGGAGAGGAGTCTAATGCAGAGAGAGGTGAGAGACAGTCATGTGAGCAAAGCCTTGGGGGAAAATGACGGAGGAGGGGGCGTGCAGTGGGGAGAAGCTGAGGCCAGAGGGAGTTAGGCCTTAAGTCAGACGCTTCCCACCCTGGGCCTCTGGTTCTGCATCGGTGGGTCCCCAGTGCCTTTCCAGCTCTGACCCTCCACGGCCCGATATTCTGAGAGTGCTCGGTCTCTAGGAGTTTGCTGGAATCTGCGAATGTGGAGTGCCACGAGGCAGATGCCAGCCTGGCCAGAGTCAGTCAAAGCCACATTTGGATTCAGGATTCTGGCAAACCGACCTCCTGTTTGCTGGTCTTAAGTCCCCGGCTCTCCAGAGCTCAGTGGAGGCAGGAAAGACAGCCGTTGCCCTTGCCCCGCCTTCCCGTCCCCGGACACAGAGCAAGTCCACACAGGGTGAGGGTGGGCTGGGGTCAGCAAGTGCCACACGTGGATTCTGGCCATAAGACACCAGGGTTGGTGGGAGCCAGCAGGGGAGGCCGTGTGTCAGGGAGAGAGGAAGACGGGGGTTCCCACATGCAGATGGCTAACAAAGGGGCAGATGGGCGGCGGCCTCACTCAGCTGGGGTGCCCCAGGGGGCAACAGAGCACTTCTGGTGCATTTGCCAGTGGGGGCTAGACACGCAGTTCGGAGCCCTAAGCAGCCATGTGAGAAGTTCACTGCCCTGCAGCCACCATGCTGAGACACCGTGAGGAGAGACCGTGCACAGATGGAGGGAGATGCCCGGGGAGCTCCACACTCCAGTCCAGGCTTCAGGTGCACGAGGAAAGGAGACTTTGACATGACCCTAGCCCCTCCTACGTCTGATTGCAACGAGACACCCTGAGCCGGAACCATCCTGCTGGGCTGGTTTTAACTCCTTGACCTGCACAGACTGTGAGAGCTAATAAACAATCACTGTTGTTTAAAGCCCTTGGGTGTGGGGTGATTTGTCACACGGCAATAGACAACCGGAACCGATTTTTGCAGAAATGGACGGCCAATCTCAAAGGTACCTGTGCTCAGAACATTGTGAGGCACTGTGCTGTTTGTAACAGGCTTTCCTATACATATTCATCTTTCTTTTCATAATAGCCATGAACGCTGGCAAGGCAGGTATTCTTAATTCTTGTAGAAGAAGAAATGGAGGGTCAGAGAGGCTAAGTGATTTGGACAAGGTCACACAGTACTAGGGCTTAGGAACGTGGTTATGAGTCCGGTGCCTTCTCTACCACACCATGGCTCCTTGCCAACGCACTTCTCAACTACACGAGAATCCAGGTCTTGGATTCTCCAGTGCAGAGCGAAGGGTGGGTATGATGGACGCAACAGGAAAGAAGGCCTCGAGGGAGGCAGGGTGGCACGGAGATTCCCAGAAAAGGAGGTTAAGCCCAGGGTAGATTGCCAAGCACTGAGGGCTAGCCCTGGCTTGCTTTCTCACGAGATCAGAACTCCGAACAGAAGCCCCCAGAAAGGCTGGGTGGGGGGCAGACATGAAGACTGGGTGCCGGGTGTGCTGGGCAGGGAGCCAGGCCTTGGGAAGCAGGGCTTGGCCCACTGGGACAGACACAGATCCTAAGTCCCAGAAACTTCTCTCTGGACCCCCAGGAGCTGGGGCCGCCGCCCCTCCACCCCTCCTAGTTCACCCAGAACTGCTTCTTGGAGGCCCAGGAGGATGGGAGGGACTTGCTGGGGAGAAACCAAGCGGTGCAGGGAGGGGGGACCTACTCTTGAAGCAGGGGTAAGGGCAGAGGAAAATGTACTCCTGGATCCCTCTGAGAGTCCCTTCAGATAGCAGGTCAAGTACTTTGCCAGAGCAGGTGCATAAATTAGCATGCTTTATACAGGGGAGTATACTCTGCATGTGCCCGGGCCTAAGGGCCTATTTGGTGGTTGTGTCTGCTCGTGCATGTGCATTTGCATGCGTGTGTGTGTGCGCGCGTGCGTGTCTTGTCTTCGCCAAAACAACGGAGAAGGGCTGTTGCCTGTGTGCCCGGCATCTCTGCTGTCTCTCGCCAGTATGTAGCACGTCAAGGGTGTTTCAAACAAATCATTCGGGTCTCCCCAGTGCCCGAGCCCGCAGGCACCAGACCGATCACGTAATGGCGCACTGCATGTGTCCCAAGCTTGCCTCTGCTTGTCAGAATCAGCTCAGGTTGCCTAGGGCACTCTTTATGGATAAAGATGCTCCAGGCCAGAGAAGGAAGGTGACTTGCCCCACATTGCACAACTGGCTCTCAGGTCTCCTCTCTCCGAGGTGATCCATTGGGATGGAGAAGTTAGCCACTTGTTTGCCCGGTAAGGAAACCATGCTTAGGGCAACCGCGTGAGTGCCCAGGGAAGGGTGGCCGCATCTCGGCTGGCATCTCTTCCCCACGTGGGGCCTGCTGCTCTTGGGGGCGGGGAAGCTCCTGTCCTGGTGCTGGATGGGGCTTTAGTGTGGTTCCTCCTTCAGTTACCAGTGCTTTCTCTGAAGTCAAGCCTGGGGCTGAGCCCAGAGATTTCCAGATGACTAAGCCATGGTCTCTGGCTTCCAGAACCCCTGTTGTGCGCATAGCCCTTCCCAGTCCCCTGCGGGTAACTGGGGCAGGTGTCTGGCTCAGAGGCAAGTGTCTTCCCCATTTTACAGACGAGGAAGCTGAGGCTCAGAGAGTTCAAGCGACTTTCCCAGAGTCTGTTAATCAGATCCATTGCCTCACTCCGGGCTGGATTGGGCTGGTGAGCGGCAGGGGGCAAGAGGTGGGGTGGGCCATCAAAAACCCCAAAAGCCCAAGGGGCACAAAGGGGGGGTTCAGCTTCTTCCCCCAAATGATGTCATCAGCTGAGACAGAAAGGAGATAGTTGAGGGAAAAAACACACATTTCCACACTCTGAGTTTCCCCCTCATTAATTTTAATCTAATTTGATCACAACATTCCTCGGTAAACAGCAGCCTCCTTTAATAAGCCGGGCTCTTCCCCCCCGACCCTGCAATTGTGTTCCTAATCAGCCAGTGTATCAGGAAAGACTCACTGCTAATTGTCGCCAGGCCTTGTGCTATCCTGTGTGTCAGGTAAGGGATGGCAGCGAGAGATAATTATAATCAGATCTAATTAGTAATTATAACAGATCCCAACTAGAAATTGTTTTCAGTTAAATATTCCCAGAGAGGTGCTAATAGTCTCCGGGGCATGCTGACTGCCACAGACACAGGGGGAAGGGGCTCGTGGGGGCGCAGGCGACCTCACACCCGTGATTTTCATCCTCTAACCTTCTAGGGAGTACAGGAGACTCTGAGAGAATGCATGGCTCATAGGTGAGTCTATGGGGGCGGAGCTGCGCCAGCACTCGGGTCCCCTGGCTCATGTGACCAGCACTTTCCCCCGTGCTCTGGGGTTGAGGTACTCCACAGAGCCACCCACAGTGGGCCTTCAGCAAATACCAATCATTAAATGGCTCGGGATCCCGAGGTATGGAAACTTCTGATTATTGGAGAAACTGTGCATTGCTTAGGCATCATGGGATACTTGCTGCTAGAATCATTGTTGAACTGAATGGGATTCAAGGCATTACATAGGAGTCCCCTGGCTAATAAACCCTCCAACCCCACTCCAGTACCCCCGCCCCAGCACTTCCCCTTTCTAGTCTCTAGCAAGTGCTTCAGCAAACTCCTGGTTGTCCTACCTTCTGTTAACCAGTATCTAACTAACCAGCACTTTCCTGCCTTCAGATCCAGGCCCCATACACCACATGGCTCTCTTCCAGGCACCACCAGATCAGATGAACTTTCTCAAACACCTACAGTGGTCCCCACTGCTTATAACCCAAGGTTCAAACTCTTTGGCATGGCTCAAGACCTTTTCCTATGGAGCCCCATTTCCTATTACACTTCCTCATCTAATCTATCACTTCCTCATCTATTCCACTTCTCATCTATTCTATCGCTTCCTCTTCTACTCCACCATTTCCTCTTCCAGTCCATTGCTTCTACTCATCTACTCCATCACTTCTTCATCTACTCCCTCACTTCCATTCATCCACTCCTCCACTTCCTCATCTATTCCACTTCTCATCTATTCTATCGCTTCCTCTTCTACTCCACCATTTCCTCTTCCAGTCCATCGCTTCTACTCATCTACTCCATCACTTCTTCATCTACTCCCTCACTTCCATTCATCCACTCCTTCACTTCCTCATCTATTCCACTTCTCATCTATTCTATCTACTCATCTACTCCATCACTTCTTCATCTACTCCCTCACTTCCATTCATCCACTCCTCCACTTCCTCATCTATTCCACTTCTCATCTATTCTATCACTTCCTCTTCTACTCCACCATTTCCTCTTCCAGCCCATCACTTCTACTCATCTATTCCATCACTTCTTCATCTACTCCCTCACCTCCATTCATCCACTCCTTCACTTCCTCATCTATTCCACTTCTCATCTATTCTATCACTTCCTCTTCTACTCCACCATTTCCTCTTCCAGTCCATCACTTCTACTCATCTACTCCATCACTTCTTCATCTACTCCCTCACCTCCATTCATCCACTCCTTCACTTCCTCATCTATTCCACTTCTCATCTATTCTATCACTTCCTCTTCTACTCCACCATTTCCTCTTCCAGTCCATCACTTCTACTCATCTACTCCATCACTTCTTCATCTACTCCCTCACTTTCATTCATCCACTCCTTCACTTCCTCATCTATTCCACTTCTCATCTATTCTATCACTTCCTCTTCTACTCCACCATTTCCTCTTCCAGTCCATCACTTCTACTCATCTACTCCATCACTTCTTCATCTACTCCCTCACCTCCATTCATCCACTCCTTCACTTCCTCATCTATTCCACTTCTCATCTATTCTATCACTTCCTCTTCTACTCCACCATTTCATCTTCCAGTCCACCACTTCTACTCATCTACTCCATCACTTCATCTACTCCCTCACTTCCATTCATCTACTCCATCACTTCCACTATTCACTCCATCACTTCCCTGTTCCACTTTTACTCATCTATTCCATCACTTCCTCTTCCACTCCATCACTCACTTCCACTCATCCAGTCCATTCCTTTCTCATCTGCTCCAGTCATCTCTGAACCCTGGCTCTTCCTTCAGAGTATGCTAATTCTTCGATGTCTCTGTGCTTTTGCTGGTGTTCTTATGATTATTTTTTCATCCTCTTTCTACTAAGATCCCACTGATTCTTTAAGAGAGAGTTCAAGAGCCACTTCCCTTGTGAAGTCTTCCCAGATTTTCTCGGTTGAAATGAACACTTTCTCTGTATTTTGCTTATGTATTCAAACACCTCTCTCACTCTGCCTCATATGACAGTAAGTGCTTTATATGTTTTTTTCTCTCCTGTGGCTATAAATTCCTCGAGGGTACAGATGATGTTTTACTATTTTTGACTCTCCCCTTGGTATCTGACACTTTCACACAGAGCAGGAATTTAATAAAGATTTGCTAAATAAAGGAGCGAATGAATTAACGGGAAGCTTCTACTCAGTGACTGCATCGTGGTATTCATGCTAGCTCCTGGGAAGCCGACCTCTACGTCTCCAGGTCTAAGCCTTTGAGACGGTCCCTACTATTGGATGCTGTTGGGCTGTTGGGAGTATGATGAGATGGAATTTGGTGAGAGGACCCAGGAATGCCTGAGTCCTATTTAGACCGGCTTTCTCGAAGCCACGTGTGGCTACTGAGCCCTCGAAGTGAGGCTAGTGTGACTGAGGAGCTCTATTTTTAGTTTTATTTGCTCTTAATTCCCTCGAAATTAGAATCAAATAGCCACTTGTGGCTAGTGGCTGCTGGATCAACACAGCTCTAGAGGCTCCGCCGTGGGTCCTCAAAGACCCTATTATACAGCCCGGCACAAAGGGCGTAGAACCAAGGGCTATTTTGTGTCAAATGAGGCTACCCACAAGTTATTCCGGAGACTCCAATTAGTTTCAGTTGGAAAAAGGGACACAGTTTTAGCGCATTCTTATATTTTTCAGTGCTGATGGGGGTCTGATGTTGATCCGATAACTCTCTATTAACCAGAATACAAGATTAACTAGGGAAATGCCTCTCCCGACCATGTTGGGGAAGGCGAGAGTAATTTTACTTAATTCGCTGCCTGCCGGGCAGATCCTCCTACTCCAGCTGGTCATGGGTCCTGTTTATGGGGCAGGCTCTGTCCGGAGCATTTTCATACTAGGCAGTGACTGGCAGGAGAGAGCTCAGTCACAAGTTCTGGGCTCCTTACAATAGAGCAGCTGTTAGTGGGGAAGGAACACGCTGTCCACTCATCTGTGACAAATTGATTAATTTGTCTAAATTCCACTTATGCCTCAAACCTCACCTCAAACCCTCCTTCGAGCCCCCCCTCAGTGACTTCGCTAGTGCGGCTGGGTGCTGCTGGCCTTCTATACCCCTTCCCCTCCTCATCCTGCTTCTGTTTCTATCACCAGGCCAGGTGCATGCTGTGCGTTCCAGGAAGGCCGGTCCACACAGGGAGTTGGTGAGATCAGGGACAGAGGATTTCAGTGTAGTGTGAATGCACCAAGTGGCTGAAGACAGCGACAATGAGTGGGGACCAGCAGGCCACCACGCATTGAAGGGGGCGGCCACCACACCCTTGTTGCCAAGCAGGCAAATGGTCCTGATTTGCCAGATCTTTGCAAGAGAAGCCAGAAATCTGAATTTTTATTAAAAAAATTTTTTTTAATGTTTATTTTTGAGAGAGAGAGAGAGAGAGAGAGAGAGCGAGCACACACTCATGACTTGGGGAGGGACAGGCCCCAGGTTCGGAGCTGTCAGCACAGAGCCCGACTCGGAGCTCGAACCCATGAATGGCAAGATCATGATCTGAGTAGAGGTCACACTCTTAACCCACTGAGCCACCATGCGCCCCCAGAAATCTGAATTTTTAATGCAAGACCCTTCAGAATCTTAAATGTTGGCAACGATTTAAAAAAACTCTAAAGCTATTCTGGGAGCAGCATGTCTACAGGGAAGGCAGAGTCCCAGCCTGGCTGCATGTGTAGGGCCCAGAGGCCTGTCCTGGGAGTGCTGCCCACAGCAACCCCACCCCCTCATCTGGCCAGGACAAGATGGGACAGCTCCTCTGTCCAGGAGCAGTCTCAGAAGAAGCCATCCCTCCAGGTGGACACACCTTGGAGTAAAGCGATTCAATTAAGAACTGGTTCACAGTGAGTGCTGGAATCCTGCCTCTGGAGAACCATTTCCTGCGATGGGTTTTTAAGACCAGCAGTTGGAGAATCACTCTTTCTCTCTCTTTTTCTCCCTTTTGGTGCTGTGTCTCTAGTCAATAAATAAGTGGGAAATAAAGGATTTGAGAGAAAATAGGATGCAGTCGAAAGGTAAATTGTGGGCTTAAAAGCCCCTGAGAGACTGCCACAGACTTGGAAATGTTTCCTGTTTTGGCTCCTGCCTCCTCTAAGCCCTGTTTCGGCTCTCTGATTTGCATCTCGGAAAGGTAATCTTGAAAACTGATTTCCCTCGGTTGCATTTCATTGGTGTAGAAACTAAACAGGCTGTTGCATTACAGTAATAACATCAACATTTCACCCACCTTCGCTTTAATTATTTTTCTGTCTTGCCAATGGAAGCCATTGCATCAGATTTATAGGTGGCGGGGAGGTGGGGTGAGCGGTGTGTGTGGCTCAGATAATGGGCCAAGCTGATTTCCCCTCACTGGGTGTCACTGGTATAAAAACAAGAACTAAAAGCTTTCTGGCACTTAAGTAATAATAATGTCAACGTTTTACCTGCCTTTCCCTTAATTATTTTTCTCTCTCACTCTTGCTACCTGAACCTGTTTAGATAAGATTCCCGCACAGATAAAAGCCAAGGACTCTCATTCTCTTAAACAGATAAGCTGCTGTTTTTCTGTCATTCTGTGTGGAAAGGGAGCTGTGGATGGCAAAAAGGCTTTCTCCCAGATCTGCCTGCGGAGGCTTCAGAGTCTGGTGACCCCAGATGGGCCAAGGGCAATGTTTGGAGAGGAGGGCAGATTACTGTGGAGGCAGATGTGAGCCCTGGGAGGGCCACCCTGGTCTGGAAGGCAGGTGGGCACTAGAAGCCGGAAGTAGAGGTCAGGCTATCCCAGGATACCTGCTCTCTCCCCGAGGTGCTCCTAGGCAGGGGTGAGTGGGTCTCATTAAACATGGGGGGGAGGGGTCCAATCACACATACCCTCATGCAAGCCCTCAAGGCAGTGGGGGAAGCTCCTGGGATAGTCCAAGCTTTTTTTTTTTTAAACGTTTATTTACTATTGATAGACAGAGCATGAGCAGGGGAGGGGCAAAAAGAGGGGGGAGACACAGAACCCAAAACAGGCTCCAAGATCTGAGCTGTCAGCACAGAGCCCAATGCCGGGCTTTTATTTTTAGGAAACTAAAGAAGTTGGTCTATATTAGTTATTAAGTTTTTGGGAGCTTACTGACTAAGCTCCTATGAGAATGTGAAACATTCCCCCAGAAATGCACCTTTACATTCAGAATTTTGTATCCAACTTTACAATTGGCTCTGTGCTTGACTCCTCTATTTCTCTCACACCTGTTGTCTCCTACCTCCACTGCCACCATCCTGGTCTGAGTACGCACACCTTTCACCTATATTAGTACAGGAGCCTCTTAACGGGTCTCCTTCCTCTGTCCTCTTATAGTTTGTACTCAATTCGGCAGCCAGGGTGATCCTTTCAAAATGGGACTTGGATCCTCCACTCCTCGATTAAGAACACTTCAATGATTGTTTTTTCACTTAGCATAAGATCCTCCTCCAAGATTCACAGCCAACTTCTTCACCTCTTCAAGTCTTTGTTCGAACGCCACCTTCTACGTGGAAAAGCTGAATACAGCTATGTCAATTAAAGAAATGATAAATTCTATCAAATGTTTAAAGAAGCTAGAATACCAATCCTTCGTAAAACACTCCAGAATGTAGAGGAAGAAACACTTTCCAATTCATTCTATAAGACAAGTATTGCCCTGACACTAAAGCCGGACAAAGATATCACAAGAAAAGAGAACTACAGACTATGGTCCGTCATGAATATAGAGGAAAAGCCCCCAACCAAAAATTAGCAAACCAAATGCAGAAACATATAAAAAAGATTATACACCATGACTAAATAAAATTTATCCCAGGAATGCATGCTTGGTTTGATATTTGAAAATCAATTAATGTAATATGCCACAATAACAGAATAAAGAACAAAACCCACATGATAATTGCAATAGATGTAGTAAGAGTATTTCATAAAACCCAGTATCATTCATGGTAAAAGCTCCCAACAAACCAGGAACAGATGGAAACTTCCTCAACTGGATATAGGGTATCTATGTGAAACTTACAGCTAGCATACTTTACGGTGAAAGAGACTGGAAATAAAGCCAGGATGTCTGCTCTCACCACTTGTATTCAACTTTGTTCTGGAAGTTCTAGTGATTTCAACAAGGGAAAAAAGGCATCAGATTGGAAAAGAAGTAAAACTGTCTTTACTCTCAAACAAAATAATATATATAGAAAATATATAGAGAGAAAATCTTAAGGAATCCACAAAAAAACTATTAAAATATAAAAAATGTGGTTTCAGCAAGGTTACAGGATCCAAGATCCATATACAAATATTGCTTGTGCTTTTATATATTAGCAATGAGCAATCTGAAAAAGAAATTAAGAAAGCCATTTTATTCATGGTAGCATCACAAAGAATAGGATACTCAGGAATGAAACAAAAGAAGTACAGGGCATGCACTGACAACTACAAATATTGCTGGAAAAATTAGAGATCTAAATAAATGGAGTGACATCCCATGATCATGGATTAGAGGACTCAGTATTGTTAAGATGGCAGTCCTCGAATTGGTCTGTAGCTTCAACACAGTTTCTATCAAACTTCAGCAACCATATTTGCAGAAATTGATAAGTTGATCCTAGAATTTATAGGGAAATGCAAAGGAGCCAAACTTGTTAAAACCACTTTGAAAAAGAATTGGAGGAGTTACCATTCCTGACTTCAAAACTTGCTATAAAGTCATGTAATTAGGCCAGCGTAGTACTGGCATAAAGAAGAGACTTACAGATCAATGCATCAGAATTGAGAGTCTGGAAAGAAACCCTTACATTTTTGGTCAGTTGATGTTTGACAAAGACGTGAAGGCAATTCAGTAAAGGATAGGCTTTTTCATCAAGTGATATGGGGTCAACTGGATAGCTGTATGCAAACATGATGAATTTAGGTCCTGACCTCACAAATTACACAGAAATTAACTTAAAATGAGCTATATGCTAAATGTAAGAGCTAAAACTTATAGAACTTGTAGAAGAAAATATAGGAGTCAATCTTTATGATCTTGGGTGAGACAAAGTTCTTAGATATAATATCAAAAGCACAATTCATAGCAGAACAAAAAAACTCTATAAAATTAGACTTGATTAAAATGAGAAGTTTTTGTACTTTAAAAGGCACGCTTAAGAAAATGAAGAGAGAAGCCACAAACTGGAAGAAAATATGTGCAAATCATATATCTGATAAAAGACTTGTACCCAGAAAGTATAAAGAATTCTTCTAACACAATAATAATAAGGCAAATGGCCCAATTTAAAAATGGGCAAAAAGTATGAATAGACATTTCACCAAAGAACATAAACATTGATAACTATCACATCAAAAGATGCTCAACATCATTAATCATTAGAAGAATGCAATCAAAACCATAATGGGATACCACTTTAAACTTGCTAGAATAACCATAATAGAAAAGCCAAACAACAATGAGTGTTGGGGAGGATGTAGAGAAACTGGAACTCTCACAAACTGTCAGTGAGAACAGAATAAAATGACACCACCATTTTGGGAAAGAGTTTGGCACTTTCTTAAAAAGTTAAGCGTAAGCTTTCCGCATGAGCTAGTTGCTTCACTCCTAGGAATGTACCCATGAAAAAGGAAAACATATACCCACACAGCCTTGTATGTGGATGTTCATAGCAGCATTAAACTGGAACAGCTCAAATGTCCATCAAGAGGTGAATGGATAAACAATATGTGGTCTGTCCAAACAATCCTATTCAGCAATAACAAGAAATGAACTATGGATACATGCTACCCCATAGGCAAACTCAAAAATACTATGCTGAGTGAAAGGAGCCAGATGGCAAGGACGCATATTGTTTGATTCTATTTAGATGAAATGTCCAGAAAAGGCAAATCCATAGACACAGAAGGAGGATCAGTGGTTCCTGGGACTGAGGGTCTAAGAGAGACTGACAAGGAAGCTTTTTAGGGTGATGGGAATGGCCTAACAGAAGATTGTGGCAATGGTCTCTCAACCCTAAAAATCATTGAGCTATAAACTTACAATGGTTGAATTTAATGGTGTGTAACTCATACCTCAATAAAGCTGTTAAAAAAATAAAGGGAAAGATGAAAAAAACCTCACCTTTTCTGGGAGGTCTACCCTGATTGTTCTACCTATCCTTTCCCTAAGAAACTCAACTCCATAGACTCTGTTCTACTTTATTTGATAGCACTTACCACCTTCTAAGAGACGATAACATTTTAAAAAATGTTTATTGCTTATTGTCTAACTCCCTCCGCTAGAATACATGCTCCATGAAGGCAGGAGATTTGACTCTGTTTATAGCCTATCAGCTCTATACACTGATGTATATTCCCAGTGCCTAGAACAGTACCTGGCACATGGAAGGTGCATAGATACATGTTGGAAAATGGAACAAAAGAACCCTTGATTGGTGGATTCCTTCCAGCTCTGATTCTCTAATCAAGGTTAGGTTTGGTCTCAATACAACTGATACCCAACTTGGTATTTGGGGCCGGGGCTGGAGGAGAGGCAGGGCTGTCCCAGGTGACCCTGCTTCAGAGCCCAACTTTCTCTGTCTTGTAGAGTCAGAGGTAACTCGCTTTCCCTTCCATGCATTGCGCAGCCTCTGGCATATTTCCTTTCCTTTTCGACCTCAGTTGACCCACCTGCAAAATGAGGTCTTCCCACCATCCTCGAGAATGTGTGTGTGTCCATCTCTGTGCGTAGATAGAGAGAAGCGAGCAGACGGTGGGAGGCAGAGCAGGACCCGCTCTTCCAGAGGGATGGCTGTGTGGCCACCATCCACCACTGTGGCTGCACTGGTGTTCCCGGCAGGCACCAGGTGATTTTCCAGCTGCTAACACAGTTCCTGACATATTTACATATGGAAAGTTCCTCCTTTCTATAAACATTTACAAACACCTTGATCGACTTGTGAAATGTGACACTCTCTTGGAAGCCAGCCTTCTTGGGCTGTGGGTCTCAGCTACTTATTTTTGTGAAATGGAGGCACCTGTGTGGGCTTCTGGGTGCCTTAGGAAGCTCCCACTTGGGTAAATCTCCTCCGCAGGGACAGAATAATGTAGAGGCCCAGAGTGATGGGGAAAGGGGCAGTGGGCAGTCCTCTGATAATGAGACTTAATGGGAGGAAAATAGATGCTATGGGTCTAGAGGCCCTGGCTCCCAGGACGCATCGGGGGAATGGGGGCTGGCAGGAAGCCTTCACCTCATTGTGCAGGCCCCTCTCTGACTGTGGGGGTCCTGGGACAGTGTTGGGGCTCAGACAGGGCTCCTGGAATTCCTTGGGGCCAGAAAGAGACCTATATCATGGTGGTCTAGGATCCTAAGGGGAGGAGTCAGCAGAAAGTCTGAGCAGAATTTGGAAAAGGGAGAGGCAGGACTTAGCAGAAAGAGCAAGAATTTTAGAGCCTGAAAGACCTGCATCCAGATTCTAGCTCTTTTTCTTTCTTCTTGTATGACCTTGGGAAAGTTAATGGGTCTCTTTGTGCCCCAGCTTTCTCAACTATAAAAGGAGATGTGGGGCCTGCTGGCAGATGTGATGGGAGATGGTGAAAGGATAAATACAGGCACCCAGGTGGATGACCCAAGGTTCCTGAAATGCCCCTCTCTGGCTGGACCTACCCTGTAGGTGTCATCCCAACACAGCAGCAAAATAACAAAGCTCTGGCTGTTCCCACTGCTTAGATAGCTGTGTCTGTTTCCTTTGCAGGAACGTGCCTGCAGCCAGGCATCCCCCGCTACTGTGGCACCCAATGCTGATCTGGGACAGCAGGGATCTCCCCTGGGCTCCGGCCCCTGCCTACTCTCCCAGGGCCCTTTCTGGGACTACTCCTGTGAGTCTGCTGTGGGTGTGTGACTGCAGCTCTAACCCCCTCCTAAAACTACACCCCTCCCTTGCCCCATTGGCTGCCGGGGGAAGGCTTCCATTTAGTGGCATTTTCCTTTCTCATTTCATGCTGTAATGGAGATTCATTGCTAGTTTTAAATCCATAATTTGCCATGAAACCCTCGTCTCAGGCCTGGGCTGAGGTCAGAGCAGAGAATCGGTGAGCTATTTTTACCCTTGGAGGTCTCCCTGCCAAGCTCAGCCGGTTTTGGGCTTTCCCGGGGCTGGCCTTGGCCACAGACCTGGGTGTGATATCCACGGTGCCCGGGAGGCCAGAGTCCGGAGAGAGGCAATCCATTCCTGGGTGGGACTGGCTTGTCCTGGCCCTCCCTCTCTTCCCCCTTCACTCCGTTTTTCATTAGGGGGGATCGATAGAGAAGTGGGGCTTCCTGCTGGGGAATATCATGCTCCACCTACTCCATTCATTTCTGGGCCCGACAGGGAGGGAGGGTCAATACTTCTGTTGAGCTACCAAGATCTGTCCATGTCCCAACAGTGACAGATTCCCAACGGCGACAGTGTCTCCTTGTCTTCCCATCATGAGCCGGCCATGCTTTGAATTTTGTGTGTGTGTGTGCATGTTTGTGCACGCGCACACACCAGTGCATTTGTCCTTGAGGTAAGGGGTCTGTGTGTGTGTAATAAGATTGATGCATGAACAGGGAGCCTTGTACACGGCCAGCTGGGCTTCCTGACGGAGGACTCTGGTAAGGCTCCTGGACAGAAGTGGGCTCTTGCCTGTGCTTTTCCAAGCACGTAGGGATGTTGGAAGCCATGCCCAAGCCAGAGAAAGTAGCTCCGTGATGGCGGAGTGGGTGAGAGCCCCCTCAAGGCAGCTACGTCCTCAAAGTCACAGGAAAGTGGCTCTCATTTCACAGGCAGCCCCGAAGCTGCTGGTTCCATGCAGGATGGGAAATGGCGGACTTCAGAGGATCAACGTTCTAACTTACGCGAATCTCCATGCTCTGAGCTCACGCTCCCCTTTGCTGAAGACTGGACCCTGCTCAGCCTCTCCCAGGGTCACACTTGGTTAAGGCAATGGAAGAACATATTATCTTTGCTCCTGAGAGCCAGGGAACAATGGGACCGATGTCCCCCAGGTCCGACCCCCAAACCAGGATCAATGAAGGCGGATCACAGTCAAACTGTGGCGTGGATTTGCACTCCATCATTTCGGCTCCTGATTTTATCAGAGAGAGAGAGAGAGAGTGTGCGTGTCCAAAGCATCATTATCCCAGGTCTCATGACTAAGACCCGGGCCTGCCATGCCTTCCGACCTCCAGGTGAGGGCCCTTGTCCTGTCTCAGACCCGCAGAAATGCCCGTGCCCTGGGTATGATCACCCTTCAGGGGTGCGGGGCTACCTGGGGAGCCACTTGGTGATGGGGACACTGGGGGATCAGCAGAATGACGAACGGCGTGCTGTTGGGGGCCAGGAGCAGGAGGCTGAGCATCTTGTGTGTGCAGCAGGCCTGTTGGGCCCCTACGGCACCTCCCTGCCCGCCCTTGTGCTGGTGTTGAACGCATGAGATGCTGGAAGGAGGAGGAGAGGGGCCGGCCCTGGGTTGGCCATTTGGGATGCCGCCTCCAGCCCGAGGCGGTGTTGGGCCGCTTCACAAGGTGGGTTAGCTCTCTTCTCACTGGCTGAGTCTGGGTAGGTAAGGCAGGGCGTCCCTTGCATCTGGTCTCTTCACTTCCTGCTTTGCCATCTGCCTGCTACATACGGGCCGAGAGGGAAAGCACTGAGTTTGCCTCCATCCCTGATGGGCCCCCCAAGCCCTCTGGAGCTTGCTGGCCGTTCTGACACTGGGGTTGAAATGAAGAGCAGGGACGTGGGAGGCAGGCAGGGGCTCCATTCCTTCCATGGCAGATTAGAGAACCAGGGAGACTGCTGGGGAGGGGGAGGAGCAGCAGGAAGGAGGGCCCAGAGTGACCCAGCTCTGAAGTCAATGCACCCTGGCCTGGTGGCTACAGGGATCTCCAGAGAGGCCCTCCATCGCTGCGCCCCCAGCCTCCACTTGCCACCAACAACTGTTACGGGCAGTTACTCAGGGGGGTATGTGGCTCTCTACCCTCAAGGAGCTGATAAGATAATATAGGAGACAGAGACTCTTAGTCAGTTTAAGGTAACTCAGGGACCTCACTCACCTTGTGACCTGCCTACGCAGGTTAGCACGGAGTTAAATCAGGAAGGCCAAGAGGGGCGGGCAGTATGGAGGGGAATCTGCTTCTGGCCCAGGGAAATGCTGGGGGTGGCCTGGGCCCCCCAGAAGAGTGGAGGAGCAGGAAGAGAGTGGGAAGGAGCTGGCGGCCGGGGTGGTGCGCTGGAGGGGTGGGGGTGAGGTGCATTAATAGCTCCGACACCAGCTCCCGTCTGGAACTTCAGGAGATAAGGATGCTTTCTTTGCTCCTCTCTCCCATCCCTGGCTTGTTTGCTGCCCCCATTTGGGGGGTGATTGCAGGGTAATGAATGTGGCAGGAAGCAGGCACGCAGCACAAATGAGATACGGCACCTAAGACCAGGCCGGGGCCCAGGCAAAACACACTTAATAAGGAGATAAGGAAATCAATTCTGCTTGTCTTCCCAGGCGTGCGAGCCGGGAGGGGCCTGCAGGAATCGCGTCTTGCTGCCTTGCGCGCTGGATGGCAAAGCTTCTCTAGGACACAGAGCCTGATCCCCCAGGAAGGAAGGGTCGCTTGCTGGTGTTGCTCAGCATTGCAAGAATAATAGTAATAACAGCCACAACAGGTACGATAAAAAAGCCAGTACTTATATGCCTTCCTGCTGCTTCCCAGGCACGGTTTTGAGAAATTATCCCATCGAATCTTCTGTATAACCGTAAGAAGGCATTATTCCTTCTTCAATATGATTGTATGTGATTATTCGTCTATTTTACACACGAGGAAACTGAGGCACAGAGCGGTTAGGTGATTCGTCCAAGGTCGCAGCACTGGTAAAGTGACAGAGCTAGGTTTCCAGTGTAGGCAATCTGGCGTTCAGAGTCGGGGCTCTTACCGCGAAGCCGTGTTGCCCCCTAAACACAGCATAACACAGCGCGGCAAGGCAGGACGCAACTGTTGCTTGTGTGTAGGGCTTAGTATCTGCCAGGTACTGTTCTCCAGGATGAGGTTCAGTGCAAACTCCCTCTAGCTTGGCCCAAACCCCGTTGCTACAGTTACGTGATGGCCGTTACTGGGCACCTGCATAGGACAAGCCTGCAGGCTCTACTAGGCGGGACAGATGCAGGGTGCCGAGAGACCCAGACATGGAAACAGGGGGAGGCAGACATGGAAATAGTTACTTTCAATATAATGTGTCGAGTGTTGTGACTGAGGTGTGGACGGAAGGCTAAGAGAGCACCGAGTGGGACAGCCAGGCCCTGTGGGGTTCAGGGAAGGCTTCCTGGAGGAGGTGATGTCTAGGATGAATCCTGACTGGGGAGCAAGAGTTGGCCAAGAGAAGAAAGGTGGGAAGGACAGTCCAGGTGGAAGCACATAGGAGGGAAGGCACAGAAGTGTGGGCAATGGAGGGAGCTGCAAGCTGGCAGCTGTCCCTGGCACAAAGGGGGTGCTGGAGCAGGGGCTAGGGGAAAGCAGAGGGCAGGCCTCAGAGGCGCCCCCCTCCCCCCGCCATGCGTCATGCAGGGGGCTTGGGCTTTGTTCTGTGGAGGCGCTTTCTCACCTCCTAAAGAAGGGCTGTAGGGGACAGACTGTCCCCTACTGACAGGGTGACTGTGGCCGGGTTTCTTGCCATGTTTTTGGAAGAACAGTTTGAGAAGCCGGTGCTCTCGGGCTGTGTTTCAGCTCTGCCTTCCCTTGTTGTATGACCTGAGTTATTCACAGTCTTTCTCTGGACCCACCCACCCAGGAGATTAGGGGATTGGGAATGGGGGGGTGGGTTGTGCTGCCAATACCCAAGATTTAGGAGACCTCTGCCCTGCAGCTCCCCTGGTGGAGAGGTGTAGGAGAGTTCGTGGTTCTGCAAACTCAGGGACCCATTTGGGCCTTCTCTGTTTGCCCCGTCAGTGTCTGGAGCTTGACATCGTTTTAAAGACGCCCTCTTTATTTGGATTGACTTAGTCTCCATCAGTAAATAATTCATGTTGATTTAGAAAGCTTTGTTTCTAATGGGAGCCACGAGACAGCAGAGTTAATATTAGAACGGGCCAGGAAGATGAGGGAAGTGGGGAGGAAGACTAGGAAAACACCCTTTTTAATAATTAACCTGCCATCCACCATCCTCCCCCTCCTATTTCCAGTCCCCTTCACCCTGCTGTTTCTCTGTTTCGAAGCATTTGTTACCATCTGACATCCTACATACCTACGTAATTACTGTGTTTGTTGTTTATTGACTCTGTCTCTCTCTGCTAGAACACAAGCTCCACCAGGGCAAGGCTGGCCTTTTTTTTCATTGACCGATGAATCTTTCGTGTCTAGATTACTTCTTGGCACATAGTAGCTGCTCAGTAAATACTTGTTGATCAAAACCTTGGCTTCCATTTCCTCCCTGCCCTGGGTCCTCGCTTCTCAAAATTTCAGGCAGTTAGAAAGACCAAATGTAGTGTCATCCTCACAGCTCTGGCCATGGAACAGTTTAGATATTTGTGAACCAGGGGGCTCCTGCAGGTCGAAGAAGGAGCAGCCTGCCCGTATGCATACTTGCGTGCACGTACATGTAACTTCCAAGCATACGGCACTTTAGCGTTGGGGTGTATGTGTTAGTCTGGTGCTCACAACGATTCTGGGAGATTGGTGTTTTTCTTATCCTCATTTTATAGATAAGAATGAGAAACCGCATTCATTCCCTCACTCGCTCATTCATTTATTTTATTTTATTTTATTTTTTTTTTAATTTTTTTTTCAACGTTTTAAATTTATTTTTGGGACAGAGAGAGACAGAGCATGAATGGGGGAGGGTCAGAGAGAGAGGGAGACACAGAATCGGAAACAGGCTCCAGGCTCCGAGCCATCAGCCCAGAGCCTGACGCGGGGCTCGAACTCACGGACAGCCCAGAGCCTGACGCGGGGCTCGAACTCACGGACCGCGAGATCGTGACCTGGCTGAAGTCGGACGCTTAACCGACTGCGCCACCCAGGCGCCCCACATTCATTTATTTTAAAAGCCACCCAGTATTATTGAGGGCCTACCCTATACTCAGAGGTGGTCATAGTTGAACCAGAGGCCCAGTGGGAGCGCTGAGGGCCTCACCAAGGTCACACACACGGTGAGCCGCGTGCAGGTATTCTGCTTCCGGCCCATGGCTCTTCCTCCTACACCTCAGCTTTGCACATGTGTAAGGGGGGTCCTGTGATGTCCACCTCAGTGGGGTCCCTGTAGACACGGCTGGGTATGCGTGGAAGCTGGCTCCAGAGGGAGGACTGTGGGGTTAAGGTGTACAGTCAAGTCCAGAACCCCAGTGCTGGGCAGGACTTTGAGAGGTCCCCTCTCCGGACTCAAAGTGGGATGCTGTCCACGGTGCTGCACTCACCACCTGAATTCTGGTTCCAGCGGTGGGGACGGACCATTTTCCTAAACTAGTTGGTGCAGCAAGGTTGACTCCTTATTGTAGGCTTTTTGGGAGCTGGACAGTTCTTTATTTTATTATTATTATTATTATTATTATTATTTTTTTTTTTTTTTTAAATTTTTTTTCAACGTTTTTTATTTATTTTTGGGACAGAGAGAGACAGAGCATGAACGGGGGAGGGGCAGAGAGAGAGGGAGACACAGAATCGGAAACAGGCTCCAGGCTCCGAGCCATCAGCCCAGAGCCTGACGCGGGGCTCGAACTCACGGACCGCGAGATCGTGACCTGGCTGAAATCGGACGCTTAACCGACTGCGCCACCCAGGCGCCCCTATTATTATTATTTTTAATGCTTATTTTTTTGAGAGAGAGAGAAAGAGTGCAAGTGGGGCAGGGGCAGGGGCAGAGAAAGGAGGACAGAGGAGCCAAAGTGGGCTCTGCGCTGACGGCAGCGAGCCTGACGTGGGGTTTGAACTCACGAACCACAAGATCGTGATCTGAGCCGAGGTCGGACGCTCAGCTGACTGAGCCCCCCAGGCACCCTGGGGGCTGGACAGTTCTTACAGGCTGTCTTATTTATCACCACTTTCATGTTACAGATGAGGAAACTGAGACCCAGAGAGGCTGGGCAACAGGGCAAGATCACACACCTGCTTAGTGGCAAGACCACGATTGCTGTCTCCAAGTCCGCTGCTCTGTGATACCGTGAGTCTTGAGATGTTCTGCGTATGGAAAGATGCCTGTCTCCAGAGTCAAGGCATGGTCCTCGGTGCCACAGGGGGAGTGCAGCCTGGCCATTAACCTCGACCTGCCCCGGGAGTCTTTGTCTTGTTCAGCCTCACAAGCTCTGCCCCTTCCCTCTCCTCCCCTCCTGGTCCCCTAGCTCCCTCCCTCTGCCTCCCAGGGTAGCAAACGCTCAGCTCGAAGTTGCTCCTTGCCTGATTGCATCTGAGAG
The DNA here is from genome assembly GCF_046562875.1 of Panthera onca. Classification (NCBI taxonomy): domain Eukaryota; kingdom Metazoa; phylum Chordata; class Mammalia; order Carnivora; family Felidae; genus Panthera; species Panthera onca. Next base: position 91,830,737 of record NC_138348.1, on the reverse strand, counting down.
CTGGAAACACAAGGCTAATTAATGTGTCTGTGACTCTAGGCTTGGCTGCCGGGGCTGGGTCCCCACGCCCTCCCCGGAGCAGGCTCTGTGAGCTGGCCCTCTGGCTTCTCCAAGCAGGCTGCCGGCAGATGCATATTTTAACAATGCACATCTGTTGGCTATATAATCTCTCGTATTTGCCCTCCTCACTTGGTGCTTTGATGGAAGACCCCCAGGGGTCTCCCTCTGTTCCAGCCAAAGTGTTTGCTTTGCAATTTTGCTGGAATACCATCTGATTCTGTTCTCACATCTTCCGCAGGTTCTAATCAGGCTCTTACTTTATTTAATTAAAAATCTATCTCAGGCAAATACAGACTAAATTAGGAAGCTCTCTCATTCCTGGAACACAGGGAAGGCAGCCCCCCGCCGGGGAACTGGCTGGGACATTTTCCCGGGCTGAGATGTCACAGCAAAGCAGATGGGGTCTTGGTTGGGAAGCTGGCTGGCCAGGGTAGAAAACACCCCTCTTCCCGCTGTAGCCGCTCTGTCTATTCACCACCGGGAGCAGACCAGAGCTCCCCTTCCAGAAGGCTGGGTCAGCTTCTGCACGAAGGGCTTCTCTTCAGGGCAGCAGGTGGGGCTGTATACTATAGAGAAACTCAGCCAGGGGCGCCTGGGTGGCTCAGTCGGTTAAGCGGCCGACTTCGGCTCAGGTCACGATCTCGCGGTCCGTGAGTTCGAGCCCTGCGTCGGGCTCTGTGCTGACAGCTCGGAGCCTGGAGCCTGTTTCAGATTCTGTGTCTCCCTCTCTCTGACCCTCCCCTGTTCATGCTCTGTCTCTCTCTGTCTCAAAAATAAATAAACGTTAAAAAAAAAAAAAATTAAAAAAAAAAAAAAAAAAAAAAAAAAAAAAAAAGAAACTCAGCCAGGCTGGGTGCCTCAGGCACAGACCTGCTGGGCCATTAGAGGGGTAGGGACCTACAGAGCCGGTTTAGGGGTGGGGACCTGAAGGACCAGCTCAGGGGTGGGGACCCAGGGTGGTCAGGAAGGGCTGGAGGCGGAGCCTGGGGCAGCTCTTTCTTGCCTCAGGTTAGTTTGTTAGGAGTGGTGTCAGTAGAGTCTGCAGGAAAGGTCCCTTTCCGGCTCTCCAGAATCCACCAGGCTCATCTTCTGGGGTCACCTGGAAACTCCTCCTTCTTCCTCTTCCACTGCCTTCCAGACTTGTAAACATTTTTCCCCGCACAAGCCAGCTCTGTGCCCGGAAGGCACTGCCAACCAGAGCGAGACGGGGGAATGAATGCCTTTTAGGAGTGACCTAAGACAAAACTGATGTTCAGATCAGATTCCAAGGCCCCGCTCTCAGGAGCCCGGCTCTTAAGCAACCAGACAAAGGAAATTCTGTTGGCACTTGGGCACGCAGACAGCACTGGTTTGGAGTTGGAAAATCTGGAGTCTATTTTGGGTGGTAATGAAGCCGTGAGTGGCTTTGCTCTCTGAGTCTCAATTTTCTCATCTGTAAAACACAGGGAATAATTTGGACTCGAGATAGCAGAGAGGAGGGAAGCTGTGAATGGTGGAGTGTGAGCGGGCAAAGCTCTGAGGCCAGGACAAGAACTTGAGGACGAGGTCTGTCTCTATTTAGCATAGGTCCTGAATACACGTGAAGTCAGCGGTGGGCAGTGCTTAGAATCTTCTCGATTTAGCATCCTTTGGTACCTTCTAGAAGGGGTACAAGGCAGCAAAAGGCGGATTCTTCTAAGGATGGGGAGCTGAGTAACCCTTGGAGAGGATGATCCTATAACTGTGCTAACAAATCTGTTCCGGCATTGTTCAGTACCCAAAAAAACCAGAAAATCACTTAGGCGCTAAATCCCCCTGCTCTCTCTCCTCCCTCAGCCTCCACACCAAACTGTAGACCCATTCTGTTTTTAGCCCCATCTTGGGAATGAAGAAGATGTCTGCCTCTCCTTTACAATGCCTGGTTACTTTTCTGGACCCATTCAGGACCCCATTCGGGACCAAGCTATCCCAGCTTATTTACCCTGCCAGACCTGGTGTATGTTTTCTTTCCTTCATCCCAGGCCAAGAAGAGACTCAGAGGTGGAGGGAGGTTTCTGAGGTTGGCCCTGAGCTCTGCCTCCTGTCTCAAGAAGCCAAGCCCGGTAAGTGGTCCTCCGGGACTTGTTGCCGTGCTTGGGATAATCTGCCCTGTGTGCTGTCGTGTAGATCTGAAGATAACCTGACACGCTGTTAAATATTTCATCCCTGAGCAGCCATGCGCCTTATCTATCAGGTGAGGAGGCAGAACCCCAGCTGCCAACCCTGTTGTCAAACCTCGACAGCAGCAGCTAAGAGGCGGGCAGGGTGGAGCCCAGGCTCCCCTGTTTCGCTGTGTGTGCCCTGTCCCATACCTGGCCTGGAGGAGACTCACCGAGGAGGCAGTGCGGTGGTGTGGGAGCCCTAGCTGGGAGACCCCGGGCGGGGCCCTTGGCTTCTCTGAGCCTCAGTTTCTCATCTGGGGCAACGATCCTTGTGCCATAGCCTTGCGCAGAACAGCTGAGGTGATAACATAAGGGGAAGTGCTTTGAGAGGTGCTGTAAAACGTATGCATATGTTTGCTATTATGCCTTATGTGCACGGCTCGGTTCCCAGGGGCCTTGGTCCTCAGTAACATCTGGCCGGAGGAGGGAGCTGATGGGGGCTGCACTTGAAATCGGAATGAGGCAGTTTAAGAGGCAGGTGAGCTCGCTCACTTGTGTTCAGGCAGGTCTGCCTGAGTGAAGGAGTGGGGACCTCTCAGGCAGTGCCCAGTCCCAGGGGGTACTGGGATCCTGGGAAACCAAGATGGAGAAAGACCAAGGAGCGGAGGTCTGATGTGGGATAAGGGCCTGAAATGAATTCTCCCAGGGATGATTTAGGAAAGGAGCTGGGGTTCGCAGGGAGCAGCGAAGGGTGGGGAAGGAACAGGTGAGGCGGAGGCCATGCTGAAATCACGCTTCGTTAGCACCTACTGGGAAGTCAACCCAGAAAGAACGGGATGTGGAGGCTGTGTCGTAGGTCTTCTCTGTATCTCCATCGCCTAGCACAGGGTCTGACACCCATCGTGCATGCAGAATGCGCTTCCTGATTGAACAAATAAGCATTCAGGAGCCCCTTCAGCTGGAGTCAAACACACTGGGGTTGGACAGGGTCACAGGCCAGTTAGCGTTGGCCTGATTTCCAGAGTAGGAACTTTCACTTTCCCTTTCTTGGGGGAGAAGGGGGGTTACTGCCACCATGGGGCGGCAGTGGACGGAGCCGCGTGGGATAACGCCTTGGGGCTTGTCCCGTGGGGATGCCCTTCTGGAGCTGAGCCCGTGTGCTTCCCGTAGCATCTTTGCCCCCGAGTGTCAACGGTTCTTACCCAGGACGGTGAGGCGTGCGGGGCGAGACCGTATGGCGGCCTGGATGGCCTGGCACTCGTACACGGCATCATCTTGCAGCTCCGCCCGCAGGATCTTCAGGTGATGTTCCCCTGACAGGTGGTTCCCTACCACCAGGTACTGTGGGTAACCTGTGGAGACAGCAGGCAGGTCAAGGGGGGCGGGGCCGGGGTGGAGGAGGCATTCAGGACAAATAGGGGAGGGGGTGGGACATCTGAGGAGGGGCCAGTCTTGGTGTATGGAGAAAAAATGAGAGCTTTCCCTGGCTTTTGGACAGTGTGTGTGTGTGTGTGTGTGTGTGTGTGTGTGTAGGTTCAGGAATGTTGGAGGAACTATTATCAGAGAGGAAGGAGAGAGCAGAGATGGAAATACCAAGTGTGGGCAGACACAGCGGGGACAATACCCTGCAAAGTGGTATGCTCAGCATTGTGGTTTACCAAGCAGACATGCATTTTGATAAGGAGACACACAGAGAGACAGAGAGACCCAGGCTGAGAGCCACAGAGAGCAGACAGAGTAAGAAAGAGAGAGAAAAGAAAGCAGAAATCTCTGGAACAGAATCAAGAATGACTTTGGGGGGAAAGTTTTGTTCAGGATGGACAGCAAGTAGAAATCCCAGCCCATTCTACCAATGCCTGGGATCCTCGGGCCCTTTTGAACCATAAAGGGTACTTTTCTGGTCACTCCTCCTACCTACCCCAGACCCCAGGACCTGATTAAGCACTTACGAGGTACTCAGGACACTTAGGACTTTGGGGTCCCCTACACTACTGGCGATGCATAATGGATAAATAAAAATTTGAGAATGAGAACATTAATCAGCTTTCCTGCTGCTGTGTAGGGTGAATGCAAATGCCTACACAAGTCGTGGCTGGCAGGTCCTCTGGCCCAGGCCTTGGGCCCTAGACCTCTGTAGTCTCTCCCAGAAGGGTCTCTTTTCCATCGTCCCCATACCTGAGCTCTGCCTTCCCCCCGCCAGCCTCTTACAGATACTTCCTCCTGCTCTCTTCCTTCCACCCACCCTCCAGCAGCCCAAACCACTCCTCTTTCTGAAAGACCTTCACCAGAACAGTGTGAATTCTCAGAAATGTGCCATAGGAGGAGGGGGTTCGCCATATCTGGCCTTTTAAAGAGAAGATGAGGGCTTAAGCAAGTTGAGAGAGAGAGAGAGACAGAGAGAGAGACAGAAACAGAGAGACTGGGCTATGCAACAGCTCTCCAGTATTTCAGTCTCTAAGTGTGGATTAGATGTGTTCAAGTAGCTCCCAGGGATTGCATTAGCACCACATGGGGAAATACTTTGGAATATTCTTAATACAATTTGAAATGTCCCACAAGGATCTGGGCTGCCACAGGTGGTAGTGAGGTCCCCATCAGGGGCTGTATACAAGCAGAGGCTGGTGATCACCTGTCAGGAGCACTGCAGAGGAGATTTCTATTCTAGATGGAATATTGGAGCTCTAACCCCTCCCATCATAAGCTAAGGGTCTTGTAGAGACAGGGCAGGGCTCCCCAAAGGTGAGCTGTACAGGGGTCACAGGCACTCATTCCTCGGCAGGGAGATAGTGGTGATCCTTCCCAGTAAGTATTCTGGGGGCTTCCTGTGTGGCTGAGCCCTTCATCTCATGTCTTCATGGCTCCATCGTCCCCATCGTGCAACCAAACGGCCCGCCCTGCACAGCTGTTCTGGCCTGGCCAGAGATGCTCACAGGGCAATCAGCTCTACCCCCAAGAGCATCACCTCCCCTCCTGCCCGCCCTTCCTGCCCTCTGCTGGGCTTTGGGAAGAAGCCCAGGTAAGTTAAGCTGGCTCTCCCCAGGGCCAGGAGGAGGGGCTGGGAATGGGTTCCAGTCCGGCCCTCTCCCCGCTGCTGCCCTCAATGTAGCTGGCTCACCGCCCCCAACCCTTCCGGCCCAGCCTCTGGATCCCGCTGTCCTTGATTAGTCCCTGGTCTCCTGCAGGCATCTTGGCTGGAGCTTGTGTTTTTGTTGTCTTGCAGGCTATCAGCAGCAGGATTTCGCTCTCATGAGCTGCTGAAAACATCAGTGATGGGTTTGTTTGTATTTGCCTAATTAGGCAACGAGCTGAGACGCTCTGCTCTCGCAAGGACTGGCAGCATCTTTGGAAAACACAGGCCCAGAAGCATAGATTCTGAGCAAGTTCTAGCTCCTTCCACAGTATCATTACTCTCTCTTGCTGCCCTCAGAGAAAGCAAGATGTTGGGGAATCTGGGTTCTCCAAAGTGCCTGGGCTCAAATGCCAACTGTATTACTTCCTAGCTCTGTTGTCTTGGGTGAGTTACTTTAACTTCTTTGTGCTTCGTCACCACTATCTCATGGTGAAGATTAACTGGGATAATCCATGTTAAGTGCGTGGCACACAGTAAGTCTATTAATGCTGGTTTATTTATTTATTAAAAAAACTTTTTTAGAGAGAGAGAGCATGAGTGGGGGAGAGGGGCAGGGGGAGACAGAGAGAGAGAGAATCTCAAGCAGACTCCACACCGAGCGTGGGATGACCCTGGGATCATGACCTGAGTCGAAATCAAGAGTCAGATGCTCAACCGACTCAGCCACCTAGGTGTCCCCATAAATGCTGGTTTAAAGGAAAACGACAGTGAGATAGGGTAACCAGAAAGTCCCTATCTTTAAAAGTGAGAACAGACAGGGTGTTAGGGTTTTGGGGGGTTAGGAGCCAGGATCCCACACATTGAGGTTCGGTATATGTTTGAATCAGTTTCTTTCTAGACTTGTGACCTTGTTTACCTGCCAAATAAAGGGGAGAAATCCTGCTTTTTCTCCCTGTAGATCACTGTAGATTTGTGACATAATGTCTGAGAATTATTTGAGCTTCTTTGATGAAGAACGTTCTATCAATATGAGGGCATATATTTATAAATCATTTCCTTTGAATGTTTTTTCCAGCCTCTGTGACCAGAAAGACAGATCTTCAGTTAGGGTATGAATGCTGGTAGATGGAGCCAGGCCACATAGTCAAAACAGAAGAGGACAGACCTGCGGCAGGTTAAAGTCTTGCCACTGTGGGCCTCAGTTTCCCCACGGGAAAAGCTGTGCAGTATTAAGTGCTCTGCGAATACTTCCTGGATTGAATTTTGATCTGTTAGTCTCACTTTCTTGTCCGGGAAGCAAACGGTATTTATTGAGCATGTGAGTCTCTGTCATTATCGTCATGATGCTTTTTCGGGGGACAGGTGATCAAACACAGAAAATACTTTCCCAGGAATTTGAATTTATTGGCTCTGCAAGGACAGGGATAGCCTTATTTGTATCAGTGGAGTCAAATCAGAGAGGAAGTCGACCCCAGTTCCTTAAAACCCCATTGACGCAATCCTGATCCCAAAAGTCGTTCATGGAATGGATTCCAGAAGGTCAATTTTCCATGAGGTGATGGACATCTGTGGTGACCTGGGGCTTCCTCTTGGCCACCAACCAACCCCAAAAGACCCCAGTCCTTGACCGAAGGCTGCAAACCACTGACTAGGAACCCAGAGTACCTCCTTAACTAGCAAAGATGCTGGACCGGGTTCAGAGCCACGTGAAGCATAAGTGATTCTAGTTTGGGAAGGTGATATCATTCCCCCAGATTTCTCTAGGGTAAGGAAGTTCAGAACCCCTGAAATTGACTAGTTCCCATAATGCTTAAATTTTACGGCAGCACAGTATATTTTGGAGATATTATTGTGTATGTTACCCATGCTCAGCTGGGCTGCAGCACTCCAACCCAGCGATGCTATTGACCACGGCTATAACGTTTCAGTATACATTTTTGGCAAGACATAACTCACATTTTAAAATATTAATTTCCCAACCATCATGTTCCCGAGTGCACTTCGATTTTTATTTTCCTGCAGCTGTACGCCACGAGAGAAGCAAAGCTACTTCTCAGTCGAATACGTATGTTTTTCTACACCTCCACCCTCAGCGGTTCCCCAGTGGCAGGGACGCCCAGATCTCTTGTTCTGAATTTTATAGGTTATGCTAAGCCCAGCAGTCCCATGTTTACTTTCCCCAGGGGAGAATGATAATTGCTGGGGGCTGAGTGACCAGGAGGATGATGCTCTTCTTTTTTGTCCCCAGGGAGAGAGGATGGACCGTGAAGACATCTGTATGAGCTTAAGGACTGACATCCACAATCGTTCACAGAAGACAGGGCCTGTGGCATTGAGCAGGGAGGTCAGATGCCAGCCACAGGAGCCTACTAGGACATTTCTGCTCGACACCAGCCTGGGCAGGGGGCTCAACAGGGCTCGTACTTTAAATGCTCCTTTTCTTTTCTTCCCATCACATGCTAACCCCTAAAACCAAGCAGTTTGGTTGTGAGTTTTCAGTTTATTTGGCTCCCTCTGATCGATGGGAGCTAGGAAAAGCCAGGCTGTGATGTAAGTGGGGAATACATTTTGGACCCAGATACGGGGACACTTTACCTTTGGAAATGTGACTTTACAGGAGTCGTGTCTGACTTTAGAATAGACCCTCCGGAGCAAAAGTGTATTAGGTTCAGGACCAACCACCGGAATTGAGGGTTTACTTGTAATTCCTCACCAGGAGTCAGAGGGCCCTTGAAGTCCCATGGATCCCGGGCCCAGGGCTTGCCTGATCTGACTCTGCCCAGGGGATATTCCACGAGAGCTGGAGATTTGATCTCCAAGTACCAACGAAGATGGGGTTCTCCCCAGGGGGGTGGGTGGGTCATGCGAGAAGGGGTTCCAGGCCTTCCCAGGGAGCTCTTGGGGGTACTCACTTGAGAGGTCCCTGCCCACACCCAGAGCCAAGCCGTCTTTGATCCACAGAACGAAGCCATCATACTCGGGGATGGCGCACAGCAGTGTCACTGGCTGGCCCGACACCACGGCCTGGTCCTGGGGCTGCTGGCTGAAGGAGTATACTTGGCCTAGGAAGGAGACAAGCACAGGGGTCAGTTAGTGCAGGGAGCAGTGCCTGGACGGCTTCTCCTCAAGTTAAGAAGCAGAACAGTTGGCCCAGGGGATAAGCAGCTCTCTCTCCCTCGCCAGCATCTGACTTCCTGCCTGCAGCCCAGCGGCACTTCCTGTCTGCCCCCTGCTTAATTCCCTGCTCTCAGCAGCTGGCTCTCGGCTCAGCCTCCCTGCTCATCCATCCCTAACACACATTCACACTGTGAGGCGGCCTCCCCCAGCCCCCAAAGAGGCCGTGCCCGCCGTGCTTGGGACGATCTCTGCCACTTTCCATTTGGCTCCTACCTACCGCCACATGCTTGCGCCACAACAGGGCAGAGGGGGAGAGAGCCTTCCAGCTGCGAGCATCCTTGGGAGGTGCCTCAAGAAGGCAAGGTCGGGGGGGAGTGGTGTGGTTTGCTTAAAAACCCGAGAACCTGGGAAAAATATTACTGTTTAATTTGGGCCTACGGCCAAATTCCACAGGACACGTGGTGGTATAGTGTGGTCCAGAGTGTGCTGGCAGGAGCTGGAAGTCACCTCGACTCACCCTCTTTGTCCCTTTCTTTCCGATGGCACACCCAATTCTGGCCTCACTGTCCCCTGGGGGAACATCGCCAGGGTGACCCCCAGCTCTCCCCTAGACACCTCAGAGCAAGAAGGCACTGAGCCATCTCAGCAGGTCAGTTCATGTATTCATTTTATTTATTTTTATTATTTTTTTTAATTTTTAAAAAATGTTTTTATTTATTTTTGTGACAGAGAGAGACAGAGCATGAGCAGGGGAGGGGCAGAGAGAGAGGGAGACACAGAATCCGAAGCAGGCTCCAGGCTCTGAGCTGTCAGCACAGAGCCCAACGCGGGGCTCGAACTCATAGACCGTGAGATCGTGACCTGAGCCAAAGTCGGATGCCCAACCAATTGAGCCACCCAGGTGCCCCTATTTTTTTTTTTTTTTTTTAGTGTTTATTTATTTTGAGAGATAGAGAACGAGTGGGGGAGGGGCAGAGAGAAAGAGACAGAATCCCAAGCAGGCTTCATGCAGTTGGCACGAGCCCGATGCGGGGTTCGAACCCATGAAAAGTGAGATCATGACGCGAGCCAAAATCAAGAGTTGGACGCTTAACCCACTGAGCCACCCAGGCGCCCCAGTTCATGTTTTATTACACAAACACACCCACAGTGCATGCAATATGCCAGGCGTTGCTGTAAGATTTTCAAATGCTAGCTCTTTACTATTTTCATCTTCATAACAAACTATGAGGTAGCTACTATTTTGATCCCTGTTTTCTGGACGAGGAAATGAGGCCCGAGGAGGTAAAAAACATGAACAGGAGCTGTGCTAGGTGATGACTTAGCAAGTACTGAGCATGTATCCCCTTTAGTTGTTACAGTAGCCATCACACCCGGATCTCACCAACCCCAGTTCGCAGGGGCTTGGAGGTTAACTAAATCATCTGGGAATTGTCTCCCGGCAGGACTAGGGCTGTAGATGAAGACTTTCTGGCTCTGAAGACCGTGTTTTCACCTGCTGAGCTGTGCTGTGCTCAGATCCCTAAGCTGGTCCTGCAGGGAATGCTGAGGAAGCAGGGTGATATGATCCCTCTTCCCCGGGAGGCCACAGCCGAACGGACAACAGGACACCGACGTTTCCTGAGCCCCCGACCCACAGTGGCCTCCATTCTGTTACCTGCACAGTTATATTGCAGGGCAGAAATATCCCAATTTTACGGCAAAGTAAACAGGATCAGAGAGGCAAAGTAAGCTGCCCAAGATCACACAGCTAATGAGCGGTGGAGCTGGGGTTCGATGGGGGTCCATGTGGCTTCCAAGCCCACATTCTTTCCCACGCCCTGCCTGGCAGATACAGATACACGCTGAGGGAAGGTGGACCTGGTGGGCAGGTTGTTGCCACGGCCTCTTCTCCCCGACGTGGGAGAGCCAGGGACAGACACGGAGGTCCTGGACGCTAGCTGTTGCCCATCCTGGGGACACAATACCCCAGGCTTGGACCACGGGTAAGGCCATGCTCTTAGCAGCAGACAGCCCCAATAAGGGGGTGACTGACATATACAGAACCCGAGGGAAGCTGGGCATGGTGGCCAAGTGGGTGCGGGGGCTCCCCGAGAGGAGCCGCGGAATCCACATCAGAGAACTCATGGCAGGGGGGAAGGTAGCTGCGTTTACAACCTGATGAGATCTTGGCTGGGTCTCTGAGGAGTCTCATTAAAAATCAAATTGGCCCTGAATTGTGGGAGTAACACTTTTTATTCTGATTTGAGCTTTACAAATTAGATTTCATAGGACATTTTAATCAGCTATGTGTGGTGGGTTTATTTATTTCTTTCCTCTCAGTCTCTTCAAGTTCTCTGTTGTAATTAGACCGTTTCTGGCACCAAAGCAAGAGAGAAAGAAGGAGAAAGAGAATGGAGAAGAGAAAGGAGAAGTGGGGGAGGGGGGCAGGTAGCTGGAGAAAGTGGAAGGGGACTGGGTGAGGGAGAAAGGGGAGGGTTGGAGAGGCCAGAAGAGGGGAGACAGGGAAGGAGGGGTGAGGGAGGAGGGGAGGTGAGGGGAGGAGAAGGGAGGGCTGGGAGGGGCACTCCTTTCTGAGGCTCTTTTTTCCCTGGCTCAATGATGATTTCACAGCTCCTTCTTTTATATCAAAATCTTTCTTGCGAGAAAGACAGTGTCAAGACAGCCGCAATGGCTGCCAGAGATTGTGTTCTCAGAATTAGCAGGTTGTCAGCTGGGGGTGGAGGGGTTAGATCGAGAAGGGCCCCAGACAAATGGTGTGGAGCCTGCAGTGGGAAGTGTCACCTTCTCCCACCTCCAGTCCTGCTTCCTCTGGGTGTGGGTGAGGACAACAGAGAATGGGGGTACAGGGAGCATCCCGAGGGGGTGCGGGTGGGGTGGGGGTGAGCCCTGGGTGGTGCAGGGAAAGCGGAGGGGGGGGGCAGGGCCATGCCCTGAGGGAGGAGAGGGGCTGCCATCAGGAGACTGGCCCTGGAGGAGGACGCTGAGTGGTGACTACCCACTTTGGATAGTGTCTCAGAGCCAGGAGTTGGGGCAGCTACAAGATCCCCCAGGATAAGCCCTGAGCCCACAGAGAGCAGCCAGGAGGGGCAGGGAAGAACATACCCCCAGGCTTCAGAGAGCTTTGGGCACCCACGTGGGGTCTGTTTGGATCCCTTCGACTTTTCTATGGAAAGAATGTCTCTGGGACACCTGGGTGGCTCCGTGGGTTAAACATCCGACTTCGGCTCAGGTCAGGATCTCGTGGTCTGTGAGTTCAGGCCCCGTGTCGGGCTCTGTGCTGATGGCTCAGAGCTCGGAGCCTGCTTCGGATTCCGTGTCTCCCTCTCTCTCTGCCCCTCCCTGGCTCATGCTCTGTCTCTCTGTCTCTCAAAAATAAATAAATGTAAAAATAAAATAAAATAAAATGAAAAGAATGTCTCTGGGTGGGGCAGGGTGGGGAGACAGATACACAGGAGAACAGTCTCAGAAACACCACTCAAACGACATTATTCACCCATTCATTTTTTGGGAGGGAAGGATTGGTGCTCTGACAATTTCCTTTTATCAATCTAATTTTATTTTCTGTGCATTAAATATAAGCCACTAGGAATATTTTTTCTTTCAAATCAATGAGATGCTTTTTCAAACAGAATCATGAGTGGAGTGTCACTATCTACAGCAGATAAAAGTCACGGTGCTGTGGGTGGAGGGGACATGGAGGGACGGGGCACGCTGTCTTTTCACCCATAGGGCACACCTTGAGGCTTCTCTTTCAGGCTTAAGCGCCTCTAGGAACATAGCGGACAAGCCCCCGTTGTCGTTTCTTGCCCAAAAGGTAGTCTTCACCCATTCCCTCATATCCCGTTTTCTGTTCCCTGTCTTTCCTACTCTGAGGATGTGAACTGCAAATGAGCCTGGGATCTTTTCTAGAACCTCGTGGGTGGTATGGTAAGCAGCCAGGAAGCTCCTTGAGAACATCTGTTGATTCACACATTTATTGAGACCTGGTATCAGGCAGGCATCGCACGGTCTCGTGAGAAGCAGACAGATATGACGTGGTCCTTCCCTCCAGGAGCTAACGTTTATTTGCCCACCACACCCAGATGGCTCTGATCTGGGCACAGAGCATGTGCTGCACCGACTCGACACCCCTTGCACCATCCATCCCAGGATTTCTGCCTCAGTTTCTCATTGTGCCCCCTGGCCTTCTTCTGCAGTGAAGCCTGGCAGTCAGGGTAACCTCCTTTTCCTGCTTTGTTTTCAATCTGTCACCATCACCAAGTGTGGCCCAGCCCTCCCCCACAGCACCTCTCAGACGCACCCTTTCCTCTCTATTCCTATCGCTATAATCCGAAGTCAGGGCCCTCACCACCTCAACCTGGCTTCTTTCAACAGTCTGTGAAGGCCTTCAGGTCCTGCCCTGGAGGGTTCTTCCTAAGGCACCGTTTTCCTCATGTGCTCTCCCTTTTCTAAGGGTGGAAACTCTAATGGCTTCCCACTGCCCACAGGCACCTGACGGGCTTCTCCAAAATCTGACTCCCTTCCCCCTCGGTGCTCAATAGTCACCTGTGCCGGGCGTTCACTCATGTTGTCCCATGTCGCCGGTGTTCCGCCATTCTGGAATCACCCCTCACCCCTCTCCCAGGGTCTCCCTGACCAGCCCTGCCCGCACTGAAGGCCAAGTTCTTCTCCACGAGCTTTGGCTGTATCTCTAGGCACTGCCTGTCACCGAAGGGGGATCTTCTCTCTTCTCCCCTCTTCCCTACTTCCCCATTTTTCTTCCTTCTTATCTCCCTTAATTTCTTCAAACCTTCATTGAGCACTTACTGTATATCAGACACAGAAAGGCACCGAAGTAAATGAGAAACGGAGGGTAAACTCTTGAGGGTATGGGCCACGGCTGTCTTTTTCATCTTGTATTCTCAGCACCTCGTCCGGTGTGTAAGCAGCAAATAAACTCAAGCTTGTGACCTTGTGGCCTACCTATGCTAGTTTGGCTCCTGAGATCTGCGGTCATGAAGGAAAACTGTTTTTATGATATAAAGTACTGATTAGGCAGGTATCGTGCTGAGCACACTACACGGAAGGAGGGAAGTGAGAAATCAGGGGGAAGGGACAGTGTCTCAAGGAGTCAGGCTTTACAGGATAAAAATAACTGAATTATTCATGGAAGACCTACTTTAACCAATTCTTGCTAGTTAGGTGTTACTATCCACATTTCACAGATGAACGGAGGCTCCTAGTGGGTCCAGATGCAATTCAAGGTCACCCAGTGGGCCTAGGTGTCATTCAAGGTCATGTAGTGGCCCAGGTGCACTTCAAGGTCACACAATGGGCCCAGGTATAATTCAGACCCCAATGTCTTTTTTTAATAAGAAAACCCTGTTTTCTTGCCACTATCCCATGTTGGTTATTAAAAGAAGGGTCTCGGGGCGCCGAGAGAGAGACAGAGTGCGAGTGGGGGAGGGGCAGAGAGAGAGGGAGACACAGAATCCGAAGCAGGCTCCAGGCTCCGAGCTGTCAGCAAAGAGCCCCTGGGAAGTCACAGAACCCACCGGAGACTGCCCTCTCTCTTGCCCTTGGCCAGGACTGAAAGGTCTAAGGGAAACTCTAAGGGAGGGCCTGATGGAAACACACTTGGTGGGTCAGACGGAGTGCAATGTGGTCCCAGTGGTGGCTGCGGGCACACTTTCCTGTCGGCTGTCCCAGGAAGGCAGGGGCCCTGCAGAGCCCCTGAGGTGACTGTGGGCAGCCTGCACGCTCCCTGAATGCCCAGGCTGCTGTGGACTTTTCAGGCCAAGAAGGCACCTTCCCAACACTCCAGCTGGGCCTTTAGGACACTGAACTTGGGAGGGACGTGCTTCTCCCTACTGGGCTCAAGAGGAGAAGCGCCAGCCTCAAGGTCCTGCAGTGGTTCAGTGGGGATTAGAGCCTGGCTCTGAAGGCTCCCAGCACGGAGACCTCCCTCCACCTGCTCAGCAGGTGGGAAGCAAGAGTCTGGAGGCCAGGTGGGGCCTTCTCTTCAAACTGCAGGAAGCAGGAGCGGTAGCTGGTTGGGAAGGTTTCAGAGGAGGGTGGGCTCTGACGCCCCATCCTGACGAGCCATGTGTGCCCCCCACGTGGCGGGTTCTGAGTCAGGACGGCTGCAGCGAGGCAGGCGCTGGTGACTGGCAGGCGGGAGGAGGTATGGGGGTGACACAGCGGCGGCAGGTGGCAGGAGGGCTTTCAGCTCTTCTGTGCTGAAAAGGACAGGTGCAGGTGCAGCCGGCCCGGGGAGGTGGCATCAGAAAGCCCCTGGAGGGCTCTGGTCCTGGGGCAGAGCGCCCCCGCCCCCACCAGAGCACAGCTCAGAGACCTCCCCTCCTGCCTCCCTGCCTGCCCCGTCCTCCCGCCAGCTGTTTCCTTCTGCTCTCTGCTCAGGAGCCTCACAGGTCAGCTTCTCCCTCCTCACGACTTGCCCACACTGCTTTCTTCAAAGCCCCCCACCACCACCCAGATTCCCATCTCTCCTCCCACCTTCATCTCCATCAGCCCACGAGGCTCCCTGAAGGGGCCACCCCCTCCCAGCCCTGACCGCACAGCCCCTCACCTTAGACTCTTTTGGGGGACTTGCGACACACATTAGCACGGAATGAACCATCACCATCTGGCTCTGGGAGGTCCCCAGTGTCTTCCAGTAAAATATTTAAAGTGCTGAAGACCCCATGATTCTCTATGAGCTCATACACCTCTGGCCCTTGACCTGAAATCACCTCTCAATTCCTAATTATTTCTTGCGGAGGGAAGAGGCGTTTTGAATGGAAGACAGGCTGTGAGGGCCAAATTACTGAGAGTGAGAGTTTTTTATAGCAGTGCCTCTGGGGGCCTGGGTGCTGTGGTGTGTACAGGCACATGTCTGTGCACGCACATGTGCGTGTGTGTGTGTGTGTGTGTGTGTGTGTAACAAGTAGGAAGAGGGCCCAGTGGACCCATGTACATGGTGGTCAGGGTCCTTAATGTCAGGATCAGGTCACCCACCCTTGCCACCCATAACTGTCAACCCCAGATCCTTGGGGGATACCTTCTGGTACTCTAAGTGTCCTGTGTTTGGTGAATACCTCTATGGGCGTATGTGTTAGTGCCTCTCCCCTAGTCACTGATCTGGTATTCGGCGGTTCTATGGCGGTGGTGAGAGGGAATACGCACAGGGTCAGCGTGGGCTGGTGCAAACAACATGAGGTTTGGGGTTAGTGTAACCAAAGAGAGAAAGCCTCAGTGCACACTGCACTGGAGCCTGATATGGGAAGCAGGGTTGCTGATGTCCCCATGTCCCTGACATACCTTTTTTTTCAGTCTGTGCTCAGCGGTCAGACCAGAGGCAGTCCAGAGATGGCATGAGGGGCTCACTCTCCCCGTCTCCTCTCTTGGACTGGGGCACTTTGGTCAAGACTTTGCTCCAGCAGCAGACGGAAGGGAGGTGACCACTGTCCTTAGGGTCAATCCCAGCTTGACCTGGGCAGGAGCTAGGCCACCTGGAACGATTGCCCAGTTTCTAAGGAGCCCAGTGCTCTGCAAACACATGCACACAGCCACCCTCATCCTGCTCCTTCAGAGTGGGAGAAAACTGGCAGACAAGCAGGGTCCTGAGAGGCTGAGTGGTGCCCTGGGGATGCCTAGTGGCCCAGGAACAGGTGGAGTAAGGTCTCCAGTGCCCCGGGGAAGCAGCCACCACCACCCCTGTGCCTGAGCGTGGGGCAGCCCAGTGAAATCCTGCCTGCTTCAAATCTCAGGACATTCTGCAAAAACTTACTGCGAGTGTGTGGATGGCCACATTTGCCACAAGTCACGAGGCTACAAGGCAGAAAGTGCTCAGTCTCCTCGCGAGGTCACATAAAGTTCTTTGGGGTTGAGAAAGGCCTACTGCAAGCACGAGGGCTGGAGGGAGGAAACCTAGAGGCTTCCTGGACGAGGAATCATGATAATAGGGAATTCAGTGGAGGACAGGTGTCATTCTGGGTTAGGAGAAACGTGCAAGGAAAAGCATGAGTGATGAGTAACTTCAGGGACCTGCTTTGAGTACCTGCCAGGGCCTGGGTCTCGGATAGTGGAAAGAACACAGGGACAGGCAAGCCAGGGAAGGAACTCTGGCCCCGTCACTAGCAATATGATCTGGGTCCCATTCCTCACCCACTCCCAGCCTCAGTTTCCTCATCTGGAAAATGGAAGTGACATGCCTACTTTGCAAAGCTGCCATGAGGAGAGGACTCATGTGTAAATGATCCTGGCACACTCAGGTGTTTCATAAAGGGCTGTTCTTCTTTGCCTCACCATCCACGAGCCCAGGACTGTCAAAAATGGAGCCACACAGCACCTAGAGTGAAGGATCCCAGAGCTGGGAAGGGAGGCTCTGCAAATCTGAAGTTGGACTGATTAAATCTGCTTCTTCCCATGAGTCATGCAGGTGAGAGAGAGCATTTGGGGCCTCCTGTAGCTCTGTCATTGCCATGGTCCCAGCCAACGTCAGTCTCATGGAGCTGCCTGGTCAGCCATGCAGAAAAGGCTCAAATGTTGCCGCCTGCTCTGCTATTAGTGACCAATTGGGGAAGGCTTTAAGCATACTTGTACTGGGGATATTTATCGCCAGCTTTCTCCTAGCCTGGAGGATGCAAATTGCCTCATAGGAGATGAAAGGAAACCGCCCTTATCCCCAGAAGCCAGCAGAAATCTTCTTCCTTGAAGAGGAGGAAGGAGTCAGCTCAGAGGCCCCTAGCTGGTACCGAAATAATGCCAGGCAGAGTGGGAAGGGGCGAGGGCAAGATAGATCACATCTGGAAGCCCAAGTCTTGGACTTCTGCTGTTTTCCTGCTGCTCAGCACAGGACCAGCTCCTGATGCAGGAGAATGAATTCTGGGAAGTTTCCAGAATGCCTTGTCATGTCCTACTCCGGGGAGAGGACTGGGGGTGATGGGGTTATGTCTGAGCCCACTGACTAATTAAGCTGTTTGTTAGGGAGAGTGGAATGGTACCTTTGATGGTGCCGGCCACAGGCAGGGGCAGGTCCCCGTGTCTCCAAGGCCTCTGGCTGGGTGCGGGGATGCAGAGTGGGGACTGACGTATTTTCTGTGACAAGGAGCTTAGAGCCCGGGGGAGACAAACAGGTGCACAAGGGACCGGAATAACCGACGTTACACAGTCAGTGCCAAAAGTGAGGTGTAAAGAAAGTCCCGAGGAAGGAACATTGTTCCTTCTGAGGGAAGGAGGGAACGAGTCACAGAAGGCTTGGCTTCTGAAGTGGCCTCGAAGGGTAAATGAGATGAGGGCAAGAAGGAAATGTTTCCTGGGATCGGAAACAGCATGAATAGAGCATGGAGGTCAGAATGGGCTCGGGGATGGGGTGCCTGGGTGGCTCAGTCTGTTAAGCCTCTGACTCTTGGCTTTGGCTCAGGTCATGATCTCTCGGTTCATGAGTTCAAGCCCCGCGTTGGGCTCTGCGCTAAGGGCGTGGAGCCTGCTTGGGATTCTCTTTCTTTCTCTTTCCCTCTGCCCCCCTCCCACTCATGCTCATGCTCTCTCTCTCGAAAGAAAGAAAGAAAGAAAGAAAGAAAGAAAGAGAAAGAAAACGTGCTCAGAGAATAAGAGCTGAGGCTGCATGGTTTTGTCTTGATCTCTGGCTCTGCCATTGCAAAGTGTCTCTGGGCACGTTCCTCAGGCCCTCTGAACCCGAGTTTCCCCATTGGGATAGTAACCAGTGCTTGCTGGGTTGTTTGTGAGAATTAAACAGGACGATATGTGTGAAGAGCCCAGAGCCCTGCACGCCTTCCACAGCAGAGCCGCTTCCATCACTACGAACCTGTAGGATGGGTGCATGGCACGTGGGCATGTCAGGTGTTCAGCAGGACGCATGTCTAGGGAATCATGGTAGGTCTGACTGTGTAGGCCCTCCAATGCATGCTAAGAAGTTGGCACTTGATGCGAAATCATCAAAGGGTTCTGACCCACATGCTCAGATCTGAGTTTTGGGAAGATCACAGCGGTGACAGTGAGTAGGGTGGATGAAGGAGGATAATCTGAAGATGGGAAGCCTGATCAGAAAGATTATGCTGTCAACAGAGCTCAGGCTAAAGCTGCGTCCGTGGAAAGAAGCAAGTGGATTTAGGAGTCACTTGGATGACAGCGGATGAGAGACAGGGGGGCATAAAGGCGCCCCTCCCCCTGGCCTGTAGGACAGGTGGGAAGGGGGAACAGATGACTTACTTGTGGAACCATTTCTGTATCAGGAGGGGAAGCGTGTTGGGGGGCAGTGAGTTCAGCTGTAAATATGTTGATGGAGAAGGGCCCTGAATCATCAGGAGAAGGTGTCCTGGGTATAATTGGGTCCGTGGGTCCGGGGGAAGCTGGTGTGAATAACTCAACGCTTACTGAGCACTTACATGGTTCAGGCAGTAGGGACACGGTTCTACAATGGGTCCTCACCTTTTGGTGTTGACCTGGGAGTTCATCTCCAGATACGGAGAGTTATGAATGTTGACGTGGCTGTCTAAGAGGGACACGGTTACTCCAGGCTGGGTGTCTTGGGCACAGCTGGCTCGGGTGGTACAGTTAGCTCCTATCAGCTTTGCATAGGTTTAGAGCCCTGTCGGGACGGCAAGAGGTCACCCAACCCTATCTTCCTTTGGATTCCCTGGAAATACCAACAGGGAAGCCGGAAGAACAAGGCAGGGGTGGAAGGGGCGGGGGGACATCTCTCCATTGTGTCTTCTAGACCTCTCTGCTGCGAGAGGGACTTGAAAACACTTTCACCCTCAACATTATCATTTGCAGCCACTAGTAGCTTGATTTGGACACATGGGTGAGGAGAAGCTTGCCAATATCACACACGTTCCAGAAACTGCCTGGATTTTTATTTGGGCTTGCACAGGACAGCCAGACTGCTCTTCCCAGAGCTGGATGTGGGGCAGAAATTCGGAGGCCACGCTTTCCTGTCCTCGCTCCTTGTCTGAGCTGGGGCAGCCCGGTTTGCCTGCGATTCTCCCGGTCTCACACACCTCTCGTCAGGATGCACAATCCGCCAAGGTTGTCCTGGACAGCATGGGTCTTTAATGAAGAGCAATGGGGCTGGCCGAGGCAGGGTGACTCCAAAGTCACTATAAATCCTTCGCCTACTGATTATCAGCCCGTGGCCCGGGCCAGAGCCTGCACTGTCCTCATTAGTGGCAGGGAGAGATAATCCTCAATCCATTCAGCCAAGTTCTGGATGCCAAGAAGACGCTGATAAGTGCTGCTGGAAATACTGGTGCATCGGTACCCGTGAAGGAGCCCATCCATCCCTGCCTGCGGTCAGCCCAGAGTCTGACCGAGATGGGAAGGGCAGAGTTGTGTGGGCTTTGGTGGTGACGGTGGGGGGAGGGTATACACTATAGAGGGGAGACGCTCCAGGAAGCCCATGAAAGCTGGAGGCCTGGATGCTGTCTCAGGCTTGCTGCAGGCTGACCATGGGGCCCAGGCTAAGCCCCTTTCTTTCTCTGAGCCTCAGGCACTTAAGTGTTCAGGAGTATGTGCTCTCTACACCATTGTTAGGGGAGGGGAGGAGCAGCATGAGAGAAAAGAGGTGATGCTGAAGAGCAGGACAGAGCTAGGTCGTTAGCTTGGAAGCAAGCGTAGGCCTTGGGCCTTGGGCAGACTGAGCTCGTATGGTTACCCTCTTAGGGCATATCAGTGTGGGAACTACTGGGAGGCAGGGCTGTGGACTGACTGACCCCAAGGTGTCCACCATCTCTGTTGTCTTTTATTTTTTAATTTGTTCAAAAATTTTGAAAAACGTTTATTTTTGAGAGACAGAGAGAGACATAGAGTGTGAGTAGGGAGGAGCAGACACACACACACACACACACACACACACACACACACACAGAATCCAAAGCAGGCTCCAGGCTCTGAGCTGTCAGCACAGAACCTGACGCGGGGCTCGAACTCACGAACTGTGAGATCATGACCTGAGCTGAAGTCGGGTGCTCAACCGACTGAGCCACCCAGGCGCCCTATGTTTTTAAAATATTTTTAAAGTTTACTTATTATTGAGAGACAGAGAGTGAGCAGGGGAGGGGCAGAGAGCGAGGGAGAGAGTCCCAAGCAGGCTCTGTGCTTTGAGTGCTGAGGCTGATGTGGGGTTTGAACTCATGAACCGTAAGGTCATGACCTGAGCTGAAATTAAGAGTCTACGCTTAACCAACTGAGCCACCCAGGCACCCCTCTCTGTTCCCTTTTAGAAGAGATACTGTAAAGACACAGGAAAGCTGTCCTCTTGGTGAGCACCCAGGCTCAGAAGGTACCATCGGGTGCTGCCTGTGCTGCTTCTTAGCTGTGTGCCCTCGGGCCTGATACTTCCCGTCTCTAAGACTCCCCACGTGTAAAATGTAGGATTTAGACTCAATGTATTAGGTCCCTCCCTTTCAGCCGGAAGGAAGGCTCTTTGTTCTGGTTTATCCAAAGTCTTATTTTTGAGTGGGGGGACCCACAGCTGAAGAAGAATAAAACCGAGGCACGTGGAAGTAAAAGCAAATCTCCCAAGGACACTTGGTCCGTTTGAGGAAGATCCGTGTCCTTAAACCTCATTTTTCCCCCTTGTTTTTTTTAAAACAAACATCTTAAAACAACCATTTTATCCTGGTATAGACCTTGCCAGTGGGAAATTGTTCTAAAAGTCTCCTATGCCTAAGAATCACCTGGGGAATTTGCTGAAAATGCAGTTTCCTGGGTTCCAAGCCAGAAATGCAGGGACAGCAGATCTGAGCTAGGCCAAGGAGTCTGCATTTTGCCCCCCTTCCTGGGTAATCCTGCCGCAGGTGGGTTTTGGTGAATATTTGGGAGGCACTGTTCGATGCAAACAGTGCAGGGTCAGGGGAACGGGGTTCTTTCTGTTTTTGGCTGTCATTGTATTGCCTTGATCTGGCTGCTGTTTCTCTCTGGGCGCACCAGGGTTTCCTTCACGGCTCGGTGAGGGCATTGGATGAAGCCAGTGGTTTTCACACTTTTTTTTTCAGTGCATGGTATCCTTTGCCAGTGGGATCTCATATGGAGCGCCCGTGTGTGAAGTGGGCGGAGGCAGGCTGGGTGAAGCGGGGGGTCTGAGTCCAGCCCCTTGGCTCCCTTGCAGTGGACCCCAAGGTCCCTCTGTGACGTGCTCAAGGAATCAGAAGGTCCTGTGCAGTTCTGATGGTCTCCAGGTGTCGCATGTAGTGCAACAGGGCTGTCTGCCACCGACAGGTACAAAAGCCAGGGTGCACTGTGTGGATAATGCAGTCTGGTCTTGGAAGTATGAGCTACGTTTTACATTTTTTTTAAAGCGGGCGTCACACCCAGTACCGGAGTCCAGTGTGGGGCTCGAACTCAGGATCCCGAGATCAAGAGTCGGATGCTTACCTAAGGATGAGCTACTTTTATGCCACTTTGCATTGGCAACCACAACTCGGACCCGGTGTTTATAGAGAAATCTTCTCATGGCTTCCGGTGTCGTTCCCAACAGGGAGTAAATCGCAATGTCCTGAATTTCTCCCGTCTTGGAGCCCAAATACAATCAGCTCTTAATTATCTTCGTTAATGGAGAGGAGCAAGGGTGTGAATACTCCAAAAATGATGGACATTAATCCTAAGTAACATTCATTTTCAACTTTGGGATGCGTTTTGGTATTCACGTTTGAATATGGATGTGTTTGATGTTCTGGGAAGTTTTAATACTCAACAAAACAAAACAAAACCCAGGGACGGAGCTCCCTCCCACCGCCTGCTCAGCTGGGTGCAGAACATCACCTCTGGTTCTGGCTCTCAGCTAGAGTCCGGCCATACTCCATCCTTCCCCCGGGTCGCTGTGTTTATGGCTCAACACCTTCCCTAGAAGGGGGTGGGGATATTAACTGATTTTGCCTTTAAAGGACTTTCATTCCCTTTGGGACTCATGCAAATAAGAGCAAAATAAGAAGCTGTGAAATGTTAACAGAGGACTTCGTTGAGCAATCTTGGTGATAGCATTTGCCAGGAGTGGGGACAATTTGCCAACAGATAATTGAGAGCTGACTCTATATGTGTCCTAATTAAAAAAGTGATTCTTGTTCTCGCTGCTCTGGGATTCTGGGTGTCCTCTTCTGGTTGGTTTGGGATAGTAACCACGGCTAACTCTTGTGTATACTTTCTACTTCACAAAGAACTTCACATGTGTGATTTTACTCAATCTGCCCTCATGACCTCCTGTGGAGAAGGTTCCAATGTCCGTCCCTCCGTCCTGATGGAGAGACTTGAATGCCAAGGCTCACAGCACGGCTGGCCCCATGTTCCACAGCAAGTGTATGCCTCCCAACCCAGCCCGTGTCCATCTCACTCGGCCTCTTCAGTCACCACCTAACTGTGACCCTGGCAAGGGCTCGGATCATTTGTTTCAACCCTGAAAATGTGTCCGCAAACAACACGCGAAACAAAACAAATGTGCAACGATTGCGCCAGTCTTTGATTGTTTCAATGGAAATGCTGGTCAAGGAGAGGTTTTGTGCTGTGATCACCTTGAGAGGGGGACAGAGTCTGTGCACGCTGCTGGGGGCACCCAGGCTGGGCTGAGGGCTCTGCTTAGTGCCTAGCAGGCTTAGTCTGGGTCTCTGAGCCCATCTCAGAAGATGAGCTGGTGGCCAGAAGGATGGAACCGGCTCCTTGGAGGGGTAACCCCAGCTCCAGCCTGGCCGTTTTCACATCCACAGTCCTCAGAGATAGGGAGAATCTCTTCTATTGTATGGATTAGGAAACAGAAGCTCGGAGAGGTTAAGTAACCTGTCCAAGGTCACAGCTTGTGCTGGAGCCGGCTCTGGGCCTTTGTTTACTCGATAGTTCCCCGTAAGCACAGAGAGCGCTTGAGCTGTGTAGTTAGTTTCCTCTTCAGAAAGCAGAGACTGGCTGTACTCTGTCCTCCAGCTGCCCCCAGCTGTGCTCCAAAAACAGACAGGAACCTGACAGGACATCTGCTTCTTGCCTCGGGCACAGGCTTTGCCCCACCTGCAGACCACAATCAGCAGAGAAACCTCTGATACTCCCGGGCACCCCTGGGGCTGAGATCAGGTCCACGAGCAATAATTCAGGGCAAGAGTCGTCCACAGCTAGGCAGAGGCACGGGCATTTTTGATCCTACCCTGCTGCATCCCCATTCAGAAGCTTTTTTGCAGAGGCCCACCCCCTACACTAGCTTTCTTGCTGAGTCCTGGGCTGGGTGAATAATGACTTCCATTCCCTGCACGGCTGGGGGCTCTGGCCTTTGCGACACCGTAGTGCTGAGCCTCTTATCTGTTCTGAGACCGCCCAAGGAGGACCAGCTGCTGCCCGGAGAGGCCCTTCTGCTGGGGCATGGGATCAGGGGCAGCGAATGGGAGTTTTTTCCCAGGCCCCATTCCCGCCAGCCCCCAGGACATCCCTATTTTCCAGCCAGGAGTGCAGCAGCTCCTCTAATAGAAGAGTTACTCCCGGCTGCGCTAGAGGGAACAGAGGCGCTCTCAAGCCTCTTCCCCTAAATGCAACAATATTTGGTAACACTTGGCGTCTTGGGGAGAGAATTCATGTCCGTAATTAGTTACTGTATATCACCGTTAGTACTCTGCTCAGGATTTACTGGGCAAATACCATTTAACTACACAATAACTACAGGTCCTTGCTGCTTATTGGGTAATTTACTAAGGCTGGGGGAATGGGGCAGGAGGGACTCTGAATAGGAGGCATTGTAACCCCTTGAATCAAACTTTATGAGTTTGGGTTTGGCAGGGAGGTGGCTGCCGGTAGCCAGCTCTCATTGCTTTGTTTTGCAGAGTTGGCTGGCAGACTGCTTCCTTCCCTTTATTTATTGCAGGAGAGGTCTGGGACTGGGGTCTGAGGCTGCCCAGAGCTACGGAGGGCCTTTTGGTAGAGAGGGTCTTTGGCTGAGCACAAAGGAACCCAGCAGGAACCTAGGCTTGGTGTCCTGGGGGCTCCATCCATCCTTCCATTTACTCCCTTGTGGGGCCTCTTTTTGTATCTGGGCCAGTGGGTGGGGAGTACACACGGGGAACTGCCCTTGGCTGGCACTATCACGATAATCCTAAACCCTCTCTTCTCTCTCAAGTGCCACATTGGTTGGGAAGCAGCCATACCCGGACACTTGGCTGGAATTCCCAGCCTTAATCTGCTTGAGCAAAGTCTGTCTTTGTTTGGCCACGCACTGTCTAAACTCCCCTAACCTATTTAGACCACGGAGAGGGGAAGAGACGCAATAATGAAAAACTCAACGTGCAACATTGCCTTACGCAATCTAATAAATTACTCGGTACCCGGCTGCCAGCTCAGAGTAAGCCCGATATTGCCTGCAGTAATTATTTGGATCAAATGCAGTTTATCTGCTTCATATTTGTGCTTCTGTGCTCAGTGGTAACTTATAAATGTCATTGTGGTGTTTATTTGTTATAATGAAACTTAATGGCGTTGGAAGCCAGGAGCAGAGCGGGTGGGGCGGCAGGTTTAAAACAGTCTCTTCATCTCTGGAGAAAGAATGAGGCAAGAGAACATGGAACTGCCCCGGAGGGAGGAGATTTGCAGAGATGGTTGTGTCCTTGTGCTGTGCGGTGGGCAGAGAGGGCCAGGGAAGATCTGGCTAGGTTTAATCCCGGCACTGCCCCATCTGATGTCTTTCCTCCATCTTCTAAGGGTGTTTCACGGGTAGGAGGTGTTTCATGTTCACACCACCCAATGGGTCGCCCAGATAAGACATACAGGCTGTCCAGGGGCTTGAGAGGCTAAAGTCCTATTGGATGGGGATGGAAATGAACACCCCAGGGTGACTGTACTATGGAGGACAGACCATCAGACAGAGGCTGGGAGAAGAGAGTGGGGACAGAAAACAAAGGGAGGGTATCCTGGGGAGCCAAAAGAGGGCACCGCGAGGCTTTCCCCTTTGGGTGAGGAAGCAGCACTGGCAATAAGAAGCACAAAGCATGGACAGAACAGGGAAGAGCTGGCCGGAGGTGGAGGCAGGGCGCCTCACTGACTCTGCAGAAGCAGTATGGACAAGGACGGGCCATTTAATGTTGAATAAAGGGCTTTGGCTTCATACAGCTCTGGACTCTGCCATTGACTAGCTATCCAGCTTTGGGCAAGTTATTTATCCTTCCAGAGTTTCGTTTCCTTATGTGGAAAATGGGAGCAGTAACAGATACCTCTCAGATGGCTGTGACGGTAAGTGAGGTGATGTGTATAAAATGATGAACACGGTGTATGGCACACAGCAAATGATAAGTAAGTGGCCGTGGCGGTGAGTGGCGCATAGTAGGTGTTCAATAAATGTCTGCCGAGTGAATAAATGAATAATAACACTTTCCACCTGTGTGCATTATAAAGCCCTCTTCCAAACAGCTGGGCTTGGATTGAGACCTCACAGACACGCAAGGCTGATCTTATCATCCCCATTTTATAGTGTGAACCTGGAGGAGAATGGTTATGGTAACTTGTTCAAGGCTACTCAGCTGGTACATGGGTGGGCATTGGCTCTTCTGCGTCCCAGAGCAGGATTATCTCTGCCAGTCACGGGGGACAGCTCCCCATCTATGCTGAGAGACTGAGCTCTTTCCTCCTGACCAACTGCCCTGCTCCCTGGAGCCCAGTCACACGGCCTGCACTGACCTCCCCAGTTGAACCTGGTTGCAGAGGTTAAGTTGGGGCCTTTCCGTCCATTTTATCTTAATACTACATTTAGTGTTTACTCATGAAATATTCATTTTCTCCCCTCAGCGACATGCTCATACAAGGCTCCTAACATCATAAATATGGATGAAAATTATTGCCATTGTTATTTCTCCCACTAGCCAGCTCCCTCCCCCCGCACACTCCCTGTTTTGATCTCAGCAAAATGGGACTGAATTGAGGGTTTTAGCCTGGAACACTCGTAGTAATGCCTTGCATCTTGTGGTGATTTATGCTTTCTCAAAGAACCTGTATGAGCATCACGCGTATGCCCATTTTGCAGATGAGAAAGCCTAGGTCAAGAGAGATCAAGGTCAAGGCCACACACCTAGTCAGGAACCAAACTTATTTTTAAAAACATTTATTTGTTTCCTTTTGACTTGTGATGAAATGTTCTCTGGGAAACTGAATGTGTTTGTTTCATGTAAAGAAATAGGAGCACAATCTTATTTGTATTGTACTTTACAATGTGCTATTTTTCTGGTCCTCACAAGGCAGGCTTGAGTTTTGCCTGTCTGACAAAACTCACACAAGTTGGCGGCAGATCTGGCCCTTAAACCATCATTTCCCAAAATGGATTCCAAGGAACATTAGTCCTAAAACACGCTCTAAGGAAAACCGTTTTGTAGTCAAACAAGTTTGGGAAACTCTGCGAACCATATACCCCTTTCAGTGGTTCCCTGTGCCCTTTGGCATATAAAAATCTCTGATGCGTTCTGTAGGATGGACCTGTTTAGTGGGGGCTGACCCAGCTTCTCCCCGCCCCGCCCTGCCCCGCCCCCGCTTATTTAACCATGGAGCCTGGTTTTCATGGAAAACCTATTACCATGCTATGGAAACGCTGCTCCAGGGAAACGTGTATGTCTGGTCCCTCTTCCTCTTTCTGAAGGCATGGGCTTTAGAGCAGGGCTGGGAGAGGAAAGGCTGAGGACAGGGTGGAAAGCATGCTTGTGGGGCCACCATAACTGAGGTACCCCCTCCCCATGCTTTCTCTCCTCCTTCCTACACCCCTAAGACAGTGAATTCCAGATAATTCACTCAGTGTTAGGTGTAGTCAGTCCAGCCTATATCTGAGGCAGGGTTGGAGGGGCGCCCTGATGGCTGATGGGGGGTCTCCATGGGCAGCGTAATGCGGGGAGATATGGGAGACAGTGGTCAGTGGCCATGAGGGAGAAGTCTACACGGGTCCACGAAGGCGCTCGGTCATGGTGATGGAGGGAGTCACCCCACCCTCATCTCCCAAATACACAAAGCTACCTGAGGCAGAGCGGAGATAAGAAGACCAGGGTCTGAGTCTTAGCTTCACCAGGTAACAGCTGGATGCCTTTGGGTAGATGACTTAATCTTTCTGAGCCTCTGTTTATGCTCAAAATGGAGATAACATACCTACTTTGTGATGTGATGAGGATTACACGATGTAAGTGTAAGTGCCTCCCTGTGTCTTTGTAGATTAGCTCCCCACCCTTCTCTTGATTTCTCAGGGTCCCCCAGTATTACTCAAATCAGAACCAATGGCTTGCCCCACCTCTCTGCTCTAAGAACATATCGCCCACATACTTCCATAGCTCTCCCATCACCCTGCCTTCTGCTATCTTATTATATGCCTGTCTCCCCACTGGACTCAAAATTCTCCGAGAGCTGCAGCCAACTGTGTCAGTGGCCCGCCTCCCTCGCCGTATTCCTGACTCTTGACCACTTTAGTGCCCGAAGGCTAACTGCTAATCCCCAGTATCGGCAACCTGAGGTCTCTCTTAAGCCACAGGACACTCGGCCTCACGGAGGGCAGGCCAGAAGTGCCAGGGAATTTATAAACCCACCCCAACAGGTCACAACCAGTTACTGACAGGAGCTGGCAGATCCATTCCTCACTCTTTGGGTGGTCCAAATTTGAGGTGTCAATGCCACCTCCCTTCTCTGGCATTCCCACTGGGGGTGGACTCCAGCCACCCAGTCTAGTAGCCGGCTTGATGAGACCGCCTGTGTTGGATGCCCTCCCTTTCCCGTGTCGATTCCCTGTCATCCTTCTGGCACTCTCTGGACCTCCCAGATGGACCATTATAGGCAAGACCTTGCTCAGGGCCTGTTGCTGGCTGAACCTGAGCTAAGATGAGGCATCCTCTCTCTGTCATTCATCTCCATGTCTCCCACAACACTCGGCACACAGCAGGTGCCTGATAAATCTTCTCTGAATCAGACAGAAACGAGCCAGAGGAATAGATGGGGGAAGAATGTAGTCCAGGGGGCAGGCCAGGGGGCGGGGCCCAAGGATCCCATTGCAGAATGGCTCCTCCCCTCCTCTCTTCCTTGAGGTCAGACTCCCCCCTCCTCTGTACCTGCTCCGGTCAAAGCTCTGGGTGCAGAGTCCCCCAGCGTCCAGCCAATGTCCTTCCTCAGGGAGAGGAGAACAGCTTGGTATAGTGTTTGAGATTCGTTCATGAATAATGGTTGAGAAGTGCTGTTCTTTAGTATGAAGAATAGTGGTTATTCTTGGCACATTTGACTTGGAGGTGGGGAGTATTACATTGCTCTATTTATCCCACACTCTGTACGCAGTTACTGAAACTGTCGCCGTGTCCTATATTCCATAGGCCATTATGTGTATTTCAAACCATTATATAAATGGACTTGATTTGGTACTTCTGAATGTCATTAAACTCCTCCTATACCAGTAACAACACAGTTTCCATAGAAACTAATACATTTGAGGAGGAAAGGCACAGGGAAGAAAGCAGATGGAACAGGGGGGAAAAATGCGTCCGTCCGATTATTACTTCCAGAACGCAGGACCCAGGGACGTGACATGGCCACTCCACGGAGATGGGGCAAGCTCCTTCAGGTTTTTATTGACTCTCCTTTGATAAGAGCCGTGGATAATTCATCTCAGCCTGAACCTGCTCGTTCCAGCACACAGCTCTAAAAACTTTATGGCACCGCAGGCCATTAAGCACGCTCATTTATTCAGACTCTTTCACCCTAGGGAGAGGGGTGGAGGGAGGGTCTTGGCATTCAGGGATGAAGCTTTTGGAGCTCACTGAGGATGGAGGGAAGGGAGGCAGAAAGAAGGAAGGAAGCCCCCTCAAGACACAGTGGGCAGAGGGTGAGACCCCAGGATTTTGCCAGTGGCTGTCTCCTAAGTCACTTGGTTCCATGGCCATCAGTGCGGTTAGATGGTAAACTGTAGATGTTCGGGGGTTGAAGGGGTTGAAGCCCTTTGTGAGAGCCTGGCCGAGGAGGTGCCCATGGCCTTGGTAGACAGCAAGTTTTCCCTCTCTGGAGGGATGCAAACTGAGGTCGCAATGGCCTCACAAAAAGTATGAGCGCGCTCCTGGGCAGAACTCACTTGGCCTAGAGTTTGACTGGATTCCCTTTATCTCCTCCTGTGCATAGCTGGTTACAGCAATTGTGCCATTGTATGTTAATTGTTGTGATATCCTTGGAGGCAGGAACTGTGTCATTACACACCGAGGGCCTACCTAGCACAGGGCGAGGCACTGGTGACTAAGGGAGCGCACAGCACCACAGCATTCACAAGTGTTCCTGTGCATTGGTACTTGGCGGGGATACTGACCATCAGAAGGGGGTGTGGACTGGGTGATCTTTGGTCCCTTCTGGCCTTGAGCACCTCGGATGATACGGTTCTAAACCTGCTCTGACGATGCCTGGGATTAGAATCTAGATTCTTCTGACTCCCCAGCTACAGTGCTTAGCCATCAAGCATACTAACCACAACGCTGAAAGGAAAAACGAAAACAAAACAACCGCAGTAGCAGCTTGGTATGAAATATATGCGGTCTCCCCCAAGGGGCGGGCAAAGTTCCTGAGGACGGGGCTGTGTCCAGCCTCTCTGAGGTTCCTAAGCCAGGCACAGTGCTGGGCTCACAGGGGGCGATGGCTCTACTCTCTCTGTGTCATGTCCACATTAAAGAACCTACTCCCCTTCCTTTTCTCTTTGCATCTCGTCTCTTTCAAAACACAGCCTCAACCCATATTTTGTGGGCAGACTTCCCTGATGGGTCCACCCAACCCTGTGACTCCCCAGCTTCCAAGACTTAGCATGGTAAAGAGACAGGAGGACCCCACCTAGGGTCAGAAGCCTGGGTTCAAGTCTTGGCTCTATCGCTTGCAGGCTGAGATACTCAGGGCAAGTCACATGACTTTCCTGAGTCTCAGTTTCCTCTTCCTCACGTGATCTGTAATGTTTCTTCTAGGGGTCCCTGATTCTCAGATCACCCAGTCCCAGCATCTTGGGAGCCACCGACCAGGGGCAGAGAAGGTTACTTCCCTCGCTCTTCTTTCAATGTCTACGCTGTACAAACATTATGCTAGGGTCCCGGGATGTAGTGGAGACCCAACGGAACTTACAGATTAAGGGAAGGGTACGGAAGACAAGTATTAGTTAAATAATGGCAGTAAGAACTTATATGTACAGACTGAGCTAAAAAGGACCAGTAGAGACAAAGGCTCTGTGGCAGACGGGCCATTCCTGTTTGAGGAGCTGAAAGAGGCTGATGTGTCTGGGGTACAGTGTTAAGGGGACAAAGATGAGGACTGGATCGTTTATAGCCTTGTAAAATATGCTGAAGATTTTGATATTTTTTCTAAAAGCAATGCAAAGCCATTCACATGTTTTCAAGAGGACTGTGACATCAGATTTGCATTTTGAAATATTGCTCTGGCTGAAGTGTGGAAAATGAATTGAGGGGGAAGGCGGGGGCATGATGGGTGCAAGGAATCTGCTAGGAGGGCGCTTCAGTAGTCCAGCGAGGAACAGTGGTGATGGGGACAAGGGCAGTGGCCGTGAGGTGAACACAGGTGGTTGGACTCAAGAGACATTTGGGAGGTGACATTTCTAGGTCTTGCTGAGAACTGGATGTGGTTGAGGGAAAAGGAAGTTAAGAACATTTTTTTTTAACATTTATTTATTTTTGAGAGAGAGAGAGAGAGAGGAGCAGAGAGCGAGAGGGAGACACAGAACCTGAAGCAGGCTCCAGGCTCCAAGCTGTCAGCACAGAGCCTGACTTAGGGCTCCAACCCACAAACCACAAGATCATAACCTGAGCTGAAGTCGGAGGCTTAACCGACTAAGCCACCCAGGTGCCCCAAGGAAAAGGAAGTTTAGAAAGGAGCTGGGCAGGGTCTGTGGCCAAGGACCACCTTAGATAAGCAGGTTTCCCAGTAGGAATGGTGGCTGGAGGCATGGGACCCAGAAAAGTCTCTGGAATTCTCCATCAGGTCACGGAAGGAGAACGGCAATGGCAGGTCTTTTGTTCCAAAATGCCAAGTGAATTAAATAACAATCATAAAGTGCCCTGGAAATCTGCGTCTTGCCATAAATAATAAACAGGAACGTTATACAAATAACCAGCTTTGCAGCCCCAGTGGAAGAAAACACATCAGTAAGAAAAATGAAATAAGAAAAAATGCACCCAAAAGCCCCAACGAACAAAATGACAGTATTAGCCAACATCCTGGGGGCTCTTGCAGGCAGTGAAAGAATAGTCTCTGGAAGTTGTGGGGCCTCAGCATAAGCTAGCCTGCCGTGGCTGCACCAGTCAGAGCGGCAGGGGTTCAGAGGTCATCAGACCCGGTCTCCACTGGATCAGGTCCCTGGGCCAGGGTCCTGCTGCCCCTCTGCTCTGAAAAAAAAGTGCAGACTATCCTGTAGGCCTGCTTGACTGCCTCACTGCCACCCAGGGGACAGCTGACATGGGCCTGAATTCACTCTTAGAGAACAGACAGGAAAAAGAAACACAGGTCTGTCTTCTGAGGCTGCTGAGCAAAGCCAGCCCGTCAATACCCTGGTCCTGGTTCCTTTGGTGACCAGAGCATTTAAAATTAGGGGGTGAGTGGTGAGAATAGGGTGTGCGCAGCATGCTGGGAGCCAAGATAGACTTTTTTTGAATCATCGCATTTCAAAGGCTTAGAGATGATCATATCCAACATTATTCACTTTCATACAGGAGAAGGTTGTTCAGGGACTTGCCCAAGGTCACACAGCTGGCTCCGTATGTTTAGGTGCTCCTTCTACTACACTGATGGGGGCACCTCTTTTTCTTACCAACTCTGTTAAGGGAGAGACAGGAAACAGGGGGCATTTTAGGCAAATTTCTGTGGACTGGGGAACAGGGGTGCGGAAAGAAAGGATAGACTCCATGCCGGCACAGATAGTTCAGAGAGCTGCTGAAGACGCCTAAGCTCCCATCCTCCCGGAGTTCCCACCCCTGCGCATGGGTGAGAGGTGAGGACGGGCAGAGGGCATCGTGGTGGAGGTGTGTTTACGTTGAGTCTGGACTAGGAGGACGGCGCAGCCCAGGAGCTGCAGGGCATGCATGAGCCTGTAGGGGGCCTCCATTTGTGGGACCGGCTTTCTCCTTCCCGGGGATTCGAGCCCCTCCCCAGGGGCCCAGAGGTCTCCAGTGAACAGAAGCTGCCTTTGCTAATCACTTGCATTTGTTTCTTCCTAGAAAGATGAAAACGACAGCGCTAGGAGGCATTTCTGCTTTCCCTTCACTGAGCTGGGAGAAGCAATCGGTCACTGCGGAAAGTCCTGGAAAACCCCCGCCCAGCCAGCTGTGCGCCGCAGAGGGTGCGCCTGTGTGGAGGAGGCAGGGCCTCCCGCGCAGGCGCACCTTGGCCTCAGAAAACTGGCAGGAAGGAAGGCCAGGATTTTGCTGTCTCCTTTCTTCTCCATTAAACATCCTCTTCCTCATTTCCCCTTCTCAAGAGTCCTAGGGACTAAAAGAATTTTCTGGTTCCTTAGAAATGATCTTCCCTGGTCTATGTGTCTCAGTCCAGGCCTTTCCTGATTTCCTCCCACACCACCTGGAGACTTCTGTGTTCTGCCCCCCTTCCCCCAGCCCCTCCCACTTTCTCTGTATCTTCAGCTGCCCTGAAAACCAAACCAAGTTAAAGCGTTAGGGGGTTCCCTTCTGTTCATGGCCTGAGCCTCCTCTTTTGGAATTCCAAGAGCACTGGACTGGATGTCAGGAGACCTGGAATGTGGTCCTGGCTCTTCCGGCAACTTCCCATTGAGCCTAGGCAAGCCACTCAACGATCCTGGGCCTCCCTGAGTTGGTGGTCGCCCTATAACTCTAGGGTTGTTGAAGTTCTAACACAGAGGAATACCAAGCTTTTCAAGAGGCAGGCAGCGCCCGTCAGCAGATGCCATGTGAAAGCTTTCTATCCTGCCTATGAATAGTGTCAACCCTGGGTAGGCAATGTGCATTGACAAGGTGAGTGGTTCTGGCTGGGATCTCCAGGAAAACTGGAGACAGCCAGTTTTGAGAAGAGCCAGGAAAAGGCAAGGGAATACAGGGTGTGTGTGTGGGGGGGGGGGGGGGTGGGATAAGGAAACAGTGGGAACAGTTCCCTTTGCAGATTTGGTGGGCATATCTGTCTAGAGATGCCCCGAGGATGTGGCCCAGCAGTAGATGGGGAGAGGATGGAGAGCTGGTGCAGAGAGGAGGGAGACCACCTGTGGGGGCCTCCCCTCGGCTGACCTGCCTGGACCCTGGCCTCCAGTAAGGGGCTATTGTACCAGAATAGGAGGAGGGCTGAGAAGTAAGACTTAGGACACTCATTTTGTGGAAAGCTCCATGTCAATTTGCTCTGCCTGGTGGCTCTTTCTCAAGACCCACCTTACACCTGTGGATGACTTCGTGTATCCCTCTGTTGTCAGTCAGGGCACTGATTAATTACTTACATTAAAATTGATGGACTATTCCTTATGTGTGAGACACTGGGCAAAGGCCCACGGGTAGGCGAGGAACATCTTTGCCTAACTCTTAGATGGGACAGACAGCCTAATCAATAATCCCCAATTTGAGTAAGTGCCACAAAATAAATAAGCCGGTTGCCACAATGGAGCATAATGGTGGGGGAAGAGGGGCATCTAATTTAGGTAAGGCAGTCAGGAAGGATTTCTTTATGAAGGTGACAGTAACATGGGGAGGTACCTGTGTGTTTGAACTGTGAGCTCCTTGAGGGCAGGGATGATGTCTTATTTCCTGTGAAAGCTCCAGTGCTTATAACAGTGTCTGGCATTTATTATGCCAATTGGTATTATTTTTATGGTAGGTGTTCAATGAACTTTTGATGAATAAATAAATGATCTCCTTCGAGCAGTTCCTATTTAAAGCACCATGTACTTAATCACATGAAGACAATTATGTCAAACACACCTGATATTCTTACGCCTAATCTGTCTTTATTTCCTCCTCTCTCGTCTGCCCTTCACTGAATTTTGTTTGTGTCTCCATGTGATGCCTCAGATGTGTTGAGTCCAAACAGGAAAGAACACACACACCCCTCCCCCCCAAACACATTACCCACCAAATGCTGCAGATTCTACCCGAGAAGCTATTAAGCGCTCCCAAATAGAGCAAACCTCTCATTGACTATCACATGCCTCCTTAAACGATCTTTGAATAGTGTTTTCGTTTTATTGCTTTGTGTAGTTTAACAGGACCAATTGCGATTACTCTAGCTGATGATAAACCCCAGATCTATAAAACTCCTGTTCATTCATTATTTTTTCTCTTGCTCCTTCTCAAGCTATTATTATTATTATTTTTTTAGACTGTAGCAAGGAGTAGGGGGAGGGAAGAGGAAGGAGATAAAAAGATACCAAATTAACAAGGAGACAGATGAAATAGGAGACCACTTCTCTTCCGGTGACAGACACCCTATTAGATACTGCTAAAACAGAACAAATATGCTTTAATACGGAACAAGTAGGTCTTTTATATTTATTCTAAATTGGAAATATTATGATCACCACCTTATCTTTAATGGAAGAAGCAGCTAATTGTTCCAATATCTCACTAATTCCAGCATCTGGGAGAAAATTATTTTTTACCATTTTACCAATTGTTCAATTTATACCTAGGTGTATAGTGCGGTGTGGACAGCGATTTCTGTTTCTTGATCTATGTCATGGCTGCGATTCCAGTTCAATTATTAATATGTGGAAGTTATAATTATTTTGAGTATTGGTACAAGATAATTATAAACCATAAAACAGCTCCCCATGCTTGCTGATGCCTTTTCTTATCCGCAGACGTGCTGGAGTTTGGGCATGCGCGTTTTAGAGACAGAGGAGAACATGCATAATGTGGCACTTGGGGTAGCAAGACTGGCTGCAGTGGGGAGCAGAGGAGCCTTCGCCTCCCCCGCAGTTCCTTTCTCTTCTCCTTCCGTGCCTCCCACCCTCCAGAGCCAAAGCCAGTCCATAGCCTGCACCTCCCCACTGTCTCACCCTCCTCCCATCTGGTCTATTTGTTGTTGAGACGTGGAACTCATCATATGCGGTGGCTTAGCTTGATTGCCACCCCTTTGTCTCCTTGTTTACCCAGCAGCAGCAGCAGCAGCAGCAGCAGCAGCAGCTACTGTGTGTGTGGCTGTGTGTATGTGCACGAATGTCTGTGTTGGGGAAGTTGGGAGGGGTGAGAACGACAGGCAAAGGGGGAGGCAGGGTAGGGAGTTAGCTGCTCTGTTACCCATTGGCTAATGCCTCTATTCCCTCCCTCTTTCTGAATAACTTGCTTTATTCCCAATTAATCTTCACTAGGGGGAGGGTTTTGGCAGGGGTAAGGTACCTGGGATTGCTCATTCTTAACCAAGTCGACCACAGCCAGGGGAAAAAGCATAACACATTTGGGTGGATTGCATGTGTTTGGAGAAGGGGCTCAGAGAGAAGAGGCACTGTTTTGGTATCTTCCCATTTTGACAAGAAAAAAAACTCTTTAAAATGCCATCTTCAGGGCACCTGGGTGGCTCAGCTGGTTAAGCGTCCAACTCTTGATTTTGACTCAGGTCACGATCTCACAGTTTGTGGGTTCGAACCCCGCATCAGGCTCTGCCCTGACAGTGCGGAGCCTGCTTGGGATTCTCTCTCTCCCTTTCTGTCTGCCCCTCCCCTGCTCGTGCCCTGTCTTTTTCTCTCAAAATAAAGAAACATAAAAAATTTTTAAAAATGCCATCTTAGTTTAGTTTTTGCAGACAGCAAAACTAACTGTCCTCAGAAATAATCAGATCCTAGTCTTGGTTCCAAGTCCTCCTGTAGTCCCCCGTCTGAATCCCTTCCTTCCCTTTTTAATTAAACAGTATCTAATGTCTACTTAATATTAAATTTTTTTCTACCATTTTTTATTTTTATTTTTTTAATATGAAATTTATTGTCAAATTGGTTTCCATACAACACCCAGTGCTCATCCCAACAGGTGCCCTCCTCAGTGCCCATCACTCACCCACCCCTCCCTCCCACCCCCCATCAACCCTCAGTTCATTCTGTTTTTAAGAGTCTCTTATGGTCTGGCTCTCTCCCTCTCTAACTTTTTTTTTTTTCCTTCCCCTCTCCCATGGTCTTCTGTTAAGTTTCTCAGGATCCACATAAGAGTGAAAACATATGGTATCTGTCTTTCTCTGTATGACTTATTTCACTTAGCATAACAGTCTCCAGTTCCATCCTACCATTTTTTAAATCCCTGGTTCAGAGTATTATCATTATACCTTTCTGCTATGGCAGATGCATTCAGAACCTTTGCTACATAATGAATTGTGTGTTCCCCCTGCCATTTCTGTGTTAAAGCCCCTAACCTCCAATGTGACCATATATTTGGAGATAGGGTCTTTACAAAAATAATTAAGGTTAAGCAAGTCATAAGGGTGGAGCCCTGATCGGACAGGATTAGTGTTCTTATACCAGAGATCCAGTTCTCTCTCTCTCTCTCTGTGCCCCAGTGAGGGTACAGTGAGAAGTGGCCATCTGCAAGCCAGCCAGAGAGCTCTCACCAGAACCTCCCCCTGCTGCCACCTTGATCTTGGACTTTCAGCCTCCAGAACTGTGAAGACATAAGTTTCTGTGGTTAAAGCCATCTAGTCTGCAGTATATTGTTATGGCAGCCTGGGCTGACGAATATACCCCTCCCTTAGCCACTGATGAAAGGTTGTAGGGGGTGTTCATCAGCCTTGTGGCATGATTCTTTTGCCCCAGGATCTGGAGTCACTAGCCTTCTGCTGGGGTCAAACACTTGGAACTTGAGGTTTCTAATCCAGCCTAGCTCTTGACTTTCTGGCTTCCCCAATCCCTGCGAACCTCATTTTCAGCTTCTCTAATGAGCATTGCCAGCAAGAGAATGTGTCTATTCAGCACTACGGACAGAGGCACCCTGTCAATTCCCACAAATTAGAAGTTACTGGCTAGCACTCTCACAAAGGTGGTATTGGGGAGGGAGGAGGTGGGCTGAGCGAGAGACAAATCAGGGAGGAAGACCACCTGGCAGGATGCGGACAATGCAGCCCCTAACCCTGGCTATGCTCAGCCATGGGGCTCCTACAAACGACAAGTGCCTTCTTGATGCTGCTGCCTTCTTACACAGGCTGCACAACACAGGAGGGGATTCTCCTTGTACTCAGTTGTGCTGGCCTAACTCTTGTCAAATTGTCACCGTGATGGGTGCTGGTAACAAACCTACAGCTGGCAAGGTATCAGGACTGGGGAGACCATGGTGGTGTGGGTGTCACGGACTGTGGGCTGGGAGAAGAGCCAGCAAAGGAGCATGGGAAGAGGGCCTCAGAAGTTTGGTATAACTTTGGGGGTAGAGATGGCACAGGTGAGCTGCCTCCTCCATGCCTGGGATGGGAATGAGGCTCCAGGGGCTCTGGGCCTTGGGAGGGGAGGGGCCCAGCTCATGGCAAGCTGGCTGGTGGGGAGCCAAGGCTTCATTTGTCTGACTTTAATGAATAAATGGCATCCCCAGCCATTGTTTATCTACTTTTGAATCCTGACAAACAGTCTGTGGCATCTGATGGAGAGGGTTATTAGCTGCACGGAGACAGATGGCTGGGGATGAGGGGATTGGCTCTTTATTATAGCAGGCCCACAAGTGACAGCCCCCCTTTTACTTCCCAGCCTCCACATCAATGTCAATACCTTCCTAGAGCCTTCTGTGACCCAGTGAAGCCTCAGAGGAAAGACCCAGAGCAAAAGGAAGGCAGAACAGCCCATGAGTAAGAGGGAGAGATAGGGCCAGTGGAGTTGGAAAAGACAGCAGATTTCCAATTGTAAGTTCTATGAAAATAAAAGCTCTGCCTTATTCTTTACTATTTTCCCAAGCGCCCTGTAAGGTGCTGTTTATTCAATAGGCATTCAAAAAATGTGAATGATTGAAGAGAAAGGTAGAGAGGTCTGGATTAAAAAAGATAATAGAAGCAGATTTAATTGTGCTGGGTGAATGGTTGGGGAACAAAGGTAGGAAGGAGAGAGGAAGACAAGTAGAGGGCACAAAGGGAGTAGGGAAGATAGCAGAAGGAAATGTGCTTACCAATCGGCATGCTGTGTTTTAGGCATTAGCTACTCTTCCCCACATTACTATATAAATAGCTTCATGGAAATCCAACCGCTCTGCCCACTGTCCCAGGTTCTTCTTCCTGCCACCATAGCAGCAGGGCAGCTGCAGGGAGGATTTCATCCTCCACCTTACCCCCAAGAGTGTGGGCAGGTTCTCACTGACCTTCATTCATTCTCCGAAACTTGTCCTTGGCCATGTAGCCCAGCACCAGACAGCATCCTCTCTTCTGGAGGCCCAGCTCTGGAAGAAAAGCACAGGTGAGTGAGCTTAGAATGGATCAGGTGTCATTGAAGGCCCCTTTACAGGGGCTATGAAGCTGCTGCCTTTATAAACAGGGCTACTTATTTAACATTTATGTAGCACTTGCTATGGTCCAGGCATCATTCTAAGCCAATAACTCCTCATTTGATCTGCACGATAACTCTGTGAGGTGCGTACCATTATCTCCATTTTATAACATCCCCGTTTACAGATGTATTGAGTAGGCAGTCTTAAATGGAAGAGCCAGCTGGTGGCAAAACCAGGAGTTTGAATCTAGGCGGTATGGCTCCAGAGTCCACGCTCGGAACCACTACTCACAGGTTAATGAGGCTCTCTATACAGGCTGGGGGCCTATACCCAGATCATGCTGTGGTTGTGATCAGGCCTGCCAAAAAAAAGAGGCAGAGTCCAGCTAGTGGTGTCTGGGATCGAGCAAGGCAACCAGACACAGGGGGTGATTCAGAAGAATGATGAAGCGGTTGGGTGAATTTGGGGGAAGACGTGGGGGTGGAGGTAGGGGTAGAGGAGTCTACCTTTTGGGAGAGAGTGAGTTTCTGGGTCTGGGGATTCCCATACATTCCTATATTCCGGCACAAGGCAGTGCCGTCCTCAAGCACTTATGAGGTGTGGACTCAAGTGTGGAGCACAGGGATTGGAATGGCTAAGAGACACAAGACACAGATTCTGGTCCCACGAGACTTTGACACAACAGAAAAAATAAGGCAGGACAATGATTCTAGGTAGCAAATGCAAGAGGTTTTGTTTTTGTTTTTTTGTTTTTTTTTTTTTTCACGGCATTTGGTAAATAGGTGCCCACCGTGTGTGGGCGTTGGACTAGAGTACATCTGCCTCACAAGAGAACGAGATTTCCCCTCTGGTTTTTATCCTCTAATTCTGATCTGTCTTAAGCGCTTTATGGGCTTTGAAGCAATTCTACACCAAATTCCTCTTCTGATCCCCCACAGCACCCCATGAGGTGAGCAGATAGGTTACTGCTATTCATACTATGCAGATGGGAAACCCGAAGTTCAAAGATGTCAAATGACTTCCCAGGATTATTTTAGACCCCCTGCCCCACTTCTTTGCTTGGAACTCATACAAATGTGACAGCTGCCATAAACTTGGCGAATGGACAAGGGGTATGATTTCTGGAAGAGGGCATGTGACTGCACCCCCCTCCCAGGGCTTGCCAGGCTTTCTGGGTACCCAGGGGTTCCCTCCATTCGTGTCTCAGGGAAGGTGGGTCCCAGTGAGTGCTGCATTAGAGCAACTTCTCTTGGGACACTGGGTGTTTCTCTGAGCCCTGGAGGTTAACATCTAGGCTGTTAGAGCTTAGACAGGATGGGCTCATTTCTCCTCCCTACCTCTCCATCCACCTCTTGTCACCCAGGTCTACCCTCCATGGGTTGCAGGATGAAAGGGTCCATGAGAGACAGATAAGTCAAGCTTAGGGGCTCTTGCCCTAGAGAAAAACAAAGCATGGCGTTCGGTGGCAGAATGCCACGGCCCAGGGAGGTTACTAGCTTTGATCTCTTGATTCTCTAAAGGGGTTTATTAACTATCAGTAAAGAGCAGAGAAGCAGATCTGAGCGTGCCTTTTCCAAAGGCGCTCACTTCTCTTCCGTCCCCTCCACGAGCACGCTCTTCTGAAGGCACGGCCAAGCCAACCTCACTTCAAACAGCTTTACATCTCAGGCGCCCAAATTGACGATGTTAAGTTCCCTCATCCAAGGCCTTGGCTCTTTCTTCAAGGGCTCCTGCTCTGTCGAGGGCCCTGTGGATCAAAGCCCCTTTGATGTTTACTTACTATATTTGTGGATTCTTTCTAACAACCACCTTCAAGAGGCAGGAATGCAGCCTGCCAGGAGGGGGCCAGCGGAAGTACAAGCTATGAGGAGGCTCTCAGCCCCTGTGAACAATAGCCCCTTGCCTGAGACTCTGGGACTGTATAGAAGCCTTAACATGCTGATGACAGGCAGAGTTAACCAGCCCATTATAATTGCACGACCATTGTTCATCACCACAATGATAAAACTGCTGACGTTCTTATTATATTTTCCATTGACTTCTTATACCCATCTAAAGCACATCAGCAGTGACTCGTAATGAGAAAAGCAGCTGGGGTTCCTGCAATGAGCCCAGGGAAGCATGGAGGAGTGGGGCAGAAGGTGCTGGATGGATTTAGGCCAACATTCCTGTTGGTCTTGCTGGACCATCCCCTAAACTCTCAAGAAAATGGAGCAGGCATAATTCTAAAGATTGAGAGAGTGTGGGCGACCTGTTGAGTCCAGATCATCTATGTTGGCTGTCTCTGCCACCCCAACTCAACCCATCGTGTGTCACATAATAGGTTGCCCCCAGGGTGACTGCCTGAGGAAAGAGGCCACATGGATGGTTATTGTAAGTAAGAGTCTCACGGACCATGTTTGATTTTCGCAAATGAGCAGGAAAAGAATTTTTTAAAAACCTGATTAATAAAAGAAATGGAGGGTGAGGCAATTTCTCAATGTATTTGGCTCATTTAATTTGACATGTGTGGGTTAGTCTTAATTATTTAGGCAGCTATATTACAAGGCGCTAATAAGCACACTGAAGAAATGTATTAAGTGAGAGGGCTCTCCAACTGAGTCCTCACTGAAAAGTGGGGAGAAGCCACTGGGATCCTTGCAAGAACGAGCAGGTTGGAGAATTAGTGAAGTGAAAATTAGTTAGCTATCCACATATGAAAATTTGGGATGTTCTTTGGAGAGATTTGCAGAGCTAAATTAGAGGTCACTGGGTTCACAGGAGGAAGTAGGGCTGAGGTGGGGGAGGGGAGGAGAATGTGGAAATCCAAGAGGGGAAGTGGTGTGTTGTCAAAGGCACTGAGCAGAGAGAGGGCTGGGTGGGGCGTGGCGGGGGTGGCATCAGGAAGTAATCGCTTTGTCTTGGAGAAACTCTACCCCCGCCAAGCGAAGCAGGCTCCTCTTAGGGGAAAGATGATGGACTGTGACACAAAGAATCTTTGACTTTGTGAGCTAGACCAGCCACCAGACTGCCACCTTCCTTGTCACACAGGGCTGGGACCGACAATGGAATCAGATCACAGATGCCCATTTTAACAGCAAGATGTCGGGGTCTTCTCCATGTGGACCTTAGGGCTGCAGCTTTTGGTTGAGCACTTATCAGTACAGAACCATCAGATGTACCAAAGGCAGCCGTGGAAAATGATGAACAGGAATTGAGTCATCCTTGCTTAAAAGGAAAGTTCACAGCAAAGAAGTCCAGGGTCACTGGCAGATGGGGTGGGGAGGGCACTGTCTGAGGAGAGCAAAGGCTTAAGAAATACTATTCTGCAAGGAAACATTTATGGGGAAAGGGCATTGTTTCTTGGGAAGAAGTGAATGAACCCCAGGAATTCCTGGACTGTGAGCCGCAGAAGGGCCAGGATTGTGCCATTTTCAGCTCTGAGCCCATAGTCCCCAACACAGTGCCTGGCACATGGCAGGAGCTCAGGACAAATCTGATGATTCGATGTAAGCACCAACTAAAGACTATTGGGTAGTGGTCTGCTC
Organism: Panthera onca; assembly: GCF_046562875.1. Classification (NCBI taxonomy): domain Eukaryota; kingdom Metazoa; phylum Chordata; class Mammalia; order Carnivora; family Felidae; genus Panthera; species Panthera onca. The sequence continues at coordinate 91,788,508 of NC_138348.1, read as the reverse complement.
TCCCCTACCCAGGTCAGAATCAAACCAGGTGGGCTGAAACAGCACAATGGAGTCAGCTAGGTGAGGGTCGTTGCCGAGTGAATGAAAGTTGTAAATTCATTGGAAAAGAAGTCTAGGAAATGGAGCTTTCCTCTGGGAGGAATAAAAAGGGCTGACTTTGTAAATGGAACCGTTTTCCTTCAGTTTCACAGGGTGATGATGGGACTTTTTCTAGCCTTAGGATTTCTTTATTCTTAGAGGTAATAACAATGATACAGTGCTATTACTTCACATTTGCAGGACCCTTATTTTTACACGATGCTGTCATATTCACTACCTTATTAGATGACCACAGTAGCTCTCTGAACTAGGTGAGGAAGAATGGTCTATTTCCTCCAGTTTGGTTTCAGAGACTGAGGTTCAGAGAAGTAAAAGGGCAGTTCAAGGGCAAAGTACGAGCTGATAATAGTACTCAGGTTAGAAGCCGGGTCTGATTTCTAGCTTTCTCAGGGGAAGGTCTGGGATCCCAGGGCTGCCGAGGCTGTGAATCAAGACAGACCAGACAATAGAGAACAGAGGTTGGTGGCCCTGGCTAGGACAGTGTTGTGGGTTGAACTATGTCTCTTCCCTGCCCTTCCCCTCTCCCCCTCATTCACATGTGGAATGTGGATTCACCAGACAACATGACTTTGTTTGAAGATAAGGCCTTGACAGAGATAATCAAGTTAAAATGCTCATTAGAGGGGCCCTAAGCCAATGCCCCTGGTGTCCTCATAAAAAGGGGACATTTGGAGACAGACACACATACAGGGAAAACACCATATGAACATGAAGACAGCCATCTACAAGCCAAGAGAGAGGCCTGGAGCAGATTCTTCTCTCAGAGAGCTCTGAAGGAACCGACAGGCCAGGCTTGCATCTTATAAAGACCATTTTGGCACTGGTGCAGAGGACGGATGGGGAGGGGTAAGCCCGGACAAGAGAGCGCCATTGTTTGACTATTGCAGTACTCCTGGTGAGAGATGATGGGCTGACATCTGCTCTCTCTCTCTCCCCACTCTCTGAAGACAGCCTGAGATCAGAAAGCAAGTGAAAGGACCCTGAGCTTTCTCAGGGGGACATTCAGAGCTTCTCCATCCCTGCCACCTTGACACAGGAGAGCAGTGGAGAGGCTGAAAATAGCTCACCAGATGGTTCCTGAGACCATATGGAGAAGGCGTCAGCTGGACCTGGCTAGAGTCACAGGGAGGCCATGTGTGCTTCGAAACTCTCAGTGTTGGCTGGAGCCTTGCTCTAGCACTCCAGAGTGAGCCATGCTCTGGGTCTCTCTGCACTTTATAAAATGTGGATACTAATAGTAAGATGCTCTGCACATGGTTAGTATGAAAATCAGATGCACTTGGTGAAGAATGCCTACAATGAAGTAGCTGGTAAGGGCGAGCTCAACAAATAGAAGTGAAATGTCAGATTGGGGAGTAGGGACCGTTAAATTCCTCCCCTTCTTTACAGGTATGAAAGGGGAGACTCATCCAAAGTGATATAATGAATAATGAACTTTGGGGCGATGTTCTTTGGAGGCTATTGTGGTAGCTACAAGTCGAGGGACTGGAAGAGAAAGTGAGTCAGGAAGACCAGCCAGGTGGGTACAGCAGGTGAGGCTGAGGCCCCAGAGGGGCCGAAGATTGAGAGAACATGGTGAATCTGAAAGACATTCTGGGAAGAGACTATGGGCTGAGTGCCAGAGTGGCCAAGCAGAAGGGGGCAGGTGACCACAGTGGCTTTAGTTGGGGAGGTTGGGGGAAGAGAGGTGTCTGTGTCAGAAGCAGCTGACAAAGGAAGCCAATTAGGCCATGGCGAGGGATAATGGTGCATTTCTGGACTTCTTGTGTTTGAAGTGATGGGGTTCCGAAGTGAAGCAGTCTTGGATGATTACATGAGCTATGAAGAAATACATTTTTTAAAAGTTTATTTATTTATTTTAAAAGAGAGAGAGAGCTGGGAATGCAAGCTGGTGCAGCCACTCTGGAAAACAATATACAGGTTCCTCAAAAAACTAAAAATAGAACTACCTTACGACCCAGCAATTGCACTACTAGGCATTTATCCACGGGATACAGGTGTGCTGTTTTGAAGGGACACATGCACCCCCATGTTTATAGCAGCACTATCAACAATAGCCCAAGTATGGAAAGAGCCCAAATGTCCATCGATGGATGAATGGATAAAGAATACACAATGGAGTATTGCTCGACAATCAAAAAGAATGAAATCTTGCCATTTGCAACTACGTGGATGGAACTGGAGGGTATTATGCTAAGTGAAATTAGTCAGAGAAAGAAAAAAATCATATGGCTTCACTCATAGGAGGACTTTAAGAGACAGAACAGATGAACATAAGGGAAAGGAAACAAAAATAATATAAAAACAGGGAGGGGGACAAAACAGAAGAGACTCATAAATATGGACAACAAACTGAGGGTTACTGGAGGGGTTGTGGGAGGGGGATGGGCTAAATGGGTAAGGGGCACTAAGGAATCTACTCCTGAAGTTGTTGCACTATATGCTAATTTGGATGTAAATTTTAAAAAATAAAAAATAAAATGAAAAAAATAAAAAGGGGAAAAAAGAATAAGAAAAAAAATAATAGAATTCACACATGTATGTTGTATAGAACTTTATAAAAAAGTATGCTGTTAGAACATGGCTTTATATCTACTTTTATTAAAATATTTTCCTTACTACATTACACAGGTAATAGTCTTTACCTGTGCATTTATTTTAATTTATTTAAAATAAATATGTAATTATTATCATCTGACAAGAATTAAAAACTAATAGGTGGTGAAAAAATTTAAAAAAAAAATGAGAGAGAGAGAGAGAGAGAGAGAGAGAAAGTGGGGAGGGACAGGGGCAGAGAGAGAGAGAGAGAGAGAGAATCCACCCTGTCAATGAGGAGCCTGATGTGTGGCTTGAACTCATGAACCATGGGATCGTGATCTAGGCTGAAGTCAGATGCCTAACCTACTGAGCCACCCACCCATGCGCCCCTGAAGAAATACCTTTTCAATCAGCTTTACTGACTTCAGAGAGCAGATGTCTTCTGTAGATCAAGTCATTATGTAATGAATTACATAGAAAGCAATGGAATAATATATGGGTAGACTCTGCCACAAGTGTTAGTACCAGCCCTACACAACCAGGACGTATTTATAAAGTGTGACAGGTATGGTATCCGGTCCACAAACACTCATGGAGAAGCTCCTAAGTGCACCATGTGCAAGACAAAAACATGTAAGGCAAGCTTCTTCCCACAATGAGATGATAATCCAGTTGACTATGTACGGCATATACTTGTGAAAAGGTGAACAAAAATCAAACACTGTAGTTCAGTTAAACAAAGTGTCATTAGCAGCATGTGAATTATTTCCACACTAATGGCAATAATTGCTACAGGTCATGGGGTGGCTCTCGCCAAGGGCCCCGAAGGCTGGAGATTTGTCTGGGGGGTTGCCCTTGGTGGGCGTCCATACCGATGGCCTGACTCATCAAAAGCCAGTCTTGCCAGGATGCCTGGGTGATCACAGGATGCCAGAGCCTCGTGTTTGAGAAGTCCTCACCTTGATTCTGCTAAGCTCCTGCTTTCTGTTTCAGTTCTGCCTCACCCTGGTTTCAGCATTATTACTCACATCCCGGGCAATAATGGTGCCCATAAATCGCGCAGAGATCACAGTTTTCTGATCAACCTCTATAGTAAAGAGGCCTGAAGGTTTATTAATCCTGACTAGTGTCTGCCTCTGGCCCTCCAGGACAAGTAATAAATGTTTAATAGCCCAATAATACCTGTTTCATAATTTCTGACTCTCATTGCTTGCTAACTCTAAGTTTATTAAAGAACTATAAACTTTACATTGTTGTAAAGACATAATTGCTATTTCATTACCTATTTAATATGAGTTAATTATATTAGAACTAAGTTTTTCCCCATTCATATTAAGTATCAATTAGTTGTTTTAAACTATTGATTTCTATTTAATTGCCTGTGCTATTACATACCAATTAAATTCTTGTAGGAGAAACCTGAGCCGGCTATAGTCTTAAGTTTTTAAGATAATAAATTAGATGGCAAAGCTCAAGTGGCGATACCTTCTTTCAGGAAGGGTCAGCAATCATTGTGATAATTCCCAAAGGTCTTTGTGACCCACCAGCTCATCCCTGCTAGTTCCTGCAGGGGCAGACCTCCCTCCAATACTTGATGGTAAGAAGCTTCAGTTTCATATGCAGCAATGGCAAGAAGTAACACTGGGGAAGCCCTTTACCAGCCCCTGGCCTCCTCAGCTGCCTCAGCCTGCCCTTACTGGCTGGCACGGCCCTATCCACAGGGCAGCTAAGGCAGGCAGTCTTTCAGTGATTCCTCACCACCAGCTGTGGGGTCCATGACTGCCCATGTTGCCGCTGGCCCCAGACCCCACGTGCCTACAGGAAGTCTGGTGCCCATGTGGTCACCACTCCTCTGGCTTCCCCAAACTCCTGGTCCACTGGCCCGACTCTACGTTGTGCTCAAGACAAATTGGACATTTACCGGGTGGCAATGGGTGTTTGACTTTTCTCATCCTGTTTCCCCTTCACACCGACCTTGTAAAGACAGGTGTTACTATTCTTATCTTTATTTATAAAGAAATGGACATTTTAGATGGGTAAGGAGTCACCTAGGGTCCCTCAGCTATTGAGTGGCAAAGCTTGAGTCCACCTGTCTGCCTGACTTCATGCCTGGTGCACTTTGCCATGCTCTGTTCTCAGTCCTCCATGAGAACTGAGTCTCTGCCCACCGGGCTGGCTCTTGGAGACCTTGCCTGGCTCCTGCCATCTTTCTTTTCACAGAAGGTTGGACTCATCTTCTACCCTCAGATACTGCCTGGGGTCTTTCTCCCAACTAATTAATTGCTTGGAATTCCAACATGGCCACCAACTGACTGAGAATGTGGCCTTCCTCTGGGCCACTTGGGCATCAATGCAGACCCCAGGGGTTGCACTCCTCCCACACTCCTCTACACCCTGGAATTGGGACACAGGTTACCCTACCTCCTGGGGGCTGGATGCAGCCTAGCCTTGCCCCTCTCCACTGGTTGGTATCACCAAGGGCTCCCCCATCTGGGGCCAAGCTCACTTCATTCATCATCACAATCAAAGGTGCCATTTATAGGGGCACCTGGGTGACTCGGTTGGTTGAGCATCTGACTTTGGCTCAGGTCATGATCTCATGGTTCATGAGTTCAAGCCCCACATCAGGCTTGCTTTGCTGCTGTCAGTGAGGAGCCCGCTTCAGGTCCTCCGTTCCCCTCTCTCTGCCTCTCCCCTACTCACTCTCTCTCTTTTCCTCAAAAATAAACATTTAAAAAAAAGTTGCAATTTGCTGATTGCTTATGATTCATTAGTCTCTGTGTTAGATACTTTGTACGCATTATCTTCTTCAATCATAAAAATTCTGTAAGTACTATTATTATTCCTATCTGCTAGAATGGGAAACTGATAATCCAAAAGATTCAATAACTCATTCAGGGTCATACAGCTAGTAAGTGTGGAAGCCAGTAAACCTGATTATGAGTGAGGTTCTTTGGATTACTGGTATCATATCTTTGTAAGAGGTGCAGGGAATCGGGGGAGAGTTTAGTAATATTGGTTGAAGAATTTTATAGAAACAGTTTTATCACATGTACAAGATTACCTCAGCCATCTCTGGTTTAAGATGTCTGATCCCATGGGGTTAATTGCTCTGTGAGGGAATATGACAGAGAAACAAGATCATGAAGGCCATCCCTCCCCCCTGGCCTGTCATCATTCTGCTTATCCTGTGAGGGACAGGGACTGCTAAAGGCCATATGCCTGCAAGGCTTTTAGACTTTTCCTGAGAGAAAGTTGGAAGTTGGTGAGTAATGTCTGAATGGGACCAGATGCTTGACAGCTGTGTGCCCTGTCCCTGGGGAGGCTCAGCCTGGTACAGCCAGTCAATCACAGCTAGGAGGCCAGGCAGAAAGAGGGCATCTCTTTTCTCCTTTTTCTTTTAGGACCAAAAGTGTCCCCAAAGGACTAAGACCAAGCATCACGAGGAAGCCTCCAAAGTCCCCCCTACCTCCCCATACTCACACCCCATTCCATGGACTTGAGGTCCAGATCTTTGGGAAGGCAGAGGCCCAACAAAAGGCTATGAATATAAACTTGATGCATGGATTTAATCTTCACACAGATTCCTGGAGATATGGATTATCAGCCCCATTGTATAGGTGGGGTTCAGGGAAGTTGAGTAATTTACCTGAAGTCACACAGCTGGGAAATGGAGGAGCCAGGACCCAAATCTAGGCCCATTTGATCCCAGAGCCCGGGCTGTGCCATTCTGCTGGGATATGGTCTGGATGCTGAGCCCAGGTGACCAGCAGAGACCCCAGTGGGAAGAAGGGGACCATATGTGCTCAGAGGGTGCGGGCCAATGGAGTCATGGGCATTGCTGCCAGGGGGTTAGGGGGCACTGAGAAATCCTTGTGGGAGTCAGGCCCTGGAAAGTCCATGCCTGGAGAAGGATGGATCGCCTCCCTGGGAGACAGGGAGGTGGAGGCAGGACATGGAAGCATGGAGAACGGCTGCTGTTTAGTTATGTGCTTGCAAACCTCTGTGTCACCCATTTATGGCCCCAATAAAATCATAAAAGCTGAGGATTAACCAAGAGAGTCCCATAAGGGCCAGGAGCTGGCCTTAAGGAATTTATCAGTGGAGTCAGATATGGCCAGCCTCTGCCCTCAAGCCCTCTGCTGAATAGGGTGGGGGTAGACAGAGACGGTTGCTCTCACCTGGTACAAGGAAAGGGGCGGCAGAAGGAAACAGTGTTCTGGGAGTTGGGGGGGGGGCGGTGTACGGAGCGTAGGGCCATCCAATCTGGCAGTCCCACCCGAGGAGACAATGAGGGCAGCTGGGATGGTATGAGAGAGAGAGAGACAGAGAGACAGAGAGAGACAGAGAGGAGAGGAGGCACATGGTCGCCTATTACAGGGTCCTAGGATGGAAGGGCATTGGCTAAGCCTCAGTAGGCTGGAGGATGCCCCCTCCACTTTCTGGGTAGAAAGCTGTACAAGAGGCAGGCCAGGCAATAGTTTGCTTTTGTCCTCAGGCAAACAGATCAGAGCTGCCTGTTCACCTGGCCTTGCAGCAGGGGCCGGTACCTCGCTGGGCACCTTCCCTGGAGCAGAAGAAGAAGGCAGGGGCTGTGAGCATGAAGCCCCTTGCTGCCCCCACCTCACCGTCTTCCTGAGCGAGGACCAGCCCAGGCCTGGTAACTTGGGTGGTCCCAAGAGCTGAGGCTAGAGAGGAGCAGAGGCCCTGAGGGTGGGCCAGACATTGTCTTCCAGAGCAGTGTCGAGCTCCCCGCCAATGCCCCAGCTCACACGGCGAGAGAGGAAAGGAGGCGGTGGGGTTAGGAGAAGAGCCAGCAGAGAAGGCAGAGAACCCCTGCTGTCCTCCCATTACTGAAATCCTCCTTGAGCCTCACACACCCCATTACAACTCTGTATCTTATAATTAAATTGAATCTGCCAGTTACCTCTCAGCACGGCAGCAATTCAAGCTCATTGGAGGCTTTCTTTGTTTATTTTTATTTATTTATTTATTTAGTGATTATTTATCTAGCTACCCATGTAGCTACATGGAGGCCCTAGTGCAGGGTTTCTTGTGCCTTCGAGAAAATGAGGGTGTGCAAATGCAGTCTCTCCCCACTGGTGTATGTGGGCAGGAGCTGTAGGACCCGCAGGGTGAGCTGTTGCTGCAGGGTCCCTCTGGGAGAGGGCCAGGGTGACTGCCACAGGCTGGTTCCACCCCCTTGTTCTTGCCCAACATGCCTATGGAAGGTCCACTGGTTCCAGAAAGCTCCATGGAAGCGCCTTACTCCCGAGGGATAGAACATGGGTCGGAGAATGTGGTTGTGACTGGGTATCAGCAGTTAACACACCCCCCGGGGTTTGTTATCTTCCGTGCACCTGTTGGATACAAGATCTCCTTGAACCTTCATGACACCCGAGATATTCTTGGAGGCCGGCACAAGGACCAGAGAGGTTCTGAGAGTTGCCAGAAGTCACCCAGCTGGTAACGGCAGAGTTGGGATCTGAACACAAGAATTGGGACAAAATCAAGCCCTCTCATCTTCCCCAGAGCCCCAGATCCAAGCTGGCAGAGCCCAGCAACAGAAACCAGAGCACCTTTCTTCTCTGTAATGCTAACCTTTCGGCAGTGAGGGGGGGCAAAGGAGAGCCTGAGAGCTTTGATTAGGAATCAACCCCAAACAGATCCACGGGAGTGATTCTGAAACACCAGCCATCACTTAATAAGAACATGAGAGTGTACTCCCCACAAGGCTATCCCAGTGAGAGGCTGATTGCCATCAGGCATGCAGGGGACTGCACAGACCTTGCACATCCATAGCTGAGTCCCAGAGACGGGGCCCCATTTGAGGAGAGGACGAAGATGACTGTGATAGTATGAAAAAGAGAGAATGCATCTGCTCCCATATTATGGTGAGAGAATGGGAAGGAATTCCAGACTCCAGCTCACACCTTAGACAAATCTCCCCTGCAGAGAAAAAGGTACGTATTCACCACCATTCACCATCTTCTCCCTTGCCTACCTGCGCCCGCCAACCTGCTGGTTGGATCATTTGTGGGCCATTAAATACTTCTCAGAGCAGGGATGGGCAGTACCACCGAAGACCTGCATCCACACCGACCACTCCTGGTCTGTTCTGGAGCAAGGGAACTCACAAGGTTTTAGTGCATGTGGCCAGTGGCAGCCCATGTGTGTCTGTGACCAGTCTGTCCATAAGAAACCATGAGGGACCTTGACTCAGGCTCTGTCCTGACCACAGAGGATGGCACAGCCACATGAAGGAAGTTGGTGGCCCAGGCCCTAACTATGGAAGGATGTGTTCCTCTTGTTAGTTTGGAGAAGGTTCTCTGGTTGGAGGACACAGTGAGGTAACCTGGTCTAAGACAAGGAGAGCCTTTAAACCGAGGGATTTGGGGAGCAGGTTGTCCACAGCTGTTCTGACTTGTAGATCTTGGATGGGACAGCCAGGTCCTCCCCTGGCTCCTGAGGCTGAGAGAAGCCAGTCAAGGAAGCTTGGACCACCGGGTCCATCCCCCTTGGGACTTCTCACACAGTAGTGTAGCCTTTTGATCGGAGGTATCCACTTCATTTCCTCAGTCTGTGAAGTGGAGATCTCTTGGGCTGTGGTGAGGACTGGGGGATAATTTATGCAAAAAGCTGGAAGGTAAAGGTGAGGACAGGTGTGTTCCTATGACCTGTTCAAACATATGGAGCGAAGGCTGGACATATTGTAAACAACTCCACAAAGAGGCGTTAGAAAAATAACAACGTAATATATTATTATAAAAAGCACGGGTGTGCTGAAAGTCAGAACAAGAATAAAATAAGCCTGCAGTTTAGCCTGAGGGCTCTGGTTCTGAATAGAGGCTCTTATACCCTTGTAAAGACGATGTCCACAGCCACTTGGGGGACAGCTACGCTCAGCTCTCTGGAAAGGGGCTGGCTCATGATGGTCCTCCAGGGCCCTATCACCCATGGCTTGCATGGTAATGTAGGGCTACAGCTGGTGCTTTGTAGAATCAGAGAAGCCAAGGGGCCTGAAAATGGTCATCGTCAACCTTGCCAGCAGCTATTGAGTAACTGCAGAGTGAGCACAGGGCACGTGCTGGGCATTGGGGTAGAAAGAAGGTTAAGGTCCACCCTTGGGGTCTTATAAACCAGCCAAGGAATTAGAACAAACCTGGAGGAAGACCCAGATAAAGGTCCTCTCGTGACCGGTTCAGTTCAAGCAGGTGATGGAAGGTTCTAACCTGGCACAGCTCAGACCTACAGGGAAGGTGGCGCCTGGCTCTGTAAGCCATTCTTCAAGGGGTGCAGGGCAGACCCAGCAGCACCCAGAGGCTGGTGCCAGGCCAGCAAGTGTCTGTAAGTCTTGCCACAAGAGGCACAGGTGAAGAGTTGGGGTGTGCAAGTAGGAAAGAGAAAAGACTGACTGCGGGGCTTTAGGGCAATGAGTTTGGACCAGGCGGTGGGGACTGTAAGGAGGCAGGTTTCATTTCAGTAGAAAAAAAGAAGTTATCTTCAGTGCAAGGTGCCAGGGTCTCTTCGCAAGGACTAAGGTCAGACTGGAGCCCAGGGAATGTACACCATTGTCCCATCCTGGGGTGTAGGCTGCAGCCAGTGGAGTAGTGATCTAGTGCCAGCTGGAATCTGGTTCCCATCTGCATTCGGTGAGGTCACATTGGCAGCCTCCAACTGGCCATGGTGAGTATTTCCACCAAGGAGTAGGACAAGGCTGCCGTGAAGGCTTTTCCCCTGCACGCTCTCCTTCCCGAGGGCTGGGTTATCAGCACACCCCTGGCTGAGCTTTAACATCTGAAGAGGGGTCTGTTTACCCTGGTTCCAGCTTCCAGGTCTTTCAGACGTGACTGAGGGCCTCCACCTGTGATTTCTGCTTCCTGTCCTGTGAGTCACCATCCCTGCATGTCTCATCCTGTTTTTGCTGATGACTTGCTGAGCTGAAGCTGCTGACTGGATGGCCACGATGGCTCATGTGGTTCCCTCCCTCACCTCCTGGCAGGACTGCCACTCCACCATTCCAGAAAGGTCACGACCGACGTGCCTTTAGGATCTTCAGAGTGGGCAAACTCACAACCTCTGCATGGGCAGCATCTGCTAATGGCAGCAAGTTCTTCCAGATGCTTCTGCAGAGGCCCCCTGCTGCACTCTTCAGCAAATGCTTGGAACAGTGGGAAGAGAGATTTCTTCCTACATCCATCGCTACCAGGGAGGGTATCGGTAAGAAGCTGGGTGTGAGATCCTGAAGGGAAGGATTTACCACCGTAAGGTCCCCTGCCCCGGGCGGTGTGACAAAACAGCTATCATGTATTGCCAGGCACGGTGGTAAAGCACTTCATATAAATTATCTCAGTTAATTCTTACACCAGTCCTGGGAAGAGGCACCATGATAGTCTTGGTTGTGCAGTTGAGGAAACTGGGGCTCGGGAAGGTTAAATACCTCACCAATGGCAGCTCAGTTATAGAGCAGCAGAGCTGAGACCTGAATCTGGTCTGAGTCTTATCAGATCCTGGTGCCCCGCCCCCTCCCCCCAGGTATAGGACTTCACCAGTCACAAATCCAGATCTCCTGTTTACACCGTGGGGGTGAGGATGCGGGCAGCTCTGAGTGCCTGTCCAGTGTTCCCCGAGGAACCTTCTGTGTGGTGAGTGGAATGACGTGTCAGAGGGTGCTGAGTCAGCGAACTATCACCCAAGTCCCTCTCTGCTATGGACAGAGAGGCAGCAGAAGCTGGAAGCTTTGGGGGCCAGCCACCGGGGCCTGGTTGCCCCTCTTCTCTGCTCTCCCTGCCAGAGATGAGCCATGGCATCTGCAGGGACCGAGCTCCACGTCAGACATCAGCGATCCTGTGCCCTGCTGGGAGCGTCCCTGCTTGGGGCAGATGCTGGCCTGATTTTCCTGGGAACTCGCCTCTGCTCTAATTAACTGGGTGAACTTGGGTGAGTCACCTGCGCTTTCTGGAACTCAATTTCCTCACTTACGAAATAGAGAGTCTGAACTAGGGCAGGAGACTTAACCTGTGTCTGGGGACCTCTAGGGGACCTCAATCAGGGCATCTCATACCCTCCTGAATTTGCATACAAAACTGAGTGTGTATACATTTTTCTAGGAGAGAACCATGACTTTTGTGTATTCTCAGAGGGGATGATGCTCTCCCACCAAAGAACTAACAGCCTCTCACCAAAAAGATCGCTAAGGTCCCCCTAGCTTTTGGATTTGTTGGGTCTGAGGCCCCCTTCCTTGATGACTGCAGCTTAGAAATAATGCTGCCTGTAGGGGACTGAGGGCCACGGGAGGACTCCTACTACTTTTTACCAAAGCATTTTTTCCCTGTGTGTCGGGAGCTCTGTGGGACGAGGTGTAACTTCTGTTTCAGCCCCTGGCACCACACAAAGGCTGTACTGTCACCTGGGGACACTTAGTTCACGCAGGGCCAGACTTCCCTGGGGCTCAGCTGGGAATGTTCCCCTTCCCTGAGGGCTGGGGAGGAACCACGGTTCTACAAGCCAGGATCTGAGGCCCGGAAGGGTGAGTCCATAGGTATTTCAAGCACTGCCCGTGTAGCCAGCCTATTCAGTTCTTACACTGTTTGCACTAGATTAACCCACGTTTCTTTGTGTATTTTCTTACGCCTCTGGTCTTGTGTACATATCTGATCTGGTGCATTAGTCAGAAATGTCATAGAATGTTAGAACTGGAAGGGAACTTAGAAATCACCCCATTCAACCAGGGACAGAGGAAGAAACTAACCGTCAGAGGAGTGAGGTCATCTCCCAGAGCCACCAGTGGCAGAGCCGCGTCCTTCCCCTTTCCCATCCTAGGGGCGCCCTGACTGGCAGGGATGACTGCCCAGCACCTTCCCCAGTCTTGTGGCCTGACCGGCCCTCTGCCCGACGGCAGGGCCGGTCATGGTGCGCAGGCCTGAGAATGTGCCCTGCTGATTCCAGTTCTGGGCCTGGGACCTGGCCATTCTTCTGCCAGAGACTCAAACACCTCATCCCACTCCTAGCTCAAGACCCCCCGTAGGGAAACACCTTCTCCACGTGGCCCTCTCCCACTCAGCCCTGCAGGTGGGCACCCCCTCCCTTGGACACCGCACGACTCACACATCCCTTTGCTATGGGACTTCCCATGGAGGAGACAATGGCTTATTATCTTTCGCTCCAGCCTTGTGGCTGTGAGGTGGGGATGAGCTCAACGGATCCTTGGATCTCTGTCACCTCGCACAGAGCCTGGCGCACAGCAGGCACTCAATAAATGCTTACATGGGGTGAGTGATTTAACAGATGGGAAAATCTGCCCCTACGTCCTGACAGATCGCCAACTGATTTGGTACCCGAGTTCCCTTCCAAACCTTGGGGGCCAAGGTGAGGGCACAGACCTGAGAGTTCTTCTGGTGGTTTGAGAACCGGACTCGGTACGTCTTCTGCTTTTCGCCGGCCTTTTTCACTTTTGCAGAAATGTGCTATAAGTCAGCCTCATGTGGTTAGTCATTCAGGTTCATATCGTTGATGGTTTTTTTTTTCCCCCTGTTCATCATTCACTGACTCAGTCACTCGTTCCGTATTTGTTGAGAGCTCACTAGGCATTGGTTCTGGTCGCTATGGATACCGTGCGACCAAGACAGACAGTTTTTGCTTCCCCGAGCTTCTGTTTTAGACAGCATCTATTTAGTCCCTTTCCCTTGCACATCACTTAGTGCTAGGAAGTGTCACATCACTTGGACAAGTCACCGGGCCTCAGCATCTCCATCTACAACCTGCTGTCACTGGAGCCCAACGCGAGCCGGCAGCGGGCGTCAGACGCCACAGCTCGGCCCGCACGTGGCTGGGGCTGGCGCTCCTGGCTGTTCTGGCTGTGGCTGCACAGGCTCCTGGGAGCCAGCTGATGTGCTTCCTCTCTTCCCTCGTGCTTTGTTTCTGGAGGCACATCGAGAGGGCCCTTTCTAATCAGCTCAGGAGCAGGACACTTCGGAGCTACCCTGTGCTAGGCCGCTGTTACACACGGCGATGCCATTCACCGTGTGACTGGAGCAGGGGCGGTCAGGCTCCTATTTCTCAGACGGGAAAACTAAGGCACAGGGCGGCTAACAGGCTGGCTCACAGTCCCTGAGCACATCGTTGGCCGTGGCACAGGCTGAGAACCCAAACCCACGGCTTTCCTGCCGATGCCACTCAACGTCCCAGTGGGCATTTCCCCACATGGCGAGACAGCTCTGCTGGAGTGGAAGGAAGAGAGAACTAGAAAGTCACAAAGTCCCCTTTCAACAAAGGCCTCAGCAACATGTTTGTCTTGGCGGTGTGTCATATCGACCCGGTGTGTGGCACATGGATTAAGTATGCAGTTGGGTGGTCTTTAAAGGATGAACATTTTCTCTGGGATCAATAAGCCAAGTGACTTTGGGTCTAAATTCATCAAAATGTCACCCGAGAGAAATTCAGTCTCTGGACTTCTGCACTCAGTCGGGTCGATGGCAGAGGGCAGAGGCAGAATGCAGGCAACACGGGTCTCTGGAAGGAGAAGTTGTGAGCATCTGTTGCACAGCGTGAGTCCAATAACCTGGAGGGGGAGTCCGACGTGGGGACCAGCATCTCGGAGACTGGTCATCCCTCCTCCGTTGTAGATTCCATCCTTGCCTTCAGCAAAAGTAGCTGAGGGAGAAGCTGAGTGGCGACCCCCCAGTTCTGGATTCTTCACACAGAAAGGGCCTTTGAGGTCATTCAGACTCACCCTCAAGTCTGGTGCAGGATCCCCCTTTACGGCATCTCGGAGAAGTAGTCACATGGTTTCCCCCTGGATCCTTCTAGAGACGGGAGCCCATTACTTTACAAGGCTGGGCTTTTCATTTTTGGAGAGCTATAATTTAAAAGTTCTTTTATATTGAGCTTAAATATCCCCTCCTGCCCTGCGATTTTGACTCATTTGTCCTGACCTGCCCCACGGGGCTGCACCGAACCAGATCAATCCCTCTGCTACCCAACTACCCTATAGTTAAACAATATTTTTTTCTCCAAGAAAAACAACCCTTGGGAGTTTTGGGACCTGGGATGCTTGCAGCAGGAAAACACCCCCTGCACCCCTGCTTCTCTGTACATTTAAGGACTTGTCTTCATTCACTGTTTTTTAAAAAAATTTTTTATGTTTATTTATTTTTGAGGGGGGGGCAGGGGAGAGAGACAGAGCTCGAGCAGGGGAAGGGCAGAGAGAGAGAGGGAGACATAGAATCTGAAGCAGGCTCCAAGCTCTGAGCTGTCAGCAGAGCCCAACATGGGGCTCGAACCCCAAAACCACGAGATCATGACCTGAACCAAAGTCGGCCACTTAACTAAGCCACCCAGACCCCATCTTCATTCACTCTTTAGAATCTCTCGAAGAAGGAGGAGGGCAAAATGGGAATCCCCTGGAGGAATCCTGGCCTCACATGTCCCAGGAAAGGGAAGATAGAGATCTGAATGTTGGATATGGAATTCACATGGGCATGAGTCCACGTGTCTAATACAAGTGGGGGTGTGTATGCGCACATCGGAACAGGTGGGTGCGTGTGTCGCTGTGGGTGGATGTGTGGTGAGCAGGGAGTGTCTCACCTGTGTGAGAGTGTGTGGGGTGCGTGGGTGAGCTTGTGTGCACACACACTGCTTGTGTGGGCCCTGGGGAGGGGCTGTAACGATGCTCCTGTGGCTTGGAATCTGCCTCTCCCCATGGAGAACTCTCTGAATGTGCTAGCAAACTGCTCCTGGCCAGTCAGTAGGCTTCTGCCCCTCTGACTCAGCACAAGTACTGTCTCTTCTGTCTCTAAGACCTATCCACAACCCTTGGAAATGTAAACGTTCCAGCCTCTCATGTCACGGCAGATCTGGGCTTACCAACCCCGAGGAGTCCACGAGCAAGTTTCGACCCCGTGAGACGGCTTTCCATACATTCTCTCATTTTATCTTCCCCACACCTAGAGACAGGAATCACCACTTCACTTGTGAAGACGCCGGGGATCAGCAAAGTGGCATGACGGTCTGAGGCTACACAGCTAGGGAGCAGGAGAATCAGATCAGGATCTAACCCGAAGCCGGCGCTCTGTCCCCCAACACATGTCACTTTTATGAAGCAGGAGCCGGGGAAGGTCTACGCCAGAGCTCACCAATGTCTCTGAAGGGCTCCCTCCCCACCGGCCGTCCATGGTCCTGGAAGACGAACAGGTAGAGACTAAACAAATGATGGTGGTGTGGCTTCTGGCGGTTTCCCCCCAGAGCCCTTAGCATTTATCGCTTGGGAGGGTAGTTAGTTCCCAAACACAGGTGAGTGTAAAATCCAATTTCTTAAATTCCACGTGGGGCCTGGGGAGCTCAGTCTCTGCTCTGTCAATTACAACGTCCTCAGGTACTCAGGACTGAATATCCTCATTTCCTTAAATCCTCCTGCTTGTTGCCTGAGCTTTTATCCCTCTGATCTGCTTATTAGATTTCTACTGGGCCTTTGCTCAGCAGAACACTCAGGGTCCCCAGGACCCACTCTCTCGCTTAACCAGTAACTTCTCTCACGAACCAGACAGGGCACAGGATGAAGCAGGAAGCTGGCAAGGGTCGGGGGGGAGAGCTGGAGAGAGGGACACGAGGGGCAGGGGCAGAAAACAGGGGGATGCGCATAGGAACCCATGCGACGTTGGCCCCACGGGGATGAGCGGGATGGCGTTTGCGTCCTTCTCAACATCTGGACTTGCACCTGGATCTGGATGATGCTTGCAAGTTTCTGTCGCTGGTAACCTGGGTGCCCAAACACCCTCTCTGCTCCCATGTCCCCCACTGCTTTCTACCTCTGTTGTTAAGGTTATTTGTCTGCCTCATCTGTCTGCCTGTCTCCTTGGATGACAAAGTCTTTAAAAACAGGTCACATCATTTTTTTAATACTGGTACATGTCACTGTGACTGTCCATAGGAATTTATATGCTGACCGGGCCAGACATTGTATGAAAGCATACAGATGCACTGGGCACATTTCAGCCCTCCAGGGCTCCCCACAGCTGGGGACATGGGATGCACACACAAAGGGCAACCAATAACCGCTGTGCTCGTCTGGCCATGGAGCGTTTCATGGAGGAGGTGGGACTAGAGCTGGGCCGCACAGGATGCCAAGGACGGGCCGGAAGATGGGGGCAAGAGCATTCGAAGGAGGAGGAATGGCTTGGGCGAAGGTTCAGGCTGGGAACGGACAAGGGGGAGCACTGAGTGTAGCAGCAGGGCAAGGATCCGTATAGGGAAATCAAGAAAGGGAGACTGAGGCAAACTATGGAGGGCTGTGAATGGGGAGGGAGCCCAGAAGTCCCTCTTCTCCTGTGACAGAGAGTCTTTAGCTTGCCCCGACCAACCCCCCTGTGGTCCCAGGAATTTATGCACTGCCTTCCTGGTGAGTCGGGCCAGGCGGTTGGCATGGTGTCTGTGCACCCTGGACAAGCAGGGCCACATGTAGCCTGAGACTGCTCTGCTGTCTTCCTCTCCGAGCCCAGCAAGCAAGAACCAGCCCTGGACTTTTCTGGTTTGAGGGACCCTCTGTCCGCCCTGACCACGATCTGATCCATGAGTCTCCTCTTAAGCCAGGATGAAGCCTCAGAACGAGAGTAAGACACTGGTTCTTGCACAGGGGCGGCCTCTGGTGTGTTCTGACAAGGAAGGGAAAGATTCACCCAGGGAGAGAAGAGGGAAAGTGCTAGCAAGGCGACTCTTAACTGAGCACCTGTAACAGACCAGGCCTGGCCTCATGGCTCCCTGGTTATGTGAGGTATGGAGTCAGTCTCACTGCACAGATGGGGAAACAGAGACTGTTGGGAGTTAAGCACCCTACCCAAGGTCACACATCTAAGTGGCTGCCGATTCCAGAGCCAGGGTCCTTCCCTTTTCTTGGCCCTGGTCTGCCTGTGTGGTTTCTCTGGCCTTACGGGGTGATCTTGAGCAAATCAATGACCCTCTCTGGGCTTCAAGTTTCTCATCTCTCCAATGAGAGGGTGAACTCTCCACTGGCCGCCTGCTCCGATTAGAGACCAGGGGCCGCCTCCAGGATGGGCTGTTTGCTAGGTGGCTTGCACTTCTCCAGCAGTGCCCGTGACTGCCTTTCCCAGCCTTGCTAAGCCCTGGTGTGTGTTTCTGCTCTCACTGTTTTGTGAGAGTTGGTATCAGAACGCACTCCCCTGATGCTGCCGGAAGCAATAATCCAGACACGGTTGGAGGGTTTAGTAGAAATCCTCTGCTACAGCGGAAGCAAGCGAACCCGGCAAAGCAAGGATTTCGGCTAGATGCAAAATCTGCCCATTTACCTTCCAATTCTAGGCGGCTCAGCAGGGAAGGCTGAGACGCGGGTTGGCCCTCTCAGCTCCTGGTGTCCCCAAGGGAGGGAGTGAGAGCCGAACGCAGAGGTCTCTGGATCTCCACAGGCCTAAAGTCCATGAGGACGGAAAGGGCAGGTCACCAAGTACTCCCCGTCTGCACTCAGATTCTATTGAGCGCTGGCTACACTGCTCCCTGCAGTTGCTCATTTTCCTATTAAGTCCTCACAGCACTGACCCAGAAGCGGGATTATCCTTAGTTTTGGTATGAGGCTCAGACGGCTTAAGTGGCTTGCCCAAAGTCACACAACCAGTAAATGACAGAGCAGAGAAGCGCCGCTCCTTACGGATGGGGATACCACTATCTGTTCTTGGGGGCCAGACCCTTCCATGTCTCCCCTAGTCTGATACCAGCCACACGTCATCATGGAAAATTAGCCAGACACATCTCTAGCCTGCTCCCCTGGCCCTACACCTCCTGTGTGCAATCGAAGCCTCCTCTGTCTGACTCACCAATCTATGGTCACAGACCCTCCTGCTGCCCTCAGCTGGTTATGGACTCCTTCAGAACGGAGGGGATGGCGTGGTTACTAGGGAAAATAACTCCTGCTCTAGGCTTGCCAGCAGCTCTAGGGCAGTAAGTTATCTTTCCAAACTGAGGTCTTCCATTTTTGAGCCTCTGAAACCTCCAGAGTTGCTGAATGGCAGGTGCATCCCAGCACAGGACAGCCTGGATCATGGCTATTGTTGAGCTTCTTAATGGTGACCCCCGCACCAACCCCAATCGGTAATAACAGTCTTGTCCAGCGCCCCAGCCCCTAATGCCCAGCCTACTACTGGGAGTGGCTCTCTCACTCCCCATCTACGTGTGTACATATATAGACGCGGAACGGATACACAAAGGAGCCTAGCATAATGAATAGAGCATGTGCTCTGGAGTTAGACTGACCTGGCTTCACATCCTGGCTCCCCCTGCTTGTCGGTTGTACAACCACAGGCAAGACATTTAACTCTTCTCTGTGTCTGCTTCCTTCTTTGTAAAATGGGAATAATGGTACCACCCACCTCAAAGAGCTGCTATGGGGGTAAAACGAGATCAAGCACTTAGCACAGTGCCTGGCACGCAGCGGGGGCTCCATAAAAGGTGGCCCCTGCTTACTAGCCTTGGCCCATGGAAAGGCCTGTCTTCTCAGTTTGGAGAATGACGGCTGAGGCTGCCCGGTGCAGGGTGCGGGGGGGGGCGGGGGCGGTAGGGCTGCCTGTGTATGTGGTGGGGGGACCTCTGAGGAACCTACTGGTGACTGCAGCCTTTGAGAAGGCATTACAGGCCATTGTTTTAATCAATACTGTATTATGTCCTCCGTGGCATCTATCCCCATGTTTATCATGTGTAAATAGGGTTTTTCAATGATGCGATGTGTTAGCTTAATGTAGCTGACATTCAGCATGTAGAGTCTGGTGGCTGCCCCCTCAGGACCTCCTGGAAAATGAGATGCTGTATCCGCCACAAAGCCGTCCTCATGAGCGAAATCTGAGAAATACAAGTCAGTGGCCATCAGGGCACCCGGTGCATGATTGCAGGTGTGGACCTGGTGCTCAAGGGAGGAGAATAAATACTATCCATGCACCCTCGGAGCACGGTCCAGCTCCTGGACAGAGGGTGGTCATGGCTGGTGGCCCAGAAGTGGGGTGTTGGGGTTCCCATCTCTTTGCTATCCAGATGTAGATTCTGTAAAATACCCTACGTGGTCTGGCCAACTCCTGTCCATGTTCTCCGTCACTGCCTGTCCCTGGAACTTGTCAGAGTTGCTCCTCATGCTGCTGGATTCTCAGATGATCCCCTCCTTCCTTCCCATCGCTTGGGCCTCAGTGGTCTGGAAATGCATCTTGCACACATTTCTCTGGCTCGGCCCCAATCCCGTGAGCTTGGCCCAGCCTAGGTGTCCAGGCAGGGTGAGCAGAGCAAAGGTGGCTTTTGCAAGTTTTCTACGTGGGCCTAATTGTCCTCTTGCACCAGTACGCTCAGAGGAATGGCTGTTGGCCCTACCAGCCCCTCTCTTTCTATCTCACTGGAGCGGGGTGGAGGAGGGGAGAGGGGTGCGTTAAGACTCGGGAAGAGCTTCCTCACCTTGACATCATCAAAGTTGCAGGTTAGATGCAACCACCACACGTGTGCCACAGCCAACAGGCCAGATCCCCAACAACAGCCTTTTAACTCAACGAAATCAACTCTCAGACGATTCACATCAATCTCAGGGATTCATTTGCATAACTCTATGGAATGCACGGTAAAGGAGTTAACCTTTATCAAGACAGTCTGTGGAACGTTACCAACAGGAGGTACCTTTATCCCCTGTTTTCTTAACAGTGTTTGGAAGCAGAGGACCGGATAGGACAGCGCTTGATTTTCTACCTTCATGCCAAATGGCAAAGAGGGCCCGAGGGAGGCTGCCTTTAAGAAATGCGAGTACAAAGGGATCTGTGTAGCACTTCACGCCTGTCTGTTCATCTGTCCTTGATGCTTGTCAAACTCTGGGGGTCCATCTAGCTAAAAGGTACTACATAAATGTAAATGGCCACCGTTATCATTAAGCTCCGTCTGTGTGCCTTAAACCTTCCGCACAAAACGTGTTTGGGGTTGGGCTTTGGCTTCCCTTCACTGCCTGAGAGATACGAAGGAGGTGTTTTTCTTGGCAAATAAATATGATATCATAAGCCCTGGCAGGATTCCAACTGAGTAATGGCCGTCTGCCTTCCTAATTCCCTCAGCAGCTTGGAACGGGAACATTATTCTTTACTTCCTCTCTTTAAAAACAAACTCTCTATTGGAGAGCATTACTCAGCCGCAGGATCCCTCCCCTGACGTGGCCGCGTTTCCAAGACGGGATGTGAAGGATGAGCTCAAATTACAGTGCACGTTTGGGAAAACACAGCAAGATGTTTGGCTCTGAAAAGGCACCTGAGGATCTTGAATTACAGAGGCCACTCTTCACGTGTCCTTGTTCATGAGGGACACAGAGCCAAAATCAATAAGAATCACATTGCTTAGTGCCGCCATGTTGCAGGTCTAAATCATTATGGAGTAACTGGGTAACTAGGTAATCCAACTGGAGCTGGATGCTCACGGCCAAGTACCAAGTTGTCTTGCTGAGCGTCCCCCGCCCCTGTTGTAACATGTGGCTGGGTGGGGGTCTGACGGCTTCTCTGCTCAAGGGGGTACGGCCACCTTAAAGCGTGTAACTCCCCTCATCCTTTGCTTGTCATTCAGTCTTTATAACAACACTCTGACACCGGTAGCCTTCATTTTATAAACCTGAAATTCAGGCTCAGAGAGATTAATCAGACACCCTGTTCAGAGTCACACACACTGTATGCAGCGGACTTGAGGCTGAACGAGGGTCTTTTGGCTTCAGACCCAGTTTTTATGATGGACATCAAGCCTCATCACCTTTTTTGGGCCGTGAGGACTTCAGTACTGCCACTTGCCCAGACTGAAGTGGCTATTACAAGGTGGTGCAGGGGGGAGCCACTGGACCAACACCTAGGTCTTGGGTTCACACCACCTGGCCACTGATCTGCTGGGGGCTCAGTGAGGTCACTTGGTTGGGCAAGGAGAACACCCGGCTGAGCTCACGATGTGGTCTTGAAGCAGCTGTACAGCAAAGGCCCTGGAAGTGTGTAAATGCTAGGGATTATCAATTCATCCAATCAACATTTAGGGGCACCCGGGTGGCTCAGTCGGCTAAGCGTCCAACTCTCAATTTCCGCCCAGATTGTGATCTCTCGGTTGTGAGGTCGAGCCCCACGCTGAGCCCCACGTTGGGCTCTGCGCTGACAGCATGGAGCCTGATTGAGATTCCGTCTTCCCCTCTCTCTCTGCCCCTCTCCCACTTGTGTTCATTCTCTCTCTCTCTCTCTTTCAAAAATAAATAAATAAACATTTTTTACAAAGCCCATTTACTGAGCACCTGCTATGGCTAGGTGGAGGGACACACTTATGAACAAGACAGAGTCCCTGCCCTCAAGGAGTGGGTAGTTTACTGGGAGAGATGGGTGGGCAGGCAATTATAATACAGTGTGACGAATGCCCCAATGACAGAAGACGACGTGCAGGGAGAGTCGCTAACCAGACTTGGCACTTCTTAGGGAATGTTCACGGGGGACATGCCATCTAAGCTGAAACCCGAGGGACAAATAGGAGGCCAGCTGATCAAGATGGGGCTGCAGAGGGTTCCAGGCTGAGGAGACAGCACGTGCAAATGCAGAGGTCAGAAAGAGCACGTTGTGTTCCAGGGATAGCACACCCAGTCTGGGCTGGAACGGATCTAGAGGGGGAGTGTTGGGGCGGTGGGCCAAGGGGTCAGCCGGGAGCAGGTAGCAGACCCTAGCCACTGGTCTTCTCTATCAGGCGTGTGAGTCCTCGGGGTCACCATGTCTCCCAAACCACAGCGACTCCCTCACACCAACCCCCTGCCTTCAGGGTCTTCATTTTGCTTTGGACTCATCAGCTTTTAGTTGTAATGCGAAGGGGGAGCCAGAAGTGCACCCCAACCGCAGTAGACAACACCAATCCCTGAAACAAGCCCCCCCAGCAGAAAAACCCCCCAAACAAAAAAACCACCGACACCTCCCCGCTGTGCTTTATCTAACCGGAGTAACCCGGGAGTTGTTCATTTAACGTATTTCTGCCTTCTGAATGGCTTTTACTTTTCTCTAAATTGAAAGTGCAGTACAATATATGTGAACGATTAGACTATGTAATACATTCCTGCAAATTTAGATTAGGAATAATTATGACTTAAGTAAAATAGTTGAACACAATCCTTACAGCCATCTATCTTTTCTCTTCTTTTTAGTGCTCATAGGGGCAACTGATGGCAAAGAACGAATGACTTCAAGAAAAGCCAGGGTCTGAGTGCAGAGAGGGGCTGAGGTCCATCTTGCGAGGGCTTCGAGAAGGAGGGAGAGGCTGACCTGAGAAGATGTGGGATCTGGGGCGCAGGGAGAGAGCACTGACCCAGAAGGCACATCCGGGATAAGTCCGGGCTCTGCCAATTGCTAGCTGTGTGACTTTAGGTAAGTTACTTAAACTCTCCGAGTCTTAGTTTTCCAGGAACAAAATGGGCTTTACCATTCCTGGGTCATGGAATGGTTTTGGCCAGAATGAGATCAGGAATGTGAGAGCAACACTGTGTCGTGGCTCAGAGCACAGATGGGGAGCCTAAGTCCTGGCCAGGTTCTGGCTCTGCCACTTACTAGAACTGCGTGTCCTTGGCCTTCATTACTTAGCCTCCCAGAGCCCCCGTTTCCAGAATGGGAATGAGTGCACTTAGCCATGTGTATCCTTGGGGATATAACTAACTTCTTTGTTATGTTTTTGTTTAGAGTCTGTCCCCCTGGTTCGGGGACCTTCTTATTCCCTGATAGACTCCAAGGACCTAGAACACAGCTTGGCAGTCGGGAGGCACTCAGGAAATATTTGTCCAATGAATGGATTTATGAGTGAGGCTAGAATTCTGTCTTCTGAGAATAACTGAGGTGAGTTTGGGGAGATGGCGGGGGAACCGGGGAAAACCGAGAGCATTAGTCACTCCAGCAGGGAGCTTGCCGCAGGGAGAAAGAAATAACAGCAATTTGGTGCATGGAACCGGGCACCCATTCTTCAAGGGAGCCACAAGCCCCCAGGAGCTTCCCGGAATCCCTGGGCACCTGCAACTTGCTGCATTTGCCAGGTCCCTCCCAGCAATCTGACAAAATGCCTTCCAATCAGAGCAATTACTGCAGCCCTGAGTCGCTGTCTCTCGAGGTGTCTGCCTCCTGTGGCTCTGGCTGGAGACGATATTTCTCTTCTGTCCCTCATGACAACAGGGACAACAAATAACATGACGGCAGATGAAGGGCCCTTCGAGCCCTCCAGAGCTGGAAAGGTCTGGGCTATCGCCGCATCTGCATGGAAGGGAAGAAAAGGGACTCCCTGAAATGGGACGTAGCCACCCTCTGAATCTTCTAGGACTTGGGCTGTGGCCGCGCGTGTCCATGACCAGTGTCGTTGTCAGCCAAGGAAGCAGGGCCACTGGGGCCAGCTGTCCACCCACCCTCCTGCGTGCAGGGCAGGCACCGGCTCAGGGTCCTGTGCACTTGGGAAACTGAGAGGCAGCTGGCATTCATTCCTTCGGGGTCGAGGGTGTTGGTCTTGCTAAGTGCTTCTCCCTTCTTTCCTGCCCCATGAAATCAGCTACTGCTGTTTTCAAATGAGGAAACAAATTCAGGAAGTGGACTACTTTGCGCTTTGGTCACAGGGCTCCATAAGTGGCAGGGCTGGCACGTCTCAGGCACCCTGGGACCTGTGGGGTGAGGACACTCACTACAGGGTGCGAGGCCAGCCCCTGACCTCCCAGCCTCAGGTTCCGCTCGCGCACCTGTTACTGATGCTCGGGAGAAGTGCCCTGTCCCTCAACCTGCTGCGTCCTGCCACCTGGCCTAACCTTGCCAGCGTCTTGCCCCTGCCAGGTTTGGGCTGCTGGTCCCATCGTGGTGCCCTCGCTGCTGGCCGAGGTGCCATTTCAGTTACCACCTGAGATCCTCTCCTTCTACTGTGTCTCATCCTGAGGAATAAGAGCTCACCCTCTGAATACCAACCAGGACCAACTGCAGCAGACCGTATCCTCTGGGCGCCCATATTAACATGAATACGAATATGAATACAAATGCTGGCTTATCTGAGTCTCAGATGTGAACCCAGGAAGCTGACTCTTGAGGTCCTTGTTCTTAACCGTTATATGTCCGCCTCTTCCTCCTATGACATAATTCTTTTCCTAAACCACCCTGGTATTCTCTGTCTTGTTAACATTCCTTTTTAAACAGACTTCTAGAACCGAATGCAGAACTCTAGATGTGGCCTGACTAAGCGCAGCTCAGGGGGATGTCCCCTCCCTGTTTTGGACATCATTTTGCAAATAATGCAGTCTAAGATCACACTCACTTTTCGTGGTCCTCAATTCCCAGAGTTGGTAACTATTAGGCTTTTCAGCCAGCCCTAAGTCTCCAGGTCTTCCAGAAACTAGCCACTGTGGGCGAACCTGTTTTTGTTGCCCTCTTGCACAGCCAAGGGCTGAAGGACGCCCCCCCCCCCTCTACCCCCTGACCACCCAGGTTGTGTCTTCCAATGGCTGCACTTGGCTTTGCTGTGGCATTCAGTGAAGGCTCCAGATGAAAGAGAACATGGTCTCCAGCAAGGAGGGGCCTGGATGGAGGTGAAACAGCCTGTGAAGGTCACTGCCACTGCTTGGCGAGCGATCTGTCCCCATTTCAGCCTCAGTGGGAAAGTGATGGAGGGTGTAATTAGGGCCTGAGCGGTGCCTGTGGGGGCTGCTGTCCCTGGCTCAAGGAGGCTGGGGACACAGACAGTAGTCTCTGTCCTCCCCAAGGTGGGGGAAGGAGCGTGCCAGCCTGTCCAGGGCAAGGAGGAGTAGCATAGGAGGCTTTCTGACCTGGTAACTGCTAATCCCTGATCATTCCTGGGAGTGTGTGGGTGGGAGTGCGGATGGGGAATAAGAATAGGAATGAAGTGAGGTAGGAAACAGCCCTAGAAAAGCTTGGGAGGGAGCAAAGCTATCTCTGTTACCCTCTCATTTTCCGGGCTTTGTCTCCGCCTCTTTCCCTCACCCCACCTTGGCATCTAGGAGCTCAGACTTCTAGGGCCCTCCCCTGCTGGGCACCCCACCCAGGTCTCCCTTCCCTATTCTCTCGCTCCTTCTCTCACCACCATTTATTTGTCCTGCGGGTCTCATCTCACCCCATTCCCTTGAGAACTCGCCTTGTTAGAAAGTGATCTAATGCACTAATGTGGTATTAAGGTGTTAAAGTCTAACAATTGGCTTGATGCTTGCAACCAGCCATAACCCGAGGGTATAAATACTTTAACAAAAGAATCCCTTAACCTGAAGGCATAAATCCCAGGGAACTGGCAGGGAGGCAGTTTGGGCAGGGCAAACCCCAAGTGGTTATGCCCTCTGGGCCACTGCTTCTCCCATAACCAGCATTTCCCGGCTGAAGGTGCTTCCACGGCTCATCACAATCATGTTGGAGTTGACAAGGTGGGTGGAGACTTTCCTTAGGATGAGGAAACTCAGAGAGGTCTTGGCCAAGGTCACATAGCCCATCATTCCTGGAGTCCAAGCAACCCCAGGCTTCTTGCTGAGCCCCTCAAGGCACTGACATTCTGGGGGCCAGCAGTGACAGGCTGGGGGCTCCCAGCCATGGGATCCTTCAGAGACGTCCCTGAGGTAGCTAAGGGCTTGTTCACAGCCCTGGCTGGGCCATGAAATAAAATTCCAGAACCTTCTGTTGGGCCCCTCACAGGGGGACTTAAGCATATTGGTGCCTATGATGTTTCAGGCTTTGTCATGAGTATTTTTCAAATGGTTATTGTAAACCTCATTTCCTTAAACTGAGGCTTTTACTAAGTTTAACTGAGGAAAACTGAGGCTGAACAAAGTCAAAAGTCACACAGTGAGGAGGTGGGGGCACCAAAATTTGACAGTTTCGACTGATTCCAAAGTTCAAGCTCTTTCTCCTATGCCATGTAGCTTCCCAAGAAACAGAGGGGTCTAGAGGAGGCAGGTTCCTTGAGGAGTCGGGTCCAGTGGGGAGGACAGACCACACCAGGATAAAAAGGATCACGGCCAAGAAGACACGGTGCCCTGCGTAAGCCTCTCCTGCACAAGTGAGCAATGTGCCAGTGCCTTGAAATAACCCTTTGGTTCGGGTCAGGGCCGAGAAAGCCGGAAGAATGGGCCCAGCAGGGCTACTGGGGGAGGCCAAGGGGAGGAAGTGAGTTTGGAACCAGTCCCAGGTTAGGCAGTGTGTGCTCTGGGAAATGAAAGCTGGTGTACCAAGCAGGGTATGGCCACAGGGGGAAGGGGCCTGAAGGAAAGAGTCTCCACTCGGTTGGGAGAGGCCCGCTTCAGGGAAGCAGAGGGCACAGAGGCCTGGGGACAGGCTGGGGCTGGGAGGGGCTTCGGGGAGGAGGCATTGGAGTGAGCCACATTAGGAGGCCGGCACCAAGAGCTTCTCAGGCAGAAGCCCACGGAGCCCACCCTTTCTGCAGACTCGTGGCTTATCTGAACAGTCCTTCAACAGGAAAAAAAAATGCCACGGCTTTGGAGAAGCAAATGTCGAGGGCTGGGTTCCCCGCGGCACCAAGATGCTGTTTTCTGCAGGTCATTTTTGTGTGGACGCAGACCATGGGCCAGGTGGCTCTTAGAGCAGTTCCCTGACAGCTCGCCCAGTAATTGACTGACTCTTCGGTCACTGCTTGCGCGCTCAGCCATTGTTCACTGGTGACTTGAAAATTACCTTTATTTAGCCCTGTTATCAGGAGGCTGCAGGGGCGCCACGTTTCCAAGCCACTAGCTCTCTCTGGCTGACAGCAGCAAGCAGGCCTGTTCTACTGTCCCCAGCCCCCAGCCTCGTTCCTCCCTGCTCCCTGTGGGCACCGGGCAGTGTGCTCAGGGCGCGCAGCGGGCCCGCCGGCACTTGCCAGCGTGCTGCACCCCCTCTGGGTTCGGGGCGGGTGACGGAACCCCCTGGTGGCCCGACTCCCTGCTGACTGATCTGCTGACTTGGCTGGCCTGCTGTTGATTTCCCCGGGACCACCCTGCCCTGTCTGTGTGAGACCCTCTGGAACAGCGGCCTCAACTGGGGTCGTTGGCACGCAGTGAGGTGTTTGCAGGACTTGCCCGGTTCCCTAGTTTTGAGTGAATGTGCATATACGCTTTTAAGGAAGGAGAATGTTCAGAGCTTTCAGCAGGTGCTCATGAGGCTGTGTGACCCCTGCCCCCAGCAAAAGCTGGGAGGGAAGTCATCGTTCTCACACCCCCTCTCCAGAAAGCTCTTCAGGTAAACCCACTGATTGTTGCCGTTACTGCTGTGGTACTCAGGGCATCAGGCAGTGCGTTCTGACTGTCCTCCAGGAGGGCAAAGCCAGGCCTGTGCTTTGCTCGGCTGTGCTCTCTGGACGCGCGGATGTTTGCTGAGTGACTGACAAACCACAAGAAGAGATCATGTACACCTCGCACTGGCAGAGCCTCCTGCCTCTCCTTTCTGCCTTCATGGGGAAAAGAAACCAGATGTCCTTGCCCCCTGCCTTCCGTCACCTGTTGGCACAGCGTACCTCCCTTCTATTCTCAGGACCTCATCCCCCACACTGGTCACAGGGCCTGTGCGGTGCAGATCTGCAGGAGGACGTGGGACTCAATTTACCTGGAGAAGGGAGGAAAGCAGAGGAGTGGGCCGGGAAGGATGGAGGGCCTGGGGGAAACTGAGGCTCTGGGGTGGGAGGCAACTCCTTTCTTCCCCGGCAGTGTGGCGAGTCACTGCTGGAACCTCCAGGCCATTTAACCCTGGGCTTCAGAGGCCCGATGAGCGGGACCTTCAAGGGTACAAAGAGGCCTCAGTAGAGACCCTTCAGTAGGCCTCCGCCAGCTCTAAAATTCTCTGAGGTCTAAGGCACACTCCTGTCCAGTTCTCTTCTCTGTCCAGCTCTGGGTCCCATTCAAGAATATAGAAAAAGTCATTGTCCTACAGATACACAAAATTCTGAGGGCGCAGAGAAGGAACTCGTGTTTCGGAGTTGCTGAGTGCTTGCTGCAAAAGCCTCCTGTCGTGCACCTCTCAGTCCTCTGTGCCAGTGGCACTTCCTGGCAAAAGCCACGCTGCAGCTGCCCAGGACGCCCGGCCCAGGAGGGTCTTCCTGGTTGTCGTGAACGCGGCACCGTTCTCAAGCAGGCACTGCCTATGGACACAGAGTTCCCCTTGGCTACTGTGGCATTATTTCCCCAAAGCTGGG
Organism: Panthera onca; assembly: GCF_046562875.1. Taxonomy (NCBI): domain Eukaryota; kingdom Metazoa; phylum Chordata; class Mammalia; order Carnivora; family Felidae; genus Panthera; species Panthera onca. The sequence goes on along the minus strand of NC_138348.1, from coordinate 91,759,714 downwards.
GTGGAGGTGGGGGGACGGTGACAAGGTCCTTGGCTGACAGCTGGCTGGAGAGCACTCCAGATCTACTTCATCGACCTCCTCTTCTCTTTCCAGAGCTCTTAAGCCACTTGAGCAGAGAGGAGGGGCCTGAAAGGGGTGACCGCCCACTTTGGGCAGAGCTGGAGTCAGCCTCTTCTCCAGACTGGCTCCAGAGAGCTGAGGTGGAGAGCATGAAACTCTTCAAGGCTAACTTACGTACCTTGAGCCCTGCTTTCCTCTTTCGAGAAGGGGCAATAAAAGCCACTACAAATAAAGAGCAGAAACAACCCTCTAAAGTGGTCTTCCAGATGAGTTTGATGGCCTCTGGTGATGGGGGCTGGGAAGAGAGAGCCCAGGCTGCGGTTCCTAGGGACCACTGGACGTGTGCCAGCACATCCATTTGCCAATGACTAGGATCTGTAAAGCAGGAGGTGGGAGCAGGGTGGGGGTGGGGGTCATCATGTGGTCCTGGTCCCTCCCCTGAGTCACTCAGGGGGAAGCTAGGTCATAGGAGAATTCCCTTGCTCTAGACTCGCCATCGCCAGGAGCCCGTGTGGCCCCCGTTCTCTTTCTTTGGCGGCTTTCCCTGCACAGACGCCTCAGTCCCCCCCCAGTGGGCTCCTCCACTCTCTGCAGAGCCCTTGGGCTTTCGGTGGCTGCCAAGAGCGGCACTGGGTGGTCCCAGGGCCTGGGCCAGGGTCTGCCTGTCGCTCTGTGGCTCCTCAGTGCCGGGACACCAAAGGGCAGTGCCAGGAGCCTGCTGCAAGCTGACAAGGCTGAGTTCACTTCAGTGCCGAGGACTCGACAGAATCGTCTGAATTAAGTGGCCAAGTTTAGTTTTTAATTAAGCCCCCGTGGTCTTTTAAAAAGGTCACTGATGACACCATCTTCTTTAAGGCCAATATGAAAAGACATTCAAAGTCAAAGTTCTGAGATGGGAGCCTTGTAACTTGAAATGTCACAGGAAGAAATTCGGAAGTGGGGCAACAGGAAGCTTGTGGAAAGGATGGCCCTGTCACACTGTTGTGCCATCAGCTTTGCAGTCGCCATCTGGGGCTCCAAACTATTTTGGTCTCAAAGGGCAAGTGGCCTCACTCTGCTCTCTCCAGTACCTTCCCCCCAACTGGTCTCGGGGTTCTTTGCTGCACCAGTGAAAGATGGGACCCTTGTGTCCCCTGACACGGAATAAAAGTTGGTATCCGTGGGGCGGAATGTAGCGACTTGTTTCTGACCTCTGGGGAATTACAAAAAAATATGTAACTGACCGCCATTCTGCTGCTCTGATTCTTACATGCACTTCTTTTTTAATGTTTATTTATTTTTGAAAGAGAGAGAGAGAGAGAGAGAGAGAGAGAGAGAGACAGAGCATGAGTGGGGAAGGGGCAGAGGGAGAGGGAGACACAGAATCTGCAGCAGGCTCCAGACTCTGAGTGGTCAGCACAGAGCCTAATGTGGGGCTCGAACTCACAAACCGTGAGATCCTGACCTGAGCCAAAGTCAGATGCTTAACCGACTGAGCCACCCAGGTGCCCCTGCATGCACTTTTTAACCTAACTTGACCAACACTGCACTTTTGGTAAATACCTTTATGTCCAGAGTCACTGATTTCCCCCCCCTTCCACATCCCGTCATGATCCTACAATAAAAGCAAAGACCTATGACTGGTTCTACGAAGCCCAAAGAGGCGTAGAGACTCGTGTGCATTCAAGCAGAGCAGACAGCACCTCCTGGAGAGGAGATGTGGGCCAGCCAGGAGCTAATGGGACTCGAGTCTGAGCAGGCACAATAATGTTTCCCTTGGCTCAGCACCGATGCCTGGGCATTGGGACCCTCTGGATGCTGGATAATGCAGTATAATAGCCAGTGACTTTGTGCTAGGGCCAGGGCACATGGTAGTCGACAGTCATCTGGGCCATTCTGTCCATGCTTTGCCACAAGCAGTCTAGGTAGTGGAAAGACTTTGGGTGTAGATTCAGGAAATGGGGGTCTTGTGGCAAAACGTACTGCCTGCTTATATAATATAGATTCTTCTACTTATTTACCATCAGGATCCTTATATTGTTGAGCTGGAAATGAAACTAAACTAACAAAATATGAATTCCTAGCCTCCCTTGAAAAGCGAAAGGTGGCCACTAAGATACAACCAGGAACCACTGATTGGGTGGGCTTCTTTAAAGACGGCAGGTTCCCGGGGCGCCTGAGTGGCTCAGTCGGTGAAGCGTCCAACTTCGGCTCAGGTCATGATCTCACGGTTTGTGAGTTCGAGCCCCGCTTCGGGCTTTGGCTGACAGCTCAGAGCCTGGAGCCCGCTTCAGATTCTGTGTCTCCCTCTGTCTGCCCCTCCGTTGACTGCACTCTGTCTCTCGAATTGTCTCAAAAATAAATAAACATTAAAAAAAAAATTAAAGACGGCAGGTTCCCCCCGGGAGGGTACACTTCACTTCCTTTGCTCCTTCTTCTTCTTGCCTGAAATGTGCAGCTGATGGCTTAGGGCTTTGGCAGCCATTTTATGGCCATGAGGTATAACCTCTTGGAAGCCAGTGTTCAGGATGGGCTGCCTACCCTCCTCTAGACTTCATGTTATGTGAGATAGGATTAACCACCCCCCCTCTTGTTTACACCACTGGTAGTCTGGATCTCGGCTGCTAACAACTGAATGCCAAACTAAAACAGAAATGACCACCCACACCTACCATTTATTTCTGAAAGACTCTGGGTAAGTCATTAAATGTCTTTGAGCTTCAGTTTCCTTACCTCTACAATGGGAATAATAATTCTGGTTTTGCCTTGTAAACGTTATCTCTGACTTCTAGGGCCTCCTCACAGGGCTTCCGTCTGAAGATCAGGTGGTTTTTGTATCTGAGCGGTGGCTGCCTCCCTACCATTGTTGGGCCAGGTAATTGTTCCTGGACGAAGGCATGTGCCTGCCTTCCAACTTCAATGGCTTGCTCAGGGCTGTTATAAAGTCCCCTTGTGGGCTTCCATTTTCTAGAGACACAATAGCTTTTCCTGGCTCGCCCGGCCTCGCCCCTCCTTGCTGGGTGCAGAGACGGCTGCTGTTTCAAGCTGCTGAAAAGGAGGCTTCAAAGAGCCCCATGTTGGCCCCTCTTAGGCTCTGACTCATAGAAACATTTCTGGAAATCCTCAAAAGCCTTATTAATCTGTTAAGACGTCCCAGAGCGGGAGTCTAGGCACCCTATTTCCAGGGCTTTTCAGCAGCTTCCGCTGCCTCAGCTGCATTGTTCCTGGCGGTGTCTTGGCCCCTAATGGACTCTCTCTGAGGCAGGCCTGCTTTGGGCTTTGCCTGTGATTTCATCCCCTCTTTTCTTCTTCTTCTCTGTTGCCTTTAACTCTCAAAGTAAAGAAAGAGGTGACCTCTCTTCTTGGGCTGTTTATTCCTCTAACCTCGGGGGGTGGCTCTCTGCTTCACCCTTCCTCTCCTGGCATTTGGCTCTAGCTGGGTCAGGCACACAGGTGCCCGTATAGAATCTGGGGCCCATTTGGCTTTTCCTTCAAACAAAAACCTCTAGGGGCCTGTCATGCCTAGAGAAGAGTCCTGGGATCATCAGTAGCCTTTGCAAGGGACTTGCTGACAGCTGTTGGGCAGATAAGCTTTGGGTCTGCTTCTCCAACATCCTTCCCCACCCCCTACCCGTCCGGCTCTAATGCATCCCGCTGACCACCCTTCTGATATGCAACCTTCCCTGTGGTTGAAGGGGCTCTGGGGAGAGAGCCTGGGCTCTGTTCTTGGCTTCGACTCTCAGCTGGGTTTCCACTGTCTTAGTCTACATTCAGGGGATTTGACTTGATGACCAAGGTCTGGTGGCAGGCAGCTTCCAATGATCTCTCTCCTGGTTTTCAAACCTGTGTGTGTGTGTGTGTGTGTGTGTGTGTGTGTGTGTACTCCCCTCCCTCGAGTGTGGGCTGGACCTAGTGACTTGTTTCTAGGGAATAGAATATAGCCAGCCGGAGTGATGAGAGGTTAATCTGTAATTAAACTATGAAAGACTGTGACTTCTGAGTTCTGTCTTGCTGTCACCCACACTCTTTCTCTTGTCTTCTTGGCTGCTTACTTTGAAGAAGAAAGTTGCCATGTTGGAGAGACCCAAGTGGCAAGAACTAGGTGGCTGTTGGCCAACATCCAGTGAGGAACTGAGGCCCTCAATTCAACAGCCTGCAAAGAACTGGGTCCAGCCGAACTGGAGCTCTGAAAGCAGATCCTTCCGCAGGAAAGGTTTGAGCTGACTACAGGCCCGGCCAATGCCTTGACTGCAGCCTTCAGAGAAATTGATCTTGAAGCTGAGAACCCAGCTGAGCCATGCTTAGATTCCTGACCCATAGTGATTTTGAGATAATAAATGTGTATTGTCTTAAGCTGCTAATTTGGGGGTAATTTGTTACTCAGCAGTAGGTAACCAATACAGGTCTCTCTTAGCTTTAAAAAAGTCTGTCTTTGATTTGCTCCTTTATATTTAGACTCGAGCACTTAAACTTTCACATCTGTGAGCGACCTCTGTGGTTGCATTTGTGTGCACATACATGCACACATTCAAATCTATGACTGCCCGGGTCTCTTCACCCTTATTCCAAAAATATATTATCAGAATAAATGGAAGAAAGACATGGTTGAGATAAAGCTCTACTGAAGTGATTCTTGGTTGTCTATTAGTAACCTAAGTAAAAATTTGAATTTCTGCCAGAACCCAAAATGCCAGAAGGGGCTTGACCAAGGAGGCCGTGGGGGTCTCTGGGCATCTCTGATAATTCAGTTCCTTACCTTACCATTTCAACGCTTGACTTAAGCTTTCCTCCTCTGAAAAAAATTACCTGACTTCTCCAGCGAGAGTTACTGTTCCCTATCTGAGTCCCACATCCGTTCATATTTCTATCACAGCACATATCACGTTATATTTTAATTATTTGTGTGCTCCCTCTTCACTCTCTCTCCCCCCAAGCCCCCCCAATCCAGGAAGCTCAGAATGCAGTGCTGTCTCGAGGAAATCATCCAGGATTTCACAACCTTAATCAGAAGCAAAATCTAAAACCCTCTGCACCCCCGCCCCCACCCCAATGTTCTGGGAAGTCAAAGCAGAGCAATTTCTCCAATCTAGGAAGCAATAAAGAAATGTATTTATGAACTAGCCTCTATCTAAGGGAGGGAATTTATATCTCTTCATGCTCTTGTTGACAATAATAACTGATTGCTGCATCAATGCGATGCAATATAATTTAAAAACTCTCTAAAACAAGGATCAGGAAAACGACTGGCAGGGACTGAGCCGTGCCCACCTTCGGTGTGGTGGCTGAGCCCTGGGCCTGCTAATGCCCCGACGCGATGGGAACACAGCTCTGGGAGCACCTGCAATCTCATCTTGTTTCTTCCCCAGCACCGGGGAAGAAAAGCAATTTGTTTGCTCTCATACTCTAAAGATGAACTTCCTGTGCTCAATCAAACATTATTATCCCAATGTAAGTCAATTTACCTTTGAATTTGAAGGCTATTTTCTTCCTAAATGGCTAATTATGGGAGATAGATGGCTGTAAACAGAAGCCTTCTACTTCGCCACTCAGCCAGTCCTTCTCCCGGCTCTGGCACCTGAGAGAAACGGGGATGTTCGGCTTTCCCACCTGGTCTGGGCTGCCCGCGCCCAGTCTCCTCTGTCACCCTACAAGGCCACGTATCCTCTCACCTTGACACCTGTTCCGAGGTTCATCTGCCTCCTGCTGATCCCCAAATCACAATTTCCCCTGCTGCGCTCCCTTTGTGGAATTTGTTCCCTGGTGCCCACCTCCCCTCCAAACGCAACCCATCTTCTGGGGCAGACAAGAGATGGCAGAATTCGGAGGAAAGAATGGGGAGTGAGGCATACCCTGCGTGTGGGCCACACCTTCTCCCTCAGCTCACAGCAGTCTCCTTTCAGTCTGCTCTCTCTTTACCCCAGGTCAACATGGCACACAGTAGGTGCCCAATAAAAGCCGGCGCCTTCCCTCCCACGTCCGTCCTTCGTTCCTTGGCATCTGCCCCCACCCCCCTTAAGGACTCTGCATTAAAAGTGGCCACCTTGGCCAGAGAACTGTGCACAGGGACGGCAGGAGTCTTAGGAGACAAGGGATCCTGTGTGCCTCTGAGAGGAAACAAGGTCACCGGAGGTTGCCTCTTTGATTCTCCAGGCAAAGTCTCGGAAGCAGACCAGCTCAGCACAGCAGGGCGGCGGCCTTTTCCTGTTGCATGATCAACACCACGCAGGAGCTAATTGAATGGCTGGGTTTGTTTACCGAGATGAGGAATGGCTCCCCTCCCTCTTCACAAAACAAAGTCTTTCCCCAGGAGCTGTGGCAAAGAGGTCAGCCCCGGCAGCATTTCTGTTTGCCTTTTGATGAATGCGGGAATTGGCTGCTCTGAGTAAGAGCTCATTGTGTGTGCACTGTCAGAGGTGGCTCCAGCCGGGAGACCTTAGCCCTGGGAGCTTTTTAGGGTTATGGAGCTTGTGGTGTGTGGGGTTATTCGGGAGGCAGTGCTCCTTCCAACTCCGCTCCCCGGGCCTGGCCCTTGGCCCTCTGTACTTTCGGCCGCAGATACCAAAATAATAGCAAACTTGCCTTTGTCAAGTGCCTTGTGGATTATACAGCACCTCTACAAACATTATCTCATTTGATCCTCACAGCCATACTATGAAAACGTCCTCATCAGATAGATGAGGGATAGGCTCAGAGAGGTCAAGCTCTTCGCCTGAAGTCACAGAGCTTGTAAGTGACAGAACTGAGACCTACATCCGGGTCTCTTGACTTCAATGCCTCTGATGTCTTCATTCTCTGGCAGTTGCCTTGCAGAAAGGAGGGGACGAGGCTGCATGATCAAGGTGCAAATGTCACCCTAGCGTTGGGCCTGAATCACTTGGGCTGTGTTCCAACTTGCGACCCTCACTTGTACCTTGGAACCATAACCTTGATATACTTATTTACTCTAGGCTTTCCGTTCAGTCTGGGGCAGTTCACCGGGGCTGGACGGACAGGCATGAGTGGATGAGCTTTCCAGGAAGTGCTCTAGGAAAGTTTGAGGCCGTGCTGAGGGTCAACCCAAGTGTGGGGCAGGCCTCTCTCACACAGCCATGTCTGCAGGGCCCTCAATAAATGATTATTGAGGGTCTGACTGGGTGAGGCATAGGGACCAGTAAGAGATACTTTCTCTACTGGGTTAGACTCTGAGAAACCTACTTTGTGCTTCTCCCCACTTACTCCTGGTCACCCAGCAGGAGAGGGCGTCTGGCGACATTCTGAGGAGGGAATCCATTTTGCATTGGATAGATTGTCATCTTGAGACCCCTCTACATATTTCCAGAGCTGCTAAGCCCTATGCCAGGGTGAGGATACGGGGGCTCCCCGTTTAGCTTAGCACTTTGATTAAAACAATAATTTCAACTGAATACCGATGGGCAGGCAGGTGGGGGCTTATGCCGGCTCCTGCTCCTTCCTGGCATCATCTCATAGCGGAGAAATATCTTCCTCCCCTGTGGTGAGAGTCCTAATTCCTGATAAATCAGGGAGCAGGAGCCACCCTGGAGCCTAGGGCAGGAGAGGTCATGGGAAGGGGTAGCGCTGGGGCCAGGTGTTGACATGCACCAAGGGCAGGGGGCCTTGACAAAGCAGAGAGGGACGTAGAAGGGGAGAAGAAGGCCCAGAAATATCAGCAAATGGCCCCCATCCAAGCCCCACCTCTGTTTCCTTTTCTCCACAGACATGATGGAGAAGAAGGAACATGGGGTCTCGGCTGGGTGAGCCACTGGGCTGGAGCCATACATCAGAGCACACGAGGCCAGGGAGTAGGGACAGGTCCTGCAGTGCCCCCAACGCAGAGCTCTTACCCAAGCCCCCCGAATAGACACCCCTCCTCCCGCTGGCCCCAAGACCAGCTGTACAGCCCTGTGTTCAAGATGAGTTTGAATTTGCGGAGATGGCCGATTGGCCGGAGACTGTCATGATTTGTATCGCCCATCTGATTTTTTTGTTTATTTGGCCTTTTCCCTTCCTCCTTCCCTTCTATCCATCTATTAACATTTATTGATAATCCATCACATCAGGCAAGATGCGAGGCAGTGGAAATAAAAGGTGAATAAGCTACAGCCCCTGTCCTTGTTCTGTCTCCTCTGGGTGTCCAGCATTATAACGACTGTATTTCTGGACCACAAATGAGGACACGGAGGTGACAAGGGTGAGTGCACATAGGGGAACAGGCATGAAGACCATCCGTGAAAGTATGAGACATGCTGTTCCTCACCGAGGATAAGAGCAGTTCAATAAATACCGGCCCCACTGCACTCTTGCCTAGCAGTTTTGCTATTCTTTAAGAACTTGAAGATCCATTTTTGTGAAACACCTACTGTGTGCCAGGCCTGCACCAGACAATCTGTGCAGAGCGCCTCCTCTAGCCTCCCCTGCGGGCCTGCAGAGAACTCACCGCACACATAAGGAGGGGGCGTCCAGTGACCAGTCAGGGGTAGCACCGTCCTTGCTGGCCAGTCCTGACATCTGCGCTCCTCGGTGCCACTTCGGTGGCCAGAGGCTTCCATCCCGTGGCCACAAGGGGCAGGTGGCAGGGCGTGCACAGCATACTGCTTGGACCCCTAGTGCACCTGGGCACGGGTGTGCCCAGGCGTCCGTGCTTGGAACTTAATAAAAGACCTTCAAGATGAGGTGAAGTCGGGAAACAGCACTAGACGCAGGGTCAGGGGCCCAGGCACTCAGCCTGGAGCTGTCACTTGCCAACTTCGCAAGCTCACTAGTGTTACGTGACCTCTCTGCGCCTCCTCCCATCATGGGGGCAAAAGGGAAAGCAGACTGATGTGATCTCCCTCGCAGCAGGACTTAGGAGAAGCAAAGGAGACGGCTATGTAAAAGCGCTTTGAAAATTGCAAAGTGGTGGATGTGATTACTATTACTGCTTCTCCAACATCAGCTAAGACCTGTGGTCACAGACACAGGCCCGGGGCGGTCCTGCCGTGTCAACCCTGTTTTTGTTTTTTAAAATGTTTATTTATTTAATTTTGAGACACATACAGGGAGGGAGCAGGGGAGGGGCAGAGAGAGGGGGAGACAGAGAATCCCAAGCAGGCTCTGGGCTGTCAGAGCGGCTCGAACTCACCAACTGTGAGATCGTGACCTGAGCCGAAATCGAGTTGGATGCTTGACCGACTGAGCCCCCCCAGGTGCCCCCCTGTTTCTCACCCTTCCTTCTCTTACCGCTTCTACTCAGTTCCTCCCACCCTCTTGCCTCTTCGCATCCCTGGTCTCCCACCTGCCCTGACTGCGGTCCCTGTGGATAACTCTAGTCACTGACTGCAGTGGCCCCGAAAGCTGGGACCCCACCCAGCCATGTGTCCAGTGGTGCCTTTAATGTCGTCAATCAGGGGCCCAGCAGGCAGCTTCATCTCTAGGGGCAGACAGTGTGAATGATGGAGTGCCCCTGGTCTCCAGGCCTCCGGCCACCTGGGCCTCGGATTCCTGAATCAGAGGGATGCCAGAGGGAGAAGTCACGTGTTGAGTGCTGTCAGGGGGGTAGCGTGGGGGCTCAGGCTGGGACCCGCTTCATGGGAAATGACGGATGACATATAGGATGCCAGAGGGAGGCCTAGCCCACACTCAGCAGCTTGGAGCATGCAAGAAGGGGCTCCGCTCACAGCCTGCGCCCGACACTTTATTTCCCGGAGACAACCAGCGCGTTTTAATAATGTCTACTTGGGTTAATGAAAGTTGTCGGTTTCACTTAATGGATACATCACCATTCTTGGCCATACATATCTGTCACGCTGGGCCTGGAGTTGTGCATCCCTGCCCAGGAGAGCAGGCATGTTGGGAGCGGGGTGGCGGGGTGCAAACACCGGGCGCCTTAGTGGAGAGCTGAGGTCTGGGACCTCAGGAGGACAGGGTCCCTCTTGGGAGTTAGGCAGAGCCCTTCCTCTCACTGCACCTTTCCTCCAGGGCCAAATCCGAGGCACACAGGCAGAAGGGAGCCCCCAGAGAAGCTTGCATTCATCTTTTGGCTAGGGGAAAGCAGGAATTTAGACTGTCCTTTTGGAAGGGAGCATCCGGGGCTAAAATCACCAAGCGGGCTCAGGCTCCGAACTCAGGCCGACTTGGGAAGGCATCCCAGTTGGCTGCTCGTCATCTCTGTGACTTTGGGCTGGTTGTTTAACCTCTCTGAACCTCCACTGCTTTAGCTGTTGGGAGGGAGGCAGTGACAGCACTTGACCGACAGGACCGCGGTAAGCATCCCATGACCTGGTGCAGGCAAAGCTCTTAGCACACTGCCTAGCATATGAAGCACTCGAGTCAGGGCCAACAATAATAAATTTTAGAATGGTATTTTAGGAAGAAACAGCTCAGCCTAATATTTACAAGCATGGACTCTGGAGCTAGACCCCCTGGGTTCAGATTTCGGGTCTAGCACTTATTAGCTGTGTGATGTTAGACAAGTGACTTAACCCTTCTGTGCCCCAGTTTCATCATCTGTGAAACACAGGAAAGAAATAAGACCCATCTCCTAGGGTTACTGTGGGGACTGAATCATTGAGACGTGTGAAAATCCTCTAGAACAGGGCTGGGATATCGTAATGAAACTTTCAGAATTATCCCTATCATCATTGCTGATTTCACAGGGCCAGGGGGAGGAGAGTCCGGGCTCCTTGGGGACCACCTTTGCCATTTCACCACCTAAGAGTAGTCACATGGCGGAGCGGATCAAGTCTGAGATCCCAGACACTGCAGTGTGTGTGGGGGTTGGGGGGGGGGAGCAGGGACCAGACAACTCCAGACTGAGTTCCCAAGCCCAGTGACTTGGTCCAAGGTTGGCAGTGAGGGGAGGGAACCCAGGAGGCCCGTTTAACATTCCGGGGACATTCTTCTCTGGCTAGAGGCCTTAAAGCTTCCCTGAACTGCCACGCATCAACAGGCTTGCTTTCCTCTGAACTGTTATTTTTTTCCCCCCTCTAAATGCTTAGACCTCGAAGAAGGGAAGGATTTGGGGGGGTGGGGTAGGGAGACCTTGTGGGGTGGGAGGAGGGAGCTCAGACCAACACGGCAGGCAGGTAATTTCTGGCGGAAGTAAGCAGTTTAAGAACCTGTCTGCCACAGCCTGCCATTCTAGGGCTTTGTAAATTACGACGCCGAGCGTTTACTCAGTGAGCAGTTAGGCCCTTCCAAGGGGCTCTCCTGGGTGCCCGTGAGCCAGCCACAGGGCTCGTCTGGGGCTTGGGGGTAGCTGGTGCCTCCCAGGAGGCCATTCGAGTGGGAGGGGGCTGTGGCAAGGGAGCAGGTGGGGTCTCTGGCTCCACAGCCCAGGGGAGCGATGTAGTCACTCAGCTGTGATTTTCCTTTTACAGGAAAGGAAACCAAGGCTGGGCTGGCAAGGTGGTCGCCTCCCTTTATCACATTGAGGTGTCAGACCGAGTGGGTTTGTGATCGTCCGCACCATTTTCTGATGCAACTGTGAACACTGCTTGCTGGCTGGGAAAGGAGCTGAAGGCCAGATCTGGAGGGAGAGGCGAGGAGGCTGGAGTTTGCTGACCAAAACCCTCGTCCTCCACTGGAGGGAGCAGCCTGTCCACAGGTGGGGCTGTCCCTGGGGAGCAGGAACTCCGCTCCTGCACGCACGCCTGCAGAGAAGCGGCCCTCTGTGTTCAAATAACTGTTATTGCCATTATTAATTGCTCACTGTTATTATCCTGTAGGCATTAAGTGGCTTCCCCTGTCCTTAGAGTAGGAATGATGAGAGAGCGTGGGGCAAGCTGAGGGCAAGGTACAAGCTAATACCCCTCCACGCCCACCACCCAAGTGGAATAGGTGTGATATTCCCTGGACACCCCTGGCTCCCCAAGAACAAAGGAAAGGGGTTCAAGTGGGTAATGTGGGAAACTAAGGCAAATGAAAAATTAAATTCCCTTACTGCCTGCAGCCCATTGACAAGTCCTTGAAACAGGCAGAGTGACCTCCCTCCAGGAGCTCAGCTGCCTCGAGGATGACGCTTTGTTAGGGGCAATAGGGAAACTTGGCTTAACATTATCCTGACCCCCCCAGGATCCTGCGAGTCTACTTTAACATATAAAAATTCCTTTGGAAACTTCCTTTATCTCAACTTCCCCAAGACATATGCTGGCAATCATACTCCAAGCTTATGGCCTCCTGCTATACATCTGAAGGGTCTCGTGACTGAGGTTTTACTAAACGGTAATAAACGGGGTTTTCCTAGCAACAGCTAGCCCCTCGAGGTCCTGGAAACCTTGCTTCCAAAATTCCTTAGAGATTTACCCTGTCCCTAAGCTCCTCCCAACCTGAGGGTATATAATCAGTTACCTGTCACAACCCAAGTGTAGCTTTCTCTGCCCACGGGCTCTGTCCCCATGCTTTAATAAAATCACCTTTTTGCACCAAAGACGTCTTCAAGAAGCCTTTCTTGGCCGTTGGCTCCGGACCACCCCACCATCACCCCCAAGCCCCATCAGTAACACTCGAGCAGCGAGGTCAAAACAAGGCTTTACTCCTGCAAGACTCTGATCATCTGTCCCTCCCTGAGGGTCCTCGGCAGTTAGCCATTTTACAGACAGAGAAACTGAGTCTTCCATTCCTTGCTTAATTGAGGGCCGAATCCACCTGGATGGGCCACCCCTCCTTTCCCTTCAGGAAAGTTCTAGCCCTGCTGGGGGCACAGGTGAAGGGAGAGGGGTGCTGCCCTCCGGAGCGTGCAACCAATAAGGGCCCAAAGACAGGACTGTCAAGATCATCACCCACTGCAGGACAAAAGCCACCGCGTCGGAAAGGAACCCAGCCCCAGCGCAGCAAACACCGGGGCCAGGAGGTGCCACTGAGGTCTCTCCTAAGCCTTTCTTGCCAGCCCATTCACCTGCCAGGCCAGTGTCTTACCAACCGGGAGATAAGGGTAGGTGTCTCTGCTCCATCCATACCACCGCACGGGACAGGGAAGGCCCCGTGGAGTCTGAGCTGGGTGCCAACTTCCAGGAACACGGATGGGGGTGGGGATGGGCGGTGCTGCTCCGGGTAGGCGGGAGAGAAAGGCTGGAGGCTTCTGAATTGGGGTGGGGGGTGGGAAATGGCTTAGAAGCCCCCATGGGAGCCTCCCCTCCACTGGGCAGGCTGAATAACAAAGGCATTTGTGAAACCTAATTAGCATAGCCTTAATTCCTGACTTCCTGTGTATGTGTGTTTGTGGGGGGGGGGGGCCTCCTCTAGCCCCAGGCTATCGAACTGAATTAAGCTGCCTAAGATCACCTCATTAAATTCACTAACCTTGCTCTTCGACTGGCTTTAGCCCCTGGTGCCCTTCCTGTGTCTGTGGGCGGTGCACGTCTGGCTTTACTAGAGTTTGTTCTCAGGCAGGTATTTTAGGAACACACCCCTCCCCTCCTCCAAATGGCCTTAATCACAGCTGCTTTTTTCTGAGCTAGTAATCACCCTGAACTGGTCCATCCACACAGCCTCTTGGCTCCTACTTTTTCCTCCTGCCTAAGGGGATGGTGGTCCTGGGTGGTACAGGGAACTCAATCAGGAAGGGGAGACCCTGGGCACACTTGCAAGCTGGTAACTCGCGCATTTGCAGTTTCCGGGGCCCTAACCGCAGTGGTGCATGGAGTGTGCTTCTGGTGCAGGGATGGGCGGTGGGTATGCTCAGTGGCGAGACTGATGCCCGAAGCAGGAAGGAGCACAGGGCTAGTGGCTCCTGAGCCAGGCGAAGGATGCTCTGAGCCCCTGATAAACAAATGATCACTGTTGGGGTACGCAGCAGAAACCCTCGGGCAAGGGGGTCAGTTATGGACGAGAAATGCAATTAGTATTATAGGAGAAAATCTCCTACATGGAAAAATCTCCCATGGAGACAGGGCTAAAGTTACTGCCAACTCTAACTCCACATTTAATTGGGCTAAATTGAGGACTGGCCACCCCTCCTTCATGTGCTGCTGAGGCTGGGACCCAGGAGGGGGGCTGGGAGGAAGCTGGCAGCTTCTGAGAGACCCTGGGTAGCTTCCTTAATGTCTCCCTTTTAGCTTCTTGCTAAGGGGGCTGATGGGGTCTTCCCTCCCTCCCTCCCTCTCCCCCCACAGCCCCTTACCGCACTCCGGGGCTGGAGGCTGGGTTAATTGCATATTGTTTATGTAGCATTCATTACTTATGATTTCCTTTTGTCTATCCTGAGTGTGATAGCATGGCTAGCTGACGGGAGTTCTTCCTGCCTTGCCTTGGGAGGAAAGTTCCTTGTCACCCTACCTGGAGTGACCTTGAGGCCAAGAGTGGCTCCCTGTCAAGGCAAACGCTGGGGCACAGGCTTGGAGAGAGGGGTGGGTGACTGTGTCTGAATGTGCCTGAAATTGAGGGGACAGCTTCACCTTTAGCTCAGCTCCTTGGGGGAACCTCCATGTAGGCTTTCTTGTGTTAAGTTCAGCTGGGTGGAGCTGGGAAGGAACTGGGATCTAGGTTAGCGTGTTCCAGTGGTTCTCAACTTTGGCTGCGTGTTGGGAATCATCTGAGAGCTTTGACAAATACTGACAACTGGTTCTCTCACTGAGATTCGATTTGACTGGTATGGGGTTAACTCCAGATGAGAATTTCAGAAGCTCCGCAGGTGATTCTAAAATATAGCAAAGGTTGAGAACCACTGTTCCAACTCATTGTGACCATTTTTTCTGTTAACCAATACTAATAATAGCTAATATTAACGATTACTATGTGACAGGCATAAAGATAAGATTTTTATGGAGGTAGTTTCAGCAAATCCTCAGAACCCAATGTCGGTGGAAGATGCTATTATCATTTCTGTTTTACAGATGAAGAGGCTGACACTCAGGGAAGGAGGTAACCTGGCCCAAGGTCACACATTTATTCAGTTGCAGAGCTAGGCTCGACTCCAAAACCTGTGGTCTTAGACATTTATACAACACAGCACCCCACTTCAGAAGAACATTCAAATGGTGGCAAGAGAGTGAAAGGCATTTTGATGGCCCATCTGTAAGAGGATTTTGTTACGGAGTTTCCTAAGCAACGCTTCATATTCACAAATGAACCTTTGGGCTCTGAGACAAAAGGGATATACTTTGGGCAACAGGGTACGCTGGTGATGTGAGAAACTGATGTAGGGGTCAAGGGCAGTCTCCACAGATGAACCACTTGGACATATTATTTTAAATAAAAGTTACTTAAGAAATACTGGTGCAAGGACGCTCAGTCTCCCCGGAAGGCAGAAAACAAATCTCCCATATGAAAATATCCTCCCTATACGAAGAAGTAAAAAGACATCTTTATCGCCAGAAAGAATGACTTTAAAGTAAAAAAAACAAAACAAAACCAGAAACGAAAACAAAACTGCAGAAATAAACCTTGTTATTTTTTTACTCATCTATTACCTCGGTCCAAACACCTGTTTTCCTTATCCTGTAAGTTCCTCACAAACGTACTGCCTCGGCCTAAAAGGTATAAAACCTGCCCGTCTCGATCATTTCCTTAAATCTCGGTTTCACGACTGGCCTCCATGTGCACGTAATACAGTTTTGGTTTTTTTTTTTTTTTTCCCCTCCTGTTCATCTGTCTCATGCAAATGTAATTCTCAGTCCAGCTGGAAGACTTTGAGGGTAGAGAAGAATGTTTCCTTCCCTTCACTGACCACCATGTACTCACTGAGAGAGAATATTTTCGATGCGACTCTGTGGGCTGCAAAGCACCTGACAAATACGAGGCTCCGGTGCTATCATCAGACGGGGGACAAAGGGGCCAACAAGAGCCTGGAGGGGCCCTGACTATGGACGGGGCCAAGGGAAAGAGGAAGCGGCTGTCCCTGTGGTCACCTGGAGGGTCTTTATCTCTCTTGGAGCCATTTCCTTTACGGCCATGTGAGGCCACCTCAGTGGGCTCTCTGGCTCATGCAGGCATGGGCAGGAGCTTCACCCTCAGGGAGCAGAGAGTATCAGTTCCTCGCACAGCCTAAGATGCCCTTGGACCTCACAGCCAAACGGGGCAGGGGTTTGAAGGCTGGGGCTATTGGCCAGAGAGCTCCAAGATCCAGGAGGAGCCCAGACACGTCTTACAGCTTCAGACGAGCTGTGATGGAGGTGCTAGAGGGAGAAAGCCGGCTGCCCTAGGGCTGAGGGCAGGTGCGGGGTGGGCGGGGATGCTCACTGCCCGTGGTAAGGTCTGGGTCCACTTCTTCCTAGCCATGGGAACTTGGGAAAGTGTCTTCACCGACGTCCAAATGGCCTTGTCTGAAATGTGGCGGTAACAACGGGAGCTCTCTCCAAGGGTCAGGGGAAAATTAAATGGAGTAACACATGGAACATACTTAGCCCTGTTCTTGGCCCACCGTGCTCAATGATACAACAATACTGGCTATTGTTATTGTCGTTAGCATCACGGAAACCTTCTCCATTACTTTCCTTCCACAGCCTGTTAACACGTTCTGCTTCTGGCACCTTTGAGGGATAATGGCTTGTGTAGGTTTAGGCTCCTTGCGGACTTCAAGAGTGGTTCTCTATCTGATTGATTCCACAGCCTGTGTTCTCTTTGTGTGTACCCTTGCTGAGCACATACACTGAAGCCACATTCCCTTTCAGCCACGCGTCTTCAAACTGGACCCTGGGGACAACAGGCCGTCTTCATGTGCCTCCCCTCACTGTCCTCATTCTCACTTTACCATTTTCTGCCTCCCCTATCTCCCTTGAAGCTGTGGCAGACAGAAGGACGTGCCCGAGTCCAGATGCTTTAACAGAATCAGCCCGGATTTGCCTTCCTGTGTCCTTCCCCTAAGTATCCCACAGTTGGTTGCTCTTTGGGATGTATGCATTTGGGTGCTTTTTGTCCATGGACTGCTTTTCTTTTCTTTTCTTTTCTTTTCTTTTCTTTTCTTTTCTTTTCTTTTCTTTTCTAAGTTTTATATATTTTGAGAGAGAAAGAGACACACACACACACACACACACACGAGTGAGGGAGGGGCAGAGAGAGAGGTGGGGGGACAGAGGCCCTGAAGGAGGCTCTGTGCTGAGAGCACACAAACCGGTCAGACACTTAACCAACTGAGGCACTCAGGCATCCCCTGACAAGACGAGAAGACCACGGTGGACTCCCATGCTCTCTGCATGCAGGTCAGGACTACATCTTCTCCCCCCACCCCCACCATTCTCCATAGATAAGCCAGTGGGATGCTTTGGGGACAGATCACACCTCAGCTTGACATCAGCCAAGGCTAAAGACCCAAGTCCTTAGAGACAGGCCCCTGTTGTCTCTCTAGAACCTGTCATGTCCCTCTGTCCTTCTCTGGTGCCTGCGGCCACAGGGATCTTTGATTCCTTAACATGCCTGCTCTACCCCACTCAGATCCCCCACTCCTCCGGGAAGGCTCCCCCACCCCAGGCCCCGTCACACACTCTTATTTCACCCGGGATTCGTTTTTACCTCTCTCGTTGCTCTCTCATTCTCATTCACCTCTCTCATTTGTAGTTGAGCAATTATTGTGGATTTGGTAAACTCTCTCCCCTCCACTGGAATGTGACTCCAAGAGAGTGAGAGTGTCTCTGTGTGTTCACTACGGTGTCACTGGGGCCCGGGCGCGCCAGGCATCTAATAAATGCTCCATCAATTTTTGAATAAATAAATACATGTTTGGATTAATTTGGATTAATTTTCTCCATCTTATCCCTGTTCTCACTATGCTCCCCTATTATCTGGCTCTGCTACGGTCTGGTGCATGTGGGAGTACGTTATTGGAGATAGTTTGTTTTTGTTTGTGTTTGTGTTTTTTTAGTACGCTCGTTTAAAAAACAAGAGATCGTTCACGTAACTGAAATTCGCCCTATAGAAATGTATGGCTCTGTGGGTTTTAAGTATATTTGCAACATTCTGCAACCAGCACCATTAACTAATTGCAGAATATCTGCAATGCCCTAAAAATAAGCCTGTGCCCATTAGCAGCCACTCCCAACTCCTACCCTGCTGTTGGCGACCGCTAACCTACTTTCTGTCTTAATGGGTTTGATTATTCTGGACATTTCATAGAAATGGGATCATACAACATGTAGCCCTTTTGAGACTGCCTTCTGTCACTTGACATAATGCTTTCAAGATTCATCCATATAGTAGTATGTATCAATGCTCCATTCCTTTTTTTAAAGTTTATTTATTTTTGAGAGAGGGAGAGAGAGAACGAGCATGAGCAGGGGAGGGGCAGAGAGAGAGGGAGACAGAGAATCCCAAGCAGGCTCTGTGCTGACAGCGTGGAGTGCAATGTAGGGCTCAAACTCACGAACCCATGAGATCATGACTTGAGCCGAAATCAAGAGTCAGACACTTAACCGACTGAGCCACCCAGGTGCCCCAATACTCCATTCCTTTTTATGGTTGGATAATATTCCACTATGCACACAGCACATCTTGCTTATCTACTCATCAAGAAATGGACATGTGAGGGGGGCCCGGGTGGCTCAGTCGGTTAAGTACCTGACTTTGGCTCAGGTCATGATCTCAAAGTCCGTGAGTTCAAGTCCCACGTCGGGCTCTGTGCTGACAGCTCCGAGCCTTCAGCCTGCCTCGGATTCTGTGTCTCATTCTTTCTCTGCCTCTCTCCCACTCGTGCTCTGCCGCTCTCTGTCTCTCAAAAATAAATACATGCAAAAAAAATTTTTTTTAATAAAAAAAAAGATGGCCATTTGAGTTTCTACTTTTCGGCTCTTACAAATAAAGCTGCTGTGAATGTTTGTGTAAAGTTTTTGTGTGAACAAACGTTTTCATTTCTTTTGGGTGTATACTCAGGAGTGCAATTGCTGGGTCACGTGGCACCTCTACATTGAACTTTTTGCAGAAACGTCAATTTGTTTTCTGGAAATAGTTTCATTTGTTTGTTTATTTATTAAATGAAGGGGATGGCCCAGTTTAGTAGTTCTTAATTTTTTATTTTTTATAATTTTTTAAAATGTTTATTTATTTATTTTTGAGGAGGTGGGGAGCAAAGAGAGAGGGAGACAGAGAATCCCAACCAGGCTCTGTGCTGTCAGCAAAGAGCCTGATGTCAGGCTCAAACTCATGCACTGTGAGATCATGACCTGAACCCAAATCAAGAGTCGGATGCTTAACCGACTGAGTCACCCGGGCACCCCATATTTTTGATAAAGAGCTCTTTTAGAATTATATTGAAAACCATGGAATCTCTTCATGTGTATGCGTGAGTGCACAGAATTCTGGGGGTTCAAGAAAGGTCAGAAATTATCTATGGATCCCAATTGTTCTGTGATTACAGGCTCACACACGGCAGCATTTTAAGGTTAGATTATTTTCTCAAACACTGAACTCCATCTACATTTTTGGCTTTTCCACATGGATATAGGAAATGGATAATTTGACTAATGAGTTCCGATCCATGTTCTGATTTCCATCTGGGATCGGAACATTCAGCAGCCAATCAGTCCCCTTAATTTTTTTCCGCCCACTCTCTAATCATCTGATTGATGTGCAATTATCTCCCTGTTTCGACACTTGCTTCCCTTTCTCATGTTTGCAATCTCATGCCAGATAACCTTCATTTTTTCCCATTTATTTTGTGTGTGTTGGCCACTGTTTGATATAATTATTTTTGCAATCATCTTCTATTAGGTGAAAGAATATTGCAGTAGAGAAAGAAGGAGGAAGAAAATAAATGCCTTCCCGACAAGTTCCAATATTTTATGTTCACAAATAATCTCCCAATATCAGAGCAATAATATTATTTTCTCAATGTGCATTTATTAAAATGTAAAGTAGCTCCATCACATTGGGAACTAAAACCCTTGCATTACCTTGGCCAGAAAATATCGCGTACTTATTTCAGATTATATTTCCGGAATTTTAATACTGTTCTTCTCCCCCTCCCCTCGTCCCCAGTAGCCTTTATCTCGCAGGGAAGTGAACCTGAAGGGTTGGTTTCCAAAGAGGCATTGCTGAATGCCCAGGACCTTAATTCGGTTTTAAGAATTGCTTTCGGTTCTTGATTTACAACGCGGTTCTTTCCTGTGTAATTCTTTCGGCTGAAAACTGAAGAGAGCTCTCCCTTTGAGGATGGCATTTTGACACCACATTCTAAGACCGGGGTACAGAGGTGAGGGAGGAATAGAGCAGACCTAGAAAGAGGACAGGGAATAACATGGGGGCGCTTAGGGGTCAGAAGAGCTAGGTCCATGATCTGTGTCTCCGTAGCGTCTAATGGAACACATGGGGGATTCTGGTTTGAAGCTGACATGTTAACCTCCAGGTAGCCTAGTGAAAAAGATACCAGATTGTAAGGCAGAAGCCAGAACTCCTAGTCCTGCTTTCCCCTCTGACTAGCTTTGTGACCTCGGACAGATCATTTCTGCTCTTTCGGTTATTTTTTCAAGGGCAAAAGAACAGGTGAGCTAGATGAATGGGTTTTTTAATCCCGGCTGTGTAGGAGAATGCCCTGGGGGAATCTGAAAACTATTTTGATAGTCAGGCCCTGAGATCAATTACATCGCAATTTCTCCCGGGTGGGTGAATGGGCCTTTAATAGAGACAATGTTGTCTCTATTAAACACGTCTCAGGTGATTGTCTCATGAAGCCCTGTCTGCCTGTCTCTTCTCAGCCCTGGTTCGGGCGATCTCAAAGTTTCCCCCTGGATTTCCGGTTGCCCGATGCTATGAGCTGGGGCAGTGATGCCTCACCAGTCAGAGTTGGTGAGACGCACTCACAGACAACTGGGCCACAATCTCTGGATCGCGATTAGGGGCTGGGGGGAGCCCAGGATGGAGCTGGAATGGAACTGAATTTCTCTCGGTATCAGGCCTGCCTTGGGGTGGGTGAATCTTCCTTTCTTTGTGGGCCTGTGGTGCTGGGCACATGGATGAGGCAGGGCTACTAAAACACCTCTTGTTCCTTGGAGAAAGGCAGGTAGAAAGATAAGGCGGGCTTATTATTTTTGGAGTGGAAGAGGGGGTTGTTTAGCCCAGAAAAGAGCGGACTTACAAGGACATGATTTGCGGTCTGCAAGTGGCTGAAAGGCTGTCATGTGGAAGAGGGATTGGAGTGATTTCAGATGCTCCAGGGGGCCGAACTTGGGGCAGTAGGTAGAGGGCTGGGAAATGGATTCTGTTGCATTATAAGGAAGAGTTGTTGTAATACAGAGCTGTGCTCCCATAGTCCCCATCACCTGCTTTTATGACTGCTGGCTCTACCTTGAGACGGTATCTTTTTCGTCTCTGTGGCCCTTGTACCTAATCCAGTTCCTGACATAGTCCTCAACAAATGTTTATGGTCATTTCTATGATTGTTGTTAATGCCCATTATGCAAAGCACTTTCCTTGCTTATTTCCTTTGACCCTTCCAATGCTTTAAGAGGTGGGTATATTTACTGCCGCATTCTACAGTTAAGGAAACCAGAGATTTCCAACCAGGGAGGTTACGTGCAAAATGTACAAAATCACAGCTAGTACGTAGCAGAGGTGGGCTGTGAACTCAAGCCTGTCTGACTTAAAACCTGCGCTCCTTCTTTTTTTGAGAGAGAGAGAGAGAGAGAGAGAGAATGAGAATGAACAGGGGAGGGACAGAGAGAGACAGGGAGAGAGAGAGAATCTTAAGCAGGCTCCATGCTCTGCATGGAGCCCCATGTGGGGCTCAATCTTACAATCTTGAGATCACGACCTGAGCCAAAATCAAGAGTCAGACACTCTACCGATTGAGCCACCCAGGCGCCCCTAAAACCTGTGCTCCTGTTGTGCTGCCCTGTCTGCCAGGGCCTGGAGTGGGCTGCCTATGGAGGTAGAGGGCTCCCCAACCCCAGAGGTATTCAGGTTGAAGTGACCTGGTTCTGTCATGGCTGAGTATGGACCCATTTAGAATGGACCCCGATGATGACAGCTCCAAGAGCTGGGCAGATTTCTGAAGTCTTGGGTCACCTGGTAACTGCTCCCATCAGCCCCTACCAGCAGGCAAGGTTTTGGCTTGGTCCAGAGGCAGAGCCTCACTCCCTTTGGCCACACAGGCCCCGCATGGACCTGTTCCCTCGGTGGCTGCAAGTCATTCTCAGGTGACAGGTATTGTGGTCTCCTCTGCCACCTGCCTGCTCTCCTCAACAAACCCCATCGTCACGTGTCAGGGGAGCAGACTCCTCTGCGTGCCCCTGGCAACAGGGCAGAATGGGGAGTGGCGTCTGGGTGTGTGGGGGGAAGACACACGGCTGCTCTGGCCATGAGACATTGTGTTAGCCTCTCCGTGATTGCGTAGCCGCATGGCTCAGGGTGGAAGGCAGAGGGTGGAAGCAGCTGATGAAGGAGGGAGGGCTCCAAGGAAGTCTGCCATTAGAGTGATGGTGTAGCTAAAGGCACAGGAACAATATTCCTGAGGTGGCATTGCCAATTAGTGGAAGGCTACAGGAGATGGAGGCTTGGGAGAATGGGTGGGAGAGGAGCTAGCATGGGGGGGGGGATGGGGGAGGGGAAGGAAGAGATGGTGAGGCTGGGGATTTCTTTAACGCCTTTTGTTCCCCAAAAGTTTATTTATTTATTTATTTTGGGAAAGACAGAGAGGGAGGGGAAGAGAAAGAGGGAGAGCGAGAATCCCAAGCAGGCTCCATGCTGTCAGCATGGAGCCCCAAGTAGGGCTTGAACTCAGAAACCATGAGATCGTGACCTGAGCTGAAACCAAGAGTCGGAGGCTTAACCCACTGAGCCACCCAGGTGCCCCAAGACTGGGGACTTCTTAACACAATGTGTGCTGCATTAAAGCTTGTGGCCTTCTTTCACGTGGCCAACATCAAGCCGCACGCAGAAAGAGGGAGTCTGGTAAGATGCAGTGGTGACCTTCCTGGTAGACCGGCTGGGCACAGAGGTGTCCCAGAAACTCCTCTGGAGGGGCCAGGAGTTGGCGGTGATGAGATGATAAGGACAGGGAAGGGAGTGAACGTTTGAGAATCTGGCACCAAAGACACGCTATCTCACTTGCGGCCGATCATAAACGGTTGGGATAGGTGATAGGATTGCCATTATATGGATGACAAAACTGGGGCTCAGAGGCGTCTGAAGATTAAATTACAAATACGAGTGAGAGAGTCTCATCTTCACGTGACTTAAACCCTTGTGTTCATTCCACTATATCGTACTCTCTTCCAGACGAGATCCACTCAAGGCAGCCCGGACTAAAGCTGGAGATTTGGGAGGGTGCTGTCTGAGGAGGCTCTCGTGGGCTAATAGCCCCATGGATTTTCCAAGTGAGCTCTGGGAGGAGGTCCTCCTAGCCCAGCCAGGCAGAGGCCACAGTCCCGGGGCACCTGCAGGATAGAAAGCTGCTCTCATCACCAAACAGACACAGATGTGGTCGGCGGGCATGCCGAGAAATTAGATGGCAGGTCACTGAAGGAACATGGCTCCCTTCTCTCATTTAACTCTGAGGGAGGAGGAGGAGCCCCAGATTTACTACAGAGGAGTCCAGAGCTTTGTCTAGGGCATGGGTAAGCTGATATTTAGAACAGAAATACAAGGCTGGGCATTCATTTTGATTTCTGTTTTTCAGAATTTACACTTAGCTGCTTTTAAAACTTATTTGCAGAGGCATATTATTTTCTCGGGAAATGAAAACACCCTCTAAAAATTCTTCTAGCTTGAATATTGCCCACAAATCAGCCTTCTTACCAAATGTTTATGGGTTGTCGAGCAAATGACGATGTGTAAGTGTCACTGCCATTGTGGAATCCCTACTAGATGTGTGGCACTGTGTTAGGTACATTACACATGGTATGCTTTTGAATATGCCTCACAACCCAGTGAGACAGGTATTTTTATTCTCAGTTTTTGGATGAGGAGTTCTGAAACCCAGAGAGATGAACTGACGTACCCAGAGTCGTCCACCACGAATAAGCAGCAAAACTGAGATTTAAACCCAGGCCTGTCTGACTTAAGACCTCGTGTTCTTCCCAGTCTGCGGCATGAGGCTGTGAAATATGCAAATGTCAGAACTAAAATCTAGAGTTCGGCTCAATTTACCTACCCAGTGGAAGGATCCTTCCCAGAGCATCCCTGAGAAGGGCTGTGACTTGATCTGCCCGACTCTCCTGGTGGAAGTCTCGTTAATTACCCCGTGGGGGTAGAAGTTTCAGTTTCATTAGATATTCAGGAATACCTAATAAATGCCTAAGATGTATCAGACACTATTCTGGAAGCTAGCAAGCCAGATAAGGGCCCGCTTCTTATGAATCTTGATTTCTACTTGGCGGAGCTAGGATCAGAAATTTAAAAAGTAAATAAACATGAGTTTCAGGTGGCGATAAATGTATCGGAAGTGATGGAACAGAGCAGCAGAGAGGGCCGGGGCGTGGGGACCACTTTAGGTTGGACAGTCAGGGAAGACCTTGCTAAAGAGGCGACGGCTGAGCGGAGACTGCAGTGACAAGAAGCATTCATCCTCCAGATTTCTAGGGGAGAGCATTTGGAGCAGAGCAACCAGGAGATGGCAAGGCTTTGAGGTGAGCCTGAGTTTGTCACATTAAAGAAGGCCAACGGCCTTGAGAAAAATCAAGTAGGAGGGGGATGGAAGGAGTGGAGGTTGGAGAGGAAGGCCGAGGCCAGATGGTCTGGGGCCCACCCACCATAGTGGGGGACTTGGGCTTTTGTCCTAAGTGGTGGGAAGCCATTGAGTGGGTCTAAATGGGAAAGTGACATTATCTCATTCATAATTTAGAAAGATGCTTTGTGAAGATCAGTTTGCAAAGAGGTGCTTCTAATTGTTGGGAAGATGATTCCTTCTCCTACTGACCAAACGTGGTTTTTCTAGTAATGACTCTTATACTAAGAACTAGAACAAAACCCCCAGTTGAGGCTCCCTCCCTCTTCAAATTTTTATCAGCTATCACATTTGCGTTCAGTGCTACACTTCCCCTGTTATTTCAGTTGTCGCTTGGATTCTAGACTCGCCACCATCTCGATCATTCCTCATTCACTAGTCTCTTGTTTGTCCAGATCCTCTTAAAAATGTGGTACCCAGGGGGCGCCTGGGTGGCTCAGTCGGTTAAACGTCCGACTTCGGCTCAGGTCACGATCTCACGGTCCGTGAGTTCGAGCCCCGCGTCGGGCTCTGGGCTGATGGCTCAGAGCCTGGAGCCTGCTTCCGATTCTGTGTCTCCCTCTCTCTCTGCCCCTCCCCCGTTCATGCTCTGTCTCTCTCTGTCTCTAAAATAAATAAACGTTTAAAAAAAAATTAAAAAAAAAATGTGGTACCCAGGATTAAACATCCATTAGACCAGCCCAGGATTCAAAGGGACTATTAATTCCATGGGCATCCACTAACGAAGAGTAGTAGACCAAATGTGTAAAGGGCAGTAGCTCTTTACGTGAGGCTTCTGGGTCCATGGACGGGGTCCACCCACCTCATTCACGATGGTGTATGTATGTGCACACACATATGCATTTCTGGGAAGAAACACTTTCAAGTCTCAAGTGTTGGTCACCCTCAAAAATAGAGAACCCCTGTTTAAAAAATTTTTTTTTTTAACATTTATTTATTTTTGAGACAGAGAGAGACAGAGCATGAACGGGGGAGGGGCAGAGAGAGAGGGAGACAGAATCTGAAACAGGCTCCAGGCTCTGAGTGGTCAGCACAGAGCCCGACGCGGGGCTCGAACTCGCGTACCGCGAGATCGTGACCTGAGCCGAAGTCGGCCGCTTAACCGACTGAGCCACCCAGGCGCCCCAAGAACCCCTGTTTTAAAAAGTTAAATCGAGGGATTTTGACACTAAGGAGAAACTACAATTAGCCTCTCCTCTAGTCCTACATTCATTCTCTTCCTGCCTGCTTCAAATGCCTTTTACAGGTCTCCTGATCTCTTCTTCCTGCCTCACACCCCACTTTAAATTCCTTCTCTAGCTTCTTATAAATCATCCAAACCCAGAGAATACAAGCTCGACTTTTTTCTTAGAGAAGAGACTAGCGAGGAAGGCTGTGTCCAATGGACAGATTGAGAACATATAAAGAAATGGGCATGGGGCTGAGGGTTCTTTTTTTTTTTTCCCCTGGACTCATAGATCTTTGGAACTGACCCGTGTGCCTGGCTTGCAGATTTCTTAAGAGCAGAGCACAGAGTCTGGTAAAGGGCTTGAATGTGAGCTCATGCAAAGGGCAAAGTCATCTTGAAAGAATTATTATTCATTTCCCATTGCAGTTAATTTTGGCCCCATCATCAGGGTTTAAATTCTAGTACCATATCATATCAAAGGGGAAAAAAAAAGTATTTGATGTACATGTTAATTACTGCCAAGATGTAGCTACTTAAATCAAGAGTTCAATCTTCATTTGACTATTTGGAACAGCTCTGAGTCGGGGATGGGGAGAGCCCCTTTTGATTTGGGTTATTTAAATAGGTGATGTGAACTTCAAGTAAAATGGCTTCCTAGTTTCTAAACCAACATTTAGAATTAGTACCCAGCTAAAGGAAAAAACAGGAAAATCAAGGTCCTCTAGGAATTCCCAAGCCTGCCTGTTCTATGAAGTGGGAGAAGGTAATGAATAATATAATTTTGTATGCTCAAAGGCTTGGATCTGTAGAATGATAGTGTAATGGCAAGTGAAATCTTAAAAGCATGTGAGAGGCTTAAAAAGTAGATCTACGTAGAAAATAATATACTATTATTTAAAAGCATAAATTGCCAAAATGATACTACTCTTGGATACACTCTTTATAAGAACCATGTTGGATGAATCCCTAATGTGCATTTCTTTTTTTACACCACAAAACTATAAAACCCATCGAAATACCGAGTTATTTGCCAAGTGATTAAATCATAGTCATTTATTACAGTTTTACTAGAACATTGTTTTCTTGCATTTCCAAGGCTTTATCACTTCAGATGCAACACTTTGCTCCTAATAATCCCTATTGATTTTACTATGTTACCTTATATTTTTAGATTTGTTTTACTGCCTTGCACTAAATTCTAACCTTAATGTGCTGTGTAAAATGAGATACATCATCACGTTTCTTAAACCTTACGAAGATAATTATCTTGTCCACCATGGGTGAAAAATGCTCATTTTTGGCTGTTGACAGACTTGGGGACCCAGGGGCGAGGGAAGTCGTTGGCAGTCCCTGGGGCTGTCCGTTTTGTTATTTCTGGAGTGGACAGCTCTGAGGTACTGTGCATGGGATGGCTGGGCACTGGTAGGTGTGGGGACGGGGCCCAGGTGCAGGTTAGAGAAGGTATCTGGGTTTGCATTTATGTCACTATTTTGCTATAGTTGCCAATCTCTCTTGGGGTTTGTGGCTCTTACGGTATCTTCAAAGTACTTTGCAGACAGTAATTGTTCACATGCTAGACTCTCCAGTGGAGAACTTCGTGTTCTTCAAGAAAGTCATTGCCCCTGTGGGTACTGTTTTAATTACTCTTCTTAAAGGTGCCTTCTGATGCTGTTGAAAATGGTGACACATTTTTATCACACGCTGAACTTTGAGTATCTATTCTCTGCGCAAAGGTTTTGCTGCGGGCGGGAAGGCAGTAGCTTGTTCTGGTTCTGAAGCGATGAAGCTACTGTTCCCTCTGGAGGGAGGGCAGCTACTGATAACCCCTCCATTAGGGCAGCAATCAGATGCCCCTGCGATCACAGCAAGATGTCACGTGCTCTCATCAGGACCAAGGCAATTAAGTTGGCAACTTCATTGCGCTTGAGGGGAGGCTACCTCCTTGATGCCCAGGACCTCAAATTCTGGAAGTAAGAAATAATCACAACAGCCACATTTTTTATTTTTTATTTTATTTTTTAAATTTTTTTAAACGTTTATTTATTTTTGAGACAGGGCATGAACGGGGGAGGGTCAGAGAGAGAGGGAGACAGAGAATCTGAAACAGGCTCCAGGCTGTGAGCAGTCAGCACAGAGCCCGACGCAGGGCTTGAACTCACGGACCACGAGATCGTGACCTGAGCCGAAGTCGGACGCTTAACCGACTGAGCCACCCAGGCGCCCCAACAGCCACAGTTTTTATATGCTAACTGCATGCCAGACACTGTTCTAAATACTTTATCTGTATTCATTCTTTTAATCCTTACAACAGATCTCACAAGGCAGATGGTATTTTGGGTCCCCATTTTACATTGAAGAAACTGAGGCACTGAAAGGGTATTTTGCACAAGTTCATACAACTAGGGAGTGGTGGATCCAGAATTCTAACCCGGGCAATCTGACTTCCAGAGTCCAGGCTCTTAATTAATTACATTCATACAACATTTATAGCTTACAAAGTATTACCCACTAATTATGTCATTTGATCTTCCTGACAACCTTTGGTTCCATTTTAGAATTAGAGGTAAGGTAACAGAAAAAGGCAGTCATTTGTCCACGGTGACACGGCCAAAACCCGCTAGCAGGACAGCTTTCTTGCTCTTTCCCTCTCCTAAACACACCTACAAGGTGGGGGGAAGACACATCAACATGTCCTTTAAAAGGGAAGCCAAGGGCCCCTGCACATGCAGTCTCTGCCTCACCGGAAATCATGTCCCTCCTTAACGGTGCATGAGGGAAGCCCCCTGGGGAGTGGCACTGGAGCAGCAAATGGCCTCAGGATGGATTATGCACAAATGGATCAAGGAGGGGGGGGGGGGATTCTTAGTTCCCTTGCATCTCATGGGCATCGGCTCCAATGTGCTCTTCTCAGCTTGTTGCTACTTCACTACGATTCCAAGGTCTTTGAAGGAAGAGACTATGCTGGAATTTTTTGATGTTGACTGCCTGATGTACTGAAGAGATTTTATAGCCGTTGGAATAATCAGAAAAGCATCTATGTGAATCTTGAATGATGAAGGAGGAAGAGAAATTAGCCAAGAGTGATGAGGAAGGTAAAAGGGGCTTCAGAAGATGGGCCAGCAAGGGAAGAGAGGATCCCTGGCGTCAGATCTAGGGGTGTGCAGGGCATCCTCTTTTGCTTTCTTAAAATAACAGACCAGCCAAAGGAGGTAAGGAGAAATTCACCGACTAAATGTCAAGCTGGAAAATAAAGACATACAGTGAAATTCTAGGTCCTTAAGAAAATGAACAAACCAACCAGAAAAGTCCTTTTCCATGTATTTGGTCCTGTGTTGGACCCAGCAATAAGTTATGGCTCCCCCCTACCCCGACCCCCCACTAGTTCTCAAGGGGCTGACAGGTAGATATTTGAGGCCATTGAGAAAGTAATAGGGAGAAGCTGTCTGAATTCAGTAAATAATGCTTGAACTGGTCAGAATCAGAGAGACAGAAGCTCACATGAGGAGGCCAGAAGGCCTGGTTTCTTCTTTTTCTGCAATGGCTGCTTTCTCACCTGTGGCCTGGTTAAAGAAAGGACCATCCTTGCTGGAGATGGATGTTGATTTAGTGCTTTGAGATCCCCGGAGGACAGGTCAGGCTACTAACAAGGAAAATGACATTTTGGGTCAAATCAATAGGAACGAAGGACAAGGACACGTAAAGGGAAAAAGCCAGAATGAAAGACAGGAGGGTCACAGAATGGTGATAAGTTTGTGCAGCTGGGATCATCTGTTATTCTCACTAAACAGATTATTCTTTTCTTCTCCTCTGATTTCCACCAGGAAAAACACCAAAACCCCAGATCTGTCTCAGACCATGAAGCATGAATCATTTACACCAGAAAGATGAAGAAAGCAACATCAGGTGCTTAAAAAGCAATTATAATTGGAAAAGCCCAAGAAGTTGTGGTTCATTTCTAGCAGGTAAACAAAGGCACATTTACACTGGTGTAAAAATCCGGGTCTCCCCTTCCCAGTCCGGGTACCTTCACTGTGGGCTTGGAACACTCTCCCATGTTATTCACCTGACAGATTATACTCCGCAGAGGCAGGCTGCCTGGGCCTGTCGTGTAATTCAGCATTAAGTATCCTATTGATTCACTGAAGTGCTGCCATGGATGTTAATGGAGACAAATATTGTGGCTGTGATTTTTCAAAGGGCTGAGTAATTCCCAAGCATCAATAACATCTGTCATGATGTAATGCAGGGCGACCTCAAGATGCTTGACTTGAGGCCAACTGTGAGGATGGGGCTGCTGGCAGGGGCCCTTGGATACTGACCCTGGGCTTAGCGAGGTAGCCTGTAGTTTTTCAAGACCGACCAAGCTAAGGATGGTGGGCGCCGGGGTGGGGCAGGGTGGGGGCGGTCGAAGCAGAGGTGACTGTTGACAGCATTTCCTAGGGACTCATCACAAAGGTGCCTGATTATCAGAAAGCAGGAGCAACCTACGCTCTTACCACAAGAGCTTGCCAGGCCCTGGGAAGTCAGACCCTGCCCTGCTGCAGAGGAGAGGGTGAATTTCCCCTCCCTCCTTCAAATAAAAATCACTCCTCTGTTCCTACATTCGTGGGCCTGGAAAACATCTCCTCCCCTGTACCCTGCTTGAGCTGAGCGTAGGACTACTTTAGTGCATGATTCCAGTGACTTCTTCCAGAGAGATTAATTTTCTTCCTCAAGGTCACCGAGCGAGGTAAGTCATGGACTAGGCTAGAATCCAGGTCTATTCCCAGTCACCTTTAGACAGGATCTCTGAAAACTATTTGAATATATGACCTGACCTGAAACAAGTGACATTTCCTTCCCCCAAAGCTCTGTAAAAACCTCAGGGTTAGGGGCGCCTGGGTGGCTCAGTCGGTTAAGCAGCCGACTTCGGCTCAGGTCATGATCTCGAGGTCCGTGAGTTCGAGCCCCGCGTCGGGCTCTGTGCAGACAGCTCGGAGCCTGGAGCCTGTTTCAGATTCTGTGTCTCCCTCTCTCTGACCCTCCCCCATTCATGCTTTGTCTCTCTGTCTCAAAAATAAATAAACGTTAAAAAAATTAAAAAAAAAAAATAAACACACATTAAAACCTCAGGGTTAGTAATTGTAAGAAATCAATTACAAACAAAACCCATTTCAGTCAAATTCTGCAGGCTGCCCGGTCTTTCCTCCATTCCAATTCAGTCTCCGTACTGCCACTCAGGTTATCTTGCTGCAAGACAATCTGATCTTGTCACTTCTGGCATAAAGACCTCCATCAGCCCCTCTCTGCTGACAGGGTAAACTCCTTGGCATGATCTTCAGAGGACAGTCCCTTCCCATCTTCAGTTTGATGTCCTGCCCCACCTGTTCCCAGCCACTCCGGACATTGCTGACCATCCTATGCCCTCTTAACCACGGCACATTTTATATGTGTAATTCTAACTTCAACGGCTTTCCTCCACTTAACTACCTGAGAAACTTCTATCCATCCTTAAAAACGGCCAGTACCATCCTGCCCCTGAGAACCACCCCGTCCCTTCTGTGTACTGAGGACCAGATCCTCCTCTGAGATCTCACAGAACAGGGCTCATCCTTTCTTGTATCTGCATTATAACAGCCTTTTTGCTGTGCTGTCTTCACGTGTTTACTTATCTACGTCCATCACAATGTGAATTTCTGTGGTGAGGGGTTGTGCCTTTTTCATTTCTGTATTCTACTTCTTGGCACACAGTAGGTGTACTAAATGTGCTCATTCAATGAGTAGGGTAATGTATATTGGAATAGAAAATTGGGGCAGGAAATGTCAGTAAGGGTTAGGGAGCATACACTGGCCCTGTGAAACACATTTCTATAGTCCTGGGTCCAGGATGGACCCTCAGAGGATGGAGACTTAGAAGGCAGACAAGCAGTGCCTTAACTCAGCATCATATGGGGGTCTCGGTGGGGTGTGCCCTTTTACTACAAAGTTCTTTAAAAAATTTTTTTTAACGTTTATTTATTATTGAGAGACAGAGAGAGACAGAGCATGAGCATGGGAGGGACAAAGAGAGAGGGAGACACAGAATCCGAAGCAGGCTCCAGGCTCTGAGCTGTCAGCACAGAGCCCAACACGGGGCTCGAACTCACAAACCTGATCATGACCTGAGCTGAAGTCAGACGCTCAACCGACTGAGCCACCCAGGCACCCCTACTACCAAGTTATTTGAAATCAACGGGCCTGAGCTTAATGTACAACCATAGGCTCCTTGGGGAACAGAGGCTGACATTCTAACAGAGGAAACAGCACACTCTACTTTGATAGATACTAGAGTGATGAGCAAGGTTGATATTCAAATATTCAGTCACTGCCATGGCATGTGCATTGGCCAATCAAAGAGGAGTCCTTTACGGCCAGCATAACTCTTTAGGTGCTGGACAGTAGAGGGTATCTTCAAGCAAGGTCTGGGAATAGTCGAAGCATGTTGGGTTCGGGGGGCCTGGAATAGTCACTCTTTACCAGTCAGTATAAAAATGTCTCAGTACTCACCCTGGGACTGCTGTACTGGTGTGTGCTAGCATGATAAATATAACTAAAGAATAGCAAAATATTGAACCCACCCTCAAAGGAAGGTGTGTGTAGACGCGTGTATGGAGAAATGAGGGAAAGCTTTCATAAGAAGGCAGCATTTGAGCTGAACTTTTAACTTGTATATGTATTTCAATATAAGGAGAAGGAGGTAGAGAGAAAGGAATTTCAGGACTGTGAATGAGTTCACAGAAGTGTGAACGGGCCTGTTTGGGAAAGGTGATGGGGCACGATGCTTGGAATCGCCGGGGGCTATGGGGAAGGAGAAGTAGGTTGAGGCCAGGTTGCGAAGGACCTTGAAAGCCATGCAGAAGCACTGTTAGCTCACCTCTGTTCCCACAGGCAGCCCTCTAGCCAAACCTTATCATTGCGGGGCAGGCTTCAGGGTGGCCCTTACTGGGACAACCAGTGCTACTGTCTTCACTCAGTCTGGGGCTGTCACCTGGTGAGGAGGACAAGCTTCTCCTTAATTAAGAATGTCATGGCAGCCTCCCTGGCTCCATGGTGACTGACGCTGCCCGTCCGGCTGCCATGTGGCCGACGTGTCCTACTACGGTACATCATCTCCTAATTAACACGTCTTGTCAGGTCCAGCGGTTGGCTTCAGTAAACATGCTCCTAGCAGCTGTCACTGGGACCCTGTGTGGGGCCTGCTGCCTCATTAGCTCGAGAGAAGGGAGATGGTGCAGGCAGCAGGGCGGAGGGGGAGGGATGCTCTTTGTGGAGAGGGGTGTTGGCAGGCTGAGAGGGATGTCAGATGTTCAGAGAGAACTCACAGGGCCCAGTGGGCTTCTTTCCTTGGTGTGTGACAGGATGGGGGGTGGCGCTGTAGTCAGAATACTGGGCCGGGAACTGGGAGGCCTGTTTCCCCAGTCTGTCTCTCCCACCACCCAGCAGGGCTAGGTGTCCCCCTCCGTCCATATGTCAAAGCCCTAACTCTCAATGTGGTGGTATCAGAGGTGGGAGTTGGGGAGAGGAGTAGGTTCAGATAAGCTCACAAAGTGGAGCTCCACGCTGGGATTAAGAAAAACAAGATCCCTCTTTCTGCACACACGAAGGAAAGGCCACGTGAAGAGGGAGGGTCCTCATTGCGAATCCAACCATGCAGGCACCCTCATCTCAGACTTTCAGCCTCCAGAACCATCTCTGTTGCTAAATCCACATGGTCTATGGTAAGTCGATGTAACAGCCTGGATGGACAAGCCAAAGCTCTATGCCAGCCCAACCTACCTCGTGGGCTTGCCGAGTGGCTCTAGTGAGAAAACAGACATTCTGAAGGGTAAAAGCCCTAAATACTATGAAATAACAAGTTTAAAGCACGGTTCTAATTTGGGGCTCTGGGGGAGGATTCTTTGCTCAGGCAAGATCAGGCCTATGGTATTTCTCTGGACGTACCTCACGTATCTTTCCAGGGCCTCCTGCCTGTATCATCTCATTGCTCAATATATCAAGTCCTTGCTCTCCCCTCTTGAAGCCTACCAAACCCCCTCCCTCCTTGGAGGCCCCACCCACCTCACCTTCTCCATAAGAAGAAACATGAGAAAGTCCCAGAAGGAAATGCTCTCTTTCCTTTGGGTACCCTGGGCTCTGTGGGAAAGTCCACCTTCCAGTGACTATGTGGACATACTTAGCCCACCCCCTACCCCTTGATTTTGAGGTCTAGACTCTGTACCCTGAGAGCACATAGTTGGCAGTTGGTCAAAGTCTGTTGAACAGGAAAAGCAGTATATCTCCTTCTTGCAGCTCTCACAGCAATGGTGGGTGGTCTCATGATTTTTTTCAACAATTTGTTCTATTTTTGACTTTCCTATAGTCCTTCTGAGGTCTAATCTACATGTCCCTTGGGGCAGTGCATATTTGTTTCCGCTTTGTCTGTCCCTATCAGAAAATGGAAATTGGATTGCCATCCTCTCCCCCTATAGTGGGACAGTAACACTGAGCACTCTGTCTTCTTCCAGACTTTAGATTCCCTGAGTCCAGCCTGTAATCTGGTGCCAGTTGCCTGCCCCCAGCCCTGGCTCCCTGATAGGGTCTGTCCTGGATAAAGTCAGAGCTACTGCGGAGGTCACAAAAGTGTCTGGTTGTGGCACGGAGGCCGGCTTTCCCAACCCAGCAGAGGCATCCAACCTGTGAATCTTTCATAATCAGCATTTACGGGGCATATCCCGATGAATGGAGCCAGGAATGACTGGCCATAGAATGCGAGCTGAAGATTTTAATTAAAACGCCTTTTAGGTTTCCCCTTTCCTCTCCTTTGTCTCCAACCCCCCCGCGGTGCATATTTCTTATTTCTGGACCAGGCCCGTACAAAAGGAGAGCGTCTCCTATTGCCTTTGACTAAGTTGCTCTCTGAGGGATTTAGAGCTCCTCTTTAGCATGGGTCCACTGTGTTTTGACAGTGGTGGTTTGACAAAGGCTGTGCACACATGGGTGGGGGAAACCAGGAGTTCACTATGCTGCCTGGAGCCAAGCAGATGTCTGTACCCCAGGAAGCACAGCGGGGATCCAAAGAGCTCATGAATAAGTGGCAGCTGCCAGCCTCGTGAGCTTTCTGGGGTGAAGCTCTGGGGTGAGGGCTGGGGGGGACCAGCTGAGGGACTTCCGGGCCAAAGGGGTGTTTCTTGGGCCTCTCGTGACACTTTTCTTTCCAAATGGCTAAAGTGAGTGGGAAGCAAAAGCAGCTGCGAGAAAAAGGCTTTGTTTGCACTGCTTCCTCTAGGAGTGGAAAGGGTGCTGTGCTGGAAAATACCTCCTGTTTGCTTCTCCAGATCCATCCACCCTGCCCTGTGCCCTGGGAATCTGAACTGTGTGGACTTCATCAGTACGATTCCTTGCCATAGGCTTTGGATGGGATCTGGCCAATGAGGAGGCCTTGGCAGGACACTGGAGGGAAGCAAGACAATGAGGCTAGACTATTTATTCCAGTGAATCTTTCTTTGGGGGATCATGGGGGGATGGTCTGTCTCTTGACTGAAGTTCACAATTTCTTGTTAAGGAGATTACCTTATGAGATGCTCTCCTTCCTGGTTCTATTAACCACTCCCTTCCCTCACCCCTGCAAGCATAGGGTAGTAAGGTCTGCCTCTCTTTCTAGCCCCAGAGTACTCTATCGTTCCTTGTGTAGTCCCTGAGCACAACTTCGGAAACAGTTCCTTTATTAATAAAGGACTTTATTAATAAACTTTGTTATTCTTTATTATTAAAGCACTTTAAAAATAAACTTTAATAACTTTATTAATAAAGGAACAGATGACGTGTGTCATCTGTTTTCTCCCAGGATCCTGATAGAATCTCTTCCCTTCCAGGCCACTCCCTTTTGTTGGACACATGGTTAGAATTACCGTGTTTGCTTCAGCTTATTCCTGGGATGCCAGCTTTGATGTGGAACAGAATTCAAAGTCGTATTGGTGATAAAAGGCCCCATTTCCAGGTAGACGAATTGGTTTTGGAAAGGCCCTGGTGAGTCTGCTCCCTAGGACCCAGTAATAGGCCTCAAACTGATCCACAGGTCTTTGTAGGGTGAAGCAGAAGCCTTGTGTGTGTGTATGTTGGGGGGTGAGGTGGGAATGGGGCTCATTCCTCCCCAGAATGCTTTATGCAGGCTATGGTGCTATTCTTGTTTATGGGTACGGCCACAGCATTTATGTCACTTGACAGGAATTTGAGGGGCATGCTCTGGCTTACTAACACTTGGGAAAGAACTGAAGCAGGTGTTCTAGAAATTGGTGAGAACCTCTCCCTCTTTCGCTCCTTTTCTCTTTAGTTTGCTCCCTGTTGACTGTGAAGACTGATCTCAAGGATTCTGCGAGGAAGTAAGAGCATTGACCTCAGGGTAGACAAGACTCTATTGAGATGGAGCCTCTTATAAGGCCAGGCTTCTAGGACTCTTCTCATGAAGTGATTGGTTTACCTCCCTACCTCTCTCTGGAGCCAGCCCCTGAGTAGGGTTTCTGATCTTGGTTTAGCTGATTGATGGTCTCCTACAGGTGTCCCATTCCAGGACCTTGAACTTTTAAAAGCATGCCCCGCCCTCAGCAAAGGGGCTCATCTTTGACTCCTGACTGACCCTTTCGTTCGGTGATTTGGGTTGGTGTTCTCAATGCCACAGGGCCTGGACTCAGGTTACTCCAGCGTCCACAGTAGCCTGACAAGGTGAACCTGTCCCTGCCCTGATGCTGTGACTGGCTGCACTGTGGGTCTGCTCATCCCTCAACGTCCATCTCTTTCTGTTCCATTTCTCCTAGTGGAGTTCCCTGACCGACTGGCAGAGAGAGAGGCACTTTCTCCTTGATGTGTCCTGCCTAAAATGTTAGCTTCCACCCTGCCCAGTACTCCCCACACCAAAATGTGGAATTGAACCTCTCTTCTTGTCCACAATCCCACAGCAGCTACTTCATCCATACTCTTCATTCAGGTGTCTGTACATTCAATCAATATTCATTCATCTGCTTATTCATTTATTCTTTTGCTATCGAGCAACCTCCAGGTCCTTGAATTTGTGAACATTATCTTATTCAATCCTCACATACCTCTATTAGGTATGTTCTTTTCTCACTGCCATTCTACACAGGAGGAAACAGGTGTCAGGGGTGGCTTGCTGAGGGCCACACAGCTGGTGAGTGTTGGAGCCAGGGTTTGAAGCAGGTAGTAAGACACTGGAACTTGTCCTCTCAAATCCCAGCATGATGTTTCTATTTGCAGACAATCTGAAATTGTTCCTATGTAGAAGTAAAAGGTCCTGGGCAGATTCTCTCTCCTTCTTCCCCAAACCACACTTCCATCGGCTGTGCTCGGAGCAGGTATCACTGTGTGTGTACAAAGAAAGATGAGAAGTCTTGAGAGACAAGGGGAGGAGGGGGCAGGTGCAGGTGGAGCCAATTCACCCTGAGATGATTTGCATCTGTAGCTGAAGGGAGTGCATATCAGGCTGTCACAGTCTTTTCCTGTATTGACATAATAACAATCCCTTACTTTTGTGTAGCACTTTGTAGCTTTCACAGCACTTGCAAATCCATTAGCTCATTTTATCCCCACAACAATCTTGCAAAGTGGCAAGAATTGTTATTCTTACTTGCAGATGAGCAGGCTCAGGTGAGGTTACATAATTTTTCCCAAGTGGGGGATCCTGGATGAAAACCTGGATGACGGACTCCCAGTCTCATGGTCTGGGCGGTATGCCTCTATTTCTTCTTCATCTCGTTCTGATTTTGAGCCATTTGGGGATAAGGATGGCTTTCCAGACTCCCAGAAACCCCTCCCTCCTGGGCTCCATGCCACTTAGACTATATAAAGTGGTAGTTCTCAAATCTTACTAGGCATCAGAATTACCTGGAAGGCTATCAGAGATTTCTGGGCCCCACCCCAGAGTTTTTGATTCAGGAGGTCTGGGAGGCCCAAGAATCTGCATTTCCAACAGGTTT
Organism: Panthera onca; assembly: GCF_046562875.1. Lineage (NCBI taxonomy): Eukaryota > Metazoa > Chordata > Mammalia > Carnivora > Felidae > Panthera > Panthera onca. The sequence goes on along the minus strand of NC_138348.1, from coordinate 91,721,961 downwards.
CCAGGTGCTGCTGCTGCTGGTCTGGGGACCACACACTTTGGGAACCACCGATATCAGGCAATGTCTCATGGCTATTTAACCTGGGCTCATATTGTGGGCTAAAGAAATCCCAGACAAAGAAAGAATTGCCCCTGTGGGTCTGGGGTGAGAAATTCATGTGCGTCTTGCTTCAGTGACTGCTGTGTGGCCCAGAGAATGGGAAAGAAAACCTCAGGCTTTTTGGTTCATACACACAAAAGGAGAATGTCCACACATGAGATTATTAATTCATTGTTCAATTAAGTTGTGATCTCTAAAATTATCACAATATTTGGCTGGGAGGAAGGCAGCATTGAATAGCTTGTTCCACGTAATGTGTGAATAATGTAACTTTATTACTTTTCTCGCTAGTGAGTAATTGTGACTGACACATTGGCAATAACACAGATTACCTTCTTACCCTCCCCTCTCCCTACTCCCAGCACTGAGCATTTATTTTCTTATCTGCATCCTTGCTTGCTCACCCCCCTCCCTGCTGCCAGCCCCCTTTCCCTGTGCTGCTTCTTTTCTGTTCTGCCTACAAAGTGGGCCTGTGAAGGAAGCAATGTTAGTGAGTGGGAGCATCACGTGCAGGCCCCTTGGCCAAACTGGAGGGAGACCTTGTAAAGCTTTCTTACGTGTCCTTCTTCTTCACGTTCTGTTTCTCCCAAGCCTTTTGTATGTCCATTCAGGGGCAGTGCACTACAGCTCAGCTGTCCACCTCACGACAGGTGTGAGCTGACCTTGGCATACACGCTAGGCAGGGAGGCAACTGTTAGAGTGCTGTGGCAGAGTCTATGCATCCTGCCAAAGGCAGAATTATCTGTTTTCTTATTTTGCATACCTTTTTAAATACCTCTGAATCTAGCTTCTGTCTCTAGCTGGACAATTCTGGAAAAACATGTTATTCATCTGAGCCCCTCATTTCTGGCCCCCGGTGCTCTGGGCACTCAGGGGATGCAGAGATGTTGTCAGAACCCTGGACAGCTCCCAGCCCCCTCAACTGCATACCAGCTATAGGTGTGAGGAATATACTTCTATAACTCCTCATTGGTCCTTCTTTCCCTATGATACTGAGATCTAAACGTTTCTAAAACATCACTACTTAGCTCTTAGGAGCAGCAGTTGGTTCAGCGTCTGACTCTTGATTTCGGCTCAGGTCATGATCTCACAGTTTGTGAGTTCGAGCCCCATGCTGTCAGCACAGAGCCTGCTTGGGATTCTCTCTCTCCCTTGCTCTCTGCCCCTCTCCTGCTCTCTCTCTCTCTCTTTCTCTCTGACCCTTCCCCCGCTTGTGCTCTCTCTCTCTCTCAAAATAAATAAATAAATATTAAAATACCACTCCTTAGCTGTTAAACACCATCTTGTCTTCCTTTTAAATCATCCATCAGTACATATTTTTGTACCAGCAAATATATTTATTTAGGCAGAACTTGGGTGCTGACAACTTATCTATAGTGTAGACCTGTAAAGGATTGAAGGGATGGATGTGTCCAATAGACATTTGTTTCACATGGTTCAGGCATGTTCCTGCTGCAAGGTCCATGTTCAGACACCATTTCTAGTCTCCTTCCACCTTGTCAGCAAGTACAGTCTACTCCACGTGAATGAGACCTGGCCACAAGAGAATACTTCTGTCTTACTCCAAAGGTCTGGTTTAGTGAACTGGCTTAGCTTCCTCCAAAGCTCCCATTCAAAGGGAAAACAGTCTCTCTTTCTGGACTGATCCCATGTAGAAGGACAATTTGCATGCAGACTCTATGTGTTGCCTATACTGCTCCATCAACAGGTAGGGTGGGAATAGACTTGACTTAACTTTCCCTTACTGAGTGGTGAGATCTACCACTTGAGCATGTACTTTGTGCCAGACTCTGTAATAAGCAGTTGACATGAATTATTACATTTAGTCTTCACAGTAATTGGGGAAGGTGGCTTTTCTTCCTCCCCATTTTACAGCTGGCCAGAGAAAGAGCCAGGAGTCTCCGCTCCAAAGCCTGTGCTCATCACAATACTACAGTCGGTGGCCTCTATGGATGAATATCTGGCTTCACTCCTGATGCTTGGGACAACTCTGGGCCTAATCAAGGTGAAGCAGGTGATCGGCTCAGAGGGTGGGTGAAATGGGGAGGGTAGAACAACTCTGTGGAGTTGAGAGGAAGAACCACTTGAATGAGAGAGGCTGGGGGGGGGGTGCTTTGTGTAGTAAATGAGGCTTTTCTCTTGGATCCCAAGAATTTAAGGGTTGCCTTCTTCTAACAATAGTACTACAGGAACCAGGCATCTTTGGTTAGACTTGCCCTGAGTAAACCCGGCAGGAATCAAAGCTGCCGCCAATCAAACTTAGTGGATAAAAATTTTCTCTCATCCAGCCCTCCTCATACCACATTTATAGCCTGCTCCTTGTTCAGGGAAGAATCAGATTTCCCAAAAAAGCCACCCTCAGCCCTGGGCTACAGGTCTGGCTCCTCTTGGTTATGGTGGCCCTCAATGTTGTTCTTTCCATTATGCCTCTTGCCCTTCTAGTCTTCAAGAAGGGCTAATTTTAACATGGGGAGCAAAGAGGAGAGGGTCTATGCACTCAGGGAAGAAAGACAGCACAGCCCTCCATGCAGCCTCTAGTTATAGATGCTGCACTTAGTTAGGAAGTGGGGACCATTCCAGCTTTTGGACGACTTGCTCCTAAACTCATCAGGAGTAATGCTGGGTTTGAGAATGAGCCCAAAGAACAAATCTCCTCACCGTAAAAGATGCTCTAAACCTCAAAGACAGAGGCATAGCCCCTCCTAGTCCATAGCAAATCACTATCTCCAGTTTTTTTTCCCTCACCTCTCCCATAGAGGTTGGACTTGAGGATTACATTAGGGTTATAAGGAACAGAGAAGCTTCATCATTAAAATGGGTTGGGGGGTTGGGTGTATTCAAGGGCCACAGGAGAGGGAGCTGAACAGTGACCAAAGGTCTGGTGTAGGAGACAGTTGGAGGAGAAGAGACTGGTGGCTGAGATATCCTCTCAGCTGGCCATTGTGTATCCGCAGGGATTGGTACCCCTGCCAGATCGTGCAGAGAGAGCAGAGATTCTGGGTCAAAAGTCAGACAGACCTAGGTTTAAGACATGGCTTTGACACCAACTAGAGATTTGGTCAGGCTGTGAAACCTCTTGGGCTTCAGCTTCCTCACCTGTAAAACGTGGGTAGAAATACCTGCTCTCCCTACCACGAGGTTGGTGTAAGAGTCTAAAGAGCCAATTAGTGTAAAAAATACTTTGTAAAGAGCAGAGTGTGGCCCAGGCATGAGGTGTGAAAGAGAAATCCTGCCCTTCTCCTCTGAGACATCCTCCTTTGTTTCTCATTTCCAAGGTGAAAATAATGAAGAATTCTGGGGAATAAAATTGGATATTTTTAAGTCACAGGAGGGGCCAGCAGGCCTATAGGTAGTGAGAGGGGTTATTGTAGGAAGTGATGTGTCTCCTATAAGACTTGAATATCTCTGAGTCAAACTCTGCTCTCAAAAGCCAGTCCCCCTCCTGTGGCAGACATGGGAATACATCTCAGTTCTGCTACTTATTATTTTTATGACCTTGGGAAAAATCAAATAAAATTCTAAATTTCAGTTTCCATTTGTAAAAAAATAGCACTATCTTCAGACATCCATAGAATTATGACACAGGGTTAAATATGTAGACACAACACATGGCATGCACTGACTACTCCATAAATGTGGACCATTATTGTTATTGTCATTCTTGAGCTAATTGTCTTTGCTTAATATGGAGAAAATACCCATTTCTAAGAGTTGGAAGGTTAAATGAGGAGGCATGTAAACAGCACCTGTGTGTCCTATAAATGGGTTGTCTTCTTCTTTCTCCCTTACTGTACTTGTTTTCTTGAGGGCCCAGTAATGCCCAGACCTTGGAATTAGCCCTAACAGGAAAGGTAGATGGAGCCATGAATAATGTGGAAGCTCTGTATTAATACTGGGTTCACATTGCAGAATGTTGAGTATCTGCACCTCATCCTGCCTCCCAGGTCTTACTGCCCTCTTGTTCTTATATTGGCTTCTTGTCTTCTGTGTTGCTCTCTGGACCCAACATTTCTCCCTGCTGTGCTTCTACACCCCTTATCAGTGCTCCCTTACTAGTGCTCCCTCACCAGGACTCTCTTACTAGTGCTCTCTTGGTCTAGGTACCTGACTGGGATCCCTTCTTTGCTGCTGGTTATGGTCTTGGCCTGATGGGATGGGCTCTTTGTGCCTCCCCAGAGTATGGGGATAACACCACAGTGGGAGTCCAGATAGCCCAGGCTTGGATTTAAATCCTGGCTTAACTGCTTACTGTGTGACCTTAGGCAAGTTGATTGATGTCATTGAGTCTGTGTCCTTGTCAGTACATTGAGAGTGATGCACACCACAAGTACACCTTTCTCATTGCATTACTGAGGGATAAAAGGAGAGGAGATGTGAAGGTTCACATCTCTTTCTACCTACCTCCTACCTATTTCCCCTAGGAGGGTAGGTACTTAGTGAATACTAGGTTACCTCCCTCCTTCCTCTTCTTGTTCCTCCTGTGCAGAAGCCTGCCCAAGGGAGGGGTAGAGGGTAGGGTGGGGAGCTTGCTTTTCCTCTCAGATGACTCAGACCCCACTATTCATCCCTCAGAGGATCACTCTCATCTCCTCATTGTACTCTGGAAAACCTAGATCCAGCCTCAAGTAGGATGTTTAGCTGGACCTATTTTTAGGAGTGGAAAACAGAGCTTCCTCATGGGTGTGCTGTGTTGATTTCCATATGGGCTGATTTCAGAGTAACTGAGAAATTTCAGTAATTAGCAGTAGCAGCATTAGTGAATCATGTTGAACCACCCTCTGCTCACTTCTCTCTTTTGCATGCTCTGGATGTCTTTGCTAAGACTGTCTTACCCTCCTCTGGCCCTTGGCCTCATGTTCTCACTGCAGATGCCACATTTCCTGCTTAGCATGATGGGTCAGTCTCTGTCAGCCTCCTCCCTTCTCTTTTCTAACCTCTTGCCCAAGTCTCTGCCTACTTGTTTGCTCGGAACCCAGCAGGCACACTTAGCTAGCTTGTCCTCTTGCAAATCCCACCTATGGGTTTATTTCAATTCTTAATGCTGGAAGAAAAGAACAAAAATGAATCATGTCTAAATCCTGAGGAAAATATGGCTTAGTGGTGTCTAGGCTGATCAAATCCTACATGGAGAATGGGGACCTATTTCTCTCCCTAAGGCTGGCTACCCCTGAATGTTGGTCACTTAAAAGAGGATAAAAATGCAGAGAAGGGTTTTCATTACCAAAAACATAATCAGTGGCTCCAACATCTATCTGTTCATCCATCCATTCATCCATCCATCCATCCACCCATCTCTGTATTCAATAAATATTTACAGAGTGTCTACAATGTGCCAAGCCTAGCACTGGGCTTTGGGGACACACAGATGGTAGCTGGGAAGACTGACAAGTAAATCAATGATCACTGCATAGTGTGACACATGTTATGAGTGCATTGGGAGCATGAGGAGAGACATCTGAATCAGTGGGCAGAGAGGATGGCTTCTCTGAGGAATGGGACACTTGAATTAAAATTGAGGAATGAAGAGAATTTAGCTTGACAGAGTTTCCTTTCACTGGCACATGTGTGGTACCAGGATCCATAAGGTCCAGAATCTTTATAAAGTCTATACCTGCTCCAGTGTGGGGAGAACTGTAATATACTGGGAATGAGGAGATCAGAACAAGAATGATAGCTGACTTTGCTTTGGCATTCAGCATTAACTTCTCAGAATCATGGAACTCAGAACACTGAGGGAATATCACTTCCTCTTGACAGGATTTTCCTAAAACATGCCAGAGAGATTGAGCTAGAAACACCTGGCTTGTTCTTGAAGAATCCAAAGTTCCACTAATTTCCTTTTTCATTCCATCACCTCCTGTTGTTGGAAAACCTTGTTTCTCCTCTGGTTGCAGTGAAAGCCAATCTTCTTAGGAGCCAGAAACTCTTCATGTCTCACCAACCCTCCTTTTCAACTAAGCTTAAGACTACAAGAGTTGTTCTATATTCTATAGTGGGTCGGGCCTGGGCTCAAAGAGTCTAGGCAAGACAAATAATTACTGTCTGGATACAAAGCAATGTTAGCAAAAAGTGGAGACACTCAGATGAAGGGAAGCCATTTTGCCTTAGATGGACTGGAGAGAACAGCCCCACAGTCTGTGGAGAATTCCATCCTCTTTATTCTGCCCTCACTTATCCTGCACTTTCTCATCACTGCAGTCATTTGGTGGCCAGTTGTGGTGGTCAGTCATGGTGAGTGGAAGCCCAGGCTGAGGGCTTGAAATTCACTCAGTGTAAGAATCTTGGTGAGAAGGCTGCCAATGTCGAGGACCATGGTACAAGAGAAGAGCCAAGTGGTGACTGAGGCATCATCCAGTCTCCCACAACTCCAGTGACAGAAGGCACAGGGTTTGGATCTTGATTTATTACACATATCCTTTTCTAGAATATATAAGCTCTAGAATATATAAGCTCTAGAATATATAAGCTCTAGAATATATAAGAATAACAGAGCTTATATATTCTAGTACAGCATACTACTGTAGTACAGCATACTACTGTATCCCCAGGGTCTGGGACAATGCAATTTAATGATTTTTTTTGATGTTGTTGTTGGATCAATTAAGAGTCTCAAGTAATATGAGAGGAATCTCCATGTGTCCTGCTGGTGTCTCTGAGTGTTGGGCTGTGTTGTTAAAGTCTGCAGTTTCTTTGTGACTTGGCCAGCCCCCAATCATCCCAAAGCCCAGTCAAATGCAACACTTCAGTGCTAATGGATCTGGAGACTAAAGCTCTGGAGGGCCACCTCTGTCAGATGAGATTTGCCTTCAAAGGCCACTGGCTCTGACCTTTTGATAACATTTAAGAAAAAGAAACCTTATGTATTGACTGAATCAGTTCTATCTCCAATGAAAGTCTAGACAGCTATTTGTATTTCTGTTTGAATTTTTTGGTCCCTTTCTTTTTTCACTTCTGGGTACGCATAAAGGAAAAAGAATTCCTTTGCTTGACCAAACCTAATTTAAAAGTTGTTTGTATTTTTTTTTAATGGAGCCCAATCCCTTAAGCCTTGAAAAGTAACCTCCACTGAGCTCAATAAACCATTTCCAATGTGGCAGCTTCTAATCCAGGAGAGTTCAGAAGGCAGATGCTAAACAACCACCAATTGTATCCCAGGACAGTTGCCGACAAGTCTCAGGGTTCTGCAAGCTGGAGATGTGATCAGCTAATCCTGACTCTATTCTCATGTCCGCTGTACTAGCTGGCCTGATTTGTGCAATTAGTATTCTCCACAGTGTTGATTTTGTTCAAATATATTGGGCCCATCAATCACCCACTTTCCAACTCATCTGTCTGGATCAGTCAATTACAAAGTTATTTTTGAGCCACTAGGATTCTTGTGAAATAGACACAAGAAGGAGCTAAACTCATTTCAGGTTTGACCTCTGAGGCTGGGATCTGAGAAGGCTTAGTTTGCTTACACTTCATGGCCATCCAATCCAATCTGGCCTGTAGAATAGAAAGGCCGCTTGCTTAATTGGGAACACTTTAATATAGATATCCATTAACTTATGCTAAATTACAGTAAAACATCTATGGAGGAACTTGATGTGACATCTGCATGAATACTAAATAACTTCATTACGATCAGTACTGGGACAATGAATATGAAATGAACGTGCCCAGAGAAGACAATTAATCTCCCACCTTCCCAAGCCATTACTGTTTTATTTTCCCCCGCACTGCACTAAAAAAATAAGGCATAGAAGCTCTATGATTTTCTGGGACTATCACTTCCTTTCAGCTGCTGAGTGGTCCCTGTGAGCTCCTATCATTTGTTGAGTGGAGATGGGCTTGGGACACCCTGAGGGATAGCCATGGACAATGGAGAAGTGGGGGTCCTAGGGTCCCACTTTGGTATGGGAAAGTCTTTTGAGACTAACTGAACACTACACACACACACACACACACACACACACTGAGAGTCGTCCTCATCTGGAACTAGCAAAACAGACTGTCAGTTCAGATTAGCAACATCAAAAGCATCCCAATCTGCTCCCTGCATACATTACATGCATAGATCTGAGGGAAGAATTTGGCCTCTGAATTAAGTCAGCTTTTCCTCCTGGGCTGCCTGCACCTGAAAAGTATGGCTAAGAAGGTCCAGCAGTCAGATAATACACCCCAGAGCATTTGGTCTGAACTACACAACTTGGTCTTAAAGATACACCCTCTCATATTACGTGATACTATTTCACAAAGGCTCTTTCTGAATCTCAGGGTGAACCACGGTGACCTTTTTTATTTATGACTATGCCTAAGTATGTGAGGAGTAGCCCGGGAGAGAGGCAAGTATGAAACAATATTTCTGAGTTCCCTACTCTGGTCATTTTTCCCAGGTCACAGAACTCTCTTCCTTGCTGGCTTCCCCTCCTTCATTTGACCTTTACAGCACCGTCCCTGGGGTCTGTCCTTGGATCTCTTCCCTTGGCCTAGACTCAAGTCTTATGGCTTTAAACACCAACTCTGCTCTGATCTGATGTTCTTCCCATTTATATCCACAGCCTGGACCACTCCCCTTAACTCCAGACTCCTATATCCAACTACCTATTCCTCTTCTCTCCACTTGGATGTCTGGTGGGCATCTCCAGTGTAACATGTCACAAAGAGAACTGATCTTCTCCCACAGACCTGCCCCCTCACTGTCTTCCTCATCTTTTAGATGGTGGTTTCATCCTTCCAGTTATTCAGGTCAGAAAGCTTGGAGTGGTCTTTGACCCTTCTCTTTCTTTCATGCCCACATCCAATCTGTCAACATAGACCGTTGTATTGAAATATATTCACAGACCAACCACCTCTCACCACTTCCTCCACCACCACCTGGTCCAAGCCACCACAGTTCTTGCCCAGATGACTGCTACACTCTCTTCATGTTTCTAAGCTTAGCAGGACATCTACTCCAGGCCTTGCCTCAGAGGAGCCTCTAAGTGGCTGCAAAGTTTTTCTCTGCCACTCTCATCAGATCAGGGTTCAGGGTCTCATGTGGAGTTTTACAAGTTTTGGCCACAAAGATCTGAGGTAAAGGGATACCTTTGATGTTAGTAACAGTAGGAGAGTACGAAATTGCTATTCCCACCTAGACTGCAAGCTAAGAAAGTTCCAGCCAGTGGGATATATCTCACCAAGACTCTACTCAACAAGAGGCTCCTGGTTTCTTTTTTCTGTTTTTTTTTTCTTTTTTTTTTTTGAGAGGAGAGGAGAGAGAGAGAGTGCATGTGAGAGTGAGCCTGGGGAGAGAAGGCGCAGAGAGAGAGAGAGAGAGAGAGAGAGAGAGAGAGAGCCCGGGGAGAGAAGGGGCGGGGGGGAGGGGAGGGAGAAAGAGAGAGAGAGAGAGAGAGAGAGAGAGAGAGAGAGAGAGAATCCCAAGCAGGCTCCATGCTCAGCATGGGGTTTGATCCCTGATCATGACTTGAGCTGAAATCAAGAGTTGGACACTCAACTGACTGAGACATCTTGGCGCCCTGGGCCTCATGGCTTCTTATGGGGAGCTTGGGAGTGCATGACGCTGCACTCCATCCTTGCAGCTAGCTCCATTTCCCTATTACATAACAGAAGTCTCTTTGTTTCTCGTTCTCTCCTTTCTTCTCCCCCCTCCCCCAATGTCCAGAATATCTACTATATTGAAATGGATGCCATTTAAATATTAATTTATAAGATATTTGAGAATTCAGAGTAAGTCCAATTCTATATAGAACCATTTGATGCCCACTGAACTTCTCCCCACAAGTTTCCCTGCTTGGTTGTGCATATGCCCAGCTTCCACTCTTTGTTTGGGCTACAGTGTAATTTCTGAAGTTCTAAGTGGTGGCCCTGAAAAGGCCCTCTCTCCATTACACAAAAGGCAGGTGTCCAGTGGGGAAGAGTCTCCCTGTGAAATGTGCAGATGTCCTTGGATGCTTCAGATGGAGCCCAGGTCTCAGTGGGCAGCTGTAGGGACATTCATGGACAACCAAAGGCTGCTCTGCAAGGGGAAGATCTCCATACACCACAGGAACAGAAGGAATGCCAGCAATCTTGTTAGCACGTCAAGGAACAGATTTTGACAGATACTTCCCTGCTTTCTAGTACCAATGTCAAAATCCTCCCTGTGCTGGTCTCCCTGGGGTTGGTGATTAGTTCTCACTGTTCCCTCATCTGAGACCAGCAAGAGGCTCTGTTTGTGCCAAGCCTCCCTGTAGATACTATGGCTATGCCCATCCAGGCAAAACATTCCTGGGAGACAACACTGAGTTTGCTTTAGGACTCCAACAGGGAACAGGGGGAGGATGAAATTGCCTCTCTGTGAGAGCAGATCACCCACCATGTGGCCCAGCCTGAGCTAAACTCACAGAATGTGAACTCTGCCCTCCTCTTTCTATTCCCTCCCTCTTCTCTGCCTTTTCCAAATGAACTCTCAGTCTATGAAGAAGAGGTCTGACTTCCTTGGGTGACCACAATCTCCAAGCTAACAGGGAATAGGCCATAAACAAACAAGAAGTCTCAGAAAAGTCCAGAGAAACTGACAGGAAAAGAGGTTATGGACATATTGGGGTTTTAGGGGGTAATGATGGCGGTAGGATGGGACCAGAAAGCAGCATAGTCATAGTCTTTCAGAGGCAGGGGGATGACTGACATAGTGTTTTTATGTCCCTTCCAGGTTTATGACTTTGTATGTTAAAAATTCTAAATAGTATGCCTATTATTTATTAAGTATCAAGCATCGCCTCTGTGTCAGGCTCTAAGTGAAGAATTCAAAGGTGAACTAAGTATGGTTCTGATTTCAAAGACCCTACAATCTAGAAGAGTAAAGAAAAAAAGGGCATTTGGACATTCCTCCTCTCCTGCCTCCCTCTTTGTCGGTCCTCCCTCCCTCTCTCCCTCCCTCCCTCCCTCCCTCCCTCCCTCCCTTCCTTTTTTACTCTCCACCCAATGAAAGGCAGACTGTACTAAAGGAAGGGTAGCTCAGGGCTGATGTGAAAAGCAGAGGAATTAAGCTTGAAAACTGGTTCCACCACTTACTAACTCTGTGATGCTGGGCAGGGAATTTAAACTCACTTAACTTCAGTTTTCTTCTTCACATAACAAGAACATCAATGATGCCTATCTCATAGGGTTAGTGTGAGGATTAAATAAAATAATACATACTAAATTTCTTCACACATGGTAGATAATTGGTGGATATTCATTGAACAAATGAATTATAAATAGAGAAATGTTAGGGAAACACAGCAGAGAGATCAACAGTTGGGAGGGACAGTATCTGAAATGATTTTGAAGGGTGAAGACAATTTTGACAGGTGTAGGTGAAAAGCCATTTCAGGCAGAGGGAACAGCATAAGCATTGAAGTGGGAATGAGTAGGCCACACTTCCAGGAGAGGCAAGTAGCGGGAAGTAAGACTGAAAATATGGGTTGAGGTTATATCGGGGCAAGCCTTGATTGCTAGGCTAAAGAGTACGGGCTTGATCCTTGGGCAACAGTGAATCATTAGTGAAAGGAGTGGCCATGAGTCAGGAAGCTCAGTGTGGCAATTAAAGAGTAGGATTGTGCGGGAATTTAATTGGAGACAGGGAGATGAGTTTGGAGGTAATAATAATCTCAGTGAGCTTAAATGAGAATCTTGACAAAATTGGTGGTAGGAAAAATGAAGGAAAGGGAAACAGAGTTAACAGGAGCCGGTGACCAACGGGATGTAGAGAGTGAAGGAGAGGGAGGATCAAAGGTGATCCTGAGTATTTAGGGAGAGGTAAAGGAGAAGATCATGATGCCAACTATAGTTCATGGAACACAGAAAAAGCAAGAGTTTTTGAAAGAAGGTAATAAGCTATGCTCTAGATGTTGAGTTAGGAATCTTGCAGGAAGTCTTGCAGGGGTGATGACTGGCAATGTGGGGGAAGGGTATGATTGAGAAGTGGCTAAAAGAACTCTTATGGGACTAGCATGTTAGGCTTGAAGTGGATCCAGAGAACCCTGGCTCCTGAGAACAGGGGACTGGAAAACCAAGTAGGTAGAAGGGCAAAAAGGTGAAGAATTCTAGAGTGTTTGCAGCAGTTCAGGCAAAACCTGTGGTCGTTGGGTTTAGACTGAGGAAAGCCAGGGAGGGAAGTGAGAAAACGGGAAAGGGTGCAATGACTGAAGGCTGAGGGAACACCAGATAGCAGGTCAAGAGGGAGTGAGAAAATGGGTGAGGACAGAGAGGGATTTTGACAACTGAAAATCTGAGTGTTTAGTAGCTCTGAGTTGTATGTTTCAAGATGCAGAAAGGGTAAAGACAGAAGTCACTGGAGTGGAGAAGCCTTGAAACTGAAGGAGTCAGGGGTTTGAGAGGACTGGAAGTCACTGAAGGTGAAGGAGGTGATGCCCAAGAGAGGGGAGGGCTAAGAGCTTGCTGCTCACATCCTTGAGGAAGATGCGGCCATGCCCAGAACATCTGTAGATGAGGTGAGAAGGACAGAAAGGTGGTACAATGGATGCAATTACTAGGGCAGAGAGCTTAAACCGAAGAGGGTCTGGAGAAAACAATACCCAGGATGAATTTAACACTTTCTTACTAAATGCTTCAAAGAATTAAAGCCTTCGGTTGAAGGGTCAAAGGATATCTATGAAACAAGTAATAATCAGTAGGTTATAAAGACACCAAATAGGTCGAGTGCTACAATGTGTGGTGCTGGCCACATATAGCTCGAGTCTGGTGCCTTTGACCAGCCCACTTGATAAATGGCAAACATTCCAAGTCCCACGAGGCACCTTGCAGCCAAGAAGAGTCCAGTTACACATCATGGAAGAGGTGGACCTGGGGTGCACCTTGAAGGAGGGGTAGGAACTGAAGGGAGAAGAGCACTCCAAACAGTGGGAGAGAGAATAAGTGAACGGAAGTGGAATGAACAAGGCATATTCTGAAGCTAGCGTAGGAGGGATGCAGGCTGGGAGTTATGGAGGAGAAAACACTGGGACCAGAAGACGGAGGCACACACACTGATGTCATGAAAATTCAAAAGCAACGGAATGTCCCCAAGTTGGTTTTCCTGTGGTCACAAGCTTGGGACAATTGAAGCATTTAGTTTTTACATGGGCCCCAAACATTCTCATCTATGATCCCCAGATACTGAAGACACATCTATCTCCTAGTATTTGCCATGTGGCCCTGCTGGTTGACAAGCCAGTCTTTCTCATTCTACTGTGAGCCACTGCAGAACAGAGAGCACCATCTATCTGGGCAGTCCCCTCAGTCTATAGGGCTCCATGCATCCTGCCAAGTGAGAACTCCACAAATATTTGTGGTGTGGATGAACCAATCGATGAGTAACAGTTGGGCATAAATCAGAGGCTAGGTACTTAAACTGGGTGACGGTGCTTAGCCAGGGGCCTCCCACATCTGAATAGAATGCATCATGGCACAAGGTGAAATTCTGGGTTTCTAAAGAAAAGAATCTAGGAAGGACTCTCAGAGCCTTTGTTAATTAAAAACACGAATAGCTCTTCAGGGAACATTCCCTGCCTTCCATTCTCTCTTCTTGCACTGAATGGCAGATAAGGTGGTATCTTTGCCTATGCTTTGGACCACATTTAATTAAATGCCTACATTGACTGCTTCCTCACATACCTTGTTTTATTTCCTTCCCTTCCTTCCATGCTAAAGAGGGCCAGGACTAATACTAATGCATATGCTGTTAAACCTTTTTAATTAACTTCAACTTCTTCCAGAGATTTATGTTTAAACAGTAAATTTTTTGTTGATACTCAAATACATAGGCGGCACTCAGAATGATGTACGAGTACTCTTGTCCTCAAAATGATTCCTCATGAGTTACCACCAGAGACGTTTTCATGAGCCTCTTTTATTAAAATAATAATACTCAGCAAAGCAATAATGCTTTACAACCGGCAGCTAATTAACCCACTCCCCCCCACCCCCACCTCCCCAGGTCAGCATTAGCATCTACAGGTTAGCGATATGATCGCCCAGTGGGTCTCTCTCGTACCTTAGGGTCAGCACTGAATCCGTCTGGGTTTGTATCCCAGCATCTGTGAGTAATGATTTTCATTTAAAACACATCTTTGTTCTCGGACTGTAGCCCCATCTATTATTTTCGTTATTTATTTTGTTCTTACTTAGTCCCTTCCCTGTGCCGAGTATCGGTATGTTTGATCTGCAGTTGACCTCCCCAAACAGAATTTAGCCATGCCTCGAAAAATCCAATGGACTTAAGAACTCTTGCTTAATTGCAAAATCCATTTATTTTCCTGTAACTCTAAATCTGTGCTCCAAGTATTTTTAATCATGACGTGCGTTGTCAATTGTGATCGCACCACAGCAACACTCTGCCAACAAAACCAATCTACCTACCCAAGTTCCCGTTCCATTCTTCATGTTGAAACAACACTTTTCCCCACCAGCCGATGCAGTTACATTCCATGTTGTACCATCGACGAGCCAATTATTTCAATTTTGGCATCAGATTTAGAAGAGGGTTTAATGATCCTCAGTAGTATAAACTGAATTTTTATTCCTACAGCAATTTAGTAATGATGATGACATTTAAGCACTTACAAAATGTTTCTCATCTTCCCACCACTGACAAACAGGAGGCCAGATGATCATTTAAGACACTTCCCTGCGCAAGTCCAAAGGAGACCTCAGCCTCGGCACCATTTCGCAATAATTATGCAACCCAGACCTACCCCTGCAATGCTGCCAGGGGCTACGGGGAGAAAATCCCCCAGACCCAGGGCCTACCTGCTGGGGGTTCAGTTGGAAGTCAGAACAAAGTCCTGGGTCTTGCACACCTATCTTAATTAACTCATTTATTCACGTATTCAACAAATATTTAATGGGTTTCTACGAGGTAAGGAAACTCAGCCCCAGGAGAGAGACTGAGTTGTATGAGGTATGCCCTTTTTCCTCTAATCAAATTCAACCCCAACCCTCTAAGTGAGACCCAACTTATTTGAATATTTCATTTATGCACATGTTTACTCCCTTCATTCAGCAAACATTTACTGGGCACCCTCTAGGTTTAAGGTGCTCTTCTGGGAGCCTAAAAGTTTACCAAAAAAAAAAAAAAAAGTCTAATCTGTCAGCAAATCCTGTTGACTCTTTTCAAAGTAAACTCAGAATCTGACCTTTCTCACTCCCTACTGCTAACACTGGGCCAAGTTATGATGATCTTGCACCTAGATTATTTCCAGAGGGTCCTCACTGGTCTCTCTGGTTCTACCCTTGCCTCTTGACACTCTCTTCTCAAAACAGTAGTCCAGGAAATGCTTTAAAACTGAAGTCCGATGGTGCCATTTCTCTGTTCAAAACCACCCAGAGGCTTCTCATCTCAGCCTAAAAGCCAAACCTCTTTCATGATGTACATCACCCTACACGGTCTTGCTTCCTTGTTCCCTCTTTACCTTCATCCTCTACTCTTCCTTTTGCTGCCTCTGCTCCAGTCACTCTGGCCTATTTGATATTCCTCAAACATGCCAGGCATGCTCCTGCCTCAGGGCCTTTGCACTTAATGTTCCCTCTGCCTGAGACATTCTGCCCTTAGTCATGCACACGGTCCAGTTCCTCACTTCCTTCAGGACGCTGCTCAGTCATCGGCTTCTCAGGGAGGGACCACCTTATTTAAAATCTGCACCCCACTCTTACACTGTACCCCCATCTCCATAGCCTCTTACCTGCTCCTTTTTCCTCTATAGTGCTAATTCCCATTTGATATATATTTATCTTGCTTACTTGTTATCTTTTTGTCTCCTCCTCCAGAGCATTAACTCTCTGAAGACTTAAGACACTTGTCTGTTTTATTGACTGATGTATGAATGCCTAACACACAGATATTTAATAAGTATTTGTCATTTTTATAGTAAGTATGTGTAATAAATAGCACTGGCCTAGTCTTTAAGAAACATAGGATCAAACAGGAGCTATATCTGAAAATAGTGAGTTCTATTTTAAGAAAGCTAGACGTAAAAAGCTATGGTAGTTTAACCGGTAGAGAAGCACCTAGGTGGCTTATTTGGTTGAGTGTCTGACTTTGGCTCAGGTCATGATCTTATGGTTCGTGAGTTCGAGCCCTGTGTTGGGCTCTGTGCTGACAGCTTAGAGCCTGGAGCCTGCTTCAGATTCTCTCTCACTCTGTCT
Organism: Panthera onca; assembly: GCF_046562875.1. NCBI lineage: Eukaryota > Metazoa > Chordata > Mammalia > Carnivora > Felidae > Panthera > Panthera onca. The sequence goes on along the minus strand of NC_138348.1, from coordinate 91,705,713 downwards.
CTCTCTCTCTGCCTCCAACCTGCTCATATTCTGTCTCTCTCTCTCAAAAATAAAAAAAACTTAAAAAAAAAAAAAACATTGTAAAGGGTAGAAAATTTTCCTGGTTGGATGGGCCTGAGAAAATCATGGCCCTGATTTTACAATCATGGTCCTGTGTAGTATTGGAAAACAGCTGGAATCTACATTGAAATAGTTCCCTCAACTGGACCAAGGATGGCTTTTGGGAACTGGTGACCGTGTACGATGTGCAGGGTCTTTACTGGGCCTTGCTGGCTATTCCAGCTGGGGATCCCTCTCTACCCTCCCCAAATCTCACACACAAACCCTAGGGAAACTCAACTCCATGTTTCAAGCACCGAATGTTTCTCAGGTTTGTGTTGCTTTTTACAGATGTCAGGGGAGGTGTCAAGGGATGCAAAGGCAGTGTAATTTCTAATGGCTGATTCTGACAGGACATGTCAGGTGAGTGCCAGGTACCCTGGAGTCTAACTGGATCTTGAGGATAAATCTCTTATTTTGGTAGCACTTTAAAATAAGTGGCAGCGGTTCATGCATAATTACTTCTGAATTATCTAGGGGATTCATCAGGTTTGATCATAGATGCATAATGAGTTTACCAAATTTGTGGGTATTAGGGAGATATTAATTCCATAGGAAACCTCACAATTCATTCATGTGCCATTTGTTTTCATTCCTTTTTTGATAATAAGCTAATTAGTTTAAATTATTTGTACTTGTACAAGGTCTTGAAACACATATAAGGAAGGATTATACCAGAGAACCCAATAAGTGGGAAGCTTTGGAGGCAGCATTAATCGTGATAAAGGGTTCATAAAGCAGTAGATGTTCAATTTTCCCATTTGGGGTGGCAATAATAGGTCTAATCATGACACCTCCGTAGAGTCGTGGGAAGTCCCTAATTAATGTTTTTGAACTCAGATGTTTCAAAGAAGGTGGAGGAAGTCACTATGCCATGGGGAGAATGAAGTGGAAAGGGAAAGTCGACCCTGTTGTAACAGCAAGGTCTTATTAACTCCGGCCAGGAGGAAGACAGGTGTATGTGGTTTTCCCGTAAGGATCTGGAGGATTCCCGTAAGACGGACCTAAGGTTCTGGGAGTCGCTGGCAAACTGGGATTTTGGTTCCTCAGAACTGCAGGATTGACTTCTTCAGGCTGGGAGGTTTCCATTTTCAAATGGAAAAGGACACCTTTGTTGCACTAGAGCCATAATCATCAAAAATACTGAGGCCTTTTAGTTCTTCATGTGGAATTAACACCCTCTGGCCAATGAACCTGGGCTGGAGTCTCTGTGGGTTGGTGGGCAGTAAGCTTCGTCCCTTAGGTCGTGAGGAGAAGCCTAGGCAGGAGAGGGGGGCCTGGATGAAACTTACTCGGGGGGGGGCGGTCTATGGCAGTAGTCACCATCACTACCATACCTTGGGCACACTGCAAACGTCAGACACAGTGCTAGGCACTTTACACACACCATATCATTTCATCCTCCTAACAGCCCCATGGCGCGGATGCTCTCATCGCCTCTGACTTTGCATGGTGCGGATGCTCTCATCGCCTCTGTGGACAAGAGGTCATGTAACTTGCCCAAAGTTACCCATTCAATCAGTACACAGGGGGGCTGGAACTCAACAGGATGTCTGATTCTGAAGCCCTGCACATAACACAGCCTCCTGTATGTCTCCCAAACATCAAGGCTGTTAATACAGCCCCATCATTATGACCCCTATTGTCATTACTCCAAATGGAGAACTCTGAAGAGTTACTCTTTTTTGGAAATCTTAATCTCAGATCTTCACTCTACAGGCAATCCACCAGGCCAGAGGCCTTTAGACTTTCGTCCCCATTGTCCTCTTCTGTGGAACAGCAACAGAAGGACCAGCTACCTCACTGATCTCCTCCTGCTATCAGAGAAAGCTCCACAGGGGTTAATGCAAAAAGAAGTTCTGCTTTGGATGAGACACCAGTTTAATTTACATTTGATTAAAAAAGTCATTCATTCATGCATCCGGCAGCCGGTATTTGTTAAATGTCTCTTACACTCTTAATTGGGTTTTGTTGGGGGAGGGGAGAAAGGGATCAGGTATAATAAAGCTTATGCCAGACACCTTGTTTATAATTTTCTTGGAAAGAATATATGTGCACACCTGAAAAGTTAAGTAAACAAGGGAGTGATTGAATAACCAGGCAACTGAGAGATGCCATGAGCTTTCTATGATGGTCAAATGGAGGAGATAGCACCGGGGCCTGGTCCAGGGAAGCTTCTTAGAGGAAGCAGGGTGTGAAGTGCTCATGGAAGGGTGGTCTGGGACAGGGCAGCAGAGGGCCCTGGCTGGACCCAGCCATGAAGCTAAGCGCCGACCTCAATCGGTGTTTCCCTGTGGAGGTGGCTGAGGGGTTACTCTCTAGTGCCTCACTTCCTTCCTGTAAGATGGACATAATGACACATCACAGGGGTGCCGTGAAATTCAAGTAAGGAAATGGATATAAACCCGCTCTCACAGATGTAAAGTATAAAGCAAATGCCAGATATCGCATGACAGAAAGGAACTCCAGAGGCAGGCATTTTACACACACGAATCTCTAAGTGCCACAGTTGAGCTGGAGAACTCTGGACACTGAGGCCCAGCTCTGTCCTGGCAGCATGGAGGCGCCATGTTGCCAGCTGGGGCAATGAAGGAGCCAAGCTGGAGAAGCTGGGAGAGATGTGATAAGGCCAAGGCCTGATCCTGAAGGTTCATCGACTCGACAGGGGGTGTGTAATGAGACCAGGAAATGAGAAGTAGTAAGAGGAAGGGAGGCCCTTGACGCTTCTCTCACCTCTTGGGCTATCAAATGGAAAAGGACACCTTTGTTGCACTAGAGCCATATTTAGTTATACCAAAAAGGGTAGTTGAAAAAATATCTTGTAAATGCCTATATCGGGATCCAGGAAGGAGTTATTGAGTCTAGAGGGTGTAAGCTGAAAGGAATTTTAAGTGAGTGACAGGCCCTTTATTCCCACTTCTGCTTATCATGCCTCTAAACTGTTGAAGGATGGTTAGAGGATTGGTTTTTGTGGGAAGACCTCCAAGAAGAGAGTTTCCACTGAGGAGAGACGACCTGTGGTCACTTTTAAAGGCGAAGAGGAGTTCGAGACGAAGCTCCACTGCTTCCGAGAGATGTCCTTCTCTCGGGCCACCTAAGCACACGATGGCCCCCAAACCCCCTTAGGCGTCTGTCTGGAGGGGGCGTTTAAGCTTGTGTCTCCCACCGGACAGCCACACAGCCTGACACTGCAGGAGGTCTGAGCCCCTCAGAAGCACAGACTCTCGACTCTTGAACTTCAGGGGCATCTCTACTCTCTTTGCCTTCCACGCTGCGTCAGTGCGTTCGATTTTAAGTCTTGAGCATTTGAAGGATTTGCTTCTTTAAAGTGTTCGCCTCCTCTCCTTACATATTATTACTGACCTTTTATGTGATAGGACGGGGTCTGCAGAGGGCCATTCATTTGCCCCAGGTTATGGTAACCCCCTGCTCTCTCCTGGCCTTTTGAAACAGGCGGCTAACACGGACGGATTTTAGTTGGGATGGAAGAAGGCACCGAGGGACGTTCCCAGCTCAGCCGCTGGCAGAGACCGTGCTACATGGCGGTCTCACCCACAGCGGACAGGTAGTGATGAAGCACATCTGTCCGTCTCCTTGTGTTGATGGGCTGGGATTTAGCATCTCTGCCAAAGATTTGCGACGGGAAAGGGAGAAGGCAGGGTGCAAGGTTGGGGTACAGGGAGAGAGGGCGAAGGGGGGAAATAGTCACCTAAGTCAGGATAATTTTTCCTGACGTCAAAGCCTCATCCAGGAGAGCTTTCGCAGTTGCTTGCTTTTATCCAGAAGACAATACGAACAGCACCTCTCCAAATCAGGTCACAGCTTGCGAAGGCAGGGGCTCACCAAGGCGCGAACTGCCTGAATTCTCTGTGGATTGACACAGCTCTCTGCTCTGACAAATGCCTTCTTTGTTCCCTTGAGAAGTCTGACTTGCTGAAGCCTTCACGCCTGCCTCTTTTCTCCCTCACCCTTGCACTCCTCCCCCCCCAAACAACTGAATTTGGAAGGTTCAAACATCATTTCACTTGTCAACTCGAACCGCTTTCCCTCCTCCTATCAAAGTTGTTTCATTTCCTGCTCAGGGAACGAAGCGACTGTGTTATCACTCTGGAGACTGGAGGCCACTTTGAGAAGAGGGGGCTCTGCGATGTTCACGGCACGGTCGGTCGTGGGCTGGGGAGCAAGACGTGCTAGTCTTCCCCGGAGAGTGTCAATGGGCTATAGAATGAGGTGGGGGGAGTCCTGGTGGCCTGGTCTCCTTGGGCTTGTCTGGGCTCACGTCTCTATTTGGCCATACTGCGATAGGAATCCCACCAACTCTAGTAGAATCGGGAGAACGACAGCAGCAGCAACAACAAACATTAGCCCTTGTTGGGATTTTGAAGACAAAATGAACTTGCTCTTGTTCTTTTTTGTTCCTGAGGCTGCTGGTGGCTAGGGTGTCTTCATAATAAGACATGTGACCCCTGAGGATGGGGGAGAGTGGGGAAGTGGGGAGAGGAGATGTTGGAAGCTAATTAGAGCTCTCTAGAAGCGGGTGGAAACGAGAATCTGACCGGGGAAGGTCCTGTGAGTTCACTGGACAAGGGGATTGTCTGTTATCTACGTTCTGCCAAGGAGTAAGAACCTGGAGATGTCTCTGGAAGCCAAAACACAGCAGGGGCTCACAGGAGCAGTATTTGAAAGTGAGTGGGGTCAGGAAGGACCATGCAGTTTGGATTCCCAGGTCAGGAAGATGCCTCTTGCTCTTACCCTTCCTACCTATGAGATCTTGGGCTGGTTTCTTAACCATTTTCTATGCTTCTTCATTTGCAGAAAAGTGTCTTCATTTGCAAAAAAAAAAAAAGGCTTTAATATGACAATATATTCCAAACTCTTGGCACACAATAAGCCTTCAACAATTGTTTACTATTGTTATTATTTTATGGTTTGGAAAAGAAATAGAATAACAGATACTATCACTGAAGTCTCTAGAAAAACTTGGTTAATGACTTTGAGCCTTTTGATATTAGTAGTAGATTATTTTTCAGATGAGATTTTATGTGGAATCTCAACACATACATTTGGTCCATGTGAGCTACAAGGCAGTGGGTGGCAGGCAGTGGTTAGGTCCTGGGCTCTGCCTGCCCAGCCTCCCCACTGATCGCCTGCAGAGGCAGTTTGGACTTTTTGGAAACCCCAAGGCTCTGAGGGGCCCAGTCAGAAAACTGTTGGTTGGAATATTATTAAAACTGCTGGTGGATTATTTCCAAAAAAAGTACAGCCCAGCCTAACACCCTGTTAGTTAGCATGTTTTAGTGAACCAAACAAACCAACACAGAAAGAAATGGATCATAAGCCTCCAGGTGGGGCAGGACACATGTTTGCCAGGTAACTGCTGGTGGAACTGATGCCCAGAGATGTGCTTCTTGGAAGAGAGAGAACAGAGCTTTTTTTCCTTTTCTCACCCATAGCGGGGCCAAGAAGTATGGAAACCCAGGGCCTGCAGATGGGTTGCGGGTGAGGTGGAACAAGGGAATGGGGACAATAACACAGAGATGGTCTGTCCCCACCCCAGAGAGGACTCTGAGTGGGCTCTGGAAAGGAGTGAGGGTCAGTTGGGGTGTCTGCAGGTGGGAACAGGTAGAGCTGTGCAACTCTGTGTTGATGCAACAACCTGGGATATTTTATCCTGGTGACACTTTTGTAAGTTTATTGCTTTCTTCCCTTTTGCTTCCTGTTAGTTTTCAGCAAAATCCCAATCTGAATTTACTTCTGTCTACTGGAAAAGACAAGGAAATGGTTTGACTAGATCCAGGCCAGCAAAGTTGGCAGAGCATAATTAATGATCAATCCACAAAGATCTCCCCCAGGATACCCACTAGTTCAACAGAGAAGATGAGCATTGCCAAAGCCCAAGGTCATGGGTCCCTTCATGACTCAGTCACAGCTCTCCCAGTTTAGGAAGAGTCTAGTAGGCTCTTTTTCCCATGGGATCCCTCTGAGGGGATTATTTTTAAGACTTGCAGCTTTAATACCCCCACGCAACCATGTCTGTTACAGAAATACACAAAATAAGAAGGTTCTGTCTTACAAGAATGAGGGAACTTCCCAGGGTCCTGAATAATGTGGCTCCTTACTTCACTTTTGCACATCGGTAGGTATATTCAGCTTCAAGGAGATCATTCAGTATTTCTATACATTTCAGGACTTGGTACCTTAATTCTCTGGGGGAAACTCATAACCCCAACTTCCATAGATGCCACTTTAGTCCTGTGTGGGCTTTCTGGCCTTATTCCTCATCTTGGGGCTGGAGGTGACTCAGGGATGTACCTTGCTATTTTCATGATTCATTGGCATCTCCGTAATGAATGCTCTCCACCACAGTGCCCTCATTTAGCCTAATAACCTCAATAAGGTAATATTTGATCTGTGCTAAGTATCTGATTAAACAACATAAAGTATTTAACCTATTGATCTCTTACACTTTGTCAGACCTACATTCCTGGATGTACTTTAATTACTGACTTGGAGAGCTTTCCTGAATGGGATTTGCATCTTGTTAAGATCTTTTCTTTGTCTTTAGGGCTTCACTGTCAACAGCTTTCTCTTCTTATTGCCTCTAGGCCTTATTCTACTTGCTGCTTCTCCACCAGACCCTGCTTGATTCTGCCTGAAGCCTGATAACATCTGGTTAATCTACCAGAATTAGGGTCCTCCATGTGACCATGAATCCTACTGCTTATTTTTGAGAGTCAATGATCACATAAACCATTGGACTTAATCCTTTGTCCGCTCTGCTCTTTGGGGCATGGGAAATGGTCTAAAGTGACAACCTCATCTTAGGCAGCTGGTCACAGATGCTGGATTGACCTATGCTTCTATCTCACAAGGAGAACAGGCCAGTGGGCAAAAATCAAGAGTATCACAAAAAACCACTTCAACTGGTCAATTAGTTAACTAATTGCTCTAGTCTGAAACACCTCTTTGAAAACTACAGAAAATCCTACTTTTTTCCTTTTGCCTGCAAGGATATAGTCATGAATATTAATAATAATTAGTTGATTTACATGCTGTCTTTTCTTCAAGAATCTCAAACATGCTGGGTTTGTTTATTTTCTTCTCTTACTTTAAAACTGACTCTACGAAGACTGAGATAGCTTCTCCACAGGGCCTCCCCAAATGAGAAAAACACCTCATAGGATTAAGAGAATTCAATCAGAAAATTCATGTGGAACGCTTACAATAATGTTGGCCACCTAGTAAGTGCTCAATAAACAGTAGCTATGATTATTATTGTATCATCTAAGAAAGCTCTGTGACTTATGGGTTGGCCATGAATTTCTGGACATGGTCAGGCTGGGAAGAATGTACCCTGGCTCGAGTGTCTGTATACTTTGCCAAGCCTACCTAGTGAAGATTGTCCCACTCCCCCATCTACATTCCCTCCTGGCTCGTCATAAATTAGACTTGAACCAAAACACAGTAATTTATGGAGAAAAAAGCCGTGAAAAGGCCAATGTTCATCTCCACTCAAGCCACTGCTCACTGTCAGATCAGAAACAGTCAGAATGGTTCTCTACACAGAGGGTCTCGAAGGGTGTCTCTCAAAGGGTGGTGTGCTTGACAATAATGTGAATTAAAGGACCTCCCCCAGACATCTGAACTAGAATTTCTATGAGTAGGGCCCAGGTATCTGCAACTGAAACAAGATCCTTGTGTGAATCCTATGTTCAATAAAGTTTGAGGACCAAGGGTTTCCTTTCAAGGCCACCCTCGAGAGCTTGCAGTAAACTTCAAAGAAAGCCTGGAGGTTATGAGGTACTTAGGCTGCAGGAGCACCTGACAGACTCCACGTCTCAGGTGGCACTCTGGTGTTAAAGAGGGGCAATACAAATATAGTTTGGCCAACAAGCAGGGGCAACCCTGCAGCCTGTGGAGAGAGTGGCTTGGTGGTCCTCCTGACCTCCCTGCCAGAATCTGGGGCAGAGAGTGGGTACTAGCCACCTCTCAGGGGGCATGCAAGGCAAAGTGGGCCCCTGGTGGGAAGGGACAAGCCTTGCAGTGCCCACAAAACTACTGAAATAGAGGTCCATGGCCATCTTCACTGCCTCCGTAAACACTTTAGGGACCAATTTAAACTCCATGTTGCCTTCCCTCTGTTACTCATGATGCAATTGGGATGTTGATTCCTGCTTTCCAATGATGTTATCTCATAGAATGCAAACTCTGGTACATATAAAACAGAGAATCCACAGAAAACATGACACTGCTGGAACACACACTCATGCGTACACACTTACATGCACAGCGTCACTACATTTATTCCAAAGCCAATAAAAATGATTTCCAGATAATCTGCTATTTTGGATTATCTGCACCACTGCTCATCTCCATTAGCATGGCTAATTGAGAACTGACTGGGTGTCTTGGACTGTTTCCAAGGAGGGAACCCATTGCCTGGATGATAAGAGTTCCTCGAAAGTGCCAAGTAAACGGCTGGATCCGTCAGGGTGATGCCCACTGGAGGAGGAGCAAACTTTTAAAGACGACCTGACCATTACCCAGTCAGAGAAAGCAATCTTGTTCGGCAGGCTACATTGATTGCCAAGGCGGTAAACCATAAAACTGTCCCACAGCTAGAACATGCACTGACTCTGAGAAAGATGAGACTTGGTTAGTAAAGGATGAAGCCATTCCAAGACCCAATAAAAGATGCAATATGGTTTTCCCTGGGCTGTGTATTAACACCATCCAAGAAGCTACAGGGGATGGAAGTTTGGCAAACAACTCTGCTTTTGCTTTGACTTTTGCATAGCAAGGATGAGATAGAGGCCAGTGGGGAGATCATCTGAGACCAGAAAAAAGGCTTGTAAGGATTAAGCCTCTATAGAAACTCAGACTCTAAAGAAACCACCAATGTTTATATGCCATAGACATACTCTTCTGTCATTTAACATCTTGGCGAAATACCCAAATAGATCTCAAAACCAAAGCATACTAAGAAAAAAAAAGAAAGAAAGAAAGGCAGCACAAAGTCATAACTGTCTTCTGGGTAACTGTGTTTTGGATGGTGTCATTTTTCTTATGACATAAACTCCCAAATGGCACAGACGCTGTCTCTTAGAATAAATAGCAACTAGCGGTGGGTCATGCCTCCTGTGGGTTTCTGATAAGTATTGTTTGGTTGTATGCGGTTTATCACAAAGAGAACAGATACTATTGTCAGGCTCACGAGCTGCTTTTGCAAGAAGAATGAGAGAAGTCCCCTACAACTTTTACAGTTCTGTGTTCTGTCCCAAATAATATTGAGAAATGAATCACCAGGACTGACAGGTAATTGAAGGAGGTGATACATTACTCAGGAGGGTCAGAAAGCCTATGTCTGGGGTGAATCTGGACCCATGGGGTCTTTTTAGTAGGTCCTCTGTTAGCCAGACGCTCTGCTAACTCTACTTCTTCCAGATCACCCCCTGGCCCCGCCGTATCAGAACCAGAGGATGTGAGTTGGGAAGATTACCGAGGAGGGTTCTGAGGGGAGCCTATAGCTTTGGGTATGGGGCTAGACAGAGTGGTTTTCACCACTGGCTGCACGGATCATCTGGGGGGAGAATAAAAAAAATAGAGATACCTAAACTCTACCTCCAAAGATTCTGATTTAATTGGTTTGAGGTGGGCCCCCAATGTGGGTAATTTTAAGAAGTACCTAGAAGATTCTACGTGCGACCAGGGTGAGAAAGCCCGAGCAAGAGGCTCTACTGTGACATGAGTGAACCAGAAGGCCCTGGCTCACTTCACAAAGCTGAGGATCAAACTCAGCCTTTTGAAAGAGCATTCTTCATCTTTATAGGATGCCAGGAAATAAATGGCAGCGGGGGGACACGGGTGCATATGGGAAGGGAAGAGGGAAAAAGAAACAGAGAGAGAGCTAAAAGCCTACTGAGAGGAGAGAAATGAGATTGACTTTCCCTGAGGAGTGTTTTGCAACCAGGGTCTGAAAGGTGAAAGCTATGCTCACTCTTACCCCCTGGCAAGTGTTATCACCTAGTAGTGAGTTAGTGCTTCCATCCCGATCACAGAGGAGTCAGGTAACTGGTGGGACAGTAGCATCAGGGACTCCTAAAATGAAAAATGCACATCTCTGACCAAGAGTCCATTAACCATACGAAGTATAAGTGGCTTTGGGGAATCTACCTACTGACCGTCAAAGAAACCAGAAAATGGGGCAGGTCCTTTGGAGAACGGTGATGTTAGAAACTAAGGCAAAGCACAGAATGTGACATAACGGGAAGCAACATAAGGGCAGCGAAGGAAGAAACCCGGTTTCATGTGGGTTCTCAGTTCTAAGGTCTTTAGCCCTCTAGAGGGTAGCCATTTACTTTTTCTTGTCTTTTCTGTATTCTTTCTTTGTCTCATCTCTCTTCTTGCTCGTTTATTTCTACTCAGAACAAGAGCCAGGGATCTGCTGTCTCTTCACTGACTTCTGCTCGGCAGAGATGCGTGGAAGGACAAGTGTCAGGGCACTGCTCAGGCTTGGTCCAGGAAGAAGCAGTGGGGAGAGTGCCAGCAAGTTCACATGCGAGATGGATGAGGACCTGGAGACGGGAGGGTGCCTTGGAGGAGGTTTCCACATCTCTGCTGGCTTTAACAAGACCAAGCCATTGACGGCTTCTCTCCTGCAACTCCAGATTCTCCCCAGGGAGGTGCTGGTTTCTACTACACAGGGATAGATGAAGTTGCTTGTCATAATTAAAACATCTCAGGGGAGTGTATGCCTCTGTGGTTTTGGGGAAGCTGCACAATTAGCTGGATCCCCAGGGAGTGGGGAGAACCAGGCTGCCCAGCAGGGGAGGGGCCCAGCACCTAGACTCTTGGATTTCCACCTCTGAACCTACCACTCCCTGTAGCCAGTTGCAGATTCCGTCTGAGTGGCTAGAGAAGGCTGAGAACTTGAATCCTCCCTCTGGAACTCTCTGGCAATTCTAAACCCCTGAGCCTGCTCTGATAATAAGCATGGGAGAGCCCCAAAGGCCCTGTGTTAAACTCAAGGAGTAGGCTGGTGGAAGAAAACATGAGGGTCACTGGCCTGGAGATTGGTGGGAATCTGCTGAGGTGTGTGTGTGTGTGTGTGTGTGTGTGTGTGTGTGTGTGTATTTCAGCCTATGCCCCTGGCACAAGGGAAATTAACCAGACTCTGCCTGTGTGGGAATTCTGCATGGCAACCTAATCAAGGCTTAGTTTTTCATTAAAATTTCCATTAATACTGGAGCTGTTTAGAGCAAGTTGAGTGGGAATATCCGTAATGCACCTTCCACCCTCTATTACCAATCTGAGGATCAGTGGGGAGGTTGCGTGCTTTTGCTGGGGCTATTTGTATTTTTGCCAACATTATTAGCATCGTCCGTCCCAAGCACCTAACGTACACAGCGGGCAAAGTCCAGAGAGGATCACACAGAGCCCACCCTTGTCCGATGTGACAGACAGGAAATGAATAAAAGAGGTGGCTGGTAGAAGCATGGAGCGCAGCATATTGAGACCTCATGGATGGACTTCACTTTTCAGCATTGAGATGTGCTGCTCCCCTCTTCCCTGCCCTGAATGCCTTCCTTGCCTGAATGAGATTGGAGTGCAGCCATCTTGAAGGGAGAGAAGCCGGCAGGTCTTCTGCTGGGGCCGGGGATGCTGAGAGGGATGAAGGAGTTTAGGCCTCACCCTCTTGGGGTCATTTCTGTATCAGAGCTATGCAGAGTATCTTCACCACTAGGAGCTCTGCTGTGCTCTGTCTACACCCCCAACGCCACTTATCCCTTGGAGACGCCCACTGTTGTTCTCTGGGTTGTGGGACATCTTGGAAGTTGGTACACAAGTTTGGTTCAGTGACACCTGTTGAACTGCATCCCTTTCGACCCTTAGCTGTAGCCGCACAAAACTGCTTCCTAGTACACGAACACTCTCTGCTCTTTGACAGGAATGCCCTTCCGGCTTCACTCACAGGTACTGGAGCTCATCCCTTCGGTGGCCAGCTTGAAAGCTGGCCTCCAGACAGAATCAACTGTGATCTTAGTCGAGGCTTCCGTAGTGTCTCTGTTCCCCTTCATGCTGTGAGTAGAGGCTGCACTTCATTCAGCTCGTATCCTCCATGATCACTGGAAGGGCAGGTCACACAGTGCTAGCTTATGAAAGTTTGTTGAAGTGTTGCAAACTTCCCTGCCCTTATCCGAGGTGAGCCTCGTCACTGTTACTGACAAACCAATCAACGTGCATTAACAAGAACATCCACGCACAGCGAATCCAGTCTGTTATTGGCACTTGTGGGAGGATGCAGTGGACACATTCTATTTGCGTCGCACATCTACCTTGCCATGCGAGGCTACCAGCTCTGATGGAAAAATTCTGCTATGAGAATATTTAAAGTAAATTTTAGTATAGTGGCTCTTAGCCACATATGCGTTTCAGGAGATATTTTAATGATCGAGCCCGAGTGGTAAAGAGCAAAGAGTTTGGAACCATACAGGGGTTTGAGGCCTGCCTCCACCACCACCCAGCTGGTGACCCTGGGAAGATTTCTTAAATTCTACGTGTATCCAATCTTTATTTGTAAAATGGGATCACAACAGAACCTATCACCTAGGGTTGTTAACGAAGATTATATGAGGTAATTTATATGAATTTAGAATAGCTTCCACTTATGCTATGTAAGTATAAACTCCTATGGTCTCTACTATTGTTATTAGAGAATCAGAATCCCCGGAAGTATGATCTGGACATTTTTGTTTTGCAAGAGCTGCTCAGGAGATTCTGATTTGCACCCTTGGTTCAAACCTATTGTCTATTGGGATGTCAGGGTGACTCAGTTGGTTGAGCGTCTGACTCCTGGTTTCGGCTTGGGCCATGAGCTCACAGTTTGTGGGTTTGAGCCCCGCATCTGGCTCTGTGTTGACAGAGTGGGGCCTTCTTGGAATTCTCTCTCTCTCTCTCTCTCTCTCTCTCTCTGCCCCTCCCCTGCTCTCTCTCTCCCTCTCTCAGAAATAAATTAAAAAAAAAAAAACATTGTCTATTGGCTTGTCTCTGTCATAGAAGTTGAGAAAACACTAAGTGCAGTAGGATCTTGGTTAACCAGGAAGAGCACAGATTCCTGGAATACAATTCTCACAGGCAAATTATTTCAGGTTAGCCTGCCTTCCTCTTCCTCCCCATATCGCTAAGAGTCTTTGGTCTCACCCCCTGTCTGGGCAACTCTTCCTGCAGGGATGAGGCTGAGCAAGGAAGTGCTTGAGAGGCAGGGGAAGGAAGGAAGGGAAGTGTGTGTGCAATCCACCCACTCCGTAATGAGCTGCTGAGAAATAGTGAGCTGATGGTTGTGAGAGCTCTGGGGGCTACTGAGCCTTCCAAGGGTTTACCAAGACGGGACAAATCTAATGAGAAGAAAGTTACAGCAAAGCTTATTGAACAATAACCCATTTCCTTCACTTAGAAACAATGAAGAAACATTTTTCTCACTTCTGTGGCACCAAGAAAACAATATCAGTGATTTGTGCTGCCTGGTTATCCAGTCTCTTTACCAACTTGGCTTATCTTCTTGCTGCGAGATATGAACACTTAGGGCTGAATGTGGCTCTCTTCTCTCTGGTGAGCTTCCCCCCCCCCCCCCCGCCCATTTTTATTTGTATTGACTTCGGGGTCTTTCATCAGAAGAATGAAAAAAAACACAACAACATGTTCTTGAGGAACCAGTCACTGAGCTTATGTGTTGATCAATGGGCAGTGCTGATGTGAGTATGTTCATTTCGGGTCTGGAACAGGAAAATATCTGTTGAAAGATTCCTGGGGAGGGAAAGGTCCTGACCGACAGCCTCAGAGTCAGGGTCCCCCCCCCCTACACAATTCAGATACCCAACATTTATTCTAGAAAATGTTGCTGCAGTCAGTAAGAAGCTTGTTGCACAAGGCACTTTTCATTTGTCAATAAGCTCTGCATCTTTTTGTCCAATTTATTTCATGGAAAGATATCACTTTGGATTAAAAAAAACAAAGCAGGGCGGGCGGGGGGGTGGGGGAGGAAAACTCCAGCCACTCCATGATGGAGCATCTGAAGGAAATAGCTTTGAAAGTTGAGATTTATAGGAAATTAAAAAAAAATCAGAGAACGTGCTTCTGATGAATTAAATCGCAGCAAAAGTCCATTTCCATTCCCTTGAATTCTAGACAAACAATTTCCAGTTGCAAATATCTTCCAGAAGAACTGCATGCACAAGGTTGGATATTAAAGTTGCTTGACAAACATTTTGGATGAAAACTGCCTGCCTAGAACTGGCTCCTGGAAGAGCAATAATGTGGCTTCAGAGAGAGCTGGGTTGTTTGCACATAGTTGCAGCTTACGTGTTTAACGGAGTTTTGCAGGAGGGAATTGCCTGGAAAGCAGCAGGTTTTTAAGGATGAATTTCCAACTCTTGAAGCGAGGTAGAGGGAAGATTAAGGGAGAATACAGAGAGAAAGGCAGCCTCTCCAGAACCTGCCTTCCCGGGAGGGCCATGACTATAATGACTTCTCCTTTGCTGTGACAGATTCAAGAACATTTTAGTCCATGCTCCCGCCCTCAGACAGAATCTCAGCTCAAGATGGCCCAGGTCATCCTACTTGGATCCTGGGACCCCTCCTGGGGCCTCATTTAGGATATTCACAACTAGCACTTCGGAGAACTCCAGGAGTGTGCATGTGAGGGGAGCCATTATTTTAGAGAACAAACCAAGCTGATGATAGTTAGGGAAACCTCACTTTGGCAGGTGCCGTGACCTTTTGTGTGAATGGCGCACAAAAGTCCTAGATCTCTCTGGTCCGGGGATGTTGGTATGTCCTGATCTTGGGACAAAGATCCTGGAACCCCCACACCCTGGAAAGGAACCCTGTGGCTTCTGTTCTCCGGGACTGTTTGGTCACACTCTTTAGTGATCACGGATATCAGGAATCTTGTCTCTGAGCAACCTCAGCACCTCATGAGGGGCGGATAGCAGAACCCCTGGCTACAGAAAGAGGCTGAGTTTTCCTCTTCCCAGACTGTTTTTCCCTCCCTCACAGTCTGACTGCCTGTCCAAGCTTGGGGAGCTTCCCCAGCGGGAGAAGGGCCCTGTCAACTGGACCCTGGATAGTGTGGAGGCCTTTCCTCCTGCTCCTCCTCATTAGTTTCTTCCTGACTCCCCAGGATGACAGAGGGACCCCTTCTTGGTTTTCATTATGGCTGAGAGTCTGCCAGCAACGTGCCATTTGCAGTTTCAAATCTGTAAGGAGCCGTTGGCAGGACACTCTTTTTTTTTTTTTTTAAATTTAATTCCCCCAGGTGGCTCACCGGGGTTTTTAATAACTTTCAGCTCCATTTTAAACCCCTAGCCCTGAGAGAGCCGCTAAATATCTGTTCCTGTGGGTGTCTGGTTATTTCGTTAGAGTTAACGAAAATGTCCCCTTCCCTTCTTCTTGCCCGTGGTTGAGGTTGTGTGCACCGAGAGTGGGTGTGTGGGGGTGGTTTCCAGGGACGTCCTGAGGTTTTATTCACCTGTTAAGATTTTCCATCCCTACTCCCGGCAGAAAGTTGTCTGGTATGGAGCTAACTAGAGAACTTGGTGTCACCCCAACTTGCCTGTTCTTTTGCTTTTCCTGCATGAGCACTGCGCTGGAGCTCGTGGATCCTTCCCTTGTTTGTTTTGGCAGGATTTTTCCTTCTGTGATGACTATAGGAAGTCAATAGACCCGCTGGACATATGGAAGTAAAAGTGGCCTCTAGAGCTGGTATTCGAACCCCGAGGTAAGCTCCCCACCGCCACCCCGATGATTTCAAACACTTACAAGGTCTTTCCCTTCCTCAAGGCCTTGCCTCTCCTTTAGATTTCAGACCATGAGCCACCTCCTTCAGGAAGCTTTCCCCTATTTAACCCCATCTATTTTTAACCCACTAGCATATTCCCCCATCTTTCCAGATCTTTAGTTAATTCTTGTACTAGTTATGTGTATTTACGGATTTCTTTCTTTTTGCTTTTTTTTTAATGTTTATATTTTAGAGAGAGAGAGAGACAGAGCATGAGCAGGCGAGGGGCAGAGAGAGAGGGAGACAGAGAATCCGAAGCAGGCTCCAGGCTCTGAGCTGTCAACACAGAGCCCGACACGGGGCTCAAACTCATGGATTGCAAGATCATGACCTGAGTCTAAGTTGGACGCTTAACCGACTGAGCCACCCAGGCTCCCCTAAGGACTTCCTTGTTAATTGTGGATGGTTAGATGTTTAACTCCCCATTTGGAATGAATCCGTCTTTTCTAGCACATGACTATAGGTCTCAGTGGCATGCACCAAATACTTGCCTGCTCTGGGGTTGACTCATTCAAGCCCTCCTGTGACCCAGATTACCCAGCCAACCAGCAAGCTTTGAAAGACTTCAGGGCTCAGCTGTGGGCTCTCCTCTTTTCTCCACTTATTTATTTTTTTTCCCTCCCAAAGTAACTGCATGAAATCCCAAGGTTTTATACACCATTGATACACAAATGATTTTAATAATTATAAATACAGCACTCGCCTATCCTCTGAGTTCCAGACTTCTAGATTCAACTACCATTTTGAATCTTTTTTTTTGGGGGGGGAGATCTAATAATGACTGAAAACTGTAGCATGTCCAGAAAAGATCTGTACCTTCTACCCAGCTCCCAGTCTGTTTCTCTCCCAGTCTTTGGCATGTTGGTACATTGAGATACTAAGCATCAAACTGCTCAAGGCTCACATTTAAATGCGTGTCTCGATTCCTTCCTTTCCTTCTTCTACTACATTCAACACCCCGGCAAGTCCTATTGACTCATGATCCAGAATACATCCAGAATCTGTTCACTTCTGTCCACTACCAACATTCCAGTTCAAGCCACCACCAGCTCTTGCGTGGGCCCTTGCATTGGTCTTCCCAACTGGTCCCTCTGCTTCTTTTCTTCCTTCCTAAAAATTCATGTCCTGTACAGCAGGCACAGTGATCTTTTAAAAACAAATCGATATTCGACCAAATTCAATGTCCGTTCATAATAAAAGCTATCAAAAAGCAAGGGATAGAAGACAATATCACAAGTTTAACAAAAGGAATGTGAGAAAAACCTGGAGCTCATGTTACACTTAATAGTGAAAGACTGAATACTTTTCTCTGCTCACCACTTCCATTTATAGAAGTCTTCACTAGTACGATAAGACACGTGAAAGAAAAAGTATACAGCTTGAGAAGGAAAAACCAACTTGCCTTTATTTACAAATGACATGATTGTTTATGTTTAAGACCCCAACGAATCTACCAAAAAAAAAAAAAAATCCTGGAATTAATAAGCAAGTACAGCAAGGTTGCAGAATACAAGGTGAATATACGACAGTTAACTGCTTTCAATAGAAAGTCAGAATCATGGCATAGTGCCTACTTTGGGCCACTCTTAAAGACTACAGTTTAGTTTTTATGGAATATAATCAACAATTTAATGGGAGGAAATAAAAATTTATACCTTTAATGAAAACAAAAAGAAGAGTCAACTGCCTTCCTATATAGTAGTCACAAACAGTAAGGATTGGAAATAAAAAAAAAAAAAAAAACCCAACAAGCATCCATAATAGTAAAGAGAGAAACAAGAAGGAAAAAGAAAGACAAACAGACAGACAGACAGACTTAGGTATAAACCTAACAAAATAGGTGTAAGATCTGTATGTGGAAAACTATAAAACTCTGATGAAAGAAATCAAAGAAGATCTAAACAATAGAGAAACATTTCATGTTTGTGGACTGGCAGGTTTAGTTTTGTTAAGATGTCAGTTCTTCCCAACTCAATCTGCACAATCCCAATAAAAATGCCATTAAGCTATTTTGTAAATAGAGGAAAACCAAACATAAAATTTATATGGAAAGGCAGAGAACCTGTAATAGTCACCAGAACACTAAAAAGGAAGAACAAAGTTGAAAACTCACACTACCCAATTTCTAGACTTACTATAAACCTACAGCAATCAAGCCAGGATGGTGTTGGTGAAGGAACAGGCAAACTGATCAGTGGAAATAGTAGACAAAATAGACCAGAACCGTACCCACAGAAATATATTCAAGTGATTTTTTTCACAAAGGCACAAAGACAATTCAATGAAGAAAGGACAGTCTTGTCAACAAATAGTAGCAGAACAATTGGCCGTCTTTTTACAAAAAAAAAAAAAAGAATCTAGACACAGAGGTCTTATATCCTACATAAAACTTAACTCAAAATGGGACGTAGACCTAACTGTAAAATATGAAACTATAAAACTTTTAGAAGAAAACATAGCGTGACCTTGGGCTTGTTGATGAGCTTTTAGCTACAACACCAAAAAAAGATCCATTAGGCAAACAAACATAAAAGGTAATTTAGACTTTATTAAAGTTAAAAACTTTCGCTCTGCTAAAAATACTCTTAAGAGATTGAAAAAAAAAAACATGTCACTAACGGGGAGAACATATTGGCAAATCAGATTTCAGATAAAGAACTCATATCCAAAAACAACAACGACAGCAACAACAACAAAACCCTCTTAAAACTCACCAGTAAGAAAACAAACAGCCCAATTAAAAAAATGGGCAAAAGATCTGAACAGACTTCAGTACAGAATGTATGCAGATGGCAAGTAAGCATATGAAAAGAGAAAAGATAGTCAAGATCATGTCATTATGGAAATGCAAGTTAAAAATACAATGAGATACTCTACACTCTTACTGGAATGGCTAAAATTGAAAAAGCTGACAAGACAATGCAAA
The DNA here is from genome assembly GCF_046562875.1 of Panthera onca. NCBI lineage: Eukaryota > Metazoa > Chordata > Mammalia > Carnivora > Felidae > Panthera > Panthera onca. Next base: position 91,686,853 of record NC_138348.1, on the reverse strand, counting down.
GATGTAGAGCAACAGGAACTCCCATTCATCCCTGGTGGAAATGCAAAATGGCACAACCACTTTGGAAGATGGTCTGGGAATTTCTTACAACGCTAAATACACTCGTATCATAGGATCAAGTCATTACACTTCTACATATTTACCCAATTGATTTGAAAACGTATGTGCACCCAGGTGGATGCCTATAGTAACTTTGTTCATAGCTATCAAAAACTGGAAGCAATCAGTAAACAAACTTGAGTAAGTTCATATAATGGAAGACTATTTGGCAAAAAAGAAATGAGCTATGAGGCCACAATACGGAAGAATCTGAGATACATACTGATGAGTGGAAGAAGCTGGTCTAACAAATCTATATACGGTATGATTTCACTTATGTGACACTGGAAAAGACAAACAGATAAGAGGTACCAGGGGCTTGGGTAGGGGAGAGGGTGGAATAGATGGACCATAGGGAATTATTTTTTTAACATTTATTTTTGAGAGACAGAGAGAGACAGAGCATGAGTGGGGGAGGGGCGGAGAGAGAGGGAGACACGGAATCCAAAGCAGGCTCCAGGCTCTGAGCTGTCAGCACGGAGCCCGACGCGGGGCTCGAACTCACAAACCATGAGACCATGACCTGAGCAGAAATTGGACGCTTAGCCGACTGAGCCACCCAGGCGCCCCCGGGAATTTTTTTTTTTTTAAAGGCTATTCTGCACGATACTGTAATGGTGATGTAGTATCATAACAAATATATTTGATCCTCATTCTTGGTTCCAGGCAAAGAGCTAGGAGGATACAAAGATAATAGAAACAGCTGTATGAATAGTTAGGGAATTTGCTATCTAGCTAGATAACTGGTAGAGTATTTCTTTTCTTGTATCTATAGCGTCAAATTTCCCTTCCCTTACTTGTCACCTAATCACACCAACAAACCAGCTGACTGACCAGTTAGGCAACTAACTCATTCCCTGTCTCATGTCCTAATTGCTTTGTGTTAACTTTTTCTTAAGTCTCAAGCTTTTTTTTTTTTTCAGCCAATTTTTAGGAATCTTCCCTTCATCAAATTATAGAAAGTAGGGTATACAATAAAGAGGATTGAGTTTCCTCCTCTCCTGGCCCTTGTCACTCTCTGGAGACAGCATTAAAAACAGAAATGGTCCCCCCCTAGTGCGCAGCTGAGCCAGGAAGGGGGAATATAGTTGAGAGCTTAAAGGCGAAGCCGATCCAGACAATGGGCATTTGGTTGTATTCTGCTAACTTGGACAGCCACACCTGTAAAAGACATGCAGGGAGGGATTTGACCCAGACAAATGAAGTTCAAGGAAACAAGGCCGTATTTGGCGTGGAAGGGCAGAGAGAGAAGTTGGTCGGCGAGAGAGCTGTGCTGCGTGTGCAGAATCTGAGCCAGTCCCATCTGTTACCTGCTCAGGACAGGCGGATGGGAGGCAGAGTTTGGGCTCAGGCAGGCAGCACCGGGAGGGAAATTTATGAATAGACCTTTAACTCTGGTCACTCTGTAGCCCAGAAGCTCTGGAAATTAGATCCAGATGGATAGTATTTTGATAGCTTCTCCTGACCAAGGAATTTATGTTAATTCTTGGGGCCCAAGGGGAAAAAGGAAGCATCTAACGGCAAGGAATTCATAATTGCTTCTTAATATGTTTCCAAAATTCTTCTGTGTTTTCACTCGTTGCCACAGTTGGGGCTGGCACGGGGACTGGAGAAGGAAGCACAATCAGAGCCCAGGGCCCCTCTCATCACACATGTGCCTTATGTGAGATTCCTGGAGCAGAGCAATGGGGAGCTTCTGGAATATTCTCCTAAAACCTCTTAACTCTTCCTGGGCCTCCACGTCCTCACCCGTTCATGGAAATGCTTGCACGAGAGGACTTTTAACTTCCAATTTTCAATGCTTGCTAGGTCTGCATTGGAAATAGTCTGGCTCTGGTGGAATGCTATAGAAAAAAAGTAATTATTTTCTGAACAATATTTTGGGAATTCTGTAGCTTGGAAAGAATTGCAAAGACTATGTCTTCTATCCTTATGTGAGATTTATCCCCAGTTTACATCTCAAGAGGATGGGACCTCTCAGGCATACTAATGATCTTGTGCCCAGGTTGACACAGCCTTTAAAAGTACTCACTGAGTATCTACGATGTGCCAGGCCCGGTGCTAGAAAGTCCTGATTCTCTATTGAGGTGTCTGAGCAAAGCAGTGTCACCAAGGACAGGCTTGGACAAGTTCAGGCTGTCAACAGTAAGAGGAGGGCGGGTGATCAGTGTACTTAGTAAGGCAAAGCTTCCAACAGTCTGTCCTGTTGCTCTCAGAATCCAGACACTGTGGCTCAATATCCATTCTCTTTCCTCATCCCACATAAGAAACCATCCCCTAATACTGATATTATCCAAGCCCTGGTACTGCTTGGGCTCCCACAAAAGCAAAAATTCTTTTCACTTATCTTTCAATTCTATAGCAAGGACTATTCCAAGGGGCTAGTGGAGAAGGATGGCAGGGTCTTTGCTTGGGGGCTAAGAATTTTAACTTCTGCATAAGAGACGGTCACCGTCAATGGATTCTAAGAAGCCGATCTGCCTTCTATGGACCCTCCCTTGGGTCCCATAGCCTGGGCAATCATGAAATCATATTATTCTTGTCTACACCATTAGGTGGCTCAAGGAGATGGCATAGTGCGTTCTATCTCTACCAGAAAAGAAGTAAGGGACCAGGTGAAGTGGTATGTTAACCAGAGAACCCACGAAGGGGTCTACCTCGGGTCAAGAGGCTCTGTTGGGTCACTTCCAAGTTCAGTGTTTGTGGAGGGTCCTCACCTCCAGGCTTGCTGTCTGCCCATGCCAGCTGGCCCCTTAGATCCTCTGAGGGAATGACACCAGCACCACCCCTCTCCCGCTGATTTCATTTATCTCTTGAACACACCATCCTAGTTTGGGGCCCTTTATCTACATGCTAGTCTCATATAATCAAGTCCAACTGAGCCAATGATCTGACCTTTTATGTTTCCAGCTACTGTTCATGTCTTTAGAAATGGATTTCTTCTCTTCCACAGCACTCAGCATGTTTGACCTAATGGGCTGGGCCCTCCTCGCTTTGCTCTGTGATTATACACTCGGCATATTACTAATTATGGCTCGATTCTATATTTTAAAAGCCCGCAATTTTGGACTGAGGCTACAATGTAAAACATTTAGCGATGGCTTACGTCTGCTTTCACGTGGGGGCCAAGGATGGAGTCGGATAGTGGGGAGAGAAGTTGCTATCACAGGACTGAAGCCTGCAGGCAACACTATTAGACAATTTTTCTCTAGTTGGGGGTGGTGGGGACAAAGGGGTCAATCACCAGCATGTAGTGGGGAGCATCCCGATGCGTACTGTCTGTCTTTGTCACTCCCAGGAACAAAGAGCCTGCTTCCTGGCTGACTGGGAGCTGGTCATGGTGGAGGCAGGGAGTAAAAAGAGATGAGCACACGGGGTCAGTTCATGAAAGGTTTAGTAAGCCATGCATAGGAGTTTGAACTTTATTCTGTAGGCAACGGGAAGCCATTTGAAGCGGGGAAATGATCACTTCAGCAGCCGTATGGGTAACGGATTAGTGAGGAAAGATTTGCAGCCTGGAGGCCACAGCAGTAATCCAAGCAGAGAAGAGGAAGAGATTTTTTGGAGGCAGAAGAGAACACACTTGTTGACTGAGAGACGGGAGAGGGAGGCGTTGCTTTTGGTTTGAGACACCGAATGCCTGATGAGGTCAACACCCAGAATGAGGAGTCCAGTAGGACAAGGAAGTCTGAGAGAGCGAGAGCATGGTGGGTTCGGTTTTGGGGGTACTGGGTTTGACATGGTTTGGGGGCATGCAGGTAGAACTGTGTGGCTCATTTGGCCCTATGGGTCTTAGAGCCCCAGAGAGAGACATCACTGGAGATACAAACGGGGGTTTTATCAGTGTCGGTGGTAGTGGGCACCATGGCAAAGGTACAATCACTTAGGAAAAGAAGCACAGAACTGTCAGGAGCACAGCATCTAAGGGTCAGGCGGAGGTAGAGAAGCTCTAGAAGGGAGGAGCCTAAGGAAGTGCTGTTAATGTCTTGGAGGGAATTCTGTCACATCCATCCTTATCTCAGTCATGACAATTCCCTCCCAAGGGGGGCTTCTCACACTGCCCCGCCCCCGCCCAGGGCTGCAGGGCTGGCTTGGGAGAATGGCCTCACCAACGCTGCTCTTAGACCAGTGTTTCTCAAACTAACAGCCGTAGACGCTGTATTTTGTGGTTGTTGTTGTTTGCTGTGGGGGATGGAGGAGGTGCTGAGCGTTTCTCTAAAGATCTGCCCCTGAGATACATACTGTTTTGAGGGGCCTGTGTGTTCTCACGTTTCAAGCTACCCTGATGTGGCCCACGACTCTGCACCTGGACTTGAGGTGCGTGCCTTGGTCTGCCTAGACCAGAGATACATCTCTGGCTCACATGCATCCCAGCATGGGCCATGCCACCATGGGGTGCCGTGTTTGTTACCGTAACATTTTATTTTTATTAGAGCTGATGGTTCCCCTTTTTTAATAGTTGTATTAAGATACAGTTCTCATACCGTACAACTCACCCATTTAAAATGTACAATTCGGTGGGTTTCAGCGTGTTCACAGATTTGCAGGACCATCACCACAGTCAATTTTAGAATATTTTCATCACCCCAAAAAGAAATCCTACTCCCTTTAGCTATTATCTTCCTATCCCTTTAGATTTAGCCTCCACCCCCATCTCCCCAGCCCCAGGCAGCCACTAATCTATTTTCCGTCTCTGTAGACTTCCCTGTTCTGGACACTTCCTGTGAACGGAACCATACAATATGTGGTTGACTGTAGCTTTTAAGGATTTCATCGTCCCATCTGATAACTTAATCTTCACTCCGGAGGAAGGATATAGGCATTAAGCACAAGGCTGGGTGCTTTTCTATGATCTCATCTAGTTCTTTCCACCTCTCCAGAAAGGTAGCCTTATCAACCCCATTTTACAGAGGAGAGAGCCAAGGTTATAGAGATTAAATGCCTGCTGAAGGCCCCCGAAACACTGAGCAGCAGTACCCAATGGGCATTCAGCTCTGTCTGGCTGCACACATTCACTGGGTTACTAAGTGCTACAGGAGGGGCGGGAGGGGTGAGGGAAGACAAACCACCCCCAGCAGCTTGCACGAGTGGGCTCTGCCACACCGAGTCCCGTGGATGCTGCTGGACCAGAGCAGTGTGAGGCTGATTCCACCACCAAGTGGATGCTTACCCGGGGGTTGGAGCCAACTTCCCTCTTTTACTGCTTCTCCCTGTCGGGGAGGGAGTAGCAGGAGTCTGAGCCCATAGGAACCTTGGTGCCCTGGGAATGTTCCGGACCAGATGACTCAGGCTGTTGTTACCACCAAGGCTTTGCCCTGTTCTTGGCCTCAGTGCCAGGCCCAGGGACACAGCTGGACACCCCATCTGCATCCTCTGGCTTCGTAGAGCTTCAGAATCAGAGCCCTGCTACATCCACCGCGGGGCACTCATCATCTCATTATAAAGGATAAAGCATATTTTTTTCAGTATGGTTATACGTGGTAATGAAGCATGCAGAAAACCACACAAGATAGATGGCAGCTTTCACTAGTGAAGCCGAAAACTTGGTTAACTTAATAGTCTATTTATTACATTTGCTCTCTGAGCTTACAGCACCTGATTAATATCTCCCATCTTCCCCCTTGCTATACAATTAAAACTAGTAATATGTGATTGCACAGGCTGACTTCAGCACCAATGACCATGGGTTTTGAGCTGACAGAATAAGTGGAGAAGGACTTTTCTTCCTGGGTCAGGGTGGTGGTGTCAGATCCCTGCAGCTTAACTGAGAACTGCTTCTAAGGAAGTAAATGAACTTGAGCAGAAAAGGACACTGATGCCCTTCACCTGGTCTTACCCATTCCTGTGCTTCTGGCAAGACAGTGACAGATTCTGCATGGAGAGTGGATACCAAAGGAGGTGGCAACACACCCTTGAATCGGCAGAAAGATGGCTGAGCCTATCCTCACCTACTAAGACAAAGTGTGGGGCAGAATTAGATGACAGAACTGCTCAAAAGCCACCCCCAACTTCCTGCTCCCTACCTACCTACTAAGAAAGAGCTGGGTGGATGGCCAAGTTCTGACCAATGAGATATAAGGAGAAATCTGCTAAGGGATTTCTAGGAAAAATATTTTGCTTTCTAAAAAAATGGAAAGGCTTGCTTTGAGAGTTTGCTGGTGCTTTTTCCTCGTCTTTCTTCCTGCATAGAATGCGGATGTGATGCTTAAAATTTTGGCAGCCATCTTGCAAGTATGAGGATGGAAAGGTAACAACATGTGGATGTTGATAATGGAGCAGGCAGTGCGTGTTTGGGGGCCAGGAGTATAGGAGAAATCTCTGTACCTTCCACTCAATTTTTCTGTGAGCCTAGAACTAACTGTTCTAAAAAAATAAGATCTATTAAAAAAATAGAATGTCTTAAAAAAAAAACCAAGAAGTAACAGGCAATGGACAGTACAATAGTAAAATAGAGGGAGCCTGGATTCTTAATGACGTTACTCAGCTAGCAGACCAACTCTGAGACCATCTACCTCTGGACTTTTTGTTAAGCAAACAATGTATGTCCTTATGGTTTAAACCACAGTCAGAAGGGCATTGTGTTCCTTGTAGCTGAAAAACATCCCCAAATAATATAAATGACTCCCGCTTATTGAGTCCCACGTGGATGCCTTTGGGAAGTGCTTTACATGCATTTTGAAGCTTCACAAAATCCCTTTAAAGCAGGTGCTACAATTACCTCCATTTCGCACATGAGCACTTGGGTTTAAGTGTATTAAAGGTCACACAGCCAGGAAATAGCAGAGTCTGGATTTGAACCCGGGAGTTAATACTTTTAGCCATTAGACAGTAGACCCTCGAACAACATGGGTTTGAACTGTGGGGGTCCACTTATACGTGGGTTGTTCACAGTTTGGTACTGTAAATGTATTTTCTCTTCGTCATGATTTTCTTTTCCTCGGCTTCCTTTATTGTAAGAATACAGTATATAATACACATGCCATACAAAATATGTGTTAATTGACTCTATGCTATGAATAAGGTTTCTGATCAATAGTAGGCTATTAATAGTTAAGTTTTGGGGGAGTCAAAGTTATACACAGATTTTCAAGCGTGGGGGCTTGGAGTCCCTAACCCTTGCATCATTGTTCAGTGGTCAACTGTACTGTGTAACCTTGCAGGTCGTTCATTTACTTGAGCACTGAGGCACGGGAATGAGTTACTTAGAGACTGGATGACTTAATGGTACTGAACATAAATCAAGAGGTTTGTCCACATGACCCTCTGGAATAAGGTGAACTTCAGCCTAACTGGTGATCTGATCTGCCCCAAACTACCACAAAGAATCCAAACAAGCCACATTTATTTACAGGTTGAAATCAGTCAAATGAACCTAACCTGCCCCAGCCAATGAGATGGTCAAAGAGTGACTGGGGTGCAAGGAGAAAAGTGCCCAGAGAAGTGCTCGAGAACCCCCATGGAGCCTCTGGAGCTCATCAGAGCCCACCTCACAGCTTGTGAGTGCAGAGCAGGGAGAAGCCTCTTCCGTGGCTGTTGAAAACCAACGAAGATTGAGATGGCTTTGCAAACTGCGTCTGGTTCTCCCAGAAACACTTCTGTTGCCTCTCCTACTTTGGAAGAAACAATGCAAGTTTGCAATTGTTCTTTGACAAGAATTTTCCCGTGTGAATTACTTGAGACTGTTTCCAATTCCCTGAGGTGCCTACTCCGTGCCGGCTGCATAGCAGATGCTCAGTGAATATCTGTTGCCCTCGTGACCAATCAGGGTAATAGAAAAAATGTTCTTTTAATGGAGAGGATTCATCCTTTTATTCCCCAATGAAAAGACAAAGCACAGGCTACTCTCTTGGTAACATGTGTTGAACAATGGTACTTAGCATGCTAGGGACCACTTACTGGTCCTTTCCTGTTAGTCTACCATGCATCAACTCTTCTATCAGCCAATGGAGGGAGTTGGCGACACAGCTATTGTCTCCCCATCCCAGCCATCAGACCATTACCCAACAGGCAGTAAAGTTTTCCCCTCCCTCCTACCACCTCTAGGGCAGAAACTGTCTAGAGAGGGGAAAAAAAATCCAAATAATCGTATGCAAGAACTGGGGTTTAAACATCCCGTGCAGATTAACTTATCTGCAGTAATTGCCTTAACTAGGGGATTTTTAATGCTTTTCAA